>NC_090444.1:108683640-109933640 GCF_031143425.1 Pleurodeles waltl
TACCATGCCTTCTCTTTGCTTACAGAGAGGTCCCCCAGAGGGGGGTAGGGTTCAGTCCCTTTGAACTTCTCTACGGGTACCCTGTCAGGGGACCCTTAAGCATTGTCCAGGAGGGATTGGAGAAAGCTCCAAAGACACCCCCTCAGGATGTGGTCAGCTATATGTTGGCCCTCCGCAACCAGCTGACCCGCTTCTGGAAAGAAGCCCAAGATAACCTTGAGGCCAGTCAAGAGGTGATGAAACAATGGTATGACCAGAAGGCCACCCTGGTAGAGTTTCAACCTGGAGACAAAGTGTGGGTAATGGAGCCAGTAGAGCCCAGAGCTCTCCAGGACCGCTGGTCTGGCCCATTTGAAATAAAGGAGCGGAAAGGGGAGGCCTCTTACCTAGTGGACCTCCAAACCCCTAGGAATCCCCTAAGGGTGCTCCATGTGAACCGACTAAAAGCTCATTTTGAGAGGTCGGAGATCAACATGCTTCTGGTCACAGATGAAGGAACGGAAGAGGAGAGTGAACCTCTCCCCGACCTCCTCTCTGCCCAAGAAGGTGATGGGTCAGTAAGCGCGGTCATTCTGTCTGACTCCCTGACTCTAAATCAGAAAGGAGACTGCTATGAGCTGTTGGAGCAGTTCTCCCCCCTGTTCTCCCTTACTCCTGGACTGACCCACCTCTGTGTTCATGATATTGACACTGGTGACAGTCTCCCTGTGAAAAACAAAATTTACAGGTTGTCGGATAAGGTGAAGGCCAGCATCAAGGAGGAGGTCTCCAAGATGTTGACTCTAGGGGTTATTGAGAAATCCAGTAGTCCCTCGGCCAGCCCAGTGGTATTGGTCCCTAAGGCTACTGCCCCAGGTGCGAAGCCAGAACTCCGGTTCTGTGTGGACTACCGGGGTCTCAACTCAGTCACACGGACTGATGCTCACCCCATCCCCCGAGCTGATGAGCTCGTGGACAGGCTAGGCGCTGCCAAGTTCCTGAGTACGTTTGATCTTACTTCAGGGTACTGGCAGATCGCCCTAACTGAGGGGACCAAGGAAAGATCCGCATTTTCAACCCCGGATGGCCATTACCAGTTCCGGGTGATGCCGTTTGGGTTGAAAAATGCCCCCGCTACCTTCCAACGGTTGGTTAACGGGGTCCTAGCTGGCAAGGATGCCTTCTGTGCAGCCTACCTGGATGACATAGCTGTCTACAGTTCCAGCTGGGAGGAACACCTGCTTCACCTCAAGGAGGTGCTTCAGGCCCTGCAACAGGCAGGCCTGACCATCAAGGCCAGTAAGTGCCAGATTGGGCAGGGTTCCGTGGTGTACTTGGGACACCTAGTGGGTGGTGGCAAGGTGCAGCCACTCCAGGCCAAGATTGAAACTATCAAGGCCTGGCAACCACCCCGAACGCAGACTGAGGTGAGAGCCTTTCTAGGCCTCACAGGATACTACCGCAGATTTGTCAAGGGCTATGGTACCATTGTAACACCCTTGACAGAACTCACTTCCAAGAAACAACCTAGGTTGGTGAATTGGACAGAGGCTTGTCAGAAAGCCTTTGACGCCCTGAAGGAAGCCATGTGCACGGCCCCGTACTCATGGCCCCTGACTACTCCCAGGAATTTATCGTGCAGACAGACGCTTCAGAGCATGGCATAGGGGCAGTCCTAGCACAGCTGAATGAGGAGGGCAGAGATCAACCGGTAGTCTTTATTAGCAGAAGGCTATTACCACGGGAACAGAGGTGGAGTGCTATTGAGAGAGAAGCTTTTGCTGTGGTCTGGGCACTGAAGAAGCTAAGACCCTACCTGTTTGGGACTCACTTCCGGGTTCAGACAGACCACAGGCCCCTCAGATGGCTCATGCAGATGAGGGGTGAGAATCCAAAACTCTTGAGGTGGTCCATTTCCCTACAGGGGATGAACTTTACGGTGGAACATCGCCCAGGGGTTGACCACGCCAATGCTGATGGTCTCTCCAGGTACTTCCGCCTTAGCGATGAGAGCTCCCAGGAGGTCGGGTAGCTCTCCCCACTTTCAGCTGGGGGGGACACATGTTAGACCTGACAGCCTTAGGGTAGTCACCCCTAACTTTTTGCCTGCCTCCCTCCACTTTTTGGACACTGTTTTTGCTGGTTTATAGACTCTGCGCACTTTACCACTGCTAACCAGTGCTAAAGTGCATATGCTCTCTCCCTTAAAACATGGTAACCTTGAATCATACCTGATTGGACTATTAATTTACTTATAAGTCCCTAGTAAGGTGCACTTTATGTGCATAGGGCTGGTAAATTAAATGCTACTAGTGGACCTGCAGCACTGGTTGTGCCACCCACTTAAGTAGCCCCTTTTCCTTGTCTCAGGCCTGCCATTGCAAGGCCTGTGTGTGCAGTTTCACTGCCACCTCGACTTGGCATTTAAAAGTACTTGCCAAGCCTAGAACTCCCCTTTTTCTACATATAAGTCACCCTTAATGTGTGCCCTAGGTAAACCCTAGAGCAGGGTGCTGTGTAGATAAAAGGCAGGACATATACCTGTGTAGTTATATGTCCTGGTAGTGTAAAACTCCTAAATTCGTTTTTACACTACTGTGAGGCCTGCTCCCTTCATAGGCTAACATTGGGGCTGCCCTCATACACTGTTGAAGTGGCAGCTGCTGATCTGAAAGGAGCAGGAAGGTCATATTTAGTATGGCCAGAATGGTAATACAAAATCCTGCTGACTGGTGAAGTCGGGTTTAATATTACTATTCTAGAAATGCCACTTTTAGAAAGTGAGCATTTCTTTGCACTTAAATCTTTCTGTGCCTTACAATCCACGTCTGGCTGGGCTTGGTTGACAGCTCCTTGTGCATTCACTCAGACACACCCCAAACACAGGGTACTCAGCCTCACTTGCATACATCTGCATTTTGAATGGGTCTTCCTGGGCTGGGAGGGTGGAGGGCCTGCTCTCACACAAAGGACTGCCACACCCCCTACTGGGACCCTGGCAGACAGGATTGAACTGAAAGGGGACCTGGTGCACTTCTTAGCCACTCTTTGAAGTCTCCCCCACTTCAAAGGCACATTTGGGTATAAAACAGGGCCTCTGCCCTACCTCATCAGACACTTGCTGGAGAAGAAACCTGAACCAGAAACTACATCCTGCCAAGAAGAACTGCCTGGCTGCTCAAAGGACTCACCTGTCTGCTTTCTACAAAGGACTGCTGCCTTGCTGTTGCCCTGCTGCCTTGCTGAACTCTTGTCTGGCTGTGAAAGTGCTCTCCAAGGGCTTGGATAGAGCTTGCCTCCTGTTCCCTGAAGTCTCAGGACCAAAAAGACTTCTCTCTTTTACTTGGACGTTCCGTGCGCTGAAAATTTCAACGCACCGCTGGTTCCACGGCGAGAAAAACGCCGCACACCGACGCTGATCAACGCGACGCTCTTGGGACGATCGAAAATCCGACGCACGGTCTCGCAAGGACAAAGCCACCCGACCTCTAGAGGAGAAATCGACGCGACGCCTGCCGTGAGACCGTAATTTCAACGCGCAGTCCCGCAGATCGACATCCAGAGGAGAAATCGACGCAACGCCTGCCGTAAGATCGTAATTTCGACGCGCATCCCCGCAGACCGACGCGCAGCCGGAGAACAAGCAGGAAAATCCACGCACAGACCCGGGACATCTGGCAATCCCCGCGATCCACAGAAAGAGACTGTCCGAGCGCCGGAAAACGACGCCGACTTCCCCACGTGGAAAATAACGACGCAAGTCCGTGTGTGCTGGTGAGAAATCGACGCACACACCCTTTTTCCACGCACCTCTTCTCTTGTGGCCCTCTGAGGAGATTTTTCCACTCTCAACCAGGTACTTGTGCTTAAAAGAGACTTTGTTTACATTCTAAAGACTTAAGACACTTCATATCACTGTCCTGTGATATTTCTACAATTTTCCATTGCAACTTTATTCTTTTTGACCTACAATTATCCTGATAAATATTATATATATTTTTCTAAACACTGTGTGGTGTATTTTTGTGGTGCTATATGGTGGTATTGTATGATTTATTGCACAAATACTTTACACATTGCCTTCTAAGTTAAGCCTGACTGCTCGTGCCAAGCTACCAGAGGGTGGGCACAGGATAATCTTGGATAGTGTGTGACTTACCCTGACTAGAGTGAGGGCTTTTGCTTGGACAGAGGGTAACCTGGCTGCCAACCAAAAACCCCATTTCTAACACTATTGCAACCACTTCATTACCTTGCCTTTGTTTAAGCACAGCTCCAAGTCCCTTTTCACTCACATCCATAAGTAGTATACTAAGCAATCCAGGAACAAAACTTTTTACGTGCTGAACTGACCCCAATGCAGTTTTAATGTCATCAAACTCATTTTGGCACTCATCCAACCAAAAAAATGGAACACCTTTTTTAAGAAGTTTCCTTATGGCAACTGTACAACTTGCAAACTTCGCAACAAACCTAGGATAGTACTCTGCCATTCCTAAGAATGTCTGAACTTCCTCCTTCTTAGTCGGTTGTGACAATTTAGATATGCTCTCAATAAATTCAGTTTTAGGCATCACACCTTCCCCTGAGATAACATGCCCCAGATATGTTATTTGGGACTGGGCAAATTTACACTTACTGATTTTAAGAGTCATTCCTCTCTCATTGAATATGTGAAGCACTTCCTTGACCTTGTCGACAATATCAATTAAACTATCACTAAATATTAACACATCATCTTGAAAAAACTTGACACCCACCATACCGCTGATCTAATTGACACTGCTGAGCATAGACCAAACGGCATTCTGTTAAAACGAAATACGCCAAAAGGTGTAATGAACGCCGTCAAATTTTTAGAGGTTTCGCTGAACTTGTCTTGATGATAGGCAGATGTGAAATCAAGAGTTTTGAAATATTTGGCACTGCCCATCAATATTACCATTTCAGTCACATTAGGTAATGGCAATTAATCCTCAACAATTTCTTTATTAAGATGACGAAAAGCAACACAAAGGTGAATCTCACCAGATGCTTTTGAATTTACCACAAAAAAAGCCACCCATTCTCAAGCCTCTACTGCTTCAATGATACCCTCATCCTTCAATCTATTAAGTTATTTTTCTACTGCCCTATGCACGCTCAAAGGAATGTTACGAACCTTACACAGTTTTGAAATATCTCCCTTTTTGACTCTTATGTGGTGAGCATACCTTCTCATACACCCCACTTTATCAGAGAAAACAGCTGGAAATTAATTTTGTAACTCTTCAGCTAATATGTCTATTTTTCTGATTTGAACAGGGGGGTTCATGTTGGGATCTAAATATATTCCCAATAATTTCTGATGTAGCCACCTCAAAATAGAATCACCCTTAACTGGCACCCTTTCCCTTTCACACAGTTTCCTTGGAAGTTAAAGTCAGCCTCAAAGTAACCAATCAATTCTATTGGTTTACCCCCATAGCTGTATGGAGTGACCTCAGGAGCATTAAGAGTCACTTTTCCTTTAAAACAGTTGTCATACTCCTTTTTTGATATTAGTGACAATTTAGCACCAGAGTCCATCATCATGACTACATGTTTTCCATTGACCTTAACAACATCCGACAGATCTGTATTACCCATTTTTGCTATATTATTATTAACATCAGTAATTTGCAAAACAATATCATTCTCATCTATACCCACTTCTCTCACTTTCTCTCTCCCTAAAGTAGATGATAGCCTGATGGCCCTTTTTTTCACATATCCTACAAACCAATCGTATATTGGGACAATCTTTGGAATTTGCAAGGTGATTAGAGTTTCCACACCTAAAACACAATAATCTTGCTGTTTTCTCTCATTAGGATAGACAGTTTGTACACCAGTATTCTTATTCTTCGGCACACTAGTACATTCTTTTGTGGACTTCTGTAAATCTTGTATACCTTGCATGGAATACTCCACTTATTTTGCAATCATTGTGACTTCTTGAAAACTAGGATAATTTTTTACCCACAACTCTTTTCTTACTTTGTCATTCCTGAACTGTAGCATAAACTGATCATGTATGTGTTCTTCTGTGTTTTCCTGAAATTGACATTGCACCGCCAATTTTCTTAATGCTATCACAAAATTCTCAACAGATTCATCCTCATTTTGTTTTCTTTTACCACAATAATAACTTTGTAAAATTAGGGATTTGTTTGGCAAATAATGTGAGTCAAGTTTTTTCAATGCAATCTCAAATTCATTCAACATGTCACCACTTCCTTCCTCTTCAATATTGGGAATATTCTCATACACTTCAATTCTAAGAAGTGGTTGAGTCTGCCATGGTGGTATTTACCTACCATGATGTGGAAAACAGCCTATGATGAAGCATGCCACATGAAGTTGTGGGTGAGGTGATTTCTCCAAAATCTTTTTGTGATTCAGTTGGAGCAGTCCCAATACTAGGTTTCAGTGACCTGGCCATTCTTTGTGTGTTTATATAAAAATTAATGCCTGCAAGGAGCACCAACCCTGGCTGAGTTGTAGTTCAAAGGCCCTGCAGTAACATATGGCAAGTGAAATTGCCTTAACTGTGTTGAAAAATCTACTTTATATATTATAGAGTCATCTATAAAGCATGCCTTCGAAAATCCATAAGATAGGATGTCTAACAAAAAATAACACCTTAAATATTTAAAATGTGTGCCTTCAAGGTGAATAAAGAACTAAAGCTATATCCCTGGGTAGGGCCTGCAACATTTTCCACAGGACAGGCCTAGGTGTGACTAAAAATATAATTTCCTATGTCTGTGTGGGAAAATCCTTGCAAAGCTGTTTCTTACTTATTTTCAAACTTTGATTTAATGGTGAAATCAGATTGTGATAACATAGATGGAAAAGTACATTTCTAAAAATGAACTTTAGGCTACCTGTTCTAGAATTGGCTTAAAGCCAGTTCTCCACACATCACATTTCCAGAGCTGGATACATATCATTTGCTGGGAGAGTTAACGACCTTTGCTCAGCAGACAGTGGTCTTTCTATGAGCCCAGGAAGGAAGGGTAGAGCTAAATGCTGACCACTTTGTAGGAACTGATATTTGGGAGTGGCAGGAACAGCTAATAGAAAACAACATCCTTAGTACTGTATTACCTCTGTTGACTTATATAAGTCACTGAGGGGTTCTTCTATTTTTACAGAGAACCCTCTTTGACAGGTAGGCTCCATTCACAGTGAAGGGGAGAGCCAGTTTGGTCAAGTGGAAGGAGAGCTCCTCCAATTAGGTGTGTGCTGAGGAGCTAAAGAGAGGCCTGTCTGATGTAAGAAGGGTTCTGCCATACTGAAACAGGGGCTCCTGGATAACTACACAGTGAGGCAAAGAGGAAGTGATACAAAAGGAGGTGGGGGACTGTGATAATATTGTGAAGACTGGGTGACAGAATGTTTCCAAAATCTGGCATCACAACCACCACTTCTTCAGAATATTCTTGGACCTGGGAAGACTACATCCTGAAGATAAAGGCCATACAGGAAGAAAATCCCTGACTTCTGCTGGAACAAAAGTACTCACTCAAGGACCCAAGGACTCCTGGCTGCTACTGGCAGCCAGGGACTGGAACTGCTCTTTAAGGATCAAGTTGTTGCCCCCACACTTTGCAGGCTTCAAAGACACAAAAATCAGAATGACCACAGAAGACTGGACCCTTCAAGAGAGCCCTGGTCCCTAGAAACCTGCAGAGGCACTTGGGCCAGTGGGACTGACCGGAATGAAACTTCCCAGTTTTGGTATGAAAGTAGTATTTAGTCATTTATTCTCCCTCAGGAGGACCGGGACAAGGTGCTGAGGGCTACAGAGGAAGGTCATTTCTAGGACAGGGAAAAACAGGTTTGTCCTACTCAAAGCTTCTTGCTGCACTGAAAACAGGTTCAGCAGGATCTTGTGGTAAATGTATTTAGCCATGTGGCGCCTTGCACAGCTACAGCTTCCAGCCTTTCTCCTCTGGAGGATTGCAAATTCCTAAAAAAGCATGACCCAGGCCCTCATTTAAGTTTGATGGATGGCCCACCAGAGGGGCACAGGTAATAATCTACACTGCTCTGGCGGGCTTCTACCTACCATATTTAGAAATCTCCAAATTCCTGCTGGAGATCTCTATACCACCGTGGCTTCACTGAAGGCACTGAAAGTTTTCTCAGTGGCCTCCATGTTCAATGTGGATGCTCAGGAATCTATTTTGCCTGACAAAAAAAAAATCTGGAAGCAGAAGTTGGTTCCTGTAATACAAAAAAATAGTGACCGTAACACCTTAGGAGTTTTCTACTAGATCATGGGGGTCATGTTTTAATTTTCCTTATCAGGACTGCTAGGCTTTCCCTGGCCAGAAAAATAAGTACATCAAACCATCCCCTGTAATTAGGGCAGATGGTCTTACACACCATTGGGCCATAAATCCAAAGTGGAAACCTGACAGTCCACCGGACTCTAAAAGATGGGGCAGACCTTTAGTGTGGTGGATAGAGTACTCTGTGATGTTTGACATTGAGTACCCTGATCCCAAATTCTGAGGGCATACGTCCTTGAATTGGGAAAGGGGGCAAATCTGTCTGACTAATGAAGCACTTTCAGCGACCAAGAAGTGTTACTTTATCCTTCTCAGAGATTGTGGCTCCAAAACCAATAACTTCAGAAGGAGCTTGAGGACAACATACTCAACTCTGAGGAACATTTGCCAGCCACAGACTGGGACCTTGTTCCCCTGGAAGGCTTTGTCCTCCTTTTCCAAGACTAAGCGTGGGAGTAAAACTTTGACCTGGACAACCAGCTTGATGTATCTGACCTTTGCTTGTTCATTTTTTAGACTGAAATCTTGCCTAGGTGCTAGTCAAGTGCAAACAGCTGTATTTAGTGGTGCTTACTTTTTCGAGGTGTTTTTTAAAACTTTAAAAAATCATATCTCCAGTTCCACTTATCCTACTTTGTGATGATCATTGTGTTTTTGTGTACTGTATAATTTCTAATTTCATAATGTGATTAAGGAATGCTATTGTGTTGTGTTCTTTACTTTAAAACGATTAGTTATTCCTCAACATCACGCACACTCATCTAGAGATTGCTTGCTGCTTATGCCATAGCTACCAGAGATTGAGCAGACATTCTCTCAGGAGGGTGATTTGGCACAACTGTTTTGTGTTTATTAATTTAGTAGTGTTTTAGGACTCTTACCTTGGGGGTAAGACTGATTAGTTTAGGGCATCAGCATCACCGAGTGTGGGTGACTAAGTCAGTCCCACACCGACTGGAAGCTGTCAGTCTGACTTTGTCGGCTAACTAGCAGCAACTCACTCAAACCATATCAAACGCTGCTGAAACATCCAAAAATATCAAAATGGCAGAGCCTTCTTGATCCACCTGGCAATGGATGGCTTCAGTAGCAGCCACCAGAGCCAATTTAGTGTCTTGACCACTCTGAAAACCATTTTGAGAAGGATCAGATCATCTTGGGTGGTCATGAGCTTAACGAGTTCCTAATTGATATACTTTTCAAATCGCTTAGCTGGCACAGCTAAAAGAGAAATAGGATGAAGTCCTCAGGATCCCCATTCGGTTTCTTTTGAAGGGAATAACTATTGCCACCTTCCATGGTTTGGGAAAGGTTTCTGTTGTACGTATTTGATTGTAAACCTTTTCAAGAAAGGCAGCAATCTGTTCCGCCGCCAGGTGTAGAATTCTGGGAGGACACAGATTATCCAGAGAGCCGGATTTCAAGTGTATATGAAGATCCTTAACTTTTGATAGAGATATGAGGGGGAGGCAGATAATGTAGCAGTCGAGGTGAGTTTAATCAACTCCTATGGAGGGCTATCCTCGTTTATATTTAAAAAAGATAGGATCTCCAGGACCATTTCCCTAAAATAAGCTGCCAACCTCTTCGAAAAGCTTTGAGAGTTTGCTGAACCAGTGAAATGGAGAAACTTTTTAACACTTTAAAAAGTTCATTAGGAGTATTGGTTGCAGATCTTACTTTAGTAGTGAAATAAGAGGACGTAGCCATCATGGTGGCACATTTATATCTGAAACTCAGCTCTTTGTGCTGAACATTTTCTTCAATGGAAAGAATTAGCCTTCACCTCTGTTCTTGCCTTTGGCTCTGATATCTAAGGTCTTTTAAATCCTCTGAGAACCAAGGAGCAGATGCTTTGGCTCTGGTATCACTCTTAAGGTCTATAGGGGCAATCTGATCGATGGCAGCCATCACCCAAGTATTAAAATCCTCTGCTTTGGGGTCCTGTGAACTATAATTTCATCCTAATGACTCCGATTTGATGTCTTCTGTGGAGATTTTATTTCACATCCTAAATGCGGTGGAATTGCACTGCATCTGATCTCTGTCCTTCTGCAGAGTAATTTTGACGAATACGGCTAGGTAGTCTGTCTAGCTCAGCAGGGGAAGATCTCCCATTTCCAAAGCCACATGATTGACGAAAACACCATCTAGTGTATGTCCTGCCATATGGGTAGTGGAGTTAACCAATTGAGTGAAACCAAAATCCTTCTTGGATTCTATGAACCTAACAGCATCATTGCAAACTGAATCTTCCTGATGGAAGTTAAAGTCACCCAAAATAGTACATTTTCGCAAAGTAGGGTTCCAATGCTAGGTTCCTTGCCTTGGTGAATTTAAGATGAGGCCAAAAGCCATGAAAACATATTTTTGTTATTAGTTTTGATTCTAAACTGTGCCATCTCATGGGCTTCAGGTGGGATCAAGCTAGTGGGCTCTAAAAGTGTAGTTAATCGAGTATATAAAAATCATCGCCAGCCCTCCTCCTCTACAAAGGGGTCTATCTACCCTAGCAATGGCGTAGTCTGGATGTAGGGCTACTTCAAGATCTAGTCCTAATTCTTCCTTCGCCCAGGTCTCGGTAATGAAAAAAACAATCTTAGTCCTGGGAAAGGATCAGATCACTAATTTTGATACTGTGTTTAACCAGGGACTGTGTGTTAATTATGGCACAGGAGATCTCCTCATGGCCAGGGGTACCCTGAATAGGTGTATCCCGAACCTGACATCTTTCTTTACTGTTAAATGTATGGGTTCCAGCATCCAACATAAACACAGGATGCCAGTTACAATGCACGCAGTGGCCCATGGAAGTACTGACTGGTCATACTCCTCCTCCCAGCTTGAGAACACCAGTACATGAGATCAGAGCGCGAGTATTGATTGTGCTTCCTCTCTGATTTTGAGCAGGCAGCATTTGTGCCCCCTGGCACCATCCAGGCATTGAAGGGGCGCAGACGGGCTTGCCTTTGATGCGCCTTTGGTGCACCAGCGGTGCGTCTGAGCATTGGCCCACATTTTATCCCCCGTAATAAACATGGCATGGGAGCTAGAACAGCAGAGGACAAAAGGAGACGAAAATGTCAGTGTACGCTCTAACAGGCACTGCAAGTCGAGAAATAGCGTCCAATGAGTGCAAAAAACAGTGCAAAAACAGCAAAAGTGTGATATTAAACAAGGTAAAAAAGGGATTTAAAACCGATAATCACAAGTCGCAGCAGCCTCAGATGTATGTAAACACCCGTTTGCAATCTGAAAAGAACCGTCACTAAAACAACTGAAGGTAATTAAAAGTAGGAACATGATAAAAACAATATAATCAATCTATCTGGAGCCATAAAACGTCATCCTCATTTGGAATTCAGGTTGTTTCTTACAGCTGTTGATTGGACAGATGCTCAATAGTGTAACAATGGATTTCTATGCCTCACAAACTAAAAAAACATTTTCACCATAGTAAGGCCCGTATTTATACTTCGTTTGCGCCGAATTTGCGTCATTTTTTTCGACGCAAATTCGGCGCAAAACTAACGTCATATTTATACTTTGGCGTTAGACGCGTCTAGCGCCAAAGTATGGGCAAATAGCGTCATTTTTTTGCGTGAACGCCTTCCTTGCGTTAATGAGATGCAAGGAAGGCGTTCCCGTCTAAAAAAATGACGGCGACGCAAATGCGTCGTATTTATACTCCCGGGCAAAAATCACACCCGGGAGTGGGCGGGGCAAAAAACCCCGCATTTGTGCCACTTTTTAACGCCTGCTCAGGGCAGGCGTTAAGGGGCCTGTGGGCTCAAAATGAGCCCACAGGTGCCCTCCCATGCCCCCAGGGACCCCCCCTGCCACCCTGGCCCACCCCAGGAGGACCACCAAGGATGGAGGGACCCACCCCAGGGACATTCAGGTAAGTTCAGGTAAGTATTTTTTTTTTAAAAATTTGGTGGCATAGGGGGGCCTTATTTGTGCCCCCCTACATGCCACTATGCCCAATGACCATGCCCAGGGGACATAAGTCCCCTGGGCATGGCCATTGGGCAAGGGGGCATGACTCCTGTCTTTACTAAGACAGGAGTCATTTAAATGGCATCTGGGCGTCGAAAAAAATGGCGCAAATCGGCTTGAGGCGATTTTTTTGCCTCAACCTGACTTGCCCCATTTTAAGACGCCCTAACGCCATTTTCCCCCTACGCCGGCGCTGCCTGGTCTACGTGGTTTTTTTCCACGCACACCAGGCAGCGCCGGTCTGCTTGCGCCGCCTAACGCCATTCCATAAATACGGCGCCCGCATGGCGCTTCAGAATGGCGTTAGACGGCGCTAAATTTTTTGACGCTAAACTGCGTTAGCGCAGTTTAGCGTCAAAAAGTATAAATATGGGCCTAAATATGTTTTTGTAGAGAGTAAAACCACTCATCATGCTTCACCATCGCGCAAAACATAAGGGCCTGTTGGACAACAGTGGTGGAAGTCTTCTCCATACACAAAACAGGGGACCGTTTGACAGCAGTGAAAGACTTCCTAGCATGGAAAAGGTGATATGGAATCAGAACAACTAACTCTCATTTTGCAAAACATTGTATCATAATATCATCTAGACAAATAGGCCAATTGCAGTTATTAAGGGCCCTATGTACGAACACATTTTCCCATAGACACAGAATGGGCAAAACTGCTTGCTACATCTGGCCCTAACTGTCATGTTGACGTAGCCAAGTACCAAACAGCAATATGTATTGACAGGAACAGGCATGACAGCCATGACAGCGGTTTCTGCCGATGTATTATAAATGACCGCCTGCTTGGCGGTCAGTTATAAATTCAGCGAGCGGGCCTTCCAACGGGGGGAAGGATTAATCTTCTCCGTCCTCCTGGCGGACAAACGGGCCATCCACTGAATTATAAATCGGGCCCTTAATCTTTTATATCAAATATCAGCATGTAGCCAAAAATGCCTTCCTTCAGTCAATTAATATTTACTTTGCAAGTTTCCAACAGTTCCACAATTGTTACCTCATGAACAGAGTAATTAAACACTGTCACATGCAGGGGGCAAGTAGAACACTCACTGTATCATATGTGGGCATATTTTTTCCTTTTTAATATTATTACGTATATCACAGGCCTTGATGAATCTTAACATATTTATGTCTTGTGCAGTGAAAGAATGTTCATGTGTCATTTAGTAAATGTAGGTGAGTTAGGACTGGTGCGAGTCTCTGGTAATATGAGTTTTTATCTCCATTTCTGGGGCCCGCTCACATTATAAAAGCCAGAGGATGCTTCCATTCTCTACTGCACCATAGCTAGAAATCTTCTTGCAGGTTACCCGTGGCCAAGTTTCATACCTGCAGTACCAGAGAGATACAACAATGGAGCTGCCACAAACTTCCTAATGAACTAATAGAAGTGCTTTCTTCTGTCCAGTGTAACAAATGCTAGATCTGTCTGGAACTGGCCCCAACTTGCTGCAGAAGTCTCAATGCATAAAAAAGACCCTTGCAATAGGGTTAGGGCAAGCAGACTGTGCTGGTGGAAGATGCTAAAAATGGAAGCTCCACCTTGAGGATCAGTGGAATGCAAGTATGCAGGGGCCTTTACATGGGTCAACAATTATTATATATTTTAAATTAATATATTTAACTATGAACCAGCTAAAAATAAAACTAGATATAGAAATATGCTAATATAGTAGGAATGTGTGATGAACAATGTCTTGCTTTTACTCTTGTTTCATTTGTGATTGTGGAATTGTTTAGTTTTGTGATAATTATTGTTCATCTTTTTTTGCACAAAATGTATAAAAGAGCAAAGTTTGTATCTGTATGAATCTCGGGGTTCAAGGTTCAATTCTGACATATCAGGTGCTCTGTAGGCAATTTTTTGACTGGTTTGTCTTATTCCTGACATTCCCACTCAACTGAGTACAACTCAGGTAAAGGGGTAGGAGACACCTGACAGTTTTATTTTTCTCCAAAATGGTTTCACTTTCCTTTTAGGCCTCAGTGTGAACCCCTAAAATATCACAGTATCAGCCATACATAGTAGGCCTCTCAGTAAGCAAGACAAAATAGAAGAATTACAGCTCATTGAGGACCATATTAAAAATATTAACGCCGGCTAACGCCATTCCTTAAGACCATCTTAACACCATATTTATACAGTGACGCAAGATGGCGCTAAAGAATGGCTAGCGTCTGGAAATAAGTTGCTAGCCGGCAGGGATGGCATTAGGGACTATGGCACTAGTGGGTCAGAAATGACATTATGCTGGTTAGCGGCAAAAATATATGCCACTAACCAGCCTAACATCATTTTCTGAGGCACAAGCAGCCATGAACATGACTCCTGTCTAAGTGTAGACAGGAGTCATGCCCACCACCCCAATGGCAAGCACAGGGGACCAGTGTCCGCTGGGCAAGGCCATTAGCCCGAGTGCCAGGCGGGGGCCCCATGCCAGGAGCCCCCAATGGCACACCAAAAATTCAAAAAATATACTTACCTCTACTTACCTGCGATAGGGGTCACCATCCTGTGGTGTCCCTCTGGTGTGGGTGGGGGTGTTCCTGGGACTTAGGGTGGGCATCTGTGAGCCCATTCCATGGTATTTGACCCAGGCGTTAGATACTGGCGCTATGCAGGCTTAGCGCCATTATATGGGCCCGCCTACACCTTGTGCATGGTCTCTGCGCTGCAGTATAGATATGGCGGTAGGGGGTTAGAGTCTTCTCTAGGATGGGAGCACCTACCTTGCATCTCATTGATGCAAGGTGCGTTGGCGCATCCTAGAAATGGCGCTAAGCCCAATATTTTGACGCTAGATGTGTCTAGCATCAAAGTTTAAATATTGCGTTAGGTTTGTGCCGTTTTAGCATGATAATAAATTATGCTAAAATGGCGCAAAGCAAGTATAAATATGCACCTATGTTTCTTATACCAAAAGACCCACCCAGTAGGAGTAATGAAAAAGTATAGCTGATGCAACAATATGACATGACTCTCTCCTCCTGGAGTGGGTGTGAATGCAGCAGAATCCTCTCACCTAGATCTCAGTAGCTACTCCTAGTGGAAGCAATGAAGTGTTAATGGTACTAAGATGGTCACTATAAAAATGATTTGAAAATGTTAATGACTGCCAACAACTATTTGCAAACACATATTTTCTAAACATAACAGCATTCTTACACTGTAGACACATCGTACATGAGCAGACATGGGCAGCAAGTGTTGAAATGTGAAGAAATCCCGAATACAGGGTGAATTAAAAAGGTGGATCCTCATTTAAGCGTGATTGCTTTAGGCCAGTGGTTCCCAACCTGTGGTCCGGGGCCCCCTGGGGGTCCGTGAAGGCTCCTCAAGGGGTCCGTGACTGCTTAGAAAATTAACTAATATTAACAGATTATTAAAGTGTATCGAAATAAAGTGGCTAAATGTACAATTGCAAATTTTAAAACGTACTGTAAATGTCAAGGAATTTGAAATTGAAAGCTAAAAATTAAAATAGTATCCTCAGATTGATTTGTGGGAGTAGTGTAGGAACATCAAACAGAATATAGTATTGACAATGTGTGGCTTCAATTAAATCTACAAAAGCTCCAATCTTCCTATTAAATTTTTTTTTTTGTTATTTTATTTGTTTGAACATTTTATAAAAAGTGTCATCATTTATGTATGTGTTCGATGGAATGCCTGTTTCTGTTTTTTGTGTATTGGTTTGCAGTTCAAATCATCAACATTGTTTAGACCAGGGTCCCCGGCTTCCAGTAATGACTCACTGGGGGTCCCTAGATTCCAATAATAATTCTTTGAGGGTCCCCGGGTTCCAGTAATGATAAAGTGAGGATCCACAGAAGTCAAAAGTTTGGGAACCACTGCTTTAGGCATCAGAGTTTAGATAAAAGAATCAGAGTTGTCCCACCAGATGGCGCAAGAGAGTCATTCTGAGACACCTCCAGCGCACGGTGAGTCTGATGCAACATCCGCCTCTCAGGCTTCGCCCCCTTCCATCCGATTCACCTGCTCCGTGAGATGGAAATGACTTCTGACATCTGGTTCCTGAGTCTATGCGCTCGAGCTAGATCGCTGTAGCAATGTAATGCTGAAAGCCTGCTTTTAGTCAATATAAGAAGTCGGAGCCAGAACAGAGCAACACCGAGCTGTAATCGCTAAAAGCTGTTTTATTTAGAGCCTGTTCGCATGAAAGTGGAATCTGTAAAAGCTATCGACAAATATAGACATTGTTTTGTTCTTTTGGTCTTTTAAACTTTTGGATACTTTACAACTCCGACAGCACTTTAATACGCCCAGTGCCAAGGCATTTGTGCACTTCTGTGCAAATATTATTTTGCAAACGTTGGCATGATTACATCCTTTGTATTGCTGTGCACCCGAACATTTTTTTTTAGGGCATTCGAGTTAATTATTGGCGCAGCCCCAGCGTCAATTTCTGTTCCTACACTGAAGAGATAAATAAAACATGGAAATGGGAAGAATGTCGGAGTTTTTATCAAAATTGCGAAATACTCTGATGCTGCTTTCTTAAATAAGAACCTCAGATACAAAGTGACAAAACTAAACACGAGGTATATTTTGTGCTAAGTAAGAGAATGAAGAGTGCAGAATAAGGAACTTGGAACTAAGACTGTGGCTCACAAGTTGCTGGTGTCAGTGGCTCCTGATTCCTGAAGGGTGAGGTGCCCTAATGAATACACCACTCGAACTCACCCTAATTGAGTCTCTGCTCATTTAATTCCTTCTCTTCTCGTTACAAAATGCGTGTGGTTTCATTAGAGTTCTGATCTGTATCATCGCAATTGTAATAAGTGATATGATCTGCAAATCATGATGAATAAGAAAAAGTCCTTGCAAGATGGCTGCTGTGAACGCCAGCCATCTTGTAATGAATACACATTTTTTTTAAATCCATTTCAAGATGGCCTCCTTACTTGCTTGCACATACATAGGGGCTATCTTGTAATGAATGTTCTTGTTTTTTGACAAAAACATTTAAAAAAGGCACCCATGTATGTGCACGCTTTGCACCATTTTGGATGGCTAGTCAATGGTGTTGGCGTTGTAAACACCTATTAATCAATTCTGCAAGTATGGTCAAAGGCAAAGCATGTGCAGTGCCAATGTCAAGAATTGGGTGGAAAAGTTAAGCCTTACATAACTTTCAATGAAATGCCATGACTTTAAGAACAGCCCATCCACCCTGCGGAAACCACTAAAAATGCCAATAGCGAATAGGTGAAAGGGGCTGACCAAAAGTCCATCCTCTGTATTGTATGTATGCATCTGCATGAATTTTGTACTGAACTGCTAACATGAATTCTCCGACAGAAAGCTTTCATTATCTGTATGCAAGACCTAAAACAAGTTGGTACTCTGCCAACTCCCAGCCCTACTCCTACCACCACCATACAAATTAGTTTCAAACCCAGAGGATTCAAAGAGGAGTAAACAAAAAAAACAGAACAGCTGGTAACCGCAGGCTAAAATCAATATGAAATATTCTTATTTAATTAAGGCATTTGGAGCAGTGAAAACCGTAATGCAATCTTATGGTATAATGGCGAAGGAGGGCCATGTTGTTTTGAAGTTGTGGTTTCAGCTCTCATTAGAAGTTGACAATATTCAGAAAGAGCACCTTCTAGTTTCCAGTAAAATAGGTACATTTGTGCCCAGCAAGGTGCCTATGTATGCAGCCCCCCACAGCCTGTCCGACATTAACTTCATCAGGTACACCTCCAGGGAATGCTAATTTAGAGCTGAAGATTAATTGATAAAATACCTTCCCATCTGCTCCTGGAGAGAGCTCCCCAGGTCATGCCACACCCCAGGGCTGGCACTGGAGGAGCGGAGGCTCAGGGGTAATGTTAGGAAATCCCCACCTCGGAGAAAGAGCATCTGCATTCAAACAAGAATGGCTTGTAGATATACAGAGAGGATGTATTTATATAGGAGAAAAGACAGGGGTGAGTAAGTGAAGTTTACAGCTGTACATCAGGCGGAGGGAGATGTACAGCCTCGGAGTCTGTCACTGTCTGCAGTCAGACTCTATTTGTCCATGACACGTGTCACAGGCTTGTACATTTCTATTCACGAGCCTCTCTCTGACATTTAATACCCGCCGCTGGGGCTCAGTCTGGAGAACCGACACGACAAAGACGGCTTTCATGGGCTGGCACCGGAAGCGGCACAGATGGGCTCATGCAGGCTCTGCCCTGCAGCACATCAAGACTGGGCACACCTGACAGCCACACAGGTGAGATGACACGAATAGCCATGCTGAAGTCAGGCAAGCGCTGGCATGTACATCAAGGCCCCCGTGTGTGCAGCGCGCAGTGAGTGACAAACGCTGAGGTCTCAGAGGAGTAGAGTCAGCCACCTGACTCGGAAGTACAGTACTAGTCATTAGTAACCAGCTGACAAGCTAAGCCGTGAGGATTAAAGAGTAAACTTGGCAGTCACACACTCTGGCTTCAAAGCCAATAGAAGCCACCCTACAGCCTGCAGGACACACATCTGTCAAGGCAGTAAACATCCCACATTTACAGATCCCATTACTTACTTCTTTTAATTAATTACTTGTTTAATGGTTTAAATAATCTCTTTGTTTTTTAATTATTATTAATTCATGCATGCATTCATTTTTGTACTTATTTCCTTCTGAGGCTTTATAGAACCCAAACCAAGACCCACAAGAAAGTAGAGCTCTGTGGAGAGTCAGAAGAGTTGAGGTGGCCAAATGAACACAGGAGGAATGATTTAGATGCAGAAATCACAACATAAAGAGCTGCATGAAGGGCTGCCCACGTATATGACACTTCACCATCCAGAATGAACGGCCTCAATGACAAACGGAATGCATTGATTCTGACTTTCATCCATCACAAACCATCACTCACCATATTGCTTGACTACTTTTCTTTCAACTGCAATTGGCATTTGGATGTTTTATGCAAAGTAAGTGACCAGAGTTATGGTGTCCGTTGTGACTTTCATATCATAACTAGCAAATGTCAGTGGTTTCGTGCATCTGAGCCAGCACCATAACTTAGTTCTCAGCTATTTTGTTATTGAATCTGATCCTTTTTTTGTAATTCATTTAATCATAAATCACTGCTGTGCAGAACCCCCTCTGTTTATGTATTTCTACCTTTTATGTATTCATTTCTCTCTTCTGATCTCTCTCCCCTTCACTGTCTTATTTTTTCTACGTCTCTCTTCTTCTCTGACTGTCCCACACCTCCTATGTCTTTTATATTAACAATCAAAAAAGCAAAAGTTGAGGAAAAATTATACTTAGGAAAACCTTATAATTATTTGTATACAAAATCAATTTGAACTACACATTAGACATTCCAAAGTTTTAAGTTATAACTTAAAAGTGTAATTTGCCCCGCTGAAAAGATGCTATGACTCACACATCTCCTTACACTGGGTTATGAACTCGCTAGACAGACAACATGAACTAAAACTCGCTCCTTCCCCATTCACATGTTATACCCTTTTATTTACATGATGGTAAATCATAGCATTCATAGCAACACACATGACAACAATTTATAAAAAGAACACTGTCGTGGTAGAGGGGTGAGTTATAGTTCATGTAGTGTGGCTAGCAAGTTCACAAGTCTGTATGGCGGTGCGCTAGTCATATTAAGAGTGTCATAGAGCAGAGGGTCATAGAGTGTTGCAGAGTGGAGTCTGCAATCAGACGATCATCAGCCATCATAGAAAAAGGAAGCTGTCTGCAAAGTTGTGTGGAGATTCGTCAAACTGTGGAAAGTTATTATCAATCTAAAACACTCAAGAATTCCTATCTCTTGGAATCCTAGTTGTAACTACAGAGTGCCTAAATATATGTATATCTATATTTATTAGATAGATAGATAGATAGATAGATAGATAGATAGATAGATAGATAGATAGATAGATAGATAGATAGATAGATAGATAGATAGATAGATAGATTCACTGACCAAAACAAAAGGTTAACATGAAGTTATAGTTAGGTGAAAATTTCAGTTCCAGAGTAACATTTTCAAATCAGAAAAACAGTGAAATTCATCAGTTATCTCTAGTAACTATAAAATCATGTCCTGAGGTATCTCTAACTTGTGCCCCTGCTTTGCACAGTCTTGTCACCAATAATACAATTTCACAGGTTGCAGTGATGTTATCAAAAATGTCATAGAATATGTCATGAGCATAGTTCCCTCTAAACTGCGCGTCTGTGCGGGCGCGCACGCCTAGGTTTCCCTCCGCGCAGACACCTACAATCAACGCGCACTCCGAAGCACGGCTACATTCATTAAATGCTTCACTGTAGTCTTTGAAGTGTGGCTGATGGTGGTGACCCTGCGCTTCCAAATGCATTTTTAAAGACACGTTTTTGTCTTTAGAAATGCTAATGGAGGACGTGTGAATGCCTGCAGGGCAAGCATGAAACAGCTGGAGAGAATTTCCAAAGCTTTTTCTGTAGCCTGAGTCTGCCAAGTCCACAGACCTGTGACTCCAGTTTCTCTTTCCCTGTCTTTGCACCTCGTGGAGTCACCATTTTGGCTGCGCACACATACTTGTCTGAGGCGATATGTTATAAAGTAACATTATTTGAATGAATAGATGAATGAATTAGAGTGTATGGAAGTTAAAAAGTGCGTGAGTGGTAAAATAATAAGAAATAGTGAATGTATGAGTGAATGGGCGAGTGAATGGGTTTGTGGATTTTTGAATGAGCATATGACTGTCAAAGCAAGTAGGGGAATAAACAAGTGAGTAGATAAGTAAAACAGTGATTGAACGGGTTAATGAATGAGGAGTGAGTGTCCAAGTGATTGAGCAAGTGAGTTAGTGAGCAACTGAATGTGGGAATGAGTATGTGAATGAAGCAGTGAGGGATTTCTTGCAAGTGTGCAAATTAGTAAGTGAATAATTAAACAAAAAATAAGTTAAAGGCTGAGCAGCAAGTAAGTGAGCGGGAAAGCATGTAAAAGAGAACGGATGTCAGTAAGTGACTGTAAGGTAATGCAATTATTCATGTAAGTGAGGTGAGGGAAGGAGTGAGCAAATGAGTAAGTGACTGAGCACATGAGTGATATGGTGAGTTTACAAACATGTGAATAAGCAAGTGAGTGAGTGAAGCATGAAGTGAGTGAGTGAACAAACGTCGACTAAGATTTTGAAGCAGTGACTGAGGAAATGAGGGTGTCAGTGAACAAGTGAGAGAATAAGAAGCTAAGTGAATTAGTACAGAAGTGTTTGAGTGATCAATAAAATCAGCGAGTGAAAATAAAGCTTTCTGCAGTGGGGGTCTTAGGCAGTGTAACACAGTGAATCCCTTAGCCAGATGGCCTCTACCTCTCCCCAAAACAGGAAGTTTGACTCAGCATATTTTTCAGAGAGGAACACCTCCCTGAGCCAAAGCAACGTAAGCAGCGATTTCTGATGCCTTGTGTTACTCCAGATTTATCAAGCCATGCAAGGTGGACTTGCATGGCTTGATCAACCTGACATTAGTGCTGCGTTGCCCTTGCGCACCCTTATATGATGCAAGGGGAATCAACACTATGATAAATATGGATCAATGTACAATGCCATTGCAGGGTGTCCACAGCTATGTACAATACCGCTGCAAGACGTCCACCTGCTGCTTTGTTTAATTTTGTTAATTCAAGCATGTCTGCTATTTCTAGGCAATAGCATATTTAATTTTTTCTGTGTTTATTCTTTCAATTTATATTCCAAATGTGGCTGAACTTGTGTATGTGTTGTATTGAGTTTGTGTAAGTTGGTGAATGCAAGATAAATAAGTGATTTATGGATGCACAAGCGCAAGGATGAGTGACAGGGTGCATGTGTGATGACGTATTCAGTGCCTAAACCACTCAGTGACTAAGAAACAACTTTAAATTAAGAGTAATACTTATTGGCATTGCCAATGCTTGTTATGTACCTTTAAGTGGTAGCTGGTTGACTTGCCTTGTTGCACATCTTATAACTCAGTGGCGCCCAGAGGCAAGAAAAGTGTACCTGCCAACATTCTTTTGCCGCATATGAGAACGAAAAAATAGAGGGAACATTGATCATGAGTGATGTAAGATGTGGGGAAATTAGCAGTGCATGGCGAGTGTTCGAGCTATAGTTACTAGACATATATAAAAGTCAGCCTTTGGCCATGCATGTGGTGGGTTGGTCGCAGGGCCTGGATTGTGGCCAGGCCCTACATAAATCACCCATGGGGAGCCATGCCCAGTGGTACATGTTGTGAGATTTGCTTCAGGCCCCCTGTGACCAGGCCCTGTGAGCAACCCGCCCCCCCACCCCCACTTCCAACAGCCAACCCCTCCGGTCAGCTGTCGGACATGGTGGGAGCCAGCAATTCTTTTTTTCGCACAACCCTCCTACCCAAGCCACTAGGGCACGTAGAATCCCAACCCCTGGAGCGGGCCATATTATTTAGTTAAGAGGGCCTGGGCCTCTGGTGGCTTTGGGGATCTTATCCTCCAGGGTCTTCTTTTTTAATAACGGGAGCAGGGTTGTGTGTTCCCCTGCCCCAAGCCGGTATTGGCCCCAGGGACCCTATCTCATCAGGCCAAAATAGCCAATTAAAAAAATATGTATATTTGCCCCAGGGTCAAGATTTCCCTACCATGCTCCTTTAAATATATATTTGTTTATTGTTTACAGGATGGGGGACTAAAACTCTGAGTCCTGTAATGGCCACCTGAAACATTTTTCTCATGTTGCAAGCAGCCAATCATCTTGCTCCCGTGGGAACAAGAAAGTCCAAGAGTAAAAAAGTCCCCTGGGCCAATCAGAGGGCTCTATGTTTTTTAAATTGGGTTCAAGGGATTCTAAGTAGAGTTCCTTGAACTGAACCATCCAGACATACAAATATTTTTGATCCTTAATTTCTCAGAAATTACTGTACTGATTTACACAAAATCACAAAAAGCACACTTTCTGGACCAAGATCTAGCTTCCTGCCAAATTTGGTGTCATTCCATTCAGCAGTTTTGGCAGCAGTGGCTCTTTAAAAAGTTGAAGGAAAAGGAATGGGGTTTTGCGTTGTGGAACCCCTCTTTCTCTCGGCTCCCACTTAACGAATCACTCCAAAACTAATCAAAAACAGCACAAAGTTATCAGCAAATCAAAAAACTGTATTTCTTATGGAAACACAGACCTAACTATAATTACCCAGTGGCGACCGCCTCTGTGTAAAATACATTTATAGAAATATTTATAATATGTTTTCTATTCACAGTCTGATTTATTCGAAAACCAATTTTTTTAGTGGAAAACATAAGGAAATTAATTACTCCAACAGTTGCCACCACAATTTTTTTTTCTCCTGCAGACCGAGTGACTTTTCCACTTCCTTCAGCTTAATGTTTGCAGTCAATTTAAAATAAAATGTTGTGCATATGCTTACTTTTCTTCATAAAACTCACTTAGGGCCTCATTTATACTATGTCACAAACGTATTATGATCTCCATAGGCTATAATGAGATTGTAATAGGGCGGACAGGATATCAGTCATGTTTGTGACGGAGTATTCCCCTCCACCAAGATCTTAATCAGGTCCATAATCGTTAGACACGTATGGTAAATTCGATAAAGATTCTAGGGTACTATGTATCATACCTGTAGATTTGTATACCAAAAGAAGATAAATATATTTGTCTACTAAATATTAAACATATCTAGTGGGGGCGTGGCCGGGCCACGAAACAAGATGGCCACTTAGAGCGAGAGCTCCGCGCCAAGGCGGTCCCGGAGGGGCGACGGGGGCGAGAAGACAGCCGGACAACACACCGGGTTTGGTGCCCCTCCACCCCTACAACAGCGGCGACACAGAACCATGTCCGGGGGCCCCGTAGGAGCGGGACGCAAGGCAGGAAACTCGCGATTCGCCCCAGGCCGATAAGGCCTGGAGAAAGGGGGCGGAGTCGCGTCTTCGGAAGACCGCGGACGGCGTGCCCGTAGCAGCAAGGAGCAAGCTGAACAGGCCGCAGGGACTGCGGGAGTCGTGACGACCCGCATCCATCTCCCTACAACGCCAACAAACACCCGTGGACCTTCCCCCCCCCCCCCACAGGGAGACGGGAAGACACAGCAAAGGGGTGCGGCTCCTTCGACAGCCGGGAGAGAAACCCAAAGAGAGGTAGGATCGAATCTCTTCAAAATAAGAACGGCATCGCCGGAGGCAGAGGCACGACTTCTCCCCTCTTTTCCATCACAGAGGGACAACAAAAACCCTCCCGCTGAGATAATAACCTTTCTCCCTCCCCCTCCAGACAACTAATACTGAGGAGGGCGGAGGGGCACGACGGGAGGCACGTGGAGGCGAGGGGACGAGAGGGGTGAGCGACTGGGGGGGCACCGGGGACGAGGAGAGCCAGAGGGAGCCAAGAGAACAGAGATACAGGAGAAGGGAGTGGACTGACACCAGTGTAAGCCACCGAACATCTATATTTTTATCGGAATCTACGGAGGGAATCTCGGGCCCCACGTGGTCAGACTCTGTAGACAATTGAGGCGATGCCCGGCAACAAACCGAACCATAAACCTGTCAGCAAGCCTGCACGACAACTATTATTCTCAGAAGCGCTACAACACAAACGCCTAACCCCCACGAAGATAAACCCTCAAACATCGCCACCTTTAAACGAATTCACCACGATGCCTGATAAAGATCAATCCACGACTATGGACAGGATACTACAAGAGATCACCACCGTCAGCCGCCGCATAGAGGGGATGGACGCCTCTATAACTTCATTGACACTAGAAACCAAATCCATGCGATCTGACATTGCCGGCTTCCAATCTAGAGTGACAGGGCTAGAACAACGCATGGGATCACTAGAGACGCAGATCAACACGTCTCAGGTGCGAGAACAAGACTTCATCTACCTCAGGAGCAAACTAACGGACATGGAGGACAGGAGCCGGAGAGACAATATCCGCATACTTGGGATCCCGGAAAACGAAGAAGGCTCGGATATGCAGACTTTTCTGACCTCCACTCTTCCAAAAATGATTTCATTGGACTTTGACCCGCCGCTAGAATTCCAACGGGCACACAGGATAGGCCCAAAACGTTCTGACAACTCCTCAAGGCCCCGCCCAATCATCGCATGCTTGCTGCGGCATAATCAAACCCGACAAATACTCCAAGTAGCACGCAACCACGGCCCTTTCCGAATAGACCAGCACGAGATCCGAATAACCGCCGATTACTCCAAGGAAACCAACGAACGTAGAAAGGCTTTCCTAGCCCTACGACCCCGGCTTCGCAAACTAGAGATGAAATACGGTCTCTTTGACCCTGCAAGAATGTGGGTTACAAAAAATGGAGTATCCAAGGACTTTTATAACCCCGACGAATTGAGACTCTTCCTTGACTCTTTCCAATCCCAGCCTATGGACTCTTACAACACAGACAGTGAGCATGACATTGTAGGAGGCAGTGATAGGGCCGAAACCCCCCACTCGGGAATAGAAAAGGTGAAGACGGCTCTACACGACACCGGAGCCAGTCATAGAGGTAGAGACATGGAGAGACTAACTAGATCATATGATGACAGGGGTCAGATTTTACACGCAGTAGTAACCCACACCCAATTATCGGAAAGAGACAAATCCCGCTCCCCTTTAAAGCCTACAACTGGGTCTTCTTGAGAAGGTAACGCGACAAGACGACTTATGGGACTATCGTCAGAGAGTCGAAAATAACAACTATAGACTCCGCGGAAGGATGAGTACCTTTCCAGATCATATGTGTATTACTATTGTAATTGTCTAAGACTGCCAGTATCAATGTTAAAACCAGACACATGAAAAATATATGCTCTTTATGACTAGAGCCGAGGCCCTATAATGGAAACTACCAGTAAATCGTTATTTGCCCTCAGTATACAACAGATGATGATTACTAGAACAGGGATCAGACCCCACCAACTCACTGTAGGTTTAATAAGGGCCCGGTCCCGACCCTATAACCCTATAACAAGGTAACAAGGTAACAGGGGCATTAAACAGATAACAAAAATAAACACTAATTAACTATCATGGAACTTACCTTACATTCCACACACTACAAAGTATCTCATGGTAGTAAACAACAAAGTATGTGAAACTTTCCTAATACACACCACACTCGACCAGCGCCGACATTAGAACCGTTTAGCCCCCATTATCACCCCAAGGGATGGGACTAGACAACGTAAAGATAAATTAATCCCAATTCAGGGACACACAATACGATATAACCTGAAACATATCAAAGCTCCCACTACTTGACTTTACCTTATTCTACAATAAGAAACTGGGGAAAAAAAAAAAAAAAAAAATAAATAGAACACGAGGACATAATACAACATAATACCGCATAACAAAGCGAAATATTATGACATTCTATACTGCCACTCCACACCACATTATAACATCACAATGTAAATTATAAACTATTAGCTATTCTTTTCCCCAGATGTTCGTAGCCACCCCCATCCTAATCATTATTACTATCTTAAACTATCACCAACAACAGAACGACTATGATGGTGGCACATACCAAGTAAGACCTTAGTAGGTCAGTATTATGATGTAATAATACACGGCAAGGAGTTAGTAATAGGATGAGATACGCACTATCCTCGCGTAACCCGGGGCTCAGCTACACTCATTACCTATCCTACGATTAATAGAGAGACGTTTGGCATAATGGCTCCTAACATGATAATGTGATAAGATGCCAGGATATGTTATATTGATTAACCTAATATGTCATTGAACAGTTGTAAGGCGAGATGAGACGAGGCAGTGTTATAGTTGAAAAGAAATGCTCAGGAAGTATTATATTATATTGTATATTGGTATCTTTATGTACCCATGCATACGCGAGAACTATAATACTCTGTTTGAGCTCTCTCCCCCCCCTCCTCTGCCCTGCCCCCCCCCCTCCCCTCGCCAGCCGGTCTCGGTCTTTCTGTCTGCCCAGTCCCTACTTTAATTTACGACCCTATCTTATGAACTCTTAAACACCCTACGATACCATACAACATCAAATACTAGGCACAACATCCTAAACATCATACCCCATCAACACCCGGCACCCCCTCCCTCCTCTCCAGCGCCGCTCAGGTACTATAGTTATTAACCGATCATTACTTCTGCCAATATACACTTTAGTTATATAACTAATACACTAGCCACTAACCATCGATGAACAGACCCACTTCCCGATACATAAACATAAGCACTGCTGTGTGCCCCCCCCGACCCCTCCTTATCACCGACATATCGATAACTGGCTGTCTGCTGTTTCCCTCCTTCGCCCCCCCCGATCGAGACCGCCCGACGGCACGAGAGCTCCGAGAGAAATCGGTCCCGCCGTTTACAGACCTAACGAACGAAGGAGGTTGGACTCCTAACCTCCCTCATCCCTACCCTTCTCCACTTCTTCCCCCAAATTGCACGCTCTCTTGCTATACTCTCAATCTCAACTTCAGCACACGCATCCATCCCTTCCCCCCCTTCTCCCTCTTTTCTTCTCCCTCTCATTTCTCCTTGCCTTCTTTCTCCCTCATATTTCCCCTCCATCTGGCTCTCGTCCTACTTATATTACCTCTCTTCCTTCACCCTCTCCTCTCTCTTCTCTTTCTTCTCCAGAGGATTCCCTTGGCCTCCACCAGCTACTAACCCCCGTATAATATAAAATAAAATAAAATAAAACACCGTATCATATCGAAACACAACTCCCACTCTAACTACTAAGTCAATATCTCCCACAGGGTGCTTACCTACTCACAATTATCCAATATGTCGAAGCCCCACCCTCAAGCGACGCGACCATTACGCATACTCTCTTGGAATGTACACGGCATGACGAGCTATGTTAAGCGGAAAAAGATACTGTCCTATTTTCAATCCAAAAAAACAGATATAGCTCTGATTCAAGAGACACACCTTGACACTCTGGAATCCAGTAAACTTAAACGGGATTGGGTAGGGAGGGTTGCCTTCAGCTGCCGTCCAACGAGTCAGGAATCTGGAAGTAACGGACCCCGCAAATGTGGAGTGGCGATACTAGTGCGTAAATCCCTCCCGGTCACTATCATTAAAACCTGGAATGATACGGAAGGAAGGTATATATTTGCTAAATTAAAACTAGGGGACACTGTTTTATGCGTGGGATCCGTTTACGCACCAACCGGCCCAAAACGCCCATTCCTTCTACAGCTAAATCGCCTCCTGACAGAAATCGGAACTACTCGATACATAATCGGGGGAGATTGGAATCTCGTCCAAGACGCCATAATGGATAGGACAGGCCCTGTCGATGTATGTAACAATCACGACAGAGCGCTTCTGACAGACCTGACCACTGACGTCGGTCTGGTGGACTGCTGGAGAATACAACACCCGAAAGATAAGGAATATACTTTCTTATCCACCGTCCATGGCACCCAATCGCGTCTGGATTATTTCTTAGTATCACACACTGTAATCCCTCATATCCAAGACACCTGTATCCTAGACAGTGGGCTCTCAGATCACTCCCCAATACTAATCCGGATCCAGGTGGGACTCTCCTTCTCTGGTCGTAAACCATGGCGAATGGCTGTACACAGATATCGCTCTCCACAAGGGAAGGAACAATTAAAAGCTCATGTAACCACATACATGGCCGAGAATTCAGGCACTGTATCCTCAAAAAGGATCCTATGGGCGGCAGCAAAAGCAACCCTAAGAGGGAATATGATGCGAGATGCAGCACTGGCCAACAAAGACAGAATAGCCCGCCAAACCACCTTAGAGACCACGATACGGGACCTCACTAAACAATATACCGCCCAACCATCCCCTAGGCTGCGACACGCCTTAGAACAGGCCCGCATGGCACACAATGAACTCTATACATCTCAGGCGGAATACGCACTGCAAAAATTGCGAGGCCGCCATTACGAACAAGGGGAAAAAGCAGGTCGCCTCCTAGCGGCGCAGCTCCGACAAAGAGAGGCAGCCTCTGCCATTGCGGCCATAACATCTTCTTCAGGAGCAGTGCTAACTCGCCCACAAGAAATTGTAAACGAGTTTGCCAAGTACTACCGACATTTGTACACTCCTGAAACAACGACAGATCAAACACAAATGGAGACATTCCTTGCCGCGGCCAATCTGCCCCGTCTGTCTGAGGCAGGCAGGGCCCTCTTGGACGGTAACATAAGCAAAGAAGAGATAACCCAAGTTATAACAAGCCTCCCCTACCATAAATCACCAGGAGAGGACGGATTCCCTGCGGAATTCTATAAATGGTCTGGGGAGGAGGCAATAACCGCAGTACATGAAGCACTGACGGAAGCATGTCAAGAAGGCTCCCTGGGCGCTCTATCCAATAAAGCCACGATTGTCATCTTGCCTAAGCCAGGGAGAGACCCCCTTCTTTGCGGCAGTTACCGTCCTATCTCCCTTTTGAATGGGGATGTCAAACTCCTAGCCAGTGTTCTAGCAGCGCGGCTCCGCAAGGTGATACCATCGTTGATTCACAATACCCAAGTAGGATTTGTACCAGGCCGTACCTCCAGAAATCATATGCGAACTCTTTGCCATACACTGTTAGAATCCATACAATTACCTGACGAAGCCCTAGCCCTGTCCCTAGACGCGGAGAAAGCATTCGACCGAATTGAGTGGCCCTACCTATTCACAACCATGAAGCATTTTGGCCTGGGGGAACAATTTATCTCTAAAGTACGTTTATTATATGACCACCCCACAGCACAGGTTAACTGTGGGGGCATCATGTCAGACCCATTCCCTATCGGAAGGGGCACACGCCAGGGATGCCCCTTGTCGCCACTTCTATTTTTATTGGCCATGGAACCCCTAGCTGCCACTATACGAAATTCTCACCAAATAAAAGGGATCCATATCACCGGGGGCATATCCAAAATATATCTCTACGCAGACGACATTCTGTTAACAATGTCCGATCTAGAAACCTCGCTCCCAGCACTACTTTCCACTATAGAAGACTTTGCATCCCTATCCGGATATCGGGTAAACTGGGATAAAAGTGAGGCACTACCATTATCCCGCATAACGACGAGGGCAACGATACATGGCCTTCAATTCAAATGGACCCCGACCCGCTCTAAATATTTAGGAACGTTTATTAACAGAGGTCTAGAACATATGGTCAGGGACAACATAGACCCCCTTATATTTAAAATGAAACAAGACTTTGCCAAATGGTCCCTACTAGGCCTGTCCATGTGGGGCAGGACACAGGCGGTCAGAATGGTCACCTTACCACGCTTCATATACGTGTTAGGCATGCTTCCCCTACAGATACCTCTTTCCTCACTCCGATTAATAGACGCATCCATAAGGGCCTTCGTCTGGGGCTCCTCACGCCCAAGACTGAAACCTGCAATAATACTGGCACGACGGCTCTACGGAGGATTAGGACTACCCTCGGTAGAACAATACTCTCTGGCCCTACAACTCTCACAGCTAATATATACGCTTCCGGATACAGCCGATCCAACGCAATGGGTGATTACAGAGAAACTCCTATATGGACAGTATACGGAGATGGGAGGAACATAAGCCGACCACGTTCCCTTAACTAACCCCATCCTCAAGGCTACAAACACAGCGTGGTGCAGAGCCCATCGACTACTAGGAGTACACCCCTCCCTGCATACTCAGGCTCCCATAGCAGGGAATAAAAGCATTAAAATAGGAGGGACTATTCTCAGATGGCCCCAATGGTCCGACGCAGGTATCCACAATATATCTCACATAATAGATGGAGATAGCTTCTGCACATTCGCCTCCCTCCAGGAAGAATTCGGTATCCAAAGTAACCAGGAGTGGCGATATCTACAGCTCAAACACTGTATGCGGAGAACATTAGGAACCCCCCCGTGGCTCCTCAAAACCTCACCCATCGTCACCTATCTTCAGAAATGGGGCCGACAAAAAGGCGTCTTGGCTGGCCTCTATGCCGAATTAACTAACCACCTTTACTCTCAGCCTTTACTTGAACGACTACGCTTAAAGTGGCAGGACATACTAGAGATAACCTACACGGACGAAGAATGGCCAGACATACTAGAAGCCCTCGACAGGGGCGTACGTGAAGCACGCCTGAAATTTTGCCTATTTAAAATCCTTCAGGGATGGTACTGGACCCCTGTTAAACTCTTCAGGGCAGGGTTGTTACCTCACGCGAACTGTTGGAGATGCACAGAGCCATATTGCGACCAACTTCATATTTTATGCCACTGCCCCACGGTACAGTCACTATGGGACGCGGTACGCCTCGCCTTATCGGACTTCATACAGATACCAAAACCGACTCCACCAGCATTTATCATTCTACATGACATTCGCCCGTATCCCTCCCTATCGCGGGCACATAAACGATTAATCCACACGGCGCTCGCCACGGCCAAAATATGCATACTCCGGCACTGGAGATCTAGCATTGCCCCCACACCCATGGAATGGATGACGGCCATGTATCAAACGGCTACCCATGAACGAGTGATTTATAACCTACAGGACCAAGCAGAACAGTTTGAGGAGGTCTGGCGCCCATTCTTGAAGAGACCATGAAGCGGCTGGTGGATGACCAACGGATGATCAATGTTCAATGATCATTGATTAGGGAATATTAATTACCAATCACCCTCTGAGAATCCTAGACTCCGGAAACACATTTAATCTCCTATTGCCCCCTCTCTCTCTCCCTATCTACGCTATCCTCTCTTCTCTCTCTCTCTTTTTTCTCTCTCTATCAATCCACAGGCCTCTAATTTTGTCACATGCCCGAGACCCTGAACTACCCAACATAGTAATACAAGTCGCTTCCCAACACAAACAAGGACTGAGAAATCAACTCATATAAGACGTAGACACTCTCTAACCGACCTTACCATACCTATCATACATATTATCTACTCCTTGCTACAGACGGAGAAGTACAGAACGATCTACTCTTAGGCCTGAACAAGCTAGTCTTAGGATACAAAGACCCCCTGCCTACCTCGAGTCTCTTCATTCTACATTCCCCCGCGATTACCCTTCCTCTTTCTCCCTCTTTCTTTCCCTTCTCTCCCCCTCCCCATTTCATATGACTATTTTGTTTCTCCCCTATATCAAGACCAACCCCTCCTACACAACCCTATCCTCGCTCCCCCTCCCCCTACCACCCCCCCCACCTGTTTTCCACTCTTCTTCAAAATAAGGGTACACAACTCAACTATGCAACTGGGAATTTTTACTTACCTGACAGTACATGTATATATGCCTACAATGGAAATAATTGTGGTAAACGAACAAAAATAATGTTTTTAAAGCTAAACAGTTTGTTTATATGCTGTATGTACCGCCTTATATATTCTTAATAAAACTTTTGAAACTTAAAAAAAAAAAAAAAAAAAAAAAAAAAAACATATCTAGTAATGGGTCAAAACTGATTGATTAAGAACCACATAAAATAAAAATATGCATTATGAAAAGGAAACAATTTTAATGGCCTTTCAGTGCTGACCTTGAAACCTGACATGAGAATACGAGGTCTGATGATGGTTTTCAGATTTGATGTTCTCATTCAGAGATGACTTTCATTATCTTCCATTATCTTCCTACTGTTGAAGTCAAATTAGTTCAGTTTTTTTTGCAGGTCACTGAGATAATGGAGTGATGGGATGAAGGGGAATACATAATGCCAGGATCTTGACCGAAACTGATGCAGGGTGCATCTTTGCATAGGCATAGGATATCGCAAGGGGGAGTGAGAAATTACACTGCACATGCATTTGGTCAAAGAGTAAGAGGAGAGGGATGGGCGAGATGGCCAGGTTCTTGGTACCCTAAGTGAGCTTAGACAGCATGATGGTGTAGCACAGATATGAATGGAGAGTAGAGAGAAATAGCAGGAGGTGGTGCGCATGTTTGTGGCTACAGCATGGGCATTTGAGATGCACAAACATAATTGAGCTAGACCCTTACTTAGGACCTGTAGGAATCTTTATTATTATCTGAATGAACACAGGGAGGGACCTCTTATGTTTGCTCAAGGAAATGCTTGAAATGGGTTGCAAGAGAGTTCACTACTTCTTAAAGATGGGAATTATAGTGACATTCATCTTTGCACTTCCTGTTCTGGTAATTATCAGAAAAGGAGCATTTGGCTGTTACTTAGTTTGGGTAGTGAAGTTTAATACCAGATATGTAGTTTCGGTAGTTTAGACTGTAACATTTAGATAGTTTGGGTAATGAAGACTGATAGCTCTTACGTAATTTGTGTAGGGGAAACTGATAGCTCTTAAGTAGTTTGGATAGTGGCAATTGATAGCTGTTAGGCAGGTTGGAGAGTGAAGATTGATAGCTGTTAGGTAGTTTGGCTAGTAGAGATTGTCAGCTGTTACATAGTTTGGGCAGTGGAGATTTATAGCTGTTACATAGTTTGTGTAGTGGAGACCGATAACTGTTACATAGTTTAGGGAGTCGAGAGCTGTTATGTAGTTTGGGTAGGGAAGATTGCCAGCTGTTAAGTAGTTTGGGTAGTGGTGATTGATAGCTTTTACCTAATTCGGGTGGTGGAGATTGGTTGCTGTTACGTATTTTGGGTAGTGGAGATTTATAGCTCTTACGTAGTTTGTGTATGGGAAACTGATAGTTCTTAGGTAGTTTGGGTAGTGGCAATAGACAGTTGTTAGGTAGTTTAGGTAGTGGCAGTGGTTAGCTGTTAGGTTGGCTTGTGGAAAGTGATAGCTGTTAGGTAGTTTAGATAGTGGAGATTGTCAGCTGTTACGTAGTTTGGGCAGTGAAGATTTAAAGCTGTTACATAGTTTGGTTAGAGGAGACCGGTTGCTGTTACATAACTTGGGTAGTGGAGATCGATAGCTGTTACATAGTTTAGCCAGTGGAGTATTATAACTGTTACATAGTTTGAGTAGTGGAGACCCATAGCTGTTACATAGTTTGGGTAGTGAAGATTGACAGCTGTTAAGTAGTCTGGGTAGTCGTTATTCATAGCTTTTACCTTGATTGGGTAGGGGAGATCGATAGCTGCTACATAGTGGCGATTGATAGCTTTTACCTAATTGGGGTAGTGGAGATTGATAGCTGTTCCATAATTTGGGTAGTGGCGATTGATAGGTGTTACGTAGTGGCGATGGATAGCTTTTACCTAGTTGGGGTAGTGGAGATTGATAGCTGTTACATAGTTTGGGTAGTGGAGATTGATAGCTGTTACATAGTGGCGATGGATAGCTTTTACCTAGTTGGGGTAGTGGAGATTGATAGCTGTTAGTTTGGGTAGTGAAGATTGATAGCTGTTACATAGTGGCGATTGATAGCTTTTACCTAGTTTGGGTAGTGAAGATTGATAGCTGTTACGAAGATTGGGTATTGAAGTTAGACAGCTGTTAGATAGTTTGGGTAGTGGAGATTGATAGCTGTTAGTTTGGATAATGAAGCTTGATAGCTGTTACAGAGTTTGGGTAGTGAAGATAGACAGCTGTTACATATTTTGGGCAGGGGAGATTTATAGCTGTTACATAGATTGGGTAGTGAAGACTTGACAGCTGTTAGGTAGCCTGAGTAGTAGTAGTGATTAATAGCTTTTACCTTGATTAGGTAGTGGAGATTGATAGCTGTTACGTAGTGGCAATTGATAGCTTTTACCTAGCTCGGGTAGTGTAGATTGATAGCTGTTACATAGTTTGGGTAGTGGAGATTTATAGCTGTTAGTTTGGGTAGTGAAGATTGATAGCTGTTACATAGTTTGGGTAGTGAAGATTGATAGCGGTAAATTCAGGATGATGTGTTTCCCTGTGATTTGGTATATGCAGCATATGCCTGACCCTACAATACATCTCGCTGCTCTTTGATGCATAGACTTCACCAGAACCACGTGTTTTTTGGTCAGTGGAGGCTGAGGAGGTCAGGGCTGTGTGAGGTGGTAAATGCAAACAAAACTTCTTATGACTTTTTTTTATCTGTTTACAACATTTCTCCTGAGCCGGAGATTATGATTACATTTTGGCAAAGTTCAAATTAACCACCAATGAGGATTCTGGTGGAAGTAAAAGCCAGGCTACAGCAGTGAGATCCTACTAGGGAGAGGCCCTGAAGAACCCATTGAGGCAGCTAGGGTAGGTAGGCTCATAATTCAAGAAGCGGCCAAAAATGCAGCGAGATGTGACCCCCATTGTAGGTGGAGGGGGGTGTAAGGAATGCCTCTGCGGTGTGGGTGATGTTTAACCACACATTTCCTTTTTCCCAGATTGGATTATCAAGGGTTTCCTCTTGCATGTGCTAGTATCGAGGAATTTTGGGTACATTTTGAATCACGCCTCTCAGTGTGGATTAAGCTTCTTATAGCATTTTCACCTTTGATTTGGCACTGAATATCCCTGCTTGCCTTCCAACGGTACGCATGCAGCTGATCTCCATCTTCTTCCATTGTACTACATAGACTTTGCACTTGGTGAGACATGGGGCCTGATTTAGAACTTAGCGGACGAGTTACTCCATCACAATGGTGACGGATATGCCATCCACTGTAATCTAGATCCTATTATATCCAATGGGGTTTAGATTTTGGCGGACAGGATATCCGTCACCGTTATGACGGAGTAACCCATCCAATGAGTTCTAAATCAGGGTGGAGGGGTGGGATGGATTTGTTGTGTCTGAAGGTATAACAAATGACAGGTGGTGACTAGTAGGTAAAGTAGCCGAATTATTGAATTTAAAAACTGATACCCATCGGCATTAGGATTCTTATTGGCTTCTTTCATACCAGAAACAAGTTTTTTTTTATGTCTAACACCAAACCTGACTCTGCCAGGTACAGGGTGACCCAATAAGCAGCATCAAAAGAGATTGTAGAATGGATAACTCTATAGGTGCCTCTATATGTCAAAAAACTGCCTCCATCATGCCGGTGCTATTACTTTGTCATGGTTCCCCAAATAATACCATGTGTGTCCCTTATGCCACAAAGTGCCAAATATATGTAAGTACCAGAATTTTGGTATTAATTCCCTCCTATAGCATTTGTGACCCTTATTTTAAAATGTACCTCTACTATGTCAGAGTCAGCCTTTTGTCGTTTTGGCAACCCTTCTATATGCAACAACTGTCCTCTCTTATGCTAAACATTTTCTCCAATGTGCTTGCATCAGCATTTCTACCAGGTGCCCCGATGCCAAGAATGTCAGCAAGTATGCCAGTGGCAGCGTTTTTTCACAGGTTCTCCATATGCTAAGAATTATCACTGGTGTGCCAGTACCAGTATTTTACCACATTTGCCCCTTATTTCAAGAATTACCCCAGTACATTAGATCCAGCACTTTTCCAATGGTGCCTCTATGCCAAGAATTACCTTCAGTATGCCACCCTTTTGACATAGATCTCTCAGTATGCCAGCGTGAATATTTTACACTGGCGCCTCTGCAAGCCAAGAAGTACCCTCAGTATGCCAGCCTTTTGACACAGTTGTCCCATATGCCACGTTTTACCTGAAGTATACCAGTGCATGTGCACCTGTTAAGAACTGCCTCCAGTATGCCAGCCTGAATATTTAACACTGGCGCCTCTGCTAGCCAAGAAGTACCCTCAGTATGCCAGCCTTTTGACACAGATGTCCTTTATGACATGTTTTTACCTGGAGTATACCAGTACATGTGCACCTGTTAAGAACTGCCTCCAGTATGCCAGCCTGAATATTTTACACTAGTGACTGTAAGCCAATAATTGTCTTCAGTATGCCAAAGCCAAAGGCAGACTCACAAGCAATGCACCACATTCTTACTTAATCTCACATCCTCATTATCCCTCAACCTCACAGGCTTACTGATTTTGTTCATTCAATCTGAGTCACATTTACTCTTATCCTCATTACTAATACTTTCTCACTCTTATTCTAACTAATTTGCACGCACTCTTCATAATAATTCTCACTCACATCCACTCATGGTCACTCATTCTCTCTCACACACGCTAATACCCCCTCACACTCATTCTTACTGATTCATTGTCATTTATCCACTGTCACTTACTTGCAGTTACTCCTACTCTAACTCATTCACACTCACTCATGTTCATTTAATAGTATTCACTTGCACTATTTACTATTAGAGCAATACAAATTGGGCAGAAAACAAGAAGAACTGATCTCAGATGCCCATAAGGGCCAGACACCCCTGTTTTCTTCCCATTGACTTTGCCACCTCTGAATAGAGGGACCATAAAGACGACCCCTAAAGTATGCCCCTGTAGATGGAGGATATGAATGATATGAATGATGATGTCTAAGTATGGCTCGTACCTTGATTCATGCTCTTGAAAATTGTGTTACTGGTGTGCATATTCCCTATGGCAAAGGACATGTGTGGCTGAGTTTGTGCATTGCCTCACTATCATCAAATCGTCTTTGGCCACAAATTCAATGGCCATTGTTTGTGGTGAATTTGAGGATAATGAATGTTCAGTTATCAGGTGTAGGTACAGCCTTTTCTGGTTCTATGCTTCTCTCCTTGATGAAAGACTTTGTGAGCAAACTCTACATTTCCCACTATCAGATACATATTAAGGTCCCTCTAAAGCATTTAAGGTCCCTCTAAAATCCTTCTCCAAAGACAAGATGGATCACTTTTATTTTTTTTGCCAAAGTTTATTTAAAGGATTATTTGCTGGCTGATTTGAGGTAAAGACAGCCACTATAGATTGGGGTATCCATGCCCAGTTAAGGTTCTCATTTTGTCCAAACAGCTCACTCTACTAATTACGCACAATAGGGATCAGCACTGGATGTAACATATTTGGGCAACAAAACAGTCTAGGTTCTAAAAATAAAATTAGTGGGTGGATCCATTGTTGTTTTGTACGGGAAACATACTTTTGTGCCAACACTAAGCCACCATCCAAAGAACCCTCTGTTGTCTTTTTCTTAATCACTTGGTCCATTGGATATAATTATAGGCTTTTGTTGGGAACCAATTATGGTTTTCCATTTCCCTTCAATAATGGCTGATACCCTAACGGAATTTAATTCTTGCTTTTCAAGAGCCGGAGCTAGTCTACAAAATGTCTTCAGCGGGCTCTGTTTGGACCTGAACTCATGGTAACGGACAATACATGCCAGCACCCTTAGAAAATCCAATTTTTATTTGCTACAAATTTTCTTCAAAGTGGTTTCATGCCTTTTGGAAAAACTTAAAAGACATTTCAGAAAATACAATGTATGAAGCAAAGGATGGAGAAGGCAGACTGGCCTTGCTGTGCATCTTAGGGTCTATTAGGGCGCACTCAGAGTCGGTTCTAGATAAATATACCTAGCAGCTGACGCTGAGAAAAGGGAAGATGCAGATATATGTAAAAGCTGGAGTAGAGTTATAAACTACTTTGCATTTCAGATGGTATGGTTTTGCATTCACCTGCGGCCTCTGGATCAGTGGACTACTAAATCACTGCACAGTTGTAGTAAAAAGCTGGCAAGCCCTTGTAACATGCCTCATGCTGATGTCTGTAGGTGTCCTATAACCTTACCTGTGTAGACAATATGCCATGCTGGATGCCTGTGTTATGTGTCCCTGTTCCTATGACCCCAGCAGCAGCCACTTCAGAAACAGCTCCCAAACTGCAAAAAAAGAGAAAAAAAAAGGATTAAAAAACAGTTTATTGTTTATTGTTTAAAGGCGGTTATCAATCTACGATGCTGTTTGGCATAATTCATTTGTTATTTAATTATGTGCCAAAGTTGTTACAAGTGCATACCACCCCATGTCTGTCAAACCTGTTCAGGAATGGGAAGCACTAAGAGACCTATTGTATTTTGTAAGTTTAAGCCGATTTTGCATCAAACAATGATGCAAATGCGGTGCTAAAAAAGTATAAATATGGGCCCTAGAGTAAATTACTCCCTGAAGTCCTGGTGAAAGTGATGATGTTAAGGAGACAACAGAAGTGACCAATGCCAAGAAACTGGGACCATGTCAATGGGAGTGAACTATAAATTATTATTCCTGGGACTACAGTACCACTATTATGTGAGATTATCATGGATGAATTATGGTCATGCCTTCTACAGTGACTCATTCCTTTTAAATTTCAACAGGGGACTCACTGCTTTTTAGACCAATGGAATCACTGCACGGCGGTGTAATGGTGAAACTTCATACAACATGAATGGCAGTTAACATCAACCAATGACTGGCCAATGACAGAGTATGAACTAGTGAATGACGGTTACAACCAATGGCTGAGGGTGGGATTGACTTTTTTGCCCTTTCACCATAGAGCTAGCTCTAGCCAGTTCTGAGCAAGAGACGTTGGCATGTCACATACATAAAATTCTTTGTTGAACATATTGCACTGATGTCTACAGCATTATTATTGTCTTCGAGGATTCAATTTCTCATTTCAGCATCATTATGGCAGGTCACTGTTTAGGGATAGTTTTACCAATCTTTGAGTGAGAGCTCCAATGACAACAAACAAATACTTGATCTTGTTTAGAGTTGTGCATGGAAAGTTGTGTATTTCAAAGACTCACAGGTTTATGTGTTTTTTTTTAACTAAACAAACTTCAAAAAGAGCATCTACTTCAGTGGAAAAAGGGGAATTGCCCTTTAAATGATTTCTCTTACATCTCAAGCGGTCCAGCGAGGGGTCGGGATAGGCGAACAGCGAGCGCCTCCTTTGATGTAAGTGTGACTATAAGGGGACACTCCCCCTCCTGGAATCTATGGCCAGTTGCCTCAATCATTAGGGCCTCCGCGAGGTAGTTCCTTGCAAAAGGTAGGCCCATTCTATCAACGCATTACAATTTGTTGTTCTCCCCTCCCGTTTTTGAGGGGAGGCTTATCCATCTGCCCTTTGCATGATGGTTAGGGATCCTAGGCCCTGAAGAATGCCCCGAGACCTTCCACGGCTCCCAGCAGAGGGCAGAAACATGTCGGCCAACTTTTAGTGAGGTGACCCAGTGAGTGTCCTGCCCCGTGGTGTCCTGCCCCGTTTTTAGTTGCACCAGCAGTTACCACTATTAAAGTGTAGACTACACACAGGTGACTGCCTAGGTGCTTTTATATCCCCGTAGTTTAGCTGGATCCCATTATCTCCAGATAAAATATATTTACGCACTCCCTCCTGTTCTTTTAACTGCGAGGTTGAGTCCGCCCAGGTGGTATTATCCTACCTGGGTGGGGCTAGGTGGTCAAATGATGAAGCATGACACTATATAGTGTGTGAGACCACCTAGTCTGTAAAAGGAATTCCCTCCCCCTCCCCCCACCTGTCACAGCACCCACACCACGCATTCTCTGAACCCAACGAGGTCCAAGAGCCCACGGACAGTCTCCTGTGTACTGAGCTCTACATCATTGGTGAACCCCATACTTTCTTGTGGTAACGATTTCTCTTACATGTACACCTTCATATGTGATATTAGGGATAGACCATTTGTCACAATGAAATACAATGTATTCAGTGTACATCCATGAATGAACTGGTTGCAGGCCTGCACATGATTTCAAATCGCAACAAAAAGTATTTAATTGAAAAGGTTCAACAGGAACTCAACAGAGTAATTCATATACTGGCAGGGTGCGGATAACATAACATCAGAACGTCTTCAGAATTTTTTATATCTTTTCAGCAATGGATGATTGCTTTTCCATCTAGGTCCCAAGCCACTTTCGTGTGCTCATTATTTTTGGATCATGGGTTAGTCCTCTTTTCAGCAGAAGTAAAGCTCATTCATTATAAATACTCATAGATGTTTCTTAGATTACACCAATGGTTCCCTAAACAGTCTCTGGAGAGTGTGCTGTTCGAATAATATTCAGTTCCAAAACAATAGGCAGAGCAAGTCACATCAGACATGTTTATTTGATTACCCCAAGGACTCCATGGTTGAAGAATCTCAAAAGACGATGATGACAGAACAGTATTTATTAACATATCTCTATACAGACTAGGTCACATCAGATAACATCTCCTAGTGGTATACAATCTTTACATTCTCTTTGTGTTCATGTGTGGAATCCATTGGCTCTTTTTGTGCAAAATACGTTGTGTGTCCTGCCTATCGCGGTGGTCTTATATGGTTAATTCTCAAGAAGTGAAAGTCTCTGTCATCCAGATGGACATTGTAGTTAAGCGTGGGCTAAATTTTCAAATATTATGTGAAAAGCTTGAAAATTGCAGGGAACTAGGCATTCAAATGTGACAAGTCAATCTGGCGTTTTGTGTTATTTTTTAGCAAGAAATACTTACATTTGGGACACGAGGACACATTTCATTAAAAAAAAAGCACAAAATCGATGAGCTGCAAAGAACAGTCACTCGTGTTTGGATGGTCTGCATTTGTTCCAAAGATGAAGAAACAGAAAGATATCCAGAGAGCAATGTTTGCCTTGCACACTGATAATAGTTGGACTTCTTATCCATTAATCCGAGTAACATTTGTAGTAAGACGCTTCAAAACTCTTTACCACTAAGTTACTTTACCACACAGGCTGAATACACAAGAGGATATGCCTTGCAGATTGCCACAACAAAGGCTCTGACCCCACTTTCAAAAGACCATCAGAAGGAAACAAGATCCATTGCTGGTACATAGCAACACCATCAATCACTGGCGGCACTAGAAAAGTACTCAAAGGTTAGATGCAGATCAAATCCCTCCCACCGCACAAGGAACATACAAGAAGGGTGTTTGCATAGGAAAAGGTAGGCTATGCTGTATAGCACTGAGAGTGCATAAACTGCTGTAGACAAGTAAGGGTGGAGAGAACTAACCACTAACAATCACACTATCAGTGACTACTACAGTATGTCCTTCGTGACTCCCATAGTAATCCAGTACCTAGAACATGGGTTTTGAAAATCTGGTATGTACAGCTCTTGTGTTACATCAATAAAACATAGGGGCCGATTTAAGAAAAGTGGCACAGGGTAGGGGGCAATAGCATCAACATTTTTGACGCTACTGATGTACTGTTCAGGGTTAGCACCAAAATGTTGGCGCTAACCCTGAACAGTACATAGGGGCCCATTGTAACCCCCTTATAATGCCTGCTCTAAGCAGATGTTAAAAATGCTGAGAAAAATGGCGCAAAGAAATCCTTTATATTTCTTTGTGCCCTTTTTTCAGACCCCCCTAATGGGGGAACGCCCCCTTGCATACATTATATCTGGCGTAGGTATAATGTGGTGTAAGGGGTTACAAAGTGGCGCAATGAATGCATTGCGCCACTTTGTAAATCTGCTGCAACAATTTTGGCCACTTTAGCGTAAAAAAATAAAATAAGCTAATGTGGTACAATCAGGCGCTAGGCCCTCTTAAATCTGGGCCACAGTTTTGATTTTTCTCTGATCTGATAACAGAGAATTGAAAATCCAGCTCCCAAAGATGCTGCTCTGAAGGACGCTCATCTATTGCCTCTACTGGTTTTCCAGGACCCTGAGGGGTTGTCCATTGATTGACCGCTGTCTTGGCTGCTTTTCCAACCACCATAGTGTCTCTGAAGATCCAAAGGTAGAAGCAGAATGTGGCTGGCGCTCTTGCACCACCTACTGCAAATGCTACTGTCACCAGAACTTGGCAGGGAAACGCAGTCCACGCTGACAGCTGTCACCACAGTGCAGGCTCCACAAACACACTTGTGGGCAAAGAGAGTGGGGGCATACACAGAGGGTAGTGAAAAGCAAGGGAATCAGTGGCGAGTACATTTTGACTGTTTAGGAGGGCCAACGTTTGAAGCAGGGTCGCAGGGGTGGTGACAGGACGCCAGGTATGTTAAATATTAAAGCATAATTATGAGGACTGGTCTGAAGGATGTGTGGCCATGTAGTTCATGGATCTCCATAATTCTCAGCCCCTGCACAACTGATCAATTGAATTAGCTGAACAGGAAAAGGTAATTAGGAGGAGCCACACCTAAAAAACATGTAGATAGGTGGTTGTCATTATTGTTTAATTTTCCACCTCGAGTTTCCATATGACAACATAGGCAATTTGAACTTCACTGTGATTGTCTTATATAATGATCGATAGAGGACCATATAGGCATTTACGTGTTTTAGGAAATCTGAGCACAGGAAACTGTGTGTGATAATCTCCATTGTTTCCTGACCACCCACATAGGATTGATGAATGGATGGTCAGGAAACAGACACCTAGAACTATACACCTGCTGAAAAAATACTGGAAATTAAACCTATGGACAGTGATGAAGACTCACAATTGTGAAAGAATTCTCCAAATGAGAAAATACTTGGCTTTTGAATGATAAAGTGGGGGGTAGTAGTATAGCTTATTAAGGGAGCAGGGATCTCTTTTTCCATGCAACCTGTGACACATTTTTCTATAGAAAGCAACTTTGTATTTATGGTTAAGTTTACACTTCCAAACAAAATAGAATTTTTTGATTTTCTTACAACTTTAAAGCTGTATTGAGGAATCTACTGGAAATTTGGCATGCACTTAACGTGTTTAGGGGCCAGATGTATCAAACATTTTTGTGATCGCAAATGGCCCAACAGACAGAGGCTGCTACTGTGTGCTTCGTGGCCTGGTGGGAGTGCCAATTCTGGGGATTGCTTTCGCTGCTCCTTGTTCCACGGACAGGTGTGAGGTGTTCTGCTTCTTCGCCTGACTGCTGTCTTGATGTCCATCCTCGAATGGGATACTGGAGGTGGCGATAGCCTCCCTGGGTTGCTGGACTGGGCCCCCTCTACATCGAGACCATAGCATGGTGCGAGAAAAAGATAACTGCTGCTGCCAAGCAGAAAATTGTGTACCAAGCACAATGCTCCCGTGGGAGAGGCAGGGGTGGCAGGGGGAGGCCTAGCGGTGGACGATAACGCTTAGACATCTCTCATAGTACAATCCATCCAGTATCTCGAGGTCACCTTAGAGAGCAAGATATGGGAATTTAAGGTTGACCTGGCATTAATCTGATAAGATTTCTGCAATACCACCCATAGGGTCACAGAAGGAGAGAGCACTTATCTGAGACTGAAGATACTGTCAAGTCACATGAAGAAGGCTTAATGCACCTGCAACGACTGGTGAGCTAGTTGAGGCCAGGGCTGAGGACGTGGAGGATAGGTCCAGACAGATCAATTTGTGAGTCATGGGCATCCCTGAGGGAATAGAGGGCTCTTCCCACCAAATTCATATGTGATTGGCTGGGGAGTTGGGTCCCCAAACAAGAAGTATTGACCTATTTTATAGTTGAGCATGGACACAGGATCCTGACTGCTAAACCACCGGTGGGTTCCTCCCGGGCTATTCACTGTAAGAGAGATCAATTATGCTGACTGCTGCTCTACCCTTAGGGTGGCACACAAGGTTGGTCAGTTGACTTATAAATCCCCCGTGATGATCCTCCAGGAATGCACGCTAAAAGTTCAGCAGCAAGGAGGCTCCTTTCATGAGTCCAAACAAAAAACAAGGGCCATGGAACTCACATATATGCTCCAGATTCTGGCCCACATAAAAGTTATTTTTCTGGGCAAATCCTACTTTTTTGACTCTCCATAGGCGGTCTGGAACTGGATCAAAGAGCGCTCCACTTGACAATCCATTAAACCCTCATTGCAATGGGCCAAGGGAGGGAACGGGGTGGAGGTCCCAAGGGAATGGCACACAGCTCTTCAGAATCGATCAAAACACAGGGCCCGTAGGGCTCAATGGCTAGAGCCAGTGCACTGTGATGCAAGGAAAGACATGGCTCCTTCGCCGATCAGCACCGGCCCCCAAGAAGATATTGCAGGATTAGGGTGGGAGCTGACAAAAACTCAGAGAAATGAAGAATGAAGCAAGCAGTGGATGATTAAATTCAAAACTTTATCTGCAAGGGGTGTTAGTTGGACAATCAGTCTAGGTACTACAGTCCCTATTGATTTGGGGTTGAGTTTGGTTGGGGAAAGGGGTTCAGATGAAGGAGTGATACACACAGTATGGGGAGGGAGTTGCGGGCTAAGGTTGGTGAGAGAATGTTGTTTTTGTTTCCTTCTGAGGTGTTGGCATTAAACAAAGGTGCACTACAAACACACAAGAGCACAGAACACAACATTCAGACACCTGTTACATACAGCTGACAGCTCCCTGGCGGGGTCTACAGACTTAAGGCTGCAGCCCCGTCCACTTTAAAAGTTCTGTCAGGGAACGTGAATGGTTTGCTGGACAAGGTCAAAAGAGAGGCAGTCTTAAAGGCAGCCTCAAGAACGGATGCAGACAGCGTTTTGCTCCACAAAACCCACCTCCTGGGCAATAGGTGTCCCTTCCTATCCCGCAGGGGTCATTCCACAGTCTACCACACCAACTTTCAGAGGCACTGCCATTTTAATTCTGAGACACACATCCCTAGTGGCTTCCAAGGTATGGCAGGAAAGCTTGGGCTGTTATGTGGCAGTCTCAGGCACTTCAAATGGCCTCCTGTTATCCCTGGTCTGTGTGTATGCCCAATCTCCCCTTATGGTGGGATTCTTGTCTATGTTGGGGGACCTGGTGAGAGAGCTGCCAGAGACCTCCTGGCTTCTTGGAGGTGATTTCAATGGTGTGAGTGACATGAGTTTAGACTGTCTTTGATTGGTGTTGGGGGGGGTCGCATACCAACAGTCCTTGCAACTTTTATGCACAACCTAATCCTAGTTGATCAATGGCGAGCATATCACCCAGACAACAGGGGATATACCGTCTATTTAGGGGCAGACCGATCCTTCTCCTGATTGGACTACTTCTTTATGCATATAAAGGAGTGCCATAGGTTTTTGGATGTCAGACCTAGCTAGGGGCCTGTCTGACTACTCCCTGGTGGTGAGGGATCTGGCCTGTAGCCCAAGAAGCGTGAGAACATGCTGTTGATTGGATCGCTGGTACCTTTAACATGACAAATTTAGAGAAATGTGTCAACATCAGAGTCAAGAGTTCCTTGCTGACAATTGGGGCTCTGTGTCCTCCCCGGGTGTGATGTGAGAGGCCCAGAAGGCCACAATTAGAGGCCACATTCTTAGCTATGCTAAGTGCCACAGTGAGAAAAATAGGAAGAAGATCTCGGGGAGCCTATATTAGAACTAGAGAGTTGCCTGGTACTCTCAGGGCAGGAGTCCTTCCTAAGAGACTCATTGCATGCACAAATCCTAGTCCAGCAGGAGCTCACACAGGAAGCGAGGGAGGCTTGGATGGCCACTTGCAATGGAATCTACCAGTGGGAAGATAAGGCCAGTAAGACTCTACATTGGCCCTGCGTCTCTAGGAACAGGAGCCCCAGTGGCTTACCTGTTGTTAAACAATGATTTTTGAGTGACAAGGAGCAGGCCCATCACCCGAACCTTTGCAGCACACTACCAGGAGTTATATAGAGCTGACCCGCTTAGCCCACAAGAGGATCTGCACCAATTTGTGCTTGGACTGCAGATGCCTCATCTCTCTCTTGAAGAACGGGATTCTCTGGACGCTGAAGTCAATGAGCTGTATGCAGCTCTGGCTCATTACAGTTGAGCAAGGTGCCAGATCATAATGGGGTCCCTGTGGAATTTTGGCATTTGGTGTGGCCCCTAGTGGTCCCATTTTTACTGAAAATGTTTCAGGAAGCCCTTAAAAAAGGTGAAATGCCTCCTTATTCTAGAACTGCAGATATTGTGGTGATATAGCTACTCCAGATATCCTCTTGTACTATTGGGTAGCACATCTACTCAAAATTAATGAATGGTGGTTCAGGGGGTTTGCAGATCTGGCTTATGCCCTTGAAGGATGGGTTATGGATCGTCAGAGACTTCTGAACCTGCTTTACGAGGGGTGGGTCCCATGCTGGGGATTCTCCCACCTGCCACACGTGGTGCTGGGGGCTTGGACTGCAGCCTGGAAGGCCATCAGATGATCGGACTGGTTGACGCTGAAGACCCTACTGTGGCCCTTCACAGCTTTTCCACATGGGACACCACTGACATCTTGATATTGGTGATGTTTTACACAGTGGGACAGTCCTTCCAGGATCTGCAGGCAGAGTGCGACTTACATGGAACGCAATTTTCTCATTGTCTGCAACTCCGACATGTCCTTATGCCGATTACACAGGCAACTCCTGATATCCCAAAATTATCCCCATTGAAGTCTAAGCTTCTCCTGATGAATATTAAGGAGCACAAACTGTCAGAGACATACAAGATGCTACTGAGGAACCTACCAGATCCAATGGTGGTGGTGCAAGGGCTTGGGAGGGGGAACTCTGTGAGCTTGATGATAACGATTGCAGAGAAGCGTTGGAAGCCCTTAGAGGTGATAATAGCATCCCAGTTAAGACACATACAATTGAAGTTGCTCCACTATGTATAATACATTACAACACGGCTCCCTGGTATGGGCCTGCTCCGTGATGGGAGGTGCTTGAGGTGTGGGGCCTCCCAGGGAAGCCTCTCACATATTCTGGCATTGTCCTAATTGTTATCACTTTTGGGACAGGAATCTGGGGCTATTTGAGGGGGTTCTAGGCTGGAATGTCCTAAGGGACCCCAGGTTTGTGCTACTCCATGTAACAGAGGATTTGGGTGGCACGGGATCTCATAGGGTGCTTCTTTGAGTGGGCCTTATGTTGCCAAAAGAGACAATGCGAGGGCCTGGAAGGACATGGCAGACTCCTCTATAGAGAAACGGGCCAAAGGCTTGAACTTCTGCATGGCTCTGGACCACCCACTCTATATGGCAAGAGGATGTCCCAAGAAATATTTTAGGACATGGAAAGACTGAGAGCAATTTAGAGATATACACCTAGAACTTTACAGGCCATGGACCCATAATGGCAAACCACGTCAATGCAGAGGGGATGAATCTGGTGAGCTGATGGGGTCAAGCTGACCATGATGTGGCACCCATTTTATTGCTGTTTCTCATAATTGAATATTGTTGCCATAATGATGCTTTGTATTACTGCTTACAATGCTTAGTATTGTGCAAATGATATGTGGAGTGCCAATTTTCACCATGGCTGTAAAATTAATAAAATATTTTGTTTTAAAAAACGAAGTTCAATTGGCTAACAATTCTGAATCCTGCATTTAGTTCTCAAAATGGTCAAGAAAAATTGCATGTCATTTATTGAAAATGTTGTTCCCCGCTGCCAAGACCATGGAAACATCGTAGATTTATAGAAAATGCAGTTCTTACATTAAAAGTGAGAAGAAAAAAAAACTACCCACAAAAGCGTGAGTTCAAGGGCCCTCTAAGGGGAGCCTGAGATTGGGGCTGAATACAGGGCCCAGACAACAACATTGCCAGGAGGCCCGCACCACGTCACTTGTGCCCGGAGGTGCATTTAAGCCAGCGTGACTCCCGCTGAGCGGGTTGCACGTGGGACCGCCCTGGGTTGTTGCCCAGGTGAATCGACTAGAGGAGACTGGGCTGGGCCCAATCTCTTTATATATTTATTATTTTTTGTAAGCTGTACCCCCCATATAAATTTTTGGACCCCTGAGATTTGTGTAATTCATCATGGGGAAGAGCAAATTGCAGGAAAACAAGGGTTCACCCACAAAGTCTCACCAATGAACTACGATTGATTCCTTTTTTACCTGGGCCATGGGGGTGATTGCCAAAGAAATTGACTTGGCTGAGAGAATGCTGTCATTGGACCCTGGGAAGGGCCCAAGTGGTGTTCTGCAATTGACTCTTTCTCCTTCATTGGAATTTCAACCTCATCCTTAATGGCTCCCTGATAAATCAAACCAGGCGCTCATATTATTTCCTCAAGGGCAGCAGTAGCTGGGGGTGCCCCTTTAGCTGACACACCTGTACAGGACTCTCAAACAACTAGAGACTGTGCACCGGCAATTAAAAAGAAGCGACAGATGAAATGAACAGTGACTAATGACAACTTAGGAAGTGGGGTGGAGGGCTCAGGTGCAAATCCCCGGCCTTAGGATCACTCAAGGCCTCCCCCAGGAAATGACACTCCTCACTCTCCTTGCCACCTAAGAAGGAATTCCTGGCAACAGTAGCTGCGGGGGCTGATCTGTCCATGGTAAGGACAGTTAACTCCAAAGTGTGTAGCCTTTCTATCAAAGAGGTCATACACTGTTCGACTACGCGATTTAATTTATCCAAGATACAATCCCAATCCTGAGCATAATTTGCACCCGAGCCCCCCACCCACTTCCCAAGGTGTCATTAGTCACTGTTTGTTTCATCTGTTGCTTTCTTTTAATTGCCGGTGCACAGTCTCTAGTTGTTTGAGAGTCCTGTACAGGTGTGTCAGCTAAAGGGGCACCCCCAGCTACTGCTGCCCTTGAGGAAATATTATGAGCGCCTGGGTTTGATTTATCAGGGAGCCATTAAGGATGTGGTTGAAATTCCAATGAAGGAGAAAGAGTCAATTGCAGAACACTACTTCGGCCCTTCCCAGCGTCCAATGACAGCATTCTCTCAGCCAAGTCAATTTCTTTGGCAATCACCCGCATGGCCCAGGTAAAAAAGGAATCAATCGTAGTTCCTTGGTGAGACTTTGTGGGTGAACCCGGGGGCTGATTTCTTTACTTGACTCCACGGTCAAGATTGTGGAGCGTATCGTGGTTCTCCACATTGAACAGTGGATTCAAATGAACAATGTTCTTTGTCCGGCCCAGTATGGTTTTAGAGAGGGTAAGGGGACAAAGGAAAAGTGCCTGAATCTTAACCTGCTTCTTCTTTGAGCCGGGGGGTGCATTAGTCACCACTATCCCCATTTACTCCTTAGGGTCCCGGCCGGTGTGTCAGAGTTATTCGTTCCACTCAACAAACAAAGAGACCTCCGCCTTCAGAGAATGTTGGAAAAGATTAATATATTATAGATGTGTGAAAATTTGGAGACCAGTTCTAAAAGTAATACATTGGAAGGTGGTGTTGAAATCACTCCATGGAAGGAAGTGTATGGATCTTTCCTACCTCTGAGTCCTGATGAAGACCCGCCTTGGAGCACGGAATTGGCCTTTTTGTTGTTATGGGGTCAAAACGTCCATGATAATGCTTTAGCCTAAACTGGTGTATTAAGACAAGGTGAGGACAATAGAGATTAGGGGAACATGACCCAGAAGAAATGAGTTTGATTTAACTGTATAAATGGTCAACCAATAGGCTGTGTAAATTGAAAAAGTTGTACATATATTGTGGATTGGTTGTTTAATCCTACATTCTGTATTCACGAGCACTTTAGTTTTGCACATTTTTTCTGTCCTCATTTCTGTCTTGATGTGGTAGGAATTTTAGAATTATGTAAAGAATAACTTAAAGTGTATATTTTTGTATATGGAGTAATTTATGTTTTTTTTAATTGTTTTTGTTATGTCATGCTGCATGTTTAGAATATATTTCTTATCTTGTATGGATCATTAATTGTACATTATTGACGAGAAATAATCTCTGGATGGACCATTGTAGTTTTGTATTATGATCAACCCAGGTCCTTTGGGTTACTATTGGGTTACCCTGTGTATATTGTAACTTCTAGGAAGTGAGCATTTCTCTGTGCTTATGACTCTCGTGTTTTGCAGCTTGACTCCAATCCACGTCTGGGCAGAGTGACAGTTGGGCTTTGTGCATACTTTTCAGACAGCCTGTACACAGGGAGGGTCGAGGTGTCACAGAGGTGCATCAACCTTTTGAATAGTCTTCCTGGGCTGAGAGAAAGGGGAGGCGGGGCACACCTGCATCTGTAAAGGCTGTGCCCTCGCCTGAGACAAAAGGGTTGCTTACCCCAACTGATGTTTGGAGCCTGTGCTGGAGAAGAGAGGGGGCACTCTCAGAACAAGTTGAAACTGGTTGGTACCTCCTCTCCTCTTCTTTGTGAAACCTTTGCAAAACTGAGTATAAGTACAGGGGAGTTTTCCCCACAATTTGGAGACAATTTGGAATTGGACACAAAATGCTGCTGGAGGGACTCACAAGGAACCGCCTTGGACTGCTGCTGGTGTGCCGACCTGTGACCTGCCTGGTCACTTGGAGGAACTGCCACTTGACTGCATCCACCTTGTGCTGGCATGCTGCTGGGCCCTGCCTCCATGTGCTCCATTGTACTTGGTCCCCCAGGGGCAGAGTGCTGTGGCCCCTGCAACTGCCTAAAGTGCATAAGGAGCACTTCCTTTCCCCTAATGTAGCGCCTGGAGAGCGCTCTGTTTAAGGCACTGTGAGACTCCCCCATCTTCTTTTAGGTGCTGGATCTGGGCACTGTGGCTCTGTTGAAAAAGCGCCTGGAGAAGAGCTTTTGTTTGCAATCACTTCACACTTGGAAACACACTTTCGCCGCAGCCCAATATCACCACCGCAACCCGGACTTTGCCAAAGTGAGGCGCGCCAGAGATACGCTTTCCCCAGTGTCCCCGGGGTACCACTGAAGGGGAGAAAGGAGCGAGCGAGCGCAGTGCTACCGTGACTCTGGGGTGAAGCACGCTCCGAGGAGCGCCCCCGGGGCACAAGCAGGCATTCACTTTGGTGCCTGCCCACCACTGCAGCCCGGATGAGCCCTTCTGTTGTCTGAAGACGTCGGGTGGGGAAGGAAGCCTCATCGGAGGCTCTCCGCTCCACCTGAGCCCCTTTGCTGTGGTTGCCAAGATGGGCAGGGGAAGGGAAGGCTCAACAAATGCTCCCTGCTCCACTGGGCCCCTGTTGTTGTGCTGTAGTCAGGCGGGGGAGGGAAACCTCATCGGAGGCTCCCCCAGTCCACTGGAGCTCAGTTTGTCCCTGGAGATCATGGGTGGGCAGAGGCTGCGCCGGAGGCCCCACGGCACCACAGGGTCCCCCCTTGTGGCCCCAATTGTTGCTTTGTGCTTTGCTCTCCCCCCTAAAGGAAGGCCAGTTGTAGTCCGGGGGTGGAGGGGCTCAGAGATCGCGGGCCTGGGGACGCGGCCAACATGCGACCTCCCCTCCTTCCCCCATCCTCTGTTCACAAACACATACTACACCCCCCGGACATAATTGGAGGCATCCACGCGGAGGTCTGGGGCGCCCCGTGGGCGCCACCCCCCTACCCCCCCGGCGCGGGGCCCGCTGGCCGGGTGTCGAAGCTCAATCTGCCTAGGTTTTAGACCCGCAGGTTAAAGTTTGTGTACTTCGGGACTTGTATCCCGGTCTCCCTTCTTTATCTTCTTTTTTATTTCTTCCTTCCTCCACTGTCTCCTTTTTATTCTCTTTTCAACTCCTCTTCGTATCCAACGCGCCCGCCACCCTTCCCCCCCCTCTTCCCCCTCCCTGACATCCTCTTCATTTCACAGAGACCACCCCACTCCCCCGAGCTCATACCCCCGGGTGGGCGGACACAGGAAACGAGGATGCCCAACCGGATGGGAGCACCGGTAGTTCCCCTCAGGGTGATATCATGGAACGTAAACGGCCTTACCCACTTTATCAAACGGAAGAAAGTCCTATCCTACCTTAACTCTAAGCAGGCAGACATCGCCTTATTACAAGAGACACACCTAGACAGTCTTGAATCTGATAGACTACGACGTGACTGGGTGGGAACCGTCCTGTTTAGCTGCACCCCACCCTCACCCGATACGGAGAATGTCCCAAGAAAAAGCGGGGTGGCGATCCTCTTACGCAAAACCCTCCCTTTCACGGTCGTCAAATCGTGGACAGATCCTGAGGGCCGATACATATTTACCAAACTGAAAATCGGGGACTCAACACTGTGTGTGGGATCAGTCTATGCACCAACAGGTCCCAAACGCCTCTTCTTCCTCCAGCTCAATCGACTTCTAACCGAGATAGGGGCATCCCGTTACGTTATAGGAGGAGACTGGAACCTAGCAAGGGATGCAGCATTGGACAGGACGGGGCCTCTAGACACGAGTAACAACGCAGACAGGGCCATCCAGTCTGATATACTCGCGGATAATGGTTTGGTTGACCACTGGAGGCTGACTCACCCAACGGACAGAGAATTTACCTTTCTCTCGCCGGTGCACGGTACTCAATCACGGATCGATTACTTTCTCCTATCCCATAATCTTGTGGCCCACACCCTGAGGGACGACATACTGGAGAGAGGCCTTTCAGACCACTCTCCAGTCCTTATAGCCACCCAATTAGGCCTGGTATCCCCGGGCCAAAAACCCTGGAGATTAGCGATCCATCGATATCGATCCCCCCAAGGTAAGCTGCAGCTACAGGATCATGCGACCACTTTCGCCCAAGACAACCTCGGTACGGTTGATTCAAGTCGAACTATGTGGGCCGCAGCCAAAGCCTCGATACGGGGACAGCTCATGCGGGATGCGGCGATAGCGAACAAAGACAGAAATGAGCAACAAGCGGCTCTGGAACTCGACATACGCCGACTAACCAGACAATATACAGCACATCCCTCCCTTCCAGGCCGCCGAAGTCTAGAGCAAGCCCAAATGGCCCTTAATGAGCTATACACCACCCAGGCCGAATTCGCATTACAGAGACTCCAAGGGAGACACTACGAACAGGGTGAGAAGGCAGGACGACTGCTTGCAGCCCAACTCCGTCAAAGAGCAGCCGCTCTAGCCATCCCAGCCATTCGCTCTCCCTCCGGGGACATACTGACCCACCCGCAGGCCATTGCAAACGAATTTGCCCAATTCTATAGACACCTTTACACGCCGGAAATCACGACCAACCTAGCGCAAGCTACCACTTTTTTAAAGAAGCTAGACCTCCCCTCCCTAACAGACGAGGGCCGTAGCCTACTAGAAGGGGAAATAAGCAGACAGGAGATAGATAAATTCATCTCTGACCTCCCGTACCACAAATCACCCAGAGAGGACGGATACCCTGCAGAATTTTATAAATGGGTAGGGGCAGGGGCGATTGATATCTTATGCGAAGCCCTCAATGAAGCCTGCGAAACACAGACATTAGGGGCCATATCCAATAATGCCACAATAGCTGTCATACCGAAGCCTGGGAGAGATCCTTTATTATGCAGCAGCTACCGACCCATCTCTCTACTAAACGGGGACATCAAAATTCTAGCATGCGTCCTGGCAAACAGATTACGTAAAGTAATCCCGTCCTTAATACACTATACACAGGTGGGGTTTGTACCGGGCCGCACGTCTAGGAACCACCTACGAACCCTGTGCCATACCTTATGGGCGGCCAGAGACTCCCCGGAGTCGGCGCTGGCCCTGTCCTTAGACGCCGAAAAAGCGTTCGACCGCATAGAATGGCCCTACCTATTTGCAGCCTTGGAGAGATTTGGTCTAGGCAACAAATTTATCTCCATAGTACGACTGCTCTATGATCAACCCGCGGCCAGAATCAACTGCGGAGGCTTCCTCTCAGACCCTTTCCCTATCCGAAGGGGTACACGGCAGGGGTGCCCCCTTTCACCTCTCCTGTTCCTTTTGGCAATGGAGCCCTTGGCGGCAGCTATCCGGTCCTCCCCCTCCATAAACGGCCTACCACTACCCGAAGGCACCTCCAAGATATACCTCTACGCTGACGATATCCTCACGGACTTGGAAAGATCCATACCGGCCCTATTAGAGGTAATTGAGGACTTCGCAGCCCTACCGGGATACCGTATTAATTGGGACAAAAGCGAGGCACTTCCGCTATCGCAAGTAACCACAAAAGCGGCACTCCTAGGCTACCCATTCCGGTGGATGCCAAAACATCTTAAATACCTAGGAGTGCTTGTTAACCCTGGACTGGCACACATGGTGGCGGACAACATTGACCCTCTCATCACGCGGGCAAAACTGGACTTTGCGAAATGGACCCAGTTAGGCCTCTCCATGTGGGGCAGAGTACAGGCGGTTAGAATGGTGACGGTACCACGCTTCACCTATATCCTAGGTCTCCTGCCCTTACAAGTGCCCCTCTCCACACTAAGAGGCATTGATGCACTAATTAGATCATTTGTGTGGGGCACAATGCGACCACAGGTATCACCAGCCAAGCTTTTGGCCCGCCGCCTAAACGGGGGAATGGGACTCCCATTGGTGGAACATTACTCTTTAGCCCTCCAAATGTCTCAGCTATCCAATACACTATCCAATATACCAGATCCCCCCTTGTGGATAGCAGTGGAAAACGACTCCTGGCTGCGAACGAAGGACTCGGTGGACCCTACCGTGCAGACCTCCCAGCCACTAACTCAGTGAATCCTATCCTGGCGGCGACCAGGGCATCCTGGCAAAGGGCCCACCGACTGTTTGGGGTCCACCCCCTCATACATGCCCAAGCGCCCCTGTGGCACAACAGTGGCCTACGCATAGGTGGCGAGGTACTCCATTGGCCGCAATGGAAACAGGCAGGCATCCTCACCCTCTCACAGGTCCTAAAGAACGATGTGCTCAAACCCTTCCCCAAGTTACGGGAGGAGTTCGGCCTACACCCGAACCAGGAATGGAGATACATGCAACTCAAGCATTGTCTCTCCCAAAGGAATACACCTCCACTGCGGGGATCCCTGCCCTCACCGATAGTGGCTTACCTGCAGCAATGGGGACAACACAAGGGAGTAATGTCGGGTCTCTATGATCTAATTATTCGACGGCTTTACTCTCAACCGCTAATGGACAAACTACGTCTACGGTGGCAAACCAGGCTGCAGCAGGATCTAGACCCAGATGATTGGGAAGCTACCCTAGAGACACTAGACAGAGGCACCCGGGAAGCACGCTTGAAATTCTGCCTCTTCAAAATCTTACATGAATGGCACTGGTCCCCAGCGAAACTGCATAGGTCCGGACTCCTCCCGCATGCGAACTGCTGGCGATGTCCAGAAAAATCCTGTGACCTGATACATATCTTAGTAAACTGTACAACAGTACGACCACTCTGGGATGCTGTGAGCTCCACTCTGGCTGAAGTAATGTCACTTCCGTCACCACTTCCTCCTGCCCTCATACTTCTGCAAGATACGACCTCCCTACCAGACCTCCCTAGACCACACAAGAGACTGTTGCACACAGCGTTAGCTACTGCAAAAAATTGCATACTCAGACATTGGCGGTCAGAGACCCCCCCAAGCCCGGAGGAATGGATTACAGCCATGATCCGCACTGCTATGCATGAACGGATCATCTATAACTTACAAGACCAAGCTCAAATATTCATACAGGTATGGGCTCCCTTCCTAACAAGGGGGCAATAGTGCCCTACCCGGAACCACCATTGTTCCCTTCTCCCTTCCCTTTCCCTCCCCTCCCTCACATGCGTCTTTTCCCCCCTTCTCCCCCTCGCTCCCGTACCTCCCCCTCCCTCTGTATTCTCCCCCCTCTCCCCCTCCTTATCTCCCCTTCTCTTTCTTCTCTTTTCTCTTCTTTTCTCCTCTTCCCCTCTTCCCCTTCTTTTCTCTTCTTCCCCTTCTCCCCCTCCCTTTTCCTACTGTTTCTTCTTCTCCCTTCCTTTTTCCCCCTTTCTTTCTATCCTCTCTCTCTTTCTCTTTCTCTCCCCCCCTCGCCCCTTATCCCCACGTCTCTTTCTACATACCCACTAGAGTACGAACGTCGCCTTCCAGCAACGCTCCAAACAGATCTCCATGGTAGATCCTCTCCCTATGTCGTCTGATAGTCACCTGATCCCAACCGAAACTGACCACAGAGTTGACATGAGCTGCAACACCCATTATCCGCGCAGTGACATCCCTCGCTTCCCAAGGTAGCACTCCCCGGTCCTTTTATTTGAACAGATACAACCTACCCTTTACACTTATATCTTTATCCTCTTTAAACCCCCCCACATAGCCTAAAACATGTTGGAAGTGAACTTTACCTCAGGTTTTTATATTACGATTGCTACCTTGTTTGTGCCTTATGCGTTTTCTCTTCTTCTTTGGTTTCCTAATATCACTGATATGCAATTACTCTCGAATGACGGGACCCTGATCCCACTGACTCTGTATCATATTGTGTTATTAACAATAAAAGAAAAGTGAAAAAAAAAAAAAAAAAAAAAAGAGATCGCGGGCCTGATTTAAAACCCAGAGGGGGTGCGTGCCACCCCTCTCCCCCTAACATCAGCCTACGGCCCCTGTTTTGTAGAGAGGAGCCCCGGGGGACCCTTGTTTTCTTCATGGCACTAGAGGTGCCTTTTCATCATGAAAACAGGTACTTTTTATGGACATATGTTTTCTGAATGTTTCTTTTATGGACATTATTGACTAGTATGTTAATCTGTTTTTCTTGCACGATGTGACATATATTTGCTGATGTTCCTTTCATGGGTATGACATGCTGATGTGTTTTTATTACTTGCCATATGTTTTATAATATTCCTGGTATGGGCATTTTTGATATCTCAATGACAAGTGCATTTCTTCAGTAATATGATTCATGACTACTGCTTATGTTGTAGAATAATGAGTAACCTGTGTGTTATGTGTGACTACTGCTGGTTTCTGTAGAGTAACTCTTGTGTAATGCTCTGAAAAACTGCTTGAGTAGCAGGGTATTACTGACATGTTGTGTTTGTTCTCATAATAATGTTGTGTACAATGCAGTTTATTTTTATATAACTCAGAGTTGTGTTTCCTTTGTGGTGAGGATAGTGCATCATGTGTGTCGTGTGTGCTGAGCAAACGCTTTACACATTGCCTCTGGGATAGGCCTGACTGCTTGTGCCAAACTAGCAAGGGGGTGAGCAGGGGTTATCTTGGGCATGTTACTCCCTTGCCCTGACCAAAGTGGGTGGGTTTTGCCTCGCTTAGACAACTAGAAACCCCATTTCTAACATACAAATGATACTATTGTTGTCACAGCAGTTTCCCGTTTTTTGAAGAGTGCACTTTATTGGAATAAGATTATGTATTTTGAGTTTTTATTGTAACTGTTTCAGGTTTTTTTTACATTTAAAAATTAGTAGGATGCTTGTTTTAAAATGTTTATGACAAGGCGCTTTTGTATTGATGAGATTTATGGATTTTCGTCCGCTGAGTTAATTCTACTATACAGGGAGTGCAGAATTATTAGGCAAGTTGTATTTTTGAGGATTAATTTTATTATTGAACAACAACCATGTTCTCAATGAACCCAAAAAACTCATTAATATCAAAGCTGAATATTTTTGGAAGTAGTTTTTAGTTTGTTTTTAGTTTTAGCTATGTTAGGGGGATATCTGTGTGTGCAGGTGACTATTACTGTGCATAATTATTAGGCAACTTAACAAAAAAAAATATATACCCATTTCAATTATTTATTATTACCAGTGAAACCAATATAACATCTCAACATTCACAAATATACATTTCTGACATTCAAAAACAAAACAAAAACAAATCAGTGACCAATATAGCCACCTGTCTTTGCAAGGACACTCAAAAGCCTGCCATCCATGGATTCTGTCAGTGTTTTGATCTGTTCACCATCAACATTGCGTGCAGCAGCAACCACAGCCTCCCAGACACTGTTCAGAGAGGTGTACTGTTTTCCCTCCTTGTAAATCTCACATTTGATAATGGACCACAGGTTTTTAATGGGGTTCAGATCAGGTGAACAAGGAGGCCATGTCATTAGATTTCCTTCTTTTATACCCTTTCTTGCCAGCCACGCTGTGGAGTACTTGGACGCGTGTGATGGAGCATTGTCCTGCATGAAAATCATGTTTTTCTTGAAGGATGCACACTTCTTCCTGTACCACTGCTTGAAGAAGGTGTCTTCCAGGAACTGGCAGTAGGACTGGGAGTTGAGCTTGACTCCATCCTCAACCCGAAAAGGCCCCACAAGCTCATCTTTGATGATACCAGCCCAAACCAGTACTCCACCTCCACCTTGCTGGCATCTGAGTCGGACTGGAGCTCTCTGCCCTTTACCAATCCAGCCACGGGCCCATCCATCTGGCCCATCAAGACTCACTCTCATTTCATCAGTCCATAAAACCTTAGAAAAATCAGTCTTGAGATATTTCTTGGCCCAGTCTTGACGTTTCAGCTTGTGTGTCTTGTTCAGTGGTGGTCGTCTTTCAGCCTTTCTTACCTTGGCCATGTCTCTGAGTATTGCACACCTTGTGCTTTTGGGCACTCCAGTGATGTTGCAGCTCTGAAATATGGCCAAACTGGTGGCAAGTGGCATCGTGGCAGCTGCACGCTTGACTTTTCTCAGTTCATGGGCAGTTATTTTGCGCCTTGGTTTTTCCACACGCTTCTTGCGACCCTGTTGACTATTTTGAATGAAACGCTTGATTGTTCGATGATCACGCTTCAGAAGCTTTGCAATTTTAAGAGTGCTGCATCCCTCTGCAAGATATCTCACTATTTTTGACTTTTCTGAGCCTGTCAAGTCCTTCTTTTGACCCATTTTGCCAAAGGAAAGGAATTTGCCTAATAATTATGCACATCTGATATAGGGTGTTGATGTCATTAGACCACACCCCTTCTCATTACAGAGATGCACATCACCTAATATGCTTAATTGGTAGTAGGCTTTCGAGCCTATACAGCTTGGAGTAAGACAACATGCATAAAGAGGATGATGTGGTCAAAATACTAATTTGCCTAATAATTCTGCACTCCCTGTATGAATGGCTATTTTATGATATGATCTTATGCTTTTATGATTATTTTTTATAATCGAAATAAAGGTTTTCATTCATTCATTCAAGGGCCCTCTAGATATTGCTTGCACCTAGAAACCATAAGTGAAGGATGAAGAAATGGCTGAAGGCCGCAGACAGTGAAATGTGGGGTAAGGGAACTGGCCATAGAGTTTGTCAATAGGCCAGTCCATGTGGTCAAGGTACGCTGCAGGATCTAGGTAGAACAGATTTGAGTGCAGGTCCTAGCCTATGTCCACACCCTGAAATCAGTGCTGTCGCCTCATCGCTGGAGGCTGTGTAAAGTAAGTTCTATAGACATGTGGCATGAATGCGGGTATTGCTAAAAAAGGCCGTAGGGCTGACATGGCCAATGGCCAAGACTTTTTCCTAAATTCCTGTGTGTATAGTCAAAGATGGACTATGGGTCACAAGACTGGACACACAGCGTCGCTGGAGATCACGTTTTGTGCCTAGATCACACTGCTTGTAGCTGCAGTATGAAGTGGGTCCTGGAAATAACTATACATTGTCAAAGAGCATGTGCAGCTAGTTCAGGGTGGACCAAGACCCAGGGCACTCTGTGCACCTCCAAAGAACAATTGCTGTGTTTTCTCCCTTTGGGCAGAAGCTAGGAAGCTAGGAAGGTAAAAAATATAATTTAAGAGAAATCACTGAAGAAACTTTGATTCATGTTAGATGTGATATCCTTGGCATTAGCCTAGCCAGTTTGTAGCCAAACCCCAGAAAGGGGGAATGGTACACAAAGGGCTTGCACTGGGGATAAACGTTTCACCTTCAGAACCTTTAATCAGAACACTGCTGGGCCTGTGAAAGATTTAGAAGAGGGACTGTGTTGCTGTCTGAAGAAGGAAGTCTGGACCTGTTTCCTTTGGACCCAGGGTCCCCAGAAGTGACTCCAAGGGCCATTTGGCTGACCTCCTGTTTGAGTTACAGGACACAACAAGGCTCCAGAGACTTCCCCTACAACCTCCCAGCTAACCAGCACCCACTGAACCTGCCTGAGCCCTGCTGCTGCTGGAGTGAGTTCTGCTCTCTAAGGGCTGTCTCACCAGGTCCTTGACACGTGGATGGCATCAGAGTGTACTCCTCCTATTTCAAGACTGAAAAAACTGACCTGCAGGTGAAAATCGAGATATTTTGCGTTCTTTGAGACTGTGAGCAGACTTCTCACATCAGCAACGGCGAAGGCATCTTCTGCCAATGCAAAGTTCCAAAGGCAACCTGCTCTTCAGGCCAACAGCGACTGTCTGGGTCTCTCGTCAATGCAAAGCTTCAACTGCGACCTGATCCTTGTACCAACAACAAACTCCTCACAGCACCCACAAATTTCAAGCTTCAGCTGAGGCTCATTACATGGACTTAGCCTGCAAGAAGAAAAACTCTTCACCAGTATAAACCAGGACCCTAAATCTGCCTATGCTCCATCACAGTCAGCCTGGACTTGTGCATTTAACGCAGTCTAGGGTGACCAGATAACCACAAGTAGTGATTTGTGATTTTTTTAGCTATTTCTATCTGAAATTTCAAAACTTCATAACTCCTGTTCTACTTATGGGATTTTTGTCCTTTTAGGGTCATTTTATTTTTTAAATTTACTCTATTTCCTAAATTGGTTTGGGGCTTTTCTGTATTGTGGTTTCACTTTATTAGTGTATGATTGCTGCATAAATACACATTGCATCTGAGTTAAAGCTGACTGCTTTTTTGTGCCAAGCTAACAGAGGGTTGGGCACAGGTTTATTCGGTGACATTTTTATTTCATACTGGCAAGGATTGTGTTTATTACTTGAGTGGGGCTTTTACCCCTCTCAACTAGTAACCCAATTATTACAACTCATAAGAGGAGATAAAGTTTGATATTAAAAAAATGAAATACCGATAAAATACTCCAACAGGAGGGAATGTAGAACAACAATGCAAAATGTAAAAAACCTTGAAATTTGTCTTTAATTGCATGCTGCACGACAGAAAATGCCAAAGAACAGTTACCTTACACATAAGGGCTGATTTACCTATATTTCACACAAAACAATGTAGCAAGCACCTTGCTGTGCTAGGTGAAAGGGAGAGGGCCGGAATAAGCCGTATTTAGCATTATGTGTCACATTCCTTTCCTCTCTGTGCTGTGCACTGGCACACCTTTGGCTGCCTAGAACCAATGCAGGCACCCTTGTGTCATGGTGCATTGCAAGCAGGATTGTTTTTGTGCAGGAAGGGGAACCTTCCTGCACAAAAACAACCCTCTAAGCCTATTTCCTCTTTCAACATATGTGATACAAGGCAGCACACGGAGATAGAGGTAAAAAGGAGGAGAAATAAAGATATTTGTACTCTTTCCCTGAGAAGATGTAGTCTCAGTTCTACCACTCATGGTAAGTCTGGAAATTGGCCAGAATCTATTGGTGGATTTATGGGAATGCCTATGCTCCATCCATAGAACGCCTCTCTATGGCACAGTAATGCAAGGCAGCAACTTGTGATGTCTTGTGTTACTCCAGATTTACCAAGCACCGCAGGGCCACGCAAGGTGGAATTTGTGGTTTGGTACATCTAACTTTAATGTTACATTGTTATTGTGTTACCCTACATGGCGCTTCAGCAATGCAGCACTTTGATAAATCTGGCCTTAGGGTCACAGATGACATTATAAATCATATTGTTACCAAAGCCAATTAAGCTGTTGTGGGTAGTTTGCGGTACTCATTGCACACTCTAAACACAAAGTTCTGCACCCAGAATCAATCAGGCAAGTAAAAAAAAAATACAATGACCTAAGGACTGTGTAAGGTCTGTGTTATGTACTAATCTTGATTCCATGGCCTGCACACTGAGCATTGTCAAGGCTGTGCCAAGGTGATTGTTTTTTATTTGAGGACTTGCTTCTAGGGCACGGCTGAAAAGCCTGGCCCTGCACTGAGTGCACTTCATGTATTTATCGAGTGTGTCCTGTGTATTTTGAGAATATGGTGCTAAGTGGATAATCTCAGAGCATGGCTAGCAGTTTACGTACAGAAAAAGTAATTTCAGGTCACCACTGTTACAATAAAAGACGACAGACAACAAACCAGTGTATATTGTAAACCAACCCACGAACCATCCCCACACAAGCATGCCACAATGTTCAGACAAGTAATACAACACAACTGGATATGCTCAGAAACAATAAAGCAGAATGAAGTTGATAATCCTTGGTATTTAATTTTTCTATACATGAATACAAATAAAGACCTCTTCACAACCAGATCATCAAATGAGCCAGGATCATAAGGAGCAGCAACAGCACTCCAGAGCTGTGTAATGCAATTGAGACATTTCTTGAACAATGGCTCCTAGAATTAACAAGTCTTCAGCAGAACATCCTGCAGAAGACCTTGAGAATTATACTTTTGTATACATCATGGAAGCCTCATTCACAATACACAAGATATTATAGCATGCTTGTACAGTGACATCATCTGCTCGATGCTCCACAGACACCAGGGGAGTGAGAGATGGCTTTGCAGTGGGATACTGATTGGGTGGAAGAATGAGCTGGATAAGCTGAATAGAACACCATAACTGCATCCATTTTCTAAACATAAAGGCGTACCACACAAATATTTGGCCTAAACATTCATAATATTATCTAGACCTCTAAATGACCCAGGTAACATATTTCAGGTGCATCTTCAGCAGGTCATTGATTACAACTCTTAACATCATTAGAACTAAAACATTTTAAAAACAATTCTCACACAGCACTTGCACATTTTGCATATTTAAAAAATGCTATAACACTATTATATCCTGCTATTGTTTTAAATACTACAGCACACATGTCCAATGTTTTTTCTGCCAAAACTTAGCGCATGAAAGTTGGAACCTAAGTGCATTCTAATTTGGCTCACAAAAAGGGATTTGCCATTTGCCCCAGGGCTATAGAAACAGCCCAGGGATGTTTTCAGCCTGGGGAACATCAATATTGCATGATCTTGATCTCAAGGCGTTGTCCTATGTGGATAACATTTATCTCACAGATGACAACCTCAACATTCATCTTGCTAGGGTCAATCGGATTGTTCTAGGATTTGCAGCCCTTGGCTACAAATTTGATTTCAAGAAAACTAAAATAGCATTTCTCAGTGTATTGTTATTAAACAAGGGCAAGAGCCAGGCCCTGCACTTTTTAGTAAAATGTGCTCAATTGCAACCACCAACCACTATCAAGAAACTACAGTCTTTACTTGGTTTCTTTAACTTTGGCAGAATTTACATTCCAGATTATGCACAACACATCAAACCACTTTATGACTTAATTTGCCCAGATTTCTCGAGCAGACACTGGACAGTGGAACACACGCGCATCCTGAAAGGATTGCAGCAAGACATGCTAGAAGCAAAATACTTACACACACGTGACAACAAAACAATTTGGTCATCAGAATAATAGCTGGTGATGTTGGGTTCACCTATATCACCTTTAATGAGGGCAACACAGTATCCATAGCATACAAATAACACTTACGCTCCAACACAGAACAACCCCCTTGCACCCACAGAAACATTTCTGACTGCTTTACAGATGGTTGTCATCAAGGAGAGGCCACTTGCCCAAGGAAAATATTAACTTTTAATGCCAAATTGCCTTATAATTTGATTCTCATTTGGACTGCTGTGCTTGTCATGGTCAACATTTTATCTATTTTTATGTTTTTAAATCACCTTTTACTGTTTGGGTTTTTGGTGAGGTACTGCTTGTGAGCCGGGGTGGTTGGGCCGACAGTTGTGACTTGCTGTAGGAGTGACTCAGTCACCTGCAAGCAAATGTGCGGTCATCCCTAAACCAGAATTATGACAGCATAGCATCTAAATTTGCGGTGGGCTGCTATGTAAGGTGGAACATGCAGCACAACACCACAGCTACAAAGATCAGCATGCTTGTATCATCCCCAGCACTGTCACAGCCTTGTACCTGGTGCAGAGCACCACGTTAGCATCAAAAAAATTATGCTAAGTGGACTAAGTATGCCCCATAGTTGTTGCAGAATCTTGGTACAGAAAAGAAATAAACATTAGCTTTGCCAATATATTTGGCTTTTAACTGAATACAACTTTTCAGCAATTGGCGACTTTACAGACTCAACAACTCATTATACACATACGTACAACCTTTCATTAATTAACCGATTTATCCACTAATTGACTCATTCTTGAATTTTCTCACTCATCCATTCACAATTAAATACACAAAGAGCACAGGCAAATGTAAGATAAATCAAAAGAATAATAGTAAAAAAATGCACCCACTTAAATGTGTATGCTTGCAAGGAAGGACATTAAACACAGAAGTTGGCAGCCAGCCTGGAACAGCATTATGCATAGTGTATCATTAGTCCAACATTGCCCCTCATTTAGGAGTAATCTGCCAGGCATCTTTGGGCAAATAGAATAATGAAACACTATGGCTAATAACATTGAAAGATGGTTGTCTATTTTAGAAGCAGTATACAGGATGTAGCACACTGCAAATGGAACGAGCAGCAAGTGAGGGCCCAAAACACTCTCTTGGGAACTGCCAGTGTCTTTATAAAACAAACAAAACAAAAACAGGAGGGAAGAAAAGAAAGAGAACCAGTGAAAATAAAAAATAGGAAACTAAAAATTTGACCCACCAACCTTGGAAGTGAAGTGCACACATTGTCTGGCAGATGTGCACAAGTGATTAGGTGCAATGCTGTCAATCACAGGGCAATGGAGCCAATCGTTGAAGTAAGCTGACAAGTCCCCTGCGTTATCTGCTGCAAAGAGCAGAACAGAATGAGAATGGCTCTTGAGCGGTCCACTGGCTGCAGAGGGCTGACACAAATCCCAAACACGTATTGAGATGCATATATGTATATGTTATAATTTATTTTTATTACAGGAGGCTTTCAAACTAAAACAGCTAATAGACTACATCTAACAAGTACAAGTACGCACTATTACTAGTATGTGTGCCATTACAGTTCTCCAAACCAACATTTAGCCCTTGTAAGAGGGTCTAACAAGGAATTCAGAGTGCAAGTCACCTACACCAATGTCTTGTCAGATGGGATAACCAACGCCAAAACCTTTGCTTACTATGAAAATATGAGTACTTCCTTGTAACAAAATACCTGTCCATACGATTAAATATAGTGTGATAGCAATCCATCCTCAAAGGTTTATTGGCTTTAACATGTCTTGTCCATAAAAGGTAAGACTAGCCTACTGCATTTGTCATAACTATTTATAATAAACAGATCAGACCTACTGCATTTGACATAACGTTTTCTAGTGAACCAATTAGGCAATTGACATTATCATTGGTTTGTCACCACAATCAATTCAGGTGTACTGTATTAAGAGTACATTATTCCACAGGCAGCCATTAGAAATAAGGGCCCCTTTTATGATATGGGGGCACGCATTCACTGTATGCGCCACAGCGCACCTTCATACAGGTGCTCCATGCACAAACAGGAAAAGTGTGCCCTCTTACATTGAATGTGGTGCTTTTAGGGCAGCCGCAAACATGTGCTGCCCTGGGGACAGCGCTTTCAAGGGAAATATGGAGGGGCTGCCTCAAAGCCGCTCTGTGTTTGACAGTGCAGGCGGCAACCCACCTGCACTTTCAAAAGGGATTAGAGATCTCCTTGCAGGTGGGTGCAGTAGGTGATTGCACTTGCCTGCAGTGGTACGTCTGGCTGGTCCATGGGACCCCCTTCATCAATTGAGAGGGCTGCTTTCAGGGGGCACACTGATATTGCGCTACTTTTTTGTGGTGCACCTTTAATGCGACTCCTGACAGCTTCTTTACATTTCCTCCCACATCTATAATACGGCACAGGCGCAAAGGCAAAGAGATTCCATCATTTGCATGGTAATGAAGGAAAGCCCTCTTGAGATAGCACTGGCAATACGTGTGCACCAGTGCTATCTATATTACAGAAGGGGACGCACAAGCATCTGCAGGCCCTTCTGTAGTACCAAAGTGCTCTGTGGGTGCACAAAGTGGGCACACATGCCCGTTGCGCCCCTAGGGCAGTTTCTGTAATATGACCCCTGGTCAACAAAATACAAAGATGTACAAAATTATACTTGAAAAAACAATAAACAATCACTCCTGAGGGTGCCTAGCAAGGATTATCGCAGTGACAATGTTCTGCCAAGAGTGTTTGTAAGAGTGGATTACTACCACAAAACTCCTTGTTTACTATAAAAATCTATGAGAGTATAAGTAAGAAAACACTACCTAAGGCTTTAACAAAATGTGCAAATAATCCACTTTTAGAGGCCCATTGACTAAACCATATGCTTTGTCACTAAAAATATTTCAGGCCTACAATTTTGGTAATGAATTTTCATAATAGACACATCAGATTTAGGATATTGGACATAGCATTTCCAAATGAACCCTTCTGTCCTGTAGCCTGATCATTGGCTTACCAACATTACAAACTCAAGCCTACAGTATTTAGCAAAAAACTTTCCACAAGTAACTATAATAGGCAATTTATCCTGAAATTATACATTTTCACTACAATATGATTGTCAAAATAATATACAATGTCTTCTAAGATGGCTTATCAAGTTATCAAGTATTTCTTACAGTGCAAATCTTTTGCCCCCCCACCCCCACACACACAGTGTATCTTAGTATCATTGGGGGTTACAAACCACAGAACCCTTGGCTATAATGGTTCTATGTAAGAAATGACCTCACTAAAGGAAAGGCTTTTTAGACAGTTTACAAACATTCCACTCTTAGAGGCCCACTGCCTTTAAGCTATGCTTTTTCACAATAAATGTGTCACAGATCATCCCTTTGCCATGTGACATAACATTTAGATATATCCCAATCTGAATGAATTGTCACTAAGATCATTCATTTCTCTTTTATTCATCATCGTTTGTGAAATACAAGCACACTGTTTCAGTAGAAGCACACATTGTCTGCCTAGTAAATTCGATAGGATGAACATTCAATATGGAGGTGAAGTCATATCCCCCCTCTTAGTAGTCCTTATTAAAGACCTTCATCCTTTGATTACATATGGGAAGGCGACAGCTGCCATGTCAATCCAGACCTAACAAGATTAAGTAGAAAAATATGTAAAGAAAAGATAACTAAAAAAGAACAAGACTAGGGAGAAAAAGCAATAGATTTCATTTTATTTGAAATCAGCAGAGGAAATGCATACCGATATAAAATACATTTGAGATGCTGTACACTGAGCACATTACTTCTGCTGGATATGATGTGATTTCCTATGGCATATAGTTATTAATTTCAGTTCACAGGCGCTATTATTGCTTTCTTGGAGTAGCCTTAAATATTTCTACAATCACCACCACAGAGGTGTGCGTGTGTGCATGTATGTGTGGTGGGGGCATGTGTGTCCATGTGTGTCCATATGTGTGTGGTGGGTCCACATTCTCTTGGTAGTACAGGGTTGGGGCACAGAGACATTAGTAGTCCCATCTGCTTAAAACGGAAAAGCTTGTCACTTGCTTCCTATAAATGTCTAAAAAGTCTATGGGGTGCCCATAATACCCCTTGAGGTGGCCTTTACATCCTTGTGGTATATGAAATGTGCTTAAAAAGCTTCATTCCCTACTGCCTTCCCAATGTGAAAACGTTGAAAGACATCTAAACTACTCTTGTAAAAGGGTCTGAAGATCATGCTGAGTTTTGGAAGATTTACCTTTTTAATGTGTTTACAGTGCACTGTTTGCTGCTGATGTACCTAGATGTGTTAGCAGAGAACACACCCTCACAAACTGAAATTCAGTCCTTAAAAGGTGATGACCTGTGCCACTAGCCTAATGGCCATAAAGGGCACCATCTGACAATAAAATCTCCCACCAGACGCAGATAACCAGTCCTACCCTGACCCCACATCAGTAAGACTTTTTACAGTGCACAATTCCTCCTGTCATGATGTCCATACTCCTACCCAAGAACTCTCTCATTCGCTGGGTGCAGGACTCCCTGGTACACTACAGAGCTTTTTGGCCCTGAACACTTTTCCGGCTTTGTGCCATAAAATCCCAACTTCACCTAAGGAGGGAGTCCATTGTGCATTGACCCCAGTTACGGGATAGCCACAAATGTCTTATGCACCATCCTCCCCCCACACACACACACACACTCTGAATTCCAAAACCCCTGGCTTGTACCAAAAAGGTATGAACATCTTTGTTGGTCTTGGTGGTGTGGAAACTTCACCTCCCCGTATTATCTGTTGGCCAGATACGTGTACAGTAACAGAAATAGGATGATGGGTTGACAGTTGATTGAATCCCTACATTTCTGTGTCACACCTTCTTGAAAATCAAAGAAGGCATCATGCTGAATGCATGGGCAATGAGACAACTTAGCCCTACTATGTGCAGGTCCAAGGGCAGTATTTTGGTGTATTTAACTCCAGAGGCCAGTGCATACTGTAAATTGTATTCAGTTTTGCTACACAAAATCCCTACGAAAGACATTTTCTTAAACTTATCAGGTGTTAAATGATTCTCAGTCATCATGATAGGAACTTTACAGTATCAGGTGCCAACTGGAATGAATAGTGGAGCATTTTCTGTAGCAGAAAGGGAACCTCGGTGGAAGGATGGTGCCTGTGCAAATGCTTTACGTTTACCTGGCTGAAAACACAAATGTATATGGCAAACAGTGGTTGTTACAAACTCAGGGCCTCATTTCGAGTGTCTTGCTGTGCCACCGTGTGCCACCGGGAAAGGGCAGAAATGTGTTGTATCTGCAAGATACAGTGCATTTCTGTCCTCTCCCCCTGCGCTGGTGCACAAATTGCTGACTAGCACCAATGCAGGCAACTCTTGCATCATGGTGCAAGGATGTCTGGGTTGCAGGGATGATTGTTTTTGTGCAGGAAGGGACACCTTCCTGCACAAAAACATTCAGAAGAGGGATTTTCCACTTTCTATGTATGCAGCAGAATGCAGCATGCATAGAAGAGGAAAAAATGGGGAGAAATAAAGAGTTTACTCCCTGTTGCGTCATTTTTATGCCACCCCTGAGGTGGCATAGGAATGTGATGCATTCCCAGACTTGTAAATCTGGGAATGCGTCAGATTCCTTCCTGTACCATGGGTTTTGCGTGGGAACAACCACAGCAGCACCCATGGAACACCCATTTCACGCAGTGTTATGCGTGAAAGGGGTCCACATTTATAAGGCCATGAAAAGTCACGCAAGGTGGGTTTGAGTGGCTTGTAAATATGGGCTGGCCCACTGCGCCACTGGAGCACCAAAAAAATGACACTCTGGTGGTGCAGTGTGCCGCTAGGGCCTCATGAAAGAGGCCCTCTTTACAATACTTTAGATAATATTCAAGGCAACAGTCTAAACCACTAGGCCTGTTGAACGTGTAAACAAAACCCAAGACCAGTGCTTAATTTGTGCACTTATATTTGAGGGCCAGGGCTTATTCTTCTGCCTCGAGCATTTGCTGCGAGCAAAAGACACATGTGGGAAAGACGGGTGAAGGGAAAAATGAAAAAGCGTCAGAAAGGAAGAAAGTAGAAAGCTGCAAGAGTGAGCTGAAGGGGCAGGGAGTGGCTTTATATGGAAAGAAGAGGCCTGAGTTGACTTCAGGATTACGCCGCCTCTGTATTACATGTTCACACATTTAATTGCAGGAGCCGCGTGTTTAAGAGGAGGGCTTTGGGCACCGGCACCTTTTAATTTACAAATTAAGCACTGCCCAGAACAATTTACAAAATAACAAATGAACAAGGAGCCATGATAAAAAAAACACAAAATAGAAATTGCAAATTAATTTGTGATTCTACAGTGAAATGGAAATGCAGTGCAGAAGACCAGTCACCCATGTGAAGGACGCCTCAAAGTCATCTATGTATGAAGTAAAAGCTAATCTAACTGTACGTTTTTTCTAAATAACTAGAGGTCAGAGTCAATTTAACTGGTTCAGTCCCAGAGAATGGGAACTGCTTATATTAGATACAGTGGATATTTCAACCCAGTTCAGTACAAGAATATGTAGGTCTTCAGCAGCAAAAATTGGCAAGGATATAATTGTCACAACACTTTTCATTGTGTAATAAAGCACGTAAGAGTAGTGTGCAAACTAGCACCCTATTGAAAAATGATAATGTCCTCCAGTATTGGAAAAAAATCAGAAGCATGCACTGGACACAGAGGGTATCATCGTTTGCTACTCTACCCCTCTTAGCTGACATGTTTGCGCATTCTTTTCAGCTGCATTCACTGAATACAAGGACACTGCCGCCACCACTCTTGAGAGAACATTCAGGGATCTGACGTAATGTAAGTTGAACATTGTTCAATAACATTAACATAAAAGGATTTTTATCATATCTGATTATAAATTGACACCAGTTTGTGAATGTTACCTCACTCACCAATGAAAATTAGGAGACAGAGTTTACCTTATGTTGGCTTTCAAAATCTTTGACCAAACAATGCAAAGGTAGAATTGTTGTATTAAGAAAATAGGGCCAGATGCACAAAGCCATTTTGCGGTCACATGTCCTCTGATTTAAAAAAGAAAATCACAGTATTTGCAAATGCCAAACAGCTTTTTACTATGCAGCATACTAAAATGATTTCAGCTTGAAAAGTGGATTTACTCCCCAATTCCATTTCACAATTACGAAAGGACACAAGAAAGTTGCTCACTCCTAACTGTGATTCAAAATGGTGTATATTAATGATTTGTGATGAAAAGGTTTGTGATCAAAATTGCAGTTGCAAACGATTGAACAGTTACCAACTCCGCAAAGGAGGCGATACAGATTTGAAAAAGGAAAGCTATCCATATAGGGCTGTGTCTCCTTTGGGAATCCTGTTGAGTGCCCGCAGGAGGATCAGGCAGGGGTCAGAGAACTAGTGCCTGACCTCCCCCCCCACCCCCCCGAATGTTCCGAAATAAGATTTTTGTTAAATCAGCACCTGTCCCTTATAGAACACAACTACTTTAAGAAAAATGTTTCACGTTTGGGAAGGCAAACAAAAAATGGTGGTCAGCTGTCAATCACAAGGGGAGTTACCCATAGCTACCTGCCTAATTAATATTCATTGGGCAGTTCGCTCTGAGAACCCCCGGTGATTGGACATTTTGTGATTATTACTAGATAGGTCACATCTCAGAAATAAAGACTGGTTGCAAACCGTTGGTACGCAATTTGAGACCATTGGTTGTGACTAGTCTCTTTATAAATTTTGTCCTTTGTTCATCATTCTCTAGTTTTATTCATTCTCACAATGTCTATTTAATAACAAAATAGGGAAATAAAATAGCTGTTAGAAGACAAATGCCTTTTTATTGAAAAAGAGTATGGTTTAATATGTGTGTATACAGATGAACTGCCACAGATTACAAATGTTCTGTATTTCCCTGAAGCTATGCACATTCATCTATTCATCCACTAATCATGGTCATATGTTTTGAGTCATATTCTGCAGAGAGAGTTTATTTTCCTTTACTGATCACTCCTCCCCTTTGAAACATACAAGTCTGCATGAAAAATTTATAAATTCCTGTTTAAATCCCAAACTATCATTTACCTTTATGTATTAGTTCCTGTTTAGCCCTTTCTTCAGCATTTAAAATTGATGCAAAAAAAATCCAAAAACCTTAAAAGCAGCACCAATTTCCTATGGTATACAGTTTCCATCTTGGCAACACTCTTAGAATTTATGTCTGAAAAATGTTCAGACATAGGTTGTCAAACTCACAGATGGGGTCAGGAGCTGAGCCCAGATCTTGTCTATACTATCTCCATGTCACTGCTAAAATGTGAGCAGCTGTACCTCATCTCAATAGCTCTTCATTGTATATGAAGCATTCCATGCACTGCATATAGGAAATATCTTCTAGGAACAAGTACGCCTCTCAGCCAAAATTACATATTCAGACTAACTCAACCTGGCTGTTGGCAAGCGCCAGGGGTAGGCAGATCTGATGTACAGACTTGGCAATGGAAAGAGCTCTAATTCCCCTATGCATGCACTCAACATAGGACACTAGACCTACCGCCTAACTATGCTCAGTCAAACTGATAAAAGCGTACATCTCCCCTCTGACCTCCAGTACTCCTGCATCCCTCCACACCCCGTTGAACGCAAACCATAATGGAAGAGTGGTTGCCTTACTTGACAGGCTTCTATACTGCAGTATGTTTCACCCAAATACTCCAGTATCCGTGTTCAAGACTTTCCTTGAATGAGTAAAGCCACTGATTTCCCTTACATACACAGGAAATGAATTCAATCTGGCATATGAATGCAACCTGTACATTTGGAAGCCTCTTAAGTTTAACTCACATGTAGTGTGTGTAGGTACCATATCAACCTCAAATCATAGCCCTGTGTCTCCGCTTTGGACCACGCTAGTTGCACTGTTAAATATATTCATACCCACTTTGAAGTGCAGTCTTACCATCCACATAGTAAGTAGCACTAGACAAAATACAAAAACATTTTGGGTTTTTACTTCTGGTCCATATACGATAACTTGCAGATTCTTATAAATGTCGTAAGGAAAAACCCATATGTGGAAACAAGGTAAGCCGATGACAAGATCTTTATATGAGAGATCATCATATTCTTGTTGGAACACCTATTGAAAATGAGCCTGATCTATTAGGTCAGAATTCCCACAGCAGAGTCACCACTGGGGACCTGTAAGTACCCTCTCATTTAGGCTGCTGCACAGGAAATTGCCAACCAGATATTCCATAGTTTGGAATAAGATGTTTGGTTTTCAATAGGAAAATCATGGGATGATTTAAGTGAAATCCTCACTAAAATTTACTTAAAGCGCACAGATTGGTCACGGAGAAAAACATTTTATATGATTTATCATACTATTCATCTTGCAAAGTTCCTAGTCTCTTCTTTGTATACCCCTAATACTAGAATTTAATTTTCTGAAATCCTTGAACACTTGGAAATTAATACAGCGTATTCTGCGCAGTGGGATGAAAAACGTTTGTACATACATATAATTTTTACATCAAAGTATCTTCAAAATATTTGTCATTTAAAAGACCGTTTTTGGAATGTTTGTAGAAGATCGGGAACTGGGAATTCCTGTAGTAAATTGGCATACCAATTTTTCACATCAAATAACACAATTAAGCAAACCTGGAATTGTTTCTAAATAAGCAATTGCAATTTTGCAAGTCAACAATTTTACAAATTGTTTTTAGTTCAATTTCCACTGACATTCCTGTATGTGTCCATCAGTCATTTTGACTGTAAATGTAGAAAAACCATAGGCCCATATTGAAGAAAAAGTCGCGCATCACCTATGCTGCAACACTTTTTCTGTGCACCCCTAACGATACCTAACAACGCCATGGTTGCTCTTTATTTATAATACAGTGCACCCACCATGGCGGTTGTTAGCACAATAGCATCAAAATTTTCGACGCTATTGTGGCGTTTTGCTACACTAGTATCAAAAATGTTGATGCTAGTGTAGCAAAATGTAAAGAGGCCCACAGGTTTCTATGGGTGCTTCCTTTTAACGCCTGCTCCGAGCAGGCATTAAAAATGACACCAAAAATGGCACCGTGAAATCTGTTAAATTTCACTGTGCCACTTTTGCGGGCTTTCTAGCACCGGAACTCCCCTCTTGCATACATTATGTCTGACGCAGGCATGATGTGGCACAAAGGTTTACAAAGTGGCAAAAAGAATGTATTGCTCCACTTTGGAAGTATGGCAGGTAAAAAAAAGCCACATTAGCACTGCCTTTGAGTCAAAAATATGATGCTATGGTGGCACTAAGTTGGCCTTAGGGGCTCTTAAATATGCCCCTTAATGTTTACCACACACAGAGCCCAAACAAAGATTGGTAGTCATGAAGGATAGTCAGGGATTAGACCATCCTACTGTGAACTACTTGCAATTATTGTTGAGACAATGTCTGCACCTCTGTCAGTATGAGCATCACAGGGAGGGCAGTTCAGGCTCCCTGGAGACAAGAGCACTGCTATCCCAATGGGCACAGCCTGAAACACCTGACTTGGACTCTACCTGCCCGCCCAGCTGTGTCCTTCTCTATTCATTGTCTCTCTACCTAGGAGTGGCTTTTCCAGCAACACCTGCAGATTAGAAATGTCTGCGGCAATGAATGTGCACTCAGCTGAAGAGGCGGTCCCCCGGGAAGGAAGAGATTGGACAACGGTGTCTTGGCGCTGCGAGTCCCCGCGCTGTGCCGCCTTCCATGAAAAGTAGTTAATCCAGTCTGTTGAACACAGAGACAGAATGGGACAAGAGACCCAGATGTCTGACCATTAAAGAATCAGGAGGAGCCGTAATCCCCTGGGCCATGAGAAGAGATGGGAACTGCAGAACTGCACCTGCCAGAGCGACTCCCGCTTCCTCCGGGGTTGATTCAATTCCTAATTTCATTTATAAAGCACACAGGTCTATTTTTTAATTTAACAAATAGATGTTCATTACTTCATGCACGCAGTTTTCCTTAGCTGATGCAGTGTTTGGAAAAAATACTGATTCCAAAATATCATTTGGACAAAGTATCATGTCAAGAATATTAAGGACAAGAATATTGTAAGTAAGTTTCTATGAGTATGCAAAGGTTTACTAAACTCAGTTCCCCATATGTATACACCTTAACAATACATATGTCTCCAAGGTGCGTAGGTGTGGACTTAACTTTAAATCTATACTTACCTATTTGAATTTACCTTCTCAATATTTTGATCGTCTACATCCTTAACGTGATATTCTGTACACACAATATTTTTCTATTCGATATTCTGTCAATGATCCACAGATGCTGCTTGCACTGTTAAATAAAATAGCATTTGCTGAATTTCAACAGTCTGAATCACAAACATGTTTGAGCACCTGGGTAGAAAGTAAATAAATGCACACAAGATGCCCTTGACGAGGAAAAAATCCCATTCCTGAATGCATGTGCTCACATGGAAATCATTCCAATATACTGGAATCTGCTTGTGAGATTTGTGAGCATTACTGGGTGGCTTCCCCAGCCAAAGCTGGTAAACCTATACGTTTGAGCTAATTCATCTAACATTTGCATGTAATATCTCACCCTAAAAGCATTTTAAGATTACTCCTTTCAAGGTGTGAATAGTTTTTCAGTGTAGAAATCAAGAGAAAACTCCCCCAAACTTGATTATTGCATTGGGATTTGAGCCCATTCAGGAAATTAATTTCCTGTGAGAAACAAACCAAATTTAACAGGGGTGAAAAAATGTTGACTTATGTTTACCCTTGCCCAAATGTACTTTTTACATTTCCACATGCGGAAATGGTTATGCCTGTGAGTACATGAAAACACAAACCGTGATGGGAGGAATGTTTTCAATCTGCAAGCATAGATGGCAGATAAGACCACTTTTGTACGTGTAACCTCTCTGGTCTTATTTAAACCTGGAATAATACCATTAACAATATTATCTTGCTGGTGGGACAAAAGTCCCCAGCATGGCCCTAGAAAGTCATGCTGCCCTTCTCTGCCCTGCGTTACGGTGTGACCCAGTTGCTTTTTGCTGAGTAAGCACAACAGTCATGCAGTCTCAGTGATGGTTCCTCTGATCACTCACACAAGACTCCAGTGCTGAACTCAGAATAGGATGAGGCTCCCAAAGTTCACCTTTTTTGATGAGAGGTTATTACTCCCTGTACCCAGGCTGATGATATAGGAAGCATAATCAATATTTTAAATGTAGACCATTTTCCTGCTCCCCATGGGGAGAAGAAAGTGTATCCGTATTCCTTTGTCTCTGTAGATGCATGGAAGATATCTGCACATTAGTGCATATATCTGTGCTATTGGTACATTTTAAAGGGTATAGATATGCCTGACTGTGCAAGGTGGAGTCCATTGGACTTCATACGGCAATGGCTTTCAAAATGGCAGTTGCCTGTGCAGTAGTCGCTACCGAGGGACCATGCTGGAAGAAAGAATCTGCACACTTTACATTACTTTTCATCCTGCGCAAGCACAGTTGTTCATGGAAGTGGGGCTGGTCGCCCCCAGACTTTGAAGTTGCCACAGAGCCTGAGCCGGAGTGATACCAGCCCCCATTCCTTCCACAACCAGCATGGCTTCAGAATCTGGTCTTGTGTCTGGGTTAATACACATTATACCAGGACAAGCTGAAACTGGTCCAGGAAAAGTTCCAGGAAGACAAGACCCATTAATGTCCTGATCATGCAGTGGTCATGCTCATCCAGAAATGGAGGAGAACCATAAGAACCAAAGGTTGCACATCTAATAGGTCACTTATGACCATATGTGCTGACTTCTTTGAGCAGTACAATGTTCCACAACCTCTCAGCATGTGAGGAGGAGCTGTACACCTGTTTCAGTGACAAGGACTGTGGTCCAGGGACAGTACCTTACTGGTTGCTGTCTCCTATAGGTTTGGGCCAAAGATTTGAAAACTGCCTCTGTGGGGGATCTTCAATATTAAAAGTTTGTACAAGATCAAATTGGTCAGCACTAACCATATGTACTGTCTTTCCTTGCCACTACAATGCTCGTATAATTGCTCCACGGTGTGAGAATCTTGCTGCCAAGCACTGTGAGTCAGTGACAAAATCAAACTGATTTCTCTCTCCTGCGCAGTTGGGCCAAACTGCTTCTGTTGATGGCTTCATTGATGGTGTTGGTATGCTACTTTGCTTTTGGCTGATGTAATGAGCTGTTTACGTGTTGCGTAGATTCACTTAAGTGTCATGAGGTCAAAAGGAGTTCTGTTTCTCTTTCATTTTTTCCTGTCTGTAGATGGAGCATTTATTGAGAATGAGGTCTCTGGAGTACCATGGTGTGAACATTTCGGATGTGTTTTAGCTGAAACACGGAAGTTCTCAAAGTTTTGCAATGAAATCATTTAAAAGGGAGTTGGTATAGGACGTTCAGTTGACAGGACCAGACATAAGTTGAAGCATTAGGTTGTCAACCGACAAGTCTTTGAAATATATCACACTCTATCTCTTTTATGTGGCAGTGTAGAGAGTTTGCAAAAAAGATAACCACACCACTCATTGCAACCCCAGCTGAGGAAAAATAGGCTTTGGAAAACCTTCCTGGTAAACAGATTTTGAAAGTGTTACTCTGAAAGTGTGTTTCCTGTATATATATTACATCAGGACTAAGTGAGGTGAGCCAATTCATTTCTGCACCCCTCTAGCACCTATTTCCTAAATCCATTCATTTTACCTGCAACAATTTTGACATGGTGCATTACATAATTATTTTATCCCACGACATCACCCGCTACCGGTAAAGCATCACAATTAATACATCCCAACATCAAACTTTCATTAACAACTTCTAGTTGTTCAAACTCAATTTTTCCCTGCTCTTTTCATCTGCTCCCCCCTTTCACCTCCACCACCCCCTTGTCCCACACCTTCCTTGAATCTAGGGTTCACCCACCATCCCCCCCAAGGCTCCCATCACTCTGGTGGTGCCCTGTCACTGCACCTAGCATTTGTTTTTAATCCACCCCCACTCCCTTCTTGGAACTCAGTTTAATTCTGGAATTCAGATAACAGCCTTGTAAACAATGTTTACCTACATTCTCAAGACCTTAAACCAATTCTTTATGTAATTCTAAGAATTTGACATTTTAGATAATAACGCCTGCACCTCTCCTTTAACATGTAAGACTTAAAATTGACCATTCACCAGGACTTTAATCTTAGATTGTTGACATAAAGAGGCTTGTATCCCCCAATGCTCAAGGTCTTTAGCCAATCCTTGAAAAGTCATGTAGCATCACAACACAGTTATTGATAAGTCCAAACACATTCTCTTACGTGTACTGTCTGCAAGCTGGAATTACCTTTTATGGATTTTTGTTGGTACAATCTGCTCTTTAATCCAGTAATCTGAAAAGTTAACCAGAATCGCCAGACGATATTTTGCGTTTGCTGGCAAAAGAGCTGGAACTCGATGCGCTCTCATAATCAACAGATCAGCTGGTGAGTCAGGTAAAATATGCTTCCTAATGAGATTGTCCATCAGCTGAGGCACATCTGGATTGACCCTTGTGTTTCACTCTCTTCTGGGATCTCAACAAACCTGATGTTAGAATGACTTGCATGGTTTTCCATCTCTTCAACTTTGTTTTCTAGATATCTGACCTTCTTCTGCTCAGCCAAAACATCTTTGATAAAGGACCCCATGTTATCTTCTAAGTCAGAAAATCTTTGCTCAGCTTCTTGTACCATTTTTGGGACTTGGTCAAAGTTCTGCTCCATCTTTGTCAACCTCTGCTGTAGCTTTTCAATTTCCTGTGCCTGTTGTCTTAACTCACGAATTTCAGTTAGAATGGTTTCCAACAGATCTCTTACTGCCTTCACCTGTAGAGTGGAGGGGAAATCAGAGCTTCCCTCATTACTGGCCATGATCTTTCTATAGGCGGGAATACCTCTTGACCCCGCCACCTGAGGCGCTTTGTCCCAAACAGACACTGTCAGTCTGCACTATCTCACCCAACCGGGTGCCTGTTGCTACAGAGTCATGATCTATCAGCTTATTTACACTTTGAGCCTATTGGCCCAATTGATGCTTTTACCTCAACTCCTTATTCGGCAGACTGCTGACTGGTTTCAGAAACAAAGGATAATCCTTGACCTTCATCACAGGCACCAAGGTCTGTGCTGACTGAGTGTCTGTGCCTTCTGTACAATTGCTCCTCTTATTCTGTAGTGGGATATTTAGCAAGGTCACATTATAGACTTCAGCACCTTCAGCACCTTCAGATATCAGCTGCATTGGCTGGAAAAGACTGGCCTCAGGAGAGGTTAGAGAAACATTCATTGTTGAAAAGTCTATTTGCCCTGGCTGATCTAAATTAGACTCTGTTCTGGGGGTTAGGCTGGGGGATAGACGTTACGATGTCATATTGCCTCTGTCATTCTGCCCAATATTTCTGTAAGCCTTCGAGGCCATATGCTCTTGATTTGCCCTGTGCTTAACTTTCTGAAGCGGGGATTTAATTAGGCCAGTTGCTAGTAATTTTGCATGGTGCTTTATCATTTTGGCCTACTGAGTCCTCCCCTGACCCTTTGGATCTTTTGGATTGAGCCCCTCACCATGACTCCTCGCAGCCAGTGCTTACTTACCTCAGGACCGGGGCGGCCCTTATTCGTCACACCATCCACCTGTTTTCTCCTCTCCAATTGCCTTCTTTATTGGTTTTGTTAATCGACATGCGCCTCACCCTAGCCTCACCCCAACGACCAAACAGCCAGCTATATGCCACTGCTTTGGACACTCAGTTTTTTGCTGTTACTTCAGCAGGGCTTGCAGCGACCACGTCGGGAACCAAACTTCAGGGGAGGCACAAGAGACAGCAACACAGCCAGCCAAGTGGCCAAACTTCAAGCAGCAATTACTCATAGCGGGAGGGATCACAATGAACAAAGGTGGGCTCCGTCTGCTGCCAAATGAGTCTCAATGGTTTGCATTGAATTATTGGCAATGATGAGAAGAAAAGGACAAATGTGTGGCATTTGAAGTATTTTTGTCAGGTGATGTGCTATACCACATACACATATGTCAATAAGCTTAAGGAAGATGTCTCATTTTTGGAGCTTGTGTTGTCTCTGAGTTGACGTCTCCCAGTAAGATGGTGAATGTGAGAAATTAGGTTGCTGGTTCACTGGGGTGTGAGTCCTGGTCAAGCAATAGGTAAGATCCTGTGCAGGGTGAACCACAAAAAGTCACTAAATTAACCTGTGCTTTACCCTGGGTAGCTTGGCACAAAAAGCAGTCAGGCTTAACTTAGAGGCAATGTATAAAGTATTCATGCAGCACAGAAGCAATAATAAAGTGAAAACACAGCACAAGAAAAATCCCAAACCAATTTGGAAAAATAGACTGCATTTTAATAAACTATTTTACACCAAAAACACCAAAAATCCAATTTGTAGAACTGCATGAATTTTTAAACTCTTTAGTAAAAACTAGCACCTAAAAGATCAAAGTGGCAAACAGATATCTGGTAGTGCAAGAACGGATCAAAGTCAAACAAACATGGCCACCTGCAATGGATCGTGGTTATGATACAAGAAGTGGGTGGCCTGGAAGATGCTTACCTTTGGACTTAGAAAGATTTCTGCAAAAAATGTTCTGAGAAGATAAAGTGCAGTGGGCAAGGCTGCAGGAGGCGTCGAAGATGGAGCGACATTGTCGGATTACCTTGGGTCAAAGCTGTGGTTAAGATTTATACATTCTGACTCAGTCTTTGAAATGGAAGATGAAAATGTCCAGAGAAATGAGGCAGAGGGCTCTAGTGAAAGACAAATCCACAAGGCTGGATACCCTTTTTGTGAAGGCCCGTTAAAACAGATTTTCGAATGCAAAGAAGAACGTAGCAAGAGAAGTCAGAATGACCAGCGATGCACCTCAGCTGGAGGTCTCCTCCAGGTTCTTAGAGCAGTTTTTAGCCAAGACATTTTGGATTTTGTCTGTCTGGACACCTTTAGCATCCAAGCGTCTAGGATTGGAAGGGCACCACTCAGTGGGTCAGAACTCAGTAAGGCTGGGTCCAGGTGTTGGATTAAAATGGAGGAAGCCTTTTGTGTCCCTGTGGCTTTGAACAGGAGGCCAACAATCTAGCCATTATAAGTCAATGTGGATGTCCTGGGACAATTGAAGATCCAGTCCTTTTACCCAGCTAGAAGTTAGTAGAGCAGCACGACAACAGGGCAGCAATCTAGCAGGGGAGCAGTCCTTCGGAGCATCAGTCCAGCAGAGTGGCAGTCCTTCCAGCAGCACAGCAGTCCTTCTTCCTGAAAGAGTATCCACAGGTCCAGAAGTGTACTGAAGAGTTGATGTCTGAGGGCCCCATTTTTACCCGAGTGTCCTCCTTCTGGAAAGTGGGAGAAGCTTCTAGACAGTGGCTTTGAAGTGCATAGAATTTCCTGGCTCCCCTGCCCTGGCTCCAAGCTGATTGCAGTGACATTGTGAGGTTGTTAGGCCCTTTGTGTGAAGGCAGAGCACAGTCTATTCATTTGTGAGGGGGGCTGTGCTCAGCTCCACCCCCCATCCTCCAGTAGGTGGCCAATTCAGGCACACCTAATCCCTCTATTGTGTGACTGCCTGGGAAGAAATTAGCAAAGTCTGACTTTCAGTTACACCCAGTCATGTGACCAAAGCCAGGTGGGAGGCAAAAAAGGGCTAAGGGCAGAAAAATGCCAACTTTCTAAAAGTGGCATTTTAAAACTTATAATCAAAACCTGACTTGACCATTAAATGGAATTTGCCATTACAATTTTAAAGACACCAAACATGACATTTGGAAATTACAGCATATTAAATGTAATACAGAATCCCCAAATTTATCCTATGGGAGTGGTAGGACTCACAGTAGTGAACAACACATTTAAGGGTCTTTCACTACCATGGCATGCAAAACATACAGTTACATGTCCAGCCTCTTTATTACACAACACCCTGTCCCATGGGCTACTTATGACCTACCTCATGGGTGTCTTATATGTAAAAAAAAAGGGGAGCTTATGGCTTGTCAAAGAGGTTTTAATGTCAAGTCGACATGGCAGTCTAAACTACATTCAGGCTGCAATGGAAGACCTGAGACTTGATTTAAAGTGCTAATTAAGTGGGGGGCTGCAGGTCCACCAATAGCATTTAATTGACAGTGTCTGGGTATATGGTATACCCCTCTACAAGGGACTTACAAGTAAACTAAATATGGCTGTTGGGTATACACTGATTTACCTATATTTTAGGGTAATGGGCACAAGCACTTTAGCACTGGTTAGCAGCGGTAAAGTTCACAGAGTCCTAAGGGTAACAAAAATAAATTCAGCAAAATAGAGGCAGAGGCGAAACATGTTTTGGGGAAGACCACCCTAAAGCTAACAGGTCTAACATTGTTGGTTACAATTTATCCACCAACTTCAAATTATTATAAGTAGTGGACCTTGTTACACATTATAACTTTATTTGCTCCCCTTCCCAAAAAAGCTAGGCCCGGGGGATGGGGTCACTGAAGCTGTAAAGACTAGGGATGGGGATGGTTGCATGCCCCCACCACTTAATAAAAAAGAAAGACCCCAGAGAATGGGGTCCACAGAGCCATAAGGGCAGTTTACTCCTCCCCAATAAATATTAAAAAAACACCAAAGTGAACAGCAGGGGATGCTTCTTTGATAGAGCACCCCTTAATGCCCTGCAAGAGGTTTATTTTCATATATACAGACTTAAAGACACCTTGGTTTAAATTAAAAAAAACAATATATCTCTTGACTATTTATTTTAACATTAAAATGTAACTATAACTCATGCCTAAGGTAACTATAACTTGTGCCTTCACCATGCACAGATAATTATCACACATATTACAAAACTCATAACATGTTCCATAACATCATTGGCAATATTCCGGCAATATTTGAAATTACGTCATTGGTGACAAAACTGTACATGGCAAGGGAACCAGTTACATTCATTTAAGGCATGAATTACATTTATTTGAGATAACTGTAACTGGTGAATTTCAGTGGTTTTTGGAGTTTAAAACATTACGTTGTCACGGAAATGTTCACCTAACTATAACATTATTTTAACCTTTGGTTTTTTTTCAGCGAATGTAGATATAGCTACAGATAAGGATATAGATATAGAATAAATCAGTCAATCAGCATTCATAAAGCGCATCTAATCACCCAACAGGGTATCCAGGCACTTGCAGGTCCCAGAGGCTTATTTGAACAGCCAGGTCTTGAGGGCCATTCGGAATTCGGGGAGTGAGGTGATGGTCCCGAGGTGCATAGGGAGGCTGTTTCAGGATTTTGCTCCAATGTGAGAGAAGGAAGGTCCTCTGCTTCTCCTTCTATAGCTGCAGGGAGTATGGGTAAGTTAATGGGAGGCAGAGCATAATCTTCGTGACAGGTGGTCGAAGTTCAGGCGGTGGTTAATGTATGCGGGTCCTTGGTTGTGTAGAGCCTTATATGCGTGGGTCAGCAGCTTGAATTTCCATCTCTTCTGTACGGGGAGCCAGTAGAGTTGCCTCATTTGGGGTGTGATGTTGATTCATCGGAGAAGGCTGAGGATAAGTCTGGTCATAAAGTTCTGTATGGTATGAAGTCTCTGTAGGAAGTGTGCAGTGATTCCTACATAGAGGGCATTGCCGTAGTCCAGTTGGCTGGTGAAGAGGGCCTTTGTGAGTGTTTGAATGCCATTTTTGGCTGTGATCAGGACAGTTTCAGTGCTGTGATTGCTGCGGAAGTCGGATTGGGAGGCATTGAGTAGCTAGTTCTGCTCCAGGTATGTCAGGAGTTGCTTGTTGATGATCTTTTCCAGTACCTTCGCTGTGAATGGGAGCATGGAGATTGGCTGGTAGTTTTTGGGTTTGCTGGGGAGGGTTTTTGAGAAGTGGTCTGACTTTGGCATGTTTCCAGGCATCGTGAAATGTTGTGGTGGTGATAGATGTGTTGAGCAGGGAGGTGAGTTCCTGGCTGATCCTTTGATTTCCAAGGATGAAGATGTGGTGTGGGCATGAGTCTGTGGGAGCTGCCAAGTGGATGGATTTCATGGTTGAGGTGATGTCCTGCGTGAAGAGAATGTTGCAGGCGGTCAGTGTGTGGTTCATGTCAGTTACCGTGGTGGTGTATCTGTTGAGGAAGTCCGTAGGTGTGAGTTGGGGTTCAAAGTTTCTGTATATAGTTGCTATCTTGTCGTGGAAAAAGTGGGCGTGGGTGAGGGTTTGATGTGTTTTTTTTCTAACAACTGGGCTGAAGAATTCTTTAATGATGTTGAAAAGTTATTTGGTGTTGTTGGCACTGGTTTCAATGCGTGTGGCAAAGGATGTCTTCTTTGTTGCCCTTATTGGCAATAGTAGTGGTTGAGGGATGTCTTGAAGGCTGCTCTGTGGGAAGTGTCCTTGCTTCCACGCCATCTCCTCTCCAGCTTTTTCCTGTCTTGTTTCGCTGTCCTGAGCTCTTGGGTGTACAAGTCGGCCTTTTTTGGGGATTTACTCTGGATTTTGCTCTTGATGGGGACGATGCTCTCTGCACAATTGGTGATCCAGGAGTTGATGTTTTTCACTCCCTGTTCGAGGTTGGTGGAGGTAGTGAGGTTGGAGGTGTTGAGGGAGTCTGCCCAGCTGGTCTCTGAGATTTTGTTCCACCTCTAGTGGGGGGTGCTGGTCATCTTGGGGTGGAGGTGCCGGATACACTGTTTCTGCCCGCCAACCCAGCGGAATGTTGGTAATACGGCCGGTGGGTTCATCAATGGGCTGGCGGTCTGTGTTCAGACCGCCAGCATGAACACGGCGGGGATTCCCTTTGTGTTCATAATGAGCCCCTAAATGTTTAATGCTCCCTGAACCTGGCCCACCCGGGGGCCTATAAAAAAAATAAGTGCAGGATTCCATGCTTGTTTTTTTTTTTGCTGCAAGTCTTCCAAACTCACAGGACTTTTTTTTTTGCTCTGCACCAATGCTAGTGGCGGTCACCATGTTAGGACAGTGTTTCAATAGAATAAGCGTTTGACAAATCTTCACAAAATGTTCCCAAAAAAAAGTGTGCCAGTGATTCTTGTTGCGCATGGGAAGTTTCGGGGTGATCCGTCAGGTGGGAGCCAAGAAGATGGGGAGGTAAACAAATGTGTGTTTCCTAAGTTAATTCCCATAGGAGTTTTGAAGGTGACTACAGCCCAAACCACTGGATGAAATTACACCAAATCTGGTAGGAAGCTAGCTTTCGGTACGCAGATTGTGCTTTGGTTACTTTATGTAAATCCGTTCAGAAGTTTGTGAGATATTAAATGGAAAATACATTTATGTATCTGTGGTTGCAATAACTATGTGAATAATGACAAGCTCGTGCAGAGAGATGCAGAGTTCTGATTGGCTGTCAACACTTCAGCCAAGAAGTGTTGGCAGCCATCTTGAAACTCGGCTTGGATCACTTGTGCAGCCTTGGGGACCACCACCTCCCCGGGTCTAGATTATGTTAGTGGGGTAGCTCCCCTCATGGAGCCAATAATGGCCCTGGGGACTGCCACCCCCAAGGCCAGGCTCCTGACATGTCCCGGGGTGCCCACCCCAAGGACATAGCTGTTTGCTTTTACTTAGTGGGAGCTGATAGCTCTCACCAAGCAAGAGCAAACAAACCCCGCTTTCTGACAGTAAGAGCTGTCAAACAACTCCTGCAGAGTTTTCATCTGTTTCCTGGCATGCAAATATGCGTCCAGGGAAACAAATGAAAACATTTCTCCCACAAGCAGGGATCTGCTATTTAAAGCAGCTCCCTGCTTATGGAAGCAATGCCGGCTCCTTCAGGATGTGGGAGCCAGCTAGGACTGCGGAGGCTTTGCGGCTCCCCCATTGTCCTGTCATTCTCTTTCTCTCTTTTCCATGGGATGGAAGAGAGAGAGAGATTGGCATTGCAATAGTCTCTCCATGCAACTACTTCACAATCAGACTAGCAAGATGTGTGGTACAAATGTTATAGTTACATTTGGATGCAGAGCAGAACATAGTCATTTCTGGCCTAATGGTCAAGGTCTTGTGCTGCCACTCAGTAGTCTGAAGGTTAAAATCCTAGTATCGCTTGGCAGTGTGGTTGTTTATTTACTAGTGTTTTGACTGTTAAACCTTCCTAGTGATGGAACATTCACGTTTCTTTGCAATCACGTGTTGGTTCACTATCATAGGTATGTCTAGAAGCATCACAATAAGGAGTTACCTATGGCCTAAAGGCTAAGGTCACAGACCCTCACACTGAAAGTTAAGGGCACTACTCCAGGCATGCCCATATTAATTTTCCTTCTTTAATTTCCTTTAAACTTCGAAAGTTTAAGGTTTATACTAAAAGGTGATCTGACTGTTTTTAATGGACAAATACATGTTTCTTTTCAATTTGTCCAGAAATCTCATTCTAAGTATATCATTCATCAAATCCTAAAAAACTCTCTATCTTTCCCTCTCTCTCACTCTCTTTCTTTCTCTCAATCTCTTTCTCCCACTCAGACCCTTATGCAACCACTCACGGACCTGCTCAGACACTCACACACTCATTCACAGACCCACTCAGATCCTCGTGCACCCACTCACAGCTGCACTCAGACCCTTCCGCACCCACCACTCACAGACCCACTCAGACACACACACACGCACTGACAGACCCACTGAAAACCTCAGGCCCCCACTCACAGACCCACACAGATACTGACGCACCCACTCGCAGACCCACAAAGACACTGACTCACCCACTCTCACACCCAGACACTCTCACAGCCACTCTCATACCCACATACACCCTGTCACACCTATTCTCACACCCAGAGACACAAGATGTGGCCAACTCCTGTTGCGAATGGCCAAAGGCCATGCAAAGCATGGGGTTGGGTGGTTAGGGGCGTTGGTCGTAGCATCTGGCTGCAGGCCAACCCCTGCGGCCAACCCCTGCCGCAAACCACCGAAGGTCATGCGCAGTGCAGGGTTATAAAGCTTGGCCTGAAAAAAAGAAAGGTTTGCAGGAATGTTATAGTTAGGGAATAGAACTTTAAAAAACATTGCATTTCGCTTAAAAACCCAAAGGTTACAGGACAATTATAGTTAGTCTCACCTTATAAACGTACAAAACAATAGAAATCCACCTGTTTTAGTTAGAAGTATATCAAGTAACTATAACTCTCCCCCTAAGGTAACTATAACTCGCACCCTCGCCATGCACTGCTAACTAACCTACAAATTACAGCACTCATGACATCTTTGATAACATCATTGATAATGTCACTGTAACAGCAGCAGTAAAATTATTGATCAGCTAACTGTGCATTTGGGTGGTGCAAGTTATAGTTACCTTAGTGCGCGAGTTATTGTTAGTTGAAATACCTCTAACTATAACAGGTGAATGTATATAGTTTTGTATGTTTAAAATGTGAGCATAACTATAATGTTCCTGTAACCTTTGGTTTTTTAAGTGAATATATATATATATATATATATGTATATATATATATATATATATATATATATATATATATATATATATATTTTTTTTTTTTTTAAAGATGCTATAAAAATGTTGTTCTTTTAACTAAATAACAAACCTGTTTGGACATTCCATCTTCCTTGAGATTGTAAAACAAGTCCCACTGACTACTTGTAAATTTTGGATCTCAGGCCCACATGTTGATCAGCAGGTAATCATGGATTCTCATCTCTGAAACTACTTGGTGGCCCCAGCAACTTCTAAGGTCTGTTAAAAAGCTTGGCACTGTCTAAGAGAAATTAGAGAGCCGTTGGCCACATCCTAACTCTACAGTGAGGGGTTGTGATGACGTCTAAGCATGACATTGAAGTTAAAGTGATAATGACATAGCAGCAGAACCTTTAGGTTGTATTTATAATCTACAAATAAAATAATACTACCAGCTCGCCCAGTCCATTCCTGCAGCTTTGGGAGACACTAAATTGTCAAAAGTATAACTTCTATGGGAGTGTGATGGTTAGTAGGCGTTGGTGCCACTGGCATTTTTTTGTACTGGCAGGGCAGTGGCCTTCGTTAAATACCTTGGGTCGTGACACTATGGGGGTTATTACAACTTTGGAGGAGGTGTTAATCGGTCCCAAAAGTGACGGTAAAGTGACGATATACCACCAGCCGTATTACGAGTCCATTATATCCTATGGAACTCGTAATACGGCTGGTGGTATATCCGTCACTTTACTGTCACTTTTGGGACGGATTAACACCTCCTCCAAAGTTGTAATAACCCCCTATATATTTTGTTTTAATTTAAGCACTGAAATTATCTGACAAAAAAAGATGTATATAGATTTATATAAACATAGATATCTATCTGAACAACGATGAGAAAAACGTAAGCAAGATCCAAGCACATAAAAGGAAATCAGAATTTGTTAGTATCAATGAGATACAAATGTCTTGCTTTGTAATAGATAGTGGCAGAGTCCTACAAATGTGGCATTGCACTGAACATTGGCTGTAATTTTTCTCTCAGCTTATCTAAACCGTGCTGTCACTTCTGAATGAGGCAATTTAGAATTAAGTGCATGTATTACACGGTTCGATTTCATATTGGATATTAACCTATGCCATAAAGATACCTCTTGGCTCTCTTGGTGAATGTCACTGTAAGAAAAAGTAAGCTATTCAGTGGAATGAATTTCCTCCTTATCTTCATATCCAGGCCCATATTTTGACAGCAGCTTTAGTCACCATTCAAAGCAGCCAAATTAGTTTTATGTGAATATATAAATGTCTTGGATTCCTTTCTATGTAATATCTGTGCCTTTCCTTCTTATACCATTCCCAAAAAGCACAATATAATCTCGTACAGTAACATATTTTCCATATGTTTGTTGTTGGGTGAAATACAGAGCCATAATATCAATTTAAAGCAACGACCAGAGGTGAATATTGTGTATTTTGTATTTTCAAATTTGCAACTTTGTTAAATGCAACCCTAAGCTATTATCAAAGCGCACTGAAATTGCAGGATGGAATGTAGAGACGTTGAGGAAAACATTTATCCTCGTCTACTTGATATTCAGAGGGCAGTATCCTCTGATCAGTAGCGAAGGCAGTTGTACCTCAGTAACTGAGATTTTGCATCAGCCCAAGCTGCATGATATTTACAATCCAGCGAAAAATGCTGCCCTTTTCTGACCGCAAAAAGCCCTTTCGGCAGCTTGGAGGGTGTTAATGTGGCGAATCAGTGCCAACACCCATAGGTTTTGACACAAGGCCAGATTTACTAAGATAGTCAAACCAAGCTTTGCCTCAAAAGCTAGCATCTACTTGAAGCAGGTGTAAATTACAGCCAATGCCCTCTGCGCAGGAACCACGGCCAAACTCCAGAAGAGGCTGCAACGCATCCAGAACGCTTCTGCACGCCTCATCCTGGACATCCCCCGCCACTGCCACATCACAGACCACCTGAGAAACCTGCACTGGCTCCCAGTCAACATGAGAATCACCTTCAAACTCCTCACCCATGCTCACAAAGCACTGCAAAACACCAGACCAGAATACCTCAACAGACGGCTCTCCTTCTACACCCCGACCCGGCATCTCCGCTCCGCCGACCTCGCGCTCGCAACCGTCCCACACATCCAGAGAACTACAACCGGCATTAGATCATTCTCGCACCTCGCCGCCAAAAGTTTAAACACTCTTCCCACCCACCTGTGCCAAACCAAAGACCTTACCTTCAGGAAACTTCTCAAGACCTGGCTGTTTGAGCAGTAGCAGCACCCCTTCCCCTTCTCAACTCCCCACTTCAGCGCCTTGAGACCCTCACGGGTGAGTAGTGCGCTTTACAAATTCCTGATTGATTGACCGAATGTGCTCAATTTTCCCACAAAAAACACATTTCGTGTGTGCTTCAGTGCACAGCACACATTCAGTGTCTGGGATCCTTCTGACTAGGGAAAGGAATTTGTACTTGAAGGGTCGGTTTACAGTTCAAATCCTAGATATGTTATGTAAGACAATCTTGTTAAAGAGCTAGCGCAGGAACTGGCAGCAGCAATAGGCCATTCTAAGTAGATATGGCTCTGAGCTTGTCCCCCACCCTTTATAGAACACAACACAGCACAGAAAGTTTGTTTTCTGCTTTGAGTTGCATGAATAAATAGCAAAGTTAGACCTGTGTGGCAGGGGATCAGACACAACATTAGAACTCAGGTTGCATCAAGTAGCTTTCAAAGACAGTAACATTGCAAGTAAAAGCATTCCCCAGTAAATATATTGATTTTTATAATATAGCTCAGCGGTTTCCAACCTGTCGTCCGGGGACCCCTGGGGGTCCACGAAGCCTCCTCAGGGGGTCCGCGACTGCTTAGAAAATTAAACAATAACAGATTAGGTCCCCAACTTTCAGTAATGACTCAGTGGGGGTCCCCGGATTCCAATAGTGATTCAGTGGTGGTCCCTGGGTTCCAGTAATAATAAAGTGGGGGTCCACGGAAGTCAAAACATTCGGAACCACTGATATAACTTATACATGCATGTGAGCGCAAGATCAAAGATGAACACTGTCGTCGGACTCATCCTTTTATCAGGGTCCAGGTAGCCCTAGTGCAGTTGGAATCCAGAATAAATTGGTTGTGTCCTGTGTAGGAATTTTAATTTGTGAAATTCAAAAGAACTGTCATCTTTCTTTTTGACTAAATTTAGTCTGTGGTGCTTAACTTTAATAATCACTTTGGGTGAACACTGTTTAAAATGCAATTTTGATTTGGCTCAACATAAAGAAGCCACAGGCATGAATTGTTCAATGTGCCCCTGTGACTCGAACGTGTGTAACATGTTAATCTTTTTATCTATATGTGTCCCCTAATGCCTTTTGAGTTTCTTGACATTTCCATGTGCCACCCCTAATGAGACTCAGATTTCCAACTGAATTGCAAGACCAAGTTACATACTTTGCTGGCCAGCTAGCAATTAAGGGCCAGATGTAGGAAAATGCCAATTTGCGACTTGCAAATTGCGAGTCCCTGCGACTCGCAATTTGCAACTCGCAAATTGGTATGCAGAACGGTGTCTCAGACACCGTCTGCGAGTCGCTATGGGGTCGCAATGACCCACCTCATTAATATTAATGAGGTGGGTCGCAAATTGCGGCCCCATAGCGAGTCTAGGCACTCGCAAACATGGAGGCCTGCTGTCGTCAGCAGACCTCCATGTTCGTGACTGCTTTATCAATAAAGCAGTTTTTTTTTTTAAGTGTAGCCCGTTTTCCTTAAAGGAAAACGAGCTGCACTTAAAAAAAAAAACGAAACCTTTAGTTTCGGTATTTTTTCAGGGCAGGTAGTGGTCCCTTGGACCAATACCTGCCCTGAAAAAATGGTTTTGGGTCCATTCACAAAGGGGAAGGGGTCCCATGGGGACCCCTTCCAATTTGCGAGTGGGTTACCATCCACTTGAAGTGGATGGTAACTGCGATACCATTTGCGACGGCATATGCGGTCGCAAATGGTATTGCATGCCACTCCGAATCGCAAATAGGAAGGGAACACCCCTTCCTATTTGCGATTCTGAAATGCATATTGCGAGTCGGTCCCGACTCGCAATATGCATTTCTGCATTGGGAAATGCGATTAGCGAGTCGCAAACGGCAATTTTTGCCGTTTGCGACTCGCTAATCGTTTCCTGCATCTGACCAATTTGGGAAGGCTCTAGAGAAGTCTGTCCTTAGAGCTAGTGGTACTGACATTTCCCATTCCCTCTCATGTACCACAGAAAGTGAACCTGCTGGGACCCTGACGGGGAGGGCTCCTTTTGACATCTATGGGCTCCTTTTGACATCTGGCTGGCTGGAGGTTCCCAGGGAAGGGGTATCCCAGGCTCCTGTGTGACACATGGGTGTCCTGCAGGTCACCAGAAGGCCAGTGGCCTGAACAGAGCAGACAGGGAATGCACTCTGACTTGGGCAATTCACTCTGAATTTATGACATCTTTTAGGTGTGGGGTTCTCTCTGATTTAGAACTACGTTGTGTAGATTCTTAATTAATTAGTCATCTCCAGTTTAACCCTGCGTATATGAAAGTGGGGTTTTCCTGGCCACTACTTGAATACATAGTTGAATAAGTACTCGAGTAAGGGATTTATCATGTATACACATAGCTTTTGCAAGAATTAATGTGCGATAGTCTTTGTGGGAAAATAATTTTAGTCTTTTGGAACCACTAAAGAATTTGTAGGTAGAATTATGTTTGTGACCTTGGTTATGGTGATAGATATTTTATACAGTTTGAGATAATATACTTATGTTATGTATATTATATATATTTCCAAGCCCTGAGAAAGTCACGGTGGTGGTGCAAGGCAAAACACGTGTTGGGTACATGGTGTTAAGAAAAAAGGACAATAAAGTAACTGATCTTTGATATTACACACATGATTTTATGTGCTTCTTGATTGTGCCCACAAAGACTTCATAGTGACATTGGGGCTTTCCCTGGACTTAAAGGGCATTTGTGTGGCTGCTCTCTCAACTTGTAAAAGCACATTAAGGAAACTGTATAATCATTAAAACAAGAAGGTTGTGGTTTGTTGCACCAACATAAAACTCTGGCCATGTATTATCAGTATACAAAACTTATGCTTGACAGAACGCACACAACATAGAAGTGTAGTGCAAGGGTGTGTGCACCAGTGCATGGATAGAGCAAACAGCACTGTATCTCAGTGGATATGGTGCTGTTCTGCTCTCTTCCTTTCACACAGTGTGTCAGTACCCCTTTCAGAGGGCCAAGGGGTATGCATGGACTATTGTGCCCAAACTTGGGGGTTGAAGCTTTTTACTTAAGATATCCTGCGCTCTAACCTACTACTTATCCTGAGCAACAGGGCCAAGTACCCCTTCTGCACTTGACTCTCAGTGGTAGCTGTGGTCGGGCAGGCAAGGCTCCCTCTGGGGGGAGTGTAGATACTGGTTATTGAATACAACTCATAACACAAAAGACGCACAGTCTGAAAAATAAATCAATGTCCAGTCAACTACTTGCTTTTAGATAAAAGAAGTATTTTATGTCTACCTTTACACATGCAAAGATATATGACATTTAAAAGCAACAACACAATCCCCTGTGAGGTCAGGGCTCTAGTAGTTGTCAGGCCAATACCTGCCCCACCCTCCTTTGTGTAACTTGTTCGGTGTTATTACCCATTCACTGGTGGTCGCATCGAGGGAATTCATACTATTAGGCGTTTCGGCCTATTAAAGAGTTCCCCTTTGATGCTTCGGGTGCTTAGACAAAATTGTCTATAGTAACACAGCACTGTTAGCAGGGAGTCCCCCCGGGCCCAACTGGCCCAGTTCTCAACTTACCCACTCTTGCAGCACAGAAGAGTTCAGCAGAGAAGTGGGTGCCCTCAGAGTGAGCACCCGCAAGTCCTGCTCACTTCGGAGAAAGCCGGGTGCTGGCGACCCATGAGGTAGCGCCTGGCGGCTCAGACTCTCTCTCTTCAGCAGCACTGCTGAGTCCTTCTCTGTTGCTGGAGCAGCTCAAAGTGAGAAGACACAGCAAGCTGGGCTTTAACCAGTGGGAGTGGCAGGGGGACGGTGGATCCTTTTTTACCTCCCGACTGGAGCCTTGTGAGGGTTCTACTTCATCCTCAGCATCCTCAGCAGCCCTCTAGTCAGTTAGGTGCAGTTCTCTCACAGAGCAGGTCCAACCCACGGAATGGATCCTCCGTCTCCCTTCAGGTAATGACCCAAATCCTTTAGCACAATGGTACCAGCAGTCCCTCCTGGCATACAGGGTAGCAGATAGACTTAGAAAAATACAGGTGCTAACTTCCATAGCTCAGGTGCCTATGCTGAGACTGTCACAGGTCCCAACAGCCTATTCAGTGCCCAGCCTCACACCACACTTAAGCAATCCTCTCGCAGGGCTCCCCACTGGACCTTGCTGCTTTTCTCTTCCTCACAGGGCATACTGGTCTTGGCAAGCAGGCAGGTGCTGCTGCTTCAGGCTCCAGGCCAGGTTGTCTTTGTGTCCTGAGTTGTGTCCCTTCACCCATCAGGGAGACTAGTAGGCCTTGTCCCCAGTCCTGGTCACAGGCAGAAGTATTCCAGAGGTTCCCCATCTCACACAGCCCATCTGGCTGCTTGGCAGATGACAAAGTTTGGTGTCTTAACCTTCCCTTCTTATAGTCCATTTCCAGACACCAAAATGTGATTTAGGGCTTGAGTCTGAAGGTTATTTTTCGCGTTCTTCTTTTTTTGAAGTGGACACATCTCTTTCTCTTCTTTCTTCATGAAAACCTGTGGGTCACTGAAGGCAATGCTCCAAAGCTGATTGTCCTACAACACATTTCATAGGCATGAATAGAGTTCACATCTGAATGTAAGTCACAGTGATATGTGCATCAAAAGGTTAATCCCTTCCTGAGATGTGTCCAGGCCCCATCCTTGTGATCTATCACTGAATCGGATAGTAATCTTTTGAAGTGCAAAGGAAGCCCCTTCTTTTCTTTTCCTGCTGTGTGTGTCCCACTCAGTTCACACAAATGCAGCAATACACAAATCTGTCTGGGGGATTCTTGTCCTCTTCATGTATTCACCATGCACACCTGGGCTTCCCAAAATGGAACCCAGGATCTTCTATGTAATGTACCATTACAAGCACACTTACTCAGTGTACATTCACAGAACATTTACTGTACACCATTGTTACCTCCATGCTTTGTACCAGCAAAAGTACACATGCATTCAGCACACACACTAAGTGGGCGCACACTTTTTAGCACTAAAGCTTTTTTACATTCAATATTCAACCATGTGCGCACTGAACAATCCTACACCCTTCGTGTATTGTACTTCACACAAGCACACGTACTCCCAGCATCTCTGATTGCACACATATTGCACAGCACTACATCTTTTGTATAATGTGGTACTTACAAGCACACATACATCTAGTACATGCACTAACTAGACACATACTGTACAGTACTGCTCTACCACTGTACTGTACCTTTCCCAGACACACATGCATCCAGCACACAGGCATTACTCCTGCACCACACAGCACTCCACATCAGCTTGATGTAAGCCAAGCGTGAGTTTACCACACAGCAGTTGAACTTTTAAAATAGTGAGTGAGTTTGTAAGCCTCACTCCAGTGACACAGGGTAAAATAATCCTGTTCACTACTACTGATCACTACACAGTATGCTGCCACTATTGCGCTTGTGGCACTTAACTTCTGGTAAAGGCGATAGTTTTTCACTACTATGAGGGTAGCGTTTTGGGCACCTCTCCCAGTCTAACAACACCTAAATCTGTGAGTTTTTCCTATGTCATTACTGAGAAGCACGATCCGTGTTCACCTATAATAAAATACCAGCATTAGGGATCCAGACAACAGTACAGTTGGGCACTCAGGGCAGGGGTACCGGTCTCTTACCATTCAGAGGGCATTTCTGTCCCAACAGTTTGAAAAGTCAGTAAATTTTCCCCTATATGTATAATGTGATAAACAATGACAGAGAACTTATTCTATGCAGGACGGAAAAGACACATGACCTACACACCACCACCACCATTAAAAAACAATGGACTACATCACATATTCAAGAGAGACTGTAGGCAGATTAGTGATTGAGAGTACCTTGTAGCAGGTTTATGCATCATTCTGTCTGCTCTCAGCAGGATTCATATAATTTTTCTCCATTAACTGAACTGAATTGAAATCATCTATAATCGTCACGTTATTTACAATACTTTTGTTTAGTGTCTGGTTTGATATCACAGCAGTGTAGAGCCTATTATTATCAATTCTCTAAAATGTAAATAAAATGGGATTTGGTTCCGCTTGGAAGTTTATTCTTCTTTTACCTCATGCTATTAGGTGCTTGGTGTACCATTCCACCCCCTCTGGAGTACAGGCAACCATAATGGAGTACATACAACCAAAATGAAACCTAGGAGTTGTGCTGTGGAAGGCTGTTTAGGGTGTAATAAGTTTTTCTACTTCTCAGCATCCTCTGTCCTTCCAATGACTTTCTCATGTTGCCACTTCATATAGAAGCAACAGAACCACATACCTTTAAGCTAAAGATGCCCCGTTAAAATGCAGGGTCTAACGATTTCTCATGTGCTTCAAATGACGGTACCTGACCTGATGAAATTGCGGCTCTCAATAGCAGACTGTGGTTAATTCACAATGTGGGTGAGACTCAAACCAATACCACAAAATAAAATGATGGATAAGTGTTGAAACCTTTCAAACACTCACTCCCAGTCACAGATCTGGGTTTAATCCATCGTTATTTTGCCCCCCACGTCACCCCAGTTTGGACCCAGCCATATACAAATCAGCCTTGTCCCTGCTCCCATGGAAACAGTCCAGCCCGAACTGCTAAGCTAGGTCCTCTCTGGACTGGAAACAAGCATCCTGGGACCAATTTTGGGCTATCACCCCTCATCAGCCAGGCTAGGTTGAATCCAGTGGTGCAGCGAGCAAGGGACCCACGTCTGGGCATATCCTTGTTATTTGGGGCGCACATAGCAATACAACAAAATAAAATAATAAACAGAGTTCTGAAACTTTTCAAAACCTCACCCTTAAAGCCATGGGAACAGTCCAGCCCGAACCGCCAAGCCAGGCCCTCCCTGGACCGGAAACAAACATCCTGGGGCCGGTTTCAGGTATCACCCATATTTTTATTATATTTTGTGGTGTTTAAACTCAAATTACTCAAAGTTTGTGGTGTGAAAAATCCTTAAACCTTCGTGTCCCTTTTAAAATACGTCAAAAAGGGTCACGCTATATTAATTTCTCTCACTAAAAGAAACACATCAAGCTGTAAAGGGAGACTAAATCATTAGAGGCTTATGCTTCAAATAAAGCAAACAAAAGAGCCACATTTATTAATACAAATTGCATATTTCTACTTCCAACTTGGCAAAATGTTATTGATTTACTTGACCTAACAAATCTCTCAATGAGATGGAAGGGATTTCAAGACGTCTACAAACCTAGGCCCATATTTATACTTTTTTAGCGCTGCATTTGCGCCACTTTTTGAAGCAAAAACGGCGCAAACGTACAAAATTCAATTGTATTTTGCAAGTTTGCATCACTTTTGCATCAAAAAGTGACACAAATGCGGTGCTAAAACAGTATAAATATGGGCCCTGGGCCTCTGTAGGAGAAGTCATCTCGAACAACTCTAAACGTAATTATTTTGTAATGTGGTATAGTACTATGTAAATTAATTTTATTTGGATTGGTTTGACTCCCAAATCTATTTTTCCTATAGTGCACGCAAAATATATTCTTGTGGCATGTAAACCTGGCATATTTAGGGTGAAAAACTTAAACCCTAAAAATTACTGAGTGTTTGCCACCCCAATTTATTTTTCCAAAATCTGTTTCTATCCATTTACATATGTTTACATATGTACTTACAAAAGTAGTCTTCCCAATGCCAAATGGCACAAGTGGATCTATGAATCTGTAGCACTGTCTTTAAAAAACCCAATCCAATTATTACTAAGGCCCTCATTCCAACCCTGGCGGTCTATGACCGCCAGGGTGGAGGTGGCCGGAAGCACTGCCAACAGGCTGGCGGTGCTTCATCTGGCATTCCGACCGCGGCTGTAAAGCTGCGGTCGCCCAGCCGGGTCCGGCGGTTTCCCGCCGGATTAGCCCCGGCTGGGAGAATCCTCCATGGCGGCGCTGGATTCCGACCCCCTTCCCGTAAGCCTGTTTCTGGCGGTTTTCACCGCCAGAAACAGGATGGCCGGAACGGGTGTCGTGGGGCCCCTAGGGCCCCTGCACTGCCCATGCCACTGGCATGGGCAGTGCAGGGGCCCCCTAACAGGGCCCCAGCATGATTTTCACTGTCTGCATAGCAGACAGTGAAAATCGCGACGGGTGCAACTGCACCCGTCGCACCCCTGCAACACCGCCGGCTCCATTCGGAGCCGGCTTCTGTGTTGCAGGGCCTTTCCCGCTGGGCCGGCGGGCGCTCCCTTGGCGGGCGCCCGCCGGCCCAGCGGGAAAGTCTGAATGGCCTTCGCGGTCTTTTGACCGCGGAGCGGCCAATTGGCGGTTTCTGCTTGGCGGGCGGCGCCCGCCACCCGCCAATATTGGAATGACCCCCTAAGTGTTGAAAGGCAAAACTCATCTGCATAAACAAGTGGCATTTTTTATTTGTTTAAGCAAAATCATTTAAATATAGCCATACAAGTTTGTAGGTGGTCATTCCTGGTATTTGTAAAACATTATTATAAAATCCATTTTAAAATGACTTCCAGGGTGTGCACATGTATGCACATGCATGAGTGGTGATGAGTGGTCATCTTTGAATGTTTTTTGTAATAAAGTTTAGCAAAGACTTTTTACAAACAAGCTCTGGCAAAGCCAAAAGGTAATCCGCCAACTCCATAACTTTCGGCTGTGTCATTGCTTGTTTTACGAGGGTGTCTGCACATCTTGCCATGAGTTCTGCAAATGTTGTGCACCATGCTATGGGCCGGCTTTAGCACTGATGGTGCCCGGTGTGACAATCTTTTTTGTGTCCCCCCGCCCACCTTGCCTCCTCCTTGGATTCCCTCACTACCACCCAGCAAAAGGGCCCCTCATCTCTCAGTAGCCCCCCTCTCACATACATTTCATTTGTTTTAAAGCGCTGGTAAAAGCTAGCTTCACTAATCCACTCAACTAGCCACATAAAATACAGGTCTATTCTTTGCAGTAGGCAAATTAACCCTGTGCGCTACTTCATGGCGAGTCAAAACTGCCACTAGACAAAACTCGGATCTCTCTCTAGCAAGAACATTAATCACAAGAGGTATCTTGACATTTTTTTTTATTGCTGCCTGAAAGTTGGACGCACAAGGAACTCTGCTTTGAAATCGTAAGTTGTTGCTCAATTCCGCACCCCCCTGAGGTCAGTGCCCCCTTCCACACCTGCACACTGTGGTCCCACAGATCACACTGCCCTAAAGCTGGTTCTGACCATGCTTAATTTTCACTACAGTAATTATAGCTTTAATCTTCAGTCAGTAGATTTACGCATTCTGCTGAGAGTGTGGCTTGTAGTTATCCCCTATGTTACCTTTCTCAATGTCCCATTTTTTTATAGCTCCTTGTTCAAATGACGGACCCTCAGGGACCCTGCTCACTCCCTGGTCTTGCTTTATTTTCCCGTCAAAGACCTATTACTGAAAGCTCACCGCTGAGGCTTCCCTAGAAAGCATTACAGAAAATCAAACCCCGCACTGACATTAGTCTGCTCTCCAGCAGCCCTCAGTCTGACAGATGATCATTGGCAGAAGGTCTCTGCGGCACTGCGGTGGCGACGAGGACATCCTGCCCTATCGGAAACCTTTGTGAGGCTTGACACTGAGCGCTGACATCTCACCAGGTGATAAAATAAAGACATCACTATAAAAGGTGTAATTGCGGATATATTCCCCCTTGGGCAGCTGACAGCAGCGAGGAGAAAATGCTCCCTTTTCATAGAATAATAAGCTTAAAAGATGGCAAGAACCTTCCGATCCCTGTGGGCAGATATAGTGGTCATCTATGGCAGACGAGGGCCAACTTTTCAGACCAAACTTTCTAGCACTTAATCAAGAGACTCCTTAGGATGCAAACTCGACCACTGTGTATGTAATTCATGTTCTATGGTGTTGCAATTATAAATTGATTCCCATTTACATGCAACATATTTCAGTGTTTCAGTAGTTTGTCTATTCCTACAGGAACTTCTTGTATTTTTCACAGGGGCAGTAACCTAACAATGGCTAAAAGGGCAGATAAAAAATAAAAAAAAAGCATTGGCACAGCCAATAGGCCTTGCCTTTGGGACCTTTTAAGTGTTTAGCTAGAGCTATTGCCGTTGCCAGTGTCTTTAAACTATGCTGCAGGCCATTGCGGCTGCTGCACAGCATGTTGAAAAGGTATGATAAAAGAGTGTTGTAAGCAATGCAATATCCCAGAACAAAAATAACAATAATATGATGATTTAAGGTACAACTCGAATCATTCCACCAGGGCATTGCAAACCAAACAATGACTGATCTAAATCTACAGTGGCGGCCCGTCCTTTAGGGCAGAGGGGCCACAACCCCCCACCTTTTGCCCCTCATGAAGAGTGTCTGTCAGGCTGAACAAAGGTCAGCCTGACAGACACTCTCCATGTTCAGCTCAGGCAGCCAGGAGCAGACATGCACGATTTGCACACACTCCTGGCTGCCTGAGCTGAACTTTGCTGGGCTGAGGAGATCACAGCTCCTATGGGCGTGACCTTCTCGGCACAGCAAAGGTGCCTCGAGGCCCTGAAGCGTCACCAATTGACACTCTCCCTGGGCGCTTCAGTTTAAGCCCTGAAGTGCCCACGCCGAGTGTCAATCAGTGACACTTCATCACAGAGTGGGGTGGGGTCAGCAGTCTCACTGACCCCATCCCACTCTGTGAGGAGGCTGGGACTGCTGCCTTCCCTCATTGGCTGACCTAAGGTCAGCCAATGAGGGAAGGCAGCAGTCCCAACCCTCCTGGAACCTGAAGGCTGAAGATAAGTGTGTGTGTGTGTGTATGTGTGTGATGTTTTAAATTGAATGTTTGGTGCGCGAGTGCATGTTTGAGTATTATGAGTGTTGTTAATGGATGTGCGTGCGTGTGTGTGTGAAAGAATGAGTGTGTGTGATCTTTTCAAATGAATGTTTGGTGCGTGCGTGCGTGCATGTTTGAATGTTATGAGTGTTGTTAATGGATGTGCGTGCGTGCCTGTGTGTGAAAGAATGTGTGTGCGTGTGTGTGTGTGTGTGTGTGTGTTCCGCCCGCCCCCCTCCCTCCTAAAGCTGCCACTGTAAATCTAAACATCTATATAAATGGAAAAAATGAAACAACCTTCATAGACCAGAAACTTTAAAGAGTGTGTCTGCTTGTAAAAACTATTACCCTCCAAGACTATCATAAAGCTGTTCAAAGACATTCCAGAAACACTTACTTACTGTTTTTCAATCAAAAGATAATGACAACATTATCAGGCAAGGAGCAACACATATTGTTTAACGTGCAGGAAAACTCACAAGGTAAATTCCTTCTAAGACTTGTTGTCAGTCACACATCACATTAGCTGTGGTGCAACTGATGAAAACATTGTACATTTCACTTTTGCCTGGCGGTGAAGAGCTTCTGGCTATAATTTGGAGGAGATACCATTGGTGTTAGCAGTCAGATACCAGAACCCACAGTAGCATCATTAGAAATATTGGAAAATAATGTTTTTCTGATGTATTAAGACTTTTTGGGGGTTAGGTCTTGTATCAGATAGAACAATTTGCAGCCAAGTGCAAGAGAGCAGTGTTTCCAGATAAGTCATATGGAAAGGAAATGAACTACTGCAAGATAGCTGAAAAAGTAATTTGTGCTACTAAGTGATGTCAAAGAATGATTCATAAAGTCTGGTGGCCTTCCAATAACTTATGTCAACATACAGTGAAGGTTAATGAGAAGGATTTATTCTAATTGAGTTCAAGTTCCATTCTAATGAAACGTGGTGGCATATGCCTAATCCATATGCCCATCTATACAGGGGATATTGCAAATTGCTACAGTGGCTGGTTGGTTGATGTATGTACGTGTACCACAATACTCAAATACAAATGTATACCCTAAAAAAGAAACTTTCAAAAATACAAACCACCATTTAAAGAGACAATGATAACATGTCATATGTCATTGATCAGATAATACCATGCCATGTGTATATAAATACAATTAATTCAGATTTGAGACTTATACAAACTGAGACACTTCAACAGTATCCAAGGGCTTAATCGTTGTGTCTTAGATACTTCAGAAGTGTGCCCATTGACAATGTGGTTTTGGTAGAGTAAACACCTAGAGGCTGGAATATCATTACAGAGATACTAAATAAACAATATCTTAATGACACCAAACGTGACACTAGTTTAAACAGCAAAAATATGAGCAAAGTGCACTGTGTGTGCCACATTGGGTCGTGCAGTTGGTGTCTTAGAAAAATCAATGACGATGGACTGACAATTCAGGCATACACAAGGGATGAAATGGTCTCTGGACAGCATATAGTAGCATTTGGATGGCATTTGGATGGCACTATGTGAGAAAGTGGTTGGGGTGGTGGAAGAAACATTAGCTTCTGTGAGAATGGATAAACCAACAATGTCTGGAACCACAGTGAAGAGATGAGAGCCTGTAGACGAGGACAAACCAAGGGTTGTTCCAATGTGGGTGAGAAGTGGAGGTAACCTATGAAGCCTGCGACACAATGGTCATGTAATCCCTGCTATAATAATAATTATCACTAACAGTGTACTTTTGTTTCCACTGGGAATTGTCTCTCTGATTTCAACAGCTCCGTAATTCACAAATACATAAGGGACACGCATTAAAACACAAGCATGCCTGAACAATATAATAGTGCAGCACAAGACCCACTCTCAAGTCTCGAGGCACTTTTGAAAGTTCGTAACAGAAGGCGGTGCTGGGAGACTTCGTGGACATGTTTATCAACCCTGGACTGGTGAAAGGCTGCTGCAACTTATTTGATTGTTTTGCTAATTAGTGAGTGGTTCATTCATCAAGTGAAGGGCGAATCCAACTGTGGTAAGACGCACAGGGTGTGTTGCCAAGCAGGCAGCAGCGCCAGTCTCCCAACAGGTAGTTGTGGTGAGAGGGAGCATTCAAGGGCCCTCGACACACACACACACACACACACCAACACACACACACACACACACCAACACACACACACACACACCAACACACACACACACACACCAACACACACACACACACACACACACACACACCAACACACACACACACACACACCAACACACACACATACACCAACACACACACACACACACACCAACACACACACACACACACCAACACACACACACACACACACACACACACCAACACACACACACCAACACACACACACACACACACACACCAACACACACACACACACCAACACACACACACATACACAGTGAACATCTCGCAGGATGGACCATTCATGAGTTTATGAATCACACATGATGGGCCACAGCCCACACACGTGCTTGCCTCATTCCAGCTAGATCACTGGTCCTCCTATTGCAACAGCGGTGGTACAAAAAAAAAGGCGTGAGAGGCGCAGAACAAGCATTAGAGTTTGTAAAAACAAGTCCAGGAAAAGAAACACTAAATGCAATGTTGACATACGTCTTTATTTCTTCGGTATAAATTAGAATTGTCTTAGTTTATTTATTTTCATCATTAGTATCATGAAAAAGATAATGATAATAATATAATGATTATGTCTGGTATTTTGAGGCACAGGGGGAGCAGAATAAACAAGATTCATTAATGTTGTCTTTCATCAAAAGAAGTTTCCTTTTCAAGTTAGGGATTTGAGAGGATGCGGCGTAATATACAGAGCTGCCAACGTTGGTACTGGGGAACCGGGTTCAACCGGGGTCAAGTATCGGCATCAGCTCTCCCCTAAAAAAACATGCTGTTAGAAAGGGGGTTTTTGGTTGGCAGTCAGGTTACCCTCTGTCCAAGCAAAAGCCCTCACTCTAGTCAGGGTAAGTCACACACTATCCAAGATTATCCTGTGCCCACCCTCTGGTAGCTTGGCACGAGCAGTCAGGCTTAACTTAGAAGGCAATGTGTAAAGTATTTGTGCAATAAATCATACAATACCACCATATAGCACCACAAAAATACACCACACAGTGTTTAGAAAAATATATAATATTTATCAGGATAATTGTAGGTCAAAAGAATAAAGTTGCAATGGAAAATTGTAGAAATATCACAGGAAAGTGATATCAAGTGTCTTAAGTCTTTAGAATGTAACAAAAGTCTCTTTCAAGCACAAGTACCTGGTTAGGAGTGGAAAATCTCCTCAGAGGGCCACAGGAGAAGAGATGCGTGGAAAAAGGTTGTGTGCGTCGATTTCTCCTCAGCACACAAAGACTTGCGTCGTTCTTTTCCACGCGGGGAAGTTGGGCGTCGTTTTCCGGCGCGCAGACAGTATCTTTTCGTGGATCGCGGGGATTACCAGATGTCCCGGGTCTGTGCGTGGATTCTCCAACTTGTTTTCCGGCTGCGCGTCGTTCTGCGGGGCTGCGCGTCGAAGTTTCAATCTCACGGTAGGCGTCGCGTCGATTTCTCCTTGGAAGTCGGGCAGCGTTGTCCTTGCGAGGCCGTGCGTCGAAATTTTGGTCTCACGGCAGGCGTCGCGTCGATTTCTCCTCGGAAGTCGGGCGGCGTTGTCCTTGCGAGGCCGTGCGTCAAAGTTTCGCACTCACGGTAGGCGTCGCGTCGATTTCTCCTGGAAAGTCGGGCGGCGTTGTCCTTGCGAGGTTGTGCGTCGAAGTCTCGATCGTCCCGAGGGCGTCGCGTTGATCAGCGTCGGTGTGCGGCGTTTTTCTCGCCGCGAAACAAGCTGTGCGTCGAAATTTTCGGCGCACGGAGCGTCCAAGTGAAAGGAAGAAGTCTTTTTGGTCCTGAGACTTCAAGGAACAGGAGGCAAGCTCTATCCAAGCCCTTGGAGAGCACTTTCACAGCCAGACAAGAGTTCAGCAAGGCAGCAGGGCAACAGCAAGGCAGCAGTCCTCTGTAGAAAGCAGACAGGTGAGTCCTTTGAGCAACCAGGCAGTTCTTCTTGGCAGGATGTAGTTTCTGGTTCAGGTTTCTTCTCCAGCAAGTGTCTGATGAGGTAGGGCAGAGGCCCTGTTTTATACCCAAATGTGCCTTTGAAGTGGGGGAGACTTCAAAGAGTGGCTAAGAAGTGCACCAGGTCCCCTTTCAGTTTACTCCTGTCTGCCAGGGTCCCAGTAGGGGGTGTGGCAGTCCTTTGTGTGAGAGCAGACCCTCCACCCTCCCAGCCCAGGAAGACCCATTCAAAATGCAGATGTATGCAAGTGAGGCTGAGTACCCTGTGTTTGGGGTGTGTCTGAGTGAATGCACAAGGAGCTGTCAACCAAGCCCAGCCAGACGTGGATTGTAAGGCACAGAAGGATTTAAGTGCAAAGAAATGCTCACTTTCTAAAAGTGGCATTTCTAGAATAGTAATACTAAATCCGACTTCACCAGTCAGTAGGACTTTGTATTACCATTCTGGCCATACTAAATATGACCTCCCTGCTCCTTTCAGATCAGCAGCTGCCACTTCAACAGTGTGTGAGGGCAGCCATAATGTTAGCCTATGAAGGGAGCAGGCCTCTCAGTAGTGTGAAAACCAATTTAGGAGTTTTACACTACCAGGACATATAACTACACAGGTACATGTCCTGCCTTTTACCTACACAGCACCCTGCCCCAGGGGTTACCTAGGGCACACCTTAAGGGTGACTTATATGTAGAGAAAGGGGAGTTCTAGGCTTGGCAAGTACTTTTAAATGCCAAGTCGAGGTGGCAGTGAAACTGCACACACAGGCCTTGCAATGGCAGGCCTGAGACAAGGAAAAAGGGGCTACTTAAGTGGGTGGCACAACCAGTGCTGCAGGCCCACTAGTAGCATTTAATTTACCAGCCCTATGCACATAAAGTGCACCTTACTAGGGACTTATAAGTAAATTAATAGTCCAATCAGGTATGATTCCAGGTTACCATGTTTCAAGGGAGAGAGCATATGCACTTTAGCACTGGTTAGCAGTGGTAAAGTGCGCAGAGTCTATAAACCAGCAAAAACAGTGTCCAAAAAAATGGAGGGAGGCAGGCAAAAAGTTAGGGGTGACTACCCTAAGGCTGTCAGGTCTAACATGTGTCCCCCCCAGCTGGAAGTGGGGAGAGCTACCCGACCTCCTGGGAGCTCTCATCGCTAAGGCGGAAGTACCTGGAGAGACCATCAGCATTGGCGTGGTCAACCCCTGGGCGATGTTCCACCGTAAAGTCCATCCCCTGTAGGGAAATGGACCACCTCAAGAGTTTTGGATTCTCACCCCTCATCTGCATGAGCCATCTGAGGGGCCTGTGGTCTGTCTGAACCCGGAAGTGAGTCCCAAACAGGTAGGGTCTTAGCTTCTTTAGTGCCCAGACCACAGCAAAAGCTTCTCGTTCAATAGCACTCCACCTCTGTTCCCGTGGTAATAGCCTTCTGCTAATAAAGACTACCGGTTGATCTCTGCCCTCCTCATTCAGCTGTGCTAGGACTGCCCCTATGCCATGCTCTGAAGCGTCTGTCTGCACGATAAATTCCTGGGAGTAGTCAGGGGCCATGAGTACGGGGGCCGTGCACATGGCTTCCTTCAGGGCGTCAAAGGCTTTCTGACAAGCCTCTGTCCAATTCACCAACTTAGGTTGCTTCTTGGAAGTGAGTTCTGTCAAGGGTGTTACAATGGTACCATAGCCCTTGACAATTCGGCGGTAGTATCCTGTGAGGCCTAGAAAGGCTCTCACCTCCGTCTGTGTTCGGGGTGGTTGCCAGGCCTTGATAGTTTCAATCTTGGCCTGGAGTGGCTGCACCTTGCCACCACCCACTAGGTGTCCTAAGTACACCACGGAACCCTGCCCAATCTGGCACTTACTGGCCTTGATGGTCAGGCCTGCCTGTTGCAGGGCCTGAAGCACCTCCTTGAGGTGAAGCAGGTGTTCCTCCCAGCTGGAACTGTAGACAGCTATGTCATCCAGGTAGGCTGCACAGAAGGCATCCTTGCCAGCTAGGACCCCGTTAACCAACCGTTGGAAGGTAGCGGGGGCATTTTTCAACCCAAACGGCATCACCCGGAACTGGTAATGGCCATCCGGGGTTGAAAATGCGGATCTTTCCTTGGCCCCCTCAGTTAGGCCGATCTGCCAGTACCCTGAAGTAAGATCAAACGTACTCAGGAACTTGGCAGTGCCTAGCCTGTCCACGAGCTCATCAGCTCGGGGGATGGGGTGAGCATCAGTCCGGGTGACTGAGTTGAGACCCCGGTAGTCTACACAGAACCGGAGTTCTGGCTTCGCACCTGGGGCAGTAGCCTTAGGGACCAATACCACTGGGCTGGCCCAGGGACTACTGGATTTCTCAATGACCCCTTGAGTCAACATCTTGGAGACCTCCTCCTTGATGCTGGCCTTCACCTTATCCGACAACCTGTAAATTTTGTTTTTCACAGGGAGACTGTCACCGGTGTCAATATCATGAACACAGAGGTGGGTCAGCCCAGGAGTAAGGGAGAACAGGGGGGAGAACTGCTCCAACAGCTCATAACAGTCTCCTTTCTGATTTAGAGTTAGGGAGTCAGACAGGATGACCCCGCTTACTGACCCATCACCTTCTTGGGCAGAGAGGAGGTCGGGGAGAGGTTCACTCTCCTCTTCCGTTCCTTCATCTGTGACCAGAAGCATGTTGATCTCCGACCTCTCAAAATGAGCTTTTAGTCGGTTCACATGGAGCACCCTTAGGGGATTCCTAGGGGTTTTGAGGTCCACTAGGTAAGTGGCCTCCCCTTTCCGCTCCTTTATTTCAAATGGGCCAGACCAGCGGTCCTGGAGAGCTCTGGGCTCTACTGGCTCCATTACCCACACTTTGTCTCCAGGTTGAAACTCTACCAGGGTGGCCTTCTGGTCATACCATTGTTTCATCACCTCTTGACTGGCCTCAAGGTTATCTTGGGCTTCTTTCCAGAAGCGGGTCATCTGGTTGCGGAGGGCCAACATATAGCTGACCACATCCTGAGGGGGTGTCTTTGGAGCTTTCTCCAATCCCTCCTGGACAATGCTTAAGGGTCCCCTGACAGGGTACCCATAAAGAAGTTCAAAGGGACTGAACCCTACCCCTCTCTGGGGGACCTCTCTGTAAGCAAAGAGAAGGCATGGTAAGAGGACGTCCCACTTATGCCTCATGGCCTCAGGGAGGCCACCAATCATGCCTTTCAGGGTCTTGTTGAATCTCTCCACAAGACCATTCGACTGGGGGTGATAGGGTGTGGTGAACTTGTAAGTTACACCACACGCATCCCACAGAGACTTCATGTATGCAGACATGAAGTTAGTGCCTCTGTCAGACACTATTTCCTTGGGGAATCCCACACGGGTAAATATCCCCATCAGGGTTCTGGCCACCACCGGTGCAGTTACTGTCCTCAGAGGGATTGCCTCTGGGTAACGGGTGGCATGGTCCACCAAAACCAGGATGAACCTGTTGCCTAAGGCAGTTTTGGGGTCCAAGGGACCAACAATGTCGATGCCCACCCTTTCAAAGGGGGTGCCAACGACAGGAAGTGGAATCAGGGGGGTTTTAACCCTTTTTCCTGCTTTACCACTGGCCTGGCAGGTAGGACAGGACCTGCAGAACTTGTCTGAGTGTGTCCTCATTTTGGGCCAATAAAAGTGGGTGACAAGCCTGTTAAAGGTCTTGCCCTGCCCCAAATGTCCTGCCAGGGGAATGTCGTGAGCCAGACCCAGTAGGAAGGTTCGGTAACATTGGGGGACCACCAGCACACGTGCTGCCCCAAAGCCCGGAACCTTAGGCTCACTGTAGAGGAGATCATTCTCCCAATATAGGTGGTGATCGCCAGAGGCGTCGCCGGCTGCCTGGTTTGAGGCTTGTTTCCTCAAACCTTCTAGAGTGGGACATTCTTTCTGCGCCTTGCAGAATTCCTCCCTGGTGGGTCCACCCTCAACTTGCCAGCCAGCAAGCTCAGGTAAGTCACCTAGGGCGGCAATGTCTTCCCCAGTTGGCTCGGAAGCCTCCTCCTCAGGAGCCCCGTCAGCCACTGTGGGAACAGCTGGGGCCGGTTTCCCGCACCCCTGGTCCCTCCTCCTGGCAGCTCTCTGGGCCATCGTTCCAGGCTCCAGATGCCCTTGACTTCCCTCTCGGTCAGCCATGGACCGTGTGGTCATGCAGACCCACTCAGGTAACCCTAACATCTCCAGGTGAGACCTGAGCTCCACTTCTTTCCAAGCAGTGTGCTCAAGGTCATTGCCTAACAGACAATCTACAGGCATGGCAGGACTCACAGCTACTTTCAGAGTACCAGAGACCCCCCCCCACTCAAAGGGAACCAGAGCCACCGGTAGGTGACTCTCGCGATTGTCAGCGACTCTGACCTGGTGGAATGTATTAGGTACTATCTGCTCTGCTGACACCAGCTGACTCTTGATAGTAGTCATACTGGCTCCTGTGTCACGCAGAGCCTCCACCCTCTGCCCATCAATGGTGACCCACTGCCGGTACTTGGAAGTATTTCTGGGCATGTGGGCCTTGGGCACCATTTCTCCTTCTCCCAGGGACACTAGGGAAATCTCTACCTGCTCCCCAAAGCTAGTTGGGTCCATCTCCCCCCCGAGTGCTACACTAGTCAACCCAGGTGCATGTCCGGTAGTGGACGGTGCCCTCTTGGGGCACGGTGGATCGCCTTTGTAGTGACCATATTGGTAACACTCCATGCATTTGGGGCTAGATTTTCCTGACTTGTCAAATGTCCCTGGCTTTTTCCCAAATTTGGAAAAGGAAGGGTTGCCACCCCCTCCCTGGGAATTCTTTTGGGGGCCTTTATCTGTAAGTTTATCTCCCCCCTCTTTCTTCTGTTGGGAACCCTGACCACCTTTGTGGGAGTCCCCCCCAGGTACCTTTTTGGACACTCTGGTGCTAACCCAGAGGTCCGCCTCCTCAGCAAGCTTCCTGGGATCAGTCAGCTTACTATCCACTAGGTGCTGGCGCAAATCTGTATAAGTAACATTAAGCATATGCTCTCTCAGGATCAAGTCATATAAACCTTTATAATCTGCTACTTTTTTGGCCCGCACCCATCCATTCAGTGCCTTACTAGAGAAATCAAAGAAATCTACCCATGTTTGTGTGGTTTGTTTGGTGCTGTCCCTGAACCTCTGACGGTATCCCTCAGGGGTCAGCCCAAACTTGGCAAGTAAAGTGGCTTTCTGGAGTGGGTATGTGTTTTGATCCGGTGGATCCAATGTGAGAAGTGTGTCCCTCCCCAATGGCGGCACATAACCCCACATAGCTACCCCCCATTGCCCTTCAGGAACCTCATGAGCCCTTAGTGCAACTTCATAAGCAGCTAACCATTTATCTATGTCATCTCCCACCACAAAACTGGGCACCACATTTTTGGGTATACGAACCTTCTTTTCTCCAGCAGGTCCTGTCTGTATGCTGCCACCATTATTGCTGGATTCAGACTGTCTTGCCTTGATCTCCAGCTCCTTGAGACTCAGTTCATGAGCCAGCAATAGTTTCTTTTCAGCCAAAGCTCTTTCAGCTTCCACTTGTTTGGCTGCTCTTTCAGCTTCTGCTTGTTTGGCTGCCCTTTCAGCTTCTGCTTGAATCTGTTTGGCTGTTCTTTCAGCTTCAATCTGTTTGGCTGCTCTTTCAGCCTCAGCTTGTTTGGCTTCTCTTTCTGCCCTCCTCTCCTCCTGTTGCGCCTCAATTTTCAGTTTTGCCATTTGCAATTGGAACTCCCTTTCCTCTCTCCTTTCCTCTGCGGTCAGGCTTTGCATGGAGACACTGCTCCCTGGTCTGGAAGGGTGCACAATTGCAGTGGTAACACCATCCATAGATAGTGAAAATCCTTCTGAGGGGCCATTTTCTGGCTCCCCTTCCTCATCATCCTCTAAATGGGCTTCTGCCCAGGCCCTCAGCGCCACTTGAAAGTCCTCCTTTCTGGAGGCCCCTTGGGTGGGTACCCTTAATGCCCTGCAGAATCCTCTTAGTTGTTTGACCGTGTATGTATCCAACTGGACTAGGTCAAAGTCCCCTGTCTGAGACCCAGTCAGAGACATGTTGAGTGAGGATTTAGTTTTTGAAAATTGTCAGGAAAAAAACGGATTTTCAAAAAGAGATAAAAACCAAGTTGACCTTCAACTGTGGGTAGGTAGTGAAATACTTAGCTACTGTATGTCACTGCACAAATACAAGTCCTATCCTCACCGCTGATCACCAATGTTAGAAAGGGGGTTTTTGGTTGGCAGTCAGGTTACCCTCTGTCCAAGCAAAAGCCCTCACTCTAGTCAGGGTAAGTCACACACTATCCAAGATTATCCTGTGCCCACCCTCTGGTAGCTTGGCACGAGCAGTCAGGCTTAACTTAGAAGGCAATGTGTAAAGTATTTGTGCAATAAATCATACAATACCACCATATAGCACCACAAAAATACACCACACAGTGTTTAGAAAAATATATAATATTTATCAGGATAATTGTAGGTCAAAAGAATAAAGTTGCAATGGAAAATTGTAGAAATATCACAGGAAAGTGATATCAAGTGTCTTAAGTCTTTAGAATGTAACAAAAGTCTCTTTCAAGCACAAGTACCTGGTTAGGAGTGGAAAATCTCCTCAGAGGGCCACAGGAGAAGAGATGCGTGGAAAAAGGTTGTGTGCGTCGATTTCTCCTCAGCACACAAAGACTTGCGTCGTTCTTTTCCACGCGGGGAAGTCGGGCGTCGTTTTCCGGCGCGCAGACAGTCTCTTTTCGTGGATCGCGGGGATTACCAGATGTCCCGGGTCTGTGCGTGGATTCTCCGACTTGTTTTCCGGCTGCGCGTCGTTCTGCGGGGCTGCGCGTCGAAGTTTCGATCTCACGGTAGGCGTCGCGTCGATTTCTCCTTGGAAGTCGGGCGGCGTTGTCCTTGCGAGGCCGTGCGTCGAAATTTTGGTCTCACGGCAGGCGTTGCGTCGATTTCTCCTCGGAAGTCGGGCGGCGTTGTCCTTGCGAGGCCGTGCGTCAAAGTTTCGCACTCACGGTAGGCGTCGCGTCGATTTCTCCTGGAAAGTCGGGCGGCGTTGTCCTTGCGAGGTTGTGCGTCGAAGTCTCGATCGTCCCGAGGGCGTCGCGTTGATCAGCGTCGGTGTGCGGCGTTTTTCTCGCCGCGAAACAAGCTGTGCGTCGAAATTTTCGGCGCACGGAGCGTCCAAGTGAAAGGAAGAAGTCTTTTTGGTCCTGAGACTTCAAGGAACAGGAGGCAAGCTCTATCCAAGCCCTTGGAGAGCACTTTCACAGCCAGACAAGAGTTCAGCAAGGCAGCAGGGCAACAGCAAGGCAGCAGTCCTCTGTAGAAAGCAGACAGGTGAGTCCTTTGAGCAACCAGGCAGTTCTTCTTGGCAGGATGTAGTTTCTGGTTCAGGTTTCTTCTCCAGCAAGTGTCTGATGAGGTAGGGCAGAGGCCCTGTTTTATACCCAAATGTGCCTTTGAAGTGGGGGAGACTTCAAAGAGTGGCTAAGAAGTGCACCAGGTCCCCTTTCAGTTTACTCCTGTCTGCCAGGGTCCCAGTAGGGGGTGTGGCAGTCCTTTGTGTGAGAGCAGACCCTCCACCCTCCCAGCCCAGGAAGACCCATTCAAAATGCAGATGTATGCAAGTGAGGCTGAGTACCCTGTGTTTGGGGTGTGTCTGAGTGAATGCACAAGGAGCTGTCAACCAAGCCCAGCCAGACGTGGATTGTAAGGCACAGAAGGATTTAAGTGCAAAGAAATGCTCACTTTCTAAAAGTGGCATTTCTAGAATAGTAATACTAAATCCGACTTCACCAGTCAGTAGGACTTTGTATTACCATTCTAGCCATACTAAATATGACCTCCCTGCTCCTTTCAGATCAGCAGCTGCCACTTCAACAGTGTGTGAGGGCAGCCCTAATGTTAGCCTATGAAGGGAGCAGGCCTCTCAGTAGTGTGAAAACGAATTTAGGAGTTTTACACTACCAGGACATATAACTACACAGGTACATGTCCTGCCTTTTACCTACACAGCACCCTGCCCCAGGGGTTACCTAGGGCACACCTTAAGGGTGACTTATATGTAGAGAAAGGGGAGTTCTAGGCTTGGCAAGTACTTTTAAATGCCAAGTCGAGGTGGCAGTGAAACTGCACACACAGGCCTTGCAATGGCAGGCCTGAGGCAAGGAAAAAGGAGCTACTTAAGTGGGTGGCACAACCAGTACTGCAGGCCCACTAGTAGCATTTAATTTACCAGCCCTAAGCACATAAAGTGCACCTTACTAGGGACTTATAAGTAAATTAATAGTCCAATCAGGTATGATTCCAGGTTACCATGTTTCAAGGGAGAGAGCATATGCACTTTAGCACTGGTTAGCAGTGGTAAAGTGCGCAGAGTCTATAAACCAGCAAAAACAGTGTCCAAAAAAATGGAGGGAGGCAGGCAAAAAGTTAGGGGTGACTACCCTAAGGCTGTCAGGTCTAACACATGCCCATCCTAACAAATGAACTTCAACACTTAATGCATGAATCTGTAAGTGCTGGTGCAACAAAGGAGGTGGAAAAATACAAATGCCAATACAACTACAGCAATGATTGAATTCTCTCCGTAAATGAAGCCATGCCTGCAATTCAACCAAAAAACGTGTGGGCTCGAAAAGCATTTTAATGTCCAAAATTGTTCCCACTCACCTAGTTTCTATAGCTGCCAGCAAAGCGTGTTTCGCTGGCCAAGTAGAGAAAACACCACATTCTATAACATGAGCGAGGCGCAAAATAAAACAAGCATTTACAATGCATCGGGTCTCGCGTTTGCTCGTGTTAGAGCCGATTGCGTTGTAAACTCCTAACCCGACTTTTCACCTATCGGGCAAAAGTGCATTTATGCACGTAACCCGAAAAAGTGAAATCAAGTAGGTAAAGCGCTCGACTTCTGCCAAGCGAGATCGGGCTCGTAAATTAGTTTTAACCCCTTCGCTGCCAGGCCTTTTCCCCCTCCTGTGCCAGGCCTTTTTTTGCCTATTTGGGGCAGTTCGCGCTTAGGCCCTCATAACTTTTTGTCCACATAAGCTAACCAAGCCAAATTTGCGTCCTTTTTTTCCAACATCCTAGGGATTGTAGAGGTACCCAGACTTTGTGGGTTCCCCTGAAGGAGACCAAGAAATTGGCCAAAATACAGTGAAAATTTCGTTTTTTTCAAAAAAATTGGAAAAAGTGGCTGCAGAAGAAGGCTTGTGGTTTTTCCCCTGAAAATGGCATCAACAAAGGGTTTGCGGTGCTAAACTCAGCAGCTTCCCAGCTTTCAGGAACAGGCAGACTTGAATCAGAAAACCCAATTTTTCAACACAATTTTGGCATTTTACTGGGGCATACCCAATTTGTGCAATTTTTTGTGCTTTCAGCCTCCTTCCAGTCAGTGACAGGAATGGTCATGAAACCAATGCTGGATCCCAGAAACCTAAACATTTCTGAAAAGTAGACAAAATTCTGAATTCAGCAAGGGGTCATTTGTGTAGATCCTACAAGGGTTTCCTACAGAAAATAACAGCTGAAAAAGAAAAATATTGAAATTGAGGTGAAAAAACCATCAATTTTTCTCTACGTTTTACTCTGTAACTTTTCCCTGCAATGTCAGATTATCGAAAGCAATATACCGTTACGTCTGCTGGACTCCTCTGGTTGCGGGGATATATAGGGTTTGTAGGTTCATCAAGAACCCGAGGAACCCAGAGCCAATAAATGAGCTGCACCCTGCAGTGCGTTTTCATTCTATACCGGGTATACAGCAATTCATTTGCTGAAATATAAGGAGTGAAAAATTGCTATCAAGAAAACCTTTGCATTTCCAAAAAGGGCACAAGATAAGGTGTTGAGGAGCAGTGGTTATTTGCACATCTCTGAATTCCGGGGTGACCATAGTAGCACGTGAATTACAGGGAATTTCTCAAATAGATGTCTTTTTTACACACACTCCTATATTTGGAAGGAAAAAATGTAGAGAAAGACAAGGGGCAATAGTACTTGTTTTGCTAATCTATGTTCCCCCAAGTCTCCCGATAAAAATGGTACCTCACTTGTGTGGGTAGGCCTAGCACCCGCGACAGGATATGCCCCAAAACACAACGTGGACACATCACAGAAAACAGAGCTGTTTTTAGCAAAGTGACTACCTGTAGATTTTGGCCTCTAGCTCAGCCGCCACCTAGGGAAACCTACCAAACCTGTGCATTTCTGAAAACTAGAGACCTAGGGGAATCCAAGGAGGGGTGACTTGTGTGGCTCGGACCAGGTTCTGTTACCCAGAATCCTTTGCAAACCTCAAAATTTGGCTAAAAAAACACATGTTCCTCACATTTCTGTGGCAGAAAGTTCTGGAATCTGAGAGGAGCCACAAATTTCCTTCCACCCAGCGTTCCCCCACGTCTCCCGATAAAAATGATACCTCACTTGTTTGGGTAGGCCTAGCACCCGCGACAGGATATGCCCCAAAACACAACGTGGACACATCACAGAAAACAGAGCTGCTTTTAGCAAAGTGACTACCTGTAGATTTTGGCCTCTAGCTCAGCCGCCACCTAGGAAAACCTACCAAACCTGTGCATTTCTGAAAACTAGAGACCTAGGGGAATCCAAGGAGGGGTGACTTGCGGGGCTCGGACCAGGTTCTGTTACCCAGAATCCTTTGCAAATCTCAAAATTTGGCTAAAAAAACACATGTTCCTCACATTTCTGTGGCAGAAAGTTCTGGAATCTGAGAGGAGCCACACATTTCCTTCCACCCAGTGTTCCCCCACGTCTCCCGATAAAAATGATACCTCACTTGTGTGGGTAGGCCTAGCGCCCGCGACAGGATATGCCCCAAAACACAACGTGGACATATCACAGAAAACAGAGCTGTTTTTAGCAAAGTGACTACCTGTAGATTTTGGCCTCTAGCTCAGCCGCCACCTAGGGAAACCTACCAAACCTGTGCATTTCTGAAAACTAGAGACCTAGGGGAATCCAAGGAGGGGTGACTTGCGGGGCTCGGACCAGGTTCTGTTACCCAGAATCCTTTGCAAACCTCAAAATTTGGCTAAAAAAACACATGTTCCTCACATTTCTGTGGCAGAAAGTTCTGGAATCTGAGAGGAGCCACAAATTTCCTTCCACCCAGCGTTCCCCCACGTCTCCCGATAAAAATGATACCTCACTTGTGTGGGTAGGCCTAGCACCCGCGACAGGATATGCCCCAAAACACAACGTGGACATATCACAGAAAACAGAGCTGTTTTTAGCAAAGTGACTACCTGTAGATTTTGGCCTCTAGCTCAGCCGCCACCTAGGGAAACCTACCAAACCTGTGCATTTCTGAAAACTAGAGACCTAGGGGAATCCAAGGAGGGGTGACTTGCGGGGCTCGGACCAGGTTCTGTTACCCAGAATCCTTTGCAAATCTCAAAATTTGGCTAAAAAAACACATGTTCCTCACATTTCTGTGGCAGAAAGTTCTGGAATCTGAGAGGAGCCACAAATTTCCTTCCACCCAGCGTTCCCCCACGTCTCCCGATAAAAATTATACCTCACTTGTGTGGGTAGGCCTAGCGCCCGCAACAGGATATGCCCCAAAACACAACGTGGACATATCACAGAAAACAGAGCTGTTTTTAGCAAAGTGACTACCTGTAGATTTTGGCCTCTAGCTCAGCCGGCACCTAGGGAAACCTACCAAACCTGTGCATTTCTGAAAACTAGAGACCGAGGGGAATCCAAGGAGGGGTGACTTGTGTGGCTCGGACCAGGTTCTGTTACCCAGAATCCTTTGCAAACCTCAAAATTTGGCTAAAAAAACACATGTCCCTCACATTTCTGTGGCAGAAAGTTCTGGAATCTGAGAGGAGCTACAAATTTCCTTCCACCCAGCGTTCCCCCAAGTCTCCCGATAAAAATGATACCTCACTTGCGTGGGTAGGCCTAGCGCCGGCGACAGGAAACACCCCAAAGCGCAACGTGGACACATCCTAAATTTTGGAAAAAAACAGAGGTGTTTTTTGCGAAGTGCCTACCTGTAGATTTTGGCCTCTAGCTCAGCCGGCACCTAGGGAAACCTACCAAACCTGTGCATTTCTGAAAACTAGAGACCTAGGGGAATCCAAGGAGGGGTGACTTGCGGGGCTCGGACCAGGTTCTGTTACCCAGAATCCTTTGCAAACCTCAAAATTTGGCTAAAAAAACACATGTCCCTCACATTTCTGTGGCAGAAAGTTCTGGAATCTGAGAGGAGCTACAAATTTCCTTCCACCCAGCGTTCCCCCAAGTCTCCCGATAAAAATGATACCTCACTTGCGTGGGTAGGCCTAGCGCCGGCGACAGGAAACACCCCAAAGCGCAACGTGGACACATCCTAAATTTTGGAAAAAAACACAGGTGTTTTTTGCGAAGTGCCTACCTGTAGATTTTGGCCTCTAGCTCAGCCGGCACCTAGGGAAACCTACCAAACCTGTGCATTTCTGAAAACTAGAGACCTAGGGGAATCCAAGGAGGGGTGACTTGCGGGGCTCGGACCAGGTTCTGTTACCCAGAATCCTTTGCAAACCTCAAAATTTGGCTAAAAAAAACACATGTCCCTCACATTTCTGTGGCAGAAAGTTCTGGAATCTGAGAGGAGCCACAAATTTCCTTCCACCCAGCGTTCCCCCACGTCTCCCGATAAAAATTATACCTCACTTGTGTGGGTAGGCCTAGCGCCCGCAACAGGATATGCCCCAAAACACAACGTGGACATATCACAGAAAACAGAGCTGTTTTTAGCAAAGTGACTACCTGTAGATTTTGGCCTCTAGCTCAGCTGGCACCTAGGGAAACCTACCAAACCTGTGCATTTCTGAAAACTAGAGACCTAGGGGAATCCAAGGAGGGGTGACTTGTGTGGCTCGGACCAGGTTCTGTTACCCAGAATCCTTTGCAAACCTCAAAATTTGGCTAAAAAAACACATGTTCCTCACATTTCTGTGGCAGAAAGTTCTGGAAGCTGAGAGGAGCCACAAATTTCCTTCCACCCAGCGTTCCCCCATGTCTCCCGATAAAAATGATACCTCACTTGTGTGGGTAGGCCTAGCGCCCGCGACAGGATATGCCCCAAAACACAACGTGGACACATCACAGAAAACAGAGCTGTTTTTAGCAAAGTGACTACCTGGAGATTTTGGCCTCTAGCTCAGCCGCCACCTAGGGAAACCTACCACACCTGTACATTTCTGAAAACTAGAGACCTAGGGGAATCCAAGGAGGGGTGACTAGTGTGGCTCGGACCAGGTTCTGTTACCCAGAATCCTTTGCAAACCTCAAAATTTGGCTAAAAAAACACATGTCCCTCACATTTCTGTGGCAGAAAGTTCTGGAATCTGAGAGGAGCTACAAATTTCCTTCCACCCAGCGTTCCCCCAAGTCTCCCGATAAAAATGATACCTCACTTGCGTGGGTAGGCCTAGCGCCGGCGACAGGAAACACCCCAAAGCGCAATGTGGACACATCCTAAATTTTGGAAAAAAACAGAGGTGTTTTTTGCGAAGTGCCTACCTGTAGATTTTGGCCTCTAACTCAGCCGGCACCTAGGGAAACCTACCAAACCTGTGCATTTCTGAAAACTAGAGACCTAGGGGAATCCAAGGAGGGGTGACTTGCGGGGCTCGGACCAGGTTCTGTTACCCAGAATCCTTTCCAAACCTCAAAATTTGGCTAAAAAAACACATGTCCCTCACATTTCTGTGGCAGAAAGTTCTGGAATCTGAGAGGAGCTACAAATTTCCTTCCACCCAGCGTTCCCCCAAGTCTCCCGATAAAAATGATACCTCACTTGCGTGGGTAGGCCTAGCGCCGGCGACAGGAAACACCCCAAAGCGCAACGTGGACACATCCTACATTTTGGAAAAAAACACAGGTGTTTTTTGCGAAGTGCCTACCTGTAGATTTTGGCCTCTAGCTCAGCCGGCACCTAGGGAAACCTACCAAACCTGTGCATTTCTGAAAACTAGAGACCTAGGGGAATCCAAGGAGGGGTGACTTGCGGGGCTCGGACCAGGTTCTGTTACCCAGAATCCTTTGCAAACCTCAAAATTTGGCTAAAAATACACATGTTACTCACATTTCTGTGGCAGAAAGTTCTGGAATCTGAGAGGAGCCACAAATTTCCTTCTACCCAGCGTTCCCCCAAGTCTCCCGATAAAAATGATACCTCACTTGCGTGGGTAGGCCTAGCGCCGGCGACAGGAAACACCCAAAAGCGCAACGTGGACACATCCTAAATTTTGGAAAAAAACAGAGGTGTTTTTTGCGAAGTGCCTACCTGTAGATTTTGGCCTCTAGCTCAGCCGGCACCTAGGGAAACCTACCAAACCTGTGCATTTCTGAAAACTAGAGACCTAGGGGAATCCAAGGAGGGGTGACTTGCGGGGCTCGGACCAGGTTCTGTTACCCAGAATCCTTTGCAAACCTCAAAATTTGGCTAAAAAAAACACATGTCCCTCACATTTCTGTGGCAGAAAGTTCTGGAATCTGAGAGGAGCTACAAATTTCCTTCCACCCAGCGTTCCCCCAAGTCTCCCGATAAAAATGATACCTCACTTGCGTGGGTAGGCCTAGCGCCGGCGACAGGAAACACCCCAAAGCGCAACGTGGACACATCCTAAATTTTGAAAAAAAACAGAGGTGTTTTTTGCGAAGTGCCTACCTGTAGATTTTGGCCTCTAGCTCAGCCGGCACCTAGGGAATCCTACCAAACCTGTGCATTTCTGAAAACTAGAGACCTAGGGGAATCCAAGGAGGGGTGACTTGCGGGGCTCGGACCAGGTTCTGTTACCCAGAATCCTTTGCAAACCTCAAAATTTGGTTAAAAAAACACATGTCCCTCACATTTCTGTGGCAGAAAGTTCTGGAATCTGAGAGGAGCTACAAATTTCCTTCCACCCAGCGTTCCCCCAAGTCTCCCGATAAAAATGATACCTCACTTGTGTGGGTAGGCCTAGCGCCGGCGACAGGAAACACCCCAAAGCGCAACGTGGACACATCCTAAATTTTGGGAAAAAACAGAGGTGTTTTTTGCGAAGTGCCTACCTGTAGATTTTGGCCTCTAGCTCAGCCGGCACCTAGGGAAACCTACCAAACCTGTGCATTTCTGAAAACTAGAGACCTAGGGGAATCCAAGGAGGGGTGACTTGTGTGGCTCGGACCAGGTTTTGTTACCCAGAATCCTTTGCAAACCTCAAAATTTGGCTAAAAATACACATGTTACTCACATTTCTGTGGCAGAAAGTTCTGGAATCTGAGAGGAGCCACAAATTTCCTTCTACCCAGCGTTCCCCCATGTCTCCCGATAAAAATGATACCTCACTTGTGTGGGTAGGACTAGCGCCCACGAAAGGAAAGGGCCCAAAACACAACGTGGACACATCACATTTTTTTATAAAAAGCAGTGCCTACCTGTGGATTTTGGCCTGTAGCTCAGCCGACACCTGAGGAAACCTAGCAAACCAGTGCATTTTTGAAAACTAGAAACCCAGAGGAATCCAAGATGGGGTGACTTGCGGGGCTCTGACCAGGTTATGTTACCCAGAATCCTTTGCAAACATCAAAATTTGGCCCAAAAAACACTTTTTCCTCTCATTTCGGTGACAGAAAGTTCTGGAATCTGAGAGGAGCCACAAATTTCCTTCCAGCCAGCGTTCCCCTAAGTCTCTCGATAAAAATGGTACATCACTTCTGTGGGTAGGCCTAGCGCCCACAAAAGGATGTGGCCCAAAACACAACGTGGACACAACATATTTTTTCACAGAAAACAGAGGTGTTTTTTGCAAGGTGCCTACCTGTGGTGTTTGGCCTGTAGCTCAGCCGGCCCCAGGGGGGGGGGGGCAGAAATGCCCTAAAATAAATTTGCCCCCCCACCCTCCCCCGCCGGGAGCGACCCTTGCCTACGGGGTCGCTCCCCCTGCGTGACATTGGCACCAAAAAACAAATCCCCGGTGCCTAGTGGTTTCTGCCCCCTTGGGGGCAGGTTGACCTAAACTCAGCCAATCTGCCCCCAAGGGGGGCAGAAATGGCCTAAATACAATTTGTCCCCCAGGGGAGCGACTTTTGCCTGATGGGTCGCTCCCCATCTCTAAAAAAAAAAAACAAAGAAAAAAAAAAAGACAAATTCCCCTGGCGCCTAGAGGTTTCTGCCCCCCCCCCCCCGGGGGCAGATCGGCCTAATAATAGGCCGATCTGCCCCCCGGGGGGGCAGAAATGGCCTAAAATAAATTTGCCCCCCCAACACCCACCCCCCCGGGAGCGACCCTTGCCTACGGGGTCGCTCCCCCTGCGTGACATTGGCGCCAAAAAACAAATCCCCGGTACCTAGTGGTTTCTGCCCCCTTGGGGGCAGATTGACCTAAAATTGGCCAATCTGCCCCCAGGGGGGCAGAAATGGTCTAAATACAATTTGCCCCCCCAGGGGAGCGACCCTTGCCTGATGGGTCGCTCCCCATCTCTAAAAAAAGAAACAAAAAAAAAAAAACACAAAAAAATAATTGCCCTGGTGCCTAGAGTGTTCTGCCCCCCCCCCCCCCCCGGGGGCAGTTCGGCGTAATAATAGGCCGATCTGTCCCCCGGGGGGGCAGAAATGGCCTAAAATAAATTTGCCCCCCCAACCCCCACCCCCCCCCCCGGGAGCGACCCTTGCCTACGGGGTCGCTCCCCCTGCGTGACATTGGCGCCAAAAAACAAATCCCCGGTGCCTAGTGGTTTCTGCCGCCTTGGGGGCAGATTGACCTAAAATTGGCCAATCTGCCCCCAGGGGGGCAGAAATGGTCTAAATACAATTTGCCCCCCCAGGGGAGCGACCCTTGCCTGATGGGTCGCTCCCCATCTCTAAAAAAAGAAACAACAAAAAAAAAAAAACACAAAAAAAAAATTGCCCTGGTGCCTAGAGTGTTCTGCCCCCCCCCGGGGGCAGTTCGGCCTAATAATAGGCCGATCTGTCCCCCGGGGGGGCAGAAATGGCCTAAAATAAATTTGCCCCCCCAAACCCCACCCCCCCCCCGGGAGCGACCCTTGCCTACGGGGTCGCTCCCCCTGCGTGACATTGGCGCCAAAAAACAAATCCCCGGTGCCTAGTGGTTTCTGCCCCCTTGGGGGCAGATTGACCTAAAATTGGCCAATCTGCCCCCAGGGGGGCAGAAATGGTCTAAATACAATTTGCCCCCCCAGGGGAGCGACCCTTGCCTGATGAGTCGCTCCCCATCTCTAAAAAAAGAAACAACAAAAAAAAAAAACACAAAAAAAAAATTGCCCTGGCGCCTAGAGTGTTCTGCCCCCCCCCCCCCGGGGGCAGTTCGGCCTAATAATAGGCCGATCTGTCCCCCGGGGGGGCAGAAATGGCCTAAAATAAATTTGCCCCCCCAACCCCCACACCCCCCCCCGGGAGCGACCCTTGCCTACGGGGTCGCTCCCCCTGCGTGACATTGGCGCCAAAAAACAAATCCCCGGTGCCTAGTGGTTTCTGCCCCCTTGGGGGCAGATTGACCTAAAATTGGCCAATCTGCCCCCAGGGGGGCAGAAATGGTCTAAATACAATTTGCCCCCCCAGGGGAGCGACCCTTGCCTGATGGGTCGCTCCCCATCTCTAAAAAAAGAAACAACAAAAAAAAAAAACACAAAAAAAAAATTGCCCTGGCGCCTAGAGTGTTCTGCCCCCCCCCCGGGGGCAGTTCGGCCTAATAATAGGCCGATCTGTCCCCCGGGGGGGCAGAAATGGCCTAAAATAAATTTGCCCCCCCACCCCCCCCCCCGGGAGCGACCCTTGCCTACGGGGTCGCTCCCCCTGCGTGACATTGGCGCCAAAAAACAAATCCCCGGTGCCTAGTGGTTTCTGCCCCCTTGGGGGCAGATTGACCTAAAATTGGCCAATCTGCCCCCAGGGGGGCAGAAATGGTCTAAATACAATTTGCCCCCCCAGGGGAGCGACCCTTGCCTGATGGGTCGCTCCCCATCTCTAAAAAAAGAAACAACAAAAAAAAAAAACACAAAAAAAAAATTGCCCTGGCGCCTAAAGTGTTCTGCCCCCCCCCCCCCGGGGGCAGTTCGGCCTAATAATAGGCCGATCTGTCCCCCGGGGGGGCAGAAATGGCCTAAAATAAATTTGCCCCCCCAACCCCCAACCCCCTTCCCCGGGAGCGACCCTTGCCTACGGGGTCGCTCCCCCTGCGTGACATTGGCGCCAAAAAACAAATCCACGGTGCCTAGTGGTTTCTGCCCCCTTGGGGGCAGATTGACCTAAAATCGGCCAATCTGCCCCCAGGGGGGCAGAAATGGTCTAAATACAATTTGCCCCCCAGGGGAGCGACCCTTGCCTGATGGGTCGCTCCCCATCTCTAAAAAAAAAAAAAAGAACAAAAAAAAAAAACACAAAAAATAAATTTGCCCTGGCGCCTAGAGGTTTCTTCCCCCCCTGGGGGCAGAAATGGCCTAAAATAAATTCCCCTCCCCCCCAGGGAGCGACCCTTGCCTAAGTGGTCGCTCCCTTTGCGTGAAATTCACGCAAAGAAAAAACTCCCTTGTGTCTAGTGGTTTCTACCCCCCTTGGGGGCAGATTGGCCTCATCAAAATAGGCCAATCTGCCCCCAAGGGGGGCAGAAATGGGCAAAATATAATTTTCCCCCATTAGGAGCGACCCTTGCCTAAGGGGTCGCTCCCCACCAAAAAAAAAAAAAATGAAACAAAAAAACAAAAAATGGTCCCTGGTGCCTAGAGGTTTCTGCCCCCCCTGGGGGCAGATCGGCCTAATAGTAGGCCGATCTGCCCCCAGGGGGGGCAGAAAAGGCCTTCCCGAAAATATGCCCACCTGGGAGCGACCCTTGCCCAAGGGGTCGCTCCGTTTTGTCAATAACAATAAAAAAAAAAAATAATCCCTGGTGTCTAGTGGTTTCTACCCCCCTTGGGGGCAGATTGGCCTCATCAAAATAGGCCAATCTGCCCCCAAGGGGGGCAGAAATGGCCAAAATATAATTTTCCCCCAAGGGGACCCTTGCCTAAGGGGTCGCTCCCCACCTCAATAAAAAAAAATGAAACAAAAAAAAAATGGTCCCTGGTGCCTAGAGGTTTCTGCCCCCCCTGGGGGCAGATCGGCCTAATAAGGCTGATCTGCCCCCAGGGGGGGCAGAAAAGGCCTTTTCAAAAAAATGCCCCCCCTGGGAGCGACCCTTGCCCAAGGGGTCGCACCCTTTTGTCAATTTCTAAGAAAAAAAAAAAAATCCCTGGTGTCTAGTGGGGTTTCAAAAGCCGGATTGCAAGCAATCCGGCTTTTGAAACCCTCGGAGGGACTTCAAAGGGAAGGAAATACTTTTCCTTCCCTTTGAAGCCCCTCCGGGCCTCCCAAGTGATTGAAAAAGAAATGCTTTTGCATTTCTTTTTCAATCGCGCTGGAAGCAGAGCTTCCAGCGCGACGAGGGAGGCCCCTGTGACACATCAGCGCGCGCGCGCGCGCTGACGTCACAGGGGGGGGGTGGGGGGGGTTGGGGGTGGAAGGGGAAGGTCTTCCCCTTCCATCCCCGACTTGGGGGGGGAAGGGGGGTGCACGGGGGCGCGCTAGCGCGCCCCCAAGTTCCCCTGTGCCATGGACGAGATGATCTCGTCCAAGGCACAGGGGAACTGTAGCCTTGGACGAGATCATCTCGTCCAAGGCACAGAAGAGGTTAAAAAAAAGTCCACCAGCCCGATGGAAAACAGCGAGCCTCGCATGTTTTCTGTACTTGGTCGCTGCGCTCGAGGAGGGCTAGCCACCGGAAAAGGCATGACCTATGCGTGCCTTCGACTAATGAAAGCAAGCCGATTTAGGGCCAGATGTAGCAACCCGTTTGCGAGTCGCAAACGGCGAAATTCGCCGTTTGCGAGTCGCAAACGTGGGTTTGGCATGCAGAAATGCACATTGCGAGTCGTTACCGACTCGCAATATGCATTTCCGACTCGCAAATAGGAAGGGGTGTTCCCTTCCTATTTGCGAGTCGCTGTGGGATGCAATACCATTTGCGACAGCGTACGCGGTCGCAAATGGCATCGCAGTTACCATCCACTTCAAGTGGATGGTAACCCACTCGCAAATTGGAAGGGGTCCCCATGGGACCCCTTCCCCTTTGCGAATGGACCCAAAACCATTTTTTCAGGGCAGGTATTGGTCCAAGGGACCACTACCTGCCCTGAAAAAATACCGAAACTAAAGGTTTCGTTTTTTTTTTTAAGTGCAGCTCGTTTTCCTTTAAGGAAAACGGGCTACACTTAAAAAAAAAACTGCTTTATTGATAAAGCAGTCACGAACATGGAGGTCTGCTGACGACAGCAGGCCTCCATGTTTGCGAGTGCCTAGACTCGCTATGGGGCCGCAATTTGCGACCCACCTCATTAATATTAATGAGGTGGGTCATTGCGACCCCATAGCGACTCGCAGACGGTGTCTGAGACACCGTTCTGCATACCAATTTGCGAGTTGCAAATTGCGAGTCGCAGGGACTCGCAATTTGCAAGTCGCAAATTGGCATTTTCCTACTCCTTCCTTTCTAGGAATATCACCCCCAAAAAAATTGTAACTAGTCCTTGCAGGGCATTATGGGGCGTTCCTTGACGGAACAGTGCCACTCATTTATTACTCACATTGATGTTCCGGTGCCCACTCGGGACCCCCTTTTTAAAATATGTATTTGGGAGGGGGTGCATATCCCCCTTCCCAGAGTCTTTACGGCCAAATGGAGCCCATAAACAGGGGCCTCTTTTATTAATTACTTGGGCTCCAGGGACCCCATCTCCTAAAGCCTTTATCCTTAAATAAGAGGAAAGGAGCATGCAGCCCCATTCCCCATGCCTCCTTTACTCCAGGTACCCCAACCCTTGGGCCTTTTTTTTTTAGCGAGGGCGGCACATGGCCCCCTTCTCTTTGCCTCCTTGGCCCCAGTGATTCCATCCCCCAGGGCTTTTATCTTTTACTAAGGGGGGGGGCACTCAGCCCCTTCCTTTGCTTCCTTGGCCCTGGGGACCCCATCCCCAGGGCCTGTCCTTTTTTTCAGGGGGGAGCGCCTCCCCACCATGCACAGTCTTGTTATCAATTATGTCATTTCAAATGTTGCAGTGATGTTATCAATGGTGTTATAGAGCATGTCATGAATTATGTAATATGTGGGGTAATATGTTGTGCATATATATAGATAGATAGATAGATAGATAGATAGATAGATAGATAGATAGATAGATAGATAGATAGATAGATAGATAGATAGATAGATAGATAGATATCTATCTATATATATATGTTTTTTTTTTTATTGCAATCCTGTGTTACTCCTGTGGGATCACAACTTTAAAAAAAAAAAAAAAAAACATCTGCCAGCATTTTATATAAATTACATTTGTCATTATGGGGTTTTGAATGTTGCCCCCTTTCAATATATATTTAGATAGATAGATAGATAGATAGATAGATAGATAGATAGATAGATAGATAGATAGATAGATAGATAGATAGATAGATAGATAGATAGATAGATAGATAGATAGATAGATAGATAGATAGATAGATTTGCCGGGGGCTTTAGCCTCCACAGGGTCTAGAAAGGAAGGAAATCCCTATTATGTTCCCTAATAATATCTTCAAAAACCAAACTCAGGACAGGGGACTAAGGCCCTCATTATGACCTAGGTGGTCTTCTGGCCCCAGGGCCACGGTGGCGGTCTCACGGCAGACGGGCAGGCTGTGAAGACCGCCACATTATGAGTGTGGCGGGTTGGCTTCTGCCAACCCACCACATTCTCACCTGTACTGCCAGGGCGGTTGGACCCACCGGGCCGGAGATTAGCATCTAGGAGTCAGCTTTCTACCAGGGTTTCCGCGGTGGTAGCACCGCCATGAAAACCCTGGCAGAAAGGCTACCAGTGACAGGAAACTTCCTTCCTGTCACTGGCAGACGACTCCCCCCCGCAAGCCCAATAACACCCCACCCACCCGCCATACCAGAATCCCCCACCCAACTACCAGAAGAGCACACCCACCCCACCCCTTCTAGTACAGCACCCCAACCCCACATACACCCACATGCACCCCGCATACACTCATTCACGCACCCTGCATACACTCATTCACCCACCCCACATACACTCATTCACCAACACTGACATCCACGCATTCACTCACAGGCATTTATACACAGACTCACTTCAACATTAATACACGCACTCAACCACACATACACACATGCATACACACACACAGACACACACGCACACACAACACCCTCTTCCCCTCCTCTCCTGTCAGATGCCCCACTTACCTTGTCCAGCGATGAGGTCGTCTGGCAGGGATCGGGGGTTTCCACCGCCGGCAGCGTCCCGTCATCAGGACACCACCAGACCATATTACAGGTCATAATACGGCTGGTGGAGCCCTTTTGGTGGGGCAGGGTCGGTGGTTGAACTGCCCATACGCCTCCGACCGCCGCACGACTACTGGAGGATTTCCACCCAAAATGTGGCAGAAATCCTGCAGTACTCATAATATGGTGGTTTGAAGACCATCAGTACTGGCGGTCTTCTGGCACCCGCGGCTTTGGTGGTCTTGTAAAAAGACTGCCAATGTTGTAATGAGGGCCTAAGTCCCCCAATCCTATAATGGCTGCCTGCAACATTGTCCTTCATGTTGCAGGCAGACAATCAGAGCCTTGATCCTGCTGGAGCCTTGCTCCTGTGGGCGCAAGATGGTCCAAAGGAAAAAAAGCTCCCAGGGCCAATCAGAAGGCTCTGCTTTTTTTTAATAGGTTTGAGGGACTCTCGCTAGAGTCCCTTGAACATCACGGTCCAAATCTATAAATATATAACAAATATTGTTGATCCCAAATTTCTCAAAAATGACTTTTTCTTGGCCTCCACTTGATGGCTAACCCCAAACCTTTCCAGAAAGGAGTTAAGGTGGATGAACATTCTTTTTTGGAAAGTTTTGTGAAGACCATGCCAGACCATGCCAAAGTTATTGGGAAACCAAAAAATGTTCTTCCTATTGAAATGCAGACCTACCTATAACTACACAGTGATGCCTGCCACTGGGTAATATTTATATACAGTTATATATATTACCCAATGGTGGTCTCCACTAGGTAGTTATGACCATGTTTCCATATGACAAGCATTTTTTGGTTTGCTTATAACTTTGGTGTCATTTGATGAATCTTCAAGAAACTTTCACAAAGAAATGCTCGTCCACCTCATCTCCTTCCTGGAAAGTTTCAGGGTGATCTTTTGAGTGGGGGCAGAGAAAAAGTTGGTGTCCCAAAACAAGTTTACCCTATTCATTTTCCCATAGGAAAATTAGAAACAGCTGCAACCCAAACTGCTGAACGGAATTACACCACATTTGGCATGAAGTCAGATATTGGACCAGAAAATGTGCCTTTTTTAATTTGGTGTAACTCTGTTTGCAAGTTTTTGAGAAGCTAAGCAATAAAATATATAGATATTTAATTAGGAATGTAGAGCATCTGCAGATCCAACAGATATCAAGATACGATCTGATTGACTGCAACTACATCAACAAAGATGTGGTAGCAGCCATCTTAGGACTTGGGGACTCAGCCCCTTGTCTTAAAAAAATGTATTAAAAAAATCATATACCCTGATCCCATCCCCAAGCCTTTTACAGATGCCATAGACCACATCCTCAGAGCCACATTGATTTTAAAGGGAAGGGGGCTTAAAACCCCGCTCCCCATGCCTTAAAGATTCCCCACGGTCCCCCATTCCCCAGGGTCTATAATTTACAAAAGGGGTTGGCGCTTGTGTGGGTGCCCCCCATGAGCCGATGTTGGGTCCCGGGCAGGCGTTCCCTTGGCCCAATATGGATGCAGTGTCTCAAGGATCTCATCCCCTGGGAAATTGCTGTTTTCTACCAGGGAAAGTGTAAGCATACTCTGCCACACTCCCTGGTGCAGAAAACAGAACTTTGTTCCTGCCTGGCGGGAGCAGTGTAAAATTCTGCTCCCTCCCAAGCGGGAGCAATGTACTGGTGCTGGCTCCCGTCAGCACCCGGTATGGTGACACACCATAGAGCCCCCAACAAAAACAAGATTGTGGGTGCCCTGGGTGGGCACCGGGGTGCATACCCAAAAATAACAAAGTTGCGGACTGCTGACAGAGTGTTGTCTGTAGAGCCAGGCAGGCCACGTGGCCCTGGGTCTCCCCCCTCAGCCCCAGCATAAAAAATTATGTGGGTGCCCGTGCTGGGCACCAGGGTGCCCAAATTTGTTTTTAAAAGCCCCCCAAAAAGGGAAAAATAGAAGAGCACTAGGAGCCATTCATCATTTTTCATTGAGCCGATAAGGAGCATCTCATAATGCACTGCTCGGGCTTTTTGATTACATTTGTGGATGCTGGTGGTACCGCTATAAGGCACTGGGCACCACCAAAGATTTTCTGTAATGTTGTTGGGGACTGACAGGAGGGTAGCAGCACCCCAGCAGCATTAAAAACACACAGTTAGTCTCCTGGGTCATTAAATGGATGACCCTAGGAGAGCTTACCATATTTTTAAATCACTTTTCGCTGGAACTCAACGTTCTTCAGCTGGAGTGTAGAGCCCCCCCTTGTGGTTGGATCTGTGACTGCACTTTGTAGTTTGAAAATGTAAAAAAAAGTCTGAATAATATGTTGATATTTTTTACTAAAACTCTATAAAATGTAGTTATGACAATCACTTTTAGTAAACCTTGTACTGTGTGAGTTGATGAAAAGTACATTTTATTATATTTATTGGTGATTAAATGACAAAAACAAATTATGTTTTTTATATATGTTGCTGTCCTGACCCAGTCATCAAACCAATTAGCCCACTCTATTTTATATTTTGATGTTCTGACCCTTCAACAAAGTCAATAAGTCATTCTTACTTAAAATAACTCCCTTTTTTTCCAGAAGTGCGCACCTGTGGGGATTTGGGGGCCAGACCTTGCAACCAAATCCCGCTGCATATGGTTTATGCGGAGTGGGGGGATAGGGCACCAGCAGATGGTTGAGAGCAAACTCTAGCTGTAGGCCACGCCCCACTGCCAATCACATGTCATGCATGATGTTTGAACATGGCGGTTGGACATGCATGGCATGGTTTGGTGTTAAGTATGGTAATAAAAAATAACTTTACATTTAAGCACTCTGTGTAGTCCCCCTATCGGCTACCCAAGCCTTAACAGGCCCCAGAGAACCCCCCACACATGCCCATATCTTTGATGCCCTTTGGGCATCTCTCTCGATTATAATATTGTTGGAAGTAGATTATTGGTAAGGGCACGGAAGTACCTTCACTTAGCAACAAACCACTAACCCCACTAGGTCCAGTCACAGCTCAATAAGTTAATCCCAGCTCAACTCTTGGTAGCTTGGCAAAGAGCGTCAAGGCTTAATTTAGGAGATACGTGTGTAAAGCATTTAAAAATCACAAAACAGTAAATAAGTAAAGCACAAAACACAACAAAAATCCAACACCAATTCATAAAAATAGATTATATTTGTATCTTTAAAATGACACTGAAACAACAAAGATCTAATAAAGGGTACCAGAGATATGATTTTCTAAACATTTTAAGTAATTCTAGCAATTAGAAGCAAATAGCACTCAAAGGGTTCAAGAAGGGCACACTGGACAGGGAAAAAGTCCAGGTTTCAGGCCACCCACGATGTAACACTGTTACACTCACTTTCAGAAGTGTTTCTTGATATAATGATACCGAAAAGTGATATAATGATATAATGATACCGAAAAGTGGTCCACAGCACTAGCTGAGGGATCAGAGGTTCTGGTTTGCCTCTTGGGGACTGAGATTACAACTCCCACAATGTACCTCTTCAGCGTATGGAGCTGTTTACAACAGTTGCTCCAAATGTCTCAAAATGTCGGGATCTTCTTTCAGAGGTCCTTCTTGGGTCTTTGAAGTGTCCACAACTTGATCCAAGTTTCCAGAAGCTCCAAGTTTCTCCTTGGGAGTTGGGACTACAATTCCCAGAATGCACCTGGTCAGAATCCTCAAATAGCCACTGGACGCTGGTCTCTTTTTGCAGGACTTGATGCAGGGGGCTCTGGGCAGCAGACGCAAGATAAAGACCTTTTCTTGTTGAAGCCTAAAGTGTGCAGCTGGTGCAGTCCTTCTGAGTGCAGTGCACAGGTACAGGCCAGGGGTCCAGCAAGGCAGTCCTTCTCCAGTATCTTTTTCCAGCAGGGATCTGAGGTGGAGCTGCAGCTCTGCTAATTTTATCCTTTCTCCTGGGGTGGAAATCGGGGGGAGGGGCTCTTGAACACTCACGTACAGGGCACCACTCTCTTGAGTGATCACTTCCTGGGAAGTGTGGCAAAAATAAATCCCAGGAACCAACATTCTCCCAAAATCCAAGTTGGCAAAAATTCAGTCTCAGAGGTTATGTCTGGCTCAGCCCACCCACTGGTGCGGCTGAGTTCCCTTAACACACTCCTTTCCAGCCCTCTCCTAATCTAATCAGGGGGCACCTAGCCCTCTGGGTTTGCAGGAAATCGGGGAGGTCCACTTGCAGGACCAAATGTCCTTCCCTCCTTTGAAGTACAGTTTGGCTGCTCTCTCCCATCCTGTTTCAACATCTGCGGAGGCAGTTCCCCTCCCCAGGCACTTCCTTTGTGTTCAGCCCAGGCCATTTCACACCTCATCAAGGAAGCCTGGCCAAGCTGCCGGAGGCTGGCCAAACAGAGAAGGGCACTACAGAGCTGAAACTGGCAACTTTCATGTAGAGTTCTAAAACTCTTTCTCTGAGTTAGTTATATTACAATCAACAATGGCAAGCTGTTGGATTTATTATAACAATACGTCTGGTACCAAACATGAAATATCTAGCTCCTTTTGAGACTTTATTGATTAAAAATAAAGTCTCCCCGCCTACGGAGCCCATTCACTACAATGGGGGAAAACAAATTTAGCTATTTTTCCCTCACCAGGGCATAGAAAACATCTTTTATAAAGTCATTGCTTATACTTACACTGCACCAAACCCTGGGGCACCTAGGGCACACCTTAGGGATGACATATGTAAAAATAAGGTAGTTTAAGACTTTGGAAATACTTTTAATTCCAATGTCAAATTTTGGGTTAATTGTAACTTAAAAACAGCCAGCAAAGCAGGCCTGCCTTTAGAATGACACTGGGTACCACAGCAGTGCACCTATGGGTGAACTACCTATGCAGGGGTCCCTAAACCTACATGCCCTACCATATACCAGGGACTTACAGGTAGGGTGATACAGCCAATTAAAATTAGCCTAATTTGCATATCCATTTTAATCAGGGCACAGGCCTCAGGACTGTTTAGCAGTGCCCAGGGCACCATCAGAGTCAGACAAACACCAGCATAAGGGCGAAAAGTTAGGGGGCTTCTTAAATCGCACATCCACTCACACTCCCCTACAGCCACTGACACACCCACTTACTCACTAATATAGTCACTCACACAGCCACTCACTCACCCACACAGCTACTCACATACCTACTTATGCACCCATGCAGGCACTCACACACACATTCACACACAAATACATACAGTCACACAGCCACTCACATAATATTTGTTAAAATAGTTTCACTCAGTAGTACAAAAAGTACTCTATTTTATCTTTTGTAGTACCGTGTTATATATGCCTAACACTCATAAACTTTTAGAAAGCACTCACAGTTGCTGGATGATGTCATCAGTGATGCCATCAGTGATGTAATTTGAGATGTCACAAGTGATGTCATGAGTGATGTCAATGACAATGTCATGAGTGATGTAATATGTGAGGTCATCAGCAGTGCATTGCGGGGGCATAAGTTATAGTTAGTTCAGGTAACCACAACTGCTGAATGTCATTGGTTTTGTATGAGTGAAATGTGAGCCAAACTATAACGTCCCTGTAACCTTTGACTATAATCAGTGAATTTCTGAGGGTTTTTAATTCTATTTCCTAACTATAACATCCCTGTAACCTATGTCTTTTTTAAGTGAATATATTTTTATGTTGAGATATATATATATATCAAAAACGAAGTTGTCCTCATGTGAAAGCGCACTCCCAACAGGTTATATAAACGGGAAGAAAAAGCAAAGCCAGCAACTCACAGTGAATTCTTTAAGCAGTTTCATTATTCCAGGCCTTAAGTTATAAAATCATCTCTGGACACGTGTTTCAAGGTCAATCCTTTCTTCAGCAGAGAAAAATATAAAAGTGTTTCACCCTCGTAGGTGCAGCCAGTGCAGGAAGTGTTCCAGGCATCTCTTTTTTACTGAAAAGACCGGCAACCTAGTGCTTAGCTAAAAACTAACTCAAAATGTCACTACAATATATTGGACATCTTTTGGGTAATCATGAAAGCGTTACATGATTAAATATTGATCATATGTTTACTTTATTCTACTTCTGGGTGTGATTTTTTTCTTGCAAGAAGAGAAGTCATTTAGCTCAACTGATAATGAGGATGAGGAAATATTCAAATACTGAAACTTCACATTTTTACAGAAAGACAACACTACATTGCACAATGCCATCTTGGGCTGCAATCAATAATATAAAAAATGGCATTTACAACATGTTTCCGTCTGATTTAATTAAATAAGTATTTGGCTGTATCCTCACGTACCATTATTGAAATTAAATTTATGAAAACAATAAGATCACCATGATAAATTATTTGGCACATCCTAACAGAACCCTACTTTCTCTTTTAGTCAAGAAGTATTTAATTCACTGTCAGCTTTTTTATACATTTTTTAAAGAGTCTTAATTTAAATTTATAGAAGTGTACCAGGTTTTGTCAGAGCTGCCTGAACTATATAACCAATAACAGCCTTTGAAACATCAATACCGTCCTCTTCCAACAAATTTCTGATATAGATTTCGGTCACTTTTGAACAAGTTTCAGTCCATATGTAAACATTCTAGTGTCCATGGTACTCCTCAATAAAAACATTAACAAACTCCTCCTTTCTACAATTCTAAAATTCAAGAGATCCCAGGAGTCTGCCAGTTGTTTTGAGTGCTTTTGAAAGAAAGACATAGGAGAATATAAATGTACACTTAGCAAATGTATTCTTGTGGCAAAACAATTGAAAATTTAGCTTGTGAACGGTGTCTGTGGTACTCTGTTTTAAAGACAGTGAGAATCTGTTCTTCAGATATCTGTGCATGAGAAAGACACTCTCTTGTTGAGAGTGATTCAAAAATGATGAAACAGCATAACTGATAATATTCTTCAAATTGCATTAGATCGCATTCACCAGGCGTGGCATATGGCCTTTGTTGTGAGTCACTCTTATGACCATTTATATAAATGTTTCTGATAATAATAGAATGTAATAGTCTAATTACTCGAAAATACTGTAATATGTATCCATAATGAAATTAAAATGAGCATTATTAGGAGCTGTTTAGATAGGGTTAACAGTTTTAAGACTTAGCTTCAAACTGGACATTTCCAAATCACGGTCATAATTATGACTGAATGACTGATTGGCATTTTGCAGCAAGATTCTCATACACTATGTGGCATATACTCATTCATTTATTTGTCCTTTTAACAATATTATGGATATCCAAAAATTTCACTCTGTGGTGAGCTTTTATGTTGACTACTCAACAGTAATGCCCCTTATTCCCCACTTTATGTTGATGAGTAATGTCGTGTGTGGTATCTATGGCATTTTTTGATAGTTATTTATGCTCCTTATTCTAAGTTAAGTCCTAGTCACTGCATAAATGGTGGTATTTCAGAATATCAAGTACAGAAATATAATCTGAAATTAATATCAAGTCCTAAATATTGTTTACAAAACCATCATCCATTTGGGTGTAGATTTTCCACTTGTCACTCTAATGGGGCGACATTTTTGTAGATGATATTTAGGACATGAAACTTTTGTCAAACAATATTCTGACAATTATATTCTGGTACTAGACCAAGTAAATTGTTGTACACTTGGTGCAACACCATTAGCAAACAACAAACCTGCATTGTAATCCTTCGTGTCAAGGATTTTGAAATCAGTGCAGGATTCTTCTAGCCATTATGGGTAATCATGGCAATGCTGCTTTTCCGCCACGTCCCCTGATATACCCAGCTAATACAGCTCTCCTTGTCTGCTGTTCAATTCCCTCCTCTTCTCACCTCCTCCTCTGTGTTGGTAATCCCATTGTCCCTTCCTGTGGACTCCTTGTACAGCTAGTGCAGTGGCATTTTGTAGGATCTGTGTTCAGCTGATACTGTGGTGAGGTGCCTCCATCTCCCTCTATCTGCCTTTCATTGGTTTCAATTTGTGACCAATTTGAAACTTACCCAGCTATGCTCCTCCCTGGTTTATACTACTCCCCATGCTCTACTCTCCGCAATCTTCCCCATGCTGCTTCCGTAGCTCTCAGGTAAGTACGCGTTCCAGCTCTTGATTACCAAGGGCATAGCTTGGTCAGTAAGAGTTGAGGAGGGGAGGGGTTAGCTTCAAAGTTCCCAACAATCATGCTGGCATTCATGGTAAAATATATTATTTGAGAAGCAGAGCATGAGGGGGCTTCAAGGGTAGTGGGAAGGGGTAGCATTGTGGATTGTTAGGGTTACGTAAAAGACAATGAACCTCATTACGACTTTGGCGGTCTTTTGGCACACCGCTACAGTGGTGGCCACCAAAAGACCGCCATGTTAGCGGCAATCCGACCTCTGTATTACAACTCACACTGTGAAGACCGCCCAAAAAATAGCCAAAAATCCAAAACAGCCAGGACACTGGAGGACGTGAAAGAGGTGGTCCCACCACCAGCACCGCCACCCCAACAAAAATCCACCCACCAGATTGCGAGCCACAAATCACCACAGCAGTTCTTCCATGGTGGAAAACCATTGCCGATCAGAACAACTGTGGTCAGAGCACCACACCACATTGGATAGTCTGAATTCACCACACCTGACACACATCCACACACTGACACACCTACTCACTGCACTATATAACACAGCCCTACACAACCCGCAATCCTTTGCAAACAGAATGCCTTTCACATAATCAGAGAAGCCAATAATATAGAAATAGCACTTTTACACCATAGGTACACATACAAATCTCACTCAGCACACACCCCACATCAGCACAACTATCACAGTATACACATCACTAGCACACGTGATCTGCAACAACTCTCTCCTACTCACATTGCAGCACCCACACCTCACCAGCTACCTAACACTGCACCCTTACACACACAACACCCCCACACACCGTCTACACAACCACTACCATGTCCCCACAAAAACACCCATGTTTCACTGATGATGAGTTGAGGGTCATGGTGGATGACATTTTCAGGGTAGAGCCAAAACTGTTTGGCGCAGAGGTCCAATAAACATTGATTGCCAGGTAAATGGAGTTGTGGCAAAGGATAGTCAACAGGGTCAATTCTGTAGGCAGTCATCCATGCACAAGGGACAACATCAGGAAGAGGTGGAAAGACCTACGGGGGAAGGTCCTTTCCATGGCATACAGGCACCAGATAGCCAAGCAGAAGGCTGGTGGTGGGCCCCTACCTCCTACCCCACAGTTCACATCATGGGAGGAGAAGGTCTTGGACATACTGCATCCTGAAAGCCTGACTGGAATACCTGGGAGTCTGGTAAGTACCCACAACATTAATGTCACACAATTGATTAGTCCTGCATGCTTCCTCACAACCCAAATCCCCCCAATTAACTAATTGTGCCACTACACTTCTCACCTAATTTCCTAATGCCCCTCCCTTGCATGCTACCTCTCCACTCAGCCCAACTGCACTCACAGCCCTTGGCAATGGCACGTTAACTACAGGCTGATCAGATCACTATGACTCCCAGAATGCACTAACCCATCATTGTGAAAACCTGGATTGTGCACATCACATCACATGTCATGCATGTATAACTAATGTACTAGCTACACCATCTAGATTGTTTTAGTGAGGACCAGTACATGGCAATGACTTCAATGCAATGGCACACTTACGATAGCAACCAAAGCAAAAGACAGCTATAGCTGAGTGGCCATTCCCAATGGCCAGAGATCAAATATCCCAAACGAGATATAGACGGAGCTGGGTTGGAAAGTAAGATGGAAGACTCCATGCACAACACCTAGTTACAGGACAATTTTTCCCTGCTTACTCACATCCTGTGTTCCAACTAGGACACCATGGTGCATTGTGCAGCTTTAATGTGAGACATCTAGCAAGCCTGACTATTCACTAGGTAACAAACCTGAACAGTCATGCCATATATCAGACTGCACAGAAACCTGTACCCAATCAGTACGACAGCTCTCAACATGCAGTAAGGAAAACAAGTCACATATTTGAATGTACAACTAAGGTATGCTGTGCAATATCTGTCAATGTCATTGCAGGGAATCATGTAAAGCCTCTGTCTGCATCTCACAAATAAGCAACCAAACACACATTCTAACCTGAACTCTGTGTCTCACTCCCTCCACAGCTAACCTTGCCATTGCTACCATGGAGAGGATACCTGAGACTGTCAGTCCCCCTCATGGTGAAGACCCCAGTGAGGACAACACGCTTGGATGTCTGGACACTGAAGAACAACCTGACCCATCTGGGACACCTGGTCAGTCAACCACTCTCAGCCTCACCCTGCCCACATCAACTCATCCCACCCCTGTTGCATCGACATCACAGGCAACCATTCACCCAAAAGCCTGTGTCCCAAGGACTGTTCAATTTATTGTGTGCCCCACAGTACAGGGGCCTGAGTCTAACCTTGACACCCCTGACAATGATGGACCTGCAACCACTGGGAGTGGGCACACTGTGCCAGGGGCACAGACACGTGGGGATAGAGTACTTGGGAGGGGTGCTGTGGGCCAGAGTATGGGGCCTCAAAGGGACTCCACTGACCAGGAAACTAAGGCAGTCATTAGGAACACTGGCGGTCCGGACCACCATATAATGTTCATGGCGAGATCGCCACAGGCGGAACTCCGCCACGGCCAGACCACCGGCACCAGGCAGCCTGATGTTGGCAGAGTTCCTTATCCGACAGGGCAGCGCTGCCTGTGTACACCAGCCTTTCCCTGGCGGTTTCCCCCGCCAGGGAAAGGCTGGTGAAATGGGTGCCCTGGATCCCCCCTGGGGGCCCCTGCACTGCCCGTAAATTGCTACATCGAGGATGGCTCCATGTGGAGCTGTCGGCAATGTCCAGGCCCAGCATTCAGCTGGGCCGGCTTGTGGACACACTGTTTCCGCCCGCCGGCCCGGCGGAATGTTGTTTATTGGGCCGGCGGGGTTCTCAACGGGCTGGCGGTCTGTGTTTAGACTGCCAGCCTGAACTCTGCGGGAAATTGGGCAGAGTTTATAATGAGGACCTAAGTCTTGGGAGCATACCAAAGTTCCCAAGACAGGATGGGCCAAATCATCGCCATTTTGGGGGAAGATCAAAGGCTGCAGAGGGAACACCACCAGGAAGTCATGCAGCAGTGGCAGGCACAAAATGCTCACATGGCCACCATAGCAGGGGTGCTGAAGGACATCAATACCACCCTGATTGGTTTCTCCACACACCATCAGGCCCCTCCAACTAGCAATGTTACATCTGTCCCTTCTACATCTGCGGCAGCTAGTGGAATGGAGGCCCTGCCAGGGGAACCACATGCCTCAGACACCCCTCACTCTGTAGCTGAAGAACCCCCGCAAACATGGACGTCCACTCAGACATCTAGCTGGAGCAGATGACAAGACCAAACCCACTCCCATGAAGTAAACCTCTTCTGATTTGTCACACTTGTGTGCCACATATACACCCTGTTCACTGTTCTGAAACCTAACTCCATTTTCCCATGGTACAAGGACACTGGACTTGTGTAACCAACTGGTGTAGCATGGCTTATTAGCCATTACTTCACTCATCACGTTTTTTTCATTTATACACTTTAATTGTAACTGATAGTTAATTGATATGCAAAATAAATCACAATTAAACACAGCTACTGTGTATGTGTCTTTATAATTCATGTACAATAGTCAAGCTTGCCAACTGTGGTCTGGTCATGCCCCCTGTTTCGAACAGCCAGTGTAATGGTCATCAGACGGAGGCTCACTCAGCAGGAGACACATTACAACAGAAACGTCACAGGACGGATGTCAGAGAGAGGTTGAAATCCAGGCCAACACAATAGTATAGTCAGTATTCCAAACTGCAAATAGACGATGACAGAGAGTACCATCAGGATGTAAGCCATGGTGTTATACAATGCACATATACAGGTAGTAGAAGTCAGACTCATGGTCAACTATCTACAAAGCAGGGGCAGACAGATAGGTCCTATATTTCACCAGGTACAGGCTCTTCACATACCCATACCTTAGCTACACAATCGCATATCCCATGGAACACACAAAGAACATCACGCAGTACTTAAAACACACACTAACATAGGCCCCATACCTGTAGAATTGTCACCCACCTATGTCAGTATACAGTTACCTGCACCTTGGACCGCAATGTTAGAACACAAACACAGCTACATCCCATGGCCATCACAGAGTACTCCACCCATTGTGAAGCAAGAGGCCATGATCCAACCTTCAAACATGTGCCACAAACTTCATCTGACATGTAATACACCATTTTGCATCCCCCTCAGGTAAAAGAAAAGGACTAAGCAGTTACCACCCCAACAGACAGTCACCCATCCACCACAGCATCTCCCAGCACTTCCACCACCACTCCTCCCAAGATACGTAAACGCCCACACTCACCCACCCAACAGACACCCAGCAGCCACAAGCATACCTCGCACACACATGTCCCCAAGACATCGACCAAAACACCTCAGGCAACCTCTCCCTCCCTCTCCCTCCACATCCAAACCCTTTTTGCCATGACCATCCCCATGTGTATAACAAATATTTCATCTCGGAGTTTAACCTTTTCCCTACCTCTCTCCCTCCCTGTGTGACCCCCAAACGCTCTGTGTCCCTCTCCAAGTACAGCCCTTCCAACTCCATCACCTCCCCACCCCCCTGCAAGTATCCATGCCCTTCACCCTGCCAAGAATTCTACCCCTCCCAAGAGTTCCCAACCCTCCCCTAAGCCTCGAGCTAAGCCTCCCTCCCAAACCCAGGCCCAAAGATCCCCCTCCCAACCCTAAGCCCAACCCCCCCCTCCACGTTCTCCCCCCAGTCCCTGAGGTGCCTGCCTGCCCCTTGATGCCCCTACCTGTGGAGGTTACATGGCAGTCAGGTTTCAAGTTGGGGCACTTAAAATTGCCATATGTGCAAGTTCCACTTGTTGGTTTGGACTGGCCTATGGCCTCCATCTTTGTGTGCATATACACATATGTATACATATATATATATATATATATATATATATATATATATACAACACATTTGCTGACATTACCTGGCTACTTCCTCTCTGGTGGGGTTGGTGCGACGTACGAAAGCCACCCACTGCTTAATAAATAAAAAAAGGATTCCAAGAACCACCGTCACCGGTACCTAAAAAACGAACTCCACAGGTTTGTTTCAATGAGATAAAGAAATTTAATGGCCACGCGTTTCGATCTCCCGGAGATCTTCTTCACAGCCAATGGAAACAATCTGCACCACCTCCCGTAAAAACAAATAAAATGCCTCAAAATGGTGAAAAGACTATAAGCCACTCATCAAGTGCAAGAAGAAAGACAGAACAGTGTATATATATAAAAATACAAATAATAAATCTCTAATCACATTCATGATATAGCTACCATATTGCACATTTTTGTCAGATTCTGTTATCGTTGTATAAATATTCAAATCATATATTTTGGCCAGTTGACCATATTGCACATCCAAACAACTAATTTTATATTGCATCACCTTGATTGTAAAATGAGATCATATTTTTATCATTCTCTAAATTCATCACACAAATATCTATACCCTATGTTCAGGCCAAGTGGCCACACAGCACTTCATAATCTGTAGCCATTATGTCATATCTACTACATAAAAACCAAACAAATAATATACTTTCAATTTCTAAAGTGTCAATATCCTACATATCGGTTCAGTAGTAAACTGGGTTTAATTTATACATGAGAAGAAATTGTATATGAACGCACACATCATTGACACCTGCAATCCATTATGTAAGAGGACCTTAAAGACATCCCATAAGAAAACTGATGTAATTACATGATTTATCTGACTGTACACTCGTAGCCCTTCCTAGATCTCATTATAAAGTTTAGATACTCATCTTATATAGTAACCCAATACATTTTATTTTATTTTCTCATGCCTAACTTCTACCAAAAAACAACCCTGTGCACCCACATAAATGAATATATGAATATATAACCTAAGGAGAGTACTGAAAAGACTTCTACCTATTATTCCACCATAACAAACTGAAAAAGCAAAAATGCATTGCATATAGAGAGATGCCCCTAACTCTTGTCTTCCAATCATAAACATAATACAAATAATGAGAAAGCTGTTGCTAATTGTCCCATGTTATAAATACTTTCAACCTATGTGGACCGAAAGCTCCTCATCAAGATTCAGACCCATCGGGCTTTACTGTTAAGACACACAATACATTCAGACTCTAAGATCCAGAGTTTCCTCTCTTTGTTACCTCCTCTTGTTGATACCTCCACCCTGTCGATACCAAAAAAGGAAAGAGTATCAGAATTTTTGGCATGGTCTTGTTCCCAATGTCTCGCCACTGGATAGTTGTGATCACAATTTCTAATCTCTCTCAAATGCTCCAGGATGCGCTTCTTGACAGGAAAAATGGTACTTCCAATATATCGTAAGCCACATAGGCATTTTAAAACATATACACAGAAATCACTATTGCATTTGATTTCCTTGTTAATCTGTCTCTTCTGTCCATTTGGCATTGAATATGTTCTCACATTGACACTGTTCTTGCAGGCTTTGCAATTACCACACTAAAGAAAACCCTTTTGTTCAGTCAGCCAACTGTCCTGTTTGGGAGCCTTCTTCATGTCACTATGAACCAGAAAGTCTCTCACTGATCTTGCTTTGCGATAAGTAATCAAAGGAGAAGGCAAGACCTTACCACCAATCACACTGTCCGATTTCACCACATGCCAATGTTTTGAGATCATCCTTCTGATCTCTTGTAATTCGGCATTGTAAGAGGTATGGAGTCTCACCTTCCCCTCATCTATAGAAATTCTAGATTTCTTTACAAAGAGATCCTTTCTAGGGACACTTCTTGTTCTATCTCTAGCCGCCATGAGGACTCAATGGGAATATTCTCTCACTTGGAATCTATGTAGCATATTCTTTCTCATATGCATTCACATCACTACAATTACACCTGGCCCTCTATAATCCTCCGTAGGGGATGCTGAACTTCAAATTGGTCGGATGATGACTTTGTGCATGCAGGAGACTGTTACCTGCGGTCTCTTTACGATGAAGGCTAGTGCACACCTTGTCTCCCTGAATCTCCACATGCACATCAAGAAAGTCAATTGCACTATTGTGAAACTGGTGAGTAAAAGCTAGATTTATCTCATTACACGAAATTAATAAAAAAAAATCAAGCAAAAGACTAGCAGAACCATTCTAGATGACAAACATTTCATTAATGTACCTTGTCCAAAGGGCTATATGCCTCGTCCAATGCTCGTTCTCATCTGTCCAAACATGTTGTTGCTCCCACCAGCCCATAAAAATGCCAGTGAAACTTGGAGCAAAGCAGCTTCCTATGGCCGTCCCGGTCACCTGTTTATACCATTTGTCACTGTAGGGAATGGCCTCCATGGGCTAAAATGGGGAGACTTTATTTTAATTAATAAAGCCCCTCTACGTGTCAGATACCTCAAGTTTGGTATCAAATTAATTTATTTATTTAATTATAATATTCCCACAACTTACAATTGTTAGATTTAAAATAACTAGTTCTGGTAAAGAGTTTTGAACTCTACCTGAAAAGTTGCCACCTTCAGCTCTGTAGTGCCCTTCTCTGATTGGCCAGCCTCTGGCAGCCTGGCCATGCTGCCTTGATGAGGTGTGAAGTGGCCTGGGCTGAACACAAAGGAATGTACCTGGGGGTTGGAGAACTGGGGCAGCAGATGGGGAGGCAGAAAGAGGGGAGGGCTGCGAAACTGGTCTTCAAAGGCAGGGAAGGATCTTTGGAGCAATCCAGCACCTCCCCCACATCCTGCAACCCCAGGCAATTAGGTGCCATCTTGATTAGATTAGGAGAGGGTAGAAGAGAGGTGTGTTTAGGATTTGTAGCCACACCAGTGGGTGGGCTCAGCCAGATGTAACCTCCAAAAATCAGATTCAGCCATTATGGATTTTTGAAGAATGTTGCTCCCTGGGATTCATTTTTGCCACACTTCCCAGGAAGTGGTCATCACAGGGGGAAGGACCCTGCATGTGATTGGAGAACCAGGAAACCCCTGTTTTTCACCCAGAGGCAAGAGTAAATATTGCAGAGCTGCACCCACACCTCAGTTCCCTACCAGGTCCCTACCAGATCCCTACAAGGAACAAGGCAATGAAGAACTTCTGGAACCTTGGAGCAAGTTGTGGACACTTCAAGGACCCAAAAAGGACCTCTGGAAGAAGATCCAGAAGTCTGTAGATGTTTGGAGCAACTTCATAAGTTTAAGAGGTGCATTGTGGAAGTTGTAGTCCCAGACCACAGGGGGCAAAACAGAGCCTTTGAACCCTTTGCTGGTGCTGTGGACCACTTTCCTGAATCAAGAAACACTCATGGGTGGCCTGAACTCTGGACTTTGTCCCTTTCCAGTGTGACCTTTCTTAACCCTTTGAGTGCTAGTTGCTTCTATTCTCTACAAAACATTCATTCTTTAACAATTCATATCTCTGGTTCCCCTTATCCGATTGTAATCATTTTGGTGTCATTTTAACAATAAACATATACATTGGTGTTGGATTTTTATTGTGTTTTGTATTATACTTATTTACTGTTTTGTGATTTTTAAATGCTTTACACACTTGTCTCCTAAGTTAAGCCTTGTCGCTCATTGCCAAGCTAATAAGGGTTGAGCTGGCTTTAATTTATTGAGACCTAACTGGACCTAAGTGGAGGTTAGTGGCCTATTGCCAAGTGTAGGTACTTACCTGCCCTTACCAATAATCCACTTTCCAACATGTGTGTACTGTGTATGTACGTGTGTGTATGTGGCTGAGTGTGCATGTCGGTGTGAGGTTACATGTGTGTTTCACTCTTGCCACCCGTTCCCTATTTGTATGTTGTGTGTGTGTAGGTACTTGACATTTTCCAAAAGAGACAGGTAAGTGTGTGTACTTATGGTTGCTGTTGTCGCTTGTTCAGAAGTCGGGTGAGCAGGAGCAGTGGGAAGACGTGTAGTTCTGGTTTCATGGCACCTCCAGACAGGTATGGTTTCCTGAAGGTGAGTGTCTCCATTTCTACTGTTGGTTTCCGCCAGGATTTCTCTGGTGGTGCGACCACAGTGGAAACCATGGCAGTGTGCAGCCTCGTAATATGTCCAATGGGAACGGGGTCTCCGCCGGCCTGCAGGTGGCTACCGTCGACCGTGGCGGCCTGACCGCAGTGGCGGTGCTGGTGGTGGTTTGGCTATGTTCTGTTGTGAATACCGCCATGGTCATAATTTGGCGGTCTTCTCCGCCAGCCTGTTGGTGGTAGGACGGCCAACATGGTGGTCCTGGGTCCACCAAGCTCGTAATGTCCCCTAATATGTTGTAAAATAACCAACAGTTTTAAGAACTTCAAAAGAGAGTGGGTGTATGTGTTTATCTGTGTGTGCATGTAAAAATCCTGGGTGAAGTACAACAGCACCCTCACAGCACCCGACTGACAGCACCTGTACCCAACTATTTACTAGAGTATACATTTATTAGTGAGGTGTAACAACCCAAACACAGTCTGAACCTAGGCCCCTGTGGCGTACAGATAATTGACGTGCAGATCTTTTAGATACTATTCATTGAAAAAAAGGGCATTAAGTTGCAGAGCTTTAAGGTAGAAACATTTAAGGTGAAGACATCAAGGAACAGTTAATTGGTGTTCATTCACTCCATCTCCAATCATCAATGGTGTTGTCTCTAATCTTACTTCACAATCATGATCGCCCCTGCTAATCAGCATGTTAATATGTCTGAAATCAGATATTTCTGTTGTGAAGCTACCAGCCCTTGATGTACACTCTTTGGAGAAACATCCCTTTACAAAGCCCTTTCAGGTACTGTAGCAAGTGAAGTGTAGGCACTTGATTAATATATACTTGTGGTACTGAGTTATTTAAGGTAGATAAAGCTTTGAGGTACACGTCATTGCCTTACATGCTCTTGGAGTACAGTTCATAAAGAAATCGTATAAGGCCATTAATGCACAGTCATTTGAGGCACAGGCTGTTGCTGCACAGGTGCTTGAGGTACACATAATTGAGGTATATATTCTAGAGTTACAGGTAAACATAGACAGTCCATTTACAATATTATAGATACAAGTCAGCTACTCACAGTGTGCCACAGCACATCTCATGCAGCATCAATCAGAGCCAGAAGTAGCACTGGCTCATGTTAACTGCCTGACCAGCTTTAACCCTTCCTCAACTCTCAAAAGTGTCTATCCAAATACACAGAAATGGTCCATCCATCCATCCATCTATCCACCCATCCATCCTTCCATCGATCCATCCATCCCCATACACACATCCACCCACAATGCACATGCTCATAGTCTCTACCAATCCACACAGAAACATATTAAACCAAATGATAATGCATTCAAGTATACAACCCTCCCAACACACTCCAACCATATAAACACAGTTGTAGAGACAAATGAAACGTTGCTCCATTCAGCAAGGTATGGTCGTAGTAATACATGTATTTATATACCCACAGATAGAGCTACTCACTTAGTGCTCCATACACTTACCCACTCATCTATTTACTTACACTAACAGACATTCAGCACTATACAAATAATAAATACAATGAAATGTTCACTCACTCTCTTAATCACTAACTCATTCAAATACTCACCCAGCCCCATGTACCAAACCATCCATGTACTCACACATCCATCTACTGAACAATTCACTTACCAATCCAAACAATCATTAACTCTCACTCATCTTCCCACTCATCCATTCACCTCCGCCCATTCAACAATACTCACCCATCCATCTGCATATTTAGTTGTTCAGTAAACCACACATACACATTCATACAGAGCTCTATGCACAAATACAATCAGCAATCACAACTCTTCACTTTAATCTGTGATATTCAAAACATCTAAGGTGGCTCTCAGAACTGAGCATAACACACTCAAGGGGGTGGCAATCCAAAGAACTGCCAACTAGAACTGCAGATTGCTGTTACACGGAAGCACAGACTGTTGAGCTCTTCTGATTATTTATCTTATTATTCACAGGTTCAATTTTTCCAGCCCCAGTTCTCTCTTCACACTGCTATATACTGATAAACTCCTCCCACTTGTCCGGGAGCTGGATATTTCCGTTTTCATTCTGTGTCATTAATTCATCTTGGTAATTGATGTCCTGCCCTCCTCCCTTTAATGCCTGGTCTCTTTTAACCCACAAAGTGCCCAAGCATCTCTCAAGCATCAGCAATCAAATCCTAAATGAATATTGTACAACACCTACTTACTACTAAGGGCATGGTTTGGAGTGCAATGGAGTACCATGTCCAACAGGGCCAGTTTTAGCGCTGGTGACACCTGGGCAACAGTTTTTTTGGTGCCCCCTCCCCACCCATGACGTTCTCCTCGGATTCCCTCACTACCACCCAGCAAAAGTGCCCTTCACCTCTCCATAGCCTCTTTCACACATACATTTCATTTGTTTTTAAGCGCTGATAAAGGCTGACTTCACCAATCCACTCAGCTGTCCACATAAAATACAGATCTGTTCTTTGCAGCAGGCATCTTAACCCTCTGTGAGGAGATAACTTTTTTTATTTTTTAAAAGAGAATTCTGCTTTAGGATTTTCTTTTTTATTGTGTGGTGTGGCTCCATCATGTTGTTGTGACAGTAGGTCCTGCCAGTGTAAGAGATGTCCACTTGGGCAGCGGACATCTCTAAATTTGGAGTGTGGTTACTCTGTCAAGGTGACGCAGGAAAATACTGACAGTCCTTAGGCACTGAGTTGGAGTGCGGTTAGAGTGTAATGATCATAGCCACTGGTGTCATCTGGCTTTAGTTTACTGTTCAGATGAAACCTGAGCTTCAAATACACCCCGTTAGCAATTGACACTAAGAAAAACAAAGTCGAGCAGTCCAAGGCTTACTCAGGAAAGTAGTGTGACGCTAGAGAGTCAGAACTAAGTAAAACAACTCACCGTGAATATTAAATCATTGTCCAGCCAAGTATTTCTCTGCAGAATGAACAATGTACATAAAATGTCAATGCTATGATATACAATAGGTAGGTAATCGCTTTCCCTGTGTGGAGGCAGTGTATGTTGAATTAACATCTGCAGTGAGTGCAAATTCAAACAAATGCCTTGCAAGAAATGAGAATGATAGCCTCTATTTCAGTTGCCATTCACCCTTTCTTAAAACGTTGATGGTTGCCTGAAGCTTGACTTGTTCAAAAACAGTTGTTCTCATGAGTGAGGTACTTTTGCACTGTACCTGAGGTCTCTTTAATCTTCAGTTTGTACAAGCTGAGCCTGCTGCTGTCGATGATAGGTGGGTACAGTTGCCCAGTGAACAAAATCGTGCTGACTTAACCCTTGTCCAACCAACATTCTTGTTGCCTCTGGGGCACATGATTCCACTGAAAGGGGATAAAGCAACACAGCCACTGGAGCAAGGTGAAGGCATTCCTCAAATGGATTCAAGTACAGTCAGGTGAATCTCTGATGTGGGGGATCTCCATCAAAACCCCACCAAACAAAGAGAAGTGATCAATGCAGATCTTTGTGTGGGACCCAATGAACACTGAAGTCACTGCCATTCATAGTGATTGATTGTTGCTTTTCTGTTATTGTTCCAAAAGGCTCTTCCTCATGCAAGGTCAGCCATCTCCAGCCAATCAGGTCCCCCCCTCAAAGCAGATCGAAGGTAGCACTTCTCTTGGCAGGTTCCTCTTCCGAACCTGCAAAGGGGAGTTGTCAGTCAATAGGTCCAGGTTTGGTATATAACAAAGTTTCTCAGTCGCTACTGGTGTGGGACCCATGATTTTATTGTAGAGAATTCTAGGCATACTGGGAGCTTCTGCCACATACCTATATTAACATTGCAGACAGGGCTTTTTTATGACAAAGGTCCAGTCCTGGGAGCAGTTTCAGCAGGTTTTCCCTTACCCTATTCATCCCACACTTGTCCAGCCATAGGTCTTGACTTCAGGTGCTAGCAAGAAAGGGACATTCAAGACAAGGACACAAACGAGGGAGAAGCTGTCACACATTACTACCTGTTAACGTGTGGGGGGTAGCACCTCCAAGATACAATAAAATAGGAAAGGGCAGAGGTTTTCCCTGCATTTCAAGTAGGACCATTTGTCTCAAACCCTCAACACACTAGAACCTGGTGATCTACCAACCCTCAGCAGTGCATTAGGAGGTGCCTCATAATCTACCACTGCTGTTTGTAAGGCTCCTGACAATCCTCCATCATATGTACACTTCCATACTGATAATATCATGTATTCCTGTATGCCATCGGTGAACCACCAAACACACTATTCACACTTGATGAACGCACACATGTAACATCCATGTTCCTCAAGGACACAATTGCAAGGGACTAGTAAACTGCTTTAAACAGGAGAGACCATTAGGTAATCTTTCTGTATTGCCACGGTTAAAAAGATGTGTCTCTTTCTGCTTACACTACTATTAGTTGTCGAACGGCTGGTGAGCTAACAGTAGTTTCATTCATAAAAATAAGGGTCCACATGGTGTGCCTTCCAAACCATAGAGACCTGCCCCAGGTCACATGACATGTTACGGGGGAGGTATCAGAGCACACACATTTTTGCTGTGTGTGCTGAGGTAAAAATAAAAAATTAACATACAATCCCTAAGATGAACTTTAAATTAGAGGTCCATGTACCTCCAAATGCATGTATCTACAACCGCATACACACATTCCCTCAACCACCCATTATCTACTCATACACCCATTCACTCCTCTACACATTTCTATGTATACACCTATTTACTCATCCACCCATTCACCCATGTACATGTATAAACATTCACTTATTCATATGCTCACCCACCTATCGTTCCATATATGTTTTCACTCATTCAGCCATGCACCTAACTCAGCACACAACCACTCATTTACTCACCCCGTCATTCACTTACTCACTCACAATAATCTACACATGCTATCGTTCGCTCACATACTCACTCACCTATCAACACATGAACCCACTCATTCACCCACTTAGCTTCCATCACACATACACTAATTTAAACATTCTCATAAATCATCTCTTCATGGATATACTCATCCACTTATCTTCCCTGTCATCTGGATACATATACAATCATTATTCATCCAGATACTCATCTATTTACTCATTAACACAAGCACACATCTACCCATCTAGCTACCTATGCATATCCATTCACTCACTCACCTATTTACACATATGAAAATGCACTCGCTCACTGACTCTGACACACACACATTCAGTCGTCTACCTATCTATGCATACACATATCTACTCTCCAAGTTACACACCTAATTATTCATGCATCCACTCACTTACCAATGTGTTTACCTGTTAACTCACCCTCTAACTTACCTATGAATATAATTATTTATTCACCCTCTCACCTTTCAATGAATACACTCACTAAGTTACTCACTCATCCACTCAAAACACCATTCATTCATTTGTTCATCCACTCACCTATCCACGCATACCCCTTTCTTGTGCAATGCTCCTGCCCTGATTGTACTTCAAAAGGTAGCCTGGGGACTTTACCCATCCCTTCCTGACTTTAGAAGAAGCATACCCTGTCACTGGCAAATGCAGCTCACAGCTAAACCTGCCTTCCCTTTGTTTCACTAGCCAGGCTGGAGCCAAACCTCTGGGAAAGGGAAGAATTGACTAGAACCAGCTTTAAAGTTAGACAAAGGGATATCTCACATGCACAGGCTGTCACTGGGCATAAATATGGCATGCCCAGAACCTGATATCAGAACAGTCTTGGACCTGTGAAAACTCAGAAGAAGGACTGCCTTCCTGTCTGACGCCTGAAGGAAAACTGGACCTGCATGCCTTGAACCTAGGATCCCAGAACTGACTCAGAGGGTCCGTTGACTGACCTCCTGTGTGAAGGTGTTGTACAAAGCATTCTAGAGGCCTTTCCTGCTTCCTAGTTGGCCACACCCAGCTGGACCTGACCTGGTCCCCTCTGCTGGTTTCTATGTGAATTAATCCTGAACCTCAAGCACTGTCCACAAGATCCTGGATGATTGGCTGGAGTCAAACTGTATTTGTGCCTGCTTAACTGAAGGTTTCACTAGATCTGATGCAGAGCAATGGAGAACGTTGTAGACCTGTACAGCTCCATACCAAGGCCTTACCAGAACCAATGCAGAGGGATGCAAAACCCTGCAAAGCCATGCATCTCCAACTGGAAACCTCACTGGATCAAACACAGATGCGACGCATAGTTACCCCGAGCTCCAGCTCGCCAAAGGCTTCATGAGTTCCAGTGCTAAACTAAGCAAAGTCCAGCTCTCGGTTGAAATCCTCACTGGATTCCATACAGAACCACGTAGAGCAAGGTGGAGCCTTCCATAGTAGCACCACATAGTCCTCGCATCAAAGTCAGATGGCAAAATGTCAGTGCACTGAACCTGGTCCTGTATCTGGCACACACTTCATCGCACCCAGCCTAAACTCATGACTTTGTCCCGATCCAGGACGACTAGACATCTGCAGTTGGTGCTTTGTGCTTTTTGGCACTATTTTTACCTGAAACTTTCAAAACCCATAACTCCAGTTCTACTACTTTTGGTGGTTTTGGTGTTGTTTTATTTATTAAAATATACTCAATTTCTTTATTTAGGTTGGGATTTGTCTCTAGTGTCACTTTATTACTGTTTGAGTGCTGCCTAGATACTTTATACATTGCCTCTAAATTAAGCCTGACTGCCTTTGTGCCAGGTGACCAGAGGAATTAGCACAGGTTCATTAGTGACTTCTGTCGTTCACCCTGGCAAAGACTGTGATTGTTACTTGAAGTTTGCCTTCACTTGCTTCAGTAAATAATCCAGTTTCTTACAGTGACCTTAGAACCAATTGGAACTCACCGGGCTGTCAATAGCACTTGACATTTATACCAATTGGAGGATATTTGCTGTACAATCGCTAATAGCATAATAAAAATACATTGCCAATTATATGGTCAACTAATTCACATTTTATTGGATATAGAACCTCGCTGATGTGAGAGATATTTGGGTTTTATAGCCCCTTGAGCAATGATTTTACATTTTCTTTCGTCTAACCCTCCATTTTCCTGAGGTATAAGCATGTTGATTTGGTCCAGGAAAATGTTTGCGGGGCTTTGTTCAACAAATTGAAGTGAGGCTCTTCATAAACATGTTCACATTTTTTTTAAAAAGTCCTGCAGGGAAAGAAAAGCATGCCTAGTGTAGCATCTGGTACTTTTGGTTTTATTAGCCATGATCAGTAATACATAAGGCACCTTCTCTATAAAATCTATAGCTAAATTAGGCCTTGGTGAAACTGAAATTATGCCAGCATCATTTTTACAATTATGGGAATTGTGTGCTACCCTTCCTACGCGAAATTCTCCGACTTTTGCCATTATGGCACTTCACATAAAAATAAATAATAATATTTGTGGGAAAAATCTACAGTAAAAGCACAGGAACAACAACGCGAGTGGATGCTCTTCTCAGTGCTTTTATCCAATGTGTCATTGTATCAAACGTAGATGTAAGGACCGATTTCACGCTAAAATATATTTCTAAAAAATGACGTATTTGCATTTCACATGATTATGTGTGATTTTGCATAATTTTGCCATGATTTTGAGTGATTACAGAAATTTCAGAGAACCCTAAAATAAATGTTGCAGCATGAGCACAGACCAGGAAAAAGCGTGGGTGATTGGAGATTAATGGCTTCTCTGCCCCTCGACATTCTGAAGGGTATAGCTGTGTCCTCATACATTCCAGAGCTGTTCATATTTCAGATGTGCCAAGTTGCCCACAAAACCAGCATGTGAGGATGTGTCGTGGTCTTGAAGGGGGCGGGGCTTTTGCTGTGAATGTCCCAAGAAGGTCTTCTGCCCTCTTCCCCTGCCCCATAGACCTCCTCCTTCCACCAAAAAAACCCAGAACAAAACGTTTTGGAGGCTGCTGGTAATGTAATTGGGGGTTTTTACATCCCTTAATGGACATCGCCTGATTGCAGCCTCAAAAGATGAGCTGGAAATCCACTCTCTGCATTCGCTTCCAGCTTGCCTCGCCTGCCACCGTGTATTTTCGCCTCCTTACCGGGTGACTGTGTGAAGGGAGCCACAATCGTGTGACACACGGTGGCACCATGTGAGTAGGCAGGTCTGATATTTTCTCATAATCGTTATGCAAAATGTTGAATATAGTTGACCACTTATAGAGATCAGAGAAAATCTTATCAGTAAGCCTTTGTTATAATTTCTAAAAACTGTTGGCCAGAAATGAAGTACATTGGGGCATCTTGTCTTAACATAGTAAATCCAGTAACTATAATAAAAAAAAAAAAAACATTGCAAGCCACCAGATTCACCCGTGGTTTCCCAACATTAATATTATAAATTCTTCAATCTAGTGACGCAAACGAGCAAATCTGTTCTCTTTTTCATGAAAATGATGATCAGATGTGATTTTTTAAATCATATTATGAAATATATCACACCATGGCTAACAGGTACTGGCTTTAAGAGGCACTACACGCCATCATGGTATTAAGCATCCTTTGGCTTCTTAAACAGATCGATGTGCCAATCCCTAAAGGTGTCCGCTCTGCAGTTCAAAGATCTATGTCCAAGAGTTTGCCTGGAGGAGGGTCCGCTATGTAAGTACACCCACTCATATCCAAGTTCATTAAGACTTTTACCAGATGTTTCACAAGCCAGTGGTATACCTCAAAGGGTCACAGTAGTACAACAAATTTTCTATATAGGGCAAAATGATCAATCTTATTTTCAAAGTTCATTACTGTGTATAGTGTAATGACCGATCTATAGATTCATCACCGGGCTCGAGTTGTCAGCTGAACGACGAGGCTGAATGCCACAGTATCTGAAGTATTGGACTCACACAAATCGAAATTCAATCAGTGTATCTGATATTTATCATTTATAAGCTCCAGCGCCTGTTAGAGTTATGACAGATTCACACCAAATCCTGTCTTCAAAGTAAAACAAAGGGACTGTCAAAAGGCATTATAGATCGGCCTTGATGCCGCTGTGCTTGAACAGCAGCCGGGGGATTTCTTCAGACTGATGTGCGAGCATTTGCATTATACAGTAGTTTCAAAGAAGAAAGACAGTGAGAAAACCCCGCATCAAATGACCCAAGAAGCAATGGTCAGGAGGTCAGGGATGAGACGGCCATTTTGTACGTCCTTGGACTGTGGAATGACAAAGATCAGATTATAGCTTCCCTATAACTCAGTTTTCCCAGCACCCTTTTTCAATGCCTTCCCTTTTTATTCTCTTCCTGATTTTCTTCCCTTTTCTTTTCACCAGCCAAATAATTTCAACATTCCTTTTTTCCTTTCTTGTCCTGTCCACTCCAGACAGCGTGCTCTTTTAAGTTATGGGTAATTTTATGAGTGTACTAAAAACATTTTATCTGAAACAAATAGACCAAAATGCTCTTAAAGGAAAGTGATTAAGACGCGCTAAATTGTAACTGATAAAAAAAAAAATCCTTAAATTGAACTAGATTCTCCATTGAATAGTTTAAACATTACAAAAGTGCCTAAGAAAGGAAAGTAATGTTTTGCTATTTCAGCTATAAATATCTCTTTGGCTGCGTAGGAACGTTTGTATAAAATTGCATGGCAGCAGAGCATATACTGTATAGGAAAAGCAAAATGGCAGCTTTTGAGCTGCACAGGAACTTTCACATGAAAGCACATTTCATCTAAGCATACTTATGAATAGCAATAAGGCAGTTATTGATCTGTGCAGTACCTTTTGCACACAATCACATTGCAGCTGTGAATAGGGAGAGCAGCAATATGGCTGCTGTTGGGCATTCAGATAGGTTTGTGCACTCGCACAATACAGCTAAGCACAGCCATCAAGGAAGACAGAGGGCACAAAGATAGAACACAAAAGAGAAGTGGTCCATGACACCAGCAGGTAAGCATACTAGGCATGTAGCAGTACCAGCCACGGTGGAAAGCAGAAAATAACAGCTAAATAAGGATGGGGACGAAGTTCTATTTTAAGAAAATGATGCCTCTCTCACAGATTACTTGTTCTTTTTAAAAAAAAAAAATGTTTCTGAAGAGTGAGCCAGTACATTTAGGGACTCATTACGAGTTGGGCGGTCAAACTGTCGGACCGCAAAACCCGCAGGGTGAGGCTGCTCTCATACCGGTGGCCTCACCCACCATCGTATTACGATGTTTCCACTGGGCTGCGGAAATAGTGCCATGGCACAGCACTGCACAACAGCACCCTCGGAATGTGCAGTGTCTGCAGAGCAGACAGTGCACATTCCAAGGGTGCTGGCAGCGGGGCTCCAGCACTGCCCATGCCTATGGCCACATGTGGCCCCCAGCACTGACTTTCTGCCAGCCTTTCCATTACTGGCGAAAGTGGACTTGTGGGAACCTCCATGGTGGACCACGAGCTTGACCACAGCCACCCCAGTTTAAAGGCGTAATCTTGCACATAGGAGTGTTGAAAGACTGGAATTGCACCTGAATTTCATGATTGAAAAATGAATTTGCGGTATTTAGATGCTATTTAAGCTTCATCATAAAAATATACCGTGACAAAAGTAATATGAATAATCATGGTGCATTATGGTCTCTGAAGGACACTGGTCCGTATAAAAGTCACGTGCTAGCCTGAATCTAAAAGGAAGTGCTCATTATGTGTTGTGAACCGACCTACCTGTGATCAAGGCTGTGTTAAGGAAGCCGAAACGCGTCAGGAGAAACTATGCTGCCTATCGATATGGGACAATAAAGAACGTGGTATGTTTCAAACAGTCAGGCTTCGGCATTTCTTTTTGTCTACATGTTACTACGGGATCTCCGTCCCCGTCAAGCAGAAGCCGCCCTGTAGGGTCGGGGGCTCCCAGGATGGAGAACTTTTGGACTGATTTATTAATTTGAGGAGCATGACCCGCTCTCCTAAGCGCAAGTTAAGGGATTTAACCCGGAATATTAAAGCACAAAGGAGAGCAAGGGAGAGAGAGGAGGATGGAAACTCCTTTCTAAGACTGCTGATTCTGCACGTTTTTCCAAAGACACTGAAAAGCAGCAAGTAAGAGTAGTGCGGTTTACATAAAATACGAAGTTTAAAGGCGTAATCTTGCACGTAGGAGTGTTGAAAGACTGGAATTGCACCTGAATTTTATGATTGAAAAATGAATTTGCGGTATTTAGATGCTATTTAAGCTTCATCATAAAAATATACCGTGACAAAAGTAATATGAATAATCATGGTGCATTATGGTCTCTGAAGGACACTGGTCCGTATAAAAGTCACGTGCTAGCCTGAATCTAAAAGAAAGTGCTCATTATGTGTTGTGAACCGACCTACCTGTGATCAAGGCTGTGTTAAGGAAGCCGAAACGCGTCAGGAGAAACTATGCTGCCTATTGATATGGGACAATAAAGAACGTGGTATGTTTCAAACAGTCAGGCTTCGGCATTTCTTTTTGTCTACATATATATATATATATATATATATATAAATATATATGTATATATATATATACATATATATATATACATATATATATATATGAGAAATGTAAAATGGCAATGAATGTCATTCTAGATAAATATGAGAATCAAATAGAAGAACGTAAAAAGAGCACGTTTCTAAGAGATGAGAAAGACTATCAAAGGGGTCGCATTTTAACTTTTGCTAAAAGATTTGACATTTTGAAACAACAATTACACACAGGGCAGATTGATCTTGAGCACATTAGAGTCACAGAAAACAGCGGATCAGACACAGACTTAAGTGAAGGGGAAGGAACGATTACCACTTGTAGAAAAATGACTTTTTTAGATGAAATGAAACTAGTGTACCTAGACCAAGCAACACCAAGAAACAAGGGAAGAGGCAGAGGCCGGGGTTGGGAAAAAACAAAGGAAGTAAGAGATATAGGAAAACAAGAAGGGGGGGCAGAAAAAGGAAAGGATTACATGCTACGCAGCAGGAAGTGACAATAAAGAATGACATGGAACCTACTGAGACAGATAAATTGATTGTAAATCTATCAAATTACCAACTAACCAAGGCAGAACAAAGTGTTTTACAGAAAGGCCTCAGTTTCTGCCCTGAAAGACATTTTGACTATGTACAAACTAAAATTGATGTATATAAATTCATATGAAAGTTGAAACTGGCAAAGTACTTGGCAAAAGTATAATGCAACAAACCGATAAGAGAGGCTCAAGCAAGTTGTGATTTAAATCTGATAATAGAACAAAAATCTGACCTAAAAACAATGTACGACTTAATTTATGGTTTAGAAGATGATCAAATGACAGAGACACAAATATTGTCAACATTAGGGACAGATATTGAACAACAGGAACTCACAAAATTCAAACCTAAATCAAAGTTCTGCCCTATTATCATGCCAGTTAATAAGATTGATGTATTTCATGATTTGTTTATCACTGATTTAGAGAAGATACTATTTCAAACTAACAAAAGTGGTAAGGAGAATTTACCTAAAGATCAACGAGATGCACTCAAGAACTTGATGGAAAATCAAACTATAGAGATCAAACCAGCGGATAAAGGAGGCAACATTGTTATCTGGGAAGAAAAATATTATCTTGCTGAAGCCTATAAACAATTGAGTGTAGAATCAAATTATTGTAAGTTGAACAAAAATCTGATTAATGATCTGGTGCAGGACTTTAAACATAGCCTGGAAAAATGGCATTCAGATGGTCTGATTAATATAGATGAAGTAAGATTTATGACAAATGAGAATCCAATCATGCCTACCTTATACTTTCTGCCAAAGATTCATAAAACCTTAAAGAAACCTCCAGGAAGACCAATCATCTCCAGTTGTGGATCGTTATGTGAAAATGTATCTCACTATGTGGGTTATTTCCTGGCACCCATGGTTAAAGGATTAAATTCATATATCAAAGATTCAGGAGATTTTCTTAGATTATTGGAGGATATGGCATGGCAGATGGACTATATATTGATTACTATAAATGTGGTTTCTCTCTACACATCAATCTCACATGAAGTAATCATGAAGGCAGTTAAATATCTTTTACAGCAGAGAAATATTAAATTATTAAAACAATAAGAAATGCTGCTAGAGATGACGGAATTGTGTTTGAGAAACAATGTGTTTATATTCAATCATCAGATTTATATACAAGTCTGTGGTACTGCCATGGGAGTTTCATTTTCTCCAAGCTATGTGAATTTAACCATGGATTGGTGGGAAAAACAAAAAAACATGTAGCTTGGGGAGAAGAAAATGAAGGCTATATGGTAAGTAATGGTATGGATACGATATATAGACGATTTATTCTTAATTTGGAATGGCACAGAGACGCTCTTCAAGGAGTTCTTCACTAAATTGAATACAAATGATATAGGACTCCAGTTTACATACAGAGTGAGCAAAATCTCTATTTAGTTCTTGGATGTGATGGTATACATAGAAAATGACACACTACAAACGACATTGCATCGAAAATCTACAGCGACTAACAGTGTCTTACATGGATCAAGCTTCCATCCAAAATCGCTCATGAGACGTATTCCTTATGGTGAATTTATTAGAGTTAAGAGAAATTTCTCAAAGAAGGAAGACATGGACATAAAATTCAGAGATATGGAACAAAGATTTTTAACACGAGGATACAAGCCTAGAGATGTTAAACAAGGCGAAAAAAAGCAAGATTGATAACACGAGCACAGACTCTGGTTAACAAGACGGAACAAAAATTAGAGGATGGAGATGAAAAGATAAGACTAATTTTGAGTTACAGCAAATGACAAATATTGAATATTCTAAATAAACATTGGCATTTAATTAAGAAAGATCTGGATATTGCACCACGAGTTGGAATACGACCTTATGTAACTTACATTGAAGGACACACTGGTGAAGAGTCAATTTGAATCTCCAATAGCATCTAATTCGCTAACAGATTCTAACAAAGGTTTTTTTCTGTTGCAACAGATGTAAGGCATGTCAGATTGGCTGCAACAGAAAAAAGGTTGTAGACTTTCAGGGGAGAGAAATCCCCATTGAAGACAGGATAACATGTGAGACTACATTTGTAATGTATGTAATAGAGTGTCTTTGTGGGTTAAAGTATGTAAGGAGTACCATCTGTCCATTAAAGAAATGAATACTTGAACATATCAGGGCAGTACAAAATGATGATACTAACTATGCATGACTAAACAGTTGAAAAGTCATAAGGGAGCCAATTGTTTGCATATGAAATATTTTGGGGTAGCAACTATTAAAAAACAAAAAAGAGGGGCAGACAGGGTGTTAGAAATGGGGTCTTTGGTTGGCAGTCAGGTTACCTCCTGTCCAAGCAAGGACCCTCACTCTAGTCAGGGTAAAAGAGAATCACCCTCAGCTAACCTCTGCTTACCCTCTTGGTAGCTTGGCACGAGCAGTAGGCTTAACGTCAGAGTGCTAGGTGTAAAGTATTTGTACCAACACACACAGTAACTTAATGAAAACACTACAAAATGACACAAAACAGGTTTAGAAAATTAGGGAATATTTATCTAAACAAAACAAGACCAAAACGACAAAACTCCACAATACATAAGTCAAGTTATCAATTAAAAAGCAAAAAGAGTCTTCATGTAAATTTAAACATCACTAACACTGTTAGCGTGAAAATGTACCTTGGGTGCGTCAAAAATAACCCCACACGGGCAAGTGTGCGTCAAAAAGAGCTTGCGAAGTGTCGATTTCATTCATGAGCGAGACCTTGAATCGTTTCTCCTTTCGTCGGGTCGGGGTGCGTCATTTCTTTTCTCCGCAGGGGAGCGATGCATCGATCCGGTCAGCACTCTCGGGTCCGGGCAGGCCTTGCATTGTTTTTACATGCCCAGGGGTAACTGCGTCAGAAATCCAGCCGCACGATGATCCGAAAACCACGCAGCGCGGGTTGCGATCTCACCAGCCTCCGTCAGCGACACTGCGCGTTGTTTCTCCAGCTCCGTGCATCAATTTTTCAGTTGCGTTGTAGGCGAGTGTCAATTTTCAGCCCCGAAGCCGGTGGCATGTTGATTTTTCAGCCGCAGATCAGAGTTGCGTCGATCTTTTCCCACACGGCGTTCTGTGCGTGGATTTCTTCCTCTTAGGCTTCCAGCCTCTCCTTTCAGGGTCCCTGGAACTGGATGGGCACCACTTGGCACGGTAGGAGTCTCTCCAGAGACTCCAGGTGCTGGCAGAGAGAAATCTTTGCTGTCCCTGAAACTTCAAACAACAGGAGGCAAGCTCTAAATGAAGACCTAGGAGATCTTCACAAGATGGAAGGCACACACAGTCCAGTCTTTGCCCTCTTACTCTGGCAGAAGCAGCAACTGCATGATAGCTCCACAAAGCAAAGTGACAGGCAGGGCAGCTCTTCTTCCTCAGCTCTTCAGCTCTTCTCCAGGCAGAGGTTCCTCTTGGTTTCCAGAAGTGTTCTTAAGTCTGTTGTTTTGGGTGCCCTTGATATACCCATTTTCTCCTTTGAAGTAGGCCTACTTCAAAGAAAAGTCTCTCTTAATTGTGAAATCCTGACTTGCCCAGGCCAGGCCCCAGACACTCACCAATGGGTTGGAGACTGTATTGTGAGAGGGCAGGCACAGCTCTTTCATCTGTAAGTGACCACTTCTCCCCTCCCTCCTAGCACAAATGGCTTATCAGGATATGCAGGCTACACCACAGCTCCCTTTGTGTCACTGTCTAGTGAGAGGTGCAACCAGCCTAACTGTCAAACTGACCCAGACAGGGAATCCACAAACAGGCAGAGTCACAGAAATGGTTTAAGCAAGAACATGCTTACTTTCTAAAAGTGGCATTTTCAAACACACAATCTTAAAATCAATTTTACTAAAAGATGTATTTTGAAATTGTGAGCTCAGAGACCCCAAACTCCACATGTCCATCTGCTCCCAAAGGGAATCAACACTTCAATCAGGTTTAAAGGTAGCCCCCATGTTAACCTATGAGAGGGACAGGCCTTGCAACAGTGAAAAACGAATTTAGCAATATGTCACTGTCAGGACATATAAAACACATTACTCTATGTCCTACCTTAACCATACACTGCACCCTGCCCTTGGGGTACATAGGGCCTACCTTAGGGGTGACTTACATGTAAGAAAAGGGAAGGTTTAAGGCTGGCAAGTGGGTACACTTGCCAAGTTGAATTTACAGTTAAAAACTACATACACAGACACTGCAGTGGCAGGTCTGAGACATGATTACAGAGCTACTTCTGTAGGTGGCACAACCAGTGCTGCAGGCCCACTAGTAGCATTTAATGTACAGGCCCTGGGCACCTCTAGTGCACTGTACTAGGGACTTACTAATAAATCAAATATGCCAATCATGAATAAGCCAATTACATACACATTTAGTAAAGGAACACTTGCACTTTAGCACTGGTTAGCAGTGGTAAAGTGCCCAGAGTAACAAAAACAGCAAAATCAAAGTCCAGCACACATCAACAACCTGGGAAACTGAGGCAAAAAGTTAAGGGAGACGACGCCAAGGATGAAAAGTCTAACACAGGGTTAAACAACTCAGGCGTTTAGAATCAAGGTACATCATTAGATTAAAAACTAAGATCCCTTATGGGATCGATGGCGATGAGGAACTGTACTGTCATTTATGGACACAGGTATAGGATTGGACAGATAAGGTGCATACACAGAATGACTCTTCCTGTAATATTTATGTGGAGGGATGAGATTACATCAGGAGTAACTGATAGATATGTTGGCATTGATAAATAGAGGGGGGCACTAGATCTGCCACTATGAGCATGAGACTGATTAACTACTTAAGTTAGGACTGGCAAGTAATAGCCCTGGAAAGAGGGAAAAAATAGCTATTTTTTCACAGGTTGAAGTATATGCAAAATGTACAAAATATGGTAATTGATGGCTATAGTAGAGAGGAGATGTATGTTAAGTCTGTTTTTTTCTTTGTTCACATCATGTTTGTGTGGGAGTATGTAAATTATTCACTAGGTTGGTGTTGTTATAATTTTTTTTTAAAGTGCAGGACTACATATCCCATAATGCCACATAAAGGAATGAGGGGAGAAAGTATAAATTACAAAGAATGGATCACTTGTTTACTGTGATCAAGACCTTGTTGGTTGAAACGCGTTGGTGTTGGGCTAATTGATTCACTTCACCAATAAATAAGAATTCCCAAGTATCCTGTGAGTGCCGCGTATGACTATTGGTCAATTTGTTGGTGAATTAATATAGGGAACTGGTCTTTCCCAGACGCGAGCTCCGACGTGCCGAGTGTGCCGAGAGGGGACCATTTGGTATATAGGAGATAGAGATAAAAAAACATAGAAATTCACTTGAAAAATTAAGGTTACAGAGACTATAACTCGTGCCCCCACCATGCACAGTTTTCTCATCAATAATTTTACTGCAAATAATACACAACTCTAATAATACATAACTATAACTGCTTAATTTCAATGGGTTTGTTTGTTGTATGAGGAACGCCACCCCCCAGGGCCTGATCCTGCTACCTCCCAAGGTGACCACCCTTGGGAGGTAGCTGTTTGGTTTTGCTTGGCAGCAAGAGCTGTGACAGTTCCCGCCAAGCAAAAGCAAACATAATTCTGCTCCCAGCAAGCAGGAGCATTAAAATTGCTACCCCTTGCTGGGAGCAGAGTTTTCATCTCTTTCCCTGCCCACTGTTATGCAGGCAGGGAGAGAGATGAGAAGATTGCTCCCACTCGCAGGGACCTGCATTTTTACCAGCTCCCTGCATGTAGTAGCAGTGCCGGCTGCTGCAGGAGTCGGGCATCCGACTTGTACTGCGGGGCCTTGAGGCTGCCCCCGTGATCCCCTAATCATTTGAGATTTGTGCTCATGGCCAAGCCAAAGCAAGTGTGTTTTCTTTACACTGCCACAGTGAAGAGTTAACTTGCTTTTTTCTAGTGCAATATCTCATGTAGTGTCTGTAACGAGTGCGTTTTTTTTTGTCTTCTGCTGCTGAGACTAGAGATTGTGTTCTAAACTTTTAAAGAAGTCCCTCCTGTTTGGCCCGCTCCATTTACATTAGTGATATGCAATGTCGTTGTCCCCCATTTTTCCTGGAAGAGGGAGAGCTTACTAAAAGGACAGCCCTGAGGGTGTTTCCCGCCAATTTTGGAGAAGCGTTTTTTGATGCATAGGAATATGATCACATCTCCACCAAACAAGGAAGCACTTCATGAGTGTTGTGGGGTAGCCCGCAGAGCCTGGCTGCAGGCCAGGCCCTTCGGCCGTGTGCGGTGTGGCCTTGGGTGATTATAAGGGGGTGGCCACAGGGCCTAGCAGCAGGCCAAAGGATGTACGTAGCAGTGGTTGGGTTAACGTAAAGTAATTAAAATTACTTTACATTTTAAAAAACATAGAAATCCAATGAAAAAACAAAGGTCACATGGAATTCATAGTTAGGAAATAGAATTAAAAAAACATAGACATGAACTTAAAAAACCAAAGGTTACAAGGACATTATAGTAAGGCTCACATTTCAGACATACAAAACAATGGAAATTCAGCTGTTATAGTTATAACAAGACACTGTAACTCGTGCCCTAAGGTAACTATAACTCGCGCCCTCACCATGCTCTGCTAATTACCGCAGATATTACATCACTCATGACATTTTCTATGACATTTTTATAATATCACTGTAACATTTGCAGTAAAAGTATTGATGAGAAAACGCTGTATGGCTGGGTAGGTGAGTTATAGTTACCTTAGGGCACAAAATATAGTTTCTTGAGATAACTCTGAATTTCTATGGTTTTGTATGTTTGAAATGTGAGTCTAACTATAATGTCCCTGTAAGTGAATTTCTATATTTTTTATTCTATTTCCTAACTATAACATTCCTGTAAACTTTGATTTTCTCAGTGAATATATATATATATATTCACTAAAAAAAACAAAGGTTATAGGGATGTTATAGTTAGGAAATAGAATTAAAAAACCTTGGAAATTCACTGAAAAAACTAAGGTTACAGGGACGTTATAGTTAGGAAATAGAATTAAAAAAACCTTAGAAATTCACTGAAAAAAACAAAAGTTACATGGACGTTATAGTTAGGTTCTGAATTAACTCATACAAAACAGTAGAAATTTAGCAGTTATAGGTACCTCAGCTAACTATAACTGGTGCTCCCGTAATGCACTGCTCATGACCTCAGATATTACATCACTCATGGCATGGTCAGTGACATCACTGATGACATCACTGATGGCATCTCATATGACATCACTGACCTTCGACCTTCACACTGAACTATGGGGATTTTCTAATTTTTTTTTTTTTTTAGCCCTTTGTGGGCTTGGTAGTTAAAAAAAAAACATAAAAAAGGGACCACAGGTGGAGCCCCTAAGGGCTCTCCCACGGCCCCTACTTTTTTTTTTCATTTAAAAAAAAATAATGTAATTTTATAATAAAGCCCTTTATGGGCTATGTGGGACAGTGATGGAGGCCCTCAAGGGCTCCCCCCACGGTCCCTACCTTTTTTTTTTTTTTAAACAATGCCCTTACGGACTACCTGACACTGCAGGGGAAGCCTTAAGGCTTCTCCTGCAGTGCTTATGCTTCAGCAAGCACAGAGCTGCTTTGACAGCAGCCCCCTGCTTGCTGAAGCATTTCATCCTAATCCCCTGAACGTGTGAGGAGGACAGAGATGAAATTTTGGATTTTAACAGTGGGAGCTGCTCTAAAGGTCCAGCTGTCAAAAGCCAAAGTGTTTGCTGTGACTTGGCTGCAGCGCTGCAGCCAAGCCACAACAAACATCTATGTCCCGGGGGTGGGCACCCCGGGACATAGCAGGAGCCGGCCCTGGAGGGGTGGTAGTCCACAGGGCCATCAGAGGCACCTCGAGGGGGGCCGCGTCACCCCCCCTTCAACTAGATCTTACCCCCAGGGAGTGATGGTCCCCGGGTCATGGGGGTCTATTAGGGCCCCCCTTTATTTTTTAAAGCATTTGCCCCAGGGGGTGGTGGTCCCTGGGGTGCGGGGGTCCACGCGGCCCCTGCTCCAACTACACTTTTGCCCCGGGGGGTAGTGGTCCCCCTGGCAGGGGGCGGGCCATGGGTCTCCCGCTATGATTACAAGATCACCCCGGGAAGGTGGTGGTCCCCAGGGCAGCGAGGGGCCCTGATCCCCCACATTTATTACAAGATCACCCTGGGGAGGTGGTGGCACCCGGGGCAGCAGGGGTGGGGACACAGGGCCTCCCTGGGTAAGTGGGGGTCCACAGGCCCCCCCCCCACTTTAATTACAATTTAGCCCCGGGAGGTGGTGGTATCCGGGGCAGTGGGAGGGGGCCAGGTGGCCCCCTCCCACATATTGCAATAAAGTTCTGGGGAGGTGGCGGCCCCCCGGGGCAGCGGGAAGGGGACAGGAGCCCCCCCACTGCTTTTTTTTTTTAAAAAGCCCTCGGGGGATTAGACAAATGAAGCGCGGGAGCCCGCACATAGTTTTTTAAATTTTATTTTACAACTGGATTCATGGATCCACCGTGTCACCGCTCATAAAATCAACAAAAAATGCTTTTTAGCCCTGAGAGGGGTGTGCCTTTTGGACCCGAGCACCTGAGCTAAGGGGGTCAGCGTGTTCGTACCCTGGCCCTTTTTGTTTGTTTTTTACTTTTTTGGGGGACTCAGCTTCAGCTGAGTCCCAAAATAGCTGACAACACTTCAACAGCTTCGGTTGTTGAAGTGTTAACAGCCAATCAGATCTCAGCACGAGATCATTAGGGGTCGCAAATCCTTTGCGCCCCTAGATATCCAAATTTGTTTTCCCCTTAAGTTCTCAAAAACTACTGAACAGAATTACACCAAAACAAAGAAAAGCATTCTTTCTGGTCCAGAACCTACCTTCCTGCTAAACTTGGTGTAATTTTGTCCAGTAGTTTTTGCGCTATCGCTGTTACAAATTGCTATGGAAAAATGAATGGGGAAAATGTGTTTTGGGACCCCCCCTTTTTTCTTGGCCCCTTCCTCCCCCCCGGTACGGATCACCCTGAAACTTTTCAGGCAGCAGCTGATGGAACTGGCAATTCCTTTTGGAACGTTTTGTGAAGATTCGTCAAGAGGTGCCAAAGATATAGGCAAGTAAAAAAACACTTTTTGTATAGAAACGTAATCCTACCTATAACTACCTAGTGGCGATCACCACTAGGTTCACTAGGTTTTATATATATATATATATATATATATATATATATATATATATACTAAACCAGTAGCTCCAAACTGGCACCCAAACAGGGCATGGCGTGTCGTAAGGGGAGTACCAGCAGCCACAGGAGTATGCATCAAAGAGAGTTACTCCTGTGTGTGCTGGTATTATATATATATATATATATATATATATATATATATATATATATATATATATATATATATATATATATTTACATACATATATTTACATACATATATATGTATATATAATAATACACACACACACACATATATATATTTATTAAAATAAAAATAAACAACGGTTAAAGTAGCATTATATTAAGGTGAATATGTCAGTGATAACATTAATGTTTTGAACTGAAAAAACACAGAAATTCACCAGGTATATTTAGCAGCGATAACTATAACTTGCGCCCCCACCCTGCACTGCTTAGTAGCACACATATTACTTTACTCGTGACGTGTTCTATGACATAATTTATTATATCACTGATGACATTTCAAATGACATAATTGATGAAATCACTATAACACTACCTTAACCTTTGACTTTTCGAGTGAATTTCTAGGTCTTTTTTAATGGATAGTATTATTGCATTATGATAAGTAAATCCAACCACCAACTGCTCACGGCCTTTGGCTGCAGGGCCTGGCCAACCCCTTACATTTATCCAACCCCGTGCTGCGCAGAGCCGAAGGCACAGTGGGGTGTTGGCCACAGGGCCTGGCCTTTAAGTAGCAATGGGCTAATTCTTTTGTGGGTGTGTGTTTGCAGTAGCATGTCCTTCCATATACCCTTTCTTAAATTTCCTTAATCTGCCATTTAGGAGTAAGTATTCCCCATTTTTCAACAAATCCCCATCGCCCCTTCCACCTTTAGTTTTTTCTGAGAAATATATATATATTATATATTATCTTTTAACATTTATATATATATACATATAAATATATATATGTGTTAACAAGATTTGCATAACTAAATTAAATAATGTATTTCCTTTTTTACAGTTAGCAAAAAATGTAATAAAAAATAAGCAAACCTTTATATAAAAAAGATAAATAATCTGTTACGTAATGCATAATTGTAACAAAATTTCCTACATAATAAATAAAAATAAAAATGTTAGTGAGTGTGGGCTTTTTTAAATTAGTGTTTAAAAAGTATTATTTATAAATTAAATTAACATATGTAAACTGTGTAATTATTTAATACATGTTTAATTTGCTGAGTTATTGTGCTGTATCTGTTTATGTTATTAGTTCCGCATTAAAGACAAAAATAATATAAATAATTTACATGTATATTTTACAATGAACTATTTTAAATCATTTTTTAAAGACTAATGCACTTTAAACATTGGCCTTATCTTAGTTCCACAAACTTGTGCAAAGTTACTATTAATAAATTTAAATTCAGAGATTCTGTCATAAGAGGCTCCACTTACTGATTTGAAGAGGTGCAGATATGTACAGTTACTCCTGGAAATATTACATTAGACAACTCTTCAAAATTAGGTAAAGCTGACATCATATATAATTTATCTATGCAACAACGAGTTATAAAACACATGGGATGACACATACATGTCTCAGAACGTTTCATGGTTAGCCACTTAACAATACCTGCCATTCTTAAAGCTCTACCTGGCCCTCAATGAAATGTGGGAGAAGGGCACGTGTAAATTCGTAAAAACTGCTTTAAGCTGCTCTTCTAATAAGCCTTTACCAGCGCCAAGACACCCTATACAAAAACAAATCAATTCAAATCTTCTATACATAAATAAAAAATCTCCATACTTTGTGGGACTTCCACACTCAATGGTGACCTTTCGAAATGCAAAACATGCAAGGCCCCTGCCTTAAGAACCAGTTCAAGTTTTTTTGTATTCTGACTGCAGTTTTTATGTTTTTCCGGGTTCAACTCACACTTGCGCCTAGAGAAATATGCGAGGAATGAACCCCTCGAACATAACATGAACCAGAAGGAGTTCAAGAAGGTTTCTTTCAGCAAAGCTTTTATTCAGGGAACGTTTAACCTAAATTACAAAACTGCACTATTGATGTCATCATTTCCTCTTCTTTTTGCAAATTTTTCAACATAAGAGTTTAATTACTCCTAATTTCGCAACATGTTGCTATGTGAATGAGATACTCCTTGAAGAGGTTTACTGATCTCTGAAGTGAGTAGTAGCTGTGATGATAAATAAAACATCAAAGCATTATCTTGAGGGTGTGTGAAATCGCATTTTCTTCCTCAGATAACTTCTTAGAAATCACATAAACCTTTGGAAAATTAACTTGCAGGGGTCTTAGGTGAAAAGTAAGTGCAAGGGTATACCTTTCAATGTAAAGTAAAGTAAGATGCAATCAGGAGACTGGATTAGGTGGAAATTGACTCGTGAAAGAGTTTCCCATGGTTACCTCACACTAACATTATAGATTCTTCAAATGGATAATGCAGAGGAACAAAACCCTTCTAATGTGCGCATACTGATTCCGAACACATATCAAACATGTCGCGACACGGCTACCAGCTTTTGTTTTTTAGATGCACTCCTGTTGTGCCCTAATCATCCTCGTAGTCTTGCGAAATTTCACGCCTGGGAAACTCGTGAAATATTTCAAAATTCATTACCATGAAATTAGTGAATTTTGCTGATGATAATCTTTCACTCTGGCCTAATTATCATGCAATTTATGACAAGCCACTACCTTAGCTTGGTCCTTTTCTGTGTCTGCAGAAGAAAAGGTTCTCTCAGGTAAACTTGTGTCTGGCTAATCAGTTACAAGCATTGATCTGCCCACAAGCGACTTACTCTGCATAGGCAATTGGACACTATGGACCAGATGTATCAAGCTCCCAGTTTGCATTTCTTAAATAGCAAATTTAAGAAATGCAAAATGAAATGTATGAAATTTGCTATTCGGTAATAGCGATTTCTTAAAATTCGCGATCGTCTTACCGAATCGCAATTAGAGAATGGGACTCCATTCATCCACATGGGCCTGCTGGGAATTCGCAAATTAGGTAATGCAAACCCCAGGGTGCTGGGGGCCTAAGGCCCCCTCTGGTGCAGCCCAAAAAAATATTTGCGGACATGTAAGGCACACACATGCCGACGGGCATGTGTGCGCTACATGTCATTTTTTAAAATGCATTTATAATACATTTTTTAAAATTGCACATGCTTACCACCAAATTGGATTTGGTGGTAATTGCATTTCCTAAATGCCTAATTCGCATTTAGGAAATGCTTGATACATGTGCTTTGGAAATCGCAAATAGGAATTCCTTATTTGCGATTTCCTATTTAGATAATCACAATTTGAGATTCTCTAAATGGGGTCGCAATTTTAAGGAATCGCTATTTTTGCGATTCCTTAAAATTGCACAGCGAATGCCTCTCATACATTTGGAAAGGCATTGTTGCATTCACAAAGGGCCGAATTTTGAGATTCGCACCGTTTGCAAATGCAAAATTGCTTGATACATATGGGCCTAAATCACAGATCAAAGTTACATTAATGAGCACATACGTTACTTTAAAGCACAAACGATATTTAGAATGCAAAACATTGTAAATGTGTGACTCATGAGAACCCTTCTTAGCATTCATAAGATGAAGTTTCACCTGCCTGAGAAGGAACCAACCCAGTGTGGATCAGAGGGGGTGCAATACTCACTTGGAGAGGGCAAGACCATGCTTTGTCAGCTCTTCGTTCAGATCAGAAAGTAAAATGCCGGCTTCCACCGTCACCTGCTTCACCTTTTTATCCACCTACAAGGAATCAATATGGCGGATTAACAACGTCGATAACATCACTGGAGCCATCACATCACCACTGTTTCAAGTAAGGCGCAACGACTTACAGCCTGCAGAAAGTTTGCTACTGATTTAATACAGGCAAAGCAGCATTTCTTTTAGAGACATTTTACACTGATGTTGTAGACATGACTGGGGCACTGTTGCTCAAAGTCACCTGCATATAATTGATATCAGCACCCGGCAGGGCCAGCTATAGCGCTGGTGGCGCCCAGTGCGACAGTCATTTGGCACCCCCTGCCCCAGTGACCTCCTCCTCAGTTTTCCCCACTACCACCGGGCAAAAGAGCCCCTCATCTCTCCATAGCCCCTCTCTCACATACATTTCATTTGTTTTAAATTGCTGATGAAGTCTGGCTTTACCAACAAGAGTTCCCAAACAATCTCTTTTTAGCAACATTAGGAATAGAGAACCAAAGACCTGGGGAAAAACATAACGTTCTACCCAATTTTATGCAGTTTGCAGGCAGCTCTTTGATGACGGTATATGATGACACCTGCAGAAGTCGCGAGGAAGACTGAGACATAATTAACTGGATGGCCCCTTGACAAGTTTTACCAAATGGGTTAAATCACTGTGTTTAAGATAACTTATGGCCTCTGTAAGTGGCAGATGTTGGGTTCTGGGGGCGCGCCAGCTAAAACAATGGTTCCAGGGACTGCACTTTCATGTAGGGGGATTTAAGCAAGAAATGCATTACTCATCTTCCCCTGAATGACGACAAGTGGTTTGTACCTTACATGTAGTACCCCTAATATACTCAACACACAATGAGAGGATTTGCATAGGCCTTCATAAAGGTAACCACATTGCCTTCACTATGTGGGTATTACCACCTGCTCCTAAGAAGAGAACTTTATTCACTTGAAGACTTTTGCACCACAACCAGTGGTGTCGCCAGGGTGTGATGACATTATTAGTTACTACCCTTTAACTCTTAAATCTGGGTAAACCAACCTAGTTTCGGAGTGTGAAGGTAACTCTCATCAGAGGGTGTGAAAAATTGGGTTGGTGGTTGAGAGGGTGAAACCCTACTCAAGCATCAGCCACAATACTTGTCAGGGTGAACCACAAAGAGTCACTAAACTAACCTGTGCTTAAGCCTCTGGTAGCTTGGCACAAAAGCAGTGAGCCTTAATTTAGAGGAAATGTGTAAAGTATTTATGCAGCACACAAACGGAAAATAAAGTGAAAACACGACACAAGAAAAATCCCATACCTATTTAGAAAATAGAGTAAAATGTGATAAATTATTTGACACCAAAATCACACAAATCCAATCAGTAGAACTGTACATACGCAATTTTAAAGATTTAAGGTAATTATATTGTCTAAAAGCACAAAGTGACACTCCTAGTTAGCTGGCCGTGCGAGACTGGGTGGAAGTCACAAGTTCAAACTGACCACAGTGGAGCATGGACCAGATACAGAGACTAGAGTAGTTCAGATGAAAAAGTTACCTTCTAAGTCCAGTATGAAAGGTTTTGCTTGTGATGGGGGAGGCCTCAAGGAACAGGGAGTCTTCGCTGTAGTGCAAAGAGTAGGCTGGGATTCACAGCTGGTCTCCACTGTAGCGCCAAGATCCTGTTCGCCGCACAGACAGTAGTTGCTGGAGATTCATTTTAGCAGTCACCGTGAGCTATCTATGTTATAATGCGATCTTCAAAGAGTTGAATTCACCGGAACTTCAGGCTCAAGGTCGGGGTGAGTGGCAAGATCTTCGCACAAACAGGCCTGTTCATGGTCGCAAACAGCCCAAAACATCAGGATTTCTTCTTTTAAGAAGAAGCTCAACTGATGCCACACCATGGGTCCAGGGCCTGGGATGCACCTCGAGAATCAGGAACTCACCTCAACAGACGTCAGCAGGGCTCAGTCAGGTCTAGTTGCAGGTCCAGGCAGGTTCAGTTGTTGCAGGTCAGCTGGGCAGTTGCAGAGAGGGCACCAGAGCTTGTTGTGTCCCTGTAGATCAGAACAGGTAGTCAGTCGGCTGACCCTTGGAGTCACTTCAGACTGGGATGAAGGGTGGAGGTTCAGCTCTTCCTCTCAGCAAGAAGAGTAGGCACCAAGCAGCACCGCAGCAAAGTGTCTTTCTTTTGTAGTATTCACAGGTCCAAGAGTGTACTAAAAAGTGGGCTTGTGGGTACCCTTTTTATACATGGTGCCACTTCGAAGTAGGAGAAGCTCATAGATCTTCCCCTTATAGACATATCGGGAATTTTCTGTCTCCCTGCCCTAGACCCAGTCTTTCTGGGGGCACAACATGCTACTGTGAAGTAATTTGTGTGTGAGCTGAGCCGTTGCTTTTGAAGTACAAGTATGGTAGATGACTGCCCCTCCCCAATCATGCCTGAGATGGCCCATCTTGCCAGCACCCAGACATTCTATTGTGGTACCATCTGGGAGGAATACACAAAGGCCAGCTGCCGACTACACCTAGTCATGTGACTCAGGGACAGGCTTCAGGCACCAAATGGTTAGGACAAAAAATGCCAACCCTCTAAAATTGGCACTTTCAGACGTGTGACTTAAAACCCGATTTACTATCAAAGACGGTTTTAAATACTTGCTCCCATTCAAAGGTTATCACTTATTAAACACAATAAGTTACCCAATGTTATCCTATGGGAGAGGTCGAAGTTGCAATAGTGAAAATTTGAGGCTTTTTTACTACCAGGACATGTAAAACTTAAAAGTACATTTCCAACTTAATACAATGTACCCTGTCTCATAAACTGTTTAAGGCCTACCTTATGGGTGACTTCTAGGTATTAAAAAGGAGGGTTTAGGCCTTGCAAAAAGTTTATTTTGCCAGGTCGAAATGGGAGTTTAAACTGCACACACAGTCTGCAATGGCAGGCCTAAGCCATGTTTTTTCAAGGGTACAATAAGCTCTGCAGGCCCACTAGTAGCATTACATTTACAGGCCCTTGAAGAGGTAGTGCTAATTTACTATGGACCAACTGGGTGTAAGACAATTTTACCAAGTTTAGAGAAGATATCACAAGCACTGGTTAGCAGTGTTAAAGTGCAGAGTCAAAAGGCCAATAAAAACAAATTCAACAAAACAGGAGGAGTGAAAGCAAAAAGTTTGGGAGAAGACCCCCATGAGGCTGACAGGTCTACCAGAGGGCAGTCTCTACCGGTGCTAGCCTGGTCCAGTACGTGGATACTCATTGGGGAAGACATTGTACAGGAAGAGGGACACAAGGAACTGTGTCATGAACACTGTACAGTGCACACAGATGAAGAACGGGTTGTGTGCTAGTTTTTAAGTGACTTCTGTGTAGTGGCCATACATGTTTTTCAACACAGATTGGAAACTGAGTTTGCCATACAGTGTTATCTGCAACTCATACACTAACATGGACTGTCATTGAGTTATTGTGGGGATAGTGGCCAGCACAATTTATTGAGAACTAGCCAAACAAGCAATTCTTCCTTCTGTATGTGCGGACACGATCGTGACCCAACACTCGGGTATAAAAAAAAAAGATCACTTTTTTTAAAGCAAAAATCTTGAGCTTGCCACCTTACAAAGTAGCAAAGTAATAAAGAGTGGTCTAATACATTTTTACAGCCCCTTTCACCTTAGGTTACACTCGACAAATGTCATGCTTGACGGTCCTCACGGGACCTCGTGTCCCCGTTACCAGCCTTACAGCCACCTTTAGCTTCAAATTTCATGGGTATACCCCACTGTTGAAGCAGAGGAACCACATATGCTCCATTCTCCATTTCTGAAACAAAATTGATCAATAGTAATTTTCTCGGGGAAAAAACAAACCCTGCTCTGAGGAGGTTACTTACTGTCCCAGCCAGTTGTCCCTGCAATGTAAACTTCCATCTTCAGGAATGATCAGTGGCACATGACCCCAGTCCTGCCAAATTACATCCTGTCTCCCGGCTACTATTTCCAGGTGACTGAACCATTTAAGGTCCAAGGCCCATATTTATAATTTTTTAGCGGCACGTTTGCGCCAATTTTTGACGCAAAAAACAGCACAAACTTACAAAATACAATTGTATTTTGCAAGTTTGTGCTGCTTTTGCGTAAAAAAATGACACAAATGCGGTGCTAAAAAAGTATAAATAGGGGCAAAGTATATACAAAATATGTCAATGTTAATGCGCACTTCTTTCTTAACTTTATTTGTCTGCTTTTTTGCCCCTGTTGGTACCTCCTCCACAGGAAGCAAGAACATTCCACGGAGCTCATGGCTGTTTTGCCCAAATATTTGACAATGTTTTGTAATCCACATTATTGAGAAAAGCTCAGCGTCCCACGCTAAGGGCCAGATGTACAAAGCATTTTTCTAGACGCAAAGGTGACGATTCACGGAATCGGCCACTTTGCAACTAGAGAAATGCTTTTTGGGATGTGCAAAGCCCAAACTGCGATTCGGTAACTTGTTACTGAATCACAGTTTGGGTTTTGCGATTCTTTATTAGGAAGGGGAGTGTCAAGGGCGTCCCTTCCTAATACCGAATCTAAATGGTATGTATGATTGTTTTGTGACCGCAAATGCAGGTGCAAAACAATAGCAGTTCCCATTCACAAAGGGGAAGGGGTCCCAGTGGGACCCCTTCCCCTTTGGGAATGGATGGAGAAACGTTTTTTCAGAGCAGGCAGTGGTCCCACGGACCACTGCCTGCTCTGAAAAAAAGAAACAAAAACTTTTCATTTTTGTTTTCAAAATGCATTCCATTTTCCTTAAACCCCTTCGCTGCCAGGCCTTTTCCCCCTCAGGTGCCAAGGCTTTTTTTGGCTGTTTGGGACAGGTTGCGCTTAGGCCATAATAACTTTTTGCACACATATGCTACCGATGCCAAATTTGCGTCCTTTTTGTCCAACATCCTAGGGATTCCAGAGGTACCCAGACTTTGTGGGTTCCCCTGAAGGAGACCAAGAAATTAGCCAAAATACAGTGAACATTTGTTTTTTTTTTTTTTAAATGGGAAAAAGGGCTGCAGAAGAAAGCCTGTGTTTTTTTCCCTGAAAATGGCATAAACAAAGAGTTTGCAGTGCTAAAATAACCATCTTCCCAGCTTTCAGGAACAGGCAGATTTGAATCATAAAACGCCATTTTTCAACACAATTTTGGCATTTTACTGGAACATGCCCCATTTTTACAATTTTTTGTGCTTTCAGCCTCCTTCCAGTTAGTGACAGAAATGGGTGTGAAACCAATGCTGGATCCCAGAAAGCTAAACGTTTCTGAAAAGTAGATAAAATTCTGATTGAGCAAGGGGTACCTTGTGTAGATCCCACAAGGATTTCCTACAGAAAATAACAGCTGAAATAAAAAAATATTGCAATTGAGGTGAAAGAAACAGCCATTTTTCTCCACATTTTACTCTGTAACTTTTTCCTGTGATGTCAGATTTTTTAAAGCAATATACTGTTACGTCTGCTGGACTCTTTTGGTTGCACGGATATATAGAGCTTGTAGGTTCATCAAGAACCCTAGGTACCCAGACCCAATAAATGAGCTGCACCTTGCAATGGGTTTTCATTCTATACCGCTTATACAGCAATTCATTTGCTGAAATATAAAGAGTGAAAAATAGGTATCAAGAAAAACTTTGTATTTCCAAAATGGACACAAGATAAGGTGTTGAGAAGCAGTGGTTATTTGCACATCTCTGAATTCCGGGGTGCCCATAATAGCATGTGAATTTCAGGGCCTTTCTCAAATAGACATCTTTTTTACACACTGTCTTACATTTGGAAGGAAAAAATGTAGAGAAAGACAAGAGGCAATAACATTTGTTTTGCTATTCTGTATTCCCTCAAGTCTCCTGACACAAAGGGTACCTCACTTGCATGGGTAGGCCTAATTCTCGCGACAGAAAACGCAACATGGACACATCACATTTTTACATTGAAATCTGACCTGTTTTTTGCAAAGTCCCTAGCTGTAGATTTTGGCCTCTAGCACAGCCGGCACCCAGGGAAACCTACCAAACCTGTGCATTTTTTAAAACTAGACACATAGGGGAATCTAGGATGGGGTGACTTGTGAGGCTCTTGCCAGGTTCTGTTACCCAGAATCCTTTGCAAACCTCACAATTTGGCCAAAAAACACTTTTTCCTCACATTTTGGTGACAGAAATATTTGGAATCTGAGAGGAGCCACAAATTTCTTTCCACCCAGCGTTCCCCAAGTCTCCCAATAAAAATGGTACCTCACCTGTGTGGTTAGGCCTAGCGCCGGCGACAGGAAATGCCCCAAAACACAACGTGGACACATCACATTTTCCCAAAGAAAACAGAACAGTTTTTTGGAAAGTGCCTAGCTGTAGATTTTGGCCTCGAGCTCAGCTGGCACCTAAGGAAACATACCAAACCTGTGCATTTCTGAAAACTAGACACCTAGGGGAACCCAAGATGGGGTGACTTGTGGGGCTCTCACCAGGTTCTGTTACCCAGAATCCTTTGCAAACCTCAAAATGTGGACTAAAAAAACACTTTTTCCTCACATTTCGGGGACAGAAAGTTCTCGAATGTGAGAGGAGCAACAAATTTCCTTACACCCAGCGTTCCCCCAAGTCTCCCGATAAAAATGGTACCTCACTTGTGTTGGTAGTGACTAGTACCCGTGAAAGGAAATGCCCCAAAACACTATCTGGACACATCAAAATTATCAAATGCAAAACTACCTGTTTTTGCGGGGGCACCTGCGTTTTTGGTCCTGGGCTCAGCAGTCATACAGGGAAACCTACCAAACCCAGACATATCTGAAAACTAAACACCCGAGGGAGTCCAGGGAGGTGTGACTTGCGTGGATCCCACAGTGTTTTCTTACCCAGAATCCCCAGCAAACCTCAAATTTAGCTGAAAAATCAAACTTTTCCCACATTTCTGTGTGAGATCACCTCACCGGGACAAATTTCCTATCACCCAACATTGCCCTCAGTCTCCCAGTAAAAATGATACCTCACTTGTGTAGGTGGGCCAAGGGCTTGTGACAGAGAAGAGCCAAAAACATGTTGAAATTGAGGGGGGACCAAAGCGGGTCCAAAAGGGCAGTTTGAAAAAAAAAAATTTTTAGGCTGACAAGTGGGGCAGAATTTTTATTGATATAGATGAGACAATGGTGGTGGGAATTTTGTGGATTCCATCAGATTCTGGAAGGTTCCATCATAAAAATGTGGGAAAAATGTGTGATTTCCAGCAAAGTTGGAGGTTTGCAGGGCATTGTGGGTAAGAAATGGTGCAGGGTGCACGTGAAGCACACCACCCCGGACTCACCCAGATGTTTAGTTTTCAGATGTGTCTAGGTCTTATGGATTTTTCTACATGGCAGCGTCCCAAAGTCCAAAAAGTGCATCTCTCACCATTCCAAGTGGGACAATTTTGAGAGTTAGCCAAACTCTCATGGCCCAAATGTAAAACCAAAACCCAAAATAATCAAATGTCCTCTTGCTTGCCGTGGGATAAAATGTTTTAGTGTGCGGGGGAAAGACTGTTACACCCTTCAGTTGGGGTGGGTGCATAACCATGCCCATACTGGTTGGTAGCTACCACCACACAATTTTTTTTTAATTCCCTGGCATTCTGCCACACCGGGGTGTGGATCGGCAGTAATTGCCCCATCTCCCCACTGGTGGGCAGATCAACTTTGGCACAATTTGTTTGGGGTTGGGGTATGGGCCCCACCCTCTTATTTTGAAAAAAACAAAACTTCCCTGGTCTCTGGTGGGCATTCTGCCCCCCTTTGGGGCAGATGGGCCTTCCAAAAATAGGCTGATTTGTCCCAAAGGGGGGCAGATACGGCCAACAGTAATGTGCCCCCATGGGGAGCGACCCTTGCCCAAGGGGCTGCCACTCCAAACAAAACATACACACACACCAATCCCTGGTGCCTAAGTAGTTTCTGCCCCCAAAGTGGGCAGAAACGGCCTAAATACAATTCCCCCCCACCCCCAGGGGAGCGACCCTTGCCTAATGGGTCGCTTCCCACATATAAAACAATTAAGTAAACAAAAAGATATATATATCCCTGGTGTCTAGGGGTTTCTGCGTCCCTGGGGGCAGATCGGACTAATTATAATAGGCCGATCTGCCCCTAGGGGGGGTAGAAAACGCCTAAAATATTTTGCCCCCCCTGGGGAGCGGCCCTTGTCCAAGGGGCCGCTCCCCTCATTCAATATTATTTTCTTTTAAATTCCCTGGTGTCTAGTGGTTTCTGCCCCTGATGCCACTGTGGGGTCAGGAGGGGCGGGGGTGGAAAGGGAAGCGATTCCCCTTCCGTCCCGGCACTGGGGGCACCGAGGCGAGGCTCATGGGGGGAGCGTTAGCGCTCCCCCATGAGCCAGTCCAAGGACGTAACGGTTACATCCTTGGCGACTCAGTGTCGCAGCCAAGGACGTAACCGTTACATCCTTGGCTGCAAGGGGTTAAGGAAAACGGGCTGCATTAAAAAAAATATCTATACTGCTTTATTTAAAAGCAGTCACAGACATGGTGGTCTGCTGACACCAGCAGGCCACCATCCCTGTGAGTGCTGCCATTCCCAATGGGGTCGCCAATTGCGACCTACCTCATGATAATTCATGAGGTAGGTCATTTGCGACCCCATTGCGAATCGCAGACAGTGTCATTGACACTGTTGTACATCCAGTTTTGCGACTCACAAAAACGGATCTTTGTACATGTGGCCCTTTGTCTTTCTCCTCCAGGTGGAAATTAGCAAATCATTGCTGCCCTTTTTAGACCCATCTTGCTGGCTCAACATAGGTAACAATTCGGACAGGGCATGTTCCTTGGAGCCGACCAACTACATCCACATAGGTGAAGGTGCATCCCCGCTGATGTCCACTGTCTTTCACTGCATTTGGATGGATACCAGCTCACTTGACTGCGAAGCTGCCAATAAAGTTGGATCTTGATTAAGCAAACACAGTGGGGATAACGACAGCCAAATCACTTTCTTACTTTTAATCTACCTGAAATCTAATATCTGGTGCATTAATAGTTCAGGAACAACTTGTTTTAACTATTTCTTCAGGTATGACATTTTTGGGAATGTTTAATAAATGATACCTCATGGTTTTTTTTGTAAATCTTTTTATTAAGCAACAAAAACAGCTATTGCACAATGCATCAAACGACAATACAGAATACACATACATCTACAACTCATAGACAAATTACAGCAGATGTAAAGTCCTCTGAGGTATAGCATTATACTCTGAAATCACCCCGGTGAATTATTCTCAAAGATCAGACCCCTAGCTCCCCCCCCATCAACCCATGGGCACCCGCCCAGGTAATCACTCCTCATTCCTGTAGGTGTCCAGTCTCCCCAAATTTTCTCTCACTTTCTCAGACATCCCCTACTCTGGTAGATTATTTTTTCCACACCCTGGCAATAGTCTTGATCTAACTGCCATTCCTGTACACTGGGTGGTGACTCTGCACCCCAAGCACGCGCCACTATTGCCGGCATGGCTAACCATAATCCCTGATGTTTTGGCCAGGGCTCCTCCCCTACTATATTAAGTCGAAACAACTTGGGATCCAGGGAGACAGCCCTCCCAAGCACCCATGCCGGCGCCCCCAAAACCCTCTTCCAATAAGCCTGTATCGCTGGGCATGTCCACAGTATATGTTAGAAGGTGCCTTCCTGCCAACACCGCCTCAAACACTGCAAGGTCTGTGCCCTTCCCATCTTGCACATCACTAACCTGGAGTAGTACACCCTGTGTAGAATTCACCACTGTATCAACCTGAACCCAGCCCTAATCACAACCACCCTAGGACTCTGCCGTGCCTCCACCCAATCTTCGCCATAAAACGCTCCTACGTCTGCCTCCCATGTAGCACAGGTATATCGTTGGGTCCGGGGAGTTATTAATCAATTTCCTATATATCACAGAGAAGCCATTACCTCCAACAGTTCTGACAGAAGGTGGTCCTCTAGGGGGGCAGATTCTGGGAGCTTCTCGCCCTCTGGGACATATCGGCACAGTGCATGGCGCAGCTGTAGGTACCTATACCATTCCGTGCCCGCCATAGCATATTCTTGCTGGAGGTCCTCGGACGTCACCAGTGCCTGTCCCCTCCAGACATCGTCAAGATGATCTATTTCCCGTAAGGGCCATCACCTAAACCCTCCCATGGCCCTGAGGTCTCCAAATAAATCACTGCACCACAATGGGGTTTGGGCGATCAGAGTGCATCCACAACCCAGAAAACGTGTGGCTTCTTTCCATGCTCTTACCACTGTTCTCGTGTGTGCCGGCAATGTTTGCAAACTCACGGGGGTGTACAAGTGTAGGAAAGTACCATCTTGCCTGGCATGTTACCCCCATTTTTCACTGTATATATGTTGTTTTAGTTGTATGTGTCACTGGGACCCTGGTAACCCAGGGCCCCAGTGCTCATAAGTGTGCCTGAATGTGTTACCTGTGTAGTGACTAACTGTCTCACTGAGGCTCTGCTAATCAGAACCTCAGTGGTTATGCTCTCTCATTTCTTTCCAAATTGTCACTGACAGGCTAGTGACCATTTTTACCAATTTACATTGGCTTACTGGAACACCCTTATAATTCCCTAGTATATGGTACTGAGGTACCCAGGGTATTGGGGTTCCAGGAGATCCCTATGGGCTGCAGCATTTCTTTTGCCACCCATAGGGAGCTCTGACAATTCTTACACAGGCCTGCCACTGCAGCCTGAGTGAAATAACGTCCACGTTATTTCACAGCCATTTTACACTGCACTTAAGTAACTTATAAGTCACCTATATGTCTAACCTTTACCTGGTAAAGGTTAGGTGCAAAGTTACTTAGTGTGAGGGCACCCTGGCACTAGCCAAGGTGCCCCCACATTGTTCAGAGCCAATTCACTGAACTTTGTGAGTGCGGGGACACCATTACACGCGTGCACTACATATAGGTCACTACCTATATGTAGCTTCACCATGGTAACTCCGAATATGGCCATGTAACATGTCTATGATCATGGAATTGCCCCCTCTATGCCATCCTGGCATTGTTGGTACAATTCCATGATCCCAGTGGTCTGTAGCACAGACCCTGGTACTGCCAGACTGCCCTTCCTGGGGTTTCTCTGCAGCTGCTGCTGCTGCCAACCCCTCAGACAGGCAGCTGCCCTCCTGGGGTCCAGCCAGGCCTGGCCCAGGATGGCAGAACAAAGAACTTCCTCTGAGAGAGGGTGTGACACCCTCTCCCTTTGGAAAATGGTGTGAAGGCAGGGGAGGAGTAGCCTCCCCCAGCCTCTGGAAATGCTTTGTTGGGCACAGATGTGCCCAATTCTGCATAAGCCAGTCTACACCGGTTCAGGGACCCCTTAGCCCCTGCTCTGGCGCGAAACTGGACAAAGGAAAGGGGAGTGACCACTCCCCTGACCTGCACCTCCCCTGGGAGGTGTCCAGAGCTCCTCCAGTGTGCTCCAGACCTCTGCCATCTTGGAAACAGAGGTGCTGCTGGCACACTGGACTGCTCTGAGTGGCCAGTGCCACCAGGAGACGTCAGAGACTCCTTGTGATAGGCTCCTTCAGGTGTTAGTAGCCTTTCCTCTCTCCTAGGTAGCCAAACCCTCTTTTCTGGCTATTTAGGGTCTCTGTCTCTGGGGAAACTTTAGATAACGAATGCATGAGCTCAGCCGAGTTCCTCTGCATCTCCCTCTTCACCTTCTGATAAGGAATCGACCGCTGACCGCGCTGGAAGCCTGCAAACCTGCAACATAGTAGCAAAGACGACTACTGCAACTCTGTAACGCTGATCCTGCCGCCTTCTCGACTGTTTTCCTGCTTGTGCATGCTGTGGGGGTAGTCTGCCTCCTCTCTGCACCAGAAGCTCCGAAGAAATCTCCCGTGGGTCGACGGAATCTTCCCCCTGCAACCGCAGGCACCAAAAAGCTGCATTACCGGTCCCTTGGGTCTCCTCTCAGCACGACGAGCGAGGTCCCTCGAATCCAGCGACACCGTCCAAGTGACCCCCACAGTCCAGTGACTCTTCAGCCCAAGTTTGGTGGAGGTAAGTCCTTGCCTCACCTCGCTGGGCTGCATTGCTGGGAACCGCGACTTTGCAAGCTTCTCCGGCCCCTGTGCACTTCCGGTGGAAATCATTTGTGCACAGCCAAGCCTGGGTCCACGGCACTCCAACGTGCATTGCACGACTTTCTAAGTTGGTCTCCGGCGACGTGGGACTCCTTTGTGCAACTTCGGCGAGCACCGTTTCACGCATCCTTGTAGTGCCTGTTTCTGGCACTTCTCCGGATGCTACCTGCTTCAGTCAGGGCTCTTTGTCTTGCTCGACGTCCCCTCTCTCTGCAGGTCCAATTTGCAACCTCCTGGTCCCTCCTGGGCCCCAGCAGCCTCCAAAAACGCCAAACGCACGATTTGCGTGTAGCAAGGCTTGTTGGCGTCCATCCAGCAGGAAAACACTTCTGCACGACTCTCCAAGGCGTGGGGGATCCATCCTCCAAAGGGGAAGTCTCTAGCCCTTGTCGTTCCTGCAGTATTCACAGTTCTTCAGCCTAGTAAGAGCTTCTTTGCACCAACCGCTGGCATTTCTTGGGCATCTGCCCATCTCCGAGCTGCTTGTGACTTTTGGACTTGGTCCCCTTGTTCCACAGGTACCCTCAGTCAGGAATCCATCGTTGTTGCATTGCTGATTTGTGTTTTCCTTGCATTCTCCCTCTAACACGACTATTTTGTCCTTAGGGGAACTTTGGTGCACTTTGCACTCACTTTTCAGGGTCTTGGGGAGGGTTATTTTTCTAACTCTCACTATTTTCTAATAGTCCCAGCGACCCTCTACAAGGTCACATAGGTTTGGGGTCCATTCGTGGTTCGCATTCCACTTTTGGAGTATATGGTTTGTGTTGCCCCTATCCCTATGTTTCCCCATTGCATCCTATTGTAACTATACATTGTTTGCACTGTTTTCTAAGACTATACTGCATATTTTTGCTATTGTGTATATATATCTTGTGTATATTTCCTATCCTCTCACTGAGGGTACACTCTAAGATACTTTGGCATATTGTCATAAAAATAAAGTACCTTTATTTTTAGTATAACTGTGTATTGTGTTTTCTTATGATATTGTGCATATGACACTAAGTGGTACTGTAGTAGCTTCACACGTCTCCTAGTTCAGCCTAAGCTGCTCTGCTAAGCTACCATTATCTATCAGCCTAAGCTGCTAGACACCCTATACACTAATAAGGGATAACTGGGCCTGGTGCAAGGTGCAAGTACCCCTTGGTACTCACTACAAGCCAGTCCAGCCTCCTACATTGGTTGTGCAGCGGTGGGATAAGTGCTTTGAGACTACTTACCACTCTTGTCATTGTACTTTTCATAAGAGAAAAATATACAAAACAAGGTCAGTGTATATACACATAGCCAAAAAGTTTTGCATTTCCTCTTTTCACTCTTTTCTAAGTGCTGAAAAGTACTTCTAAACTTTCAAAAAGTTCTTAAAAGTTTAAAAAGTTTTTTCTGTCTTTCCAAAAAGTTCTGAAAACTTTTTTCTCTTTGTCTATCACTTTAACTCTCTCTAAAAAATGTCTGGCACAGGCCAAAAAGTTGAACTGTCCAAACTTGCATATGATCACCTTAGCTGGAAAGGAGCAAGGAGTCTCTGCATAGAGAGAGGTTTGAGTGTAGGGAAGAATCCTTCCTTAGAACTGTTAATTAATATGCTTAGAGTACAGGATAAGGCCATAAGTGCCCAATCTGTAGAAAAAGTAGCTAATGGTTCTCAATCTGATCCAGGGACTCCCCCAGGAAAAGGTTCAGGAAAGAAACTTCTCAGCCTGCCCATTACTAGACAGTCTAGCATAGTTGGTACAGAGGTTGAATCACATCATACTGATGATGTGCTCTCACATTATGCTGGTAGCCAAGCTGTTAGGGTGCCCTTGGTAAGGGACAGGTCTCCTTCTGTTCATTCCCATCATACCTCTGTATCTAGAAATGTCCCTCCCACCCACCCTGATGACAGATTGTTAGAAAGGGAGCTCAATAGATTGAGAGTGGAGCAAACCAGACTGAAGCTCAAGAAGCAACAGCTGGATTTGGATAGACAGTCTTTAGAAATAGAGAGGGAAAGACAGAAGATGGGTTTAGATACCCATGGTGGCAGCAGCAGTATTCCCCATAGTCATCCTGCAAAAGAGCATGATTCCAGGAATCTGCACAAGATAGTTCCCCCTTATAAGGAGGGGGATGACATTAACAAGTGGTTTGCTGCACTTGAGAGGGCCTGTGCTGTACAGGATGTCCCTCAAAAGCAGTGGGCTGCTATCCTATGGCTATCATTCACTGGAAAAGGTAGGGATAGGCTCCTTACTGTAAAAGAAAATGATGCTAATAATTTCCAAGTTCTTAAGAATGCACTCCTGGATGGTTATGGCTTAACCACTGAACAGTACAGGATAAAGTTCAGAGATACCAAAAAGGAGTCTTCACAAGACTGGGTTGATTTCATTGACCAGGCAGTGAAGGCCTTGGAGGGGTGGTTACATGGCAGTAAAGTTACTGATTATGACAGCCTGTATAACTTGATCCTGAGAGAGCATATTCTTAATAATTGTGTGTCTGATTTGTTGCACCAGTACTTGGTGGACTCTGATCTGACCTCTCCCCAAGAATTGGGAAAGAAGGCAGACAAATGGGTCAGAACAAGAGTGAACAGAAAAGTTCATACAGGGGGTGACAAAGATGGCAACAAAAAGAAGGATGGTAAGTCTTCTGACAAGGGTGGGGACAAATCTAAAAATGAGTCTTCATCAGGCCCACAAAAACACTCTGGTGGGGGTGGTGGGCCCAAATCCTCCTTTAATCAGAACAAGGAAAAGAAACCATGGTGCTATTTATGTAAAATAAAAGGCCATTGGACAACAGATCCCAGTTGTCCAAAGAAAGGCACCACAGCTCCTACCACTACAACCCCTACTGCTACACCTAGTGTCCCTACTAATAGCAGTGGTGGTGGGAGCAAACCTACTAATAGCCAATCCAAGGGAGTAGCTGGGCTCACTTTTGGTAATTTAGTTGGGGTTGGTCTAATTAGGGAGACCACAGAGGCTACTTTAGTCTCTGAAGGGGCTATTGACTTAGCCACTTTGGTTGCTTGCCCCCATAACTTGGAGAAGTACAAGCAACTAACCCTAATAAATGGTGTTGAGGTCCAGGCCTACAGGGACACAGGTGCCAGTGTCACAATGGTGATTGAGAAACTGGTGCACCCTGAACAACACATACTTGGACACCAGTACCAAGTAACCGATGCTCACAACATAACACAAAGCCACCCCATGGCTGTTGTAAATCTCAACTGGGGGGGGGTATCTGGTCCAAAGAAAGTTGTGGTAGCTTCAGATTTACCTGTAGACTGTCTATTAGGGAACGATTTGGAGACATCAGCTTGGTCAGATGTGGAGTTGGAGGCCCATGCAGCAATGCTGGGCATCCCAGGGCATATTTTTGCTTTGACAAGGGCTCAGGCCAAAAAGCAAAAAGGACAGGGAAGCTTGGATCCTGGAACAATGGACCAAGTGCTCCCTAAAGCTAGGGCTAGTAGAAGCAAACCACTTCCTACTATCCCTCCCTCTACAGTGGATTCTACTTCTGAGGAAGAAGAATTCCCTCCCTGTGCAGAACCTACACCAGAGGAGCTGGAAGCAGACACTGCTGAGCTTTTGGGTGAAGGGGGGCCTGCCAGAGAGGAGCTGAGTGTGGCACAGCAAACCTGTCCCACATTAGAGGGTCTCAGACAGCAAGCTGTCAAACAGGCTAATGGGGATGTCAGTGACTCACACAGAGTTTACTGGGAGGACAACCTCTTGTACACTGAGCATAGGGATCCTAAACCTGGAGCTGCCAGGAGATTAGTGATTCCTCAGGAGTACAGAAAGTTCCTCCTAACACTGGCACATGACATTCCCTTAGCTGGGCACCTGGGTCAAATGAAAACTTGGGACAGATTGGTACCACTGTTTCATTGGCCTAGGATGTCTGAGGACACAAAAGAATTTTGTAAGTCCTGTGAAACCTGTCAAGCCAGTGGCAAGACAGGTGGCACTCCAAAGGCACCCCTTATCCCACTGCCTGTGGTTGGGGTTCCCTTTGAAAGGGTAGGGGTTGACATAGTTGGCCCCCTTGACCCTCCTACTGCTTCAGGCAATAGGTTTATCTTGGTGGTAGTGGACCATGCCACAAGATATCCTGAAGCTATTCCTTTAAGGACCACTACAGCTCCTGCAGTGGCAAAGGCCCTCCTGGGAATATTTTCCAGGGTGGGCTTCCCAAAGGAGGTAGTATCAGACAGAGGAAGCAATTTCATGTCTGCATACTTAAAGGCCATGTGGAAGGAGTGTGGTGTAACTTACAAGTTCACAACACCCTATCATCCACAAACAAATGGACTGGTGGAGAGAGTAATAAAACTCTCAAAGGCATGATTATGGGACTCCCTGAAAAACTCCGCAGGAGATGGGATATCCTTCTACCATGCCTCCTTTTTGCCTACAGGGAGGTACCCCAGAAAGGAGTGGGCTTCAGCCCCTTTGAACTTCTTTTTGGACACCCTGTTAGGGGTCCACTCACACTTGTAAAGGAGGGTTGGGAACAACCTTTAAAAGCTCCTAAGCAGGATATTGTGGATTATGTACTTGGCCTCAGATCAAGGATGGCTGAGTACATGAAAAAGGCCAGTAAAAACCTTCAGGCCAGCCAAGAGCTCCAGAAGCAATGGCATGATCAGAAGGCTGTTTTGGTTCAGTACCAACCAGGGCAGAAAGTGTGGGTCTTGGAGCCTGTGGCCCCAAGAGCACTCCAAGATAAATGGAGTGGACCCCACACAATTGTTGAAAAGAAGGGTGAAGTCACCTACTTGGTTGACTTAGGCACTGCCAGGAGTCCCCTTAGGGTGCTCCATGTCAACCGCCTGAAACCCTACTATGACAGGGCTGATCTCACCCTGCTCATGGCAACAGATGAGGGACAGGAAGAAGACAGTGATCCTCTACCTGATCTCTTCTCTTCCACAGAACAAGATGCTCTTGTGGAAGGAGTAGTTTTGGCTGATTGTCTTACTGCTGAGCAGAAAGATAATTGCATAAATCTCCTAGGACAATTTTCAGAACTCTTCTCCATTGTGCCAGGCACCACTTCTTGGTGTGAGCACACTATAGATACTGGAGACAGTTTACCTGTCAAAAGTAAGATCTATAGGCAGCCTGACCATGTCAGGGACTGCATAAAGCAAGAAGTTCAGAAGATGTTGGAACTAGGAGTGGTTGAGCACTCTGACAGTCCATGGGCTTCTCCTGTGGTACTGGTACCAAAACCCAATTCTAAAGATGGAAAGAAGGAAATGAGGTTTTGTGTAGACTATAGAGGTCTCAACTTGGTAACCAAAACTGATGCTCACCCTATACCCAGGGCAGATGAGCTAATAGATACACTGGCATCTGCCAAGTATCTAAGCACTTTTGATTTGACTGCAGGGTATTGGCAGATCAAATTGTCAGAAGATGCTAAATCTAAGACTGCATTTTCTACCATTGGAGGACATTACCAGTTTACTGTAATGCCTTTTGGTTTAAAAAATGCACCTGCCACTTTTCAGAGGTTGGTGAACACAGTCCTGCAAGGGCTGGAAGCTTTCAGTGCAGCATATTTGGATGATATAGCTGTATTTAGCTCCAGCTGGGATGATCACCTGGTCCACCTATGGAAAGTTTTGGAGGCCCTGCAAAAGGCAGGCCTCACTATCAAGGCTTCAAAGTGCCAGATAGGGCAGGGTAAGGTGGTTTATCTGGGACACCTTGTTGGTGGGGAACAGATTGCACCACTTCAGGGGAAAATCCAAACTATTATTGATTGGGTTCCCCCTACCACTCAGACTCAGGTGAGAGCCTTCCTAGGCCTCACTGGGTATTACAGGAGGTTCATTAAGAACTATGGCTCCATTGCAGCCCCTCTTAATGACCTCACATCCAAGAAAATGCCTAAAAAGGTATTATGGACAGCAAACTGTCAGAAAGCTTTTGAGGAGCTGAAGCAGGCCATGTGCTCTGCACCTGTCCTGAAAAGCCCTTGTTACTCTAAAAAATTCTATGTCCAAACTGATGCATCTGAATTAGGAGTAGGGGCAGTCCTATCACAACTTAATTCTGAGGGCCAGGATCAACCTGTTGCTTTTATTAGTAGAAGGTTGACCCCTAGAGAAAAGCGTTGGTCTGCCATTGAGAGGGAGGCCTTTGCTGTGGTCTGGGCTCTGAAGAAGTTGAGGCCATACCTGTTTGGCACTCACTTCATTGTTCAGACAGACCACAAACCTCTACTTTGGCTAAAACAAATGAAAGGTGAAAATCCTAAATTGTTGAGGTGGTCCATATCCCTACAGGGAATGGACTATACAGTGGAACATAGACCTGGGAGTAGCCACTCCAATGCAGATGGACTCTCCAGATATTTCCACTTAGACAATGAAGACTCATCAGGTAATGGCTAGTCTTATTGTCCTTCGTTTGGGGGGGGGTTGTGTAGGAAAGTACCATCTTGCCTGGCATGTTACCCCCATTTTTCACTGTATATATGTTGTTTTAGTTGTATGTGTCACTGGGACCCTGGTAACCCAGGGCCCCAGTGCTCATAAGTGTGCCTGAATGTGTTACCTGTGTAGTGACTAACTGTCTCACTGAGGCTCTGCTAATCAGAACCTCAGTGGTTATGCTCTCTCATTTCTTTCCAAATTGTCACTGACAGGCTAGTGACCATTTTTACCAATTTACATTGGCTTACTGGAACACCCTTATAATTCCCTAGTATATGGTACTGAGGTACCCAGGGTATTGGGGTTCCAGGAGATCCCTATGGGCTGCAGCATTTCTTTTGCCACCCATAGGGAGCTCTGACAATTCTTACACAGGCCTGCCACTGCAGCCTGAGTGAAATAACGTCCACGTTATTTCACAGCCATTTTACACTGCACTTAAGTAACTTATAAGTCACCTATATGTCTAACCTTTACCTGGTAAAGGTTAGGTGCAAAGTTACTTAGTGTGAGGGCACCCTGGCACTAGCCAAGGTGCCCCCACATTGTTCAGAGCCAATTCACTGAACTTTGTGAGTGCGGGGACACCATTACACGCGTGCACTACATATAGGTCACTACCTATATGTAGCTTCACCATGGTAACTCCGAATATGGCCATGTAACATGTCTATGATCATGCAATTGCCCCCTCTATGCCATCCTGGCATTGTTGGTACAATTCCATGATCCCAGTGGTCTGTAGCACAGACCCTGGTACTGCCAGACTGCCCTTCCTGGGGTTTCTCTGCAGCTGCTGCTGCTGCCAACCCCTCAGACAGGCAGCTGCCCTCCTGGGGTCCAGCCAGGCCTGGCCCAGGATGGCAGAACAAAGAACTTCCTCTGAGAGAGGGTGTGACACCCTCTCCCTTTGGAAAATGGTGTGAAGGCAGGGGAGGAGTAGCCTCCCCCAGCCTCTGGAAATGCTTTGTTGGGCACAGATGTGCCCAATTCTGCATAAGCCAGTCTACACCGGTTCAGGGACCCCTTAGCCCCTGCTATGGCGCGAAACTGGACAAAGGAAAGGGGAGTGACCACTCCCCTGACCTGCACCTCCCCTGGGAGGTGTCCAGAGCTCCTCCAGTGTGCTCCAGACCTCTGCCATCTTGGAAACAGAGGTGCTGCTGGCACACTGGACTGCTCTGAGTGGCCAGTGCCACCAGGTGACGTCACAGACTCCTTGTGATAGGCTCCTTCAGGTGTTAGTAGCCTTTCCTCTCTCCTAGGTAGCCAAACCCTCTTTTCTGGCTATTTAGGGTCTCTGTCTCTGGGGAAACTTTAGATAACGAATGCATGAGCTCAGCCGAGTTCCTCTGCATCTCCCTCTTCACCTTCTGATAAGGAATCGACCGCTGACCGCGCTGGAAGCCTGCAAACCTGCAACATAGTAGCAAAGACGACTACTGCAACTCTGTAACGCTGATCCTGCCGCCTTCTCAACTGTTTTCCTGCTTGTGCATGCTGTGGGGGTAGTCTGCCTCCTCTCTGCACCAGAATCTCCGAAGAAATCTCCCGTGGGTCGACGGAATCTTCCCCCTGCAACCGCAGGCACCAAAAAGCTGCATTACCGGTCCCTTGGGTCTCCTCTCAGCACGACGAGCGAGGTCCCTCGAATCCAGCGACACCGTCCAAGTGACCCCCACAGTCCAGTGACTCTTCAGCCCAAGTTTGGTGGAGGTAGGTCCTTGCCTCACCTCGCTGGGCTGCATTGCTGGGAACCGCCACTTTGCTAGCTTCTCCAGCCCCTGTGCACTTCCGGCGGAAATCCTTCGTGCACAGCCAAGCCTGGGTCCACGGCACTCTAACCTGCATTGCACGACTTTCTAAGTTGGTCTCCGGCGACGTGGGACTCCTTTGTGCAACTTCGGCGAGCACCGTTTCACGCATCCTCGTAGTGCCTGTTTCTTGCACTTCTCCGGGTGCTACCTGCTTCAGTGAGGGCTCTTTGTCTTGCTCGACGTCCCTTCTCTCTGCAGGTCCAATTTGCGACCTCCTGGTCCCTCCTGGGCCCCAGCAGCGTCCAAAAACGCCAAACGCACGATTTGCGTGTAGCAAGGCTTGTTGGCGTCCATCCGGCGGGAAATCACTTCTGCACGACTCTCCAAGGCGTGGGGGATCCATCCTCCAAAGGGGAAGTCTCTAGCCCTTGTCGTTCCTGCAGTATTCACAGTTCTTCAGCCTAGTAAGAGCTTCTTTGCACCAACCGCTGGCATTTCTTGGGCATCTGCCCATCTCCGAGCTGCTTGTGACTTTTGGACTTGGTCCCCTTGTTCCACAGGTACCCTCAGTCAGGAATCCATCGTTGTTGCATTGCTGATTTGTGTTTTCCTTGCATTCTCCCTCTAACACGACTATTTTGTCCTTAGGGGAACTTTGGTGCACTTTGCACTCACTTTTCAGGGTCTTGGGGAGGGTTATTTTTCTAACTCTCACTATTTTCTAATAGTCCCAGCGACCCTCTACAAGGTCACATAGGTTTGGGGTCCATTCGTGGTTCGCATTCCACTTTTGGAGTATATGGTTTGTGTTGCCCCTATCCCTATGTTTCCCCATTGCATCCTATTGTAACTATACATTGTTTGCACTGTTTTCTAAGACTATACTGCATATTTTTGCTATTGTGTATATATATCTTGTGTATATTTCCTATCCTCTCACTGAGGGTACACTCTAAGATACTTTGGCATATTGTCATAAAAATAAAGTACCTTTATTTTTAGTATAACTGTGTATTGTGTTTTCTTATGATATTGTGCATATGACACTAAGTGGTACTGTAGTAGCTTCACACGTCTCCTAGTTCAGCCTAAGCTGCTCTGCTAAGCTACCATTATCTATCAGCCTAAGCTGCTAGACACCCTATACACTAATAAGGGATAACTGGGCCTGGTGCAAGGTGCAAGTACCCCTTGGTACTCACTACAAGCCAGTCCAGCCTCCTACAACAAGGAATACTCAAAACCCACCCCACCCATCCCATCTCTATCCACCCGGAACGCCGGGTCCACCTGATCCACAAAAGCCTAGTCATTAATGGTTACCAGCTGTGTCACCCAGTAGTAGTGCAAAGGATCAGGGATGGCCAGACCTCTCTCGTACACCACCAGTTTCAGTTTTTGCAATGCGACGTGGGAGCAGCTACCATCCCACAGCAGCAGTCTGATTCTCTGATTCCCTGATCTAGCTGTTGAAACACCAGTGGAATCCTAAAGGGAGTATTCAGCAAGACAAATAGGAGCCGTGGCAATGTCATCATTTTGTAGAGGGCGGCTGTACTCATCAAGGAGAGCGGCAGCACCCTCCAATGCCCCACATCTCTTGGAATTTATCCAACTGGGGCTGCAAGTTTCTTCGGTGGAATACCTGAAGCCCTCCTGGCAGATTGATAAGGTGCAACTCAAGGGCAGAGTGGGGGGGCCTCCACCAGGGAAAAGACCAATGATTTGTTCCAAGTAATTTGATAACCAGAATGCTCCCCAAATATGCAAAGAACTTGCATTATTCTATCAATGGACCATCAGGGTCAGGGACATGTAGCAAAATATCATCTGCTTTTAAGGAAATACACTCCTTCCAAGCTCCGCCAGACCCTATGCCCCTATGACCCTATGCCCCGAATCAAGGGATCCTGACGGATCCACGCCGCCAAGGGCTCAAGTGCCAGCACAAATAAAATAGGAGAAAGCGGGCACCCCTGTGCCCCATAATGCTTTTTTAACATCCAGAAAGCTTTGTCTTTGTCGTTGGACCATCAGTGTAAAATCTGGGAAGAACTGAATAGTGGCATTTTCGTACTTGAGGTCACCCCGGGATCTACTGCAGGATTGCATCTCTGTCCCGAAAATGTAATAGTCTTGCAATGATTGTCCTCTGAGGGACCGAAGCCCTGTGTGCCCTTTCATTGAAGAACATGGACAATCTCTTAGGGCAGAGGGACTCGGTGATAAGGGTATTTAGGAAAAGTTTGACGCTGGGACCTTTGGCTCCTTCTGGTACCCCGACCATTTTAATATTGTTTCGTCATGCACTCCCTTCTTGATCTTCCAAGCGTGCCATAATTATCACATGCTCTTTGGTAAGAAATTGTACCTGGTTCTCAAGTTGCTTGGATGTAAACTGCTAACGGGCAATGTATGTTTCCGCAGTTGTGACCTCTTCTGCAACTTTCTTAAGATCTGGAAGGAGAGTGACATCCATCATTACTGCATCCAGTTTGGGTTCCAGTGATCTCTTAAGGTCCTGAATGGCTGCCATTATGGTGCCCAGAGAGGGCTCACCTGGGGACAACAGATCTGACCCCTGCCCCCCCAGTATCCTCCAACACCTTGGGTCCCCCCGCCTGCCTCGGAACAACATATTTATCCATTTTGTTTGTCTGGGACGGGGCTGCCCTTTTTTCCTGACTATGCTAAAGGAGTGCCCGCACTGCAGCCCTCCAAGGGCCCGATATCAGGTCACTTCCAATTGTATGGCCCCCATAGGCCGCACTCCTGCCTTGAATCACAGGTGCTTCTACTGTTGTCTCAGTGCAACAACAGTGCCCACCTTGGTGTGTGATGGTCTCCCACCACATCCACACCGTTTCCAGATCTTCTCACCTTCTGCTAGTCTGCACTCATAGACGAGCAAGAGACGCAGTCACCTCCGCCAGACCAGGGGACCCGCCGCCCTACCTCCGCTGGCCCTCCGCCAATGCAGAGCAGCAGTTTCTACTCTGTTGTGCCCCCCAGGTGCCCCCGGAGTGGCTGGGTTCAATGATCTGGTGGCGCTGCTGTCCTCCGTGGGCCAGGCGGCAGGTTCGCCCGCCGCGCACGGGCCCCGGCTCCTCTTCCAGCACACAGCCGGCTCCTCCTCACCCGGGCCTTCTGGCAATCTGCACGGAGGGAGGGAGCCAGACTGGCACATCTCCTCTTGACTAGGCGAATGACTACCCTCCCCCAAGCCCGACCACAATCACCAGCTGCTCACTGTCCCGGCCGTCGGCGGGCTGGTCCCACTCCTCAGTCTGCTGGTGGATCAATCCAATCTGCCCGCCAGTGTTCGGTCGCCACAGCAGGCGGGCACTCCAGCCACAGTGCCCAACAGCTCCTCACCAGTGCCTCAGGCCTCACACAGCCACTCTGTCCTCCCTCTGGGCCGTGCACACCCATCCGCGGGGCACGAGAGCCTCTCGCCCCTACAGCTGCACCTGGCTGCCAGCGCAGGCAGACTGCCCACTGCGATGCTCCCTGCTCCTCGCCCACACCTCAGGCACTGGGTGGCCGCACCAACATCCTCAGGCTGCACCCAGCGATCTGCGTGCCGCGAGGGGCCCTGGCTCCCGGAGGACCCTTGAATCAGCACCCCAGCGCTGCAACAACGTGCCCAACACTAATGTCGGCATGCAGTTCGGATCCTTGTATGGCTATTTTGGGGGATTCAGGAGTCAGTTACTGAGCTCCGCTAAATAGAAGCCTTCTTGGTTGGCATTTTGCCACGCCCCGATACCTCGAGTTTTTATACAATGCTTTGCTGCGTTTCTGCAGATTGAAGAGCTTTATATGATAGATGTTTATGTTGCACATTTTGATGCTATTTAACTTTTCATTCAAAGCAATGGTTCACTATAGTCTCACGTCCAAATTATACTTCTAGAGCATTTTGGCAAATTAATTACTCAACACAATCAATGTGCCTTTTTAATGACCAAAGACCATCCCACATGTATAGTTGGTTATACGATGCAACAGACAAGTGGCATTAATAACCCAGGCAAGGTGCACATTGTATCAAGTCATCACACAGTAGCAAAGTGACTGCTGGTGAATAAAAGTGTGTATATCTGGTAACGGATGACAAAGGCCATGGAATTCAGGCTAAACATTCAATTCAGTAATTACACAGCTTATACACAACAGCTAATGGACATAGACGGTCATTCCAACCGCGGCGGGTGGCGGTAGCCGCCCGCCACGCGGTTACCGCCGAATGACCGCACCGCGGTCAAAAGACCGCGGCGGCCATTCTGGCTTTCCCGCTGGGCCGGCGGGCGACCGCCAAAAGGCCGCCCGCCGGCCCAGCGGGAAAGGCCCAGCAACGATGAAGCTGGCTCCGAATGGAGCCGGCGGAGTTGCTGGTGTGCGACGGGTGCAGTGGCACCCGTCGCGATTTTCAGTGTATGCTTTGCAGACACTGAAAATCATTATGGGGCCCTGTGACGGGGCCCCTGCACTGCCCATGCCATGCATGGGCAGTGCAGGGGCCCCCAGGGGCCCCACGACACCCGTTCCCGCCATCCTGTTCCTGGCGGTATTTACCGCCAGGACCAGGATGGCGGGAAGGGGGTCGGAATCCCCATGGCGGTGCTGCAAGCAGCGCCGCCATGGCGGATTCCTTGGGCCAGGGGTAAACCGGCGGGAAACCGCCGGTTGCCCTTTTCTGACCGCGGCTTTACCACCGCGGTCAGAATGGCCCAGGAAGCACCGCCAGCCTGTTGGCAGTGCTTCCGCGGTGCCCGGCCCTGGCGGTCATGGACCGCCAGGGTCGGAATGACCCCCATAGACCTGTCTGGGGCAGATTGTGGACTGGAACCATATCGGCCTCCACAGATCTACACCATTCATGTCTGAAGGCAACTCCATCAGGACTGATGGCAGCTCAAGTAATCGATCATGCTACATACGTTTGGACCAGACATATGCAAATCAGTCTTGACCATGCTCTAAAGGGAACAGTCCAGCACAAATTGTCAGGCCAGGTCCTCCATGAACACAAACACAAGCAACCCAGGACTGGTTTCACTCTAGTGGGGATCAGCAACCAGGTGTGGCCTGGTTTGAGTTAGACAGTATGCATGGGACCCACTTCTGGGTATACCCATCTCATTGAGGACAACACACAGTAGTTTACAAAAAAGTGATGGATTGAATGATTGAATTAATTTCAGTCCCTGGAAATCACTCAGAGCTACATCCCAATCCATCACTCGCATCGTTCCAGTGCGAAAAGCCAGACCAGGTCCACCCTGAATTGAAAGTTAATCTATACCTGGTTGATGATCCCAAACTGGGGGGAACCGGTAATAAGTGGCTTGTGTTCCATTCAGGGAGGACCTGGCCTGGCAGTTCGGGCTCGACTGTTTCCATCCGAGCAGGTGCAAGACTGATTTGCATATGGCTGAGTCCAAACTAAGGTGGAATGGTGAGTAAAATAAGGATGTACTGGGCTGCAGCTCAAGAAATTACCAGTGCTGAAATTAATTCAAGCATTCCAGATTGATTCAAACATTCCATCCAGCACTCTCTGTGTAGTGTAGATCTTGTACTATGGAAGTTACTCCTTAAAATCATGCGAATGCTGACAGACCTTCACAGAGTGAAGCATATTAATGTTAATAAACTTAGGAAGAAGACACAATGGTACCTTATACGATAGAACAATTTCTGGACATGGAGTGATTTTCTGCCAATGTCTGTCTATATTAATGCAGCTTCTCCCATAGTTGATAGAAACAGCTAGTTTGTTGGAAAATAAAAAATCGATTTCCCTGGTACTATTTTCCCAATTTTGTCAATCTTTCCACCACACCTTGGCATCAGCTGTCTAATGTCTAACTCAGGCACGAAGGGTTTGATAAAGTGCAGATTGTGACAGCTTAAGTATAGTGGTTTAACCTGTGAGTAAGTAAATGAATGGAATGTTTGCCTTGGTAGGACAATAATAACCTGGTCCCTCAGTACTTACTTGTAAAACAAAATAAGGGCATTGTCCCAAAGTCTTTCTCTGAAGCCTAGTGCTGGCACTAACAAATGTTGGGGTTTCCTAATAACAAGTGCTTAATCCACCTCCTGCCTCTTTCTTCAAACACCTTAGACCTCCTTTCTCTCTAATTTACTCTTGCATTCCCTTTTCACCCCCTTATCCTCCCTTTGTCGCTATTTCCCTGTCTTTTTTTATTCCTTATTTCTCTCTCTGCGTTTGTCTTTCTTCCTGTAGGTCCACGCAGGATGAAAATCTAAAGATGATCCACAACCTCCGATCCCCAAACATGAGTCCCAGCGCCGACCACCCGCAATCACCGGCACAAGTTAAGCACCTCCCTCCCCTTTAAATCACCCGACCCTAATCTGCAGAGATTGGAACAGATGCTTTCATCCGTACTTCGTATTTACCGTCGAGTGTATGAAAGCCTCCACTGAGGCTTCCTTCACCGGCATTCAGTGTCACCAACCCCTGCTGCTGTAAATCATACTTCTGACCCGCAGGGCAGGCCCCTGCTTTACAAATTCACCATTCAAATAAACAATAAAATGAGGCGGTGTTACCAATGTCCTCCACTGCAGAGGTCATGAAGGCTTTTCATTTTTAAAACGTATTTAAAAAGGAAAATGCCAAGGAGTGAAAACAGCTGCAGTGTTTGTCAATGCAGCATCCAGACAGCTGCGAGACGACGACAGTAATGGGTTCACGCCCAGTAAATTTAGATGGGTCCTGCCTCACTGTGCTGAAAGCTACATAAAGTGCACCTTAGCTGATTTACTGCCACAGAGAAGCACTCCAAGGAGATTGTACCGCAGCAACCAGTAGAGCACTCAATAAATCGGGATGTTTGCTCAATTTTTCTCACGCCACACCTGCGTGTATGTTTCCTCTGCATCTAACGCACTTTTGGGATCAAACTACCAGAGTGGCCAGGGGGCCTATTGTGACGTCGGTGCTGAAAAGGTTTGGGGCATATTTACAACGCCACCTTGCGCCTCTATAATGAAATTTTGTTTTACGCTAAAGTGGCGTTAATGTGGCTATTCCCTGTGCCGTATTTACAAAATCATGCAATGCTTGCATAGCGCCACTTCGCAACCCCTTGTGCCACATTACTCCTTCATCAGGCATACTGAATGCAAGGGGGGGCATTCCCATGCAGGGAGGCCCGAAAAAATGGCGCAGTGAAATTTACAATGTTTCACTGCACCATTTTTCCCCGTCATTTTTAATGCCTGCTAAAAGCAGGTGTTAAAATGACGCCTCCCTGTTCCTTCTGCTCAAAATTGTTGACGCTACTGCAGCAAAGAGTCACAATAGCGTCAAAAATGTTTAAGCTATTGTTCTAATAACTGCCAGGGTGTGCCATATTGTATATATGGCACAATCATGATGTTGTTAGCTGGGGCACGGGTGACGCAAAAAATGTGACGCACCAGGAATAATGTACCACTTACTTGTAACATTTGTGTGCTTCTTTGTAGCGTCTTGAATGTATATATTAACCTGAAATATCTCCAAGATAATGCATGTTTTGCTGATAGACCAGCTTGGAAACAGAAAGAGGCAGTCTCTGCCAGCACAATAAACACAAATTTCCAGATATTTTGATATATTCACCAAATACACCAAAAAGAAACACAGATCCCTTTTGAGGCACTGCAGTGTAGAAAACAATATCATTAGGCTATTGGTGTCTCAGTGAGTTATTCACTATTGCTCACATTGCTGTGACCTGCTAGCTAAACACTCAGAACATCAGATTGATTTGCACAATAAGCTGACAAAACTATCAAATGACAAATGTCACAAATATCATTTATAAAAATATCTCACCCTCAAGTGTGAGTTTTCTACTGTTAACACCAGTGGGGATATATTTTTGTTAAACATATTTATGGGGGGTGGTGCCACGACGAGGACCCATGGAGACCTGCACCTGCCGAGCTCCCTCAGTGTGGCAGCCCCATGTACCCGACAAGACATGTTCATGCAGTGCAGAGCAGGATGCTTTGGAGTTTAGGATGGGGGAACCTTTCCCTCTCCTATTGACTCCTTTGATGAGTCTGAGGATACCAAGACAGCTGAGTGCTACAGCAAACTCCAGTCCCGGGTGTGGCCTTTCCTTCAACAAGATGGCTGTCTCGTGCCTAGAGAGGAAGTATCGGGGGGCTTGTGACGCGATTGAAAACACTGTAGCCATTGGTATCAGGATGCTCAGTGAAATATTTATGGGGCCTTCAAGACTACCTTAGTGACGGCCTGGGGTATGGCCAAGCGGCGGAGGGCTGAAGGCGTATGCTGACCCCACCCATGAAGCTTCACCTTTAGGCACAGAGTGCTGTGGCTATCCTGTGGTCCTGTGAGTCAGCGGTGCCGATTTATGGTCAGAGTTGCTCCTGAGGGGCGAGAGGCACTCGCGCTGTGGGCCCGGGCCTCCTTAGGTCCCCTTGGGTGAGTGAAGCACTCGGCTTGGACTGTCTTGGTGGGGCTTGTGGATGTCTGGAGATGCTTCATGAGGATGAGCTAACAGACTGATTGCAGGCTAGCCGCAGGTCCTGGAGGAGGCCGCCTGCAACCTCAGCTCTGGGTTCACCTGAGGCGATGGTCAAGTCCTTCGTGGGGGAATGGAGAGTCCTTTGATATGGACCGTAGGAGTGAGCATTGATCAGCTGCTCTTGCAAGGAGGAAATTCCTGGCTTTCTAAGGCCGCTGACCCAGTAAGAGTTTTCACTGCTATTACGGCGATCCTCTACAGGCTGGTGGATTGCGCTCAACTCAGTTTTCCTAAGAAGTGGGACATGTTTTGCACTACCTACCTCCCTACCACTTTACCTATTGCTGTTTGATGGGGGTTATAGAGATATAGGGTTCAGCGGACATGTGACGCTCCAGTGGCTTGGTGTGGGCCCTGATGCCAGCCAAGAAGGCAAACCTTCCCAAGGGCCTGAGCATAGCCGGACTCCTCTAACATCCCTTCAAGCCTAATGACCCTGATTCTTCCATGATAGCGTCCCCTGACCATCCACGACTGCCAACAACTGATGCAATGGTACTGGCGACTTAGGCCAACAACTGTGAGATGATGAACGAATTTCAAAAAGGTCTGGGGAGATTAGGAAGGAATTCCAGAATGCAGTCACTAGACTGGATCATGGCCTACAGAAGACGGACCACAGGGTGGAGGACCTTGAGACAGCGATGACCGAAGAAAGGCATGAAAATGATGTCCTGAACACTAGGGTTAACGAATTGGAAAGGCAATGTGAACTTCTTCAAGAATGTGACAAAAAAGGTGGACATTAACAAAAAAAAGTCCCGCAGGAATAATGTCTACATCCGTGAGATTCCGGAGTCGATTGCTGCTTCCTATCTCTAGGGTTATGTTCCTATCTCTAGGGTTATGTTCTGCACCCTATTGTCATCAGCAGATGGTCAAATGATTGAACTTGATAGAGTTCACAGGGTTATGACTGCATACCAAGTACACAATACATTTACCACTGATCTGCTTGTTTGGGCCTATTACTTTTTCATCAATGATGATATTTTAAGGACAGCTCGAAACCAGGTCCCATTGGTCTATTATGGCTCCACGTTGCAAATGTATCAGGACATATCAGCACACACTATATTCAAGGGCAAGCCATTCAAGCCCAATACAGAACATCTCCAGAGCCATCATAATCCTTATCACTGGAATTTCCCCTTCAAGATTCTTTTTCAATATAAGGGCACATCTGTGGCACTTTCTTCTGGAGATGAAACCATTCACCTGCTGGGATTGTCTCCAGATGGGGAGGATCCTGAAGCATCACAGCCTTTGACCCAGTACTAGTGGAGGACACGCTGTAAATCGCAACAACGTCACTGAGAGACTGGCGGCACGCCAAGACCACTGACTTGAGGCTCATCCACAGAGGGACTTATGCTTCCTAAATGCCTATTGCTTGTCTTTTCTCTCCCGTAGCTATGTACCTCTCCTGTTGCACTGCCACCTGGTGCCTCCGCTGCTGCCTCCTAGTTGTTTATGATTGGACTCCACTGTGCAGTAAGATGATGTTAGTTCTAAAAATTCTTCCTATACTGTGTTACTGTACTTGTTTTCTCCTTTGCCAGATACAGGTTGCATGTGAAACCAGTTCGGGAGGTGGGGCATGATAGCATAGGGGGATAGCCCCTCTAGTTTTCTTCCCTGACATGCTGGGGAGGTCTCCTTTTGGGTTTTTATTATTGTTGATGGTTTTATTTTTAACCCTGTTAATATGTCAGCTGTTGCAGGGAGGGTCTATGGGGGGTGTTCCAGTCGCAACCTTCACTAGCAAAGCCTTTGTTGATGTTTCCCCCTTTCCTTTTTTTGTTCAGAAGCTGGTTTCCCAGCCCCCCGTAGCAGGGCTCGATGATCGTGGTCTGGTCAGCTGGTTTTGGGGGAGTAGCCCCACACTTCTTTCTTTATTTGAGCTTCTTCTGAATGGCAACTGACCCAACACATTTTTGGTAAGTCAATGTAGAGAGCCTTAACTCTCCATTCAAGTAAAAGCCCCTCTCTGCTGGATTTCTTCCAAGCAGGCAGATGTAGTACTCCTTCAGGAGGCCCACTTAAAAGTGAAGGATGTCCCCAGGCTTTGTTCACTCCTCTACCTCCGTCAATTCCATTCCTCAACCTCTAACAAAACCAAGAGGGGAGCTATTCTTAAACGTGAAAATGTTCCACTCCAGGTGATGTACACACACGGAGACAAGGATGGAAGATGGGTTATGATTCACGCCTTCGGCACAACCACCTCCTACACCATAGCCTCTGTTTATGGTCCCAATGATCGCAAGGTCTCTTTTTGTTGCTGACCTGCTCCTATTTGTGGTTGCTGTTTCCACTCACCAGATGGTATTGGGGGCGATTATAATGTGACTTTTGATCAAGCATTAGACTGCTCGGCCTCTTCATGGGGGAGGTAGGCCATCCCCCACAATGTGTAACCCAAGATATTGCTGATTTTCATTTACACCCAGGAGATAATGATTATTAATTATTTTCCAATGTGCACAAGTCCTACTCCCGAATTGATTTTTCCTGGTCTCCGCCACCTTACTTCCCATGGTAGAAAAGGCAACTATTAGTACTCAGGTCTTATCTGACCATGCGCCTGTCACTTTGATGCTCTCTGCAATATCCCCACAATCCCTTCTGGAAGATGAATGAGATCTCTTTCCATGACCCAGTTCTTCGCTCTGATATTAAGGATGTGCTTGAACACTATTTTACTGAGAATTTAAGTGAAAGGAACCTAGGCTACGATTTAGGATGCAGTCAAAGCTGTTATGATAAGGTAGTTAATAGCCCACACTACAAGTTCTGTAGACTACACAAACTTCAGCAACTAGAACTAGAGGGAACGATAATCAAGTTGGAAAAGCAACAGAAACAGACAACCTCTAGGTCCACATATAGACTGCTGTGCAAAGTGAGGGGGGACCTAGAATACCTGCTGAATGAAGACACTGCTTACAAATTATTAGAAGACAAAACAACGTTATTATGAGAAAGGGAACAAAGTTGCTAAACTGTTGGTATATATGATGTGGCAGGTCGGAGCCAGGAATCATATTTTGAGAATCTTGAATGCTGAGGTGGCATACTTGATCTCTAATAAAAACGTTAGTGGTACCTTCGATTCTTTACACAGGCAGCTGAACACCTGAATTCATTGAAACAAGCTGACTACTTGTCAGAGGTTTACCTTCCAGATATTCCAGAGAATGTCAGGAAGGAACTGGGTTCTCTTATCACAGATGAGGTAGTGAGGGCCTCTATTAAAGCCCTCCTGAAGAATAGAGCCCCATGACCGGATGGGTTTCCCAATTCCAATAATGGAGTCCACCCTTTCCTTGATTCTGAAGCCCTCTAAGCCTCCTGACCAACGTGGGTCATATAGACTGATTGCACTCTTAAATAGTGACGTCAAAATATTTACAAAGATTCAGATGAATTGATTAGCAGGATCATGGCCCATGGTTATCTCCACATATCAAAGTGGCTTTATGCCATATAGGCAAACAGGGAGTAACATTCGACTGGTGGTCAACGCTATTGAATGCACCACAACTGATGGTATGCAGATTCTTCTCCTGTAATTGGATGCGTAGAAAGCATTCTACTCAGTAAACTGGACATTCTTGACTAAGGTTCTTTCTCGGGCGGTTCTGGGCTCATGTTTGCAATCTTATATCTTGGCTAATTTCATAACCCCGTCTACGAGGATCAAAACTTGCGATCTTCTGTCTGACCTGATTATACTATCCAGAGGCACATGTCAGGGATGCCCATTATCTCCATCACTGTTCGCGTTATGCGTTTAACTGCCTATGCAAAAGGTCCAATGGAACCAAGACATAGGGTTTCTCCCAAAGGGTGATATGCAACTTAAAATTGTGATATTTGCAGACATATGCTCTGTTTTTCTACTTGTCCTTCTGCTTTTCTAGATGCCCTTCAAGCTACATTCAGAGAATTCAGGGAGGTGCCCAGCTTCCAAATAAACGACAACAAATTGGTGGGAATGGGGGTGCGCTCCGAGGCGTCCAGTCTTCAACAGTTGGTCAACACTAGGGAATTTTCATGGGCTCAAAGAAGCTTTCAATACTAAGGGGTGTCCATCCCTAAAGACTCTTCTGATACGTTCCTTTCACGTCTCCTTGATGTAATCTTCAAGGATCTCTACAGATAGAGCTGTCTTGGGGTTTCCTAGGTGGGTATCTTTAATTGCCTTAAGACAAATTTCTGAGCGCGGCTATTATATATTGTTACAGTTCTACCCCTCCATGTTCTGAAAATTGTGATCTCTCTCATCCAAAAGAAAATATTGACCTTCATCTGGAACAATACACCTCTTAGGAGAGCTATAACAACTCTTTATCTTTCCTCGTTGGAGGGTGTTCTGGATGTTCCAAATGCTGCTCGCTATATTTTGGCTGCAAAGATGACCCCGGCCTTCGATTAGTTCTCCAAACCTACTAAACCCTGGGTTTGTTGGGAACAACTTTCTTGCATAGTCCTAAAACACCTACTGCAGGTTCCCCATTGCAGCTTTACTGCTGTTGGTTGCCCACTGTCCTCTTCCCTGGCCACCCTGTATCATTGGAGGAAAGCAGCCCATATTCAACAGATTAAGGGGGTTATTACAACTTTGGAGGAGGTGTTAATCCGTCCCAAAAGTGACGGTAAAGTGACGGATATACCACCAGCCGTATTACGAGTTCCATAGGATATAATGGACTCGTAATACGGCTGGTGGTATATCCGTCACTTTACCGTCACTTTTGGGACGGATTAACACCTCCTCCAAAGTTGTAATAACCCCCTAAGTTATATCTAACCCCTTATACCGCTATTATTTCTTCCAGGTTCATTAGATAGGAATTTCCAACAGTGGCATAGAAGTGCAGACCTTTTTCATATGGATTTGTGTGTAGCTAGGGGCCCCAAAACCAGAGATCAGTGTGCATCCAATTTCTCTCTACACCGCCCTGACATACACAGAGGCACAGCTCGTTCACTGGGCTTGTCAGGAACATACCATCCAGAGATGGACATGAATAACACATTTTTTGGAGGATACCATGATGGGAGGGACAGAACGAAAGTGATGTCCCACTTCTACAAAACCTTGGAAACTCTTCTTGACATAATGATGGTTAGTTACATTGCACAATGGTAACTAGACCTGGACATGGATATAGAGGAAGGTGCGTGGGATGCTATATGGCAGAGAGCAACTAAGACCTCCATTTGTACCCAATAGAGGGAAAATGCAAATAATTGATTCTACGCTGGTATCTCACCCATGTCAGGCTGACACAGATGGTGGGGGAAATGTGTTGCAGGGTTGTGAGTCCTGTGGAATGTATATTCATATGTGGTGAGAGTGTCCTTCGGTGTCCGATTTCTGGAAACAGGTGTTCCAATTTGCCATAGACGCATTGTTTGTCAACAGATGAATGTTGGCAAAGGGACAGTGGTCAATATGGGTCATATTGGAATGACTGGAGGACCATTTAGTGGAATGCAGATGGATTTCATTGAAATGCCTGCATGTGTTGGTTTGAGATGTATGTTGGTGATTGTGTGCATTTGTAGTCATTGGATTGAAGCTTTCCCTACAAGGAGAAGTGTCAGTCTTACCGTAGCAAAGTTACTACTTAGAGAGTTAATTCCACGTTTCAGTTTACTGGTCTCCTTGGAATCAGATAGAGGAAGCCGCTTCACCAATGAAGTGATTAAATTGCTATGTTCAGCTTTAAATATTAAGCAGAAACTCCATTGTAGTTACCGCCCAGAAGCTTACGGACTTGTAGATCAAATGAATGGCACTCTGAAATCGAGACTGGCAAAAATGTGTGCATCCATGAATTTGAAGTGGCCAGATGCTGTGCCGTTGGTTCTAATGCCAATGAGAAGCACTTGTGACAAGAAAACAGGACTTTTGCCCCATGAAATCCTCATGGGAAGAGCTATGAGATTACTAGCAGTGCCTGCAAATGCACTTGTGAACATTGCAGATGATATATTATTAGACTACTGCAAGGGTCTAGCTGATGTGGTCCGATCTTTCTATCATCAGGTAGAAGCTACCACACTTCAACCCTCTCAAGGCCAAGGACACAACCTGAAGGCTGGTGATTCATTTGTGATTCATAAGCACGTGAGGAAATCGTGCTAGGAGCCAAGGTGGAAGGGACCCTACCAGGTGTTCTTAATCACAACTACAGCTGTGAAGTGTGCAGGACTTCCGAACTGGATACATGCAAGTCATACTCGGAAAGTAAATAATCCAACAGAGTAAGAAGAAGAGCTGTTGAGATTACCTGCACCTAAACGTATTTCAGGTCAAGAAATAGAAAGAGAAGAACTGGAGACCGCAACTTGAAACATTCCAGTCGACTTACCCACTACTGTGTCAGATGAAGTGGGAGGTATCATGGAAGAGGAGGGTGAATCATCTTCAAATGAAACAGTAAAAGAACCGGTCCAAAGAGAACAAGAAGTACTGGTCAAGAGAAGACCTGCTCAGAGGAGGGTGTCCTCAGAAGCAGATGGTCTGACAAACCAGACTGGACAAGAGATTGACCCCAATGGAAAAGGAGTTGGGATGGATCCAAGCCAAAAGGGTTTGACTCCTCCTGAACCAGTTGAGGGAACGTTGAAGGAGAAATGTTCGAGTTTAATGTTGAAAAGAGCATTGATGGGAAAACCGTTGAAGGGTGAGAACTGGCCGAAGAAAAGTTCAGAAGCAGGAAAGATTAACATGGTACCACGAATTCAGGAAGAAAGTGAGTTAAACAGAAAAGAAGATCTGAGTGAAGGAGAAGTAAACAGGGGACGAAGATTGAAAAGGAAAAGAGTTGCCAATAAAAGATACTCTGGTGCTGAATGGGCATATGTAACTACTAATGAATGGCAAGAAGAATTTTTGAATTTTTGTTTTGACAGAGATATTCCAGGTTTATATTTTGGCACATGAAGGAAGCTGATGAAGATTTGTTGGGAAATATGAATTTTGAAAAACGAAGGTGAAAAGACTTTGTTGTATTGTACCTGAAAGGCTTTGTTAACCTAATTTGACAAGCTGCTAAACTGATTTTGACAACATTTACCAAACATTCACAAAGGGTCTTGATAGTGTGAATGAACTTTTGAAAAAAAAAATAATTATGAAGGATTGAAGATTTTGTTTTTCTTTGTTTTTTGCTGCATAGTCATATTTTTTTCTCACTTCTAATTTTAATTCTTTACAGACCATGGGAAACTTTAGCAATCAACACATTAAGAATAGTCTCTGTAAATGTATAGGTATTGGTTTGGCAATTGTTTGTGCAATAGTATGTTTGTTATTGATTATGAGTGTGATTGTCTTTGATTGGAATGGAGCCAACCATACCATAGCTGTACACACAACTAGTATTCCTTCAAAATGAATTCCTACTCTTTTAGCAATAGATACGTTTGAAATAGATGAGAGGTAGAAATAACTTTCTTCTAAAGTCTTCTATCACCTATTGCGTGAGTATGTTGATGTAATGGATGTAAAAGATTGTTATGTTTGCATGCAGATCCAACCTCTGTTGAGGAGGGAATTTCATATCACAGATTGCCTTTACCCTACGGCATAGGTTGTAGTCTTTTACTAACAAGGTTCTATAATCAAGAGAGTATTCAGTATTTCTACTCGAATCACAATCTTGTATTTTCTTTTGTACCTACAATTAGATATTTGAGTAGAGTAGCTAAGGATAATGACATAGTTTTAGTAAGGGGATTCTTTGAACCTACACTAACATTTGGCACAGTGTATGCACACTGGAATAATTTAACCTGCTTACTAACACCTGTTGAAAATAGTTTTTTAGAGAACACTGAGGAAAGAGGAAAGGTGATGACAGCCAAGGTAGATAAAGGAATAGTTCAACAAAGCCCTGGGACAGATCAGGCTTATATAGATCACTAAACAAGAGAAGTTAGCATTAGATACGCAACATGTAGGTAAGCTTTGTAAATTTAGGCCGCCAACTTATTTTAATAGAATATTTGTGGGAACGAGTGAATGTAGACGTGTTTTTGTTCCAGAGAAAATGGACATTTATGCTGAATGATCAAGATCCTCCAGTGCCTGGAGTCTACCATATCTGTTGGAAAAATGCTTATTACCGTCTTCCTAGAGGATGGTATGGCACATGGTATTTGGGAATAGTTTTCTCAAAGATGTATCAACTTGATGACTGGAGTAAGGTTCCTAAATTTACTGAAATACAACTGAGGCACAAGTGAGAATCAGTTTCTAGCATTGTGGGAGACATATTTGGAGCAATAATTCCTTCAGTGGGAGTTGTTCTGAAATCAATAAAAATACAAAAGTTGTCCACGGTTGTGGATAACATGTTAACGGATTATTCAGGAGCTATTCTCCTCATATATACTAAAATACCTGCGACAAGAGCTATGACTCTTCAGAATCGCCTTGCATTAGAAATTCTTTTAGCAAAAGAGGGCGGAATTTGTAAATTACTTGGTCCGTGTCACTGTTGTTCATACATACTGGACAATAGTAAAGTGGTCAGGGGTTTGATTAACAATCTAACAAAGAATAAAACAGAATTAAAAGAATTAACAGAAACGTCTATCTGGGAAAAGGCTGGCAAGGGAATTGCTTCACTGGGAGACTGGCTTGGCAACCTAGGAGAAGGTTTTGTATTAAAATTAATAAGATAGATTTCGATTATTGTGTTTTCTCTGATTGGAATTTAGTGAATTTACAAATTGTTTCAAATGATCAAAAGAAGAAGATTTAAAAAGAATCAGAGGAGGGTAGATGTTCAAATGGAAAACCTTTATGGGAAAAATTCAAGGAGAAAGAAAATTTTCAAAAATGTGAATGGAACTAGGTATAAATTGTACATTGAAATAAATATATTTATTTGTTTTTTTTGTGTGATGGCATATAGTCATCAGAGGGGGGATTGTGAGAGCTGGGATTTTTTATTATAAATAATTTTGTCTTTATGCAATCATACTTACATACTAATGTGTGAAATAATACATCTATAAACTTATGTGTATTAAAATTGTGATCTACTTAGTGGCCGCCATCGAGTAAAAAGATCTGCATATGTTTTCTAATACTAAGTTAACACTGTGGTGAAATATATTCTGTCTCTGTAAGAGAGTGTTCTCTGCTAAAATAAATGCTGAAATAAAATAAGTATTGTGTGGTCTCTGCTGGGTCTGAAGCAGAAGCACGGCCACTGTGCAATGTTATCTGTATAAAATGCTTCTAGTTTGCTATTACATTTCCTCTGTCTAACAGACTTCATTCATCGAACTTGCATACTTGTCTGTAGTCATGTTTATAATTCATGTGTTTTTCCCTTGAGGAAATGGTGCAACGAGTAATGTTTATATATTTTGTAATAACTGTCCTGTAACAGGGTAATCTGGAGGTGCCAAACTATGGGTCTACAGATGCAGCCGGAGAAGAGGATGTTTAATCTACAAATTGTATTTCATCAATGAAGACAACCACCAATAACATCTATAGCTAACATTCTATATAATTCTGATATTTGTTAACTTCTTCATTGTGTATAATTTTCTCACCTCATGTTTGAGCCAATCACAAGAGTTTAGCAAGTTTGTAAGTGTAAGTGTAATGTTCAGTCACCATTAGTTTGGGGAAGTTCTTGTTTTTAGTCATCCATACTTCTTGGGATTTTCTTGTATCCTGGGTTCCAGAGATTCTACTATTTGTGATCTGTCACTTTGACATTTCATGCTTTGCAAGATAGTCTACTGACATTCTGGTGTTTTATTATTTTCTGAGTTTAATATGTCTGTTCAATACTGAACTAATTCTTAATGGTTTAGAAACCTTATAGTTCAAATCTCTAAACCATTCCCCTACCTTTGTTCCTGTTCTTGATGCGGATGCAGTTGCTGTCCTCCTGATGAAGTAGAAGTTGTTGCTGATTATCTTAAAGATTGGGTAAATGTGTGATCTCTGTATTGTTATTTGTCTTTTGTTTTCCAGGCACCAACTGCCAATGGTTTAATACTGCTGCTTATTTTTGATAGCGCCATAGATAGATGTTTTCTAAATTTGTGTTACTAAATCTTTTACATGAAGTCCAACATGTTGATGCTAATTAGTAGTTAGTGAGGTATTACTGTCATACTCATGAATGGTTATTTACTTTCCGTTTGATGATTCTATGTGTTCAATTTCTCTTGCTCAGATTCTATTATTATGGTTTTGTGTATTCTCTATTGAGTTATTGATACTTATAACTCTGATTAAGCGTAGGTTCATTTGCCGATTAAATCAGCCTTTCTTGTTTCTTTATATGTATCATTTGTGTTGAGAATTATCTTCATGACTTTAGCATTGTTAATATAAGGAAATAAATACCCTAACTTCTTAATAAACTGGTGTGGTTACTGATGGCCGAACTAATCATGGTGTGGTATTAATGATGAATAATGATGTTTATGACATTTTCTCTATGATGTTTTCTTTAAATCAGGTTTGGTTCAGTTCCTCGACCAAAAGTATGAAATCTGGTGTCTAGTCTGCTATGACTAAAATACAGCCGAGATTTCTGCTTTAACACCCCTGTCTCCTGCCAGCTCTCTTTGGGGCACTGAACGAGGAGGGACTCTTCTCGCTCAATCCTCCTTCAGGAAATTTTATCACACATGCTTCCTAGCTGCTACATTGGTGATCACCTTCCGGTGGAAGGACCCGGAGATCCCGACCATGACTCTTTGATGGGTTAAGATTTGGGACCTGTATGTTATGGAGAAACCACCCACCACAGTATGGGACATGAAAATGAATCCCATTTTCATCATATGTAAAAGATAGATCCACATGGTAGGTGCTGACATACCGTTATGGTCTGATAACTACTGCGGATCTCGCGGGCTGTGAGGGAGATGGCACTTTTTGATGTTTGACAGAAGAGGTGGAGGTTGCTGGGGTGTGTTCTCTGCCCTGAGACAATCACCTGTGACCAATGACCATTGTGTTATTCTTTTATTTCCTTTTGTACTAACCTGACTGCTACCAGTGGACATGTTGCTGTTTTCATATGCTTTACTTGTCATCTCTCTTGGTTTCTTTTTCCGGTATTTTTCCTTCAATAAAACTTTTTTTTTTTTTTATATTTGTAGTACAATATTTCGGTCAAACGATATGTTGCCCACATTATTCTGGCACCATACTGCTCTTCATACATTAAAAGTCACACAAATGCATTGCTTTACCTAAGTACAGTGATACCAGAACAGAGACTTAAGTTATTACATTGCATTGCAAACTTTAGTACTGATGATTCTGGCAGGCCCTTTCCGTACTGTTACCAAGAAATGGACTAGATGACATACCCCATTGTACATCATTATTTTGAGGCGTGAATAATCGCTAGCTTTGGTTTGTGGAGCAATAGCTGAATAATGTTGCTCTCATTAACTACACAGTTGATCTTTTATTAAGGGGAACCCGGTGAAGCTACACCCACGAGTAGAACAGGACTGTGCTCCGATATGTAGATGGGTGATATGCAGTGCTTAATTTGAGCCGGTGGTTTCCACTAGGGGACACCAGCATTTATTTTTGAGGGCTGCTACTTGTTTTTCTGTATCAGGCATTTACTGAGAGCAAAAGACACACAGGAAAGAGGGAGGAAGAGAAAGACGAAAAAGCATCACAAAGGGAGAAAGCAGAAAGCTGCAAGATTGAGCTGAAGGGGCAGGGAGTGGCTGTAAATGGATTAATGGGGCCGAGATAGCCTCAGGATTAAGTTGCTTTAGTATTCTCTGCTCATACACTTAATTGCAGCAGCCGCGTGTTTCAGAGGAGAGCTTGGGGACCGGCAAGTTTTTATTTGCAAATTAAGCACTGGTGATATATGTTAACTAGTGAAACTGTAGGGTACCCAACTTAGTTTTCCTCCATGCTCACATAGACCCTTCATTATGTCAGATCATCACAGGGGTTGTTGTACTTAACAAGGGCATCATTGCTTTGTTATTTTGCGAGAAAACACAATTGGGCACAAGTGGTTGAAAATGGTGCTACCTTGAGTACTTTGTTCATTTTATCCATCTTTATCATGTAGTCATCGGTGCAGACAATGTCGGAGGGGGAGTGCCCACCACCAACCACCTTCACCCGCTTACTCCGCTGCCTTGCCAGGTCTAGAATCTGAAAAAAGATCAAAAACACAATCAAAGCCATGAACTTGAGCACAAGTCAACTTGCAGGTCTATATGCAATACGTCCCCATCAGTTTGGTACTAAGGACCACTGGAATACAACAGATTGTGGCTCCTTTAGCACAATGAACTGAAACAGTAAAGTGTGAGATCAACCATTAAATAGTGAGGGGAGCCAAAGCAAACCCCAACACTAATGCTGGATCAGAATTTGTAAGTGGATAACAGAAGAGGTTCATTTCAGAGTCTACATGATCAATTTCACAATCCTGATCTCATTTGATGGTGTTATCCTCACTTCTTACCTTGCATCCCTTTGATTTGAAAATAAAATGTCCGGCCCTGCAAGACGCCTTTTATTTATGTATTTAAAGTGGCCATTTGTACACAGTGGACTTGAGCTCAGGGGGTAGTTTTGGTGTTAAGGTAGTTGTGCTTTACATCAAAAAAGAAGAAATACTCCAAGCATACAGGGTGAAAGGGGGTCTGGCATGAGGGCAACAGGCTAGACTTTTTACAAACTTTCAGGTGTAAACGTAGGAGCATATTTTACAGGTTTTTGGCTTGCTAATGGACGGAGCGTATGAGAAGTTAGCCTGCGCAGGATGGTGGGGAAAAGGGTATCCGGCACAGGCCAGGAAACAGTCATTCAGCTAGGGCCTGTGCTCCATTAAAGAACTACTAGGAAGCTGCCTAGTGTACCTCCAAAGGGCACATGTTTGCCCCAAAAGGAATCCAATGTGCACTATTGCCAAGGGAGGAAGGGTTGCCGAATGTAGGGGGGGCAGATTATTGAATATATTTCTCAGACTTCTTAAGTCAGGGGTGTGCTTCATAAGTGTAGTAGGGCGGGATCCATTCTGGATACTCAAGATATCCACGTACTGTACAATTACATATAGCGAATCAAAGCAGGAATCAACCTTAGTTTTTTTTAATATTAGTGAAAATCTTCTCACTGTTAAGATATACCAAAATGTCAACATGTAAAGAAAACTCACAGGACGAAAAAAACAATTAAAACCAAACATCAGTTTGTTAAGTATAGAGTGGTATTGTTCAATTAATAAAAGATAAGCATGGTTGAGTTAATGCTTCAACTTTTTAATGCACTCATTTAACAGTTTTGCAGTCTACATACAGTTTGCAAAATTAGTTCTGTAATTTCTAGGGCATGTACAGCAATGTCCAAATATTTGTCTCGACCAGCTCTTCTTAACGGTGGTCCGAGGAGCTTAAGGGGTCCGCAAAGCTTACTCAGGGGATTTACAACTGCTTTGAAAATTAAATAATATTAACTGATTAATAAAGTACATGTAAACAAAGAAGCAAATTATAAAATTGAAATGTTTAAAATTTTCTCTACATGCAAAGGATTTTTAAATTGGTGGCTAATTGAGTTCTCAGATTGATTCAATGAACACTTCAAATACCTCAAACCGATATAGTATGGATGATGGGTTGCTTTAATTGAATTTAGACAAGCTCCAACATTACCATTAAATTAAAATTGTGTTTTTTTTAAAGTGTGAATCAAATAAAATATTTCATAATTTGTTAATATTTTGTGATTCAAATCCTCGAAAGCCTAGCCTTGGGTCTCTGGCTTTCAGTAATGAATCATTGGGGATCCCCAGATTGTAATAATTATGCAATGGGGGGGCCCAGGTTCCAGTAATGATTAAGTGGGGGTCCACAGGACTCAAAAGGTTAAGACCTACTTTTGTAGACAACAAACAAGTTGAATGTCTCTTCCTTCAGTATATTGTAATAAAGAGTGTTTTTTCACTCAAACACTCAGACACCAGAGGAGCGGGTGCAACAAAGTTAGTCATTTGTTGATTTGGCGCGACCAGACACAAATGAATTGCTCTATTTCATGGGTTCTTAACTTGTTGACTTATTTGAACCCATTTAATCATTATTGGAATCTGGGACCCCCCCCACCTCGAACATTACTAGAATTTGGGTCATTACTGGAAGCCAAGGACCCAAGCCTAAGAAATTTAGATGGTTTGAACCACAAAACAATACACAAAAACATACACACAACTCTGCATCCAACAAATACACAAATGATGAAACATTGCATTTAGTTCAGAAGCAAATATAAATACATCAAATGTTAATTTCAATGGAAAGGTTGGGTCTTTTCTAAATTCAATTGCGGGCACACATCTTCCATATTATATTTTGATTAATGCACTTGCACCGCTTCGACCAATCAACCTGAGGCTATCAATTTAATTGTTAGCCTCCAATTTCAAGTTCCTTTACATTTACAGTACGTTTTAAAAAGTTCTATTTTCTATTTTCTATTTTGCTTCTTTATTTATATAAACTTTATTAATATATAATTTTCTAAGCACTAGTGGACACCCTGTGTAGGTGTTACGGCTCCCCAGTTAACCCCGAACTAGCGGTTTTGAACCACTTCTCTATTGTTTCTTCTAAGACCCCACAATGTCTAGAGCACCTGCAGGACAGTGTCTCTCCCTTATTACATCCGGTCCTCGACTCAGCAATTGGGAGGAGTAAGATGCGAAATGCTCATCAGTTTCACTCGGATCCTTAAGATGATGTTGAAGATGTGGTTGAGGCTCCAAGCTGGGGAAAGGTCCGCCAAAGCTTTACCTCTTTTCGGGTTTAAAGTCGATTATTTACTTTTCTCAAACTCATTTAAATTGACATTGGTTAGCTGGAAAATACTGCATGGATTGGGCCCTCTTGATCTTCAGCGGACATCCCTGTACTAAGGGCCAGATGTAGGAAGCCGTTTGCATGGTGCAAACTGCGAAAATCGCAGTTTGCGCCATGCAAACAGCCTTCTGCGATGCACATTCACAATTTGCGAGTCGGTACCGACTCGCAAATTGTGAATGCGACTCGCAAATAGGAAGGGGTGTTCCCTTCCTATTTGCGACTTGCATCGCAATGCAGAATTGCTTTGTGACCGCGAATGCGGTCGCAAAAAAATTCGCAGTTACCACCAGTGTCACACTGGTGGTAACTCATTCGCAAAAGGAAAGGAGTCCTCATGGGACCCCTTCCTCTTTGTGAATGTTGCCAAAAAGGTTTTTTCAGAGCAGGCAGTGGTCCAATGGACCACTGCCTACACTGAAAAAACGAAACCAAATGGTTTCGTTTTTTTATTTATTTTGCAACTCGTTTTCCTTTAAGGAAAACGGGCTGCAAAATAAAAATAAAAAACTGCTTTATTGAAAAAGCAGTTACAGACATGGAGGTCTCCTGACTTCAGAAGGCCACTATCCCTATGAGTGCAGGGACTCGCTATGGGGTCGCAAAATGCGACCCACCTCATTAATATTTATGAGGTGAGTCTTTGCGACCCCATAGCGAGTCGCAGATGGTGTCTGAGACACCGTTCTGCATCAGGATTTGCGATTCTGAAATTGCGAGTCGCACCGACTCGCAATTTCAGAATTGCAAATTCTGATCTTGCTACATCTGGCCCTAAATCATTTTTCTCTGGCCCTCACAACTTTTAAGAGTGTAAATGATATTTACTTCTTGAGTTGACTTCTTCAAGAAGTTCCATGTTCCAATGGTCGTTTCCTCACACACGTTCATGTTTGTTTGCTTTCTTCTAAAGTGGGGAACCTGTGCATCACTATGACCTCTGCAATCACAATCCCACAATTTTAACTCTGCTCCTATCAAGATATCTGCCCTGCTTCCTACATCACTGACCTTAGATCAAATAATGTTGCATCAAAGGGAACCAGGGCCATCGGTCTGAGAATACCCATGTAATGTGACTAGTAGCCATATAACTGGGTATCGCTGAGGCCATCGGTGTGAGAATACCCATGTAATGTGACTAGTAGCCATATAACCGGGTATCGCTGAGGCCATCGGTGTGAGAATACCCATGTAATGTGACTAGTAGCCATATAACCGGGTATCATTGAGGCCATCGGTGTGAGAATACCCATGTAATGTGACTAGTAGCCGTATGGCCGGTTATCGCTGAGGCCATCGGTGTGAGAATACCCATGTAATGTGACTAGTAGCCATATAACCGGGTATCGCTGAGGCCATCGGTCTGAGAATACCCATGTAATGTGACTAGCAGCCATATAACCGGGTATCGCTGAGGCCATCGGTGTGAGAATACCCATGTAATGTGACTAGTAGCCATATAACCGGGTATCGCTGAGGCCATCGGTGTGAGAATACCCATGTAATGTGACTAGTAGCCATATAACCGGGTATCACTGAGGCCATCGGTGTGAGAATACCCATGTAATGTGACTAGTAGCCGTATGGCCGGTTATCGCTGAGGCCATCGGTGTGAGAATACCCATGTAATGTGACTAGTAGCCATATAACCGGGTATCGCTGAGGCCATCGGTCTGAGAATACCCATGTAATGTGACTAGCAGCCATATAACCGGGTATCGCTGAGGCCATCGGTGTGAGAATACCCATGTAATGTGACTAGTAGCCATATAACCGGGTATCGCTGAGGCCATCGGTGTGAGAATACCCATTTAATGTGACTAGTAGCCATATAACCGGGTATCGCTGAGGCCATCGGTGTGAGAATACCCATGTAATGTGACTAGTAGCCGTTCTCCATCAGCGCATCCAGTGGTGCCTAGGGAGACTGAGTCGCCAAAAACAGAATCGCAGGCTTCTTTTGCTATCTCGTGAAGGCATTCAATAAGTTCTTTGTTTGCTTACTGTTCCTACAAATGTGACTTGTGTGTAAGAGAACTATAAATCTATTTCTACGTAGGATGTATTAACTGCATTTAGACTGTATCTAAGTGATCAGAATTTAGAAAACTAAGGGAAATGGGGAACAATAGCAGCTGAGATTAGTTTAGGATCGCAGGGTTTAGTCAAGATGAGAAGCCATTGAATGGCCTCTTTACCAACTCTCCAAAATCTCCAATTACCAAAGTCTATAATGTCCTATATTTGTATTGCTGCCCTTCCATACTCTGGAAACCGAGCACACCCACATATAGACTTTATTGTTTTCTTACTAAAGTGTAATGGGTGGCATTATATAAGGTGAACACACAAGGTAGAGCGAGTGTGCAAATTAAACATTCATGTTCATAATCACAGCTGTGTGGGGTTCCCAGGTCCTGGAGAAACTGACCTCCAGCAAGTCACTGCGACCTCCCATTCCAACATTCCATGACAAGACAGAAGAACAGAGTATTCCCCACTACAACCTACACAGGCAAACCCCCAAGGATAACACTTGATATAATCAGAATAAGACACACGCTCCACTCATGATGGCTGGCTCCCTGCACCTACTAACAAGAGGAGGACCCATGATTCTAGCAACCACCAAACCCAGATCCCTAGCAGTTAAATCTTCATAGCCACTCACCTGTGACAAGAGAGCATCCTTGTTTAGGGTTGTGCTGTCACCAGGTCATTAAACCATAATAACTAAACAACCACAATGCATAGGTTGATGTTATAAACATTTCCATATTCACCATAGGCCTGAGCAAAAGAAACATGTTATATAACTGTGCTTATGTGAGCGCGACATGGTTAGTGGTGCACTCATTTCCCACATGTAAAATGCACACGAATGTGACCAGTGCCTAATTTGTAAATAAAAACGTGCCGGTGCTCAAGCCCTCCTCTTAAACATGCAGCTGCTGCAATTAAATGTGGGAGCACGGCATACTGAGGCCGAGTGATCCTGAAGCCATCTCGGGCCTCTTCAGTCCATTTACAGCCACTCCCTGCCCCTCCAGCTCACTCTTGCAGCTGTCTTCTTTCTCTGATTGTGACACTTTTTAGTTTTTCTCCTTCTCCGTCTTTCCCATATGTGCCTTTTGCTCGCAGCAACTGCTGTGGGCAGAAAAATAAGCACCGGCCCTCAAAAAATAGTGTTGGTGCTCAGCACCGGAAACATCAAGCCCAAATTAAGCACTGAATGTGACGTGTTAACGTTGCGCTAGTGTCCAGGTATAATATGCGTGATTGTTACAAGCACAGGCGAAGCGTCGTCTTTAGAGACGTGCAAACTAGAATTCTGCACCATGTTTGCAAATGAGGGGAGCGTGGGTTGGAAGGTTGCTGAGATACTTATACGAGTGTGGTACCTATTGTGATTCATTTATTATTTGGACTCCCGCACTGGAGTACATGTATGATGGAAGTAAACGGATCTTACTGGAATTGCACCCTAGCCTCTGGAACATCACTTTGGTGCACCGTTCTCTTTTCTTACAGGGCAATGAGCAGCCATCAATTGTGGAATTGAGAAGACCATGAAGATCCTCTCAGGCTGAGGAAGGGGCGACCCAACAGTTTATCTGCATTTAGATGCTGATATCGTAAACTACGCCCACACTTACCTCTTACCAAACCTCCTGAATCTATGCGCTTTCCGAAGTGGAGGAAGCTGCTGATGTGTGCAGAGTTGGGGCAGGTGCGGTCGAGGAGGACTACCCATTTGATGGAGCCATCTTCAACTCTAATAGCATAAGTCCCTGGTAGTCCACATCCTTCTTAATAGGTAATTGAGATGCTGCAGTTGGGAACTTGTCCTTAGAGTTTTGGACAGTACTTGTGTTTAAGCTTATATTTCAACACTACTTTCAGGAGTCATCTGTTGAGGTTTATGAACTGATATTTCGCCCTTGTTTACAGGAAAGGAGTGAAAATTATCCTTATCTGAGCACAGCCTTTGATAAACCTTCTTAAAATACATTGGTGGTTTTAAGGTATCAGCTTAGGTGGGGAAGTGATTACAGGCTCTTAAGAGACATCTGCAATATTATTGTCAATTTTATATGTTGCGGTGTATGAACAAGTCACTTTGAAATTATTTCAAACTTTGAAACATATTCATATGACCCTAAACATAGTTGCAGTAGGAAAGCATGATAGCTCAGACTATTCCTAGCATATGTTACAAAGTTTCCATTGAGGTTTCAGCTCTATTAGGGAACAGAGTTTCACAAGAACTTAGGAAGCTGGAAATAAATATATTATCAAATGATTTAGCAAAAACTCTACTAGGGATAGGGTGTGGAAGCCAAAAAATATCATCACCAGTGGTTTCCTCTTGTCTTTTGATATCAGCATCCTTGCAGTGCTTCTAGAGAGTTGCTATCAGATGTTATCCATCGTTACTGCTCTCTCTTATCCTTCACCCGAATATTCTTGGTGTATTGTTGGCAGTGAGCACGGTGCAGAGTGGAAATGCACATTACTGATGTTGCTTCAGATTAGAAAGTTAGTTCACTCTGACAGTTGCCTCCTGGAAGCATGCCTCATCTAATTTAGGTGTTCATTACTGCCACTGGAGGGAAGGGAAAGGCAGGAAAACTAAGCACTCAGGAGACACAAAGTATAATCTTTAAACATTATCTTTCCACAACAGATATCACAGTTCCTTTGTCTCAATTTGACTGGGCTATTAATAGAGAAAAAATAGGAACCTGTAAGCAAGTTTATTTTCCTACCTGAAACAATAAGAATCGACTTTTCTTCTCAATTAGATCTATCAATAGCAAAATGGCACTTTACAGTGACAAATGACATTTTCTAGCTGTTCACTCCAATGGCATACATAAGGGCCCAACACAGTCGGCATGCATTGAACATTTACGGGAGCCTTAACTAATGTATGAAATTTGAGTTTTTAAATGGCAGCATGATTTTCTCTGATGTGCTAATGTAGTGGTCTCAAGCTACTACCAACCAGGAAACATTTGTGTGCTTTGCACCATATGTTTTCAGTCACACGCTTGGAAGTTGTAAATATGCCCTGCAGACCACATAGAACATATGACTTCCATGCCACTGGTGCATTTTCTGTGCCAACTTAACATGGCCTTACTAGAGATTTTTTTTTTTAAATGCAGCATATGAGCCAAAGCAACCTTGGCATTCCCTTCCACCAAAATATTTGGATTCAAATCCCCTGTTTTGAGCACTTGATGTTTGCTCACGTTTAGGACTCTGTGCGCTTTACTACTGCTAACCAGTTCTAAAGGGCTTGTGCTTACACCCAATTGCAATAGTTAATTTACTTGTATGTCCATATGAAGTGTTACTACATATACCCAGCCTGTAAATGAAATGCTATTAGTGGGGCTGCATCACCTGTTCACCACCCACTTAAGCTGCCCTGTAAACCTGTCTCAGGCCTGCCATTGCAGTCTGTGTCACAGTTTCAAAACTGCCATTTTTCCCTGGCAAAAAAAATATTTTTTCCAGGCCAAAAACTTCATTTTTAACATATACTTGACCCCTAGGTTTGGCCATGGACAGCCTGTAGAGAAAGGGACAGTGTATTTAAAAAGTTGCACATGTACATTTAAATTTTACATGTTGTGATAGTGAAAAACTCTCAAATTTGTCTTTTACTACTGCAAGGCCTAACTCTCTCATAGGATAACATTAGCGCAACCCTATTACATTTAATAAGCTGCAACTTCCAAATGAGAACAGGTGACCGTCTCAGGTTTGGTGTCTTTGGAATTGTCAAGAAAAATCCTCTCTAATGGAAAAGTCTGATTTTTAATTGCAGTTTTGGAAATGCAAATTGGAAATTTTGCATTTTCCTGCCTTAGCCATTTAGTGCCTTCCGCCTGTCACTGGGTCACATGACTGGGTATAGCTGGCAGCTGGGCACTGTGCATTGCTCCCAAACAGTCACACAATAGAGAGCTTAGATGTGCCTGGATGGGCCATCACTGCAGGATTGGAGGGCGGAACTGGGCACGGCCGTACTTACACTTGAGCAGGCTGTGTCCTGCTTTCACACAAATAGCTGCATACCCCTTGTAGCTAGCATGGAACCAGGGCAGGGGAGGCAGGAAACCTGTGTACTTCAGAGGGAAACCCCTAGAAGCTTCTTTGACTTCAAAGGAGGCATCTGATATAAATAGTGGATCTCAGACACCAGCTCTTCAGTACTTTTCTGGACCTGTGGAGACTCTGGGCCTGATTCAGATCTTTGCAGAGGGGTTGCTCCATTGCAACGGGTCTAGATATCCCATTTGCCAAAATGTAAATACCATTGTTATCTATGCAATTTAGATTTTGGTGGATGCGATATCCGTCACCGTTACAACAGAGTAACCCCTCCACCGAGACCTAAATCAGGCCCTCTGTCAGGAAGAAGGACTGCTGTGCTGCTGAAAGGACTGCCACTTTGGTGGACAGCTGCCCTGCTAAACTCCTGCCTTGCTGGACTGCTGCCTTGCTGTATTGCTGCCCTGCTTCCCTTCTGCCCTCATGCCAGAGTCGGAGGGATTGGACCTGCACCTGTACACAGGACTCACAAAGTGACTCGAAGAGCAAGTCTGCTGGCCTCCTGTTCAGAGTCACAGGGACAAAACAGGCTCCCAACCACTTGAACCAGAAACCAGATCTAACTGAAGTAACGCCCTGAGCCCTGGCGTGGTCTCATTGGAGCTGAATTAAAGTTTTGGGGCCCTTTGGGACTGTCAACAGGCCCACTGGCACCAAAATCTTATCGTTTGCACTACCAACCAACACAAAGTTCAGTCAGCCTGACCCTTCACACTACAGCACAGGTCAGATGCCGGGAGCGTCACAGCAAAGCCATAGCCCAACTGTCAGCAACAACAGGATCTTCACGCTACAGCGACAACCATCTGCAATGCTCTGCCTGGTCTTTGTGCTACAATGACGACCACCTGCGATGCTTTGCTGCTCCTCACAGCCCTCTCTACAGTGAACAGAGCTCATTGCGCTTGACTGAGAAAGTTACTTTTCAGTGAGACTAACCTGGTCCCTGAATCCGACCCGCACTCCATTGCATTCGGCCTGAACTTGTGACTTTCTCCCTGTCTTGCACAACCAGATAACTACAAGTGGCACTTTGGGCTTTTTGTCAGTATTTTCACTTAAATCTTTAAAATTGCATACTTTCGGTTTTACTGACTGGATGTTTGTCATTTTGGTCTTGATTTATGTATTACATTTTGCTCTATAATTCTTGTGTAGTGTTATCATTTTATCACTATTTTTAGTGTTGCATAAAAACTTTACACATTGTTTCTATTTAATACAAGTTTTAAATTATGCTTGATTGGCCTTTTTTTTTTGCTTTTTCATAAATTCAATCCTTTTCAACTAGACTGTACCTGTGGCTTCACCTGTAAGAATAGAATTTGAGCTCCTCAGTTTGGAGAGCTGCACTGTGGTGGAGCTTAAGGATTTTTGCAAGAAGAGCGGGCAGCCTGCCAGAAGAAGCACCAGGAAGACAGAGCTCCAAAGGCCTCTGAGGGCATAAACGAAGGCCCATCATATTCCAGTCCCAACAGATGGAGAGAATCGTTTGGAAAGTCCAAAGCAGGGCCAGATAAGGGTCTTGAGATGCAGTAGTCAGCTGAGGGAAATTAGTTATCTTCTGAATTGGGGCTACCTGCCAGAGTAGAGAGCAGTGTGTCTTATCAAGGCCTGTCCCCAGAGGAAGCTGAAAGAGAGTTTAGGTTGTGGATGGCCCAGTTAAACATGGTGGAAAAGAAACTGAGGAGCTGGACATCAAGGCCAGACAGACTGGGTTCTGCAATGATGGTGACAGGATACCTACAGTGTCCTCTAGAAATAAGAACGACCACATTTCTGAAGGTCTGGTTCCACACTTTATTTGGGGGATTACATTTGAAGCTTATGAGGTAGCTTCACAGATGCAGAGGATTCCTGATGAGGATTGGTGGCTAACCTCTGGAAGCATATCCTAGAAAGAGGAGGGGCATCTTAATGGCCCTATGGAAGGAGGACACGATGAGGTATTGTTAATAAAGGAAACCCTTGTCAGGAATTTTGGCCTCAACCCTGAACAGTATAGAGAGATGCTTAGGGACAGCCAGAAGATGCCCCAGAAGTCCTGGGTGCATTTCCTAAATTCCTTTTGTAAGGCACTGGATGGTTGGGTGAAGGGCAGTGAAGTAAAGGATTACCAGGGGTATACAATTTGATTGCAAGAGAGCACATGTTCAGCCTTTGTTTTGCAGATCTGTGCCAACACCTTATTGTTTGATTGCTCAGGAGGTGGACCTCTGGCTCTGGGAGGTACCACAGAGGGGGACTGACTTCAGCCCATTTGCACTTCTGCACGGACATTCTGTGTGAGGGCATCTTAGCCTGGTAAATGAGAGTTTGAGCAAGCTTCCAAGAAAGCTCTCTGGGACGCTTTCAGCTATATGCTGGCACTCGGTACCCATATGCAGTGCTTCTGAAAAAAGGCTAAGAAGAATCTAGAAGCCTAACAGCCCGACAAAAAAGTGTGGGTGATGGAGTCCATTGATCCTAAGGCCCTGCAAGATGACTGGTCTGGACACTATGAGGTGAAAGATTGCAAGAATGAGATCACCTATCTGGTGTACCTCAATACTCCCAGGAACTCCTTAAGGGTTTGGCAAAACTATTAGCATTTGTCTCCAGAGGGAGGGTGCTGTAGGTACATTGCCACCATCACTGTTGGACCCTGCTTGTCTGGCCTTGAGGTCCAGCTCCTTCTGACTCAATTCATGAGCCACTACCATATTTCTTTCTTTCAAGGCTCTCTCATAGTCCATGGTCAGTTTCTTTTGCTCCATGGCCAGTTTCTTTTCCTCTATTGTCAATTGGGCCATCTGCAGCCCTAGTTCCCTCTTTGCCTTCCGTTCTGCCAGCTCCTCTAGGGAAAGGGGTCAAGAAGACATATTGCTCTCTGCTGTGGCAGGGAGTTTCAACTATGAGGGAGCTGAATGCTACATCCCAGGACAGGTATCCAAGCCCTGTCCTGTTTCCTTACATCATCCTCTCCATCCTGGTCCTCTGTCGTGACTGGCAACTGGTGGGCCTCTGCCCATGCCCTCATAAACTTTTAGATCTCTGCCTTCTTGGTGCTCCTTTTGGTAGACAGTGCCCTCTCCCTACAAAACTCCTTGTGCTCAGCCACTGTTTAGCTCTCCAGATTGAGGAGCTCAAATTCCATTCTTGCAGGTGAAGTCACAGACAGCAACAGTCAGGCAGAGTAAGGGTGAATTTGAAAAGAAAGTAAAAAGGCAAATCAAGGAGAATATAAAACTCTAGGTGGTCTCAGATCATTTATCTGGGATTTTCTGTGCTAAACAAAATCACTGTGTGGCACTGCACAAACACATGTCCAAATCCTCACCTCTGAGCACCAATTTAAGAAATTGGATTACTGTTGAGAGCAGTACCTTATGATGAGTCAAAACTTCTACAAGACAAAACTCTGTTTTCTCTAGAAAGAACATTAATCCCTACTGACACTTTGCACAAAAAGCCTCCTTCAGTTTCATTACGTCACTGGTAAGATCAAAAGATTTGAAGAGATTCAGGAGCAATTTGACCTCCAATCAATAAAATGCTATAGATGTATGAAGGTACTCAATTCTTGTGATAAAAAGCACGCAGCAGACATTTTGAAAAATGGTGCCAAAAAACTACAGATGAAAAGCACCTCATTTCCCACATTTTCAACTACTCCAAGATTCGTTAGTGGTAAAACAACCCAGATTCCAGACAACGTGGGAAGCTTCACAGAAGAACATTAGAAACTAAGGATGAGAAAGAATAGGAAAGTGATAGCCCCTCAGGACTGGCTCTATGGTGGTGTGACCAGTGCCACGGCATTGGTTGCTGCCTTCGGGTGGGGGCGCCATGGTTGCAAGTATAATATGGATTAAAAAGCACCTGCTGCTGCGTTCTTGCTGTCAGCAATTTTCAGGCAACAATAGAAATGTCAAGAGAACTTCTGTGATTAATGTTCTTTCTAAAGAAATCAGAGTTTTGTCTTGTAGAAGTTCTAATTCATCATAAGGTAGTGCAGAGGGTTAATATGCGTGCAGGAAAGCACGTGTACCATACAGATCACAAAGTGCATATAATGTAAATAAGTCAGTGGGTTACTTATTTTATCAGAGAGCTCCTTTTGTTACTTGCAGATTATAAATTAAAATCCTAATACAGAACAGTGAGCTATTAACGGTGGTCATAGACCTGCATGCAAATTGCAAGGTAGAGATTATAGTGTTATGATTTTTCTCAGTCGTTCATCGTCTTAATGTTTCAAAAAGGGTTCATTTGGGTAGAAATCTATTCTTATTATCAAAGAGAACCCCCAAACATGGTGTAAAGCGTTTTAAATTCTGAGTTTGTGCTTCTTCAGACCAAGCACTCAAACTATACCACCTACCAGTATGGATGACATATGGCCCCTACATCTTGTAGTCCTCTATCTTATGTAATATTTCCTATTCACTGATTTACATACGTATGATTGACTGTCTCTGTGTAATATGTGTTTGATTTAAAGTGCTCTGACACCCTACACTAGTATGAGTGGCGCTATAAAACTAATTAAAAGCATGTGGGAAAGAGTGGTTATAGAGACCTGAGGGGCACTGTTAAAGAGTGGTAGTGAAGTAATCCATGGGGGAGGTGGTCATTGGGGGGGGGTACCAACAAACACTGGTGCTCACTGCACCACCAGCGCTAAAGCCGGCCCTGCTCAAGGTATAGAAACCAACAATACTCTTTTGTATCAATGGCATCTACAACACACTCAAAGAAAGAAGCAAAAAATTCAGCCAATCCTGATCGATGCTGGAGAGTGCCACACTAGGTGAACAATTACAGACGTGTGGGTGTATTGTGGGAAAATCAAGCCTTTCTGTGATCACGTCATGAAAGCAATTAGAGAGGAGTTAGGGATGCAGATCCCAGAGGAGTGGGAGTATTTACTTTTAGGCTGTTCCAAATATTAAATGGATCTCAGGTGAGAGACTGCCTCGCTTATTAATGTGGTATGTCACTTTCAGCTAAACAAACAGTCCTGGAACAAAGTATACTCCACACCTGCGAGAGTGGTGCCATCGATTTAGTCATGAAGAAATTCACATACACAATAAATGGAAGGGACCGTGGAGATCTCACAAGCCCAGGACTTCAAGGGTTTTGCAAATACTGTCCAAAGACTAACTGCATACTAGAACTTAGAGGGAAGGGATGGTCGTAGATACAAGATGAACTTCCTCAATTAACCGTTCGCTACTAGCTCTAATCGGCCCAGGGGGCTGGTGGGGGAATAGAAGGGTTTACCGTTTGGTTGGTTTTAGCACGTAGAAACCCCAGCAAGGCTGTATGTTTTTTAAATTTGTTTTCTTTTAGAATGTACTATCAAAATGTATGAAATCCTAAGATAGATGGATGGATGATTCGACGGTTCAATAGATGGATACATGGCTTGCTTGATGGATTAGTGGATCAATGGATGACAAAAGTGGCAATTTTCGTATCTGTGACTTACAATACACACATGAGGGACGGATGCATATCTGGGACATTTTTTCCAATAAACTAAAGCAATGCCCAGTCCTGGTCATGTGTACTAGTGGCAGACATCGAGACTCCCACGACTCCCAGACACTAGCATCCAAATAACATCTGCACGTTCCACCAATGGACAGTGGATTTCAGGGTGTTTTCTAGGTGACATTTTAATGTTAATCAGAACTTTTCCATAACTTCTCCGCCCATCATGTCTGCCATCCCATGATAAACGCTCTCACCTCTTTGACTTCCTCTGCGGTTGTTGGCTGGAAGAACAATTCTGGATTTGAGCCATATGTCTGAGCCCAGTTTTGGAACTTGAAACCGCTGCGACCCAGAACCTATGAATAATGGAGCACAGAGGATATCAACAAAGCCTGAGCAAATTATTTCATTAATTCTGCAAGATAAACTTGGTTTCTAGAAAAATAATACATATTTGGTTTGAGTTACACATTGCAGTACATAAAAGTAGCTTGTAGGAAAAAAACTTTTCGTAAAGTATTACATTGTGAAAAATACATATTACTAAGATGATGAGCAAGTGGGATCCCTATAATTGCAACAAAAATGAAATAAGGTTGGAACGGATGTTATGAAGAGTCTATCAAAGAAAGTAAAGTACCACATAAGGCCAAGGTGTCGCAGCTACAACTAGTAGTGATTGGCTGCCTGCATCCCCTTTGCCTCTCGCCCCACCATCATGCAGCCTCCTCACTTCTTCCAGAGTGTCACCATCTAGCCAGTGAATTATATCTTGATGCAACATGTGCATGTACATAGGGGCATATTTACAAGCCCCTTGAACCACTTTGTGCCGCCCAAGCGTCATTTTTTTGCGCTATGGCGGCATTAGGGAGGCCTTTCTCCCGTGCCGTATTTACAAATGCAAGCATTACACCACTGCGTAAACCCTTGCACCACATTATGCCTACGGCAGGCATAATGTATGCAAGGGGGGATGTTCTGACACAGGGAAGGCCTGGAAAAATGGCGCAGTGAAATTTACATTTCACTACACCATTTTATCTGCCATTTTTAAGAACTGCTCAGAGCAGGCATTAAAATGACGCACCCATTTTAATCAATGGACCTCCCTGCACTTTGCTGCACTAGCGTCAACATTTCTGACGCTAGTGCGGCAAAGCGCCACAATAGCGTAAAAATGTTGAAGCTATTGTCGTAACGACCGCCATGGTGCGCTGTATTGTAAATACAGCGCAACCATGGTGTTGTTAGGTGAGGTAGGGGCGAGACAAGAAAAGTAGCGCATCGAGACCAATGCACCACTTTCTTGTAAATATGCCCCAAAGAGTGTTGTATGTGAACTAGATCTTTACCATGTAGTACACCTTTCACTGGTCGTTGACACGTGGTAATGCAGTACTGTAGAGATGCCTTAGTTGTGAATTAAAAAAAAGTATCACACCCGTCCTATGGTCTCATTCACATAGGTCTATGAAGATATCCTGCAATAGATCCTCTCTCACCACCAACCATGAATTTGAATATTTATTCTTCTAATAGGTGTTTTTAACAGAAACAATTTTCAGTTGTTCAGATGGCTCAATGAGCATAGGTGTCAGTAATGTGAAATAGTGAAATATGATACATATATGTAACTGGGATGTCAGCAGCTTAATGCAGATACACAGAACAGTTCCTATCCTGATCATTGTATTTAATTTTATACACATTAGACAATTTCCGTAACATTTTTGACATTCCAACCCACTCTACAGTTTTTGGGGGTATCCTCAGGACAAGGAAATGCTGCCCAGCACAACACCTCCAAGATGTGTTTATTCTTCCTATGCTGGAGTTGATCTAGTCATGATGACTTTAAAGTCGGATTCTCGATCACACCCTTTATCAAGACGCCGTCCCAACCACATTCGGGTGCATCAAAGCAGACACATCAGTGTCAGTGATGCTTTGGTGACACTCGTGTGTGTTTCAACCCCTAAGCAACATTGATTGAGGTCTTCCTTGGGACACACAAAATGGTGGAAAATCACCAAAGGAATTTGTTAGGAGCACTATTGGAAAATTCAAAGTACTTTATCATATTAGAGGTGAAATCCGGAAACAACGAATGGCAAGGTATTCACTGGAGTAAGTCATCTCTTGCATGCAACCAATCAATTATAGCCAAGGGTCCGACTTTTCCAATTTTACTGATTTTTACAGATAAAGATGGAAAACAATGTGTCAATGTTTCCTGTCGGTCTTTAATTTTAAAAGAGGAAAAATACAGAAAATTGTGCTTGTTGTGAGCGAGTCTCCGTGCTGTTCTTCATGAATTTTAGGGCAACAGCCAACCAGCTAGACAACATGGGGTGTTCAAAATAGGATGAGATTTCCTTTAATACAGGCATATGTTAACCTATATTTGTATACAATTCTTCTATTTACCTTTGGGGGAAGTTTTTTGTTATATTTGGCTGCTTAATTTGCTAAAACGTGACAGCAATCAAAGTATGAGGGCATGTTTATCAGTGCAATAAACATGGAAACATACCATTTTACGACTCCATTTATCCTTGAAATACAAAATAAATGTGGATCAGTACCAAAAATATGTCCAAAACGTAAATATGGATAAATATAGACAGAAATGTTGAAAAAATAAATACCATAAAACCGGAAGCCCTAATTATAACAAAGGATCATCCTATAAGGCCATAACTGGCTTGAACATGATGTGTTTTTTTTTAAATGGCGTGCAACTCAACATAGAGAACACGCCTACAGTAGCGAAGGAAGCTGGGCCTTTGTCAAGAATAATGCTAACTTTAGAAGGACTTCCGTTTTATCCAATTGGGCTTTATCTACATTCCTTCCACCCTAGCGTCCTCCCTTCTTTCCATCCATCTTTTCCAAATCCCTTTCTTGACTTTGTCCTGGAATACTCACGCACTTTATCCGGCGGAGAGACACAACGTAAAATTCAGGGATAAAGAAAAATATGCAGTCAACATGTGATCGGAGGGGCGGCTCATTTGTTAGATGTATATCTTTCTTTCTATCTCTGCTTTTTTTCTTTTGTTGTTTCTCTCCTTCTCTCTTTCTTTATCATCAACTATTGAGTCATTTCGAAAAAGCGCTCTTTCCTTATTATCAGTGACAGACAAATGCCTCCTCCATTACTGCGGTGAATTTTAATCAGGACAGATATTAATTGAGCGTTTTTCTAACACAATTGTACATACACATGGTCTCAATAAGGGGACATCGTCTATATCTGTGGGAAAAAAATAACATTTGACCTTCCTCAAACAAGGCATGATGCACACACATTGTGATTGCTAGAAATGTCCTTTGTTAGTGATCCCCGATTGAGATGAATTTCCTCTCTTGCAGCTCCCAAGCCCTTGCAGTTGATTTGCAAGGACCCCTCCCCCTTTTCTGTCGTTCTTATGGTAAAACTGACTTGGCCATACTTACACCTTAGCTTTGGTGATCTAAATTGTACTCCTTTTGCACTTTGGTAGGAAAGGATTACATTTAGTCAGCATCCATGAGCCCAGCTGATCAGTGAAAAGAGTGGTCGCCTAGGAGTTTTATACCACTGTCCAGCTTCACGAAGTCATTACTGTGAACATCTGTTGAATGATAATGGTTGGCACTGTCTAGCCCACAGGGTGGGTAGCTTCTCCAGTACATTCTTCTTCTAAGTTGTTTTGATCAATTGGCTTTGATGTCTATGAGATGGTTTATTGGTCTTTTTGGAAATCACTCAATTGCATTGGTTGTCCCAGCAAAGGACTTAGATTAAAGAGCAGGAAGGCTGAACTAAGGGGCACATTTATGATCCCCTAGTGCCACTGTGTGCCACATTTTCTGCATTTATGTCAACGCAAATGTGGCGTTAAAGTGGCATTTCCCACGCAACATATTTATAAAGTGGTGCAATGCTTGCATTGCGCCACTTTGTAAACCCTTGCGCCACATTATGCCTGTGCCAGGCATTATGCATGCAAGGGGGCGTTCCCTCATTAGGGAGGCTGAAAAAATTGTGCCATTTTTTCGGCACTTTTAACGCCTGCTCAGAGCAGGTGTTAAAAGGGGGCCTCCATTATTTAGAATGGGCCCCTATCTACTCTGCAGGAGTCGCACCAATATTTTGGCGCTACTCCTGCAGAGTACATCAATAGCGTCACATAGAATGACGCTATTGCTTCCTACCCTGTGCCATGGTGCGCCGTATTTTAAATATGGCACACACATGGTGACGGTGGGGGGGGGGATAAGGGTTGCAGCGAAAGTGGTGCTGCTCTCGGTTCACTGCCACTTTCCATAAATCTGCCCCTAAATATCTGCCCTGTTAGAGGCAGTAACGATGCACCAGTTCCTGGGCTGTCTCCTTTTAATAAGAATGGAGAAGCGCAGTTCTAGTTGCATAGAGCATGGGCATGTTGTAAAGACGAATCCTGTCCTCTATTCAGGGATGGTGATGACAAGGCACAGAGATTCTGTCTTATAAAGCAAGATGATAGATGGTGATGTCAAGACACAGAGGGGGGGATTCTGACTTTGGCGGGCGGTGGAGGCCGCCCGCCAAAGTCCCCCCGCCAGAAGGCCGCCCGCCCGCCCAGCGGGAAACCCCCTTCCACGAGGATGCCGGCTCCGAATGGAGCCGGCGGAGTGGAAAGGGTGCGACGGGTGCAGTTGCACCCGTCGCGATTTTCAGTGTCTGCTATGCAGACACTGAAAATCTTTGTGGGGCCCTGTTAGGGGGCCCTGCAGTGCCCATGCCATTGGCATGGGCACTGCAGGGGCCCCCAGGGGCCCCACGACACCCGTTCCCGCCAGCCAGGTTCTGGCGGTCAAAACCGCCAGAACCAGGCTGGCGAGAAGGGGGTCGGAATCCCCATGGCAGCGCTGCTTGTAGCGCCACCATGGAGGATTCTTCAGGCCAGGGGAAAACCGGCGAGAAACCGCCGGTTTCCCTTTTCTGACCGCAGCTTTACCGCCGCGGTCAGAATTGGCCTGGATGCACCGCCAGCCTGTTGGTGGTGCATCCTCGGTCCCCGGCCCCGGAATGACCCCCAGAATGACAACTATGAGATACCTGTGGTCCTCATTACCAATTAGGTCAATGAGTCCAGCAAGCATAACCTAAATTTACATTTAATCTAATATTTAAAAATCCTTGCTCTGATCTCCCTGTTTTTATTTTACTTTAATGTTTTTTTTCAGAATCTTTGTTCTCTTTGTTCAGCTCTCCTATCAAACTCTTCCAAAATTACTCCCAGTGGAGCTCTCTTTCCAGGGATTCTAGAGCAGATATACAAAGCTTATTTGTAGTTGCAAATCTTGTGATTCACAGAATTAGATGGTTTGCATCCACAAAGGGCTTTTTCATATGTACTAAACCCATTTTGTGAGTTAGAAAATCCCTTCTGACTTGGTAGATTTGTTTTATCCATTCTGAACCGTAATGGGGGGGAGGGGTACTCGTTAAAGGGGCACCCCAGCTTAATTAAAAGTGTCAGTGGTATGTATGAATAATTTACAATCATAATTATAGTCGCAAACCATTGATCAGTTACCCATACCTCAAAGGAGGTGTTAACTGATTAAAAAAGAAGAAGACCCATTTGTGGATTGTGCCAACAGTCTGGAGCTGGATTTGGGAAGGATTTCAGTCAATGGCCCACGGGCAAAAATGCCCGCTACCCGTCAATGGTTTCCTAGATGGGAAACGTTTTGTTGAAAAGCTGCACTTGTTCCCGTACGAAAAATAGGTTGCTTTTTAAAAAATCCATTGGAATGCAAACACAGGGTTAGTAGTCAGTTTTCCTTGCAGGCCACCATCCATGTGTTTGTGGCTAATCACAACGGGTCACAAATTTTGATTTGCCTAATTAATATTCACTATACCGGTCATTCAGTGACCCTATTCAATAGGACATTTTGCCTAGTCATCTATTATTTCATAGGTGGCATCACAAAAGTCTGGTATTAAAATGTAGGTGCACTTTTTGTGGGCACCCTTTTGACATACTTGGCTCTCTTTGTCTAGGTCAAAATATTTTTTTTAATTACCAGGTAAATGTAAAATGTGTGCCTTGTTGTGTCGCTTTGTACAGCTGCTTTGTTATGTGTTCTGGTGACTTTCTGATGACACAGTGGTAAAATAATGTTGATATCCATGGTGCTTGCCTCGCAGTATGCGGCAAGCAACCCCCCAAACGGTGGCTCACTCCTTGCATATCAAGCAGTGCCTTCATAAATGCGCGGTTGAGCGCCGGAGTCCCTTTACGAGCGTCAGACGCCTACAGTGCATCGAAGCACACAATTCTCAATGCCACCTGGATTGATATTTTATGGCAGAAAGGCAAAACAACTGTCGGAACTGCCTTTGTTAAATGGCAGCATTAGTCAGACTCATGAAACGTATAATCCCCGGTAATCCTCAATCATGTCTGAATGTGGGCTTTAAGAGGCTCACAGCTAGGCAGAACCTACTTGTTTTCACAAGTTAGGAGTTGAAACTTCCACTGTTTATCTAAATAGAAGAGTCCATGAAGGACAACTCCTAATGCCGAGAAGAAATGCTCTAGATTTGCCCCTGAAATGTAAAAACACATAGTTAGTCAATTAGAAGGAGTTTAGGTATCTCACAAAATTGTTCCACAAGCAACAGCAAGATCCGTTGGCACATCCATCAGCCCAAAGCTGGAGCACGTAAATGCAACGCACTCCAGAATTGTGGTGCACGCGTAAGACAGTAGCAACCTCAGTGAGGAACAGAATGGCTCATCACTGGCTCCTTGATTGTCCCTTTTCTACAGAACCACTGCTGCCCCTACGTGAGGACACTTGTGTTAATGTTATTGAGCTCTCTTTGAATCTGAAGTCTTTTGGTTGTACTAGACCGGGCGAAAGTCACAAGTTCAGGCCAACCGCAAAAGAGATGGGTCAGATACAAACACGAGGGAAGTCCTGCTGTAAAGCTACCTGTGGAGTCTGGCGCGAAGGGTTCCAGAACTTCACGTGGGAGAGGCCATGAGGAGGAGGCTGAGCATCACAGCAGCTGTTGCTGTATTATGAAGAGCAGGCCACATGTCAAGGACGGTCATTGCAGTAGCGCAAACAGCTAGGGAAGCATCGCGTAAGGTCATTGCTGTAGGTTGCTTCTGTAGCACGTGTGCTAGTCAAGCGTTGCTGGTCGTCCCTGGAGGTCACTGTCAACACAAAGAGCAGGTGTCACTGGAGCTTCACGTTGGTGGTCACATTGGCCGTCAACTTGGGGTGCAGAGTCTTGACGCAAACGGACCCACTCACAGACACAGGGAGCCCAAACTTTAGAATTTTCACCTTTTCTTGAAGAAAGTCCATTCTGATGCCAGTGAAGGATTGAGGACCCAAGGAGATACCTCTTTGGGATTGGGGACTCATTCCAGCAGAGGCCAGCAGGGCACAGGCGGGTCCAGTTGCAGGTTCAGATAGGTCCAATTGCAGCAGGTCAGCTGGGCAGTTGCATGGAAGCTTCTTAAGCTTGTTGCGTCCCTGTTGTTCACACAGGAGGTCAGCCAGCAGACCCGTCGATTCACCCTGGTTGGCGTGGCGTGAAGGAAAGCAGGTCCAAACTTCCTTCTCAGACATCAAGGCAGTCAAGCAGCAGGACAGTCCTCTGGAAGCGGGGCAGTCCTTCTTCTGTAACTTCAACAGGTCCAGGGGTGTTCTGAAGAGTGAGTCTGGAAGTCAAATTTTTAAACCTGGTGCTAGCCTATGTGCGGGGGCACTCACTATCCTGCCCCTTCATCTGCTTCTGGGAAGATCTTCTCCTTCCCCTGTCAAGGCTCCAAACTATCTGCAGATGTTGCAGGGCAGGGCTTGCCTGGTGTCAGATTCCTTTGTGTGTGCAGGAGGCAAAGCCTTTGAAGTGTAGGTAGTGGTGGGTACAGCCCCTCCCAGTCATCCTACCAGGATGGCCCATCCTGTCCACACCTAAGCCCCTCTGTGTTACTGTCTGGAAACAATACACAAACTCCAACAGCAGAACCATTCACAGTCATGTGTCACAGGATGCTAGCAAAAGGCACAAATGTTTGGGACAAGAAAATGGCAACTATCTAAAAGTGGCATTTTCAGAATTGTGACTTAAGCTCTAACTTCACCATTAAAAAAGGATTTGAATTACAATTCACTTGAGTGTAAACAGCATATCTCTATCTGCCCCCTAATCAAAGATATCACACGTTAAATGTTATAAAGTAACCCAGTGTTAGTCACTGAGAGAGACAGGCCTTACAACAGTGAAAAACAACTTTAGGTGTTTTCCACTGTCAGGACATGTAAAACGTAACTACACATGTTCTACTTTTTAAACACAATTCACCCTGCCTTATGGGAATTCAGGGCTTACCTTAGGGGTGACATATAAGTTAGGCCTGGCGAAAGTTTGTTTTCACCAGGTCGAAATGGCAGTTTAAACACTTCAGTGGCATGCCTGATACAGGATGTACAGTGCTACTTTAGTGGGTGGCACAATTAGTGCTGCAGACCCACTATTAGCATTTAATTGACAGGCCCTGGGTGCATAGAGTACATTTACCAGGCACATAGAAGTAAATTAAAACTGCCAATTAGGTATAGAACAATTATGCCTTTTTAAAAAAAGAGAGGACAAGCACTTTACCACTGGTTAGCAGGGAAGAATTGCACAGAGACCTAATGCCAACAAAAAGGCTTGAGAAACAAAAGGAAAAAATCAGGGAGAGGGCCTGCAAAAAAGGTCAGGTCCAATAGAGCTGGGAAGATCGTTATGTAACACTGTAGCAGCAGTCAGTCATTCAAATGTGTGTCTATGGCATGCTTCAAGAAAAGGAGGGATCCCTTTCCCTATTACAGAAGAACCCCTGAACTGTAAGTGTCTGTGAGGCTGAGGGCTAAAGATCATGCGACTGAGCTACGGCTTCTGAAAGTTCTATATAGTCAAACACATCTTCATAGATGTGCCAAATAGATACCACCCAAGAGATGACACATTATTAACTTGTCTCCAACTATACTAGAGATGTTCCATTACCTGTCTCCAATGAGAGAGGGAGAGCTATCCCAGAATACAACCCCCTGTATGCATGTTTCTGGTCTTCTTCCAAATATAGGTCTGGCATGGCTCAGCATTGACAGTGGCAGTGTGACAAGGACAAATTTGTCAGTATCCATGCCGTGGCACCCAGTGCCAGGGCATTTGAGAATTAGGAGTCACCACCATAGGGACACAGTGCAGATGGTGAGACATCAGTCTGTGTGCTCTGCATCTATATCCTACAGAACTAATGGTGCTAGTAAGCATGTGCACAGGACAGTGTGGGTCTGATTTACAAACCCCTTTGCAGTTTAACACATATTTTACAAGAACAAATGGCTATATTTATGAGAGCTAGGTACTCACAAAATAATTCCTTAAGGTCATAAATCTATTTACTCATGTACAATATTACTGTTAGACAGCGTAAAATCAGGAGGATGTTAATCTTGTGCAAAGGTGAGGGGTAGGTGGTTTGAGTGTGGTACACCTTTAGTCTGTTAGCACCCACAAACATATCAGTTTGCAGCCATTTACAAACTTCCCTATGACGCTTTTACACCTTAAAATTGCTTTTGCCATGGGTGGAGCAAATTGTTCTTCAGGGTAGGATGGGAAATGGAACACCTCCAAACTTTGTACATATATAAGGGAAGAGGTTTGCCTCTGAGAAAAGCATTTTCCATAGGAAAAATTATAAAAACAATGCTATTGCAAAGAGTTACTGCAATTCAACAAGACACATTGGTACACAGTATACTCTTTCATATAGCTTAAATATCAGCATTTACAACAAAAACAGAACTCATAGTCATTTCCCAGACACATGCCTGGAAACCACCAACCGGTGCAGATGTATCCTCCCAGGCTGTTGTAGGGTTCAAACAGGAAAAGATATTTCTAAAATACCTTTCCTCGTTTTTTTGTGAGTGTGTTTGTGAGTAGGGACATTAATGATTTGCTGTAAAAGTGAAAGAAGACATAATTCCTCTATGTTGCACTCCCTATTGTAATATGCGTAGTTTCACTCACTCACAAACAGGTAATCTTCATCATTTTGATAAATGTAATATAATGGATGTAATGTAAGGTGAATTTGTATAGCACTGCTTGTCACCCATTAGGGTATCCAGGTGCTGAGTAGGTGAGAGTACATGTGGTGAGGCTGACCCTGAGTCCAGGCACCATTGGTGGTCTTGTAAACAGATTAATTGAAAAAAACAGGTCTTCAGTTTCTTGCAAAATTCAAGCGGTAAGGAGGCTCTGATGTGTTGGGGGAGTTTGTTCCAGGATATGCAGCTTCGTAGGAGAATGATCGACCTCTTGTTCTGCATCTGTGAATGCAGGATGTCTGTCTGAGTGACAGTGATGCTCAGCAAAGTTTTCTGGTGGGTTGGTGTAAGTGAAGCTGGTGATTGAGGTATGTGGATCCCATGTTGTGTAGTGACTCAGTGTGTGTGTGGGAGAAGTTTGAACTGGCAGCACTTTTGGATGGTGAGCCAGTGGAGCTCTCTGAGAAGTAGTGTGGTGTGGGATCGGCGTGGGAGGTCAAGGAGACGTCTGGTGGCAGTGTTTTAGATGGTTTGAAGTCTGTGAAAAAATGTTTGGGGATGCCGGTGTTGAGTGCGTTGCTGTAGTCCAATCTTCTTGTGACTAGGGACTGAGTGATAGTACGTCTGGTGTCCAGAGGGAAGATTTTACATAACATGCTGAGGATGTGGAAACATGCGGAGGTGACTGCGTTGACCTGTGACTTCATGGTGAGTTGAGGTTGGTGCCCAGGATGAGACCTAGGTTCCTAGTTTGGGGGCTGTGTAAGGCCAAACTCGGCAGGGCACCAGGTGGAGTCCCAAGGTAAGCTTTTATTCCCAAAGATTAGCACTTCCGTTTTGTCAGTGTCGAGCTTGAGGCAGTTCTTGTTCATCCAATTGTCCATGCTGGTCATTCATTGTTTTTTGTTCGTCTTGGTGTTGGTGGTGGTGGTGTCACCTGAGAGGGGAAAAAATGAGCTAGGTGTCATCAGCATAGGAGATGATGTTGATCCTTTGGGATCTCATGATGTTTGCCAGAGGAGTCATGTGCATGTTGAAAAGAGAGGGGCTGAGTGATGATCTCTGTGGGACTCCGCAGATGCAGTCCTTGGGTTCTGATGTGAATGGCATGAGCCTGGCTCACTGTGTTTTCCGGAGAGGAAAGAAGCCATCCACTTGAGTGCTGGTACTTGTGTTCCCACTATGTGTAGTCTGGCATTAATTGTGTAGTGGGAGGCAGTGTTGATAGCTGCAGAGAGGTCATGGAGGATGAGAGCAGTGGTTTTTCCTTGGTCGAGGATGGTGAGTATGCCGTCTGTGACAGCGATGAGGACTGTTCGGTGCTGTAGTTGTTTTGGAATTCTGATTGTGAGTCCTCCAGGAGTTTGTGGTATTCTAGGTGGTTAGAAAGTTGTCTGTTGGTGGTCTTCTCAATGACTTTGGCTGAGAAGGGGATCAGGGAGATTTGTGGGTAGTTGCTGAATACTTTGGAGTCAGCTGAGGGTTTTTTGATGGGGCAGTGACTTTGGCATGTCTCCACATATCTGGGAAGGTGGCTGCCTTGAAGGAAGTGTTGATGGTGGAGGTTAGTGCAGCATTGATTGTGTCTCTTTCCAGGTAGTAGATATGGTGGGGGCAGGGGTCTGTGGGTGAACTGTCTTCTATATTGCTGCAGAGTCCTCGATGAATAGTGGGTTCCATGCTGTCAGTTGGTAGTCTTTGGTTGATGAGGTCAGCAGGCTGGTAAGGTCAATAGGGAGAGGTGGCTGGGCTTTGAAGTTGCTGTAGATCTTGGTGTTTTGTTTGTGGAAAAAGTTGGAGAGGTTGTTACAGAGTTCTTGTGTAGAGGTGATGGTGTTGGTTGTGGCTGTAGGGTTGATGAATTCCTTGAGGAAGGTGAAAGTTCCTTGCAGTTGTTGGAGCAAAATTTGATTCTCAGTCCCAGGTCCTTTTTCTTGGAATCTTTTACTTAATGGTGATAGTGACTAAGTGCGGTGTTGTAGGTGTTTTTTTGTGGTAGTTCCTCTTCTCTGAGGTCAGAGCTGTACCAGCTAGCTTGTTTGTTGGAGCTTTTGGGTTTGGTGTCTTTGAGGGGCACCAGGGTATTGGCACAGGTGGTGATCCATTTGTTGAAGTTGTTTGTGTCATTGATGAGGTAGTTGATGGGATCTGGGTAGTGTAGTTGGAGAATGTTGAGCCATTGCATTTATGTAACTTTCTTCCAGTAGCAGCTTGGAGTGTTCCTAGTTAACTTTGTATCCAAGTAAGTGAGGTGATGTGGCTGATTTTAATCTTGCCTCTGGAGGAGAAGCTGGGGCCTAGGGAGTGTCCAGATATGTGGGGAAGCTCTTGTATGAGCTGAGTGAGGCCAATGTTCTGTAGACTTTCGAGCAAGTCCGTGGAGTTGGTGTCCATTGGGGTGTCAGAATAAAAGTTGAGATCACCTAGGAATATGAAGTCTTTGGTGCCCATGCTGAGGGGTGTGGTGAGGTCGGTGAGGAGGTTCCTGAAGTGGATGCAGAGTCCTGTGGACCAGAATGCGGAGGTGCCTTTGATAGTGGTTTTGCTGTCTGTCTGAAGCTTAAAGTGCATGTGTCCCATAAAAGTGGCTTCTGAATCAGTGTAAGAGGTACACCTGATGGTGTCTCTGTGGATGATGGGGAGTCCTCCTCCTGGTTAATTGGGTCACTCTTGGTGCAGTATTTTTTATCCAGTAGGAAAGGCTATGGTGATGTCTGGCTTTAATGTGGGATTGAGCCAGGTTTCAGTGAGAAAGAGGAGGTCCAGTGCATTGGAGTCAATGAGGTCCCAAATCTCGGTGGAGTGCTTGCTGAGTGAGCGTATGTTGAGAAGCACACATGCAAGTGAGTGTTGTTGAGAAGGGTGGGTTTGTGGTACTATGTGAGTGCAGGTCTTGAGTTCCGAATTGGTGAGGGGTGCAGTGTGTGTGTAGGTGGTGGGAGAGGGTGTGTGGAGGCACGTGAAGCAGCAACAAGAGCAGGGAAAGGAGCCCACCTTTCTCAAAGCTCCTAACTTTGAAACAACTTCGTCCCTCAGAAAATTACATGGTGTGGTCCATTGCTATGTTTCTAGTCAACTTCTTGCCTCATAAATGTGGGTCAAGTAGGTAGTTGAAGGTCATCCCATTGAGGTCAACGGGGGATGAACACTTTTTTTGAAGAGAGATACAGTCTTGAAAGCGGGTGACCCCAATTTTTTGTTTGTCAGGCAGGTGAATGGATCAAATGTGGGTGTGTTGACAGGTATGGCGACCCCACAAATCTTCCTGTTCCATTACCTCCTTTTTCATATGAATTAAAAGCAGCAGACTGTAAAACAATATACATAGAGACAATCAAATTGATAGTTTACCCACTACAAATTCAGAAGCATCACCATAAGTATCTTTCACAAGCAGTTAATCAATTTATGTTTAATTGCCTAGGTATAGTGGTGGAAAATAGCCCTCTCTGAAGGGTCACCCCAAACGTTTTGCCTTCCTCCTCCTCTTTTTCTGACCTCATATTTTATGGCTTTAGGACTCTGGACACTTTACTACTGCCAACCAGTGCTTAAGTGCATGTGCTGTCTCCCTAAAACATGGTAATATTGGCACATACCCAATTGGCATATTTAATTTACTTGTAAGCCCCTAATAAAGTGCACTACATGTGCCCGGGGCCTGTAAATTTAATGCCACTAGTGAGCCCTCAACACTGATTGTTCCACCCACATAAGTAGCCCCTTAACCATGTCTCAGGCCTGCCATTGCAAGGCCTGTGTGTGCAGTTTCACTGTCACTTCGACTTGGTGTTTAAAACTACTTGCCAAGCCTTAAACTCCCCTTTTTCTACATATAAAAGTCACCATAGGGCAGGGTGCTATGTAAGTAAGAGGCAGGACATGTACTTATGTGTTTTACATGTCCTGTTAGTGAAAAACCCATATATTCGTTTTCCACCACTGTTAGGCCTGCTTCTCTCATAGACTAGCATTAGAACTGCCCTCATATACTTTTATGTGGTAGATTCTGATCTGGAAAGAGTAGCCCCTGTCATGTTTAGTATGGCCAGAATGGTAATAGATAATAGTGCTTATTGGGGAAGTTGTATTTAATATAAGTATTTTAGAAATGCCACTTTTAGAAAGTGGGCATTTCTCTGCACTTGCTGCCATCTGTGCTGTACAGCCTGTCTTCAATCCACAACTGGTCTGCGTTGGTTGACAGCTCCCCTTCTGCATTCCACCCAGACAACCATAAACACAGGACACTCAGTCACATCTGCATTAATCTGTATACTGAATGGGTGTGCCTAGGCAGGAAGAGTGGAGGGGCTCTCATTTACATTTCAAAAGCGAGTTGCCTGCCCTCACACAAAGGGCTGATTACCCCCCACAGGAATCCTGGCAGACAGGACTGGGCTGAAAGGCAAACTTGTGCACTTCAAAACCACTCGTTTAAGTTCCCCCCACTTCAAAGGCATTTTTAGGTTTATAAACTGTGTTAGAAATGGGGTCTTTGGTTGGCAGTCAGGTTACCCCCTGTCCAATCAAGGACCCTCACTCTAGTCAGGGTAAAAGAGAATCGCCCTCAGCTAACCGCTGCTTACCCCTTGGTAGCTTGGCACGAGCAGTAGGCTTAACTTCAAAGTGCTAGGTGTAAAGTAATTGTACCAACACACACAGTAACTTAATGAAAACACTACAAAATGGCGCAACACAGGTTTAGAAAAATAGAGAATATTTATCTAAACAAAACAAGGCCAAAATCGAAGAAATCCGCAATACACAACTCAAGTTATCAATTAAAAAGCAAAAAGAGTCTTCATGTAGTTTTAAAAAACACACTAACACTGTTAGCATGAAAATGTACAGTGGGTGCGTCAAAAATAACCCGCACAGGAAAGTGTGCGTCAAAAAGGGCTTGCGATGCGTCAATTTCACTCATGAGTGGGACCTTTGCATCGTTTCTCCTTTCGTCGGGTCGGGGCACATCGTTTCTTCTCTCCGCAGGACAGCGATGCGTCGATCCGGTCAGCACTTTCGGGTCCAGGCAGGCCTTGCGTTGTTTTTACACGCCCAGCGGTACTTGCATCAGAAATCCAGCTGCACAATGATCCAAAAACCACGCAGCGTGGGTTGCGACCTCACCAGCCTCCATCAGGGATGCTGCACGTTGTTTCTCCAGCTCCGTGCGTCGATTCTTTGGTCACGTTGCAGGAGAGCGTTGATTTTTCAGCTGCAGATCGGAGTTGTGTCGATCTTTTCCCCCCACGGCGTTCTGTGCGTCGATTTCTTCCTATTAGGCTGCCAGCTTCTCCTTTCAGGGTCCCAGGAAATGGATGGGAACCACAGGGCAAAGTAGGACTCTCTCCAGAGACTCCAGGTGCTGGCAGAGAGAAGTCTTTGCTGTCCCTGAGACTTCAAACAACAGGAGGCAAGCTCTAAATCAAGCCCTTGGAGATCTTCACAAGATGGAAGGCACACAAAGCCCAGTCTTTTCCCTCTTACTCTGGCAGAAGCAGCAACTGCAGGATAGCTTCACAAAGCACAGTCAGAGGCAGGGCAGCTCTTCCTCCTCAGCTATTTAGCTCTTCTCCAGGCAGACGTTCCTCTTGGTTTCCAGAAGTGTTCTAAAGTCTGTGGTTTTGGGTGCCCTTCTTATACCCAATTTCTCCTTTGAAGTAGGCCTACTTCAAAGCAAAGTCTCTCTTGAATGTGAAATCCTGCCTTGCCCAGGCCAGGCCCCAGACACTCAACAGGGGATTGGAGACTGCATTGTGTGAGGGCAGGCACAGACCTTTCAGGTGTGAGTGACCACTCCTCCCCTCCCTCCTAGCACAGATGGCTCATCAGGAAATGCAGACTACACCCCAGCTCCCTTTGTGTCACTGTCTAGTGAGAGGTGCAGCCAGCCCAACTGTCAAACTGACCCAGACAGGGAATCCACAAACAGGCAGTGTCACAGAAATGGTATAAGCAAGAAAATGCTCACTTTCTAAAGGTGGCATTTTCAAACACACAATCTTAAAATCAACTTTACTAAAAGATGTATTTTTAAATTGTGAGCTCAGAGACCCCAAACTCCACATATCCATCTGCTCGCAAAGGGAATCTACACTTTAATCAGATTTAAATGTAGCCCCCATGTTAACCTATGAGAGGGACAGGTCTTGCAACAGTGAAAAACAAATTTAGCAATATTTCACTGTCAGGACATATAAAACACATTACTATATGTTGTACCTTAACCATACACTGCACCTTGCCCTTGGGGCTACCTAGGGCCTACCTTAGGGGTGTCTTACATGTAAGAAAAGGGAAGGTCTAGGCCTGGCAAGTGGGTACACTTGTCAAGTCGAATTTACAGTTAAAACTGCACACAGACACTGCAGTGGCAGGTCTGAGACATGATTACAGAGCTACTTATGTGGGTGGCACAACCAGTGCTGCAGGCCCACTAGTAGCATTTGATTTACAGGCCCTGGACACCTCTAGTGCACTGTACTAGGGACTTACTAATAAATCAAATATGGCAGTCATGGATAAGCCAATTACATACACATTTTGTAAAGGAGCACTTGCACTTTAGCACTGGTTAGCAGTGGTAAAGTGCCCAGAGTAACAAAAACAGCAAAATCAGAGTCCAGCACAAATCAACAACCTGGGTAACAGAGGCAAAACGTTAAGGGAGACGACACTAAGGATAAAAAGTCTAACAAACTGGGACTGTGACCCCACCAAATCAGACACTTCTAGATCTAAACCTGAACTCTGTCAGAGGAACTGCCTGATAGGCCAAAAGTCTCATCTGGACTGGTTTTCTGAGAAGGACTGCTGCCCTGCTTGTTGCCCTGCTGCCTGCTGGTCCCTGACTGTCTTGGAAGGACTCTGCCTTCCCAAAAAGTGCTCTCCAAGGGCTTGGATTGAGCTTGCCTCCTATACTGAAGTCTCAGGGCCAACAAAGACTTCACCTACTAGCTTTTTGCTAGTTCTCTGACTTCAGGGATGTCAGTAATGACTTCAGTGACGACAGCACCGACGCTGAAGCCTGCTCCAGCTCTGTGAACATCGCTGCATGCAAGAACCGCATCCTGCAACATAAGTTAGATGTTGCTGCGATGCCGCTGACATCCCGCAGTGTTATCATGACTGTGAAGTCTACACATCACATCTTTACTGATTGGACCGCAGGGTCACCAGGGACAGATGCCCCGCCACCGATACCAAACCAGCTCCCCCCTGCAACTGGATGGAACCGACGCCTCGCCTCCCCTGCCTCACAGTACGGAACCAATGCCTCACCTTTCCGAACGTTGGAAGGGACTGACGCTGCACCGACACCAGTGAGGCCTCACCTCCACGACTCTGTGTGAGGTCTTTGCTTCTTTGTTTTCAAAGGTACTGTGCCTGGGGGTCCATGCGACTCCGTGACCAGCACCTCTGGTGTGGGAATATTGGGAACGATTCCGTCAACAACGCCCCAGTTGGAGCTATTGTTTTTCTAAGCACATTAGTGGGATTTAACCTTTAAAAACTCAAAACTTTGCTTGTGTACATTGGATTTTCATTGTTTCAACCTTATTTTATTCAGATAAAAATTTGCTATTTTTCTAAACCTGTGTGTTGTATTTTTGTGGTGTTTTCACTGAGTTACTGTATGAGTTATTGCACAAATACTTTAGTCATTGCCTTCTAAGTTAAGCCTGACTGCTCAGTGCCAAGCTACCAGAGGGTGGGCAGAGGATAACTAGGATTGTGTTGTGGCTTACCCTGACTAGGACTGTGGTCCCTACTTGGACAAGGATCTATAGCTCTGTCAACTAGAGACCCCAATTCTTAGATATAGGATCTAAGCCTCTGAACACTACCAAGTCCTCATGTTTACTACTGCTTTTCCCACAATTATTTGTGAAGTTGTGGATTCATGTCAAACAGTTTGAGCTTTGGCAATTTCGTAACATTCATTGCAAAACACGTCTCTTGTTCAGGCTTCATCTAAAGTGATTTGTCTGAGGTGGCATGAATAATGTGATGAACATCTTACAAAGCCATACTTTTAGGTTCTCAGAAATGTGCTTCCTTTACGAAAATTCTCCCCAAAAAGTGTATTTCTACCAAGGGAAGTGTGAATCTGAGGCCTGGCTTACGTAATAAAGCACACCTGGGTTTAGACAATTAGGCCCATATTTAAGAAAACGTGGCACATCAGAGCTGATGCATCACTTTTTCTGCGCCCCCCCTACCAGCACCTGACGACACCATGGTTGAGCTGTATTTATCATATGGCGCGCCCTGGCGGTCGTTAGCACAATAGCTTCAACATCTTTGATGCTATTGTGGCGCTTTGCTTCACTAGTGCAAAAAGTTTGATGCTAGTGTAGCAAAGTGCAGGGAGGCCCATAGGTTTCTATGGGAGCGTAATTTTAACAGCTGCTCTGAGCAGGCATTAAAAATTATGCCAAAAATAGCGCAGTGAAATCTGTAAATGTTTACTGAGCCATTTTTGCAGGCCTCCTAGCGTCGGAAGCCCCACCTTGCATACATTATGCCTGGGGAAGGCATAATGTGGCGCAAAGGCTTACAAAGTTGCGCAACGCATGCATTGAGCCACTTTGTAAATATGACACGTGGAAAAAGACACTTAAGCGACAAAAAATGATGCCGTAGCAGTGTTGAGATGGTGCTGGGGGCTCCTAAATATGCCCCTTAATCTTTAAACAAGCATCCCTGAATGTTGATATGTGTGGCTTCTTGTGGGGCTTGAGAAAGGAGACATCTCTGCGTGCTGTGAGCCGCCACAGTAGCTGTCACCAGACTTTGGGTACCTGCTGGCGGTTCTCGAGCTTTGCACATCTAGGTGTTCAGCGAAACCAGTAAATATGCAGATTACCTCTCACCGAGACCCATAGTATGCAAATGTATCTCATGATTATTAACTGTGGTAATCCTGAATGCCAAAGTGGGCTCGGTCCCTGTCGATTGCCTGTGAACATTTATATGCCTGACTCGGATTCAAAGCCCATGCGCGCATAAACACTTACAAACAAGGACACAAGTGAGATTTCTATTAATTTACTTCTAAAAACAGCTTTACTGACCGCATTGCCTTTTCTGCAAGTGATAAAAATCAACAGCTTAAGCTGCAAGTCACACGCAGGCCAGATATGAAGAGAAAACATCACTCTATAAACTGACAGTTTTTTTATCTTTCCTAATATACCTAAGAATTTTTTGCAAGCACTAGCAAAGTGTATGGGCTGCCACCTCGAAAAAATGTGTTTGCAATTTCTCGTTAGGTTTATAAATCCTTGGTGGATCTCTTCCACGGAAATGGGACAATTTTAAAAGAAACTTCCTTCTTGCTTGGAACCTACACTTTCCAGTAAAAGACACAACCCTTGACCAACCGGAAGCCAATACCTAGCAGGCAACAGCCGCCCCTGAGGGTCCCTTCATGACCTCTGCCCAGCTAAAGACATGAATATTTGCTGCTTATAATTCAATATTATGCTTAATGCGGTCAATACATCCCCTTTCACTGGTTAATGCCTCCTAAGGTGGCAATAGTCACTCCTTTGATCAAATAATGCATCTTGGGTGCCTCCTTTCAAGCAAACTATTGACTCCTAACCCTGCTGGTATATTCTTGAGAGCTGCTGGAACCTGCCGGAAGAGGCTGTGACTGACAGCTGCAAGGATTTATTGAAATAAAAAAAATACTGCGTCAGCTTCAAGCAGACTGTCACACAGGACTGGGGTGGATTTGCTGGTGACAGAATTGACGGATGGATGTTGAAGACGCTTTTGTCATTACAGTGTTTTTTTATAGCTTCAGCTACTAAAAGTAGCTGACACTGTCTCTGCGCCATCTTTTGGAGCTGAAGGCTCTACATTGGCTGTGGAGCATTGTTTGTTAAATGCTCATTGAGGTTACTGGCTATCATAAAATTAAATTCTGTTGGACAGCATCTTTCTCTCTCTTTGCTGTTCTACAAAATTTATGAAATTACTTTGGACTCTTAGGGACATGTGGATGAGAAAAGAGTATTATTTAACGATCTATGAATTGGTTCGAGAGTTGCTGTTTGAGTTCTAAGTCAAAAAGTATATTTATTCAATGATTTAACTCTTTTTCACTTGTTATATATTGTTAATCGATGTCTGTGCAAAACATTTTTAAAACTATACTGAGATAGTAACAATGACGACTCATTTTTGTATCTTGTGTATACACCAAACGTAACCCTTTTTAAGCATGGGAAATAATTGCCCAATTTAATGGAATGTTACTTATAAACCGCAGAAGAATGAGAGCGTTACATTTCCTTATTGAGATTCAGACACACAACTTGCAGATAATCCACCTAAGGGATGAAGTGGATGTGGGTAAAGCAATTTGCAAATTACCTAGGCACTCATTTTGTCATTGATTAATGTCAACAAGACAGACATTCTCGAATGGATGAAACTAATTCTGATACGCCCATAAAGGTATTCCATCTACCACATTTCCAAGAGCGAAGGATCCGGGCATTAGGACTTAATGCCATTTATCAATAATGCTTCAAACATCAATACAGTCTTTCAGATCTGTTTTTTTAGATGTCACCTACAGACAACATCAGCTGTCTGTTGTTGAACTATTGTGAACAATACAATGCGTAGTGTCGGGTTTGAGTTACCCCTTTACTGGTCATTGGATGTCTTTCTTGTCTATTTCACTTCCCAGCTCCTGTTTCCATGGCTTTCCTCTCTATTCTTGTGTTTGTTTTCCAGAGGAGTGTTTGGGTGTCACTGCGTTTGGATTGGAAGGCATGTATCCTTCCACCGCAGATGTTAAATTATTGCATTGCATATGAGGGACTATTTTCGCTCACACTCTCTCTCTGCTTGGTTCCCCTTACCATCCACCACTCTCTCTTCACCATACTCCCCATACAGTGATTTGCCCCACACCCAACTCCTTCATGTTTTCAATGTCACCTGTTATGGTATTGGATGGCAGGCATGTTTAAAAAAAATTACCATTCCAAGATGGCCTCATGTGAATACATGTTTGGTAGCTGTCTTTGAATGTACTGATCTATATTTTTGGAAATATAATTCAAAGACCTTCACTGCAAATGTATACACATTAACGGTGGCTGTCTTTGAATGAGGTTGCTTAAAATATTACTAAATACATTAAAAGATGGTCCCTATGTTCATTCCTGGCAGCCGTCTTTGAATGCCTTAAAAAAGTCCTTCCATGAATGCTTACAAGGCGGTCACCCTTCTCAGATTGATAAATTAAGTACATTAATTTGGAGAAATGTAACATCTTTTATTTACAGCGCTTAGAAACAGCTATATTTTTCATACTTGCCTACATAAAACGACATTTTATGAACAGTATCTCAATAACATTCTGTGCACATCTATTATCTGATCCGGTTTACAATCAGCGGCGTATGAAGGTGAGGAAGTCTCTTCATATAGCTCCTGATGTGGCAGACATCTGCCAGTGACCGTCTGCCGACAGGTGATCTCACTGGAGCTTGGTGCCAGGATGAAGACTTGTCAGCATCCTGCTGGACATTGTCAGAACCCCTTGAGGCAGAGGTGGGCGTATGGAGTGAGGTCAGTGGCAATAACAATGTAGCTATTCCAGCTCAAAGATGCAATAGTGCCTAAGTGCACTGGCACGACAATCGCCTCTAGGATGTTTTTTATCATTTGTCAGACTGGTTTCATGCTTTTTTCACCATCTCTACTTTGTTTTTTAACATGTGTGTTGTTCTTACTTCACTAGAATGCTCAACAGAATAAATGCCTATCACTCGAGTCCCTGCATGGAGAACATACCACAGTGGCATATCCGTATTCAGAGAATCAAGATTATTCATTGATACACTAATTGTGCATTTGAGGAATTCCTTTTCTCCATTGATGTCAGTGGCCCTACACTGAGGACCCAGGGGACCACCTTGAAACTGGGTGGTATGGCACATCTTTGGCCAATAAGCCTGTGAAGCAGTGGGGGCAGCTAGTAGAGCTGACTACCTAAGCCTGTGGCCTCGGGCCTTGCTCTGCCCTCGGTACAGGTAGCTCACAACTCTCTTGGGGGTACCTTCCATTAGAGGCAGAGATCAGATTTTAGCCTTGGATGATAGATAGGAATCTATGGGACCAAAGAAGAGATGCACACCCAGGTAATAAGGATTTTTCATGCTTCTCATCCCTTCAAATCTTCCACTCTAGGCTAAATATACGTGTCACATCTACATACATCGTAGTGTCAACCATAGCTTTAAAACACTAGTGCAAAACATTATCCGATTATTCTCCCTTGGCAAAAATCACAGAAAACGACCCAGAGATTACAGCCTCTTGCATCTATGATGCTTTGCCCCTAGACATCCATCGGCATGATGAACAGTAGCAGTTCCTGTGGCTGATAAGGTGGATGAGATAGATCTCCTGCAGTGCCTATGAGTCTACCAGCCCTTGCCGGAAGCACACCTTGGACCCCTGCTTGCCCCAAGCCCCCTTGAGGCATGGAATTGGGACTGATGCGGTGGTGAGGAAGTAATGACCTGAGTCGTGTGCTTTTGAAACCTGAGCTCATCTCCCCCAAAACCGGTGATGTCTCGAGTACTGCAGCAGGCCTCTGAATGGTTGAAACTCTCTTGGAGCATGGAGGACCACTGCCAACAGCACAGAGAAACTTGGGACTAGCAGTGGGTGTACAGTGCACTTAGGACCGACAGTGGCGGGAAGGTGGCAGTAAATTTGAAATAACTGAACTGTCTCAGAACTGATCCTGAACAGTGTTGTGGGGAGGTTTGTTGGTTCCTCAATATTGCATACAACTGCTCAGATTGCTGCAATGCTCTTGTTTCCTTGGTGGTGGTTGAGAGACCAGGCAAAATGGGTCTAGGACAACCACTACATTTTCAGTGGGAGACTCTGACATCTCCCAAGAGTACCAGCTGTCCACTGAGCCTGAGCATTCAAACTCCACCAAGGACAAGTTTAACCATGTACTCCTGAAAACACAACGAGGTAGAGTTGCAAACACCAACACTAAATTATTTGAGGTAACCATGAAGGTGACTGAGCTTTGCAGATTGGTTTAGTACTTGCAGCAGTGAGTGAGTTTCTTGGAATATAGGGAAGAGGATGCTTGAAGAGGAAAAACGTTTGTGTCATGGGGATTCCAGAAAAAAATGAGGACTTCTTGATAGAGCAATTCCTGGAGGAATGGATTATGAAGATACTGGACCCTAAAGGCCTGTCAAAACTTCATAATAGGGGAAAGGGTGCAAAGGCCCCTGTTCCCTCTCCCTTATTCTGGGGCCAGATTGAATAGCAGCGAGACTGCTAAGTTACAGATAGCATGTCTCTATCTAGCAAAAAGTGAGGCCAGTGGGTGCCATCGCACACAAAATCATGCAATGATGTAAATCCTGAATTACACCATTGCAGCCAATAATTTCTTAGAGGTTAAAAGGAAGATGCGGAATGCAGAGCTGAAGTTCATGCTGATGTTCCCAGTGAAACTGATAATACTGTCTGGTGAGAGATCATATTTTTTCGCAGATGCTACTACCACAAAGGATTGGATTGACAATTACACCAACCAGGTGGAAGGACTAAAAAGCCACTATTGACGGAGATCAGTAGACAATGAGCGGGAGAAAGAACTGCCTCAAGAAGCCCTGAAACACTTGGTGCTCAGGTGGCAGCAGGAAGGCCAGCAGTGTTGGAGAGTAGAAAAACAAACTAAAAATGTTAAGCAATGGCAGAAGTGAAGCAAAGTTCACCTCAGAATACACCAACTCAGAGGCAGAGTTATCAAATTATAGTACTTCGGAGGGAGAGAGTGATGACTCTGATGATGGTAGATGACTTGGTCTGGTACTGAGTGAACTGGGTTTGGGGAGGCAACACAAATGCACTCCCTCTGCACCTTCTGGAGAGATGGAGACAAAGGGGACTGGCTTAAGGATGATGCTGGTGCCAACGTTGTATCCAAGGGCCAGAGGCAGGAAACCGAGACCAGTTTTTAGCAGCCTAGACCCCGCCCCTTTTTTCATTTCTTTTTATACCTTGAGTGCAAATGACTATGTTGTCAAGTTGTACTGAGTTAAAGTTGAAAAATTAACAGTTGGTTGAGGTAACATGAGATGGGAACTGAATTTTAAGGTCTATAGTCTAGCACTGCTTGGTCACCTACTGTTAGACCTGACAGCCTTAGGGTAGTCCCCCCTAACTTTTTCCCTGCCTCCCTCAATTTTTTTGGACACTGTTTTTGCTGGTTTATAGACTCTGCACACTTTACCACTGCTAACCAGTGCTAAAGTGCATATGCTCTCTCCCCTAAAACATGGTAACCTGGAATCATACCTGATTGGACTATTAATTTACTTATAAGTCCCTAGTAAGGTGCACTTTATGTGCATAGGGCTGGTAAATTAAATGCTACTAGTGGGCCTGCAGCACTGGTTGTGCCACCCACTTAAGTAGCCCCTTTTTCCTTGTCTCAGGCCTGCCATTGCAAGGCCTGTGTGTGCAGTTTCACTGCCACCTCGACTTGGCATTTAAAAGTACTTGCCAAGCCTAGAACTCCCCTTTCTCTACATATAAGTCACCCTTAAGGTGTGCCCTAGGTAACCCCTAGGGCAGGGTGCTGTGTAGGTAAAAGGCAGGACATGTACCTGTGTAGTTATATGTCCTGGTAGTGTAAAACTCCTAAATTCGTTTTCACACTACTGAGAGGCCTGCTCCCTTCATAGGCTAACATTAGGGCTGCCCTCATACACTGTTGAAGTGGCAGCTGCTGATCTGAAAGGAGCAGGGAGGTCATATTTAGTATGGCCAGAATGGTAATACAAAGTCCTACTGACTGGTGAAGTCGGATTTAATATTACTATTCTAGAAATGCCACTTTTAGAAAGTGAGCATTTCTTTGCACTTAAATCCTTCTGTGCCTTACAATCCACGTCTGGCTGGGCTTGGTTGACAGCTCCTTGTGCATTCACTCAGACACACCCCAAACACAGGGTACTCAGCCTCACTTGCATACATCTGCATTTTGAATGGGTCTTCCTGGGCTGGGAGGGTGGAGGGTCTGCTCTCACACAAAGGACTGCCACACCCCCTACTGGGACCCTGGCAGACAGGAGTAAACTGAAAGGGGACCTGGTGCACTTCTTAGCCACTCTTTGAAGTCTCCCCCACTTCAAAGGCACATTTGGGTATAAAACAGGGCCTCTGCCCTACCTCATCAGACACTTGCTGGAGAAGAAACTGGAACCAGAAACTACATCCTGCCAAGAAGAACTGCCTGGCTGCTCAAAGGACTCACCTGTCTGCTTTCTACAAAGGACTGCTGTCTTGCTGTTGCCCTGCTGCCTTGCTGAACTCTTGTCTGGCAGTGAAAGTGCTCTCCAAGGGCTTGGATAGAGCTTGCCTCCTGTTCCTTGAAGTCTCAGGACCAAAAAGACTTCTTCCTTTCACTTGGACGCTCCGTGCGCCGAAAATTTTGACGCACAGCTTGTTTCGCGGCGAGAAAAACGCCGCACACCGACGCTGATCAACGCGACGCTCTCGGAACGATCGAGACTTCGATGCACAACCTCGCAAGGACAACGCCGCCCGACTTTCCAGGAGAAATCGACGCGACGCCTACCGTGAACGCGAAACTTTGACGCACGGCCTCGCAAGGACAACGCCACCCGACTTCCGAGGAGAAATCGACGCGACGCCTGCCGTGAGACCAAAATTTCGACGCACGGCCTCACAAGGACAACGCCGCCCGACTTCCAAGGAGAAATCGACGCGACGCCTACCGTGAGATCGAAACTTCGACGCGCAGTCCCGCAGAACGACGCGCAGCCGGAAAACAAGTAGGAGAATCCACGCACAGACCCGGGACATCTGGTAATCCCCGCGATCCACGAAAAGAGACTGTCTGCGCGCCGGAAAACGACGCCCGACTTCCCCGCGTGGAAAAGAACGACGCAAGTCTTTGTGTGCTGAGGAGAAATCGACGCACACACCCTTTTTCCACGCATCTCTTTTCCTGTGGCCCTCTGAGGAGATTTCCCACCAGAAACCAGGTACTTTGTGCTTGAAAGACACTTTATTGCATTCTAAAGACTTAAGACACTTTATATCACTTCCCTGTGATATTTCTACAATTTTCCATTGCAACTTTATTCTTTTTGACCTACAATTATCCTGATAAATATTATATATTTTTCTAAACACTGTGTGGTGTATTTTTGTGGTGCTATATGGTGGTATTGTATGATTTATTGCACAAATACTTTACACATTGCCTTCTAAGTTAAGCCTGACTGCTCGTGCCAAGCTACCAGAGGGTGGGCACAGGATAATCTTGGATAGTGTGTGACTTACCCTGACTAGAGTGAGGGCTTTTGCTTGGACAGAGGGTAACCTGACTGCCAATCAAAAACCCCATTTCTAACATTGGTGATCAGCGGTGAGGATAGGACTTGTATTTGTGCAGTGACATACAGTAGCTAAGTATCTCACTACCTACCCACAGTTGGAGGTCAACTTGGTTTTTATCTCTTTTTGAAAATCCGTTTTTTCCTGACAATTTTCAAAAACTAAATCCTCACTCAACATGTCTCTGACTGGGTCTCAGACAGGGGACTTTGACTTAGTCCAGTTGGATACATACACGGTCAAACAACTAAGAGGATTCTGCAGGGCATTAAGGGTACCCACCCAAGGGGCCTCCAGAAAGGAGGACTTTCAAGTGGCGCTGAGGGCCTGGGCAGAAGCCCATTTAGAGGATGATGAGGAAGGGGAGCCAGAAAATGGCCCCTCAGAAGGATTTTCACTATCTATGGATGGTGTTACCACTGCAATTGTGCACCCTTCCAGACCAGGGAGCAGTGTCTCCATGCAAAGCCTGACCGCAGAGGAAAGGAGAGAGGAAAGGGAGTTCCAATTGCAAATGACAAAACTGAAAATTGAGGCGCAACAGGAGGAGAGGAGGGCAGAAAGAGAAGCCAAACAAGCTGAGGCTGAAAGAGCAGCCAAACAGATTGAAGCTGAAAGGACAGCCAAACAGATTCAAGCAGAAGCTGAAAGGGCAGCCAAACAAGCAGAAGCTGAAAGAGCAGCCAAACAAGTGGAAGCTGAAAGAGCTTTGGCTGAAAAGAAACTATTGTTGGCTCATGAACTGAGTCTCAAGGAGCTGGAGATCAAGGCAAGACAGTCTGAATCCAGCAATAATGGTGGCAGCATACAGACAGGACCTGCTGGAGAAAAGAAGGTTCGTATACCCAAAAATGTGGTGCCCAGTTTTGTGGTGGGAGATGACATAGATAAATGGTTAGCTGCTTATGAAGTTGCACTAAGGGCTCATGAGGTTCCTGAAGGGCAATGGGGGGTAGCTATGTGGGGTTATGTGCCGCCATTGGGGAGGGACACACTTCTCACATTGGATCCACCGGATCAAAACACATACCCACTCCAGAAAGCCACTTTACTTGCCAAGTTTGGGCTGACCCCTGAGGGATACCGTCAGAGGTTCAGGGACAGCACCAAACAAACCACACAAACATGGGTAGATTTCTTTGATTTCTCTAGTAAGGCACTGAATGGATGGGTGCGGGGCAACAAAGTAGCAGATTATAAAGGTTTATATGACTTGATCCTGAGAGAGCATATGCTTAATGTTACTTATACAGATTTGCGCCAGCACCTAGTGGATAGTAAGCTGACTGATCCCAGGAAGCTTGCTGAGGAGGCGGACCTCTGGGTTAGCACCAGAGTGTCCAAAAAGGTACCTGGGGGGGACTCCCACAAAGGTGGTCAGGGTTCCCAACAGAAGAAAGAGGGGGGAGATAAACTTACAGATAAGGAACTCTCTAAAGGCCCCCAAAAGAATTCCCAGGGAGGGGGTGGCAACCCTTCCTTTTCCAAATTTGGGAAAAAGCCAGGGACATTTGACAGGTCAGGAAAATCTAGCCCCAAATGCATGGAGTGTTACCAATATGGTCACTACAAAGGCGATCCACAGTGCCCCAAGAGGGCACCGTCCACTACCGGACAGGCACCTGGGTTGACTAGTGTAGCACTCGGGGGGGAGATGGACCCAACTAGCTTTGGGGAGCAGGTAGAGATTTCCCTAGTGTCCCTGGGAGAAGGAGAAATGGTGCCCAAGGCCCACATGCCCAGAAATACTTCCAAGTACCGGCAGTGGGTCACCATTGATGGGCAGAGGGTGGAGGCTCTGCGTGACACAGGAGCCAGTATGACTACTATCAAGAGTCAGCTGGTGTCAGCAGAGCAGATAGTACCTAATACATTCCACCAGGTCAGAGTAGCTGACAATCGCGAGAGTCACCTACCGGTGGCTCTGGTTCCCTTTGAGTGGGGGGGGTCTCTGGTACTCTGAAAGTAGCTGTGAGTCCTGCCATGCCTGTAGATTGTCTGTTAGGCAATGACCTTGAGCACACTGCTTGGAAAGAAGTGGAGCTCAGGTCTCACCTGGAGATGTTAGGGTTACCTGAGTGGGTCTGCATGACCACACGGTCCATGGCTGACCGAGAGGGAAGTCAAGGGCATCTGGAGCCTGGAACGATGGCCCAGAGAGCTGCCAGGAGGAGGGACCAGGGGTGCGGGAAACCGGCCCCAGCTGTTCCCACAGTGGCTGACGGGGCTCCTGAGGAGGAGGCTTCCGAGCCAACTGGGGAAGACATTGCCGCCCTAGGTGACTTACCTGAGCTTGCTGGCTGGCAAGTTGAGGGTGGACCCACCAGGGAGGAATTCTGCAAGGCGCAGAAAGAATGTCCCACTCTAGAAGGTTTGAGGAAACAAGCCTCAAACCAGGCAGCCGGCGACGCCTCTGGCGATCACCACCTATATTGGGAGAATGATCTCCTCTACAGTGAGCCTAAGGTTCCGGGCTTTGGGGCAGCACGTGTGCTGGTGGTCCCCCAATGTTACCGAACCTTCCTACTGGGTCTGGCTCACGACATTCCCCTGGCAGGACATTTGGAGCAGGGCAAGACCTTTAACAGGCTTGTCACCCACTTTTATTGGCCCAAAATGAGGACACACTCAGACAAGTTCTGCAGATCCTGTCCTACCTGCCAGGCCAGTGGTAAAGCAGGAAAAAGGGTTAAAACCCCCCTGATTCCACTTCCTGTCGTTGGCACCCCCTTTGAAAGGGTGGGCATCGACATTGTTGGTCCCTTGGACCCCAAAACTGCCTTAGGCAACAGGTTCATCCTGGTTTTGGTGGACCATGCCACCCGTTACCCAGAGGCAATCCCTCTAAGGACAGTAACTGCACCGGTGGTGGCCAGAACCCTGATGGGGATATTTACCCGTGTGGGATTCCCCAAGGAAATAGTGTCTGACAGAGGCACTAACTTCATGTCTGCATACATGAAGTCTCTGTGGGATGCGTGTGGTGTAACTTACAAGTTCGCCACACCCTATCACCCCCAGGCGAATGGTCTTGTGGAGAGATTCAACAAGACCCTGAAAGGCATGATTGGTGGCCTCCCTGAGGCCATGAGGCGTAAGTGGGACGTCCTCTTACCATGCCTTCTCTTTGCTTATAGAGAGGTCCCCCAGAGAGGGGTAGGGTTCAGTCCCTTTGAACTTCTCTATGGGTACCCTGTCAGGGGACCCTTAAGCATTGTCCAGGAGGGATTGGAGAAAGCTCCAAAGACACCCCCTCAGGATGTGGTCAGCTATATGTTGGCCCTCCGCAACCAGATGACCCGCTTCTGGAAAGAAGCCCAAGATAACCTTGAGGCCAGTCAAGAGGTGATGAAACAATGGTATGACCAGAAGGCCACCCTGGTAGAGTTTCAACCTGGAGACAAAGTGTGGGTAATGGAGCCAGTAGAGCCCAGAGCTCTCCAGGACCGCTGGTCTGGCCCATTTGAAATAAAGGAGCGGAAAGGGGAGGCCACTTACCTAGTGGACCTCAAAACCCCTAGGAATCCCCTAAGGGTGCTCCATGTGAACCGACTAAAAGCTCATTTTGAGAGGTCGGCGATCAACATGCTTCTGGTCACAGATGAAGGAACGGAAGAGGAGAGTGAACCTCTCCCCGACCTCCTCTCTGCCCAAGAAGGTGATGGGTCAGTAAGCGGGGTCATTCTGTCTGACTCCCTGACTCTAAATCAGAAAGGAGACTGTTATGAGCTGTTGGAGCAGTTCTCCCCCCTGTTCTCCCTTACTCCTGGGCTGACCCACCTCTGTGTTCATGATATTGACACAGGTGACAGTCTCCCTGTGAAAAACAAAATTTACAGGTTGTCGGATAAGGTGAAGGCCAGCATCAAGGAGGAGGTCTCCAAGATGTTGACTCTAGGGGTCATTGAGAAATCCAGTAGTCCCTGGGCCAGCCCAGTGGTATTGGTCCCTAAGGCTACTGCCCCAGGTGCGAAGCCAGAACTCCGGTTCTGTGTGGACTACCGGGGTCTCAACTCAGTCACCCGGACTGATGCTCACCCCATCCCCCGAGCTGATGAGCTCGTGGACAGGCTAGGCGCTGCCAAGTTCCTGAGTACGTTTGATCTTACTTCAGGGTACTGGCAGATCGGCCTAACTGAGGGGGCCAAGGAAAGATCCGCATTTTCAACCCCGGATGGCCATTACCAGTTCCGGGTGATGCCGTTTGGGTTGAAAAATGCCCCCGCTACCTTCCAACGGTTGGTTAACGGGGTCCTAGCTGGCAAGGATGCCTTCTGTGCAGCCTACCTGGATGACATAGCTGTCTACAGTTCCAGCTGGGAGGAACACCTGCTTCACCTCAAGGAGGTGCTTCAGGCCCTGCAACAGGCAGGCCTGACCATCAAGGCCAGTAAGTGCCAGATTGGGCAGGGTTCCGTGGTGTACTTAGGACACCTAGTGGGTGGTGGCAAGGTGCAGCCACTCCAGGCCAAGATTGAAACTATCAAGGCCTGGCAACCACCCCGAACACAGACGGAGGTGAGAGCCTTTCTAGGCCTCACGGGATACTACCGCCGATTTGTCAAGGGCTATGGTACCATTGTAACACCCTTGACAGAACTCACTTCCAAGAAGCAACCTAGGTTGGTGAATTGGACAGAGGCTTGTCAGAAAGCCTTTGACGCCCTGAAGGAAGCCATGTGCACGGCCCCGGTACTCATGGCCCCTGACTACTCCCAGGAATTTATCGTGCAGACAGACGCTTCAGAGCATGGCATAGGGGCAGTCCTAGCACAGCTGAATGAGGAGGGCAGAGATCAACCGGTAGTCTTTATTAGCAGAAGGCTATTACCACGGGAACAGAGGTGGAGTGCTATTGAACGAGAAGCTTTTGCTGTGGTCTGGGCACTAAAGAAGCTAAGACCCTACCTGTTTGGGACTCACTTCCGGGTTCAGACAGACCACAGGCCCCTCAGATGGCTCATGCAGATGAGGGGTGAGAATCCAAAACTCTTGAGGTGGTCCATTTCCCTACAGGGGATGGACTTTACGGTGGAACATCGCCCAGGGGTTGACCACGCCAATGCTGATGGTCTCTCCAAGTACTTCCGCCTTAGCGATGAGAGCTCCCAGGAGGTCGGGTAGCTCTCCCCACTTTCAGCTGGGGGGGACACATGTTAGACCTGACAGCCTTAGGGTAGTCCCCCCTAACTTTTTGCCTGCCTCCCTCCATTTTTTTGGACACTGTTTTTGCTGGTTTATAGACTCTGCGCACTTTACCACTGCTAACCAGTGCTAAAGTGCATATGCTCTCTCCCCTAAAACATGGTAACCTGGAATCATACCTGATTGGACTATTAATTTACTTATAAGTCCCTAGTAAGGTGCACTTTATGTGCATAGGGCTGGTAAATTAAATGCTACTAGTGGGCCTGCAGCACTGGTTGTGCCACCCACTTAAGTAGCCCCTTTTTACTTGTCTCAGGCCTGCCATTGCAAGGCCTGTGTGTGCAGTTTCACTGCCACCTCGACTTGGCATTTAAAAGTACTTGCCAAGCCTAGAACTCCCCTTTCTCTACATATAAGTCACCCTTAAGGTGTGCCCTAGGTAACCCCTAGGGCAGGGTGCTGTGTAGGTAAAAGGCAGGACATGTACCTGTGTAGTTATATGTCCTGGTAGTGTAAAACTCCTAAATTCGTTTTCACACTACTGAGAGGCCTGCTCCCTTCATAGGCTAACATTAGGGCTGCCCTCATACACTGTTGAAGTGGCAGCTGCTGATCTGAAAGGAGCAGGGAGGTCATATTTAGTATGGCCAGAATGGTAATACAAAGTCCTACTGACTGGTGAAGTCGGATTTAATATTACTATTCTAGAAATGCCACTTTTAGAAAGTGAGCATTTCTTTGCACTTAAATCCTTCTGTGCCTTACAATCCACGTCTGGCTGGGCTTGGTTGACAGCTCCTTGTGCATTCACTCAGACACACCCCAAACACAGGGTACTCAGCCTCACTTGCATACATCTGCATTTTGAATGGGTCTTCCTGGGCTGGGAGGGTGGAGGGTCTGCTCTCACACAAAGGACTGCCACACCCCCTACTGGGACCCTGGCAGACAGGAGTAAACTGAAAGGGGACCTGGTGCACTTCTTAGCCACTCTTTGAAGTCTCCCCCACTTCAAAGGCACATTTGGGTATAAAACAGGGCCTCTGCCCTACCTCATCAGACACTTGCTGGAGAAGAAACCGGAACCAGAAACTACATCCTGCCAAGAAGAACTGCCTGGCTGCTCAAAGGACTCACCTGTCTGCTTTCTACAAAGGACTGCTGTCTTGCTGTTGCCCTGCTGCCTTGCTGAACTCTTGTCTGGCTGTGAAAGTGCTCTCCAAGGGCTTGGATAGAGCTTGCCTCCTGTTCCTTGAAGTCTCAGGACCAAAAAGACTTCTTCCTTTCACTTGGACGCTCCGTGCGCCGAAAATTTCGACGCACAGCTTGTTTCGCGGCGAGAAAAACGCCGCACACCGACGCTGATCAACGCGACGCTCTCGGGACGATCGAGACTTCGACGCACAACCTCGCAAGGACAACGCCGCCCGACTTTCCAGGAGAAATCGACGCGACGCCTACCGTGAACGCGAAACTTTGACGCATGGCCTCGCAAGGACAACGCCGCCCGACTTCCGAGGAGAAATCGACGCGACGCCTGCCATGAGACCAAAATTTCGACGCACGGCCTCGCAAGGACAACGCCGCCCGACTTCCAAGGAGAAATCGACGCGACGCCTACCATGAGATCGAAACTTCGACGCGCAGTCCCGCAGAACGACGCGCAGCCGGAAAACAAGTAGGAGAATCCACGCACAGACCCGGGACATCTGGTAATCCCCGCGATCCACGAAAAGAGACTGTCTGCGCGCCGGAAAACGACGCCCGACTTCCCCGCGTGGAAAAGAACGACGCAAGTCTTTGTGTGCTGAGGAGAAATCGACGCACACACCCTTTTTCCACGCATCTCTTTTCCTGTGGCCCTCTGAGGAGATTTCCCACCAGAAACCAGGTACTTTGTGCTTGAAAGACACTTTATTGCATTCTAAAGACTTAAGACACTTTATATCACTTCCCTGTGATATTTCTACAATTTTCCATTGCAACTTTATTCTTTTTGACCTACAATTATCCTGATAAATATTATATATTTTTCTAAACACTGTGTGGTGTATTTTTGTGGTGCTATATGGTGGTATTGTATGATTTATTGCACAAATACTTTACACATTGCCTTCTAAGTTAAGCCTGACTGCTCGTGCCAAGCTACCAGAGGGTGGGCACAGGATAATCTTGGATAGTGTGTGACTTACCCTGACTAGAGTGAGGGCTTTTGCTTGGACAGAGGGTAACCTGACTGCCAATCAAAAACCCCATTTCTAACACCTACGATCTGCCTACACACCATAATCTATTACTGATAATTATACCAATTATGGTTGAACGATAGAACCAGGCGTGCAACTACCATGCATGCCCTTACAACGCAGTCACTACAACGCATGTGTCATTTCCACACATGCATTTACAATGAAAGATTTTACCTAACACACATGCCTTTACCAAGAAAAAATCTTTGTAAAGGCATGGTTGGTAAAGGCACATGCATGGCAAAAAGTAAAGTGGTAAGTAAAAACACACACACACACACATATAATTCATCTTGCCAAGCAAAAACTCTACCCACCCTAACAATGCCCTTACCACCCAACCCAAAAACCGATACCCACCCTAAAACCAAAAAATGCCCTTACCACCCAAACACCCATACCCACCCTAAAACCTAAAAATGACCTGACCACCCAAAAACCCATACCCACCCTGAAACCAAAAAATGCCCTTACCACCCCAAACCCACACCCACCCTGAAACCTAAAAATGCCTTTACCACCCAAAAACCCATACCCACCCTAAAACCTAAAAATGCCCTTACAACCCCAAAACCGACACCCACTCTAAAATCTAAACATGCCCTTACCACCCAAAAACCTGTACCCACTCTAAAACCTAAAAATGCCCACCACCCAAAAAACCATACCCACCCTAAAACCTGAAAATGCCCTTACCCCCAAGCCCATGCTCAACCTGAATACCCCCTCCACCCAAAAACCCATACTCACCCTGAAACCTAAAAATGTCTTTACCACCCAAAAACCTATACCCACCAGAAACCTAAAAATGCCCTTACCACCCAAAAACCCATACCCACCCTAACACCTAAACATGTAATTTGCACTAAAAACCCATACCCACCTTAAAACCCCCAAACGTCCTTATCACACAAAAACCCATACCCATCCTAAAACCTAAACATGCCCTTACCACCCAAAAACCCACACCCACCCTAAAACCTAAAAATGTCCTCACCACCCAAAAACCATTCTGTCAGACTGGACAGCCTTAGGGTGGTCACCCCTAACTTTTTGCCTGCCTTCCTCCACTTTTTGGACACTGTTTGTGCTGGCTTTTAGACTCTGTGCACTTTACCACTGCTAACCAGTGCTAAAGTGCATATGCTCTCTCCCTTAAAACATGGTAACCTTGAATCATACCTGATTGGACTATTTAATTTACTTATAAGTCCCTAGTAATGTGCACTCTATGTGCCTAGGGCCTGTAGATTAAATGTTACTAGTGGGCCTGCAGCACTGGTTGTGCCACCCACTTAAGTAGCCCCTTTTCCTTGTCTCAGGCCTGCCATTGCAAGGCTTGTGTGTGCAGTTTCACTGTCACCTCGACTTGGCATTTAAAAGTACTTGCCAACCCTAAACCTCCCCTTCTCCACATATAAGTCACCTCTAGTGTGTGCCCTAGGTAACCCCTAGAGCAGGGTGCTGTGTGGGTGAAAGGCAGGACATGTACCTGTGTAGTTTACATGTCCTGGTAGTGTAAAACTCCTAAATTCGTTTTTGCACTACTGTGAGGCCTGCTCCCTTCATAGGCTAACATTGGGGCTGCCCTCATACAGTATTGCAGTGGTAGATGCTGATCTGAAAGGAGTAGGAAGGTCATATTTAGTATGGCCAGCATGGTAATATAAAATCCTGCTGACTGGTGAAGTTGGATTTAATATTACTATTCTAGAAATGCCACTTTTAGAAAGTGAGCATTTCTTTGCACTTAAATCTTTCTGTGCCTTACAATCCACGTCTGACTGGGCTTAGTTGACAGCTCCTTGTGCATTCACTCAGACACACCCCAAACACAGGGTACTCAGCCTCACTTGCATACATCTGCATTTTGAATGGGTCTTCCTGGGCTGGGAGGGTGGAGGGCCTGCTCTCACACAAAGGACTGCCACACCCCCTACTGGGACCCTGGCAGACAGGATTGAACTCAAAGGGGACCTGGTGCACTTCTTAGCCACTCTTTGAAGTCTCCCCCACTTCAAAGGCACATTTGGGTATAAAACAGGGCCTATGCCCTACCTCATCAGACACTTTCTGGAGAAGAAACCTGAACCAGAAACTACATCCTGCCAAGAAGAACTGCCTGGCTGCTCAAAGGACTCACCTGTCTGCTTTCTACTAAGGACTGCTGCCTTGCTGAACTCTTGTCTGGCTGTGAAAGTGCTCTCCAAGGGCTTGGATAGAGCTTGCCTCCTGTTCCCTGAAGTCTCAGGACCAAAAAGACTTCTCTTTTTCACTTGGACGCTTCGTGCGGCGAAATTTTCGACGCACAGCTTGTTCCGCGGCGAGAAAAACGCCGCACACCGACGCTGATCTACGCGACGCCTTCGGGACAACCGGAACTTCGACGAACGGCCTCGCAAGGACAACGCCGCCCGACCTCCAGAGGAGAAATCGACGCGACGCCTTCCGTGAGAGCGAAACTTTGACGCGCACCCCGCAGAACGACGCGCAGCCGGAAAACAAGCAGGAGAATCCACGCACAGACCCGGGACATCTGGTAATCCCCGCGACCCACAGAAAGAGACTGTCCGCGTGCCGGAAAACGACGCACGACTTCACCGCGTGAAAAATAACAACGCAAGTCCGTGTGTGCTGGGGAGAAATCGACGCACACACCATTTTTCCACGTATCTCTTCTTCTGTGGCCCTCTGAGGAGGTTTTCCACTCCAAACCAGGTACTTTGTGCTTGAAAGAGACTTTGTTTGCTTTTTAAAGACTTAAGACACTTTATATCACTTTTCAGTGATATCTCTACAAATTCAAATTGCAGCTTTATTCGTTTTGACCTACAATTATCCTGATAAATAATTTATATTTTTCTAAACACTGTGTGGTGTATTTTTGTGGTGCTATATGGTGGTATTGTATGATTTATTGCACAAATACTTTACACATTGCCTTCTAAGTGAAGCCTGACTGCTCGTGCCAAGCTACCAGAGGGTGGGCACAGGATAATCTTGGATTGTGTGTGACTTACCCTGACTAGAGTGAGGGTTTTTGCTTGGACAGGGGGTAACCTGACTGCCAACCAAAAACCCCATTTCAAACACATACCCACCCTGAAACCCAAAAATGCCACTTCCACCCAAAGACCCATACTCACCCTGAAACCTAAATTTCCATTTCCACCCAAAAACCCATACCTACCTTGAAACCTAAAAATGCCCTTACCACCTAAAAACCCATACTCATTCTAAAAACCCAAAATGCCCTTACCACCCAAAAACCGACACCCTCCCTAAAACTTAAAAATACCCTTACTACCCAAAAAGCCATCCTGACCCTAAAACCTAAAAATGACCTTACCATCCAACAACTCATACCCTCCCTAAAACCTCACAAAATGCCCTTACCACCTAAAAACCCATACCCACCCTGAAACCTAAAAATGCCCTTACCACCCAAACCCATGCCCACCTGAAATCTAAAAGTCCCTCTACCACCTAAAAACTCATACCCACCCTAAAACCTAAAAATGCTCTTTCCACCTAAAAATTTACACCCACCCTAAAACCTAAACATGCCCTTACCACCCGAAATCCCATGCCCACCCTAAAACCTAAAAATTTCCTTACCAACCAAAAACCCATACCCACCCTGAAACCCCAAAATGCCCTTACCACCCAAAACCCGTACCCATCCTGAATCCTAAAAATGTTTTTACGACCCAAAACCTATACCCACCCTAAAACCTACAAATGCCCTTATCACCCAAAAACCGACACCCACCCTGAAACCTAAACATGCCCTAACCACCCAAAAACCCAGACACACCCTAAAACCTAAAAATGCCCTTACCACCCAAAACTCATGTCACCCTAAACACCCCACTCTACCCAAAAACCCATACCACCCTGAAACCTAAAAGTGCCCTCACCACCCACAAACCCATACCTACCCCAAAACCTAAAAATACCCTTACTACCTAAAAACCGACACCCACCCTAAAACCTAAAAATGCCCTTACAACAAAAACCCATATTCTCCATAAAACCTACAAATGCCATTACTACTATAAAACACATGCTCATCCTAAACACCCCACTCCACCCAAAAACCATACCCAACCTGAGCCCTAAAAATGCTGTTACCACCCAAAAACACCCACCCACCATCACTCTAAACACCCCTTACCACCCAATATCCCATACCCACCATAAAACCTAAAAATGCCCATACCACCTAAAAACCAATACCCACCTAAATCCTAGAAATTCCCTTACCATCCAAAATCCAATGCCCATCCTAAATCCCAAAAGCCCTCACCATCCTGCATCACATACCCACTCTAAACCCTAAAAAACCCTTACCCTCAAAAACCCCTACCCACCCTAATACCGCAAAATGCTCTTACCACACAAAAACACATACACACCTTAAAACTTAAAAACACCCTTACCATCCAAAAACCCATACCCACCCTAAAAACTAAAAATGCTCAACCCAAACCCCATACCATTCTAAAACCTAAAAAAAGCCCTTACCACCCAAAAAACCCTACCCACTCCAAACCCTAGAAATGCCCTTACCACCCTAAAAACCATACCCACCCTAAACATTGAACACTTCTTACGGCCTAAAACCCTATGCCCACCCTAAAACCTAAAAATGCCCTTACCACCTAAAAACTGACACTCACCCTAAAACCTAAAAATTCCCTTACCACCCAAAAACCCACAGCCATCTTAAAACCTAAACAGCCCTTACTACCCAAAAACCCATACCCACCCCAAAGCCTAAATATTCCCCTTTCTACCCAAAAACCCACACCCACCCTAAAACCTAAACATGCCCTTACCACCCAAAAACCCATATCCACCCTAAACACCCCCAGAACACCCAAAAAACAATACCTACCCTAAAACTGGAAAATGCTCTTACCACCCAAAACCCCACACCTACCCTAAATCCTAAACACCTGTTAGTACCCAAAAACCCATACCCACCCTAAAACTTTAAAACAGCCTTACCACCCAAAAACACATAGCCATCCTAAAACTTAAAACCTCCCTTACCACTCAAAAACCCATACCCACCCTAAACCCTAAAAAAAACCTTACCTCCCTAAATCGCATGTCCACCCTAAATCCTGAAAACCCCTTCCCACCTTACGATCCATATCCACTCTTAGCCATACAAAACTCCTTACCCCCAAAAACCCATACCCAACTTGAAACCTAAAATGCCTGTACCACCCAAAAACCAACACCTATCCTAAACCCTAACAGACGTCACCACCCAACAACCCATACTCACCCTAGAACCTAAAAATGTCCCTACCACCCAAAACCCATACCCATCCTAAATCCTAAAAATGGCCTTAGCACCCAAGAACCCTTACCGGCCCTAAAACCTAAAATTGTCCTTACCACCCTAAAACCTATACCCACCCTAAACGCTAACCACCCCTTAATACCCAATAACCCGTACCCACCCTAAAACCTAAAAATGCCCTTACCACCCCAAAACTGACACCCACCCTAAAACCTAAAAATGCTCTTACCACCCTAAAAGCCATACTCACCCTAAACACCCCTTACCAACCAAAAACCCATACCCACCCTAAAACCTAAAATGCCCTTACCACCCCACACCCACCCTAAATCCTAAACACCCCTTACCAACCAAAAAAAACATACCTACCCTAAAAGCTAAAACCTCCCTCACCACCCAAAATCCCATGCCCACCCTAAACCCACAAAACCCTTACAACCCTATTTCCCATACCCACCAAACCCTAAAAATATCCTTCCCACCTAAAACCCATACTCAGAATAAACCCTAAACACCCCTTTCCATCCAAAAACCCATACCTACACTATAACCTAGAAACGACTTTACCACCCAAAAACCAGTACCCACCCTAAGCCCTAAAAACCCTATTTATATATGAACACCTAATACTTACCTGTAAAACATTTACCCCGCATGTACCTTTAACATTCATGCCTTTACAAAATTAAAAAAATATTATTTACCTTTAAAACCTTTACTATGCATATGTTTTTGCCATTCATGCCTTTAGAATGAAATTTGTTGTAAAGGCATGCATGGTAAAGGCATATTTGTGGTAAAGGCATGCGTGGTAAAGGCTTGTGCGTGATAATGGCTTTGTGGTAACGGTCATGTGTGGTAATCACCACATTGTAATGGCTGTTTCACGTGATTTAGATCCCAATCATTAATTGTCTGGAGTTCCAAATACAACTTCAAATCATGGACTGTAGGAGTTATCACCATACGGACCAATAGATACAAAGTCTATCCATAGGGAAATTCCTCCTTTGTGTGGGCACACCCACGTTTTGCTGAATTTGATTGCTGGTGTAGGGACTCAGATCCCTGGGGCTCTGCCATCTAGTGCCCAATGTATGTGCTCTGACCACTAAAAACATGTAGTATTCGCTAACCCTTGATTGGCATGTCTAACATACCTATATATCCCTAGTACTTAGTACCCATTACACCCAGGGCCTGTCCCTACTGGACTGCAGCACATACTATAAAACTGCTAAAGCGAACTGCACCGCATGTATTCAGGCATGCCCCTCCTGCCTGAGTGTGCAGTTTTAACATTGCAAACTCAACATTTCAAAGCAATCCTCTTGTCAAGTCTAAATCTTCCTTTCTAATACTTATAAGTTGCCCCTCTAAATGCCCACAGGGCAAAGTGCGTGAAATGTAAAAAGTAGGGCATGTGTAATTACGTTTTACATGTTGTGGCAATGAAAAATCTCCAAAGTTGTTTTGCACTATGGCAAGGCTGTCTCTCCCATTGAAAAGCAATGGGTTATATTATTACATCTCATTATACATACTATCCACTTGGAAATAATTAGAACCATGGTTCAAGGATTCAAATTATTAGCCTTTTAAAATCCCATCTAAAGGTAAAGCCAGATTTTAAAGTACTATTTTGAAGATGCTACTTTTAGAAAGTTGGCATTTTCCTGTCTAAAGCCTCTGGTATCCTTTTCAGAGGTAATCCACAACTGTCACCTGGCAGACTGGTGAGGCTGTCAATGCCTCGCAAAAGGGAACAGGAATGCCTTGGCTGGGAGGAGGTGTGACCTCCTCCTAACAAGATGACCTTGAGGGATGTGCCCATTAACTGCACATTCTCCAAATGAAATGTAACTCACACCTAGGCCTGCCCCTGGCATTGTCTGAGTAGCCAGAGTGGCACCAATTCTAGTGGGGGCAAAACCTGTTCCAGAATTGCTTTGCAAATGTTGTTCTTCGTTCCCCTAGACACACCCGAAGGAAAGTGTGCCCAGAGCTCTGACCAGGGTAAGAAAGGTTCTGCCATGTTGGATTTCGGCAGAACAGACTACTGTGGGATTGTTTGGGCAAAACACCCCAGTACATAATGTCAAAGTGGGTAGGGCTGCTTCTGGGAACATTTTCTCTATTGATTGGGGAGTCACGGCCATCCACAGGCTAGTGCTAGGCATAAAACTGGCACCCAGGGTACCTCCTTCTTCTTGAGGAAATAGAACCAGAAATCACCACCATTCATTTTCAAGAAAACGTTGTGTATCAGAGTCGATGCGCCACTTTTTCTGCAATCCCCTACCGGCATCTAATGTCACCATGTGTGCGCCGTATTTATGATACAATGCACCATTGCGCACGTTAGGGTACTAGTTTCATAAATTTTGAAGCTCGTTTGGCATTTTGCAACATTAGCGCCAAATCCTGCAAAGCGAAAGGAGGCTCATTGCAAACAATGGGAGACTCATTTTAACTCCTTAGGTAGACATTGAAAATGACGCTAAAAATGGCACAGCAGAATCTCATAGAGTCCACTGAGCCATTTTTCTGGGCCTCTTAACGTCAGAACGCCCCCCCCCCCCCTTGTATACATTATGCCTGGCTCAGGCATAATGTGGTGCAAGGGTTTACAAAGTGGCAAAAAGCATGCATTGCGCCACTTTGTAAATATGGCGCGGCGTTTTTGCCAACCTAACGCCACATTAGCGTAAAAAGATTACACTAATGAGGCGCAAGGTGGCGGAAGGGGCTTCATAAACACGACCCTAAGTGGGAGAACAGACTCCACTGACACGGCATAGCAATGGGATGTACTCCGAATGCAATTTTCCAAAGGGAACCGCTTACCTTCATGCAACAGTAACAAGGAGATCAAACACATTAACAAGTTTCTTAGAGTTGGGCACCTGAATTAGTGATACATTTAATGTGTCTGAGGAAAGGCTAACGAAGAGGCTAGGGGAGGTTTAGAAACAGATGATGGCTAGCGGATTAATCAAATACTGTGCAGAAAGGACAAATAAGTGATTACTAATGTACTGGATTAAAAGCTAAGATGTATGGGGCTTGCATATGGCTAATGAATGTGTGGGAAGGTATGGCATAAGTAGTTTGAGTCCATCTGATTATAGTTATAAAAAATTATTCATCAGGCCTGTGAGAATTAACAATGATCAGATCATGAGCATGTACAATACTTGGCACTGCTTACTGGTTGTAAGATGTCAATAAAGCTATTTAGAAAATTAGAAAAATTATATGTCATCACTGGGAGAGAGTTATCAGACTAACCAGAAATTAGCTTTGAGTTGGAGACAAGGGCCAATCCCTGGTTCATCAAATAAACATTTCTCCTCCTGCAGATTTCTTCTGTGACCCTGAACACATTCACTTCTATTTATTTTACCCTCTACACATCCTTAAACTAAATCCACCTTCCAGCTTCAGAGTCCTTAATTCTTTTGTGGAACTGGGCGATGGGGCATGATTTATTTTTGTTCTGCAGCATTCCCGGGTGATGGAGAGTACATATGTGTTACCTAAATCAGCAGGTGGCATTGTGGGACAGTCAATCTAAAATAAGGCACAGACATACTTTTGCACTCTTCCACCAGAGTATTGAGATTAGCTAACTCCAGGAGTGAAAATTGCCAATTCATGGTTATTGAAAGTTCAGGTGGTTTGTACATGTTCATTTGCAAGTGTTCTTGGCAGGCCATGTTCTCTACAGCGCGGCCGTTTAAAATAAGTAAATAAAAATAAAATTATTGTTTAATAGATACATTAATAAGTGGATCTAAAGTTAGGGAACTGAAAACAGATACACTGTAGGTGCACCACAACAGATAAGAAAGACACAAAAGATGTGTGCTATGTATAACCCACGTGACTTGCCAAGACATATCATGAAATGTAGATTTGTAGAGCACATTATCACCTCGGAGGTCACCCTGGCGCAAAGTAGGTGTAAGCCTAGCCAAACCTAAGGCCTGTTGGGACTACTTGAAAAGCCAGGGCTTCAGCTTCTTGCGGAATGCATGAAGTGAGGAGGAGGCTCTTATGCATAATGGCAGGTTATATTACTTTATAGGGGTGATGCAGGAGAAGGGTCAATCCCCAGATCTGGTTTTTCATATGTGTGGGATGTGAGCAAGTGGAAGTCTGGTCGAGCTCAGGTGTCTGGAAGACTTGTGAACGTGAATGGCATAGTTGATACATGCTGGGTCAGTGTTCTGTAGTGCCTTGAAAGTGTGGGTGTGGATTTTAATTTGTGCTCATTTGTGTAAGGGAGCCAGTCCTTCAGGTGTGGGTTAATGTGAAAGTAGTGTGGTAGGTTGACAGTTATTCTGGCTGCTGAGTTCTGAATGGACTGCACCCTTCTGGTGAGTTTTTTGTTGATACCCGCAAAGAGGGTGTTTCCGGGTGGTGATTGGGAGCCATATGAAACTTTTCCTCAGCATCCTCTGGGTTTGAAAGCATGAGGTGGTGACAGCATTAATTTGGGTGGTAATGTCAAGTTTGTTGTTGATGACGATCCTGAGGTTCTTGGCGTGGGTGGTTGGGGTAGGCATCAGTCCTTGTTCAGGTGGCCATCAGATCACACAGTGAAGTGCTCTTCCTGAAGATCATGATTTCGTTTTTGTCAGTGTTCAGCTTCAGACTGTTGGAGATTTCAGTCATGCAGGCACTAAACTTTATTCAGGGCCTGGATGTTTTGTCAGTGAGGGAAAGAATGACGTGTGTTGTCAGTGTAGGAGAGATCATTGATGTCCAGAGAGCAGATAATGCAGTCTTTGAGAGATCATGATTCCATTTAACAGGGTCATTTTCAGGGAGGATCCTTGGGGAACTTCACAGATGAGGCCGCAGGCATCCAAAGTGTATGATTTGAGACAGGCTACTCTGCTCCATCGGAGTGTGTGTCCTTGGATTACGATGTTGTGTAGGTGTTGGGAATGGAGACTGTGTTAAATGCTGCGGAGAGGTCCAGGATGATCAGGGCCTCTGTGTCTCCCCTCTCCAAAGTCAAGCGGATGTCATCCGTGGCTGTGATGAGGGTAGTTTCCATGCTGTGGTTGGGTACGAAACCAGAATGATTGGTGTCTTAAGGAGTTGGTGGTCGTAGAGGTACTTGGTGAGGCATTTATTGACGATTTTGTCTAGGGCCATGACCTGGAATGGTTGCTGGGTGTTTGGTCTGTACCCGGTGAGCATTGAAGGGTCAGCGGAGGGTTCTTCTGTAATGGGAGGACAATTGCATATTAACTAGTGTCTGGGAAGGTCTCTGAAGAGGTGGAAGCATTCAGAATAGGTATGAGCATGGGGCTGATGTGTTGTAGTCTTCTGGAGTAAGTGTGGTGGGGGTAGGGGCCCGATGGGGCCCCTGAATAGATGGACTTCATAGTGGCAGCTGGTTTGTCGGGTGATGATGAGCAATGTGGTTAGCACTGGTGCTTTGGGTAAGATTAGGAGGCCTTTAGCGAAGTCTGTCGGGTCTGGTTGCAGGGTGAAGTTGCTGTAAATGGTGGTGATTTTGTTGCTGCAGAATTTAAAGAGATTGTCGCAGAAGTCCTGCAGCTGAGTGGATTAGTTGAAGGAGACAGCTGGTAAGGAGAAATCCTTCACAATGGTGAAGATTTCTTTGCTTCTGTTGGTCCTGGATCAATGTAGCCTGCCAGCGTGGAGCTTTTGGTGGTCTGGATCATTTTGAGGTAGTGTCTCAGGACTGATTTGAATGTGCTGATGTTTGCATTGACTTGACTTATTCTCAATTTGTGCTCCAATTGTTTCCAGTGTTACTTCATCAATCTGAGTTCCTTCATGTACCAACTGACCTGGGATCTAGATCTAGTTCTATTGCTGTGCCAGAAGGAGCAAAGGAGTCAGTGCAGGAAGTCATTTAATTGTTGAAATTCTTGATGACTTTGGGCAGGTTGTTGCTGTGATAGGGTCAGTAGGTGTTGAAAACAATGTTCTAGTCCTTGTCAGTGTTGCTGTTACAGTTTTACAGGCTGGTCTAGCAGTGATGCATGTGCACTGGATGAAGATGGGAATGTTGAACTTGGTGATGGTGTGGTTGGTCCAGGAGACTGGTGTGGGGTTGTTGGCTCAGATGATAACAAAAGTAGTGAAAATAGGAATCAGGAACTGTCTGGTGACATAGGAAGGCCCCTTTACACGTTGGGTGAGTCCCAGGTTTCCAAGCTCTTTGATGAGCGCTTTTGAGCTGGGGTTGGCATGATCTGCCAGGTAGAAGGTCAGGTCTCCAAGTAGGATGTCATTGTTAGTGCAGGGAGGGAGTGGTGTACAGAAGTCTGTGGTGGTTTTAGTGAAATTAGTGCATGTTCCCAGTGGTCTGTAGATGAAAGTACTACTTTGGGTGTAGTTGGCGGTGAAGTGAAGCTTGATTGACAAGTTTTCCATGATGAAGGATAACATGTGAGGGGGTGGTGCAGCTGATGGTGTTTTTATGGATGATTTTGAGTTCACCTCCAGGCTTGTGAAGTCTGTCTTGCCTATGATCTTGTAACCGGTGGAGAGATGGCTGTGACAATGTCAGGTGCTGATGGTGGTTCAGCCAGGTTTCTATGAAGAAAAGTAAGTCTAGCACATCGTCAAAAGGTAGGTCTCAGATCTGTGTGGCATGTTTACTGAGAGAGCTAGTTTTGAGGAGTATGCATGTGCGATGTGTTGCGTGGCTAGTTGCAGGATAGCATGAGTGTGAGAGACTGGGGTGTTTGGTGCTGTCAATGCAGGCACAGTGAGTGTTTGGCATAGGTAAGTGTATGAAAACATGCAGGAAGCGCAGGAGAATGCTCCCTCAGTGTTGTGTGGTGTGACAAGGAAACAGCATGTGTGTTGGGCAGATGTTAAGAGCACGGAGGGTCACAGCAGGGAAGAGGTGGGAGGGGGAGGACCAGTGTTTCTGGTGCTGGGTACAGTCCAGGTGTAGAAAGGCAGAGATGAACATGCCTTTGGTACGCCAGCAGTGCACCCACTGCATGCCTCTACTGCACATCCACAATATGGCTACCATTAAGTAGGTCCTGTAAGGGGGGGTGAGTGAGTGCACAAGTTGCAAGACAAGTTCAATCTTTCTGGTATGGGCCAAGAGGAAGGTAGCTCAAGCTGTGAAGTGGAGAGTAAGTAAGAGGTATATTTACAAACAATACACAATGCACAATACAGTACAAATTGAAGCTGAGATTTACCATACCTGATAGAAGCCTGGGAGTATTGTACAAAATTGGAAACATTGGTAAACATACCCCTAGGTTGTGCATAGATTAAAAGGAACCTGAGTATAATGTTAATATTTAGACTCTTTCCCCTGGATGAACCCTTCCTGTTCCTGATTCACGACCCCCAGTTTTGAACCTCCCTGCAAATAAGAGAGTCCTAACCATGAGAAGCACTACAAAATACAAACGGACATCTATTTGAGTGGGTAGAGAGGTTCTCCCTGCATATGTCTTGCATAGACTGCTGATTGCCTGGGAGATATCAGTTTGATTAATGGATGGACTCTGAAGTCTAGGTCGTGTCTTTCACTGATGTTTGACTTTTATCATTTTCATAAACAGATCTAAAAGACCACCTTTATTTATTTGATAATCAAGTGTCCTTTCGAAGTAGTCTGCACTGTCTAGAAATGCAGTTTTAGCATCTCCTGTTTTGGAAGTTTCCAATGAAATGGCCAGACTTACAGGACGATAACAGAGGTTCTGTTGAAAAAAAAACATGTGTCACTCACGAGGCCAAAACGCCCTTTCTTGAGTTACCTCCACTGTGGTGAATCTGCCAATGGAGATACCCATTCCCCTACCATAAGGTCTGATTTGAAAACTCAACCAACTGGGACAGCCTTTCTTTATACTCTCTTGGGAACGATCAAGAATTTCCTACACACAGGAACAGTAGCCAGCAGACACTCACTCTCACTCTTAGTACACTGTTCCTGTGCTCCTGTTATAGACTTTTTCCCCCAAATTATTCTTAGTGAAGTTTACGTAATCATGTAATTTTGGTAATTTCACATCACAAGAGTAATGTGTAATTACTGAAATGACTCTGACTACTCTGGCACAATTAAAATTTCTCCCAGGCCTCACCTTCAGGCAATACTAGAATTAACCCAAAAACAAGCATTATCCTCTGTAATTATAAAATATATCAAAATGCAAGAAAGCCCCAGAAAAGAAACATGATCAAATGGCTAAGAAATCTAATAAGAAATGTTATACAAAAATTAAAGTCTCATCAGCAATATCTTTGGCTTGATTGAAATGAGCTCAGAAATGTTCTATATAAAGGTTGGGCCACAATGAGCTATGAACAATGACTTCTAGAAGATTAAATGTGGGGCAATGTGAGAAAATTATAATATAATTATCTCCAAAGACATTGAGTGAATTCAATTGCGCCAACTGGTTTACCCATAGGTATCATTATAACTCACTCAAGACTCAAAAGCTTTTAGTACTATGGCTCCGAATGGCCAACCAGTGGATCTATTTAGACGTAACTCACAAGATTGGTCTACAGCTTTGATCCCACTATGTGAAAGCGCATTTTGTAGTGCAAGATTCACCTGCTCTAGAAGGACAGTGTAATTCAAACTATACTATAGGAGGGATCTTACACATGCCAAACCATCTGTTACCTTATATCCCTACCAGATGAAGAAGTGAAATGGTTGAACAAAAATTAAAACAAATATTTATGGGCTGCGAAAAAGGAAAAACAACAACTTCACTTTTTTGCATTTCCGGGGAAAAACTTCTCTATTCTCAATAAAATTATACCTTTGTGTTTATTAACTTCTAAAGACTTTTAGAAAAATGTCTTCAACTTAAGCATCTGCATCCAGGAATATTCTGTTACATTTACCAACATTGACAGCAACATAATATGGTTTGGATTACTATGGATTTTTAGGGCATTGAAGCACCTCTACTAAAGTTCATCATTCAGCTCATCTCCAAAACCTTGGCGAACACCACCGCCTGATCCGCGCTGCTAAAAAGACCTTTTTCACCGACAGACTGGACAAAAACAGCCACAACAGCAAAGAACTCTTCAGCATCGTCAAGGAGTTCTCCAACCCCAACGCCAACGCCGTCACGCCCTCACAGGATTTGTGCGAATCCCTCGCCACTTTCTTCCATCGCAAGATCAGCGACCTCCACAACAGCTTCGGACACCAGACCCAACATAACACCACCGAACCCGCACCCCGGCCATTACCCTCAACAACTGGACCCACATCAACACTGAAGAAACCAAATCCATCATGAACTCTATCCACTCCGGCGCCCCTTCGGACCCCTGCCCTCACTTCATCTTTAACAAAGCCGACGACATCATCGCCCCGCACCTCCAGACCGTCATCAACTCTTCTTTTTCTTCTGCTACCTTCCCCGAATGCTGGAAACACGCCGAAGTCAACGCCCTACTAAAGAAACCTACGGCTGACCTGAGCGACCTGAAAAACTTCCTCCCCATCTCTCTTCTGCCTTTCCCAGCCAAGGTAATAGAGAAGAACGTCAACAAACAGCTGACCACCTTCCTGGAAAACAACAACCTGCTCGACCCTTCACAAACCGGATTCTGAACCAACCACAGCACGGAAACCGCCCTCATCTCAGTCACTGACGACATCAGAACCCTGATGGACAACGGTGAAACAGTCGCCCTCATTCTCCTAGACCTCTCGGCTGTCTTCGACACCGTCTGTCACTGCACCCTAATCACCCGCCTCCGCTCCACCGGGATCCAAGGCCAGGCCCTGGACTGGATCGCCTCCTTCCTCTCAAACCGTTCCCAAAGAGTTTACCTCCCTCCGTTTCGCTCAGACCCCACCGAGATCATCTGCGGCGTACCTCAAGGCTCATCGCTCAGCCCGACACTCTTCAATGTCTACATGAGCCCCCTCGCCAACATCGTTCGCAAGCACGACATCATCATCACCTCCTACGCCGACGACACCCAACTTATACTCTCCCTCACCAAGGACCCCGCCAGCGCCAAGACCAACCTACAAGAGGGTATGAAGGACGTTGCAGATTGGATGAGGCTCAGCCGCCTAAAGCTGAACTCTGAAAAAACGGAAGTCCTCATCCTCAGCAACACCCCGTCTGCCTGGGACGACTCCTGGTGGCCCACGGCCCTCGGCACCGCACCGACCCCTACAGACCACGCCCGCAACCTCGGCTTCATCTTGGACCCTCTTCTCACCATGACCAAGCAAGTCAACGCCGTGTCCTCCGCCTGCTTCCTCACCCTGCGCATGCTCCGCAAGATCTTCCGCTGGATCCCCGCCGACACTAGAAAAACCTTGACCCACGCCCTCGTCACGAGCCGCCTGGACTACGGCAACACCCTCTACGCCGGGACCACAGCCAAACTCCAAAATCGCCTGCAACGCATTCAAAACGCATCGGCACGCCTCATCCTCGACGTACCCCGCAACAGCCACATCTCCGCACACCTGAGACACCTGCATTGGCTCTCAGTCAGCAAAAGGATCACCTTTCGACTTCTCACCCACGCACACAAAGCCCTCCACAACAAGGGACCGGAATACCTCAACCGACGCCTCAGCTTCTACGTCCCCACCCGCCTCCTCCGTTCCTCTGGTCTCGCACTCGCTGCCGTCCCTCGCATCCACCGCTCCACGGCGGGTGGGAGATCTTTCTCCTTCCTGGCGGGCAAGACCTGGAACTCCCTCCCCACCAGCCTCAGGAATACCCAGGACCACTCCGCTTTCCGGAGACTCCTAAAAACCTGGCTATTCGAGCAGCAGTAACCCCCCCCTTTCCCCTAGCGCCTTGAGACCCGCACGGGTGAGTAGCGCGCTTTATAAATGTTAATGATTTGATTTGATTTGATTTGATTTGGTGACGCTCATCCGGGCATTTATCTTCCAATATCAATTGTTTTTCAATAGCTTGAATTGAAACACAAGCTAGTGAAAAACAAAAACAAAAAATTATGGAACTGAGAGAGTTATTTTGTTTGTGTTCCTGTTTGGTCCCACTGAGATTTCCTCGACACACCTGAAAAGGAACATTGCACATCAGAATGACTTCCTTAACTAATGTGGAAGTTCTGATGTATATTAACTGATGGTCAATATACAGATAGTTCATCGGTCTAAGGTCCTGAAATAGCTAGCTGAGGCACCATTAACATAAACCTTCTGCTTCACCCACATGTAAATAGGGTGGGCCAACTACTGGTCTGGTGGATCGGGCATCCACCAACCTCTAAATGACCCCCTAATTCTAGCTATATATAGGGAAAGAGTGGTTTCAATCAAGGTGTAACCGATACGTTTCAAATGAACTGTAAGCTCATATAGAGCATAGATTGTCCCTGTAGAAAATCTCCAGATGAAGAGTTAGATCAATTTTCTTCCATTCAGAGTTGAATCTTTCCTCTTTATTAAAGGGGGTGATGTATCCTAAGGACTGTCTGATGAGCTCTCCAATTCGGGAGCGCTTAGGAGCATAATGGAACTTTGTTTGAGATACATCTTATTTGTAGACTCTATAATGAGAACATTGAATCACATGTCAAATAATCTCTTTGCCTCCTGAACTGTTGGAGACAAGAACATTATTTTGAATAAAATACCATCTGTAATTGAGTGGGACAGTTGTTCAATAGCAAAAGCAACGCGGTCTCATGCGTTTAGACAGATGGGTAGGTTGTTAGAATAGGTCTTCCACACATAAAATGACCAATTTAAATAATGCAGGATCTGCATGACTAACTTTCTTTGTAACTTTCGGACTAGAGTTCCCAACCAGGGCCCTGGTGGTTCTATTTTAATTGGTTAGAAGTGCATGTTTTATGGCAGAATTGGCATCTCTTTTTGTGATTATTAACTTACATATTGTAAGTCAATTTTAACCTTCCTGGCAAGCTCAGCTAAAGAATTGTGATGTTGTTACATTTGGGCCTCTAACTGCTCCCTACATAAATATAAGCTCTTTAACACTGTACAAGATTCTAGATGCAGGTGATAATAGCTTTTTAATTCTACACATGGCTTGAATTAGCAAAACATGGATAATGAAATCCAAGTTTTTCCAAACCCGGGACCCCAAAATATTTCTTCACCTAGGCTCCCATAATCATTCATAAAACACTAGGATTAGTATCTGCAGAATACTGTAGAGAGTGATAGATTAATGCCTTTTGGATATAGTGGAGTATGATGGGTTAGTGACCTAGGGAAATGTGATGCGATGCAGTGTTTCATTTACTGCATTAAACTCTCTTGATTTCGTTACAATATATCAATAGCTTCATGTATCCAATAACAACTGCATGGTGGTGGAATGGCATCTCTAGCTTGCATGTAGCATGGGGGTTTAGTGTCACTGGAGTGTTGTGCAGTATGTGCAGTAGTTCAGGTGTCCTGGGATGCAGTGTAGTATGGTGGGTGAAAAGTGCAGCTGATTGAAGATCATAGAAAGGCCATCATGATGTGTTACTAACACAAGCCTGAAGAGCAAAATGCTGACTTTTAGTGTTGATAGGATCCTGAGGAATGCGGTGGAATAAGCCATCCAGGTCCTTGTCAATGGTGGTGGGCTAGAGCTACAAAACTGCAGCATTGCATGCTGAGCTCTCTGTCCAAAGGTGACGTGCACCATACTGGGTAGCTTTCATTTAAAGGCAATGCAATGGTGTAATATCATTAAGAAACAGTGCAATGTAGTGTGCTGGTTTAGTGTCCCTATAATACAGTGCACTTTGAATTGTAATTTAACCTTAAATACAATGCATGCTGCTGGTTTAGTGTCCTTATCTTCCAGTGCAGCATGACAGGTTAGTGTCTCTCACATGAGTTGCAGTGTAATGGGTACTTGTCATTAGTATGCAGTGACTGTTATTGATTAGTGCCCATATGGAGCAGTGTGAATGCTAGGTGTCTCTAAATGGCTGGGCAGAGTTGGGCATTGATTTCTCTAGATTGCACTATGGTTGATTAGGTTTCCTACGGTCCTTTGAAATGCGGTGAGTTGGCATCTCAAGAATGCAATGTATTGGGAGAAATTGGGACCCTAGTCTGCAGTGCAAAATGAGTAACCCAAGGACGCAGTGTCATAAGTTATAGTCCCTCAGATGTAGTGCAGTGCGGTTGGTGTATGCATTATATTGTCAGCTTAGTAAGTAAGTGCACCAAGCATACATGCAGTATGTCCTTTACACTTTAGGGTAGTCTTCCCCTAAACTTTTTTCCTCGCCCCTCCTAATTTTGCTGAATTTGTTTTTGTTGGCCTTAGGACTCTGTGCACTTCAACACTGCTGAGCAGTGCTAAAGTGCTTGTGGTCTCTACCTTAAACATAGTAGAATCGGCTTACACTCAGCTGACACATTTAATTTACGTGTATGCCCCTAATAAAATGGTACTAAGTGGGACCGCAGCACTGTCTGTGCCACCCACTTAAGCAGCGCTTTTAAACATGTCTTAATCCTGCTATTGCAGCTTGTGTGTGCAGTTTTAGCCTGCTCATTCGACCAGGCAAAATAAACTTTTTGCCAGGCCAAACCCTTTTTAATACATTTATGTCTCTCCTAGGGTAAGCCCTACACAGCTCAGAAAGCAAGGCGCAGTGTATTTAAATGTTGGCCATGTACCTTTAAGTTTTACATGTCCAAGTAGTGAAATGCTCCTTATTTATTTTAGGTTTAGGCAAGGCCTTCCTGTTCCTTAGGATAACATTGGGTTACCATATCACATTTACTATGTGATAACTTTCAATTGGGATTAAGTAGGAGAGTCGAATTTGCTGTCCAAAGAATTGCAATTTAAAACCCTCCTTAATCATAAAGTTGGATTTTAAGTCATTTCTGAAAATAGCAGTTATAGAATGTTGGTATATTTTTGTCCCTAACACTTGGTGCCTGAAGCTTGCATCCTGGGTCACATGACTAGGTGTAGCTGGCTGATGGTCTTTTTGTACTGCTCATAGGCAGTGCGACAAGGCAGGAATAGGTGTTGGTAGGGTCGGCCATCTCTGTCAGGATGAGGGGGAGGAGCTGTCACCTACCACACTGCACATCACAGTGGCTCTGCCTGAGCACACTCACAAAGGGGTTCAAACTAGCATTTTTTGCTCCTACACAAGCTGGGACCAGGACAGGGAGGCAGGAAATTCCAGACACCTCTGTAGAGGGAAACTCCAGATGCTTCTCCCACTTCAAATCTGAAACCAGGAATAAATATTGGGCCCTTATACCAAACTCTTCAGTACCCATCTGGACCTGTGGAAGACTCAAAGTCAGCCTTTACTATGCTGCTCTGCTGAAGGAAGGACTGCTCTTCAGGTTCCCTGCTGTCCTGAAGCCCTGTTGCCTGAGTGAGAAGGACTGAACCAGCAGCTTGAAACCAGGACCTCCAGAGTGACTTCAAGGTCTAGTTGGCAGGCCTTCTAATCAGGTCCTTATGAACAGAAAAGGCTCCAAGCACCTTGAACCCTGCACCTGGACTCTACCTGCTGTAAGTCCTAACCCCCAAGTGGTGCCACCCTAGTTCTGTACCCTTGGAAGTGTGACTGAAGGTGCTCTGCCAGCCCAGCTTTGGTCCCCATTGGAACTGACATGAATCAATATGAAGCCCTGCAAAGCCTTGCATCACAGCTACCAGCCTCATCAGAATCGATGCTGAGCATCGCAAAGCCCCAAAAAAAAACTCGCCGCACAGCTGCCAGCTTCATGAGACCCTACCAGAGCAACAAAGCCCCACCAAGCTTTCCCTCACAGCTCACCATAACTGATGCTGAGTGAGCAAAGTGATGCAAAGACTCCCTGCACAATCCATCTAAACCAACGCCGAACAACCTAAAGCCTTACAAAGCAACGCTGTGAAGACCTCGCACCAAGGCCATAAGGTTCTTTGTTTAGAGGGTCTAACTTGGTCCCTGTATTCAGCTCATGCTCCATTATGTCAGCCTAAAGTTGGTACTTTGTCCCAGTTCAGTGCAACCAGATAATCACAGTTGGTGCTTTGTGCTTTTAATTTCTACGTAAAACTGTAAACAGCATATCTCTGGTTCCACTAAATGGATGTTTGTCTTTTTGGTGTCATATAATTTATGAAATTGTACTATATTTTTTTTAATTGCCCTGGGATTTTTCTTGTGTAGCGTTTTCAAGCAGTTGCTGTTTGAAGTGCCGCATAAATACATTTTTACATTGCCTCTAAATTAAGCCTTAATTCCTTTGTGTCAAGCTACCAGAGGATTAAGCGCACGTTAATTTGGGATTTGTTTGTGTTTCAGCCTGGCAATATCTGTGGCTGCTGCTTGATTAGGGTTTTATACCCCTCAACCAAGAACCCAATTTTCTGCATTGGTGTTCATGGTGAGATTCAGTACTTACGTAACATTAAAATCCTAGATAAATAATTTGATACTGTTAGAAATGGGGTCTTTGGTTGACAGTCAGGTTACCCCCTGTTCAAGCAAGGACCCTCACTCTAGTCCGGGTAAAAGAGAATCACCCTCGGCTAACCCCTGCTTACCCCCTTCGTAGCTTGGCAGAGCAGCAGGCTTAACTTCAGAGTGCTAGGTGTAAAGTATTTGTACCAACACACACAGTTACTTAATGAAAACACTACAAAATGACACAACACCAGTTTAGAAAAATAGGAAATATTTATCTAAACAAAACAAGACCAAAACAACAAAAATCCGACATACACAAGTCAAGTCATGAATTTTTAAAGATTGAACTAAAAAATAGCGCTTAGAAAAACAAAATGCTTCGATGAGGTGTTAACACGGCGTCGTGACGGAGTCGTTCTGAACAAGCCGACACCAGAGTCGCGTAGACCCCCATGTACAGTACCTTTGGTGAAGAGTGAAAACAAGTCGATGCGCAAAGTCGGGGATCGCAGCGTCTGTGCGAAACGTTAAATCTGCGCACTTCGAGCGGCGACGGTCACGACGTGGTGCTGCGACTTCCACGGAGTCGCGGACTTCAGCGGGGCTGTAGCGGCGTCGGACCTGCGAAGGTCGTCGCGTTCCAGCGAAGATCACGGAGTCGGTTGCAGGCGGCGTCACCGCATTCAGCAGCGGCGTCGGTTCGAAGTCGTCCGAGGTCGATTTCCTTGAATTTTCACCAGCTTTCCTTTCAAGGGCCCAGGGACTGGATAGGGCACCACTTGTCAGATCAGGAGTCTCTCCAGAGACTCCAGGTGCTGGTAGAGAGAAGTCTTTGATGTCCCTGAGACTTCAAACAACAGGAGGCAAGCTCTACATCAAGCCCTTGGAGATTTCTTCACAAGATGGAAGGCACACAAAGTCCAGTCTTTGCCCTTTTACTCTGGCAGAAGAAGCAACTGCAGAATAGCTCCACAAAGCACAGTCACAGGCAGGGCAGCTCTTCAGCTCTCCTCCAGGCAGAGGTTCCTCTTGTTTCCAGAAGGGTTCTAAAGTCTGTGGTTTTGGGTGACCTTCTCATACCCAGTTTCTCCTTTGAAGTAGGCCTACTTCAAAGTAAATTCTCTTTTGAATGTGAAATCCTGCCTTTCCCAGGCCAGGCCCCAGACACTCACCAGGAGGTCGGAGACGGCACTGTGTGAGGACAGGCACAGCCCTTTCAGGTGTGAGTGACCACTCCTCCCCTCCCTCGTAGCACAGATGGCTCATCAGGAAATGCAGACTTCACCCCAGCTCCCTTTGTGTCACTGTCTAGTATGAGGTGCAACCAGCCCAACTGTCAAACTGACCCAGACAGAGAATCCACAAACAGGCAGTGTCACAGACATGGTATAAGCAAGAAAATGCTCACTTCAACAGCAACAGGTCAGAAAAAAATAGGAGGCAGGAGGCAAAAAGATTGGGGATGACCCTGCATAAGCAAAAAAGTCCAACAGATACCAATTTGACTTTCTTTTAAATTCTCATTGTTTGGCTATTTTGTTTCTTCCAAATTCACCCTCTTTCTACTTAACTGTCTGTGCCTGTGACTACATCTGCAAGGATGGGGTTGAGTCTGCCATCCTGGATAACTACACTGTCATTGAGCTCAAAGGGTTTGTGAAGAAGAGGGGACTTACAGCCATGGTGAACACCAATAAACCACAGCTCCAGAAGGCTCTGAGAGACTGGGAAGAAGTTCATCACTCACTGGCAGCAGTACCAGATCAGGTGGGGGAAGATGATGTGGCGGAGAAAGAGGAGAACCTTGTTGCAGGTCATAGAGTGCAGCACATGGGGGAGGGTGATAACTTGAATCCTGGATGGGAACTCTCCCACAGCAAAAAGCAGATTATCCTCCAAAGGTGTGTCCACAGAGGAGCTGGCCGACATGAAGCTGAAAGGGAATTTAGACTATAGTTGGCCAAACTTAAGATAGAGGAAAATAAACTTGCCATGGAGGGTGAAAGAGCTTTGGAGGAAAATGGACTAGCCAGGGAGAAGAGGAAAATGGACCATGATATAAGTCTCATAGAGCTGGACATCAGAGCAAAGCAAGCAGCGTCCAGCAGCAATGGTGGCAGTGATACCACAGTGTCTAATGGGGATAAAAAATCCACATTCCTAAGGACATGGTGCTTAGTTATGTGGTGGCGGATGATATCGACAAGTGGTTCTCGGCCTTTGAGATAGCCCTATGCATGCAGAGGGCCCCAGAAGAGTATTTGGGGGATAGGTAGCCCCCCTGAAGCCATCCCTGTTGCTAGGTTTGGACTCACCCCAGAGAAGTACCAATGAAAATTTAGGGAACAGTCAGAAACTGCTAAACCTTTGTTCAGTGGTTTCCCTTGATTATTCCGATAAGACACTGGGTGGTTGGGTTTAGGGCAGCAGTGAAAGATTTTACTAGGTTGTACAATCTTGTTTTGAAAGACCAACTGCTCAATACATGTTTGCCAAGCTGTGTCATCACCCGGTTGACAGCAAATTCACTGACCCCAGAGAGGTTGCAAAGGAGGAGGACCTCTGGGCCAACAACAGAGTGTCCATAAAGGTATCTGGGGGGATCACCACAATGGTGGACAGGGTCCCTACCAGAAGAAGGAGGGGAAAAATAAAGATAAAAACAAGTATTCTAAAGACCCTTAAAACAGTTCATTGGGACAGGATTCCCAATCTCCACCTAAGCAGAAGAATAATAGGTTCCCTTAACATAAGTCTTCAGAGAAGTTCACACCATAGTGCTATGAGGTCCATCAGATCAGGAACTTCAAGGGTGATGCCAAGTGTACCAAGAGGGGTGTACCATCCCTCCCTGGTGGGCAGATACTAGAACTGGCTTGAGGAGGAGATTGCCTCAGTTAATATGGGGGGTAGTGGAGAAGTTACCCTAGTGTACCTGGGTGACTGAAAGATGATGCCAAGGGCCCACATGCCTAGCAACACTAGAAAGTGCAGGCAGTGGGTCACCATCAATGGGCAGCAATGGAGGCTATGATAGACACAAGAGTCAGAATGACTACTGTTAGGTGTCATCTGGTGTCCACATAGCAGGCAAATCCTAATGTATTCAACCACATTATTGTAGCTGACAACCATGAAAGTCGCTACTAGTAGGCTCTGGTTCCCTTTCAATAGTGGGGGCTGGGGGGGCGTCTTGGGTTCCTTGAGCGTAGGTGTGAATAAATCAATGCCTGTGAATTTTTTGCTCAGTAATGACATGGAACATGCCATCTGGAAAGAGGTGGAGCTCCAGTCCCACCTGAAGGTGTTGGGGTTGCCTGAGAGGGTGTGCCTGACCACACAGTCCCTAACTATCATTAGAGCCTGGGAAAATGGCCCAGGTCACTGCCAAAAAGAGGAAGGGCAAAGGATTTGGAAAACTGGGTCCTGAAACTCCCACTGTCTGGGAGGAGGCTGAGCCAAAGGGTGAAGCCCGGAACCTACAGGGGAGCATTGCCACCCCGGAAAACCTACCTGAACTGACCAATTGAGAGAAGAAGGGCCCACCAGGGAGGAGTTCTGTAGAGTAAAGAAGAAGGGCCCCACTCTAGAGGGCCTAGAGTGGCAGGCCAAGGCCCAGACAGCTGGTGACACCTCTGGTGATCACCTGATTTTCTGGGAGGATGGTCTCTGGTATAGCGAACCTAAGGTTCCTGAGCCTGGTAAAACGCATGTGTTTGTGGTCCCCCGGTTTTAGAGAACCTTTTTACTGGATCTGGCACACATTGTGCCCCTGGCAGGTCATCTAGGGCAAGACAAAAGCTTTAGCAGTCTTGTTACCCAATCTTATTGGCCCCAGATGATGGTGACCTCAGATGGATTCTGCAGGTCATGTCCTACCTGCCGGTTCAGGGGGAAGTCAAGACGGAAGTGCAAGCCTCCCTTGGTTCCCCTTCCAGTTGTTGGCACACCTTTTGAATGGGTGGGCATCAACATTGTTGGGCCTCTGGACCCCAAGACAGCCCTAGGTAACAAGTTCATCCTAGCCTTGTTGGGCCATGCACCAGGTACCCAGAGGCTATACCTCTGAGATCAGTGATTGCACTTGCACTGGCCATGCTTTACCCATGTGAGGCTCCCAAGGAGCTAGTATCTGACTGTGGTACCAACTTCATGTTGGCTTACACAAAATCCATGTGGAAGGAGTGTGGGGTAATCTATAAGTTCTCCACAACCTTCTATCCCCAAATTAATGGGCTAGTTACAAAGTTCAATAAGACCCTAAAAAATTATCATGGGCCTATCAGAGCCCTTGAGGCAGAATTGAGAAGTCCTCCTGCCATGCCTTTATATCCTACAGAGAGGTACTGCACAAGGAGCTTGGCTTTGAACGTCAGTACTGACACCCTGTGAGAGAGAGGACCTCTCAGTCTTGTGATGGACGGCCAGGAGCAAAAGCCCAAGAAGGGCCCTCAGGATGTGGTCAGCTACATACTGGCACTCCATACCCAGATGAAGTGCTCCTGGAAAAAAGCCCAAGAGAATCTACAAGCCATCCAGGAGGTCATGAAATGGTGGTATGACCAGATGACCACTCTGGCTGAGTTTCAGCCTCACCAAAAAGTGTAGGTGATGCAGCCTGTGGAGCCCAAGGACCCTGCAAGACCATTAGAAGAATGCAAAAGGGAGGTCACTTACCTCGTGGACCTCAAGACCCCCAGCAACCCTTTAGGGGATTTACATGTCAATCACCTCCAACCCTATTTTGAGAGATCTGAAGTACCATGTGCCTGGTCATGGATGATCGACTGAAGGAGAGTGTACCTCTTCCAGATCTCCTTTCTTCCAAGAAGCAGGATGGGTCAGTGAAGGGTGTCAGCCTCTCCCCTACCCTAATTCTGGAGCAACAGAGGGACTACCACCAATTGTTGGAGCAGTTTGCCTCTTTTTTCTCCCTTACTCCAAGTCTCACTACATGGTGTATCCATGATATTGATACTGGGGACAGTATACCTTTGAAGACTATAACCTACAGGCTATCTGATAAGGTGAGAGCAAGCATATAGGAGGAAGTTTCCAAAATGCTGACGCGAAGGGTCATTGATCCCTCAAACAGTCCTTTGTCCAGCCCATTGATAATGGTTCCCAAGGCTGACAGTAAGTGCCAGATAGAGCAGGGTTCTGTGGTCTACTTGGGACACCAAATGGGAGGACCCAAACAGGGCACTAAGGTTTTCCCTTTGGCACTTGACACTCAGGATAGTGTAACAGAGTATCCATGGTTTTCTCCGAAAGTTGATATTGGGTGGAAACGCAGAATTCTTAAAAGCATAATCCAGTGCCTTGTAAATCAAATTTCAACTTGCAGTTTCTACTTTTAAAAATAAAAAGTATTAAAATTCACTTTTAACTAAATGCAAAACATAAAACTACATTTATATACAAAGATCAACAGGGCTTTGTTGCCCCTCCTGAACAAAAGACTGTTGAAGGAAGGTATTTCAGGGTTAAAGAATATGAAGCCCCTTCTTGCTGTGTTTTGTAACAGAGATTAAAATGTAAAATCTACTTGCTTTGTTTTTGACAGAGAGTTTACAATGCACAACCACTTTCTACTTTATGTGTCACAAGGTTACACCACGTAAAACACCTTCCTGTAGTACGGATATGAAGTGATGTAGCTACTTCATAGGCTGGTTAGCACAGTCTAATGTAGATAAACATAAAGATCAGCAAAGGAGTATAACAAACACCTCACACTGTAAATTGTGTTTCAATTCCTTTTTCGTTATTACATGAGCTCTGGCAAATAGCTAAATCTTCCCTTAGCCAGATTTACAAAAGGGAAAGACATTTAGGAACAGTGCATGGGTAAAAGCTGAACAAATGAGTCAAGAAGAGAAGAATATTGTGCAAATTCTGTTCTTTTTTAAGTGATACCCTGTTTTTAAGTTTTTTTTTGCTGGACACTCTTTTTGCATAACTCTGTGCTCTTTACCCCTGACCACCAAGTGTAAAGTGCCGTACTCCTCCTTTCAGCATAGTAAAATTGGTATACTCCTGATTGCCGTATTTCACTTACCTAAAAGACCCTAGTATATGGTATCAGCATGTAACAAGAGTCTGTGAGCTAAATGTCAGAAGTGGATTGCAGCACCCAGTGTGCAATCCTCTAAAGTGACAATGTAAACATGACTGCAGGCCTGTCACCAGTAGCCTCACTGTGCAGGTTTTAACTGCAAATTCGACCTGTCAAAATACTCTCGTTTGAGAGGTCTGAACCCTCTTTTAAATACTTATTTCATCCCTAAGTAGGCCCTATTACCCCTAAAGGCAAGGTGCATTGCATTTAAAAGTAGGGCATGTAAAATTATACTGCTAAACATGTTCTTACAGGAAAAATGCCCTCAAAGCTATTTTCACATTAGCAGGTTTGGCATTTCCATTGGAAAAACATTTGAATGCAATAGTAAATACTAATCCTTTCATCTCAGGAACATTATCACCTAGAAAAATAATATTTTCCAATAGTTGTTAAAAATCCAATTTATTGGTGAATCTAGATTTTTTCTAAATACTATGGGAAGGATCATTTGAAAAGTTACCTTCACCCTGCCTAAAGCCCCTGGAAGCTAAATCTACATTTTTGTTCACCCACTTGGGCAGCCAGTAATTTGCATTTGAATATACATGAATGAGTTGTGAACTTGGTCCAAGGAGTAAAACAAAAAGTTGACCTGAATTGGCAGAGAGCACCCCCTCTGAACCTTAGTGATATATGCAAGGGGGCTGGCAGGATCCTTTTTGACATTAAAGTTCCAAGTCCTGTTTGAATGTTAGATCCTACTTGACAGGTCTGCAGGGGCTTTTCATATGACATTTGGGGAGCACCTGAAAGGAGGAAAAAAAGGATGCCAAAACAATTTGTGTGTATCTACACTCTGGCTGCATAAAGTTCACCTTTGTTATACTAGACTTCTGTATCTGAGGTTATTGTGGATGTGGAGACTGCATCACAGTGGATTGTCAGAGTTAGATGTGATAAATCACTGAGATAGTAGCCTCACACCCCAACACACGCACACAGTCCTATCCCTCAATGCATACGTTTAGAGTGGCCAAATACTTCAGCCATCTTGAAAATTCCATAAACGGATAGGGTTAGATTCGCGAACCTTCACATCATTGGTTAGGGAATTCCCAAGGGTCATTCCTACCGGCTACATGGTGCCAGGCATAAATATGGCATCTCTACACACTCATTTCAGAACACACCTGGACCTGTGCAAGATCAGAAGACGACTGATCCTGCTGTCTGAGCCCTCAGGATGTCTACAATACTAGGCCTTCTCTCCCTCTTGTACCCAGGACAAAGAAGTGGACTCCAAGGGTCATAATTCTGATCCCCTGTTAAAACTACAGGGACACAATTAGCTTCAAGAGGCCTTTTACTGTAAGTGCCCAGCTGAGGAGTGGAAGCTGGACCAGGACTGGGGCTTCCTGTTGGCCTTTGCTTGCCACCCTGCGAGTCTCTAAGTATCTTGCAGGAGGCTCTAAAGGGTCTTTAGAAGTGTACTTATGTAGTGGGTTGGTACTTAAAGGACTAAAGTCAGAAAGTAATATTTTTGACCAGGACTAATCTGGTTGATGTATCTGCCCCATGCTCCATCGCAGTCAGTGTCAAATTGTGCCTTAGTCCTCTTCTTCCACAACCATTGTCAACCACTGCCAGTTTATGCTTCTTGACTATATTTCTTTAACTCTAAAAAATCGTATCTCTGGTTCCCCTTATTGGATTTTGTCACTGTGATATATTTTTTCAAATTTGCTTTGAGATTTTTGATTGTTTATCATTTCAACTTTATTACAGTTTTACTACTGAATAAATATTTACAACTTTGCCTCTAGGTTAGGCCTTTCTGCTGTGTGCCATAGGGGTCAGGCGCAGGCTAGTTTTGTGACTTTAATGGTTCAACCTGACAAGGATTGTGACGATTACTTGAGGTGGGTGCTTATCCTTCTCAACAATTAGCCCAATTTCTAATATCTATCAAAAAAGAAAAAATCTGGAGATTTGAGGACCACCCCTGCAACAAAAAACATATTTGTGAGTAATATTTTTCTAACTTATATTTTCAATCAGAATGAAGTTTGAACAATTATTTCCTCACAAACAACTATCAACCTAAAAGTAGAATTTAAGATACGTTGTAAATTTAGCTTAGTTATTGAATCAATGTTCAACAAACAATTAAATTTATTCACATGCTAAAATGAATGCGCTAACAGATAATAATGACAATGAGCATAACTTTAATTCATTTCTTTTTGCTTCTTTATATAAAACCGCTCCCTTCAAAAAATGGCATCCAAACAAATGTCTAGTCCCTAGTTCTTCAACAACCACAGAAAGGAAGAGAATTTAAGACTGCTAGAAAGAACGTTTCTGCATGTTAAACAACCCCTTTTGCAAACGTGTATAAATTAAGCCAATGCATAAGTACAACCACTGGGTCAAGATAACAAAAAGAACTTAATATGCCAAATAATACTAACATCAAAAATACATCCCAAGAACTTTTAAGCTGTGTAGTACAATTGAGTAACTCCAATTCATTAAAAAACAGTATCTTCCTAGCCAGAAAGTCATTGATACATTATCCTCTCATTTTCATAATAAAGTTAATGACATTAGAAAAAATCTCACAGCTACTGCTCCAGAGATAGTCGATAGCAGCAACGAGTTGGAGCCAACCCCCCAAAAAAAAAAAATCCAAACCACTTTTTCATTAATACTGGATGATGACTGCAAAAAATTATGCCAACGAACAAGTCTCCTGTTCCCCTTTATATAACTGTCCCGCAGTCAAATTGAAATCACTTAGCTCCATGACTGTTCTGTACATCAAGCAGATTGTTAAGTCTTCACTTGATGCAGGAAAAGTCCTGTTAGCATTTTACCTAGTCATCACATGTCCCCTAGTGAAATAGCACAATTTAAATCCAGAAGACCCAGCAAATTATGGGCCATTTTCATTGTTACCAAATTCTAGTGAAACTACGGGAGAAGCTATTCACTTCATTATCACAATTATTCACAGAAGAAAATAGTACTGTGGTGCTGGAAATGACCCTTTCTGCAGGGTTATCCCCAAATGTTTTGCCTTCCTTCTCATATGTTTCTGACGCTCTTTTTGTTGGCTTTAGGAGTCTGGGCACGTTACCAGTGCTAACCAGTGCTGGAGTGCATGTGTTCTCTCCCCTAAAACATGGTATGATTGGCTTACACCTGTTTGGCATATTTAATTTACCTGCCCATCCTTTGTAAAGTGGTGTACCATGTACCAAAGGCCTTGAAATTAAATGCTACTAGTGGGCATGCAGCGCTGATTGCGCTACCCACAGAAGTAGCCTTTCAAACCTGCCTCAGGCTTGCCACTGAAGTGCCTGTGTGCACAGTTTACTGCGACCTTGACTTCGCATTTCAAAATACTTGCCAAGGCCTAAACTCCCCTTTTATTACACCAAATTCACTCCTAGAATAGTGCCTATGGGCAGGGTGATGTGTAAGTAGTAGGCAGGACACGTAATCTTCTGTTTTGTATTTTCGAGTAGTGACAAACAGTCTATTTAATTTTTCAATACTGTGAGGGCTGCTCCTCTCATAAATTAGCAGTGGAAATTCCCTTATATACTTTTAAGTGGTAATTTCTGATCAGAAAGGTGCAGCGTTGGCATGTTTGGTATATTTGGAATGGTAGTTTGAACTCTGCTCACTGGTGTAGTTGGATTTTACATTACTACTTTAGAAATGTCACTTTAGAAAGTGGGCATTTCTCTGTGCTTATAACTCTAAGGGCTTTGCAGCCTGACTCCAATCTATGTCTAGGGCTGAGTGACAGTTACACTTTGTGCATATTTTCCATTTCCAAGCAGTTACAGCATAGTAAGGGCTGGTGCATTCATCTGCATACTGATTGTCTCCCAAGGCTGGGAGAGGGAAAAGTTGTTCACACCTTACGTGTCAATAGGATGTGTGCTGCCCTCACACAAAGGGCTGATTTACCCCTACTAATGCCTCGAGCCAGGGCTGGGTTGAAAGGGATTTGTGTTACAATTGAAAGGGTTCCTTGGAAGTCACCCTCAACATCAAAGACACTTATGAGTATAAGTACAGGCGATCTGACCGTATGATTTTAGAGCACGTTTTAAACTAGGACGGAACCTATGCCAGAAGGACTGCTGCACTGCTCAAAGGACTCATCTGGACTGCTCATCTGCTGTTGCCCTGCAACCTGCTACTTGCTGTGTGGCCTAAAGGACTCACTGGTTTGCTTTCCTGCTTGTTGCCCTTTTGCCAGCTGTTCCCTGACTTTGGTTTCACTAGGCACTGCTGGGCTGCCAGGAGGAACCGTCATATAGCTTTCTTGCCTCACTGTGCTGGTCTGCATGCCCCTTTGTGCCCCTCAAGTGTCCCCAAGGACCCCAGCACGTGGGGAGTGCTGTTTCCTGCTCCTTGGCTTCTTCTGCAATTTGCACATGATGAGCGCTACATGTTACACTTCCTCATGGTCGGCGCATGAGGAGTGCTGTGCCCTCCCCTGAACACCAACTTGTGGGGAATGCTTTCCTGTTTCCAGCACATGAGGAGCGCTGTGCCCACTCCTGAACACCAGTTTGTGATACATGCCCTTACACAGGCCTCAATGAACTGATGATGCTGCGCGATACTTTGACAAGAGCCCCTGAGCACTGGGAGAGGTGGAGTGCAGCCCCTCCTCCAGCATATGCGGCTGGGGCTGCATGTCCCGAGTCCATCAGCTGTATTTCTCTCTGGCCGAGATACCTTATTGCTGGGCGCGCATCCCACCCAAAGAGGATCTCTCCAGTGGCCGCTCCTTTCCACAGCCTGGGGGGAATTCCTTCACTGGGGGCCGGCCCCGGCAGTTTCATCTCTACAGCAGCTGTGCTTCATGGTCACAGACTGCTGCTCCAAGCCTGGAATCGGCCTGTGGGACCTTAAAGGGTCTCAGCACTCTGGCCTGCAGTGTGTGTGGTCCCCTGCCCCCCTCATTAGACTGTCCCTGGGGGCACTGGCATTTGCAGATGATGGTCTTGCAGTCTAAGTCCTCAATGGAGGCCTGTGCTCGAGATTGGATCATTAGGTAACACTTTACTGTATTACATGTAATAGGCACGTGGCTATCCCTGCAGACTATGACTCTTTATGAAACTACCATATAGCAGCTAGTAGGAGGCACAAGGTCACCTCCCATCCCATTCAGAAACTACTGTAAGCCCACTAATATGGGCCCAGGTGTTCCTGTACTGATGGTACCTATTGTGAGCCATGTGTTTTGTGACCACTATCTGCTGCATTACCTGAGAAGCATTTCTGACATATGTTATGGTGGTCATATACTCAGAATGACACAGTGGTTTATGTATTTACTGCTACTTCATATACTCCCTGTATTCTCTGGTATTATGATGTAGGTCACTGTTGATTCTTGTACTACCCATAATAATGATTACTATTTCAGTAATTGTATGCTGTGCACGGTATTTATGATTCATGCAATTTTGGTCTTGTGATACATATATAATATAGAAGCCTATTTTTATATAATCCAGTGTGGGGTCTCTTGTGGTGTATTTGTTGTGTCACTCGGGTGTATTGCACATTGCCTAAGGGATAAGCCTGACAGATCTGTGCCAAGCTACCAGGGGATGAGCACAGGTTATCTTTGGTGTGTAACTTACTTGCCCTGACTAGAGTGGTGGATTCTGACAACCATAAACCCCATTTCCAACACGTGGACAATAACCAAGTTGATTACAGGCCAGAATTATGTAGTCACTTCAGTCATTGATAAATTAAGAATAATAATTAAGAATAATGGCAGACAATGGAGCTTGTAGGGTGTGTGTATCAGATACTCTTAGACCCCTCTCCTACGTTCAGCACTATTGATCACCATACAATAATTTAACAATTACTACAGGCCAACATTGTCGGCATCATCCTTAAGTGGTTGCCATCATTTATCTCTGAACAATTCCAACCAAGCCATTTTTCATCCACGCCATTACCTCTGCCTTGGGTGCCCCCCAGGCAGCTGCTCTTTCCCACCTCATTTTCAATTCATTCATTCAGCCACTGCCCAGGCTTTGAAAGCAGTTTGATGTGATAACATACATACACGCTAGTGGCACTCAGATTTTATTCAACCTCAGGCGCAATCCTGATCATCCAGCCACTAGAATCACTGGAAACAGTGAAAACGTGGAAGAAACAAAAGTTTCCTTAGATTAAACCGTAGCCACATCTGGAATTCTTCCAATCAACAGTTAGTGTGCCAGTGGGATCCTTGACTTTGGCTCTCAGGAGTGTGGGGTGTCTCACTTCAGTCAGAATAGTAAGGAACCTCAGCTTCTTATTAGGCACTGAGCTCGATGTGTACAAACAAATCAATCAAGTTGCAAAGACATCCCTCAACCATCTCCGTGCTCTGAGCAGAAGTTTGGCTTCCTCACTTTCTCTCATAGAGTGCGAGTAGCTAGAGCTTTTGTCCATCCGCAACTGGATTATGGTGCAAAAAAAGTATTCATCATTTACAGAACATCCAAAATATCTTAGTGAGAAGCATCTTCCACTCCGAAAAGTTTGACTTTGCTTCCAACTGCATGGGTCAGCTACCTCGGCTATCCACCCATAAAAGTATCATTTTCGAATCAGCCTGTATTTCTCATGAGTGCTCTGAGGAAGCTGCGTCAAAATATCTTGTGGGATATTTCAAGAAATATATTTCCACCCAGAAAAGTGAGACCACAAAACGAGCAGGGACGTAATGCAGTCCCCTGCAGGACAGGGGCGCCTCAGCCCTCCAGTGACCCCCCGAACCCTTGAAGTGGGGGTGGAGAGGGAGGGGCGGGGCATTCAGCCCAAACCCAATGCCTATTTGTGAGATTGTGAGATTTGGGGGAATTGGGGGTCCTTCTCCTGCTACAGGGGAGCCCCATCTTTTTGCTTTCAGTACTGAAAACACGGCTTTATTTTTCAGTCCTTCGTGAAAAATACTCTAAGGCAGGAAAAAGCTTTCCATGATCAAGAAGCCCTGACCAGGAGATCCCTATCACCCGAACTGCAAGTTGAACACTCTGGGGCATATTTATACTCCGTTTGCGCCAGAATTGCATTGTTTTTTTTGACGCAATTCCGACGCAAAACTAACTCCATATTTATACTTTGGCGTTAGACGCGTCTAGCGCCAAAGTCCATGGAGTTTGCGTCATTTTTTAGCGTGGACACCTACTTTGCGTTAATGAGATGCAAGGTAGGCGTTCACGTCTAAAAAATTGACTCCGAGGCATGTGCGCCGTATTTACACTCCCGGGCAAAATTCACGCCCGGGAGTGGGCGGGTCAAAAAAAATGACGTACGGCCGCTTTTGTGCCGTTTTTTAGCGCCTGGAAAAGGCAGGCGTTAAGGGACCTGTGGGCTCTGAAGGAGCCCAGAGGTGCCCTCCCATGCCCCCAGGGACACCCCCTGTCACCCTTGCCCACCCCAGGAGGACACCCAAGGCTGGAGGGACCCATCTCAGGGACATTAAGGTAAGTTCAGGTAAGTCATTTTTTTGTTTATTTTTTTGTGGCATAGGGGGGCCTGATTTGTGCCCCCCTACATGCCACTATGCCCAATGACCATGCCCAGGGGACAGAAGTCCCCTGGGCATGGCCATTGGGCAAGGGGGCATGACTCCTGTCTTTGCTAAGACAGGAGTCATTTCTATGGGGGTTGGGAGTCGAAAAAAATGGCGCAAATCGGGTTGAGGCGAAAAATTTGCCTCAACCTGACTTGCCCCATTTTTTGACGCCCAAGCCCCATATCCCCCTACGCCGGCGCTGCCTGGTGTACGTCGTTTTTTTCCACGCACACCAGGCAGCGCCGGCGGCTAACGCCGGCTAACGTCATTGATTAAATACGGCGCCCGCCTGGCGCTTCAGAATGGCGTTAGCCGGCGCTAATTTTTTTGACGCAAAACTGCGTTAGCGCAGTTTTGCGTCAAAAAGTATAAATATGGCCCTCTGTGTTCAAATTTCGCTAAACTCCGAAAACATGTTTTTCTAAATCCTAAATTTCTAATAGCTCAATGCCAGCTTATCCTAACCTTCCCACAGCACATAGAGCTGCAACTAGAGTAAATATTGTGCTACAAAAATAGCCTGAAAAAAATCAAATAAATAAAAAAAATTCAACATGAAAGTGTTATGGTTAAATATTAGCTGAATGCTTTAACATGCTGCCTGCAATGCTTTGGTAAGACGCAAATAACATCGATCTAATATGCACCTTCCAAATCACACACAAAAATTACACCTGTGGATATATTTGCTCTGCTTTTGGCGAATAGCCACAAGGGAGACTTTTAAAGTTTCATCACTGTCAGTTAGATAGAATGGCGGATAGCGCCCAGACGCGTCACCTGCAGAGCTATACTCCTAATTGCACCAGAAGTGCTTACTGGCAGCAGACATTTAGTCACTTGTCCACTCCTGGCATATTTGAGCCTGGGGAATACCTGTCTCGTGTCTGATTCGAACAGAGGCAGTTTAACAGTAGGAATGAGAAATCAGAGCGCGTTCTTTTCAAAGCGGTTAGAGGGCCAACGCGGCCTCGAATTCAAAGCACATTAGATTTTCACTTTGTTCTCTTGTGTGCAGCTTTACTGTCGGATTAGCTATTTGCTGTCCATTGATTTTCTCACTAAATCATTCGCTTTCTTCACCTCGAGATTTATATAGTACCAACCATCTTCGAAGGGCATCTCTGCTGGGCATATTCCAGTAACAATGATTACTCTGGGTCTAACATGCACCTAGAATTTAAAAACTGCATCATAATTTAAAAACATTTTCATCTCATTGATCCAGGTTGATTACAGCCACATCCAAATTTCAGGGCTCTTTCTGCTGGATATCAGAAGTTTGTAATTTATTTTGAATGCTTTGATCATATTCACGGAAATGTTTCAGAGCCTTTTAAAAGCAAAACAACTATTTTTCCTCCGGGCTGCTGGTGAATTAATTCACATTCCTGAAAAATGTACCTGCATAAAACTGATTGGAGAGTGATCTAGTGGCAACATTATCAAATGTGAATCAAGGCGCTAAGATGCTACATCCCACCTCCTACCAAATTGTGTTTTACTGGGCAAATCGTTGTATTTTCCTGCGCTTCATTTAATTTATCAACGAAAAACGAGGGAGCTTAAAAACAGAAAAAACATTACTGCGCATTTCTATTTTGAAATAATTGACGTGGATATTACAGTGCCCTGTGACTTATCCACGAAGCTCTCCAGCACAGCAGGATTCCCGTGATATGTGGACGCGTGGTTGCCTCTTTATAAAAAGGGGTGTCGAGGCCTCATTGGCACTAATAGAACTTTATTTATCAGCCCTGAATTACTAGCTGATTCGTCAGGAAGCAGAAATGTAGGCAACACCAGGGCAGAGTAAGGAACCCGTATCATTGCCCGTGTGCATGTGATGTGTTCCTTGTTTGGGGCGGCCTCCCTGAGGATGCTGCATGTTTCTTGTGTTTGGTCTGTGCATTTTTGTGCAGCGGCTCCTTTAAGTGGGTGAGAGTGGATGTACGTGCACGTGCTCAGATGTGTGCCTGGAAGTATATGCACGTGTGTGTGTGGATATGTATGTGTGCATGCTTCTGTGTGCGTGTGTGCGTGTTTATCCATGTGTGTGCATGTTTGTGCGCATGAATGCAGTTTCCATTCATGTGCTTGTGTGTGAACGTGAACGTGCATTGTGTGTGTGTAGGGGGGGCAGGTAGACGATCTTGACTCATTACGTCTGCAGTTCTTCATTACGTCAACATTTCTCTTTAAATAAGAACATTATAAAAGAGTTTTTAAAGTAACAAAGGGGGTCATTCAGAGTTATCAGGGACGGGTATTTTCTGAGTTTTTCACCCAGTTCATGCATCGCTGTAAAACATAAGGAACAGCTCAAACAGAACGTGTGTCTGTGTTTTACACGCCATTCCTGCTTTTCGCTATTAAGCACGTCCAGTCTCCACAAGGCATGACCGAGACCAAACCGAGAGTGCGGGTTGTCTCCAGCTGTGAGCTTATGAAAGTGTTAAATAAGCACAAAAACTCTATGTCTGTTTCAGCTTCTTCGAAAGGGTTTTATTTACCTGGATATCCTGCTTGCAAGTCTCCTTCCTGTAGCAGCAGTGCCTTTTCGAGGCAATTTGTTGCATTCTGGCAACTTCCCATGCCACCTTGTGAAGAGCAGTAAGGCAGATGCTTACAGTCGCCTTACTAGAGAACCGGCCTGTGTCTAGAAATCAATGCCTTCTCCGACTTGGCCTTTAGGTGTCATAACTTAAGACGTACATTTAGAAATAGTTTACAAGTTATGTACCAGTGCCTTGCACATCTGTGACCCTGCGAGGCGAAAGTTTTCACAGCTTCACAGGGAAAGAACCAAAGGACAACAACCTTAGCCTATTCAGAACTTTTCTTAATTCTCAAACATACCCACGTTTCTTGCCATATATCTCTCACAAAACCCCATCTGCTTCTCAACAGTACAGAGAAAAACCGAAAATAGAATTTCCCGAGAGTTGCTATTGCCATCCAACAGTCCTTAATATTTGTGGGCCAACTGACTCTTGCCAGAACCGTCCTTACCATGGTGTTTGCTTCTCGGGGTGCGAGGGAGAGCTGGTGGGTGTTCCTTCCCTGCCTTCTGAAGTCTGGAGACACCAACCACACCACTGCCAAGAAGGGCAAAGAGGCCGGGGACAGGCTGTTCTGAACTTTTAACCACTGCCTCGGAAGGGATGAGTCAGCGCGCACGTCACGCGACCCCTGTGACCACTGCGCTTACAATCAGTCAGCAATGTGTCAGTTTCATTAAGGTGGGTAATGTGTAACAACTCATCGACCTACTCAAGCGTGGCCCGCTGGTCCCGGGGAGCCGGCTCCCAGCTCATCCTTGTTTACCAAGTGCTGAATCCAAAACAATGTGCATCTCAGTGGATTTCACCTGGGCATCGTCTCTTTAAAATCATATTGTTTTAACTGCACATCTACATATGCAAATATAAAGATTACCGTATAAATCAGTGTTATTGGGGACACCAGATGAGTGGTTTCTCTTTCCTTCTACAAACTACCGTCATCCTCAACTTTAGTCCTATTTGTTCAAATGAGGTGATGCAGGACTGCAGCTCCCATAATGCACTAGTTAAATGAATTCTCAGCAGAAAACCACTGTATCCCATATATTTAATGCTGTCGAGTTATCTTATTTGGAGTCCAGTAGCCTCTTTCCTACTCCCTCCTCGAGTGTCGTGGGCATACCATAACCTAACAACATGAAGACATGTTTTCTTCACTTGGGAAAAAAGCTATGCGGGATCATTAACAGTCAATGCTTTCTCTGTATCAAAGCTGCTCAATGGTTAAGTCACAGATTTTAAACAAGCATTGGCAAAGCCAGTCTTGGGACACACTGGTTTTGCCAGTGCTTTTTGGTGATGCTGAACAGCAACAGTGAAAAACAGTGCTTTTTGCCGATGTTTAGTATCAGCAAAAAAAAAAAAAAAGGTGCAATGACACGGCCACTGTTACCAGTCATATTATTCCGTAGCTGTATGCTTGCATGGTAATGCATGTGCCCACCTAAAGAATGACTTGGGCGCTATATTTTTTAATGACCAATCTAAGATGGCACGCACCAATTAGATCTGATATTTTAATAAAATCTCTTATGTGGATGGTTGGCAGCAATTTTCTGCCTGAGTCTCCAAATAAAGTATATTTTAAAAAAGGATGCCAGAGGTGCCGCAATATTAGGGGAGGGAGTGTGTGAAGCAGTTTAGAGGTAAGCAACATGAGGAGGGAAGATGCACATGAGGGAGACCGCAACATGGAGCTCGGGGCGTTAGGGGGAGAAGCACACAGGAGAGATGGTTTACAGCCACGAGGAAGAGAGCAAACGCAGAGCCCGGGGGTAAGTTCTTTCTTAGGAAAGAGATGGAGAAATGTAATAGGGAGACAGCTGTAAAACACATGCACTTACACATGCACTCCGATAGAGTGCTTAGCCAAAAAGGAACAAATAGCTCCTTAAAAGTGAACAGTAAAAGGGCACTAGTCAACTATTCAAATAGAGTCTATTTTACAGGGGAGGGACAAACCAAGATGGACAAGAAAACCAACATGCAAATGAGAGTCACAATAAAGCCAAAACAGGGAAGGTAATGGGTGGGACGTAAGCATCTTAAGTTCTCGCCATTGGCATTGGGTCTTTTGCAACCACACAGCCTACTGGAAGACTTGACCTAAAATGGTTAGGAGTGACAACACTCCAGACCAAACTCTATTTTTTTCTAAGCATTGTTGGTGTACTCCAAGCCAAGTATCACAACATTTCTATGCCTCATTATATTTATGCAATAGCAATTTATGCAAACATCTCTTGTTTACAGGGCCTTGTGTAAAAAGGGCCTTTTAGGAGATGGGAAAGTCTTACTCATTCACAGGATTGGATGCCATTTTATAAAAATATACAATGGGTGTCCGCATGTGCTAAAAAGAATCTCTACTGTGCCAGAGCACTATATACCAAGAATTACCTCTTGAATGCTAGTTCCAGTATTTTGCCACAGGTGCCTGTTACACTAGGAACTGCCTCCAATATGCCAGCACCAGGTCTTTTGACACGAGAGTCTTTGTAAAACAAAATTACCTTCAGAATGCGAGGACCAATGAGTCACAAGCATAAAACTACATTTTCATTTATACTCACTTACATTACTCACACTTCTTCACAACACTCTCTCTCACTCATTCATTCACTTACTTGCACTCATTCTCTCTCACATTCATTATCGGTCACAATCTAAAGCACTCCCTTTCACTCATTTTAATTCTTTCCCACTCATTCATTTGCAGTCACTCTTAATCTCACTCACTCATTCTCACTCACTCTGACTCACTAAAACTCACTTAATGACACTGCATCTCACTCATTGTCACTCACTACCAGCCACTTACTTTCACTTACTTTCATTCACACACTCATGCTTACTCGTGCTCTCTCACATAAACACATTCACCCACAAACATGCACACAACATGCATTTAACTGTTTAAGGTCCCATTCCAGCAGAAAATAAGGAGTACACAGCTTCCCTTCTGCTCATGGCACTGAATCTGTTACCTCTTCGGCCAGGGTTCACAAAGACAAAGCCCAATCCTTTTGGGCCTCCATCTTCTCACTCCAGCTAAGAAGGACAGTCGGACTTTAACGAGGAAACAGACCCAAACATTTCAAGCATCGCTAAATTCTTACAGCATCCACATAACATCGTATAGCGTACACCCTCAACCCACACATAGACTGATACAACACATCACTACACCGCGTAACAAGCAGGGGCGGCTCCTCCATAATGGCGTAGGAGTGTTGCCTTCCCCGCCAGGAGCAGCAGCAGCAGCAAACCTTTTCCCAAAAAACGATCATAAACTGTGTTTATGATAGTTTTTTGTGAGAAAAAGGTGCAGGGCCACGGGGTGACAAGCAATGAGGGGGAGTGCACAGTACTCCCCCTCAGTGCGCATGTGTTTTTGGTCGGCCGTCTTGGGCCGGCCAAACACACATGCGCACAGGGCTCTCTTCAGCCCAACAACACAGTTGTTCCCAGCCAATCCTAACGCTGCTCCCATTATGGGATGGAAGAGAGAGAGAGAGAAAGTGACAGGATCAAGGGGAGTTCCTCAAGCCCCCCGCTGACCTAGCTGGCTCCAGACATCCTGCGGGAGCCGGCATTGCTCCCACAAGAAGGGAGCTACTCTAAATAGCAGTTCCCTGGTTGTGGGAGCATTGTTTTTATCTGTTTCCCTTCACACATATTTGTGTGCAGGGAAACAGATGAAAACTCCACTTTCTGCAAGCAGGAGCTGTTTGACAGCTGCCACTCGCAGAAAGTGGAGTGTTTGCTCTGACTTGGCAGGAGGTATCATAGCTCCTGCCAAGTGAGAGCAAACAACTATGTCTTGGGGATGGGCTCCCTGGGATATAGCAGAAGTCAGCCCTGGGGGATGGTGCTTCCCAGGGCCATTATTGGCTCGATGAGGGGTGCCACGTGGACCCCTCCAATATTTCAATTCGCCCCTGGGAGGTGGTGGTCTCTGGGGTTCCGCAGCCAGCCCCCTATCTTATTTAAATTTAGCCCTGAGAGGTGGCGGTCCTTAGAGCTGCGGGGGGCTGGGGCACCAACCCCACATTCAAACTTTTAATGTCCCCGGGACCTGGCCCACCCGGGGGCTTCATTTAAACAAGTGTGGGAGCCCGTGCTTGGTACTTTTAGCATTTTTGGCAGATCCACGGATCTGCTGCAACTCTTGCAGAAACTTAAAAAACAAAATGCTTTTTTGCTCTGGAGTGTCCCCTCTGGGACACCAGCACCAGAGCTAAGGGGTCAGGGTGTACCTACACTGGCCTCTTTCCTCTTTTTTTTATCTTTTTTTTTCTGGGACTTGGGTGAAGCTGAGTCCCAACATGGCTACCAACACTTCCTTGTTGAAGTGTTGACAGCCAATCGGATCTCAGCAGAAGATTGGGAGGGTTTGCAGAGCTTTTGCGTCCCTAAATATACACATTTAATTAGATATTAGCCCCTGGAAGGTGGTGGTTCCTGGAACTGCAGGGGGGGCTGGGGCACCTCCCTACATTAAAAATGTCAATGCCCCCAGGACCTGGCCCACCTGCGGACTTCATTTAAACAAGGTCTGCCCCTGGTAGCTTAGCATAGAGCAGTCAGGCTTAACTTAAGAGGCAATGTGAAAAGTATTTGTGCAACACTCAATTAAAGTAATACACCACAAACAAACTCAACAGCAGGTTAGAAAAACAGATAATATCAGCCTGGTGATGGGCCTTCAATATTCAAATGCCACACCCAAGCTCCCTTTGTGTGTGGCTGTCTAGAGGAAATGCCTTAGGTCAAACTGTCAACAACCCCAGGCTTGTATGCACAGACAGGTGGAGGCACAGAATGGTTAAAGTAAGAAAATGCCAACTTTCTAAAAAGAGGATTTTTAGGCTTTCAATTTAAAATCCGACTTCACCATAAATTGTGATTTTGAATTGTGAGTCCATTGACACCAAACACCATATCTCTATCTTCCCAATTGGAAATTACACTTAAAAGGTGTTTTAGGATAATCCCAATGTTATCCTATAGGAGAGATAGGGCTTGCAATAGTGAAAAATGAATGTAAGAGTGTTTCACTATGTGTCCATGTTAAAACTAAAAGTACATGTCCACCTTCTTAAATACACTACACTCTGCCCTTGGGGCTAAATGGGGCCTACCTTATGGGTTTCTTACATATAATGAAAAAGAAGTGGGTAAGCTTGCCAGATCGAAATAGCAGTTTAACACTGCACACAAAGGCTCTTCAGTGGCAGACCTGAGTCGTGTTTGAAAGGCTACTATAGTAGGTAACACAATCAGTGTTGCAGGCCCTGCTGCAGGCCCACTAGAAGCATTTAATTTACAGGCCTTGGGCACACATAATGCACTTTATTAGGGAAATACAAGTAAATTAAATATGTCAGTTGTGGACAAGCCAATGTTACAATTTTTTAGAGTACAGAGCACCTGCACCTTACCACTCATCAGCAGTGGTAAAGTACCCAGAATCCTAAAACCAACAAGGAGGAGGCAGGCAAAAGGTTGGGGGGGTTGACCCTACAGAAAGGGCCATTTCCAACACAACCACCTCCAGCCTAAAGCCAGGGTAGACTACTCAATACCTTGATGGGCTTCCCTGCTTAGGGTGATAGAACATGGATAACAGCCCACTACTGCAGGGGCACTTGTGAGTTCTATGCCTCTCTTAACCCAGTTGGATCCCTCTGTTTATACTCTCGGGGTCCAGTAAACTGACTCATGACGAACCCTCTTCCTCATCTGTGGACCAAATCTGTGTAGCATCTAACCTTAATTTGCTCACAGATTCATCATAGTAAGGTGACAGTACCACCATGGCCAACAAAGTGATGTGGCCCATTCCACCCCTTGGGTCTGGCTTCTGTCCCCAACTCAGGGAAAACTCTGTCCATAAGGACAACAACCAACAGAGGCCATTGGCAGATGTCAGTGTCAACAGCCAGGCCCTAGGCCATCCAGGGGTCTCTGACCTCTGTGGTTTCTCATAGTTAGGGGGCAGTAGCCCAGATGCCATGCACCCCTCTTTCACTCCACCTCCCATCAGTTCAGGGGTGGTATCCTGAAACTGGCCACTCAGCCTAGGGTCTCTACCCTAAGGCTGAACAGGAGACATTGGTGGGCTCTCCCTCACCCTGCTCGTCCATCTGGGGTCCTGTACCCTATGCTTAGGAGTGGTACCCCCAGAAACCTGAATTGTTAGAGCGCTTGTGGCAGCTGCCCCACCCAGTTCCCATGACACCGGGGGCAACTAATTCCTCAGAAGTTAGTCAATGGGCATCTGGAGACTAACTAAGATCCACTCTGAGTCACCTCCCCACCCCACTCCAGGGTACCAGGGCCATAGTGTGAAAGAAGTCCTGACCATGGGCTGGTGTTACCCTACTCAACTGGCCGATGTACTGCTCTGGGGAAACTATCCTTTTCACCATAATGGTTTGGCTAGCCCCAGTATCTCTCAAAGCAGTGACTGGGACTCTGTTCACTAACACGTGGTAGAAGTGATGACCCCCACCCTCAGAGATCACCAACTCACCCTCTGAGTCCACCTCTCAACTAAGGGAGATCATGGTCTATGACTTGCCCCTGGGAATTACTTACCCCAAATGCCATATTGGCCACTCCTGTAGAGTTCCCACCAGTGGGTAGTTTCTTTGGACAGACAGAGTCCCCCTGCTTGTGTTCTAGCTGAGAACACTCAAATCTTTGGGGTTGGAAATGGGGCGTGCTGGGCCACCACACACCAGAACCTCCCTCCTTCTTCTCAGAAGAAACATGGGATCCCTTACCTTCAGGCCACTCTGAGTCTCCCTTGACTGCCCCTGACTCTGCAGGGGGGAACCTGAACCACCGTTCTTGTAGTCACTCCCAGGTACCTTCTTGTGGACCCTGGTGCTGACCCAGCGGTCCGCCTCATTAGCAAGCTCCCTCTGGTCAGAGAGCTTAGTATCAACAAGGTATTGGTGCAGATCTGGAAAGCAAAGGCTGAACAGATGATCGAGTACAGATATCCTGCACTGTAGCACTGGTCAGCATTGGTAAAGCGCCCAGACTCCTAAAAACAACAAAGACAAGGTCAGAAACCGAGAAAGAGGAATATAAAATGTTTGGGGGTGATCCTGCAGAAAGGGCTATTTCCAATAACAGGAGACTAAGGGCCTGATATAGATCTTGTCGCACACAACTCAATGCACAACATGGCAGGTACATGTCCTCTTGCAATGTGCACACATCGGCACAGTTGACAAGTGTGAATGTATTATCGTTGTGGTGCCAGTATTTATTTGGCAATTAATATGGCACCATAATGACAGTTGTGTGTGTGTGCAAAATGTGTTATGTACCAGTATGTCCCCATCAGTGTCTGACCCACACCTGTCCCCGATACATACATGTCACAGTAATTTAAAAAGTTACTGTGACATGTACATGTCTGCAGTGGTCCTGTGTTCATGTGCAGTAACCCCCCCAAACGTACTTAGCCAACGTGCATTGCCTACCTTTGTGTCCAGCAACAGGGGGGGTAATGTTTTCTCCATGGTCCCACAGCAGCAGCGATGGAGGGTCCTGTCCACTCGTGCCCAGCCAGAAACCGAAGTATAATCGGGAGAAAAGATGAATTTTCACTCACTCTTTCCCCCAATCTGCTAAATCAGAAGTGGAGGTCGACCACCACTTTTTTGCTTGGAGGGATGGTACATTCAAGACACCCCTTTTTCTCAATCCCCCATTTAACCAATCACCCCGAAACACAAATGAGTTCTGAAAGTCGTTTGGCTCCCTCTGAATATAGTGTTGAAGTTTTTCTGCATTTAACACACATATTACAAGAGATGCTAAATTGGTCTGGTGATCATCTACATCAATAATCAGGCTTACCAGTATGTTACCAAGCCATTAGAATCACATTCATCTTCTCCAACACAATCCGTGCTCCATAATGTTAACACGCATTATCAATTCCAGCTTTTCAGACACAGCATACAAAACCACCGGAAACCCTTGTTACTGAATTACCTATGTTTAGCTGAAATCGTTTATAAGTATTTCACAGACAACTTAATGCCTGTGCCAAAGGACAGTGAATTTGGAGCACCAGCTGATCCAATTGATTCTTGCATAAGTGTTTGGGATGCCCAGAATGACAACCAATATCATGCCCCGGTTCATGACCAGTAATGATGCCATACCCTTGGTGAAACAACCCTAGCTCTTTAACTGGGGCAACATCTCTGAAGTCCCCTCAGCGTTTGTGCTGGTTTTGGAATTCAATAAACTAATCAGACCTAAGAAGGGCTGCTCTCCCTGCCCTTCAGACACCCAAAATGAAAGAATCCTGCTACATTATATCAGGAATTCTGTATATATAGTATTTGTGTAGTGAGCCATTATTTCGAAGTAGTCTTGTCTTAGATTATGCCATTATGTTAGTGGATTCTGGATGCATCTTTTGGCAAACATACATGCTAGGGCACAACAGCAGCTTATTAGGTAAGTCTCTAAAGTACAGCTCCCAGTGTACCAGAACACCTAGCTCTCCCATTCTATGAGAAAAAAGGATTAACCAAAAACACTCAGAACTCAGAAGAGACCTCACTTGGGACTCAAAACAAGAGGCACCTGCGATGCTTTGAAAATTGACTGCAGATGCTTTGATGGGATCAGAGAATGGATCATAGAACAGCAACTTTCTAAACTGTGGCAGATTCCAGCTTCGAGTTCACAACCTCCGGATAATGATTGAGGTCCACTGGTCTTTCAGAGAGGATGCAGCTATGCCCTTCACAAGTCTATCCCATAAAATAAAAAAAATGAAAATGGATTGAAACTGCATTGTTATTGCACTTCTACTGTTAATTATTTAGCAAAATGGTTCTAGCATTGAATTTAGGCTGGTGTTACTGAAGGCTCACTGGAAGGCTAACAGCAATGACCACCTATCTTGAGCAGCCCATTCACTTTAATCCCTACTTCTGTGTTGTTAAGCAAAGGCAGTTCAATGTAATGCACAGGGGGTGCCATGGCCAATATCTCTGTGGACATTACTATAGCATCCGCAGACTGGATCATTCTCAGCACAACCAAAATGTTTGGGATGCTAAGGAGCATCTCTTGGTTCCATTTAAATCACAAAAGATCAGCTCTCCCAAGAGGTTCTTGCCAGTTCCCTTAGAAATGGGGTTACACATGCCCATTTCAGTTGGCTGCAGTGTAACAACAGCTGATATAAAGGTAGTAGTTAGTAACAGCAATTTAAGCCAACTAAAGTAAAAACCCCAAAGACACCGTAGCATTCATCCATAGATAGTGATACCTTGTGACTTCCAGCATAACCTGGCTTGGAATATAATGGAATGTCGTCAGCATCCAAGAAATTCTACCTTGAAACCTCTATCATATTCACATTAACATGTAGTTTAATTGTGTTCATCCAGTCTGCTATGAGAATGCACCAAATATTTAGTTGTGTCTCCAATTTCCCCAGATCTCCCAAAACAACATTGCTGGAGATAATGTTTCAACGTATAGTTGTGGCAGCTGGTGATAGGGAATACTCCCCTATTATTACTCCACAGGTATGCTCGCTCCATCACACTAACGAAAAATGAAACACAGGCTTTCTTAGCATCACAAGGCATATTCTTCACCCTCTCCAAAAGAACCCTGTGGCTTTATGGTGAGGAACAGACCCAGCCCAACTACCCTAATATGACACACCTTCCCAAATCTACAACTTCGCCGAAATTAGCAGTAGTGACAAAAGAAAATTTTGCACCATTACCCGAACACAATCCAGCTCGCATATCATCTTAATTCTTCATCCTTCCAATTATACTAAGGATTTTAATTGGCTATCTGCACTAAAATATTTGTAAAAAATAAGATTACATCCACATTTAGTTATGGCTGTGTTTGTAAGATCCAGCATTTGATGTTTTTTTTAACAAATTCTCCAGGAAATGTTTGTGCACGGAGAAACCAGGTTTTGCTCACAGGGGGACATATTTATGACCCCATTTGAGTCACTCTTGCAACATGTAATGTGGTGCAAAAGCTCTGCAAAACTTAAGTAAGATTTATGAAGCCACACACAGCCACCTTGCGTGGCCCAGCATGTCTTCATAAATCTTGAGTAAAGTAATTTAGCGCAAATCGCTGAATTACATTACTCTGCACCAGGGAAGCATTTACATGGGTGTTTAATGGGTGTTCCAGAACAACATCCATGGGTTTTGACACATTCACAAATTTACAAGAACTTGGAAACCTGGGAATGGACTTGTAAAGATACACCCACCCAGGAGAGTACTAACAAGGAGGAATATGTTTATTTCTCCTGTTTTTCCTCATTCTGCAGCACAACTAAAAAGACAATGCCTCTCAGTATTGATTTTAAGCAGTAAGATTCCCCTTCCTGCACAAAAACAACCCTGCATGCAACGCAGGTACACTTGCACCATGGTGAAGAGGCCTCCATTGGTGCTAAACTGCCGAAAGGGCGCCGGTGCAGGTGATGGAACAGGAATATGTGATATTCTTTTAAAAACCATGCATTCCTGCACTTTCCCCGTGACACAGGGCTGGGCAAGGTGACATGCTGCGCTGCCCTGCTCCACAAAGCCCATAACTATGGGCCTGAATTTAAAAAATATTGGCCTTTATACATCTGGTGGGGACCCTGATGACAGCGTTCACAAGCACCTGACCATCTGGTCGTCAGGCACTGACTTCAAAGTAAAAGGTCTCTAACTCCCTCTGCGATCTTCAAAAGGAAAAGCAATCTGTGAAGTCAATGAAAATGCTTCCTGGATGATCTATTTTTTCTATAAAATAGTTTGAAATCTCTGAAGCCGCTGCAGTGGATTTTCTGTGGTATTAACTTCCGCAGTAAGCTTAGTAATTATTTATTCATTCACTTCTCCGACCATCATGTTGTTCTTTATTTTCGTGATTCTGGTGATGGTAGCTTGCAAAGCATCTTCTACGTTTTTTCAGCTGCTAACGTTTTTTTTCAACCTTAAGGTTTGCTCAGTTTTTGTTTTCAAACAAATCAAGAAATTAAGAAGGTAGTTTCCTGAATTGTTATCCTTATTGTCCCCTCTAGCAGTCACAGTGCAACAATTGTGGTGGAACCAATGGCCAAGTTCATTCATTCATTCACAATCTTTATTTTGAGTGAACCACAGCAAAATGTGATACATACACATATAATAAAACAGTTAGTTATATATTTTTTTATTGTTCTGTTAGATATTGGGTCTCTAGCTGGCAGAGCTAATCCAGCACTGGGATCTATCTATAAAATGGGGTCCGATTAATCTTTTCTTCTCAGATCCAAGGGAGGAGGAGAACCTTTATCAAATTGTTCAGAGCAATTACAGTGTCACTCAGTGAGCCACACACTAAGGGCCTGATTACGACCTTGGCGGATGGGATACTCCATCACAAATGTGATGGATATCCCGTCTGCCGTATTACAAGTTCTATTGTATTCTATGGAACTTGTAAAATGGCATGCAGAGTATCCCATCCACCAAGATCATAATCAGGCCCTTAGTCTCAGAGACCATCTTAAAGTTTCAAAAGGCTTTATCACAGACTGAACGTCAAACTCACATAAATGAGTCTCAATACCATAGTATAGATGAAACAATCAGTGTTAAAGCGTTGCACAATATTAAACTTCACAAGATATGAAAGACAAGTGTCTTAATAACGATAATATAGAAAATCAGAAACAAAGACTGATGTTTAAATTCTAAAATTAAATTCGCCTGCTTACCCATGGAATCTAACTTCTTAACTATTCTAATACTAAATCGTTCCAAAGAAAAGTGTCAGCAACATAACTTCTGTAGAAGTTTCCATTTAAGAGAGGTGCAGCAGCATGAAGCCACATGATAATCTAACTCTAAGGGATTTATCTCAGCAAGCTCCACTCTCAGCAAAGTACAAAGGGAATCTGGCTCTTTCACTAACTAAACCACACTTTAAGTCTCAGTCCTTCAAAAAGCTTACATCATTGCAAAAACATCCTTACTGAAAAAAAACTTTAAATCCCAATTAATTGACATTTTAACTACTGAAGATTTCTTCATTGACCTTGTAAACCATTGCACTCAGAAATTTCAGAAAGTTACAACCATCATCCCAGGTTACTCTTTCCATGCTTGTGGCACCTCTCAAAAATCTTCCTATCTCCTGAGCACAATGGGATCCCCACTACTTCAGCCTTGAATCCTGACACCTGCAGCTCATAAAAAAACATGCAAAAGCAACTTCACTTCAAGGTTAGGCAATTACAAATAATTGTGGCCTACACTCCAGCCAAGCTAATGAAAACACAAGTATACTTTCCGTTTAGATGAATTCTGATAGTTATGCTGGAATACAAAATGATTATATAGAATTATACTTCTAAAACATTATAAAATAACATCCTTTCAAAACGATGATTCTATGTAGTTTACTTAAAATGTTACATCCACGGTACACTTTATTTGTATGTATTGCAGTGCATCATTTAAATGAAAACATCTCTTCGCCTTATGCAGAAAAGTGACCACCCATCACATTCATGTTTAAAAGGCATAGTGGCACAGTCAAACTACGCTTTCTCAGTATGCATCCTGTCCAAGTAGGGAACACATTCCTAGTCAGGGCAAGTCACAGCACAACCTAAATAATTCTGTGTTCACCCTCTGTTAGCTTGGTGCAGAGCAGACAGGCTTACTTTAGAAGGTAATGTGTAAAGTATTTGTGCAATAACTCATAGAGTAACACAGTAAAAACACCTCAAAAAGACTGCATAGGAAAACAGAGAACTTGTCTGATTAAAATAAGACCAAAATGACAAAAATCCATCCAGTGGAAGTCAAGATATGAATTTTCAAAGATTAAATGTGAAAACAGTGCTTAGAAGTCACTAGCAGTCAAAATGTTATTTAAGGCCGCAAGGAACCGGTGCAAATACAAAGTACAGGCCGACGGGGATGGAGGGTAGGACAGCTACAGAACCCATGTAGGGTCCACTGAAACAGTACCTTAGATGGAGCAAAGCGTTGACGGAGAGGCTATGATGCGTCAGTAAATACCATGCAGTTGGATCACTACGTCATCAATGGGCTCCAAGAAAATGTACACAATGCGTCAATGTCGGGCCGTCCAGAGCGTTGTGGGTGAGCCGCACAGGCTGTAGATACACTGTCATCTGGCAGCCGATGCGTCATCATCGGAGAGCGATGTGCCAGTTTTTCTCCCGCAATGGAGGTGGTGTCATTTTTTTCAGAAAGTTGCTGCAGAACCCACTTCTAAGGCCCAGAATTTGGAGGGGGGACATCGGCCAAAAGCGACACTCATAGAAAGTGGAGTCCAAAAGTACCAGGAGAGTTGCCGGAAGTCTTTGATGTCCCTGAGACTGCAAGAGAACAGGGGGCAAGCCAGCAAGTCCTTGGAGATCACGCTGGTGGGAGGGCAGAGACCTTCCACAAGGGTCAGAGAGCAGCAGGTAGCAGGGCAACAAGCAGTAAGCAGCCCTTCCAGAAAAGAAGTCCTGTTGAGTCCTTTGAGCAGCACAGCAGTTGTTCTGAAAGAGGTTAAGTTCCAGGTCCAGATGTGTCTGATTTGACGAGGACAGAGACCCAGTACTTACACCCAAATGTGCCTTTCAAGTGGGGGAGACTTCAAAGAGTGGCTTTGAAGTGCACCAGTTCCCCTTTCAGCCCAGTCCAGCCCAGTCCAGCCAGGAGATCTGTGGGGGGTTATCAGTCCTTTGTGTAAGGCCACTTGCCCTTTGAAGTGTAAGTGAGAGCCCCTCCACCTTCCCTGCCCAGGAAGATTCATCAGTATGCAGATAAGTGCAGATGCAGTTGAGTGTTCTGTGTTTATGGCTGTCTGGGTGGAATGCACAACTGGAGCTGTCACCCAGCTCAGACCAGGCATGGATTGGCGAATGGCTGTAAGACACGTAGAGCAGAAGGAGTAGAGAAGTGCAAAAACAACAGATGAAGGACAGAATGCAGAACAAATCACACATTCACCCCCAGTCACAGATCTGGGTTGAATCCATCAGTCTTTTTGCTTGCCATGCCATGCCATTCCAGTTTGGACCCAGCCATATGCAAATAAGCCTTGACCCTGTTCCCCATGGGAACAGTCCAGCCCGAACTGCCAGGCCAGGTCCTCCCTGGACCAGAAATAAGCATCCTGGGACCAGTTTCAAGGTATCACCCTTTATCAGCCAGGCTAGCTTGAATCTGCTGGCATAGCAAGCACGGGACCCAAGTCTGGGCATACCCTTCCCACTTGGGATGACAAATGCAAAAACAACAGATGATGGATGGGATGATGAACAAATCACACATTCACCCCCAGTCACGGATCTGGGTTTAATCCATCAGTTTTTTTGCCTGTTATGCCATTCCAGTTTGGACCCAGCCATATGCAAAATAGTTTTGACCCTGTTCCCCATGGAAACAGTCCAGCCGGAACTGCTAGGCCAGGTCCTCCCTGGACCAGAAACAATCATTCTTGGACTGGTTTCAGTGTATCACCCTTCATCAGCCAAGCTAGCTTGAATCTGGTTGCATAGCAAGCACGGGACACACGTCTGGGCATACCCTTCCCACTTGGAGAGACAAATGCAAAAACAACAGATCATGGATTTGTGTTTGTTTACTTTCTAAAAGTGACATTTCTAGAATAGTAATGTTAAATCCGACTTTATCATAGAAACTGATTTATCATTACCATTCCAAAGATATGAAACATGAACTCACTATGTCTTTCTGATCAGGAATTACAGCTTAAAAGTTTTTTAAGGTATTCCCAATGCTGGCCTATGAGAGGAGCAGGCTTCACAATAGTGAAAAACAACTTTGGGAGTTTTTCACAACCAGGGCATGTAAAGCTTAAATGTAAATGCCCTGCCTTTTCAATACACTGCACCCTGCCCTAGGGGTCGCTTTAGGGGTGACATATATGTAATAAAAGGGGAGTTTAGGACTATGCAAAGGGAGTTAAATGCCAGGTCGAGGTGGCAGTAAAACCGCACACACAGGCCTTGCAATGACAGGCCTGAGGCATAGTTAAGGGGATACTTATATGGGTGGCACAATCAGTGCTGCAGGCCTACTAGTAGCATTTCATTCACAGGCCCTGGGCACATATAGCACACTTTACTAGGAACTTATAAGTATATTAAATATGCCAATTGAGTAGGAGCCAATGTTACCATGTATAGGAGAGAAAGGACAAGCACTTTAGCACTGGTCAGCAGTGGTAAAGTGTGCAGAGTCCTAGAACCAGCAAAAACAACATCAGAAAAATAGAGGGAGGCAGGCAAAAAGGTGAGGAAAGACCACCCTAAGGCTGTCAGGTCTAACATGTTCCATTTAAGAAACCAACAATATAAGAACAAATATGTTCAGTCGACAAATCTGTATATAACTCAGGGACAGCCTTACCTGAGTAAAATTCAAGCCATTTAACAAAGGTTAAATTAACTCAATACTCAAGTTAGCAAAATAGTCACAAAACATGATAAAGTGTCTTCTGTCTTGGATCAAAAACTAATCACACCCACAGTGGGCTAAATCCTTCACCTGATTCCAGCCTTGTTGAATAGCACAGCCAATAAACAATGAATCAGACTCAATCTAAAGCTAAGGTCTGCCAAGGCAACATTGCTGGGGAGAATAGTGCAGTTTATAGGAATAGCAGCTGGTGATAAGGTTTACTCCCCTTTCATTACTCCGCAGACATGCTCCATCTCATTAAAAGACTCTGAAGAAACACCGGCCTTCCTAGCACCACAGGAATATTCTTCAACCTCTCCAGAAGCACCCTGTGGCATTATGGTAAAGGATATACACAGCTCAGTTACACTACTGTGTCACACCTTCCCAAACCAACAGCTTCCCTCAAATCATAAGCAGACCAAAGCAAACCTCGTACCATTACCTGGACATAATCCAGATCACATATCATCTTAATACTTTGTCCAATGATAATAGGGCTTTACATTGGCTATTTGCACCAAAATATTTCCAAAAATTGAGATTACATCCACATCTATTCATGGCTGTGTTTGTAAGATCCAGCATTAGACTTTTTAAAAATAAATTCCCCAGCACTTTACTTTTCATGAATCATTCATTACATATTTTGCACAGATGAATCATATTTTGCTCACTGAGTGTCATAGATATTTCCCCTCATACATGTGGTGGAGATCCTAAGGCATAGCACTCAATTGCAAGAGGCCATCTGGTCCTCAGACACTAACTTCAAAGTAAAAGGTCTCAAATTTCCTCAGCGATTAAGGAGAAAATGGTGATTGGTGTTGTAACCAAGATCAAAAATCGTTCAATCAGCAATGTTCTTTTCACCAGGGCATGGGCACGCACTGAAGATTTGTTCAATTCAATACACTCTCTATTGTTCTTTCTTGTTACAAAGACATTTTTATCCATAGCCAATAAGGTTTGTTTATACAGTCTGGAGCAAACAAATAGCCATGGTCCACCCAAAGGCCCAACATTTAGCATACTTTAGCCATGGAATCCTAGCTGCCTCATCAAGATTTAGTAAGTTCCTTGAAAAAACTCTATTTAGTTCAGTTTCAGGGTTAATCCAGAGCAAAAGCAATTTCATCTAAGTGTGAAGGCAAGCATGTCTGAGATGTGACCCAGACTTAGCTCTTCATTAGCAATGTGAGATGAAAAGCTCTGGGGGTGGGCCAATAACAGACTCATAAAAGTATTCTCAACACGTTGTAGCGACAAAGTTTCCACATACCTCCAAACGTCTCTCCCAATAACCAAGTTCATTATGTCAAGGCTAGGTTGTTCTCCAGTTATTGGATTGGTCTCTTGCAAACTTACTGCCTTAAACACCCACTCTCATATGTTCTGAGTTGATTAGTTATCTATAACAGCTCAAACATCTTATTACAGTCCACTTACAAATGCAACTGGAGCATTAAAACCTCCTGATACCTTCATGTTATGATTCTGCTACTGACATGGTATGGAGTCAGTGTGAGGTGGAGGAAATCACTTCTCAAAATCTCAAACATCTTAAGCACTGAGGGTCTTTTACCTTACTTCCACTTTGCCCACTGTTATCAGTATGGTGTCACCCCCCCTTCTTGGTCTGGAAGCACTTTAATTCCACTATGTAAAGGGCACAAGTGATCTCCCTGGCAACTGTCGCCAAATGGCACATTTGGATGCGGCATAGAAAATATCTGCTAGGAGTATTTTGGAACATCTCACTGAGTGGGTCAAAGATGAAACAAGCTGGCTTTCGAAAGAAATATTGTACGCTTGATAACATATGAATGCTGTAACTTATAGTGGAAAAGTATACGGAGTGGACCGTTCACTATTATGGAAAAAACTAAATAATCTAGGTGTGCCTGATTTTCTCCTTTCATTATTAATCACCCTCCACTCCTCTAAATGGTGTCAGCTGCTGCTGGGTGTGTGTATGTGTGGAGGGGGGGAGAGGAGGGAGGGGGGTGATTGAGGACTATCCTCAATCATTCCAACTGGTCTGAAACAGTGTTGCCTGCTGGCTCCACTACTTTTCTCATTGTATTTTTCAGATCTCCCTGACTGCCCAGCCATTACCAAGGAAGATGCTCCCAAGATAGGTGGCCACTCTTTCCCTTGCTTGATGTAAGTAGATGATATTGCAATCTTAGACCTAACTCCCAAGGGCTTGAGTAATAGCCTGGTGTCTTTACTGTTTATTACTTGAAGATCAGTGTCTCAAAGAGCAAGCTATTAATCCTAAAAAGTACAAAGCCCGTAAGGACCAGTACCTATGCGTGGGGTTTAGGTTCAAAGAAGTTGGCGTCCATAAAGGTATATCCTATTTAGGGAAAATTGTTGCAGGTAACACGCTGGAAAAAGCACATATTGAACATTGCTCCTCGAAGGCCTCTTCGCATGCCAGTGGGTTATGTGCATTCTATAACTTGTTAGGGCGCAGACATTTTATTCATCTGCCATCTGTTTTTAAGGTGAAAGTTCCTCTACTTTTTTTTATGCCATTGAATCAATTAATGTGACAAAGTGGGACTTCCTAGAGAAAATGGAAGGACAAATCTTATCTAAGCTGTGTAATTTTAATTTGTTTGTTTGGACCCCGTGGTTATGGCTGGAATTCAGCTTGATAAACTCCTATGCGCAAGGATTGTCCATCATGATTCTGTGGGGCTTTCAACTTAAGAATAGTTAAAAAAAATCTATGAGGGGCTTTAAAAACCTTGAAGCTTTTGATTCAGGGCAGGGAACATATACATTTTCCCTGGACTTTGTCCTTGCTCTAACCATTTTGAACTGTAGAAAGTGGATGTGGCTTCTCTCGCTCCCACACAATTTAAAAGCTACTTGAAGGATGCCTCCAGTTCTACTAGTTATTGCTTATATACTATGTACTCTATGTCAAAGAAAAAGCTGGAGGTGGTGATTTCTTCCTGCTGCCCCAAGATAGCACAGCAGGACCTGACCTGGATCTTGAACCATGGTCCTTGCCATTTCTGGACACTATTTCAAATTAACCTACTTCCGCTAAATGCACTAAAAGCAAACTGGTCCTCTTCTGGAGAAACTGGGAAAGAATGTAACCTGTGTAACTCTGGGATTCAGGATCTCAAACATGTGCTTTTTTGTCTGTCTAACATTGACTCTTCAGCGCCTTCACTTTTTAAGGCCAATTTTTTTTAAAGAATAATATTAAATCAGCTACAGGGATATGTGGTTTCCTTTGTCATCCAAAAAACAAAGTAATTTTTACAAACGTGTTTTAATTTTTTAAGGTTTCATGAATTTATACTTATTTGCATTAAGGTTTGCTGTGGGTACATGCGAATTCCTTGATCACCCCAAAATTGGCAAAATTGGTTATTTGTGCAAATATTTTTTTATTGTTTTAATGTCTCATGAATTTACATCATTTGCATTTAGGTTGCTACTACATGAAAATGAGTTTGGGTGTACAAATATATATTTTTTTTAATTTACTGTCTGGTATTAATGTGTTTCACATACGTAGTCTTGTCTTGTTTTTCTGTGGACCTCTTTTGAGTTCCAAAACATAAATAAAGAATTGAATTGAATGAAGCAACATTTTCTTGCATGTGTGTACCATAACTGTGACCCAGAGATAGTGGCTCATATTTACAAATGCATCACATCTGGTTTGGGTTACTTTTTATTTGCGTTGGATAGTAACCGCAGCCTTACGTTACTTTGGTCAAGGTGGCACTCAAAGGGTATGATTATGACTTTGGCGGATGGGATACTCCATCACAAGAGTGACGGATATCCAGCATGCCTTTTTTACAAGGTCCGTAGGATATAATGGAACTTGTAATATGGTGGATGGGATATCAGTCACGTTTGTGATGAAGTATCCCATCCGCCAAGGTCATAATCAGACCCAAAGTGTGGTGCATGGGTGTTCTCATGCAACCACCCATGAGTTTTGATGCAAATGCTGATATACAAAAAAGTGGAAACATGGGTTTGAACCAAACTCTTAGGTCTTCTTGAGCCAGCCACAACCAGGAGAAATATTTGTATTTCTCCTCATTTGTCCGATTTTGCATGTGTGCTACCGTATACTGATCACATACAAATTGGAAAAAGTCTTAAAGTGTAGTTTGTGTACTGGAAGGGGCTTCTTCAAGTACAAAAACTATACTTTAGACAATGCAGACACCCTTGCACTATGGCACAAGTGTGTCTACATTGTCACATGACAGACAAAAGAGTGGCATCTCAAGGAGGGAGAACAGCATCTTGTCTTAGTAGATATGATGCTGTTCTGATCTCTTTTCATGCGACATAGAGCAGAATCTTTTCTTGCTGCACTGTGCTGCATTAGTCCATTGTAAATCTAAATCTGTATGTCAAAATATTAAAGTTGGTGGTGTTTTACAAAAATAAGGGTGTGAATGAAAAAACATGCAAAAAGTAGATTACAGTTCAAGGAAAAAAACACACAAAACCTATTTCTGTGGGAAAGTTTTATTTACATATACATATATATGTATATATATATATATATATATATGTGTGTGTGTGTGTATATATATAGATAGATAGATAGATAGATAGATAGATAGATAGATAGATAGATAGATAGATAGATAGATAGATATAGATATAGATATATATCCAATTGCTCTCTTCCACTGGAAGAATCCTGCAAGGAAGAACAGCCATGGCCACTGTGTGTTTCTGCAAGTGAAATTAATGTATTTCCACCAGGCAGCACCAACCCGGCATGTTTCAGAAAACAGGGTCTGCTTGATCACAGGTAAAAACTGCCATTTTTAAACAAACCATCACCCATGTGTTTGATGCACGACATAAACAAGGGACTACTATGCGAGTTCAGACACCATTCCATCAGTAGTCAGGGCAGCCATCTTAGAGTGAACGCCACAGTTTATACAAGGATGATAAAGCAAATTATATCTCCAAATTATAAAACTCAAGTGTATCAAACCAATATCAATCCCCAACAATGATGATACTCATAGCATGTTTATGCCCAAGTGGACAAAAATTTGTAATGAACCACTGATCTATAACAATGACATACTTATTAAATGTATTGTGATTTTTACCCATTTCACACTTGTTCAATATATCCATGTTTGTTAACATCCTGCCTTAGTGGGCCCAAAACTAAATCACACCCTAGTAGGTTTATCATGCTACAATTAATAAAAAAATAAACGTTTGCAACACTGACAGATTTGATACAAAAATAATTTAGAGCTTTACATAAAAAGTGGCATACTCAATATAGAATACTTAGAGACAATAAGAGAAACAATCATGCCCAAGTGGGCAAATTTTCCCCAAAAGAAATCTAAAAATCAGAATCAAAAGGATGTAAGAGTTTGTTTGCAAATGATGTTCTGGTTTTGTCAGCCACCATATATAAAACAGTATTTCCGCCATAGTGGTCTGGTTGTCACCCACATGCATCCCATCACACCTAAAAACTGACAAAACTAAATTTACAGTTCTAGGTTAAAAACCAAAGTAGGCAAGAAAAAACACAGCATAATTAATCAAATTGACTGCATTCACATTAGGTCCTAACTACTCCCATTATTGGCTCACATGGACCACCAATTCCTCATCAGTGTTTAATCCAACAGGATTTAAGTATTAAGACCAATAATGAGTCTTGGCTTTAGTTTCCTGAGTTTTAAAGTCCTCTTGCCTCCTCTCTCTCTAATTAGGATCCTATCCCAATTGGGTTGGTGCTCAAATGTATCAAACCAATATCAATCTCAATTGGGTTGGTGCTGCCTGGTGTGAATAAATATATTTCACTTGCGGAAACAGACAGTGACCGTTCTTCCTTCCAGAACCGGTTATGTAAGAAGGCAGTTCCAGGGGGAGTGAGCAATTGGATGGATAAGAGGGGATCGCGACCCCGCCATGGCTTGCTCCGACAGGGCTGAGGAATAATCGGTTATATAAGTTTAATAATTCTATATATATATATAGATAGATAGATAGATAGATAGATAGATAGATAGATAGATAGATAGATAGATAGATAGATAGATAGACAGACAGACAGATAGATAGATAGATAGATAGATAGATAGATAGATAGATAGATAGATAGATAGATAGATATAGATAGATAGATAGATAAATAGATATCAGTAAACAGTTTGAATGAAGATCCAGAGCACTCCTCAATGGTCAATAAATGATCTTATTACAAATCCGATGCCAGTGATGTTTACTGATGTTTACAGGTGCCGTAACAACGTTGAAGTGGCACCAGAATACATATATATATATATATATATATATATATATATATATATATATATATAAAACGTTGAGCAAAATTTCCAAACCTTGAAACTTCAGGTAGTGAAGTTCTCCTAACTCTGCCAGTAAAGAAAATCCAAGCTGCTGAACATTTTTTTCGAATGGATACTCATCTCTCTAATGGTCATGCATGAAATATAATTACGTAAACTGTATAAAATAATGGGTAAGTTACAGCTGCTTTTGGTTAAGTAAAAAAGAACTGTTGCTTTGCCCCAATGTTATGTCGAGTAGATATTTCACAGTGTGTGGAAACTACTGGAAAGGATGACCAAGGAGTGAGGAATATGGCTGCTTGTCTAAATTTGATTGTAGTCCCAAAATAGACATCTGTAGCAATGATAAATGTCATGTGGGAGATGTAGAGAATCTGCCTTTTGCTAGCCAGACTTAAAAAAACAACATAGCTTTCCTTTGTGCTACTAATGCATAAGTCAATCATATTCACCTATCCAAAATGGCCACTGTATTGCTTACCATTCCTGTGCTTGACTCACACGAACAGCGCCAGTCATAGATTTCTGTATTGGTGGTTGCACACATGTTCCACAATCCAGTGTCAATACTCAAAAATTCATGATGTAGTGGGCCAATGAGTAGCCTGACAAGCTTGTTTGGCCAATGGATTGTTTGCATTCTCCTTGCACATGCATTAGCTTTATGAGAAATTAGAGCTTTCACTAAGCAGACATAAAATCTAATACAAGAAATAACTATATTTTCCCTATATTTTGAGTGTGAAAAACTACCACACTAAAGACCTGGATTTTCTCTCTTTATAATTCAAGTGAATTTGATGTGAGCGCCTTCACTTGTGAGTCAAATCCTGCTCCATTTTCGGCATATATGAACTTATTATCCAAAAATGTAGCACCTTTCATTTTGGTTGCCCCAACAGAACATCAAACTGTACATCGTTGAAAATGCAATGCTTCATGTATTACAATAAGATTGCCCAATACATGTCTGACTTTAAGCCCATACCTTTGATATGTTGCTAATTATTTTGTCTTGTTATATTCAACGTTGGGGAGGCAGTCCCCGAAGGATAGAAAGCAGTGACACCCGGATTCATTTTTGTGCATTCTTCCTAAGCTTTTTCCTGTGGTCTTGCATCTCTAGACACTTGGAGAAGTTCTGCAGATGTGTAAGTTGCTCCTCAGCATAGTGCTAGATTCTGTTGAGCTGTGGGTACGTGCAACGTGTACCCCTAACAATGGTTATAGGTGTCAAATGTCCATTCATCAAGCTGCGAGGACACTGATGATTTGTGGTGATTGATTCATAGAGAGCACTAGGGCCATAGGATTTTCTACTAGTAATTATGGAAGAGGTCTGTAATGGCCCTCTTGTGCATAACCCCATAAGCGTGACCCTTCATTTCACCATAAGTGAGAACGGTGTAACTGTGTAATTGTGCTACATGTGGTAGGCTTAGTGATCAAGTGCTGTACAACGGAGAAGTCTGCGAGGCAATGTGGAATGCAGTAAAAGATGATGGCTCCATCCACTATCTTTAGGGCCACTACACCTTCCCTGTCATTGAAGCAGCGCCTTTGGAGACTAAATGGAATCTTTACCTATTTCTGATTTCTGGTCTGCAATCCAGATTGAGTCCGGAACCTTGCCATGCCAAAACGCCTCGCTGAAAGTCAGTGTGATTGTTTGTCAAGCCAGTTCCCCGACCTACCAAGAACAGCAACACCCACTTGTCATGTTGGACCCTTAACTTATTAAGAGACTACATCCCGCTAGTTATTGCACCCACCTCCCCTCAGTGTAGCAACCCTGGCTCAAGTTATAAACTATGATTGAGAATCAAGCATTTATATAAGAACTCCCAGAAATGGTTGATTCCATCAAGATGGTATTTTACCTTCCGAGGTGTGGGAAACCGCCAATGATGAAGCATGCCACAATAAGTTATGGGTGAGACGTCTTCCCCAAAAACTTTTGAATTCCTGTAGGTTTATTAGGTCAGCCTCTCACATAACCTAGCCATCTTTAGTGAGTCCTTGTGTTGATAAGGAGGTTTTTCTAAGGTGTTTTCTCTCTCTTCCTGTCTCCCTCTAGTGTGATTTCATGAGCTGTAGGATAATGTGCTTTTGATGGTTTCTCCAACTGTATCCTTACCAATAATTCATATGAGTTCCAAAGATATCAGTCCCAGTGCAAAGGACTAGGCACCCTGCCTTCAACAACGACTCACACCCTTCTTCCTTACTCCTGCACTATTACAAGCCCTCCCGCTCACGTGTGTATGCCTACATACGGCTATGATGGCTCTTTCTTCTCCACTGCAGTTCCTCTGCTGCCTCCAGTCTTCAGCGAGTCTTGTGGAGAAGTGTGGCACAATGGTTAGAGTGGCAGACCCTGATGCAGAGATCTGGCCCAGGACCAGGTTCAATTCCCACCTCGGTGGGTCTTGGGCTCAATTCCCTTGGACCAGATAATTCTTGCCTTGGTGCCTCATCTAATTAATGGGTCCCACTCTGTAACTCTGGGCAATAGCTTGCTTAATCTCCACAACGACTCTCACATCGCTTGGATGCCTGGCTTCACCCTGGGGCTGCCAATGAGTGGGCGCCTCACAAGGAAAAGCCAGGAGGGGTTCCACCGTGGTATGCGTACAGTGCCTTGAGACCCTAACGGGTGAGTAGTGCGCTATACAAGTGTGAAGTTTACAGAAAGGGCCCTGCTGGTGCCATAACAGAATGTATTTGAAGCAGAGCTCCAATTAGGAGAAGTTTTGCATTCCAGGTACAGTTGCCATTAGGGGATGGCAGATCCTGAAGGAATCTTCTTGCTTCCTAAGACCCAACACAAATACTTGCCACGCAAACAATGGAAAGCTCCTCCCAAAGTGAGGAAGATAATCTTCAAGGAAAGGTGAGGTGGCTCTTCAAGAGCAGAAATGTGTGGGACTGCAACAGTATTTTAGTGACTGTACATTCACATCTAAGAACATGGAGGTGAGAAGAGGCTCAAGTGATAAGAATACTCAATGACTGCTCAATGACCACAGATTGCATTTGAGAAATTTGAGTTGACAGCCTTGCTAATATCCCTGGCACAGAGTGGGACCAAGCCCACACAAAGTGCCAGTGGAGGTAGTCAGGGGCACACATTGGGGGGGCAGTGATGGAAGGCGCCATGCTGTACAAGCTTTGCTACCAACAGTTATGCCTCAACACCACGCATGAAAAACTCTCTCACAAAAAACCGTTTTGCAGGACAACTACACCCTGGAGAGACATTAAACAAAGTGCACAAATTTTATAATTTGGTATTTGGTAAATTGGGGACATGGTGCAATCTGAACAGCAGAATTACAGATGGTCCAGCCCTGGTATCAGTGGTTCTTGTGTTTTTTTCTTTTCACAAATGATTCTCAATATTTCAATGTTAAAATGTGTGTGGTCCCCAGGGATTGATAAATGTGGCAGCCAACACTTAAAATTCAATACAGATTTCCCCTTTCCCGATCTTCACATTTAATAACACATTTTCGCTTTTCTCTATAGACTCTTCTGTAAAATGAGCATGAATGAGAAACAGGAGACATGTGTCACTTATTGAATGGTGTTTCTGTTCTCCCCAAAGGATCTCATCCCAATGGGGGGGCTGCAGGAAATTTAATACCAGTCTAGTGCCCCATCCTAATCTCATCCCTAGAGGCGCCAATCACAAAACAAATATCTATTTGCTGCCAGCAATAAATAGAGACTTTTCAATGCAGTGAATGGATTGTTTTATCCCCTGATGACCGATGGCAGGAAATCTGTATCACTCTTCTCTGTCGTCTATTAATACGGTGTGGGTGTTTGCGGAGGCGCGCGGTGGTAAACTTATTACCACACACCAGCGGTGGGCCAGTGCAATGAAGGCAGATCCTCTTGGAATGGGATCTCATTCTGAAGCTGTCATATCTGATAGCACGGCATAACTCAGTGCCTTTCCCAAAGGGGTCTTCCACAGACTGCTGAGCCTCAGCTCACTGGGCGAGGAGATGTACTGCCTCTGATAACTCAATCTCCTCTAAGCCTCTGAGCAGCCAGAGTGACTGCAGGCATCCACGGCCTCTGGGTTCAAGAAGCTGCCACCTCCTCAGTCACTGGGCCAAATAAACCTGCTTACAGGTATAATTGTACTTTCACCAATCTACGGATGACCACACATACACCCACAACTGTTCTAATAGCCACAACTTAACTTAATGCTGTTTTAATGATTGTATTTGTCTGCTCTGGGTACCTAGTAGACAGTCTTTAGTGTTTATTTTTTATTTTTTAACCAGGGCATACAGGTTATAAGCCCTCCAAGCCTCAACATCCCTTTCTGCAGACTCCTGTTTTGAGTTTTATATTTAATCAAATTTTCTTTAATGAATAAAACGAAAGCAAAGCAATAATTACTGTGTTAAATACACTTGTACATAGACTATTTTAAAATAAATGATTTACATAGAAATATAATCCATTTTTAAATTCATATGTGTGAAAAAGAAGTATTATCAATACAATTACACAATTTCATGCGTCCTGCAGTTTTTGCACATGTAAAATAGATGCAGACAATTAAAAGAATACATAAGTGTTTTTCAGAAAATGAAGCTGCTAAATCGCGAGCATCTACATAAGAAGACATGCCTCCCTTATTCACAATTTAATTTCACATAGTTTCATTGGCGATATAACCAAGAAAAAACATTTGATGTAAAAAGGCACACCTGATGGCAAGAACGCACACCTTCTGGTAACGTCACACCTTTTTCAAATAGGCCACAACCACACACAAGTACACACACAAACACATAAAGTCCATCTACGCTGACTCCTCGGTCTCATAATTTACAGAATATCAGGCGCAGAACCAAGCAGTCGAAAGAGACATTTCACACGACGAAGAGGCACTCATAGCGTTTGGCTCTGCGGTAGAGCGCTACACATACATTTTTCTCAGATTTAACTTTTTTGTTTAAAGTGCAGCGTAGTTTACTCTGAACAACATAGACTTTGTTTCATTATGACTGAAGCATTTCCCTCAATTTTTTTTAAATCTAATATGGACCGGTTAGAGTCTGGGGTTGGGACAATGTGCATGGGAACAAGCATTGGCAAACCCAATATATCTCACGTAATTTAGGTATGACATCTTTGTTGTGGGTAAAATGTTGTGTTTGTGCTTGTGGTGGAGCAATGTGTGTGCTGCAGTGGTGAAGTGTGAAACAGTACTGTTGTACAGTGGGCAGAGCCTATTAAACCATCAGAGACACGGTTTGGGCCAGAGGGTGAGCACAGAGATACAACCAAAAGACAATAACTGACAGAAAAAAGGGTGTTGTTGGGAAGCCGGGTACAGTGCAGCTTACACATACAGGGACTAAAGGGCTGTACCTAGTGCTCAAGGTGCAGCGCTAGTGACTTCCCCGAGCACCCCACAACCTTGCACACATATGAAGAACACAATCAGCGCGAATACCATCAGGGTGGTATGTCATGCACTCGTGTCAGCTGAACAGAATAAAGAAACAAGCACCCCCCGCACAGGCAGAGGCATTTGCGTATTGGTGTTCATCTCGTCCCGTTGCATGGCAACGCTTCTTCCTGTGCAAATTCATAGACAACTGTACCATTGAGTGACACTCTAAGCATCAAAGGGCTGCAGTTTGCTCTGTTTCCGGATCAAACGGCAGGAGAGGGCACAACCCAAAGCATCCTTCTATGTGTAATGTGTACAACTGAGTGCACAATGTTACTTATGACATAAGACCAGATAAACAATAAAATGTGTCTCTAGTGCAGACCTACTACTGAGGAGTCTCACAAGACTGGAATTAGAAGCTGCACCTCAGGGAAAAACTCTTAACCGAGCCTCTTTCTAAGCCCCTTTCTCTGCGCCCAACATACAGACACTGAAGATGCCCTGAAACTCTTGACAACTTTTTGGTTGTGACAGAACAATTTAAACAGTTAATGGAAGAATATTCACTTTAAATGTGTCACAGTGGGGAAGAAAGAGACCATTATGAAGATTAATGTTCCAGAATCCATATGCACGCAGAACATGTATCCAGACCCTCCTCATGGAAACCTTTTCTAAGGCCTGATTAGATATGTAACTATGGGCCAATTTAGTGTTTGGCGGACAGGGTATTCTGCCACAAATGTGGTGGACTGTCCACCAAACAGACAGTCTGTCCATTCTATTTAGAATCAGGTGGACCATCATATGTCGTGTGGCAGTGACCCCACCGGCCCTGATGACAGAACCCTTGCACACATGGCCTGACAGACTCGGGCCTGTTGTTGCAGGCATCTCAGGCCACCCATCCTATTTAGATCGGGCAGCCTGATGTACTTCTTTTTCCACTTCCCGACAATCAGTAAAAGGAGAACAAAATTAAAAATGTAAGAAGAACAACAACCAAAATACGTTACACCCATGCATTGTCGATCTAGTGAATTTCAGACATCTTGCAAAAATATGTTGGCCCTCATAGCAGATTGCTGTTTTTTGTTAGATAAAAACTAGCATGTAGTTAAAAATGCTGAGCACTTCAAACAACTTTATTGGTCCAAAATTAAATAAAATATACATCCATGTAGTTGACGCAAGCTCATAACTCCCTTGTCAGAAATGAGATACTCATCAAATCCATTCCACATAGAAGCATAATATATGCCAGCAATAAAGTAGACAATCCTTCACACATGTTCACCTTGCATGGACATAGTAATGGCCTGGTAGACTCACTCTTAGCTGCGAATTCACCTGGTAAATTCCCAGTTCCTACAATAGACCCAAGGGAGGTCTACTGTTATACCCATAATGCCCCCATGAGTTGCACCCATAATGCTTGTATGGGGCAGAGCATTAGTTGGGAGACGACATTTGAACTCATCGCTGTGTTTTTTCTATGCACAGCATCACTTGTGCTCCAAAAACCAAAATCCACTCACTCTGGCCAATCCAATGTTCTCTTCGCCATTAGCAACAGCTCACTAAGGGGATACTCTTGGCATACTCCGTGAGCAATGAGAGACCACAAATCTACATCTGTTGTGAATGTTGATCTTGGAATGATCTGTAGAATAAGATTACCTGACTTTAGTGCACATGAGCTCACTCCATATTCCATATAATTACTAAATAACCTGTGCAGTCATGAGACATTTTGCGGCACTTATTACCCAACATATCACTCGCAAAGGATGCAATTTAAGCACTCAGGTTATGGGGGACTTCAAGGGACGACAGGGATAAGCCTTTTCACCTTGAGGGGTACAGGTAATAATGCATGGTCTCTGAGTCTATGATTCAACGGCCTCAAACTAGCAAATACTATATGGGCTGGTAAAAGTGAACAGTTATAGCATGTGATTGTAGATGTTTTTCATTGCATACCCTTCTAATAAAAGTTATATAACATTACTAAGCATGTTAAGTGGTTCGCGGATTACTTGGCCTACTGGCATGGTTAGGAAATACAAAGCAGAGCAGAACATGTCAACCAGAAGCAAAGGGTCACATCTGTAATTTACTTTTTTCCATGTTTTCTCTTCTTTTAATTTAATACATCGCTTTTGCTTGCCAGTTAGGTCTGTTGCGTTTGTTTCATGCTGGTAATAACATGGTAGATGGTGTTTGGGGGTGGCAAACATGCTTTTGCACAAGTTTCTGTTCGATTGTTCCTCCTTAATAACTGTGTGTACATGAATCAGATGTTTATGCCTGTGGGTGTATTGTCTAATTTGAGCCTGTGGTGTGGACATTTTCATACAAATATGATCGTATACACTCAGTGATGCCCCCATTCCCTTGGTGACTACTATACATCTATTCCAGGGATGTGTGTTTCACATCTTCAACATAGGGGCGAATTCAAGGATATAAATTCAGCCTTTCGTCCTTCTGAGATCAATAAAATTAGTACAGTTGGGTAACAACAAACATCTATTATTTAAGAATCAAGATACTCTTCAGGATCAACATGCACTTTACAATTGCACATTTTATGTTTGTCAACGTCACCACCCAAGTAAACATTTGATTGTTTTTCTTTTACACATCACAGTCCCATTTTTCTCAATTTTGCCTTTGCACGGTGTCTTTGTTACCGAGCTGCTGTAGATAGATCTGATTAGAGTTGACTGATCAGGGTTGGTTGCAACGAGAGAGACTTGAGACTGTGTGGAAAATAAGCTGGCAAACGAGCAGATGGGTCTGGAAGGGTTACCGAGGTAATGATTCTACCCATGACCATAACTCAGTGGTTCTGTTGACATAGGTCTAGACCAGTAGGCAATTACTAAACATATTATACGACAGAGGTGAAGTATGAGTAGAAGACCATAAAAAACAACGTAGGTGAGACACATTCCAAGTAGTGCTTCAAGGGAGGTGGTAGAAGTGTAGAACAGATGGATCTTCAGTCTAGAATTCAAATACATCAGTCATTAGAAAAAGTTGATGATAAGGCTATACAGGGTATTCCAGTTGTGGGGGGCTGCGTCAGAGTACATATATTTTTCTAACTATTTGCTTGTGTGCTGTTCCCACCTCAAATTCTTGACCACTTTGATTCTGTTGCTTCCTACCACTCTCAGCTTGTCTGTAAAATCACAGCAATAGGGATATTTTTGCTGGACTATGTCTGAAAAGCAGACTTTAGGGTTTCTTTGTTTTGTCTCCTGCATAACACATAATGCATGAAAGAGCTAGCTTTGGCACACAAATACTTCACCCTGGAGTTGTAGCTAGAGGAAGAGCCATGTAATGTACTTAATCAATCATCCAATCAATTCAAATTTGTAGGCGCACTTATCACCTGTGAGTTAATCTAGGTGCTGTGTCAGCTGCGTGGAATCTTGTCCGGGACCTTCAGTTGAAGAGCCAGGTCTTGAGTTGTCTTCTGAAGTCTAGCATAGAGGTGGAGGGCCTTAAGTGGATAGGCAGATTGCTCCAGGATTTTGCGGCCAGAAAGGAAAATGCGTGTCCTCCGTTGTTGCTCCTACGGATGAGGGGCGTACGGGCGAGGTGAAAGGATGCTGAGCTAAGGTGTCTGGTGGGGTGGTGAAGGTTTAGCTGTAGGTTGAGGCAGGCTGGTCCTTGGTTGTGCAGGGCTTTGTAGGTGAGGGTCAGTATCTTGAATTGGCATTGTTTGTGTGCAGGGAGCCATTGGACGTTCCTGAGGTGTGGGGTATGTATGTACTTCCTGGGAGGTCGAGGCTGAGCCTGGATGCAGCATTGTGGATGAGCTGGAGTCTTTTCATGAGGTGTTGTGAATCTGGCATAAAGGGCATTTCTGTAGTCAAAACGACTGGTGATGAGGGTCTGAGTGATGGTGCACATTGTGTCAGAGGGGAGCCATTTGAAGATCTTGCATAGAAGGCAAAGTGTGCGGACACAAGCAAAGGATACTGCATTGACCTGACTTCTCTTGTTTAGTTTGTTGTCAATGATGATCCCTACATTGCGGGATTGTTGTGTTGGTGTGGGGTGGGGGGGCAAGAGTCACTGGCCACCAGGAGTCAACCCAGGGAGAGGTGGAGTTTCCAAGTAGCAAGACTTCAGTTTTGTCAATGTTTCATTTTAGGCAGCAGTCCTTCATGCACTCGGCAATGCTCTTCATGCAAAAGTGAAAATTGGCCTTGGTGTGGTCTTTGGAGAGTGAGAAAATGAGCTGTGTGTCATCTGCATAGGAGATGATGCTTAGCCCGTGGTTTCTTACGATGTTAGCCAGCAGGGTCATGCAGGTGTTGAAGACAGCAGGTCTGAGGAAAGATCCCTGTGAAACTCCACAGATGAGGAACTTGGGTTGTGAGGTGTGTGGAAGGAGGAGGATTCTCTATGTTCATCCAGAGAGGATGGTGGAAATCCATTTAAGGGTGTTTCTTCGGATGCCAATCTGGTGGAGTCTTCTGAGTAGAGTTTGGTGGGAGACTTTGCCGAAGGTAGGGATGGGTGGAGCTCACAGAGTTCTACTCCACGGAATTCTGCAGAAGTGGTTTACAACTTCCTGGAATTCCACAGAGTTCTGCGAGTGGTGGAGTGCTGGCCTGAAAGCACCTAATTTCAGAAGTGCTAAGCAGGGTCAGCCCTGCTTAGCGCTTCTGAGATTGAGTGCATTCAGGCCAGGACAGGCAGCAGAGAAAGCAGTGCACATGGGGCAGGCCGGTGCACAAGAGGCCTGAAACAGCAGATTAGGCAGCAAAAGCTGCAGTTTCAGGCCCCTGGTGCACCAGTCTGCCCTATGTGCAATGCACACGGGGCAGGCCGGTGCACGAGTGGCTCGGGCAGGCCAGTGCACAAGAGGCCTGAAATGGCAGCTTTTGCTGCCTACGGCCCCATCCTGAACTCAGGCCAGGGCCATAGGCAGGGAAAGCTGCCATTTCAGGCATCTTGTGCACCAGTGTGCACAGAAGAACAAAAACAAGGACTTACTTGTGTCCTCCAGGGGCACCTCATTGCCTGCGGTCTGGCTCTCTGCCTCTCTCCGCCTCCTTCTCCCGGGCTGCTGGTGGAGGAATTACCGGATCCAGAGCTGCCACCGGTGAGCAGCTTCATTGCTGACGTCGGGTCGAGTGCACACTGCTGCTCTGTTATGGGCCACATATGGCAAGCGCAGACTGTCTGTGTTTTTACTGTGTGGCCCCCATAACTGGGCTGCAGTGCACAAGCGGTGAGCTCTGCTCCACTGGCAGTGCTGGGGGAGTTTTTGGTCGAACTTGGAGCTCCAAGCAGAGCACAGAGTGCCAAAAACTCAGTTAGCTCTGCCAGCAGACCGGAGCTCATCACCCACCCCTAGTCGCAGGCCGCCAAGAGGTCAAGGAGCATGAGGGCTGGTGAGCCTCCTTGCTCTACAAGGTTTCGGATATCGCCCGATGTGGTGATCAAGGTAGTTTTAGTGCTGTGATTGGACAGGAATCCAGACTGTGTTGGGTTCAGCAGGTTGCTGTCTTCCAGGAACGATGTGAGTTGCTGGTTGTTGGCTTTTGTGTGTATTTTAGCCAGGAAAGGGAGCATAGCAATTTATCTGTAGTTTTTGATGTTGTTGGGGCTCATTGGCGCGCTTCTTGAGGAGAGGTTTGACTCCTGTGTCTTTCCAGTCATTAGGGTACGAAGGTGAGTATATGGATGAGTTTAATATGTCTGTTGTCGATGCTGGTGATGCAGAGGTTAAACATTTGACATGGACAAGGATCTGTGGGGGATCCAGAGTGGGTGTTTTTTTATTGATGTCAGTGGTATTTTTGTTGTGAGCTGATTCCACTTGAGGATTCCCTGCTTGGAGGGGGTGTCCGAGTAGTCAAGGAAGCTGATGGTGTCTGCTGCAGTGGGCTGTGGTGCAAAGTTTCTGTATGTGGTTGTGATTTTGCCATGTAAGTAGTTGGCTAGGGAGTCATATAATTCCTTGGTGCGGTGGATGGTGTTCTCTAGTGCTGATGGGTTGGTGAATTCTTTGACGATATTGTAGAGTTCTTTTATGCGCCTGGCACTGTCTTGAATGCAAGTGGCCAATGCCTGTTTTCTAGCGTGCTTTAGGAGTTTTTGGTAGTGGTTCAGGGCGTCCTTGTACGCGGTTCTGTCAGGGAGGTGTTTGGAGCTGCTCTACTTCCGCTCGACTTGTTTGCAGGTGCATTTTGTGGTGGGGTGATCTGGGAAGCACTAGCTGGCATGTTTGGAGGTTTTGATGAGCTTGGTGGTTTTGTTTGGGGCAATGATGTCGGCACAGGGTGATATCCAGGAGGTGCCACTTTTTATTTTTTATGTCTCTGTTGATGTCTGGAGTAATGTTGGGGGTCTGGAGAGTGGTGTCCAGAGGGTTGGAGTTGAGGGGGTCAGACCACTGAGTTTCGGTCACCCTTCTCCAGCTTTGAAGTGAGGTGAGAGGGGGTCTGAGCGTTCTGCTTGGCATGAGGACGTAGTTGAAATAGACGATGGAGTGGTCGGTCCAGGTGAGTTTGGTGGTGTGGCTGTGTTTGAATCAGTTGCTTGAGCTGCAGATTGAGTCAAGGGTGTATCCTGCAATGTGCTTGGGGGTCTGTTACTATCTGTTGGAGGCTGATGATTCCCATGATACAAGAGGATGTAGGTGTGGATGCCATTGGTGTCTTCAAGGTGGAAATGTAGGTCCCCCAATGAAGATGTAGTGTTCGGTGTCGATGACTGGACGGTGATGATTTTGGGGATGGCATCCCAGAGGCTAGATTGTGGTCTGGGAGGTCTGTAGGTGAGTGTTGCTTTGATGGTGATGTTGTTATCAATGCTGAGGTGGAAGTTGATGTGCTCCATGATAAGCGTGCTTGTGTCTGTCATGGTTGTGCAGTGAATAGATTCTTTGTGATTTATGGCAATGCCTCCTCCAAGTTTGTTGTTGCGGTTACGGTGGGCGATCTTGTATCCGTCGGGTGTGGTGGCGGAGATGTCGGAGCTGAGATGACCTTGAACCAGGTCACTGTGAAGAAGGTGAGATTGGGAGCGAGGGTGGTCATGGTGTCCCATAGTTTGGTTGCGTGTCTGCCTAGGGAGGGGACATTCAGTAGAATGCAGTGGAGCTGGCGCATGGCCATGGGGGCCAGTGGATGGTCGTGGTTGTTTGGTGAGATGCGCAGGTGAGATGGTGGAGCAGGCGAACCGGCAATGTTGGCAGGTGAAGGGGCTGGCTGTGGTCCGTGGAGAGGCGAGGTAGCAAGTCCTATTGGGTTGTTGGTAGCAAAGGATGGTGGGAGAACCAGGGTCCTGTCCCTCGGCGCAGTCCAGACTCTGATGTGTACTGATGGGCTTTCCTGTGGCACACCTTTGACGTGTCAATGGTATGGCCCTGCAGTGGCCTCCATAAGTAGTCCTAGAAGGAAAGAGGGAGGCAGGGAGGCGGGAGTAGGAGGGTGGAAGCAGGAAAAAAGGCAGGAAAAAACTTGGCAGTGGCGAACGCAGCAACAATGCGGACACAACGTGAACAACAACAGTTACAACATAATGGCTACAATGGTGACAAAACAATTACACATATTGACTAACAATGGCAGCAAAGACTGGAAAAGAGCAAGATTATTTACAAAAACCACAGGGCAATGCACACAGGAGACAAGGCGGGCAGGGGCCAGAAGACACCCGGCAACGGGATGAAACACAGGACTTCCTGCACTGAGTCCGAGACAGCAGTGCCTCTGCACTATCAGGCAGGCAGCTGGGGAGCGGCGATCTTGAACAGTAGGTCAAGGGCTACTCACTCAGCTGATATTTGAGGCAAAATGTGTACTTACTATGATGCTTCTGGAGGCCCATAAATCTGCTTCCTGGACTACTACAGAGAACCAAATGGGTGGAACCTGTGAAAGGTAAATTAGGATTTGACAATATACAATTAGATATGTTTGCTTTTCCACTCACATTTTGAATTGTTTTTCTTTTATATTTTAAACAATAATTTATAGACAAATATTGGCAAAGCCAAAAGCTTAGCACTCACATTTTAAAGGCAAGACCTTTTGGATCCCCCAATGCTTGTTTTGTAGAGGTGTTATGAACGGTGGAAACATGCTGTCTGGTAAGCTGTTGTTTATAAATCTAGTCACATAATTGTCTAGTGATTCTGCATGGCTGGCTGCAATAGCTGTGGAGCAGGGAGTACATGTTTTGATTGAGAAGACATTATGGGCATCCATAAAAAAGTGCTTGCACTTCACACACCTATTATCATTTTGTTCAATTGTCTAGCTGCCTGAGCTTGAACTTTCAGGGGCACACACCAGGTATTGTAATGACACTAAATAGTCTTAGCTAACTAAAACTGCCAACACCCAGATGTGATAAAGAGACTAAGGCCTGCCTTGCTTATAATTTATATAATTCCAATTTAACTATAGAAATATTTCCAAAATCTTAGAATTAGAAATAGAATTAGATGTTTCAGATATATTTTAAAAGGTTCATCAGCTTTGGTACTCACATCTGTCTTGCTGCAAACTCAAGTTATACTAGAACAAGTTAAAAATACTGTGTGCCTTTTTAATTGTTATGTAATATAGATTTGTCAAGCATGATTAATCATCTGTGAGGGTATCCAGGTGTTGGAGGAGGCATGTAGGCATAAGCATTAAGGTGTTGGGTGTCAGCCCGATGAGTTAGTCAAACAGCCAGGCCTTCATTTGTTTCCAGAATTCAAGAAGCAAGTAGGTGGACCTGATGTGTTGAAGGATACTGTTCCAGGTCTTCAGTGCCATGTAGGAGAATGCTAGACATCCCATTTTGTTTTTGGAGATGTGGGTATGTGTGTGTCTAGCAAGGGAGAGGCTGAGTGTAGGTGTCTGGTGGGTTGGTGGAAGTGAAGGTAGTTGTTCACAGATGTTGAACTGAAATTGTGAAGTGCCTTGTCTGTGTGCGTGAGGAGTTTCAGTTGGCAGCATTTGTGTATGGGGAGCCAGAGGAGCTCTCTGAGGTGTGGATGTTTCATGGGAGGTCAAGGATGCATCTTACTGCAGCATTGTGGATGATCTGGAGTTGGTGGAAGAGGTGGTTGGAGATCCCAGTATATGAGCTGCCATCGTGTGATCTCCTTGTGATTAGAGCTTGCATGGTGGGGCGCTTGGTGTTTTGGGGTACCCATTTGAAGATCTTGCCAAGCATGTGGAGGATGTGGACGCAGGAGGTGCTGATTGTGTTGACCCATGCTATTATGTTGAGCTTCTCACCCTGAATGATACCCTGGTTTTTGGAGTGGTTGGTTGGCCTGGCTGTGGGTCCAAGTTCTCATGGCACCAAGTTGGAGTCTCAGGAAGAGTTCTTGTTTCCAAAGATCTGCACTTCTGTCTTGTTGGAGTTTAGTTTCAGGCAGTTAGATCTCTTCCAGTTTGTGGTATTGATCATGCAGTTAGAGAAGATGGTACTTGTTGGGCAGAGAAAGCATGAGCTGGGTGTCATCATCATAGAATATGATGGAAAAAAGCTTGTGGCCTGATTATGTGAGCAAGTGGTGTCATGTAGATTTTTACAGGGTTAGGCTGAGTGCTGAACCCTGGGGGACTCTGCAGACCAGATTTTTGTGTTCCGATGTGTAGGGTGGTAGTCTGACTTGCCGCTTTCTACCTGTGAAGAAGGAACTTATTCATTTTGAGGGCTGGTCCTTAGATGCCTCTGCCATGCAATCTTCTGATGAGTGTGTGGTAGAAGACCATACATGGAAGGAATTGGAAAAGTCGACTAGGATGAGGGCTGTGGTGTCTCCATGGTCCAATTCTGTGAGGATGCTGTCTGTGACCACTATGAGTGCTGCTTCTGTGCAGTGGTTGCTACAGAAACCTGGTTGGGTGTGGTTCATTAAGTTGTTGCATTCAAGGTGGTTTGTGAGTTCTTTTTGATGGCCTTCTCCATAACTTTGGCTGGGTATAGGAGCAGAGAGATGGGTAAGACGTTGCTTAGTTCTCTGGGGTTTGGCTATGGTGTTTGAGGAGGGGCTGCCTGCTGTATGTACCCAGTCTTCTGGGAAGTTGGCTGATTTGATGGAGGGGTTGATAATGTAGGTAAGGATGTTGCTGATTGGTGGCCCTCCCATGTTGTAGATGTGGTGTAGGCCTGGGTCTGTTGGGGCACCTGAGTGTACCATTTTCATGATTGCTGTGGTGATCTTTTCTAATTTGCTGTGGAAGAAGTTAGAAAAGTAGACACAGAGTTCCTGCGATGGTGTTATGTGTTGGTTGCGGACTTGGGGCGGTGAATTCTCTAATGATCAAGAAGATCTCACTGCGGATGTTGGAGCTCGTCTGTATACATTTGGTTAGTGCCCTTCTTTTTGTGTCTCTCAGGAGTTGGTGGTAGCGCTGAAGTGTGGCCTTGTAGTTGGTTTTGGTTTTGGCATCATGATTGGCATCTCCATTTTCTTTCTAGTTGTTTGCGGTAGTGTTTAGATTCCCAGAAGTTGTCTATATATCAGCTGGCTTGTTTGTTGATTCTTCTTTGTTTGTTGCTTTTGATGGACGTGATGGAGACTGCAGAGTTCCTGATCCATTCATTGAAGTTGGTGGTGTCCTTAATGAAGCTGTTGGTGGTGTTGGGTTGGTCCAATTTGAGGGTGTTGAGCCAGTGAGGCTCTGTTACTTTGTTCCAGTTCTTGCTGTGTAAGTTGATGCTCCTGGGTATGTTGACTTGTGGTGTGGTGATTTGGGAGGGTATGATGTATCCATTTGAGTGGTGAGCTAGAGTTTTAGCTGATCCCATTGCTGGTAGCGAAGATTGGGTCCAGAGTACATCCTGCAATGTGAGTGGAGTCTGTGACGAGCTCAGTGAGACTGATGTTCTTCAGGCTTTTGAGGAGGGCTGTAAAACTGGGATACATAGGGTTACAAGGTGAAAATTGAGGTAGCTGAGCATTATGAAATCCTTGGAGTTGATAGTGAAATGAGCAATTAAGTCTGTAATGAGGTTGCTGATGTTGTTGTTATGCAAGGGTGCCTTTGAGGGAGAAGCAGTTGTTTATTTGTGGACAGAAGTACATGAGTTCCATGAAGGGGGTGGTGATATCTCTGGATGTGGTGCATTTGGTGGTGCGCTTGTGCATGATTGTGAGTCCTCCCCCTGACTTGTGAAGGTTGTCCTAGGGTGTGATCTTGTAGCCTGCTGAAATGGCCACAGCAACACTGGGTTCAAATGCAGGGTTGAGCAAGGTTTCCATGAGGAAGACAAGGTCTGGCACACTGTTGCTGAGAAGATCTCAGATCTTGGTTGTGTGCTTGCTGAGTGAGCAGGTGTTGATAAGCATGCATGTGAGTGGTTGTTGAGTTGTTTGTTTGGTCTGCGGTGAGTTGCTGTCCCAAATGGGTGGAGAGGGTGTTGGTGCACGGGCGAGGTGTGTGGGTTTGCTGCTACAGGAGAAGCAGCAGTGGGTGCATACAAAGGGCTCTATCATAGTGTGCTGTGGGAGAAGCAGGTGGAACGAAGGACTGGGTTGAGTGAGCTAAGGATTGCTGAGGTGTGGGCTGATCAACAAGGTTTTGTGGCACTAGCCGTGGTCCAGGAGTGGACAGATTCAGATGGGCTTGCCTTTGAACTGCCTGTGGTGCACCAGCAGCATGCTCGCTAAGCACGCCTTCTGCACAATCGTGCAACACTGCCATTAAGTAGGTCCTTGGAGGAGGGGAGGAGCGCAGGGGATGAGGATTCTAGGACAGGAAGGAGAGGCAGAAAGGCAACTTGGGAAGCAGGTAAGGTGCGGGGAGGTTGGAGGGTCAAAAAGAATGGAGGGGTAAGTGGGCTGAGGGGACCTGAAGTGGGGTAAGAGCTGGAAGAGAAAAATGGCACAAATGCAGAAAAGAGGCTCAAAATAGAAAATTGCACAAAAAAGAAAGGCACATGAGAGGGAAAAAGGCACAAAGAGAAACTGCACCAAAATAGAGAGAGGTCAAATGGGGAGAGAGGCACTAATGACAAAGAGGCACAACAATTGAGGAAAGTGGTAAAAAAGAGCAGAAAACACAAAAGAGGTACAAGGAGAGAGAGAGACCCTACAGAGAGAAAGGCAAAAAAGTGGATAGAGAGCAGAAAACAGGCATGAGGGCGAGAATCCCAGAGAGAGAGAGAGCCAGAGAGAGGGGAGATGTAGCTGCACAGAGAGTGAGGTGGAAGCCTTGAGGTGCAAGACTGGATCTGAAAGGACCTACGCTGTTAGGAGGAACATTCCCAGGTAAGAGGGTAAAGGGGGCTGGGCCTTTATGCTTCAACATAAGTCATGGTTTAGCAGTCCAAGGTAAATTTTCATCACTTCTCTTTACAGGTGGCTGTGCCATACAGGGTAAGTATTCTAGGTGACATTAGAAAAGCGACCTTGGATAAAAACTTAACATTAGTGGTTGTTCAGCCAATTGTTAGATAGATTTCCTACAGTTGTCCCTTATGCATCCAATGAGCTCTTTGAAAATTAACCTCCAGTCGCCTCCCCATCCCTGGCAAATGTTAATTGCATAGGGGTGTGGCTTAGAGCGTCAAAATGGTGGTCGCACTCTAAGAGTGCCCGCACCCCTCCATCATAGGTACCTATCCACTGCCATCAATCCACACCATATATGTCTGATATTTGCCTTGCATGACCCCCGGACACTTAGGATGAAATCTAAATCTACGAAGAGGAGCTGCTACTTTGGCTTTTGTTGTGCATGAGAGGCCCGCTGCCTTCCCCAGTATGGTGGTGGACCCCGACTGAATCCAGACCCTAACGGTCGGCACACTACCAGCTTTTGTGCTTCTGTCAGACAGAAGCGGCCCTCTGGAGCATTTCTGCAACAGCTGCTCTTGAGGCTCCTCACCGCCTATTTGTGCCATTTTGTGTCCTGACTCGGGACCCCGATTAACACTATAAGGCCAGCTATCTTGCTGCGGGATCGTGTTTGCAGGTTACAGCGCCATCACAGAGGGAGGTGAGAGTAGCTCCCCCTCCAAATGCATAAACTAATTATCCCCTGCATGTGGCTGAGTGGTCATCCTTTAAATGGTCGCCCTTTGGTTTGATTTCCTGCATTCTCCTTGGCCCGGAGTGAGGCCTATTGGGCCACTGGGGCCATGTGCGCTGCACATGTGGGCTGGTATCCCCGGTCACCGGCATGCTCCTGTGAGCCCGCTAGCAACTTAGGACGGAAGCCTCACCTGCACTGGGCCCCGAGCTGTCCTTTCACGCACCTCCCATCCTCCAGGAGTAGCTTTCTCTATGCCTCGGCCGGGCGACTGATTCATCCGTGGGTGCTTGGGCCTCTGGTGATGTCGCCCTGTAGACCAGCGCCCACTGGTGTTGTGTACTGACAGGCTTCCCTCCCAAGCACGCCCCTTGTTATATGATGGGCCTCACCTTGGAAGTCACTAGGGCCCTCCGTTGCAACACCTGCCCTCTGTTGGGGGCCCCCCTCAATATCTCTGGCTCAAATGGGGTGGCACCCAATTTGACTGGCTGATTACCCATCTGGGACTCTGAGGACAGGCCTGCAGGTTAGTGGGCCTACATTAGCGCTGATTGGGAGTCTGGAACCGATGGGGTGGAGCAACCCTGCACTTTTCTTTCATATGCCTCTAAGGGCCCCAGCCCACTCCAACCTGTACAGTGCAGACCCGCATAGATCTGCACTGTAGAGGTCCCCATCCTCATGCACCAGTAACCTGCAGGCAAGTGTCCTCTACCATCATGTTCACCTGGTGTCATGGGGAGATTGACCCATCTTAAAAGAGACCCGAGCCAACCCTGGCCCTGAAAAGTGATCTGCTCGGGCCCCAGGCCTCAACAATCTACATCTGGGCCTCCTATCTTCCCCAAACTCTGGCTTCCCCTTTTTGTTAACACTCCATCCACCAGGAAAAGCTGGCCTGGACTAGCCCAGCCCCTAGTGAGGTCCTTCCCGTTGCTCCAGGGGTGTCCTTGGTACCAATTACACACCACCCAGGATGCCAACTACATTGCTTTGTCCTCTTAAAGGGACGCACTTGGACCTTGAGGGACCAGCTGCTTGTGCTGCTACAGACACATGACAAGAGGGTCGAGTCTCCACTGGGGAAGACGTTGTGTGACGACACTGGCCAGACCCATGGGTAAAGACAAGCCCACTCACTCAACAACATCCCAGACCCGAAGAGACCAATACACCACGACCCTGCAATGGGGAAAACCGGAGACATCAGTACAGAAAAGTCAATCTCTTCAGATGGTGACCTGGCAACAATTCTTTAAACCATTCACACCTCCGATGATGCTGTGGAGGCCAAGATCGGGGAGGTGTTCGTGGACATTGCCCTTCTTCGTCAAGACCTCTGCAATGTCACGCCAGGATCACTGAAGCCGAATTCCAGATATCCACCGTGGAAGAGGATGTGGACACACTCATATCTCAGGTATCTGGGTTCCTTTTGCATATGAAGGAACTTCATCTCCATGCTGAAGATGCAGAGAATCGCTCCTGCTGTAATAACGCTTGCATAAGTGGCATTTCTGAAGGCACAGAACCTCAACAAGTCACCGACTATCTTGAAACTTGGATCAAATCCTGAATGCCTCCAGACCAGTTGTTCTCCTGGTTTGCTACAGATAAGGCTGTAGGAAAGTACCATCTTGCCTGGCATGTTACCCCCATTTTTACTTGTATGTCAGTTTGTTTTTGCCTGTCTCACTGGGATCCTGCTAGCCAGGACCCCGGTGCTCATAGTTTGTGGCCGGAATGTGTGTCCCTGTGTAGTGACTAACTGTGTCACTGAGGCTCTGCTAATCAGAACCTCAGTGCGTATGCTCTCTCTGCCTTTAAAATTGTCACTATAGGCTAGTGACCATTTTCACCAATTCTAATTGGCACACTGGAACACCCTTATAATTCCCTAGTATATGGTACCTAGGTACCCAGGGTATTGGGGTTCCAGGAGATCCCTATGGCTGCAGCATTTATTTTGCCACCTATAGGGTGCTCAGACAAATCTTACACAGGACTGGCACTGCAGCCTGAGTGAAATAGCGTCCACATCATTTCACAGCCATTATACACTGTACTTAAGAAACTTATAAGTCACCTATATGTCTAACCTTCACTTAGTGAAGGTTAGGTGCAAAGTTACTAAGTGTGAGGGCACCCTGGCACTAGCCAAGGTGCCCCCACATAGTTCAGGGCAATTTCCTCAGACTTTGTGAGTGCGGGGACACCATTACACATGTGCACTACATATAGGTCAATACGTATATGTAGCTTCACAATGGTAACTCCGAATATGGCCATGTAACATGTCTAGGATCATGGAATTGTCCCCCCATGCTAAATCTGGTATTGAGGTGCCAATCCCATGCATCCCAACCCAGCTGTCTGGGGTTTTCTCTGCAGCTACTGCTGCTGCCAACCCACAGACATACTTTTGCCCTCCTGGGGTCTGGGCAGCCCAGTCCCAGGAAGGCAGAACAAAGAATTTTCTCTGAGAGAGGGTGCTACGCCCTCTCCCTTTGGAAATAGGTGTTAAGGGCTGGGGAGGAGTAGCCTCCCCCAGACTCTGTAAATGCTTTGAAGGGCACAGATGGTGCCCTCCTTTCATAAGCCAGTCTACACCGGTTCAGGGAACTGGGTTCAGGGAGTGACTACTCCCCTGTCCATCACCATCCAGGGGTGGTGCCCAGCGCTCCTCCAGTGTGTCCCAGACCTCTGCCATCTTGAATGCAGAGGTGTGAGGTCACAATGGATGCCTCCGAGTGGCCAGTACCAGCAGGTGACGTCAGAGACCCCTCCTGATAGGTGCTTACCTCACTAGGTGGCCAATCCTCCTCTGAGGACTATTTAGAGTCTCTCCTGTGGGCTTTTCCTCAGATAACGACTTGCAAGAATTCACCAGAGTTCCTCTGCATCTCCCTCTTTGACTTCTGCCAGTGATCGACCGCTGACTGCTCCAGGACACTTGCAAAACTGCAACAAAGTAGCAAGAAGACTACGAGCGACATTGTAGCGCCTAATCCTGCCGGCTTTCTCGACTGTTTCCTGGTGGTGCATGCGCTGGGGGCTGTCTGCCTTCACCCTAAACTGAAAGCCAAGAAGGAGTCTCCTGTGGGTCAATGGAATCTTCCTCCTGCTAACGCAGGCACCAAACTTCAGCTTCACTGGTCCTCTGGGTCCCCTCTCATCATGACGAGCGTGGTCCCTGGAACACAGGTGATGGATCTAAGTGACCCAGACAGTCCAGTGGTCCATCTGTCCATATTTGGAGGAGGTAAGTCCTTGCCTCCCCTCGCCAGACAGTAATCCTGTGAACTGCAGCTGCTAGGGCTGCTGTGCACTTTTGCAAGGAATCCTTTGTGCACAGCATAGCCCAGGTCCCCAGCACTCGGTCCTGCATTGCTCAACTCACTGAGTTGACCACCGGCTTTGTGGGACCCTCCTTTGTACTGTTGAGATGACTGCTGTGCTCAGTTTTCTTGAACCCATGTTCAAGTACTTCTGCGGGTGCTACCTTCTTGTGCATGGGCTCTCTGTGTTGCTGAGGGCCCCCTCTGTCTCTTCTTCTAAGTGGTGACCTTCTGGTCCTTCCTGAGCCCGGGTAGAACCCTTTCTCTTTAACCGTGACCTTTGCAGCTAGCAAGGCTTGTTTGCAGTCTTTCTCCAAATAAACAACTCTGCATCCTCCAGCATTCCGTGGGATATCTTCTGTGCAAAGGAGAAGTTCCTTGAGCCTTCTGTTGCTGCAGAATCTTCAACTTCTTCCACTCAGAGGCAGCCATTTTGCACCTTCATCCGGGGTTTAGTGGGCTCCTGCCCCCCCCTGGACACTTTCCTGACTCTTGGACTTGGTCCCCTTCCTTTACAGGTCCTCAGGTCCAGGAATCCATCTTCACTACTTCACAGTCTGTTGTGGCCTTTGCAGAATCTCCTATCACAACTTTAGTGTGTTTCTGGGGAAGTAGGGTCACTTTACTCCTACTGTTCAAGGTCTTTGGGTGGGGTATCTTGGACACCCTTAGTGTTTTCTTACACTCCCAGTGACCCTCTACACACTGCACTAGGCCAGGGGTCCCTAAGTGGTTTGCATTCCACTTTCTTGGTATATGGGTTGTGTTGCACCTAGGCCTATTGCATCCTATTGTATTCTACAGTGTTTGCACTATTTTTCTAACTGTTTATTTACCAGATTTTGGTTTGTGTGTATATTTTGTGTATTTTACTTTCCTCCTAAGGGAGTATATCCTCTGAGATATTTTTGACACATTGTCACTAAAATAAAGTACTTTTATTTTTAGTAACTCTGAGTATTGTGATTCTTCTGATATAGTGCTATATAAGTGGTATAGTAAGAGCTTTGCATGTCTCCTAGTTCAGCCTAAGCTGCTCTGCTATAGCTACCTCTGTCAGCCTAAGCTGTTAGAACACTACTAATCTACTAACTAGGGATAACTGGACCTGGCACAAGGTGTAAGTACCATCAGGTATCCATTATAAGCCAGGTCAGCCTCCTGCAAAGGCCCACAGAGCTCTAACTCCCAAACCTCCCCCTGGGCACCTCCCAGACTGGTGATTGCCCATATCCTCAACTTCAAGGACAGAGATGCCATTCTGAGGAAGGCCTGCTCCCGGATTGGCCTCCGCTGTGGGGATGCTAAGGTCCTCCTCTTCCCAGATTATACCCGGGAAGTTCAGCAACAACGCCATTCCTACTTGGAGGTCAAGCAAAAGCTCAGGGTGATGGAACTCCAATATCATCTCCCTTTTCCTGCTAAATTCTGTGTAATCCATGATAACAAATCTCATTTTTTTTATACCCCAGATTCTGCCTGTTTATGGTTTAAGGAGGAGCACCCACTACATGCCTAAGAGGAGACCTCCCCTCGAGGGCCCAAAAACACCCAAGACCTCCCCTCGGTGCCCTCCCTGTGCTTTACTGGACTAGTGCCATAATTTATGGTGCTAATATAGCAAAGCACCATAATAGCGTCATAAATGATGACGCTATTGTGCTAACGTGCGCCACGGTGGGCTGTACAATAAATACAGCAGTACCATGGTGACGTGCATGGCGACACAAGAAAAGTAGTTCATCAGAGCTGATGTGCCTCCTTCTTAGTTCCTAAGTTTGCTGGTTTAAATGTGTTTAACAGCACCCAGACACACATCTGCAATGTACTCAACACGACGCACACTGGGACACAGTTATTTTCCCTTCATGATAAGCGCAAGCAACGCTTCCCAGGTGCAAGGGTTGGCCGGCCCCTTCTCATCCTACCCACTCTTGGGCCCACTACCAGGCCCTCCAACTACCGACATGATACCTTTTCAAATTTTGTCTTGGAATGTTATTGGTCTATGAGATTGTATAAAGTAGGGGTGTGCGGGGTGCTCCACTCCACTGGCGGAGCTAATGGAATTTTTGGAACTCGCATGGAGTTGTCCCAAAAACTCCGTTAGCCTCCCAGAGGAGCGGAGCTCACCCTGTGAGTGCTGCAGCCCAGTTGGGCTGCACAGCGCAAGTGCAGACAGTCTGTGGTTGCACTGTGCATCCAGCAGCGCGCACCGGAGTAGAGGAGGGAAGCAGCTACTGAAGAGGAGGACCCCCCAGGAAGACTACTCTCCTCTCCTCTTGGTCATTGCTTGTGCACACAGGTGTACAAACAGGGACTGAAACAGCAACTTTCACTGCCTATGGCCCTGGCCTGATTTCAGGCCAGGGCCATAGTCAGTGAAAGCTGCCGTTTGAGGCCTCTTGTGCACCGGCCTGTCCTGTGTGCACAGCACACAGGCAGGCCAGTGCACAACAGGCCTGGCAGCTTTCAGGCCAGGGCCATAGGCAGCGAAAGAAAGCTGCAGTTTCAGGCCTCTTGTGCACCGGCCTGTCCAGTTTTCACTGCCAAGGCCCTCTCCTGAATGCGCCTGATCTCAGAAGCACAAAGCAGGGACGGGCGTGGCTGACCAGGCCCAACTCTGCTTAGTGCTTCCGAGATCTGGCGCGTTCAAGACTCTGCAGTTCACAGAACTCCATCTCTGTGGAATTCCACAGAATTGTTTTTAAACTCCACGGGATTCCGTGGAGTTGGACTCTGCGAACTCCGCCCAGGACTACTATAAAGCATACCGCTAGCCTCAACTTCGCCCATCAACACCTTCCCGAGGTTTAACTACTTCAAAAGACCCACCGTCTGGTTAACCACTGCCCCCTTTTTGGACTCTAAGGTTACGACAGGGTCTTTCACTCAGGCTACACTCATGGGTCCCACGGGGGGGCGATCTTCTCTTCTGACAATTTCTGACAAAGTCTGAGACCCTCAGTGCTGCTTCCTTGCAATCACTGAAACACTTGAAGACTAGACTATTAATCTAGTGTGTGTTTGTGCCCCTCACCACCTCTTTCATGATCATTCCAAGACCCTATTGGACCTTCCACAGTGGCTAACTGTAATAGTTGGAGATTTCAATGCAGTCCCTGATCCAGAAACTGACACCACTGGACTCCCCACAGCATCTAGACACTCCAGTGCTCATCAACTCTCTGACTGATCCACCACTCTTGACCTCTGTAATACATGGAGGATATGGAACCCTCCGCATTGCCACTCCACACACTTCTGCAGCACACAAGACTCACTCACCTATAGACCTTCTCTATATGCACGTATCGGACTGTTGTGCCATTTCCCATGCCCCCCTACTCCTCCACCTTGGCTTCCCCTGGAATGTTCAATGTCCCGTGTGGTGACTTAACGCCTGGTACCTTCAGGACTATGCCCAGGCTCTTGGCACTGAACTCCAAGCCTACTTCCACAGTAATTAAGGCTCTATTGCCTCTGCTGGCACCTTATGGGCTGCTGGTAAGGCAACCATGTGGGAAGGTGCCTGGGGATGCATCTGTGCAAAGGAGTGTGACCACTCCTTTCACATTGCTCAGCTGGAGGCCTGTGTCCTCCGACTAGAGAGTGGTCTTGCAGCAGATTCACATGGTGACATTTCCCACCAATTGGGTCTCCTGTATAAGGAAATACGTCTTCAATCCCTGGAAGCCTCCAAGCATCTATGGTGTGCCACAATGCCCAGAGTGTATGGGTGGGTGGACAAGAATGGGAAGCTATTGTATTGGCTGGCCTCCCATCACCAGGCTACCTGAATTTTGCCTGAAATCGCTGACGAGCACGGTGACGCTCTCCAAGCCTTTTCTGAGATAATGCAAGCCTTCACTCATTATTATCACTGTTTGTATAAGGCGGTCCCTGAAAGGGACATTGACTTCTCCTCTCAGTTGCTTAACGAGATACCCCTGCCCCATTTCAACCACGCTGAAACCCATGTGCTGAATGGAGCATTCACAGCTGAGGAGATAGGTGCAGCCCTGTCCGCGGTGGCTCCATGGAAAACTCCTGGCCCTGAAGGTTTTCCCGCAGAATATTACACAACAGTCCAAGATATCCAGATCCTCCATCTTCTGGCCCTTTATAAGTAAGTGGGACAAAAGGACACCTTTCCCCAGAAATAAACATCACCACAATTGTGGTAACCTCAAAAACACCACCTCCCTCCACAGCCTGTGCTGATTACTGTCCCATATCCCTCGTCAACGGAGAAATTAACATCTTCACTATACTACTAGCCACCTATCTCAAATGGGTCCTTCACACATTGATACACCTCGAACAATGCAGCTTCATGCCAAACCGCAGCATGAGGCATTGCCTCCGACACCTTCACGTGGCCCTAGCCCACCGTCATCTCCTGCCCCTGACTTAGCCTTGCTTTTTAATGATTTGGAAAAGGCATTTCATATTGTGGACTGGGAATTCCTTTGATTGGAGTTGATGCACACCGGGGTAGGGTCCTTCTTTCGGGGAATGGTCCAAGCCCTTTACTCCAACCCCTTGTCACTGGCTCAAATAAACAATGTTCTCTCTCAGGCTTTTTCCATCAGTCGGGGGACTAGACAGGGCTGCCCTCTGTCCTTCCTTCTATTTGCACTTACAATCGAGCCACTGGCACACCTTATCTGTGGGGGCGCACAGCTGCAGGCTGGAAATGGAGCAAAGGACAAGATTACCGCATAGCTTTATACGTTGTCTCCACCTTCCTCAGGGCTTTGGGGAGGCCTGGGGTCTACGAATGAACCCCTCTAAATCTGTGCTGGTGCCTCTGCCCCCCTCCCGTGATTGCTTTGACTAGCAAAATAGCATTTCCATCTGTCATCTCAGCTTTAGATATCTAGGCATGTGGGTGGCCCTACACCCTTAACTTACCTGGTCTCTCAACCCTGAGCCTTTGACGCAGAAAAGCAAGGCCAACCTTGCCAAATGGCAGGCACTCCTTTTGAATGTTATGGGTCGCATAGCGTTATTTAAAATGATGATCCTGCAGAGGTTCTTGATCATCTTCCAAAACTTGCCGCTCCTCATACCAAGATCTTGGTATAAAGCCCTGGATAGAATTGCAACCTCCTTTCTGTGGCTTGGATCTAGGCCCCGCCTTGCATTTATTCACTGCCAATATTCCCCATATGAAATTGGATTGGGTATGGCCAAACTCTTTCTCTATTATCTGGCATCCCACCTTTTAGTGATCCATGATTGGTTTAAAGGGGGTTGGTTGGATACCACCTACCGACCGGAGCACTCCCTTTTAGGGTTCCCCGAAATATTAGTCATGCTCTACAGCTCCCCAATCCTCCAAAACTCACCCTCAGTGACCAAAACAGTTTTCTTTGTTTGGAGGGCTGCCCTTTGCTACACTCACTGGAACATAACACTTATGCAGCAAATGCCCCTCTGGCATGACACCTGGCTGTGGGATGCTGTGTCAGTGCAGGGCTTTGGGAAATTGGACCTTATTGGCATTTCGCAATTAGGTGATGTTTGAGGCATGCCCTCGCTTTCTCTCCCTCCCAGTCCAACCCCCTCCCCGCATTTAGCCTATTGGAAGTCAAATGTCTAATGGGTGCACTTGGCTGGGGTCCCCCAGATTTACTGTAAATTGATCATCAATGCCTCGGGCACATTACATCACCTTTGAGCTCGATGGGAGAACTGGATAGGTCCCCTGGAAGATGATGATTGGAGAGATGCCCTAATGGCACCTATAACATCACCTTATCTTCTAAACTGAGCCTGATCAAAATTTGCTTACCTTTTCCCAGCTAAACTACACCGAACAGGCTTCCTCCCTGAATCCACCTGCCTGTAGGAACGCCCCTGCTGATTTTTATTATGTGGTGTAGCAGGGATCTAGGAGTTTTGGACAGTAGTGGTGAGGGAGTTATCCGAAGTGGTGGGGTGGGAAGCCCCCCTTTTCCCCTTGATGCCTCTATTCAGAGTCCTTGAGGCTCCAGAGGTCGGAGGGCCGACAGGACATTTCTGGGTACGACCTTAATGGGTGGTTGCCAAGCATGACATAGCCGCTTGCAGGAGAACCCCCACTCCTTCTGCCATTTCCCAGTGGTGCCGGGTTGGGGAGGGGTAGTCTGGTGTTCCCAACAGGAGAAGCCGGTCTACAACACCTGAGGTTGTCCTGGCTTGGCCAAATAGCTTAGGGTTCCGCAGGGGGTAGGAATGTTGCTACTGCTCTACTATTGTAATATGTCTTTTGACTGTACATGCTGTGCTCGAACACTGTTGTTTTCTTTGATATGCTGCATATGTGCCTTATTGTAAGCTCTGTCCAAAACACAATACAATTTGTTTAGCAAAAAAGAAAAACATTAATTGCATAAAATAAGTCAACCTCATTTTGATAATCTCAGAGGAGACCTGGTTATCCAGCTTGAGGTCTTTTGACATGAATTGTGAGTCCTGCACCATGGGACCCACAAAGCGAAGTTATGCATTGAATAATTACAGTAACAATAGCAATCCACAGATAAATAAAGATAAAAACAAGATTGTGATATTTGGACGAAAGTTTCAAAAACAGCCACTGGCAATTAGATGGCACTAACATTGAGCCAAAAACTATAAACATCTAGAAGTCTGGATAGAGAAACAAAGGTCATCATCACACAACTTGCAGCTCTAAAAACACAGCACTGGCAGTGATTAATTTATTTGCTGGTCTACTTAATAATTTACCAGCCTCAGACATAAAACCCCACCTAAAATATTGAACTGCAAACTAATGTGGAGCCTTCATAGTGTGATGGTGACAAATTAACAAAATGTCAACAGAAAGGTCAATGCCGAACCTACAGTATAGACTTCTTTTGCATAGTTACGGGTGACGGATGGAATGCTGAACAATGTCAAACATTCACCCTGTGTACAGAAATCTGGCCCTGATCCATCTGGTTATTGCTACCCATGCCATTCCAGTTTAGACCCAGCCATATGCAAATCAGTCTTGACCCTGTTCCCCATGGGAACAGCCCAGCCAAAACTGCCAGGCCAGGTCTTCCCTGGACTGGAAACAAGCATCCTGGGACTGATTTCGGGGTATCACCCCTCCTCACCTAGGGTAACTTGAATCCAGTGGCATGAGAAGCACGTGACCAAGTCTAGGCATACCCTTCCCACTTAGAGTAACAAATGCAAAAAAAAAAAGAACAAGTGATGGACGGAATGCTGACCAATGTCAAACATTTACCCCCAGTACAGAGAACTGGGCCTAAATCCATCATTTTTTTTCTAGCCATGCCATTCCAGTTTGGAACCAGCCATATGCAAATCAGTCTTGATCCTGTTTCCCATGGGAACAGTCCAGCCCGAGCTGCCAGGCCAGGTCTTACTTGGACTGGCAATAAGCATCCTGGGACCTGGTTTTGGGGTATCACTGCTTCTCAGCCTGGCTAATTTAAATCCAGTGGCATGGGAGCACGGGAAAGTCAGCCCACGTGAGGATGGTGTCCCGATCCTGTGAGTCATTGGCAACACAGAAAGGTCTGGACCAGCCACTTTCTCTAAAGCACAAAATAAGACTGACACAATTAAGATTTGGGCCGATTTCCCTTATGAATGACCACTATAGCAAGCTATCTGACGAGCCAGATCACATATGTCGATGATGTAAAGTGGCCACAGAGTCCTTTTCCCACCTTCTGTGCACTTGTGAAAACTTATTTCCACTCAGAAAACTGCTTTCAAGGCCAGCGATTTAAAATCTACAAAATACGCAAATGCCAAAAGGCAGCAGAGGACTGCCTAAAAGGCGAAGACCCCTAGTTAACAGGATGCCTCTTGAGATTTACATCTTGAAGGGCCAAACGCCTCTCCAAGCTATGATCAGCCCTGGACCGAGGCCATCTGGTTAAAAGCAATGATGCATAAGGTCGCAGCATCACCTGCCGGCAAGGAAGAGAAAACCCAGGTCCACAGAAAGGAACTTCCTAGGTGGTTCATTTTAATGAACTATGGAGACTACCTTTACATACGTGATTTTTAATTGATATATTCTTAAAATGGGAGAGACATTATTAAATGACAGAGTGCCTGTATTTTGAACTCACGGTGGTGCTATTCTGCTCGAAAGTTTAGAGACCGCCAATGTTGTAAAGATTTTACACAATCGTACAATACAACTAATGTTGCTTACTTTCCTCATCCTGTGAGCTCGCAGGAGGGGGGATGCCCTTCAGTGGTGCCCTTGCCGCTTCTCTGAGACTCAAGCTGCGCCCCAGCAGCCCACAGGTGTGCCAGCGCGCGTTCTATAACACCCACAATTTTGTTCATGATGTTATTTCTGAAGTCTAAATAACAGGATCAAACTTTCTGCAAAGTTTGTTTTGCATAATGAAACAGGACGTCTTCTTGAAGAGAATCCAGCATCCTAGAAAAAATATGGCCCATACATATTTTATTTACACCCACTAAAACCTAAAGTCAGGGAACCTTTTTTATTGAAACTACACTTCCGCTGTTCAAATAACCTTAGGTCTTGCTCTGTTTGTGATGTTTTGTATACATATGGAGGTCGGGCCTCGCAGTAGGCATTCTGAGTATCCTGCTATACATTTCTAATGCATCATTATTGAGTAGGTGTGTGAGAGCTTGCGCAAGGAGCTCCAATCTCCTCCCCACCCCAAACTTTCCTCAAGCTTGGACTTTGTTTAAGGTCGTGCAGCTCTGATGAGTCCTCCTAGAATGAACAAAGCCATTTCCTGGCACTACCACGGGCAAGAAGGGGTCATTTACAGGGTCAGCAACCATGACAGTGCCCAACTGTGCTGCTCAACTCCTCTAAGAACCAAATATGTGATACTGCTGTATACGGTAGCATGTGAATTGTGCATGGAAACCTCAATTATTTTCTGATCATTTACTTGCTTAAGCCTGAAATTTATTGTTCTCTCTCCCAGAATTTGTCTTCTTCACTTTTATTTATTTAAATGACAGAAAGACCCCCCCTCTTCGCTTTGAAAAGGAATGTGTTTACGCTGAGCACAGTAACAGCTGGTTAATAAGTGAGACGACCAAAGGGACCTTTGGATTAGTTTAGTTAGAGACCACAGTTCCAATGTGGTGGAAGGTTGGCTGTCCAGTGTGGATACTATTCTCAGCATATTTTCGTGAATGCCAGAAACCCCAAATATGCCTATGGCAGCAGACTTATAAGGCAAAGTCCAGTGGTGCCAACTATCACGCTGGACGTGAGAAGTTGATAGGTGGGGCCACCAGCAAGTTAACATTTGACCTCTTCCTGGTCTCATTGGTGATTTACGTAGACTCAAACATCAGAATCTTCATAAAATAGAAAAGTCACATAGGTGTAGGCTTCTGTCACATTTCAGCTGGGTAGTGAGAATGAATCTCAGTGAAATGAAAGGCTCTGTGTGAACCGTGGTGGCTCAAAGTGCATTGACAGCGTGTTGCCAGGCTTTCACCACTAGCTAGGAAGGGTCACAGCTGGTACAGCTGTATTCCAAGGAAATCCTGAAGTTAGCCTGTTGGCTTCTCTAAGCTTAGGTACCAGTATGGATGCTACACCTCTGTGTGTAGTAGTGAAACCATGATCACAAGAATCAATTCCTCAGTTCAGTATGTTTAAATATATCATACATTTTTGCCCTCTGGAGAGGCTGAGGAAGACAGGGATTGGATGACTACTTTCCTCCCATTCCCTTGGGAAGAAAAGCCCAAAGATGTTCGGGATCCAGTGTAGGCTTGCGTCCCCGTTTCCAGAGAGAATGTGGGAAGATGTGCTCCTGATAACATATAAGCACAACTTTTTAAAACAAGCATTGGTAAAATCAAGGATTAGGCTTTTTCTGTGGTGGAAACATTATTCCAAGCTCCACTTACTCTTGTATCACAGGCACAGCATAGGCGGCAGCAGCACAAGTTCAGGTTATGCACAGGCAGACGAACAAGCATTCGTCACACAGAGACCAGGCACAGTAGCAATGAAACCTTCCATCATGCACAAAGTAATTGTAGCACAATCAACTTGTGTGCAAGTGCCCCTTACACAAAATATATTGCACTCTGTTTCGTATTCACCTTTACAAACACATTCTACACCCAGCATTAGCAACCCACAGCCACAGTACTGTGTTTCATCTGAAAGCTGCATCTTTCCCAACAGAGTGCCACTGAAACACAGTAAGGTGAGCTTGTGGCAACACAAGGTGTTTTTATTGTTTGGCATGAAAAGGCTGGGCTTGTATCAGCGTGTAGTGTGATATCTGGAAGCTGGGCTTAGTCAGACGTGTGTGGACTGTGTGCAATTAGAGGTGGGGCTTACATTCTGTTCAGACCACTGTCCTGTGTTTCATTAGTGGATTGCCAGTGCATTCTCCCATAATGCCAGGGTCAGAGAAACCACTGATTGTTTTTTAATAAGCTCTACCCCATTGCCCCAACTTGCTTCCTGCCTGAAATATGTGCAGCACATGCCAAAGATGCCGCTAAGCAAAAGCTACCACAGAAATGAAATAAGCATTGGCAAAGCGAATAGGTGTCGCCTATGGAAGAGCTATTTGCTTTGTCAATATGTTTCAACCATGTTGTACAGCTGCTCGGCTGATATGCGGCATGGCTGAAACTAAAAAAAGCACTATGATGCAGTAAGCCTTGACCACGTCATAGCGCTTTTTTCCTTTACTTACAGCCATGGGGTGAGCACCTGCTGCCAATTAGATGCTCAAAACCAACATTTACTTGTGGCTCTTCTGTAATTGGGACATTCAGCACCTTGACACAGAAGCAGGGTGACCACAAGTTGTGTACGATACTTCAGTCAGTAATGACTTTGCAGCCATCAGCGTTTTGCATGCTTGGATTTGTAGTTGAGTTTTATGCACTATTTGAATGGGACTACAAATGCAAGAATGCACTTTGTTGTTGGCCACAAAGACTAAACTGGCTGAACATTCCACAGGCGACTTAGGGGTACGTGTCATACATGCTTTTGAGTCGAGTAGTAGCAAGCCTATCACTTAAGCGCTTTGAGACTATCTACTTCGAGGTAGATGCTAGTTCAATGACCAATGAACTCTTTTGGTGTCAGCTTTCTGCAGTGTTGATGCTTTGTGAACTAACAAAGTATTTTAAGTTCTTGATAACATTTATTGAATAGTGAGCGAGTTTGTAATTTATTATGTTTGAGTAATTAAAATATTACTTAAAGGAAATATTAAAACAATCACTATCTCATTCAAGTAATACAACTACAATATATCAATTATCGAGTTGTTCTGACTTTTCAGAAAGGGGACCGATTCTCGCCAATGGCACAATAGAACAGGTTTTAAATTTGAATCTTATTATAAGTAAGTACGTCCATGCAAAAAAAAGGGTCTATACATCAAGCCTTTATAGACCTTACAAGTGCATTTGACCTTCTTAAATAGGGGTAAACTTTGGGCTATTATGGAGACCTTGGACTTGGAGTCCGAGTTACTTACCTTGATAAAGGGCCTTCATTATGATGTAAAAGTCACGGTACGTCATGGGCCACAGGGAGAATCGACACCGCAGATACCATCATCTTTAGGGTGAGACAGATGTGCATTATTGCCCCCTTTCTATTATAGCCTTAGAACCCGCCGTAGCGGGCTCTACCGGCTATTAAAGGCCTGCTCCCACGTTAAATGCCCGAGCCGAAGGCGAGGGCATTTAACAAGGGAAAGGGCCTTTATTAGCCGGTAGAGCCCGCTACGGCGGGTTCTAAGGCTATTAGAACATTCTGCCACTCAGGGCAGAATGTTCTATTAAAAAAAACAAATTGCTCAAGGAGCCCGAGGGGATTAAAATCCCCTCGGGCTCCGTGAGGCTTTGTTCACAGCTGTTGCTGTGAACAAAGCGAACATTGGAATGTTGGCGCTCCGGGCTTTTACTGGTCAGTAAAAGCCCACAGGACTCCATTGTTTACAATGGAGCGGACAACATTCCAATGTTCTAATTCTGATTTATATTAATGGTATTTTGTATCATCTAAATCAGGCTGATGTGGATGTACCTAGGATGGGGGGATGCCTAATTCCAATACTCCTATACTCGGGTGACACGTTGTTAATATCTCGTACCGCATTTAGTCTGTAAATTCTGATTAAGTCATTTGCAGGATTTAGGGAAGGGTTAGATTTAAAAATAAATCAATCTAAAACGTTTTTTATGTCCTGTGGCCAATTTTTTTTTTAAACAATCACACATGTCACGGGGGAATGGCCTTGCACAGAACAAAGGTTTTTAACTATTTAGGTATTGGTTTTAGCTCTGGTACCTCTTGGAAAGCTCACATCACAATAAAATCTCGGCTGAGTCTGAGGAATTCAGAGGCTATTTTTTGCTTTGAGAGAAATTTAAACCATAAACCCTGGCCAGAAATGTTTACATTATTTAAATCAAAATGCATTTCTACTGCTACATATGGGGCTGTTTTTTGGGTGGGTCCAGGATGTTGAGTTACTACAACAAGTGGAAAATGGCTTTGCTCGGCGTCTATTGGCTATCCCAGGAAATACAGCTAACTTTATTGCGCATGAGGAATTGGGATTAGCTTTTGTGGAGGATCAAATTAAAATTGTTCCCCTTTTATTCTGGGTGAAATGTTGATTGAACCCTGAAGGAAATCTTACTAGAGAATGCATTATATATTGTTTATCCTTACAACACAGTGAGAAACTGCATGGCTATGTATTAAAACCGTTCTAGCTGAGATTGGCTTCCTGGAAATATTTCTGAAACCAAGGCAGCTTACATTTAGACGTTTACTGCTTTAAAATGCACACTTGTGAAAGGTAGGGGCATAGGGAAAACAGAAAACAGACAGAATGGGCCACATTCTAATATTTAGGGTTAGCGACATGCGTTTTCAATATTGTAACTCAACAACAGTTTACTAATATTACCCAAACCCATTTTAGGGTTAAAATATAGACGGGGCATAAAACATAAACGCACATTTCTCTTCAAAATCTGTCTGTAATGGGTCTGACCCCAGCTCCCCAGCATTAAAGCCAAGTTAAAGGCCCAAACATAATTTAAAACAAGATATTTAATGTCAACATTGCAAGACTCTCTAAAGAACAGGGGCTGGCTGTATCAGGGGGGTGGTCCCCAATACCCATGCATTTCTACATTTACTGGGAGCAAAATGCCTCTAGGGGTAAGGTATGGTTGGAGAAAGAAGGGACAGAAGGGCTAGTTATAGTATGTATAGGCAGCTTATTTGCGCTAAACTTAAATATAAAATGTAAATATGACAGTTACTTCCCTTCAGTAGTTGTTGGTCTCACCCTGCATTTGGGGGTGGGTCTTTCTGGGCCATGTTAGATGTCCTGGGGTAGGATCCTAGAATAACTCTGTGCTGGGTACAACTCCAAATTGGTGGGGACTTAAAATTATCCAAGATGGGTCTTTGTGAGGGTTTTTCTATACCTGTGACAGCTGTTAATTATACGCATATATTGCTTTAGAGAACAATGGTTTGTGTTCACATTGTGTTTTATAGCCCCTTTGTACACTGGGCCCTGATAACCATACTGTGGGAATAGTGATGACTGTCAGAGATTGTCAACAGATCAAAACAGTGGCTTGTTACACAGCCCTCACAATCTCTGGTCATAAATTCTAACCTTCCTTGGCATTTTCACAACTCTGGGACCCTTCAGATTTGTTTGTGTAGGCTTGATGCTTTGACATATAGAGGGTCATTCTGACCCTGGCGGCCGGTGCCCGCCAGGGCCACCGACCACGGGAGCACCGCCAACAGGCTGGCGGTGCTCCAACGAGCATTCTGACCGCGGCGGTTCAGCCGCGGTCAGAAGCGGAAAGTCAGCGGCCTCCCGCCGACTTTCCGCTGCTCGTGTGAATCCTCCATGGCTGCGGAGCGCGCTCCACAGCCATGAGGATTCCGACCCCCCCTACCGCCATCCTGTTCATGGCGGGAAAGCCGCCATGAACAGGATGGCGGTAGGGGGGGTCGCGGGGCCCCTGGGGGCCCCTGCCGTGCCCATGCCAATGGCATGGGCACGGCAGGGGCCCCCGTAAGAGGGCCCCACAAAGTATTTCAGTGTCTGCCTTGCAGACACTGAAATACGCGACGGTTGCCACTGCACCCGTCGCACCTTCCCACTCCGCCGGCTCGATTACGAGCCGGCATCCTCGTGGGAAGGTCGTTTTCCCCTGGGCTGGCGGGCGGTTTTTCAGCAACCGCCCGCCAGCCCAGGGGAAAACTTGTAATACCCGCCGCGGTCTTTTGACCGCGGCGCGGTATTTCGGAGGGGGGAATTCTGGCGGGCGGCCTCTGCCGCCCGCCAACATTGGAATGACCCCCATAGTCTCTGATTTAAACCCCCATCGGCATTGTGTTGGTTGCATCTGTTTACACTAGGCTTCAAGGGGACCATTCATTTTAAAAGTTTTCAACTTGACAAGCATTGACTGTCTCTGACATTGTGGGTCAGATTGACTGATTCCTTGTTGCAGCTGTTTGCAGGGTGATTTGACAATGCACAATTGTTTATGACTCTGCCTTTTCCCAACTCTGTGTTACTCATTTGGTGACACTTGATGGGAAGCTTTGACAGGTTTGTGCATTTTGTTTCATGGGGTCCTTTTAAAACATCCCACTTCTTTTTTGTTTTAAACTCCCACAGCCAGTCCCCACCTCCGTGTTAGTGAGACATAAAGCACCATGCCCATTCACACATACCCTTTGCTCTGCTGAGACAGCCAGCACAGCTCTTAACATGCCCCAACAAGCCCTGTTAGACTCACACATTGCGCAAAATGTTAGGGCTTTAATTTTACACATACCTTAACACACCCAGACTTACAGTGATAGATCCACACACAGCGCAAGCTGTTAGGGTTGTAATTTTCCCAACCCTTTGACAGCCTGAACATGTCCGGGCACACACAGACACCAGGCGCAGGCTCTTAGGGATATCAATCACGCAGCCACAGACACATGACAGATACAGTGATTGATTGATAACCTCGGGGCAGGGCACCCAAGTCATTGCCTACACCCACATCATTGCCTACATCATCAAGGGGTGTGGCACCTTTAAAAAACGTTTGATGGAAGGTATCCCCTTATACTATTGGCTGCCTAGCACAGACGCAGGAACCTTTGCACCATGGTGAAAGTGTTTTGTAGCCATTTTAGTTATAGCTTTATACACGTTATTTTAGCAAACTAGGGCTGCCGCTGTGCACTTTAACCTAGATATATTTTATTCAGCTTATGTTAGAAATGGGGTTTCTGGTTGGCTAGGGTATGCACCTAAGCCAGGCAGAACCCACCCACTCTAGTCAGGGCAAGGGAGTTACACGTCCAAGATAACCCCTGCTCACCCCCTTGGTAGCTTGGCATGAGCAGTCAGGCCTAACCCAGAGGCAATGTGTAAAGCATTTGCACAATACACACAACACACGTGACACAAAATGTACATTACAAAGTAAACACAACACTGAGCTATGCAAAAATAAACTGTATTGCACAAAACATAATTAGACCAACATTACACGTTAGTAATACCCTGCTACCTTAGCAGTTGTCAGAACGTTACACAAGTTACTAATACTCTACAAGAATATGCAGTTGTCACATTAGAACACGTAAGTACTCAGGATTCTGCAACATAAGCAGTAGTCAGGAATTACAGTAAAGAAATCTATGCACTTGTCATGAACACCTCGTAAATACCCATAAAAGGAACATTAAAAAACATATCACAAGTCATAAAAGTACATATTAGCATGTCATGCCCATAAAAGGAACATCAGCACGTATACTTAGCGTCATAAAAGCAGGTAGGGAACATATAAACCCCACAAGGTCCATACTAAGCTCACTGAGCCAATATATCCCCAAAAGTACATGGCTTTACGAAGAAAAGGCACTCCTAGTGCCTAGAAGCAGGAGATATGGCCCCCGGAGCTCCTGTGCGCTAAACGGGGGGCCACACGTTGGTTCTGGGGAGGGTGAGCGGTCTACACCCCCTCCGGTGCTGCATGTCGGGGCCCCTCTGGGGCCCATGCCAGAATCCGGCACCAAGACATTTCAATGGGCCCCCAATGGGTCGCAACTGACCCTCCTGCGGGGGGCCGCCAACAACAGATGCCCAAAAAGGTACTGGGGCGTTCGCGCCCCTAAGGCAGTGGCCGGGGGGAAGGGAACTCCCTTTCCACCCCATGCCCTGCATTGTTGTAGGCAGCCGCCCTCGCCCTTGTTGCGGCTGCCTAAAAGGAAGAGTGTAGCAGGGGCCTCCGATGAGGCTTCCCTCCTGCTCCCCAAGCAGCCGCGCCCGACATGGTTCGCAAGCCGCTCTTCTGCCTGTCCTGGACCGGTGTGTTGAGCAGGCTCCAAGGAAGGTGCCAGGAGGTGCCCCGGGGGCGTGTCTGGAAGCGCGCTTCGCCCCAGAGGCACAGTTGGAGAGCACTCACTCCTTTTCTCCTTCTCTTGGTGCCCTGGGGGCACTAGGTGGAGCGCAATGCACTTGAACTACAAGAACCACTCGGGCTGCGGAGGTGAAATCGGGCAGCAGAATGGAGTGCTTTTGAGCGCAGACGACCCTGTGTCATGGCGGTGATTGTTTTAGAAGAGCGCGTAGGAGAGCTCCAAAGACAGCTCCAAAGCGCTATGCCCGGGCAGCAGCGGTGATCGTTTTTGACAACCACAATGCGCTTCACAGAGCGTGAAAGGCACCATGTGGATCCCTGGCTGAGGCGGTGATTTTGGGCAGCCAGGAAACGCTTCAAAAGCACGCAGGGCACACAAGAGGGCTCTTCCAGCGCTAGATCAAAGCAGCACTCCTTGTGCTGAAGTAAGTAACAGAGGTCAGGGGCCACAGCCCCCTGGTTCTGGAGACAAAAAACATAATGAAGAAGGGGACACAGGGCTGGCGAACCAAGCAGCAGGCCAGCGCAACAAGTAGGTGAAAGCAGTGGCAGTTCCTCCTAGTGACCAGGCAGGTGACAAGTCAGCACAACAGCAGCAGTCCAAGGAGGGTCCTGGTGAGTCCATTCAACAGCGTCAGTTGTCCAGCTTCAGGTAAGCTTCTTCAAGGTTCTAGAATGTCTAAATTGTGGGGAAAATTCCCCTGTACTTATACTAAGTTTACAGTGTATTTTATAATGAGGCGGAGAGGGGTTTCCAACCAGTTACAACTGGTTCTGGGAGTGCCCTTTCTCTCCTCCAGCACAGGCTCCAAACATCAGTGTGGGGTAAACGACCCTATTGTGTGAGGCCAGGGCACAGCCTTTACAAATGCAGGTGTGCCCCGCCTCTCCCTTCTCTCAGCCCGGGAAGGCCATACAATATGTAGATGCACCTCTGTGACACCTCCACCCTCACTGTGTACAGGTTGTCTGAAAATTATGCACAAAGCCCCAACTGTCAGTCTGCCCAGTCATGGATTGGAACAATCTGTAAACACAAAGTGGTATGATGGTAGGGACAAATATAAGTACTAATTTACACACAATGACCTTCTGAATTGATCATTGGAAGTGTATTTAATTACAACATAATTATTCGCTCCATTTTTTGGACATGAAAACCAAAATGACACACAAATAACAATATGTATGATGATGAACATACATCAAAATTACTTACAATAACACATATAAAGTCATATACACAACTGTCTCCATAATTCTCCAGAATCTTTTGAAAGAATGTGGTTGTATAAAAAACATTAAAACTCCAATCCACATAACAGGGATGGTTGCCTCAGCTAACACATCAACAATTCTAATTTCCTTAACTTCTTATCAGAGAAAAAGATGCGTGCTCTAATCCAAGTTCATAAACTTGATATTTCTTGCAACCTCCCTAACAGAAAGTCGATGCGTTTCGGCCCCTTCACATATGGGCCTCTTCAGGACTCATGGAGAGTTGAAGACCTATAAATGTAATTGATATAAAAAAGTAGTTTCACTTTCTTAAGAATCATTTGTACATTATTCGAGAAAACTCCTTCACCGTGACAAATTGTCCATAATGTTTTTCACCAATATGTAGTGTTGTTAGTCTTTATAATTAGCAGGCTCTCAATCTCTTGGTGCAATCAAAAATCACAATAATCAATGTGATTTAGAATACTCAGAAAGAAACAGGACAAAAGGACTAACGTGCTCTCTATCTATTTGTGCGGTTACCAAATCACAACTCAAAGTGTCATATAAATTACTTAAATGAACGAAAAAGTATGGATACCCAAATGCCATCATCATGGTTGACCCACAATATAAATTGCCTTACAGAATGAATACAAGGCCATCCAGACCTGCAGCCTTTATATATCTGAAGATGAAAAAAAAAAACGAGTTTATTGTTGTCCGAAAAACAGATGCAAAGTCACTAATATAGCTTGTCAGAATGATAATGACTATCCGGGTCAAATATTTTTATCAACTTACTTGTTTCTTTATTTATAAAAAGGTCTGCAAGGTCCCAGGCAAATCAGCCTTCCCGCGCGCTAAACGCGTTCCTGTTGCTCTAAATATTGGCTGCAGCGGCGGCCATTTTAGAGGCGTGAATAATCCCTTAGGTAATAACCGGGGCGGCCATCTTTACTATTCGCAGCTTATTTAATCGTATACTGTTATCATATGCACAGGTGCTTTCTAATATTGGAAAACCAATATTGTCTCCGCATCTAACTTTATCCCTCCCGTTATCTCATATTACTAATTCTTCTTTTGGGGCCAAAAGAACGTCGAAATAATCATTGTGGAAACGGCGGCCATCTTAACTGTTAGAACATATTAAATTACAACTGGTGGCCCTCTTAGGCTAGTTTTAAACTTAACCCCTTCTGTGCCACAGGACGTAATGGTTACGTCCTGCGGCATAGTGCTCGTGTGCCCAGGACGTAACCATTACGTCCTGGGCACAGAGCCCAGAGGGAGCGCTAGCGCTCCCTCTGTAGGGTTTACCCCCACCCCACCAAGGCAGGGATGGAAGGGGGAGCCCTTCCCCTTCCACCCCCATCCCCCAGCCCCCCGTGACATCAGCGCACGATCGCGGAGAGAAATGCTCAGCATTTCTCTTCCGATCATGTGGAGGAGGCCTGAGAGGCTTCAAAGGGAAGGACAGAAATTTCCTTCCCTTTGAACTCTCTCAGAGCATTTCAAAAGCCGGATTGTAAAGCAATCCGGCTTTTGAAATGCCCATTAGACACCAGGGATTTATTTATTACAGGAAATTGGCATAAGGGGAGCGACCCCTTGGGCAAGGGTCGCTCCCCAGGGGGGCATTTTTTAAGGCCTTTTCTGCCCCCCCCCGTTATTAGGTCGATCTGCCCCCGGGGGGGGGGGGGCAGAAACCTCTAGGCACCAGGGATCTTTTTCTCTTTTTCTCTTTTCTTTTTTTTTTTTTTTTTTTTTTAGAGGTGGGGAGCGACCCCTTAGGCAAGGGTCACTCCACTAGGGGGCAAATTATATTTAGGCCATTTCTGCCCTCCTTGGGGGCAGATTGGCCTATTTTCATGATGCCAATCTGCCCCCAAGGGGACAGAAACCACTAATCACCAGTGAGTTTTTTTTTTCTTTCTTGAATTTCACGCAAGGGGAGCGACCCCTTAGGCAAGGGTTGTTCCCGTGGGGGGCAAATTTATTTTAGGCCATTTATGCCCCCCTGGGGGGCAGATCAGCCTATTTTAATTAGGCCGATCTGCCCCCAAGTGGGGCAGAAACCACTAGGCACTGGGGATTTTTTTGTTTGTTATTGTTTTACAGATGGGGAGCGACCCCTTAGGCAAGGGTCGCTCCCCTGGAGGGGCAAATTGCATTTAGGCCATTTAATTTTAGGTCAATCTTCCCCAAAGGGGGCAGAAACCACTAGGCACCGGGGATCTTTTTTTTTGCGCCAATGTCACGCAAGGGGAGCGACGACGTAGGCAAGGGTCGCTCCCCAGGGGGGTGGGGGGGCAGAGTGGCAAATATATTTTAGGCCATTTCTGCCCCGAGGGCAGATCGATCGGCCTATTATTATTAGGCCGATCTGCCCCCAGGTGTGGCAGAAACCTCTAGGCGCCAGGGATAAAAAAAAATATATATATATTTTTTGTTTTGGTTTTTTAGAGGTGGGGAGCAACCCCTTAGTCCCCTAGGGGGCAAATTGTATTTAGACCATTTCTGCCCCCCTTGGGGGCAGATCGGCCGATTTTTGTTAGACCAATCTGCCCCCATGGGGGCAGAAACCACTTAGGCACCAGAGATTGGTGTGTGTGTATGCATGTGTTTTCTTTAGGGGGGCAGCCCCTTGGGTAAGGGTCGCTCCCCATGGGGGAACATTACTGTTGGCCATATCTGCCCCCATTGGGGGCAGATGAGCCTATTTTTGGATGGCCAATCTGCCCCCAAGGGGGGGCAGAAAGCCCACCAGAGGCCAGGTAAGTTTTTTTTTCAAAAATAAGAGGATGGGGGCCATACCCCCAACCCAAATAAATGGGGCCAAAGTTGTTCTGCCCACCAGTGGGAAGATGGGGCAATTACCCCTGATCCACACCCCGGGGGGGGCAGAAAGTCTACTAGATGCCAGGGAATTAAAAAAATATATATATATATATTGGGGTGGTGGCTACCAACCAGTATGGGCCTGGTTACGCCCCCACCTCAACTGAAGGGGGTAACAGTCTTTCAGCTATCCCCTGCACTCTAAAACATCTTATCCCACAGCAAGCAAGAAGACATTTGATTATTTTGGGTTTTAGTTTTACATTTGGGCCATGAGAGCTTGGCTTACTCTCAAAATCGTCCCACTTGGAATGGTGAGGGCTGCACTTTATGGACTTTGGGACGCTGCCATGTAGAAAAATCCACAAGACCTAGACACATCTGAAAACTAAACATCTGGGTGATTCCAGGGTGGTGTGTTTCACATGCACCCCGCACCATTTTTGTACCCACAATCCCCTGCAAACCTCCAACTTTGCTGGAAATCACACATTTTCCCCACGTTTTTGTGATGGAACCTTCCGGAATCTGCAGGAATCCACAAAATTCCTACCACCCAGCATTGTTTCATCTATACCGATAAAAATTCCGCTGCACTTGTCAGCCTAAAAATGTTTTTTTGCAAACTGACTTTTTTGACCCCCTTCGTTCCCCCTCAATGTCGACATGTTTTTGGCTTTTCCCTTTCACAGGCACTTGGCCACCTACACAAATGAGGTATCATTTTTACCGGGAGACTGAGGGGAACATTGGGTGGTATGAAATGTGTCCAGTGCGGTGATCCCACACAGAAATGCAGGAAAAATTTCATTTTTTAGCTAAATTTGAGGTTTGCTGAGGATTCTGGGTAAGAAAACATTGGGGGATCCACGCAAGTCACACCTCACTGGACTCCCTCGGGTGTCTAGTTTTCAGAAATGTCTTGGTTTGGTAGGTTTCCCTAGAAGGCTGCTGAGCCTAGGACCAAAAACGTAGGTGCCCCCCTGCAAAAACAGGTAGTTTTGTATTTGATAATTTTGATGTGTCCAGATAGTGTTTTGGGGCATTTCCTTTCGCCGGCAGTAGGCCCACCCACAAAAGTGAGGTACCATTTTTATCGGGAGACTTGGGGGAACGCTGGGTGGAAGGAAATTCGTGGCTCCCCTCTGATTCCAGAACTTTCTGACACCGAAATGAGGGGAAAAAGTGTTTTTTTGGCCACATTTTGAGGTTTGCAAAGGATTCTGGGTAACAGAACCTGGTTGGAGCCCCACAAGTCACCACATCTTGGATTACCCTAGGTGTCTAGTTTTCAAAAATGCGCAGGTTTGCTAGGTTTCCCCAGGTGCCGGCTGAGCTAGAGGCCACAATCCACAGATAGGCACTTAGTAAAAAACACCTCTGTTTTCTGTGAAAAAATGTGATGTGTCCACGTTGTATTTTGGGCCATTTCGTTTCATGGGCGCTAGGCCTACCCACACAAGTGAGGTACCATTGTCATCGGGAGACTTGGGGGAACGCTGGGTGGAAGGAAATTCGTGGCTCCTATCAGATTCCAGAACTTTCTGTCACCGAAATAAGAGGAAAAAGTATTTTTTTGGCCAAATTTTGAGGTTTGCAAAGGATTCTAGGTAACAGAACCTGGTCAGAGCCCCACACGTCACCCCATTTTGGATTCCCCTAGGTGTCTATTTTTAAAAGATGCGTGGGTTTGCTAGGTTTCCCCAGGTGCTGGCTGAGTTAGAGGCCACAATCCAAAGGTAGGCACTTTGTAAAAAACACCTATGTTTTCTGTGAAAAAATGTGATGTGTCCTCGTGTTTTGGGCCATTTCCTTTCGTGTGCGCTAGGCCTACCCACACAAGTGAGATACCATTTTTATCGGGAGACTTGGGGGAACGCTGGGTGGAAGGAAATTTGTGGCTCCTCTCAGATTCCAGAACTTTCTGTCACCCAAATGAGAGGAAAAAGTGTTTTTTTAGCCAAATCTTGAGGTTTGCAAAGGATCCTGGGTAACAGAACCTGGTCAGAGCCCCACAAGTCACCCCATTTTGGATTCCCCTAGGTGTCTAGTTTTCAAAGATGTGCTGGTTTGCTAGGTTTCCCCAGGTGCCGGCTGAGATAGAGGCCACAATCCACAGGTAGGCAGTTTGTAAAAAACACCTTTGTTTTCTGTGGAAAATTTTTATGTGTCCACGTTGTGTTTTGGGGCATTTTCTTTCGCGGGCGCTAGGCCTACCCCGACAAGTGAGGTACCATTTTTTATCAGGAGACTTGGGGGAACGATGGCTGGAAGGAAATTTGTGGCTCCTCTCAGATTCCAGAACTTTCTGTCACCGGAATGAGAGGAAAAAGTGTTTTTTTGGCCAAATTTTGAGGTTTGCAAAGGATTCTGGGTAACAGAACCTGGTCAGAGCCCCACAAGTCACCCCATCTTGGATTCCCCTAGGTGTCTAGTTTTCAAAACTGCACTGGTTTGCTAGGTTTCCCTAGGTGCCGGCTGAGCTAGAGGCCAAAAGCCACAGCTAAGCACTTTGCAAAAAACAGTTGTTTTCTTTGTGAAAATGTGATGTGTCCACGTTGTGTTTTGGGGCATTTCCTGTTGCGGGTGCTAGGCCTATCCACGCAAGTGAGGTACCATTTTTATCTGGAGACGTGCAGAAACACAGAATAGCGAAACAAGTGTTATTGCCCCTTGTCTTTCTCTACATTTTTTCCTTCCAAATGTAAGACAGTGTGTAAAAATGACGTCTATTTGAGAAATGCCCTGTAATTCACATGCTAGTATGGGCACCCCGGAATTCAGAGATGTGCAAATAACCACTGCTTCTCAACACCTTATCCTGTGGCCATTTTGGAAATACAAAGGTTTTCTTGATACCTATTTTTCACTTTTTATATTTCAGCAAATGAATTGCTATATACCTGGTGTAGAATAAAAACCCATTGCAAGGTGCAGCTCATTTATTGGCTCTGGGTACCTAGGGTTCTTGATGAACCTACAAGCCCTATATATCCCAGCAACCAGAAGAGTCCAGCGGACGTAACGGTATATTGCTTTAAAAAACCTGACATCGCAGGAAAAAGTTACAGAGTGAAATGTGGAAAAAAATGGCTGTTTGTTTCACCTCAATTTCAATATTTTTTTGTTTCAGCTGTTATTTTCTGTAGGAAACACTTGCAGGATCTATACAAATGACCCCTTGCTGAATTCAGATTTGTGTCTACTTTTCAGAAATGTTTAGCTTTCTGGGATCCAGTATTGGTTTCTCACCCATTTCAGTCACTAACTGGAAGGAGGCTGAAAGCACAAAAAATAGTAAAAATGGGGTATGTCCCAGTAAAATGTCAAAATTGTATTGAAAATGGTGTTTTCAATGCAAGTCTGCCTGTTCCTGAAAGCTGGGAAGATGGTGATTTTGCCACTGCAAACACTTTGTTGATGCCATTTTCAGGGACAAAACCACAAGCTGCCTTCTGAAGCCCTTTTTTCATTTAAAAATATATATATATATTTCACTGTACTTTTGCTAATTTCTTGGTCTCCTTCAGGGGAACCCACAAAGTCTGGATACCTGTAGAATCCCTAGGATGTTGGAAAATAGGACGCAAATTTGGCGTGGGTACCTTATGTGAAGAAAAAGTTATGAGGGCCAAAGAGCGAACTGCCCAAAATAGCCAAAAAAAGGCTCGGCAGAGGAGGGGAAAAGGCCTGGCAGCGAAGGGATTAAAAAAAACAAAGTACGAAAATCCTCGCAATGCCTTACCACATGCCTATTTTTACACAAAAATGCATTTTTACGTTACTGAAAAATTAAATACTTAACACGCATAAAGTGAGGGAACTGATTAACACTGATATGGCAGGGTTATTCATAGAACAAAAACATAACCAGACATCTGGGTATATAGTCATTTTTACTTTCGACTATTTCTTTAACCTTTTATTGTCTGCAGAGGAAAGATCTCTATGAGCACACATTAGTTGCCTAAACAACAATTTATGGTAAAAGGATCTAAGTGATGACGAAATGTTAACATGTACAAAAATATTCATTAGTTCCTAGGCCCCTTGTTTAGTATAAAGTAAACAGCCTAAATCTATATACCTCATTGGACCCACGAGGCCAGGCTCACATATTTACCATCTGTATGCAGGTGCATATTAATCAATATAACACTTTTACCACCATAGTGACAACATTTAAAATTAAATTAAAGACTATAGTTCATCATGGTCGTTTAGGCCACGTCTTGCTGTACCATATTTCTCAATACATCTTGCCTCCATAGAACTCAAATTTCTGTTAAGTCCCTGACCAACTTTAGTAGGGTATATCACTTGCATGACTGTCCACCAGATTTCATCTGGTTTGTGATTCAGTTCTTCATAATGTTCAACCAAAGGAGCGCCTCTGATTCTGCATTTCATTCTTGATCTGTGCTGTAGAATTCTCATCTTCACTGCTTGGGATGTTTGTGCAATATACACCAATTCACAGGGACACTTGATACAATATCTCACGTTCTTGGTGTTGCAATTAGAGAAACATCTTTGTCGATGTACTTGGTCATTTATCCTTATTTCATTAGTATCATTTGTGAATTGACAAGCTACACAATTCTGACATCCATAATGACCTTGTTAAGGGGGCAATTGTAACATCATTCTCAGATCTTTCTTTTTATTGTCCTTGGGCAAGGACGCTTTTACCAAAAGGTTTTGCAAATTTTGGGCTTTTTTGAAAGAGAACAAGGGTTTCTCAATTCTTAGGTGGTCATTCTAACCCTGGCGGTAAAAACCGCCAGGGCGAATGACCGCGGTAGCACCGCCAACAGGCTGGCGGTGCACCGCTGGGCATTCTGACCGCGGCGGTTCAGCCGCGGCCAGAAACAGAAAGTCGGCGGTGTACCGCCGACTTCCCGCTGCCCATGAGAATCCTCCATGGCGGCGGAGCGCGCTCCGCCGCCATGGGGATTCTGACACCCCCTACCGCCATCCTGTTCCTGGCGGGTCTCCCGCCAGGAACAGGATGGCGGTAGGGGGTGCCGCGAGGCCCCTGGGGGCCCCTGGGGGCCCCAGCAGTGCCCATGCCAATGGCATGGGCACTGCAGGGGCCCCCGTAAGAGGGCCCCAAAAAGAATTTCAGTGTCTGCCTAGCAGACACCGAAATTCGCGACACCCGTCGCACTCCAGCAACTCCGCCGGCTCCATTCGGAGCCGGCTTCATCGTTGCTGGGTCTTTCCCGCTGTGCTGGCGGGCGGCCTTTTGGCGGTCGCCCACCAGCACAGCGGGAAAGCCAGAATGGCCGCGCGGTGCGGTCATTTGGCGGTAACCGCATGGCGGGCGGCGACCGCCGCCCGCCGCAGTTAGAATCACCGCCTTAGTCTGCTCAATATTCTCCAATTTCTCTCAATGATTGATCTTATTTTGTTTGCTTTAGGACTATAAGTCATCACACAAGTCAAGGGAGTGTCTTTTTTCCTTTGTTTAGGAGTTAAAAGCAACTCTCTGGGTGTGTACCAGGCTCTTTTTAAAGCAATTTTAACACATTTTTTCGGGTATCCCCTATTCACCAATTTATTTGTCAACTCTATTGCATTCTCAAAATAGTCTTCCTTGTTACTACAGTTTCTTTTTATTCATAAAAATTGGCCTTAAGTTAGGTTTTCTTTTAAGGTTCTTGGGTGGTCACTTGAAAAATGTAGCAGAGTGTTACGATCGGTCGGTTTTTTGTATAGACTATTTCTAAATGGCCTGCTTTGGCTAATATCCATACATCTAAAAAATTAATTTTCTTAGTATCACAATTCAGTGTAAGTTTAAAGTCTGGTGTACGCTGATTAAGCCACTCATGGAAGGAGGATAGCATTTCTCTCTTACCTTCCCAAATCATTAGTATGTCAACAATACATCTAAACCACTTAATGATTTTCTCTCTAAATGGATTAGAAGTAGAATACACCCACTTATTTTCAAAGTAATAGATGACAAGGTTCGCTATCTCTGATGCAAAACTGCAACCCATGGCTACTGCCTTTATTTGTAAATAAGGGGTCTCTTGATACATGAAAAAATTATTTTTAAGGTAAAGAGTAACCAAGGTCATAAGGAATTCGGTGGGGGCTTTAATGGGCGGGGGAGACCTGATTCTAGCACCTATCTAACAGACGTGGATTGGAGGCAAGCTACACAAACACCAGAGTAATAAGCACAGACAAATTAGCACTTTCTAGAAGTGGCATTTCTGTAATAGTAATAAAAAATACATCTACACCAGTAAGCAGCATTTATTATCACTATCACAACCATACCAAACATGCCTAAGCTACCTCGCATAAATCAGACAATACCCCTTACACATAAGGCAGGGCATTTCTAATGCAATCCTATGAGAAGGCAGCACTCACAGAAGTGAAACACCAAGTTAGGATGTTCGTCACTACCAGGACAGGCCACGCAACCTGGCATATGTCCTGCCTTCTACATACATGGCACCCTGCCCATAGGGCTAGCTAGGGCGTACCTTAGGGGTGACGTACATGTAGTAAAAGGGGAGTTCTGGGCCTGGCAAGTAAATTTAGATGGCAGGTCCCTGTGGCAGAAAACTGCGCACAGAGGCCATGCGCTAGCAGGCCTGAGATAGGTTTGACAGGCTACTTCAGTGGATGGCTCAAGCAGCGCTGCAGGCCCACTAGTAGGATTTAATTTACAGGCCCTTGGTATAGAGATACCACTTTACAAAGGACTTATAGGTAAATTAAATATGTCAGTTAGGTATAAGCCAATCATACCAATTTTACAAGGGAGAGCACATGCACTTTAGCAGTGAAAAGGTCAGAAAAAAAAGGAGGCAAAAGGCAAAAAGTCTGGCGAATGAGCCTGTAAAAGGGCCAGGTCCAACAGCTTTGTTTTATTATTTTAACATTAGTCACATTTGCAGTCTTGTGTTATTTTCTCTATCTAGCTGTTCTTCGCCTAGGTCAGCACAGCGTTCTTAAACAAGACATTTCTTTCACTCTGTGCTTTTCTCAAGGCTGCAGTAAGATAGATTGGCGGCAAAAGTGGTACGCTTTGTCTCCAATGGTCACAGAAACATATACACTCTTACATGGGGATCCTTTCTTGGAACATCAGATGTTTTATTATAAAAACACTACTTTGAACCATGTACTTTAGAGGGAGATTCCAGCCAGATGACCATGACTGTATGCTGATTACCGATTGCTTCACTACAGCTGCTTATGTAGACTACAGGTCTTCTGCTCAGGTATGATGGGTGATGTCTTTCCAGGGGGAACCTGAAAGGCAGAATTAGAGCTTAACATGATGTGCTCTAACATAGCTTATGTAGGAACTAACCCTACAAACCTTAGTGACAGTATAGTAGCGTTATTCTTGTGTTTTACTCTCCTTGTCACAAATTCAATCTTATTATGCTTCATCGCCTCGTTATTGCAACACATGCTATACTATCTAAGATGAAGTTACTTCAATAAAACTTATAGAATTTTAATCTGCCTCTGATGGGCCTCGCATATGTGAGACTAATGTAACTGAGAGAAACGGATGAGATCTGAGTGACCACGATTCACCTGAGGAGTCATGTATGCCATGCGCCCGGTTGCCCCAGTCATCCCTGCTCCTGGGTGGAGATGAGGCACTGCTAGTTAGCCGGAACAAACCCGGATTAGGCCGGCAGGTGTCATATGGTGCAGGATCAGACTCAGTCCCCGCAGTACAAGTGTTTCTGCCGCCCAAATCCAGTAGTCTCATTAGGATAATGAGAACCTACGTGACAAAAGGATGCCTGAGCGACAGACAGGATGGTTTCTGTGCAGGAAGGGACACCTTCCTCCATAAAAACAATCCATGGAGGCTTTTTCAATAGATGCAGCACACATAGAAAGAGGAACAAACAAGGGGAAATAAAGATATTTCTCCTTGTTTCGCCTCCCCTGGGGAGGGATAAGATTTTGACGCATTTCCAGGTTAATAGATTTTTGTAAATCTGGGAATGCATCAAAACCCATGGGTGTTGCATGGGAAACCCACCGCAACACACTTGGGATGCCTCCCTGATGCAGTGTAAGACAATGCAGCGACTTGCACTGCGTTGCCTTACACCATAATTACAAGGCCATAAAAAGCAATGCAAAGTGGCTTTGTGTGGCCTTGTATATATGGGCCTGCACCGTGCGCCACTGGAAAGTCACAAAAAGTGACCCACCAGTGGCGCACAGGGCTTATAGATAAGCCCCTTAGTGTTTACTATATGATTGCTTGACAAAGCAGGCAGTTCGTTCATTGCAAATGAGCACAGAAGCATTTCAGTCTGCATGCAACAGGAAAACAAAGGACTGACCATTTAAATCTTTGTGTAGTCTACAGCCCCAGCTACTGACAGCATTCAGAGAGGAAGGTTTCGGGTTCACAAATAAGTAAGCACCAACATATATGTAGTTCGTTTACATTAAGAATGGCCATGTGTAAGCAAACAGGGAGCTTTAACAGGGAAAAATAGTACCTCAATCACAGCGCGAGCAGCAGATGGGCACTAGTTAAGTTGAATCAATCAGTGTTGTCCGGTGCGCCACAGAAAAAGATGGAAGTTACAGGTGGCTTGCAACTGGCCAGATAGGAGGCAGCAAAGAAGACTAACACTTATGCCAACAAGAGGCAGAAAGGGTGGACTCCAATCCCTTTATTGTAAACAATAGTGTCTATCAAGCGAAAACACATGCAGTGTATGCTCTGTCGCAAGCTTGACATAAAAATAAAGACTGAGCAGCTCCCTTTGTGCAATGTTAGCCGTTGCTCACCACTTAGAGCCTGGTTTAGAGTTTGGCAGATGGGGTTACTCTGTCACAAATGTGGCAGATATCCTGTCCGCCACATTACAATCCCATTACATCATTTAGGAATTGTATTATGGCAGACAGGATACTGTCATGTTCGTGACGGAGTAACCCGTCCGCCAAAACTTTAAATCCTCACTTCCTCAATTCAGAAAGGACCTCATGACCCTGCTCTTTGACTGAATTGCACAGCAGCCACTCCCCCAGCCCCTCTATAAGTGCCTTGAGGTGATTACCCGCTCTCTACAAGAACCATTCATTGATTGATTGATAAATCAGGCCCTTAGTTTTAAACACTGGTACTTATTACTGAGTTCACAACATGGTGGCGCTCTCAGCTTCTCTTTTTAGCTCAAATGAGTATTCAGAGATTCAGTGTATTACAAAACAATACAACTTGCACTTACAGCCCATCCTTACAGTTTAGCATGACCTGAAATAGTCAAAAACGTTAAGTGTGATAGCTGGTAGTAAATGCTGTCACTGCCACTGTTGATGCTCCAGTCTAATGATCATTTAGAAGGGTCACAAAGTGAAAAAGAAAATAATCATCAGGTAACTAGTCAGCTAAGACCATTAAAGAAAAATGTACACATGTGGCCTTGTCTAATTCTAAATGTTGTATATCTATCTCTCAAAGTTACAGAAAATAAACAGTTAGAAAAAATCAGAAGCCAATTCATTGTTAAATGCAACATTTCCAACATACCATGAAGAAAATAAGAAGCCACAGCACATTGGCCAAACTCTCAAAATAATAAAAAAAACCTGCATACAAAGGAGAATCTAGCCTTGTCAAAATAAAACAAGCAGCAATTCTCCAAGCAAGAATACGAATCTGAGCAATTCTGAATTACATTAAAGGTACCTGATTGTGAAAACTATATTATAAGTGTAAATAAAAATTAATTTTCTACAGTCCCCTCTCTGATAGTCGAAAATGATCACACCACCAAACATTTACAGCTCTGCAATGCTCTCAAATTGTCATTGGCCTCTGCTTTCCTTTCATTAACAACATCTTCTTTTGTCAATTGTCTCATCGCCCTCTTCCTCTTGTTCATGCAATCACATTTAAAACCCCAGCTCAAACAGATCCACATTATTATATTACTACTAATGATAAATATTACTTCTAATGAACATTCTATGTCTGCCAATATATCATTGGCTATCTTTTCCCATTAATACACCAGTCTATTTTTCCCAGATTTGTATTCTCCTTATGGGTAAATCTCATACACAATATTATTCAGGTTATCAACATTTAACTTTGATTATTATCTGGAAGTGAAACACTGTTTCTTTATTATCTGACAAAGCTTTTCTCTTTTTTACCAAAAACATATCTTAAACCATTCAATTTAGAATAATCCTCAACCTAAATCCAAGCAGTTTCTCATTATTCTTAACTAAAGCTCCTGCTGTGTTTCCTGCCAAAATCTCTACTAATGTGGACAGTTTTCTAATCTTCACATCATTCAAAGCGATTCCTATAGGAGGAATCAAAACACAATACACTTTTTGACCTACACTCTCTTTTCACTCTCCCAAGATGCACATCCCTAAAGCTATTCACATTATTGGTTTCAGGAAAGGCTAAAGATAAATAATATGAACTTGCCCAACCTTGTGAAAGAGTAACATAATCTGTTTTTGTAAACATCTGAAAAAGGCCCTAAACATACAATCAAGACTACCTAGCATATAAAACCTATCTATAAAATAATTCCAAGATCACAGACTGTACCCTATCATAACTGATCTATCATACTCACTACATTTAATTTGCATCATATATAGACTTCCTTCCTTCTCTTTTCAGATTATAGGACTGGGATGTATTTGTGACCTTTTGATCATGATACCTTACCAACACAAAAGGATGATGGGTGGAGTGCTGACAAATGCAAACACTCACCCCCAGTCACAGATCTGGGTTTAATCCATTGTTCTTTTGCTCACCATGCCAACCTGGTTTGGACCCAGCCATATGCAGATCAGTCTTGACCCTCTTCTTCATGGGAACAGTCCAGTCGACTCTGCAAGAGCAGGTCCTCCCTGGACTGGAAACAAGCATCCTGGGACCAGTTTCAGGGTATCACCCTTCATTAGTCAGGCTAGCTTGAATCCAGTGGCACAGTGAGCAAGGGGCCCACATCTGGGCATACCCTTCCCACTTAGGGCAACTTTAGCAACACAAAAAGATGATGGACGAAGTGCTGAACAATGCAAACACTCACCACCAGGCACAGATCTGTACCTTACCTTCATTTAAATTTTATCTCTTTCGCGCTTATCAATCTTTCATGATATTGATTCTTGTTATATACTTTAATAAAGTTATACTCTGTTTGAGACCATCTAATCACAACCTATATTTCAGAACTTCCAACATTAATGCTGTGAACTCTATAGGACCCTTAAACAATTCAGTTGCTTCAAGGTTTGAAACAACAGGTATGCCATTTATTAGAATATCATAATCTACATTAAATACTTCTAAATAAACTTGGTGCCTAATAATAGAATAGAAAGGTGCACATGATAGGACATAAGATAAAAGTAAATGAATGTTAGTCACACCCTTTAAAAAAGAAGTAGGTGAGTACAAACATAACAACCAGACAAATTCATTATTGCTCTATAGTTCTTCAGCAGATCTATATGAGTTCTCTACAAAATATTGGTCACAACTATTTCTAAGGTTTAAATTGCAATGAGTACCAGTATTCAGAAATAATGAGTTATTAGTAGTGTTTGACAGATACCCCTATCTTTTTTATTGGTCATTGCTCATTAGTTTTACTCTACCACAGTGACTCTTGGGAATCTTCAACTAAAAATCAAAGCCTTTTCAAGTTATCTCTTTCCTCCACAAAAGTCTTTGTCAAATACGCTCATTCAGGATCTGTGTATTTCTTGTTCAGAACTCTCTTTCTGTTTGATTTTCCTATTGCATTATTTATTTTTGCACCTCACTCTGATGATTCTTTGCTGCTCACATCACACTCTTGGTTTTCACCTTCTGCTTAGCTTTCAGCTGATTTCACACCACCTTATTCCTTGTACTCATTTGTTTCTTGCTTACTCTTTTCAAGCAAATGATCTTGATTCAAGCTCCCATCTTCTTGCTATACTTCTTATTGATTTTCTCCTTCTTGATTTGCTCAGGGTTGTTTTTTCCCCTGTCTTGAGCCACATATTAAACTTGATTTTGGCTTTGCAACTCAACAGCTTATCTTACTGTTTCCTCATCAGCAGTACACACTCTCCTTGCATGAGGAGTGTGCATTCTATATGGCAAACCACCACACTTCATAGCAGCGTCTATTGCAAGGATCATTTGATAGGGGCCCTCTCTGCATTCTTTGAAACCGGATTTTCATATCAGGACCCAATATCCTGCTTTCATGTCATGACACAATTCTGTAGACACAGAGGGCCTAGAAATGTTCACCTGGTGATAGGTATAGTGTACTGTATCAGTTAAGTGCTTACTGGAATCTAAGACGAAATCATCAGTAAAAGTAATCAGACTAGCACCTGGGATTCCTGGAAGTCTCATAGGCCTTCGAGTGAGCACTCACACCTTTTTTCCATATTCAGAGTACATCTCAGGCTAAGCAACACCAAAGGAAGGCCATCTGTCCATTTCAAAAGAAGTTAAAGCACAAACATTTCCCAACTTGTTTTTCATGGTGCTGTTGTAGTGCTCATGTTTCTGATAATAGCTACTCTGAATTTTCTAAGCAGGGCTCAATGCTGCACACAAAAATCTAATAATTTCACTTGTGAAACATCTCTCTTCTTTGATTCGTTAGATGTTTGTAATCAACAATCTATCAATTCCCTCAGTAGTAATTTTACAACTGTTAGTGCATCATACCTCCTTGTTTGATACAACCTAATTTGTGACCTTATGAAGGGACCATCTGACTTCCCTACACAATTCATTGTTACTCAAGATTTCTTTCCAACATTGTTTTGCAGACACACTATACATTTTTGGCAATAAGCCTCTGCATTTCTTCTGAAACTAAGATTGAACTGATAAATTGTAAACAACTGCACCCTCTCATCACTTGAAACATGGACAGGTCAGTGTAAGAGTTTCACCATCCATGGTAGAGTGAATCCAGCAAGACAAACTTCCCATCATTATTGTTCCAAATTGATCCTGATCTAGTTTGCTTAAAACATTTTCCCATTTATTATTTTCTTTATCCAGTATCTTATTTTGTACATCTCTCATTTCTTCAGATGTTTGTACTGAAACACAAGCAAACACATTTTGAATAGGTTCTGATTGTTCATATGTCTCCTTGAACAATGTAGCACTTGTTGCTGCAAAGTACTTTGCAACAGCAAAGTTATTCACAACTACTATCTTTGATGGTAAATTCAAAGCAAACAATGAATCAAAAACTCATGGTCTGTTGAAAAATTGGAGTCACAGCCGCAGTCATGAAACCACGCCCTGATTACAAGTGGCCAACATCACATACTACCTCAAAGCAGTACTGGCTATCAGCATAGATTGTAACACTGGATGCACTGGCTAAGCAGGAAATTCAAGTAATAGCAAACAAATCAGCCATTAGTGCAGAAGTTACATTATACAAGAATGGTGACTCCTTAATTAATGTTAGCTTTCAAACCGCATCTGCTGCTCATACTTCTCCTTGGACATCTCTAAAAAATGAGCCATCCACAAATGATACCAAATCAGCAGAATTGAGTGAAACATTAAAAAAATTTGCTCTTGGTTTAGTGCACAATTCTGTTACATCAAGTCAACCATGCCCAATTTTTTTACACTTTCATCATTATCTTCTTTTGAAAGTAGCAGAAGTACAGGAAGAAGGGGAAATCCTACCACAAGAGCACATTTAGTGAGTGTGAGCTGCTCCGTACACTCCTGTTTATGTTCTGTTGCATTTTGTTCTATTCGCACAAAATGCATTCTCGCAGTCATTTTTGGACGGATGGTGCATTTTATTCCAAACAATTAGCATAAATGATAGGACTAAGTTGGGGGAAAATCGTTCCCCAATTGCACATTTAACGAGCGAGCTGCAGCTCACACTTACCATGTATGTTCTGTTGCATTGAGCGCTATTTCTTAGTGCAAAATGCATCTTCACATCCGTTTCAATGCAAGGAGGCAGATTTGCACTAAGAAAATAATGCTAAATGCAGAATTCTTTTTCTTGCCTAATTCTACGTAATTTCGGAGAATGTTTGGGTAGTTCTGCCTGATTCTGCTACAGTGAATTATGCAAGTCATGCCCACCCCTAACTTTCACCAAGTAAAGACAGCATTTTAGTAGCAGAGTTTCCAAGCAAAGCTTAAATACTATCACCTGAAGGTTTTGACATTTTTTGTGTGACTTTGTCAGCCAAAGGCAGAGTTTCCCATGAATTTTCAAAAATAGGCGTATTTCGCCTTGTTTTAAGATCACGAGTGTAATTTTGCTGACACGGTTTTAAAATAAACATGTTCAAGGTGTGGATCAAAGTAAAAATGTTTCATAGTGGTAATGCGTGCAGTCTGTAGAATGAATTTGTACTGAGCTCCTTTAATAAAGGCGACAAGTGAGGCAGACACGGGTGTACCAATCAACAGTGCAGCAGGTGCAGTGGCACCTCGCGTCGGGGTCCTTAGGGGTCCACTCCAATTGTTGTACACTGAAAAGGGTCTAACAAGGCATAACTTGTCTATGACTTAGAAATAGCTTTTAAAAACATTTTTATTTGGTTCACTTTTAAAAAGACACTGTCCTTATACCAAGGCACCACAGTGGGTGTTTTTGTGAATTCCCCGAGTTTCTGTAATTCTAGGGTTTCATTCCTTGAAAAATGGCAGCAGGCGTGTAATATGCAGATGAAATTGCTGCACGCTGTATGGGATAGTTTCTCTTATGATATTTGCTCACCATGCCAAAATGGTGGTTTGTCACATTAAAGAATGAACCAAATGCGCATCGGCAACTTTCAAAACAACGAAAGTTCCATAAAGTTTTTAATTTTCATGATTTATGGTTGGGGTTTTGTATCTATTTCACAACAACCGCTTGATGGTCCCTTTAAAATGAACTCTAAGGCATCTTCTTACTATGGCAGCCTGACACACTGAGCTATGATTGGTGGATACCTGCTGCCAAAGTCCTACTATAAAAGCATTTGCGTTTTAACCAACATTTGGAAAAACTGTGCTGAAAAATACCCTGTCACTCGAAGCACCAAGCTTCACCTTGTAACTCCTGAAGCCAATTGGTTTGAAAATGGTCATGCAAAATGTACGAGTTGCCTTGTTTTTCAAATTTTAATGCGGGAAAAGACCCCAGACCACGCTCAGGTCATAAAAGTGGCTCACGGCAGTGCCACTGGATAATTATGCCACATTCAGTGTTAGCTATTAATTTGTAGTGGTTCATATTTCCACATACAGCAGTGCCTAATTTGACCCAGTGGTTGCAGGAAGGGCCCACCGGCGCTCACTTTCGGGGACGAGCATTTATTTTTCCTCATCAGACTTTGACCCGGAACAAGAGAGAGAAAACACACAAAGAGTAAATAAGGGAGCGGAAAAAGACAGTAAAATGTGTCATAAGGAGAAAGCAGGTACCTCAGAGTGAAATAAAGAGACATGGGCCCATATTTATACATTTTTAGCGCCGCATTTGAGCTGCTTTTTGACGTAAAAGTGGCGCAAACGTACAACATAGTGGCCCATATTTATACTTTTTTAGCGCTGCATTTGCATCATTTTTTTGATGCAAAAGAGGCGCAAACTTACAAAATATAATAGAATTTTGTAATTTTGCGCCACTTTTGCGTCAAAACATGACGGAAATGCGGCGCTAAAAAAGTATAAATATGGGCCTTGGAGTGTCTTATGGTGCGCTAAAGAGGCATAAGGGGGAAGCAAAACTTAGCACAGCCTTCAGCACCGGCACTTATCTTTATACAAATTAAGCACTGCATACAGCCGAATGATGGGACATCCCTTTGAGTGTTATATTGACCTCATCTGATAGGGTCTCTTCAGGAAGGAGGAAATTCAGGAAAAACGAAGCAATCCAGAAAAAGGAAGAAAGAGAGAAAGGAATTAAATAAGGACGGAAGGAAAGAAATTGTGGAGGAATCCAGAAAATGAAACTCGGAAAGTGTTAGAAGGAATCAAGGAATTCCGGAAGGAAGGGGGAAAGAGAAGGCGGGAAGGCGAGGGGTCCAGGGATGGATGGTTGGGTCACTGCAAGGTATTTACATCACTTGTGAGCACACGTCTACTGCGCATGCGTACACCCTGGCGTCCACCCAGCCCCAAGCTCTCTGAGCTGCATGGCAGTATGGTGCGGAGCATTGCAGTCCTAAATAAAAAAATAAAAAAAATAAAGCTGGAACTAAACGTTGGCCTACGCCCGCGGAGGCTTCCCAGTTCAACATACTGCCAATCTACAAAACTCAACAACACATTGCTGGCACGTCACGTACTGGTGAGTAATGACTACTTAAAATGGTTCGATGCTCCTCCTGAAAGACAGTTAAACTCAGTTAATCATTACAATCTGTGGTCTCAAGTGTCCTAGAAGGAAGTTACCAAATATTTAACCTTCCCCAGATGTGAAATTACAGAGTAAATCATTGAACCCTGTGTCCAGGTCTTCCCCCGTTTGAGCTATAAACTATATTGATGTGTACGGTTACTTGCTAATCTGATGGACCCACAGCCATGACACAGCTGTGGTGCAATGGCTTTCACACTTTGCTGTCGCACAAGAAGTAAGGTAGCCCCTTCATTTCGCAGCACGCCGTCTTCTACTCGCTGTGTGATGTTGAAACTTAAGAGATCTTTGAAAAGAGATTGTACGAATTGCAGTGTGTCTTCAGCCTATTACAACCTGTTCTGGATTTTTAAGCGTGAATAATGTTTCATTTTAATAGTAGTTAATTCATTTTTTGCAGAAAGCCTCTTTATGTTTTATGCGCAAAAATTCCAATCAACATCCCACATATCCAGTGTTTATCAAGCGTTCTACTAGAAAGCCAAGCAAATTAAATTATTTTCCAAGCATTTCCCAGAAATGACAAATGAATTTTGGGTAAATCCCTTCTTCAGGGAAAACGATACAGTTGCAAAATGAAACACCAATCAGCTTAACATTCTAGAACTTTGCAACAGTCACAATGTGTCAATGTGCGGTCTGCTCCACTTATTCAAATTGATTATTTGCCTTTCCTCTGAACCATGCTTTCTGAATAAAGTAATGATAAAAGTGATGACGAGTGGACTTCGGCAGGCTTGAAATTTGAATCTTCCTTCTCAGAGCTTTTCCCATTAAAACTAGTGGCTTCAGCACTGGATTATCTGAGAGGCCTTAGTTGGATATAGCGTTAACCTTGCCCATTGGAGGACTTTGACTTCCATAAAAACACAGGGGGCTTGATTTAGATCTTGGTAGAATCGGTCCCACCGTCACTTTTTCGATGGATAACCCATTCGCTGTCTTGACAGTCCGCTCACCCTATTGAGATGCTGGTGGGACCATACATGATGTACCACCCGAGTCCCGCCGACTCTGCCAGAACTTCACATCCATGTTGACGGCACCATAGGAAAGAGTGGCTGGCAGCTGGATCACAGACAGTTTTCCGGCTGAGCGAATCACCATGCGCCTTCCCACCACAGTTGCCTGGGAGATACCTCCACTCTTCAGCTGATGGAAAAGGAGGATAAATGAGGTAAAAACCGACTTTTCCGTCTTCCTTTTTCGACAGGAACCCTACCATACAAGTCCTGCCTTTGCTGCTGCCACTTGACCACGATGGAAGACAAGCTCATCACCACTGGACTCAAAGGTGAGCAGTCCATAATAGCTGTTAACATAGAATTGTCACCGAACATAACCTTTTGACCAGTGTTTTTTTCATATGCATGTTCTTTAAAATATTTTTACTACTTGTGTAAAGCATATGTGTTGGAACTAGTTGTGCCAATATTGAAATGTAACACACCTGGATGTTGTGTAAATAATATGTATAAGTTGCATGTTCGGATGTATTACATTATGGGGGTCATTCCGACCCTGGCGGTAAAAACCGCCAGGGCCGTGACCGACGGAAAGCACCGCCAACAGGCTGGCGGTGCTTTCCTGCCCATTCTGACCGCGGCGGTAAAGCCACGGTCAGAAAAGGGGATCCGGCGGTTTCCCGCCGGATTACCCCTGGCTGGGCTGAATCTCGCCGCCGCCATGGAGATTCTGACCCCCTTCCCGCCATCCTGTTTCTGGCGGTTTTTACCGCCAGGAACAGGATGGCGGGAACGGGTGTTGTGGGGCCCCTGGGGGCCCCTGCACTGCCCATGCCACTGGCATGGGCAGTGCAGGGGCCCCCTAACAGGGCCCCAGCATGATTTAAGCAGACAGTGAAAATCGCGACGGGTGCAACTGCACCCGTCGCACCCCTGCAACACCGCCGGCTCCATTCGGAGCCGGCTCCTGTGTTGCAGCGCCTTTCCCGCTGGGCCGGCGGGCTCTCCTTTGGCGGGCGCCCGCCCGCCGGCCCAGCGGGAAAGCCAGAATGGCCGCCGCGGTCTTTTGACCGCGGTGCGGCCAGATGGCGGTGACTGCATGGCGGGCGGCTACCGCCACCCGCCGCGGTCAGAATGACCGCCTATGTGTTTCCTGCAGGTAAGTGTTGTGTTGCGGTGGAATGTCAAAGAATAAAGGTATGAATGGAGGGTGTTGTGTAGTGTGGTGTGCAGGTGGTCACAAATAACCACAGAACCTCAGTTGTGTGCTGCACACATTCATTCCATAGCAACACAAAAGGATGATGGACGGTGTGCTGAAACTTTTCAAACACTCACCCCCAGTCACAGATCTGGGGGTGAGTGTTTGAAAGTTTCAACACTCTGTCCATCATTTTATTTTGTGATGTTGCTATGTGCGCCCTAAGTGGCTAGAGAATGCCCAGACGTGGCTCCCTTGCTTGCTGTGCCACTGGATTCAAGCTAGCCTGGCTGACGAGGGGTGATACCTCAAAACCGGTCAGAGGATGCTTGTTTCCGTTCCTAGAAGAACCTGGCCTGGCGGTTCGGACTGGACTGTTCCCCTGGGAAGCAGGGTCAAGACTGATTTGCAAATGACTGGGTCTAAACCGAGGTGTTGTAGTGAGCAAAATAACAATGGATTAAATCCAGATCTGTGACTTGGAGTGAGTGTTTGAAAAGTTTCAACACTCCATCTATCATTTTATTTTGTGACATATATCCATTCCATGGCCACAGATATAGGACAATGTGAATGCCTCTTGCAACATACCCCCTCCATCAGGACACTGCTACCAGAGCAACGCCTTTGCAATTGTAACATCTAAATATGATCATGGGAATCCACCATCCTGATGGTGACGGAGTGCACTCCATCGAGGCGGTCAGCGGTTCAGCTCCAATACATCTAAATACGGCGGTCAGAACTCTGTCGGCTTGGATGAGTATTTGAGCCCGCTGCAGCGGGACAGCTTTATTCCCATCAAGATCTAAATCAGGCCCTGAGTCAGAAGGTAAAAACTTCGACCAGTATGACGACCACTAATCCATTGATGCAGGCTTGAAATTGCATCAGGGTCTCAGCCAAACACATGCAGGGTTTTCAGATTGGTGTGTTACTTTATTTTTGGAGCGCTGGTCCCCCTTATAGGATTTTTATTCATTTTGGAGTCTTTTTATATTGTTTCCTAATTTTTAGAAATTGATTGTGGCATTTTCATTGAGTTATTTTTTGACATTTTGACTGTTTTAGTGTTGCTAAATACTTTACGTATTTTCCTAAGCTAAGTCTCTCTGTTCTATGAAATAGCTACCAGGGTTTGAGCCCAGATTTAACATCCTAAACTGTGCTTTTGACCTGACACGATTGTGGGACTTATTATTTGGGTAGGATTCACTTTCTTCCAAACTGCTATCCCATTTTCTTACACCATAAATGTGCAAAAATAAAACAATTTCTAGTGGTCTTGTTCAGGAATGGTGTGCAAACAGTGTTTTGTTCAGTCATCACTTTTTACACAGTTTTGCACCACGGTAAAAAAGAAAACCGAAGTACCTGAAATGTGCTCAATTTTTACAGCTTTTTTATAGTTGGCAATGTGACAAAACGCCACTAGTGTGGTGCTGCCAATGTCTCCTCTGTGGCACAGGTTTGGAGGGTTTTGGTAGTTGTGGGGGAGTAAATGAGTGAAGGAGGAGGAGTATATTAGATGTCAATCAAAAATGTTAAAAGCTGGCAGCTTGGTCCTGATCAGCGCATCTTTGGTGGGCTAGCTCGTAGCTATCAATAATGCAGCAGGTGCATGGGCTCTGGGTCCATTGCTGATAGTAGGCCCCCTGATGTCTTAGCTCACTGGAGGCTTGCATCTACTCTGCTCTACCATGGAAGTAGTGGCTTGGGGTAATTGAGAGATAAACATGTACAGAACTGCAATGCACTGGCCACGCCTATTTGCTCTCCTTATGCAGTTGTATTACAGCTTGAACAATCAGGAAGGAGAATCTGGGCAGAGTGCTTGTGTTTGGCTTGAGAGTCCTTGAGGGCCTTGAGCTTAGCCAGAGGCCAACATCTGGCTGGAGCTTGCAGAGGCTCGTCCACCTCTAATTAGCTCAGCTACAGTGGTGTAGGGCGAAATGATGCCCCCACCCCACCCACAAAAGGTAAACAGGGACCCCCTGAGCTCCCCTTATCTCACAGATAGTTATTGACTTTGGCCTCAGTGGTGGCCCCCTGAAGGGTTATGGGGCGCCTGAAAGGGTGAACCCCCTTGCACAGCAGGGGCTACAGGGGCTTATGTTACACCCCTGCTCACCAGGTCTACCGACTCCCACTTACTGCCATCTTAGATCAGCCATTTTGTCAGCAACATCATGAGCTTTGACATTGTATACTTTTGTGTCTTACAGGGCAAGTGTGTGTTTATTGCATCTAAATTAGTTTACAGGTTCATTTTGCTAGCCAGCAGGAGGACAAAAAACTGTGGATCTGTAAACTCGTCATTTGATTGGGTAAAAACATGCTATTCATAGGGCTGAGACACAAAACTGCGGTATGAAGCGAAATATTAAAAAATATCAATTTCAGGTTTGTACCGCTCTTCAGATGATGCTTAACACCTAAATCATGACTCGTCGTGTTATTCCCTTTAGGAACAGGGGCTAAAAGTTTATTTTGAATGGTACCCCACTTCGTTTTCACTTTTCTGCCCAAGGCCCAGATTCACATACCGCTCTTGCTAATACCATCGACTATGCAGAACACAGTCTAAAGTTTCAGCAATGCTTGAAAAAAGCGATATTAACTTCATCTCAGTGGGGCTTGTGAGATTCATGATTATTAACTTGGGGAAGAGATAAGGTATGAACTGCCACAAAGTTAATAAACTCAAGCCTGGCTAGGTACGTACAGTCCTACTGAGGAAGCTGGAGCTTATCTGTATTAGCTGTAACACAAAGCAACAGAAGCATGTGTAATGTAATAACGCAGCTCCAAAACAACTTTAAAAGCAAGAACCCAATCGGTAAAAAACATGTACATATTTACTGAAAAGGAGAAAAATGGAATGAACAAAACAAGACCGAAAGAACAAAATTGACCAGGAGAACTGGAGATATCAGTTTTAAATTAAAAATATTAAAACTTGGCAAGAAACATCAACTCGTCGTTGTTAGTGTCAGAACCCCTTTCAGAGGGCCAATGGGCACGCAGGAGTTACTGGGCCCAACCTTAGAGGTTGAGGCCTTTTACTCCTGAAGTCCTCGGCCTGACCTACTGTGGTCCTGCACAACTATGCCAAGTACCCCTTCTGTACTTGGCTCTCAGTGGTAGCTGTGGATGGACAGTCAAAGGCTCCCTTGGGGGGAAGGAGTGTGAATATAGGTTAGTGAACTGACTCATAACTCAAAGAGCGTGCAGCAGCGTCAATAAATCAATGTCCAGTGAAATACTTTTTTTAATAATAAAAAGGAGTATTTTATTTCTAACTCTATGCATGCAAAGCAACGTTATGACATCTATAAACATATTTCCTTTTGAGATCAGGGCTCTAGTGTTTTGCTGGTAAATCCCGGTCCCACCTTCTCTTCATAATGTGGTATTGGTTATTCCTCATTCATTGGTGCCACATCCAGGGAATGCTCACTAGTAGGCCTTAACTCAAGAGTGTACTCCAACTCTTAGCAAAATAGTCAAAAGTGTCTTGGCACTGAGGCTCCCATAGCAGCGAGTTTACAGGGGCCCGATAAACCTGTAACCAGTTTTACCCGCTCCAGCAGTGAGGATGCTTGCAGCATCTCAGTGGGTGCCCTGCCCATGGGCAGTCACAAGGCTTTGGTCCTGTTCAGAGAGATGGCTGCCCACAGAAGGCATGGCAGCATCCTGCACGCAGGCTGTCCTCTGAGCTTAGGAGGTCAGCTTAGGCAGCAATCAGAGGTGCTCCTCCTGCACGGTACATTCTGTGCTCCCAAAGAGGGGCGAGGTTGGATTCAAATGCTCCCAGTCGGGGTCCCAGTGATGTGGTGATGCACCCACAGCATCTTACTCCATTCACGGGGGCAATTTGGGTACAAACCTCAATGCTTTCTTGTGACCTACGGGTCCCACAACTTCACAGTTCTCGTGCAAGTCCAATCCTCACAGCAATCTTGATAGTAGCACCCCTTCTGGCATATGGCATTGCTGCAACTGGCACCGCACAGGCTTTACTCATCCTACACGGCATTCTGGTCACGGCTATCTTCACGTGGCCCTCTCCTGGCATATGGGGGCCACCTACTTGAATCTGCACATGGGTAACAACCTCATTGGTGCAGCAGCTGCCTTGTCACACCTTGCACTGGTAGTTTGCTTGGATGGGGTCCCAGCTGACCTCGCTTCCTTTGTCTAAACTGTCCCTCCTCACAGGGAACATGGGCCTTTGTCTCTCCTCACAGGGAACATGGGTCTGGGCGCCAATGCTCCGGGCTTCAGAGGAGGTGGTCTTGGTGTCCCTGGGTTATGTCTCCTCACCCAGCAGGGAGACTCGCAGGCCTTCACCCCCAGTCCTGGTCACAGGCAGACGTCTTGAAGAGGTTCCCCTCCTCACACAGCCCATCTGACCGCTTGGCAGATGTTTGGTGCCTCAACATCCCTTTCTTGTGGTCCATTTCCGGACACCATATGTGATTTAGACTTGTGTCTTTGAAGTTTTATGTTGGATTTCAGCTTTTCTTGAAGTAATTACTTCTCCTCTCCCGCTTCCTATTGAAAGGCTGTCTGTCACAGCAGGAGATACCCCAAAGCGGATAGTCTCAGGACACAGGCCGTGGGAGGGACTAGAGTTCACATCTGGAGGCCAGCCACAGTGATATGTGCATCAAAAGCTTATCTGACTCCCAAACCTAAATGTTATGATTGCTTTATCAGCTCCATCTCCTTCCTGAGATATGTTCAGGCCCCTTCCTTATGATCTCTCACTGAATCAAACAGCACCCTTGGAAGTGTACAGGGGGAGTCTCTCTCTTTCTTCTCCTGTGGGTCCCACCCAGTGCACAGGAGTGCAGCAATACACATATCTGTATGGGGGATTTCTCTACATGCTCAAGTCTTCACCGCACAGAGTTGGGCTTCCCAAAATGGTCCCAGTGTCCTCCACGTAATGTACTATTACAGACACACATGCACTCAGTGTATGCACCCAGCAAACACGCACTAACCAGTATTGTTACCTCTATGCATTGTACAACCCCAGGCACACATACATTCAGCACACATTTCCACTCTGCATGCACTGCTCAGTACTGTAGCCTTTCTGTATTATGCCATGGTGTGCCACTTGCGAGCACACACTGCTAACATTCACCATGGGTGCTGCACAACTCTTTACCACTAATGCATTGTACTACTTGCAGGTACACATACATGCAGTACATGCATTCGCAGTGCACTCACTGCACAGCACTACATATATCATGTAATGTACTCCTCGCAGATATGCATACACCCTATAAATGCACCCACCATGCCCGCACTGAACAGCACTGCTCCATCCCTTTACTGTACCCTTCTCAGGCACATATTCAACCAGTGCAGAGTCACCACTCGTCAAAATATAAGTGATACACTGTTCCAACCATAAAGAACGGAAACTAGTGGCAGGGGTCCTAAATTCTAGGAGCAAGAGGCCTCACACATCCATAGGATGTCATGCTTCATCATCGGCACTGCTCCTCGTCAGACCGGCACTGCAATGTCTGACGGGCACCACCCCTGGTGGGGGGGCTCTTTGCCGGAGATCTTTTTTTATGGTGGTGCCGTGACCCCAAAGGTGAAAGAAGTGTCAGCGGAGATCAAAAGAAAACGTGGTTAAAATTGACTCTCAAAACCGCCACTGAGGCAATAGTTTTATTAGACCAGATGGACGGTCAGGGCCAAGCTTAAAAAGTATAGTCATAAGAGTGAATTTAGAAATTAAGATCAATTCTCTATAGGAAAAAAAAATATATCAAAGGGAGGAGTCTGGGGATTTTCCAAAGCCTACCCTCTCACGGGTCAACATGTTTCGCATCCTGGTGGTCCATACGGATCCAGTGATGCTTCATCAGGACCTAGATGACTATGTGTATCTCCTAATTTATAAGGGCCACATATGCTTCCTTAAAAAGTGTACAAGTTACTGAAGGCCAGAAAATACCTGGGAGAAGTAACAGTTACTTACATAAATGCGGAACCGATAATTCCTAACTGTCGCCAGTCCTAAATTAGAGAACGAACTTCCTAGGAACACAAAGACCAATGGTCCAGCGCTAATGAAGTTTGTCGAAGCTGCTCTGGCCAGGCGGCAACCTACCCCGGTCCGTGGTTCCTGAAGTGTCTCTTGCTCCTAGAATTTAGGACCCCTGCCACCAGTTTCCGTTGTTTATGGTTTGAACAGTGTATCACTTATATTTTGACGTTTCCACTAGGAGGATATACACTGGACCATAATTCCTCCTGATCCCTCTCTTTTTTTGAGTATATGAGTCACCACTCGTGCACGGCGCAGCACTTTACATCTAACTACCCTCATTAATATTCTTGTTCCAATATCTGTTATATATGTTATGGCAGAAGTGTATTCCCTTATTTGAGTACAACTCTCTCGTCATCTGCATCATAGCATCAGAAAACCGGAATGGAGACATGAGTGATCCCGCCAGGAAGTTTCTGGCGGCAGCAACATTGTATCCCCATTGCCTCACAAAGATGCTTTGAGTCACAAGGGAAACTGTACCCAGATATGCACAATAGCCTCCAGCTCTGCAGAAAATATGAGGTTTGATTGCCTGCTGGGAATTGCAAGTCATTGCCTGAATGCTGCAGGGTAGCATGTTCTCCAAAGGTGCAGCCTCATTCTAGAAACAGCCTGCCTTTTTTCCCTAAAAGAAACTTGGCGAAAGTGGGTTTGAAATATCTGTTCACTGCAGTACCAAGTGGTAATATTTCTTTGCCAAGGCCCATTTACCTTTCAATCGTGTTGTATTGAAGGAAATTGTGAATACAGTAAAGCGTTGTTGATAGAAATGTGCTTTCAACTATTTTCTGAACATTTACGTGAACTCTTGTAACACTGGGGGCTGTTACATTTACTAAGGGTTATCTTGTGATGGAACAAGAGGGAATCTTAGACTGGGCTATGTTGTGCTTGCTAGGTATGACTGTCAAGTGTAAGGTACATGAGTTCTAGCAGGTACGTAAAAATTGTCAAGACAAGGGAGTAGCAGTATATCAACATTGTTGACTGCTGTGCAGTCCTACAATAGTAGAAACTATAGCTTATCTCTCACAGACAGTTTATAGTGAAAAAGCTTGAGGTAGTTACTCAGATCATAGGATGAAGTGTTAGTGAGCATATATTTCAAGTACTTACTTTTTCTATTTTTAGTTTTCAGGAGTTACAAGTTCCACATCAAAGTACCCCTACCATTGGCCTTCATGTGGTACTTGCTGGAGGCGGTGACAGACAGAAGAGACCATTTCTCTATTGGATGCTTTGCACAAGGTTAGGTTATCCTGACATATAATACCAAATTGCATTTTTAGTAGTTAATTAAATTATTTAATTGCTTTTGTAACAGGTCAGTGGTGCTAACAACTTCTGCAGCAGAGCTAATGTAAATAGCTGTGTTGAGTCACGAAGGACCTTTCAAATTGTTTTGTGTTTGCTTGTTGTACGGTTCATTTGAACTTTATGCTGCTGTAACAGGTGTTCCCAACTTTTCAAATTCAAATCCTAGACCATCTTTAAAAACCTGGAGAACCATTTGTGATTACCTTTGCTGTAGAGTACACCTGTGTTAGTTGGTGAACCAGGGTACCTTCAGCCTCTTTCACCTGGATCCGTATGTATCTAGTGATAACTTAAGAAGAGTCCTTTAAAAAGCTGAGATTGCTGACTACTGAGCTGCAGCAACTCTCCGCCAAATGTCTTTTGCACACGAGGCTACTTTGGGTTTCTAAATGTACACATTTCTCAATAGATAAGTCGCCTGCTCCCCTACTGCATGCACAGCTGCCACATTTTCTATGTCCATGTGCGACTAGCTAGGCCAGTCCAGGTTTTTCTTAGTCGTGAGGTCTTATTTAACCTAGTTTAAACCAGGAGTACAAGTACCAGAATTCAAACAAAAAAACGGGACAAGCTTAGCTAGTCACACATGGACTTAGAAAACTTGGCAGCTATGTGCATGTGCTTTTATTCTGGATGTGCTTTCTGATTATTTTTTTATGTAGATCTGATCTAGCTCCAAATAGCAACATAGCACTCTAGAGAAGACATTTTTATTGCAGCAGCAGAATCTCAAACAGGAGATGCTGTAGTGCATGGAACAGTGTGGTGTGAGGGGTTCCGGTTTAGACAAGATTGTTTAAACCGGGATATGGTAGGGGGAGGGGGGTGATGACAAGTAATTGAATTAGCTCTAGACAACACAAATAGCTAAATTGATTTCCAATTTAAGGGATTGTCTAAGAAAGACAAGATTTTCGGTCAATTGATGAAGCTACGATCAAGACACAGATCTCTGGATGCCAAGAATCAGCAACATAACACTTGCCTATATCACCTTCTTGAGGTCCATGGGTAATATCCCTATCACTGGCGAACTCCCCCATTTGATGTGTCAGCCTATTTTCAGCCACAACACGTTTCCCAGGTCATTGCGTGGTGTGCTGCTCCACTCCAGGGTTTACCTTTGAATTCTGGGACTTGTAGTCGTGTTTATTTAATTATAAAGAAGTCTACAAGTCCCAGTATTCAAAGAAAAAAACGGAACTGGAGCAGCACATCACCCATGAATCAGGGAAACTTGTCAGGTAGGTATTTTTACATACAGCACCTTGCATACTGGGAATTTTGTCAGTAATTGTACAATGGTAGAAGTGAAACTACAATTCCCAGAATACAACAGGCCATTAGCTACAAATCTAGGCCCTACAAAGGCTTTCACACAGGACACGGTCTCCTGACTGCTTCCAATAGAAAGAAAGTGCGCAAGATGTGTTTCCAATTAGGTACTTTTTGGGAGCATGATCGCTTCTGATAAACAAGCACATTTTATTTTCAAACCGCTTTCTGGTTCTAGTCTTTGCAAGGAATTTCCTGTGCATAACCTGTTTGCTTCTAGTCTTACAGAGATTCACTCTTTTGCTGCAATTTCTTCGTGCTCTACTAAAAATCCATTTTAACTTTGAAAACATTTCATTAAAATGCAAATACCGACTTTTCACCCCCTCTTGGAGTATAGAAATCACATCTGCGATGATCAGAGGACGGCCCGGGAGATACAAAGATATCTGGGAAACAGGTCATTGTGATCAAATTTTGCTCAGGTGGAAGGAAACGCAATCAAAGTAGCTCTGTATCAGAAAGATAAAGCATCGCAGGCTGTTAATTACTAAACTCTGCCCTTAACATTTTCGTAAAATTCATGAAGGGCTTAACGAGATATTTGATAGGATTAGTTAAATATGGCGCAGCTGTGCTTCCGTGTTTAATAGACATTCTGCCCCGGATGCTCGTCTCGGTGGAGTCCGGTGTTCTGGAATTTATTGCAGTGCACGTCATTGGGTCTATTCAAACGAGCCGCAAAAATGGATTCTTTTATTGAACCTACTGTCTATTGAAATGTTTGCTTCTCTTAGTCTTTGGGGATTTTAACCCCTTCGCTGCCAGGCCTTTTCCCCCTCCTGTGCCAGGCCTTTTTTTGGCTATTTGGGGCAGTTCGCGCTTAGGCCCTCATAACTTTTTGTCCACATAAGCTAGCCAAGCCAAATTTGCGTCCTTTTTTTTCCAACATCATAGGGATTCTAGAGGTACCCAGACTTTGTGGGTTCCCCTGAAGGAGGCCAAGAAATTAGCCAAAATACAGTGAAAATGTAGTTTTTTTCAAAAAAAATGGGAAAAAGTGGCTGCAGAAGAAGGCTTGTGTTTTTTTCCCTGAAAATGGCATCAACAAAGGGTTTGCGGTGCTAAACTTACCAGCTTCCCAGCTTTCAGGAACAGGCAGACTTGAATCAGAAAACCCAATTTTTCAACACAAATTTGGCATTTTACTGGGACATACCCCATTTTTACAATTGTTTGTGCTTTCTGCCTCCTTCCAGTCAGTGACAGAAATGGGCATGAAACCAATGCTGGATCCCAGAAACCTAAACAGTTCTGAAAAGTAGACAAAATTCTGAATTCAGCAACGGGTCATTTGTGGAGATCCTACAAGGGTTTCCTACAGAAAATAACAACTGAAAAAGAAAAATATTGAAATTGAGGTGAAAAAAACATCAATTTTTCTCTACGTTTTACTCTTTAACTTTTTCCTGCAATGTCAGATTTTCGAAAGCAATATACCGTTACGTCTGCTGGACTCCTCTGGTTGCAGGGATATATAGGGCTTATAGGTTCATCAAGAACCCTAGGTACCCAGAGCCAATAAATGAGCTGCACCCTGCAGTGCGTTTTCATTCTATACCGGGTGTACAGCAATTAATTTGCTGAAATATAAAGAGTGAAAAATAGCTATCAAGAAAACCTTTGTATTTCCAAAAAGGGCACAAGATAAGGTGTTGAGGAGCAGTGGTTATTTGCACATCTCTGAATTCCGGGGTGACCATACTAGCATGTGAATTACAGGGCATTTCTCAAATAGATGTCTTTTTTACACACTCTCTTATATTTGGAAGGAAAAAATGTAGAGAAAGACAAGGGGCAATAACACTTGTTTTGCTAATCTATGTTCCCCCAAGTCTCCCGATAAAAATGATACCTCACTTGTGTGTGTAGGCCTAGCGCCCGCAACAGGAAATACCCCAAAACGCAACGTGGACACATCACATTTTTTTAAAGAAAACAGGTGTTTTTTGCAAAGTGCCTACTTGTGGATTTTGGCCTCTAGCTCAGCCGGCACCTAGGGAAACCTACCAAACCTGTGCATTTTTAAAAACTAGAGACCTAGGGGAATCCAAGATGGGGTGACTTGTGGGGCTCTGACCAGGTTCTGTTACCCAGAATCCTTTGCAAACCTCAAAATGTGGCTAAAAAAACACATTTTCCTCACATCATGGTGACAGAAAGTTCTGGAATCTGAGAGGAGCCACAAATGTTCTTCCACCCAGGGTTCCCCCAAGTCTCCTGATAAAAATGATACCTCACTTGTGTGGGTGGGCCTAGCGCCCGCGACAGGAAATGCCCCAAAACGCAACGAGGACACATCACATTTTTTTAAAGAAAACAGAGGTGTTTTTTGCAAAGTGCCTACCTGTAGATTTTGGCCTCTAGCTCAGCCGGCACCTAGGGAAACCTACCAAACCTGTGCATTTTTGAAAACTAGAGACCTAGGGGAATCCAAGATGGGGTGACTTGTGGGGCTCTGACCAGGTTCTGTTACCCAGAATCCTTTGCAAACCTCAAAATGTGGCTAAAAAAACACATTTTCCTCACATCATGGTGACAGAAAGTTCTGGAATCTGAGAGGAGCCACAAATGTTCTTCCACCCAGGGTTCCCCCAAGTCTCCTGATAAAAATGATACCTCACTTGTGTGGGTGGGCCTAGCGCCCGCGACAGGAAATGCCCCAAAACGCAACGAGGACACATCACATTTTTTTAAAGAAAACAGAGGTGTTTTTTGCAAAGTGCCTACCTGTAGATTTTGGCCTCTAGCTCAGCCGGCACCTAGGGAAACCTACCAAACCTGTGCATTTTTGAAAACTAGAGACCTAGGGGAATCCAAGATGGGTGACTTGTGGGGCTCTGACCAGGTTCTGTTACCCAGAATCCTTTGCAAACCTCAAAATTTGGCTAAAAAAACACATTTTCCTCACATTTCGGTGACAGAAAGTCCTGGAATCTGAGAGGAGGGACACATTTCCTTCCACCCAGCATTCCCCCAAGTCTCCTGATAAAAATGGTACCTCACTTGTGTGGGTAGGCCTAGCGCCCATGACAGGATATGCTCCAAAACACAATTTGAACACATCCCATTTTTTCACAGAAAACAGACCTGTTTTTTGCAAAGTGTCTACCTGTAGATTTTGGCCTCTAGCTCAGCCGGCACCTAGGGAAACCTACCAAACCTGTGCATTTTTGAAAACTAGAGACCTAGGGGAATCCAAGATGGGGTGACTTGTGGGGCTCTGACCAGGTTCTGTTACCCAGAATCCTTTGCAAACCTCAAAACACATTTTCCTCACATTTCGGTGACAGAAAGATCTGGAATCTGAGAGGAGGGACAAATTTCCTTCCACCCTGCGTTCCCCCAAGTCTGCTGATAAAAATGATACCTCACTTGTGTGGGTAGGCCTAGCGCCCGTGACAGGAAATGGCCCAAAACACAACGTGGACACATTACATTTTTTCATAGAAAACAGTGTCTACCTGTGGATTTTGGCCTCTAGCTCAGCCGGCACCTAGGGGAACCTACCAAACCTGTGCATTTATGAAAACTATAGACCTAGGGGAATCCAAGAAGGGGTGACTTGTGGGGCTCTCACCAGGTTCTGTTACCCAGAATCCTTTGCAAACCTCAAAATGTGGCTAAAGAAACACGTTTTCCTTACATTTCGGTGACAGAAAGTTCTGGAATCCGAGAGGAGCCACAAATTTCCTTCCACCCAGCGTTCCCCCAAGTCTCCCGGTAAAAATGATACCTCACTTGTGTGGGTGGGCCAGGTGCCTGCAACAGAATAAGGCCCAAAACTTGTAGAGATAGAGGGGATAGCACAGCGAGTTTATAAGGAGATATTCTTTTATACATCTTTAGACTGACTCTGCTTTGGGGATCCACATAAGTGAGGTGTCATTTTACTTGGGAGACTGAGGGGAACACTAGGGAGTAGGAAGTTTGTGCTGGAGCGGTGATCCTACTAAGAAAAGTCAGGAAATTATGCTTTTTTAAGCAAATTTTGAGGTTTACAGAGGAGTCTGGGTAAGAAAATGTTGGGGGATCCACGCAAGCCACACCTCCCTGGACTCCTTGGGGTGTCCAGTTTTAAAAAATGTCTTGGTTTGGTAGGTTTCCCTAGATGAAGGCCGCACCCAGGACCAAAAACATAGGTGCCCCCTCCCCCCCAAACACAGGTAGTTTTGTAATATATCATTTTGATGTGTCCACATACATCCGTGATGTGCCAAACACTAAAATTGTGAAAAGAAACACACTTAGGTTATGTGAAAAAGACCCCTCACCCACCAACCAAGTTGGTGGCATGCTTCATCATCGGGGTCCCACCTGAGGCACCTAGCGTGTCACAGGTGTGCTGCGACACCTGATTACAGCGGAGCAGGTTTTGACATTTTTACCACACATACTGGTTGGATTTGGCACGAGGGTGAGTGATGGTTTAGTGGATCAAATTTTATTAACAAGAGATTTCACAAAAATGAAATACACTGTTAATAACTCAAAGGCAAAAAACTGAACCAATGACTCACAGCTCGTGAGCTGTAAAGCCGCGACAAGGCACCAACCGCTTTACAGTCCATTCAGACACCTTTCATACATGACACGCACAAGACCATTCACACCGCCAGCCACTGGCCCAGCACATTACAACACTCACATCAACAGACAGCGCCACTCAAGGGCCCATCACTTACATATGCCCACATGCCTGATACAAGAATCACACCAGCTGATGGAAGTGTGGACTGGCGTTTGGCTGGCACTGCCAGCCAAGCGCCACCCCACCCACTCCGCCAGCCAAGCGCCACCCCACGCACACCGCCAGCCAAGCCCCACCCCACGCACACCGCCAGCCAAGCGCCACCCCAAGCACACCGCCAGCCAAGCGCCACCCCACGCACACCGCCAGCCAAGCCCCACCCCACGCACACCGCCAGCCAAGCGCCACCCCACGCACACCGCCAGCCAAGCCCCACCCCACGCACACCGCCATCACTTTTTTTTTGTTTATAAACAAAGAAACCACTAACTAATTATAAAATAAGCACTAAACTACAAACACAAAAGCTCTAACTAAATACATGACAGAGATGCCAACCGTGAAACATATGAAAATATAAAACAGACAGCTTACGCTCACGGTATTTCCCAGAAGTTTTTCCTTGTGTGGTAACTTCTAAAACAGCTGGGCACACACAGCCCAGGCTTTGAAGGGCATTCGGGGCAGTACATCCGGCTCTCCCTCCGGATTAATCTCCGGGCACATACTCTACATTTCTTTGTGGGCAAGTCTTTTTTGGGAGTGGGAGGAATGTGATCTGAAAAGTGCCGATCTTTCAATCTAGCCACATCCTCCACCACTTCTACTCTAGGAACTCTTGCCTGTTCCACCACAATAAGGCTTTCTATCACCGACTCCTGAAATTTAACAAATGTCATCCTTGACTCAGGTGAACAATCCTTGAATACAATAAAGGCATTAAAAGTTGCCAAATGAAACAAATGTAGGGCCAACTTTTTATACCACACGTAAGACTTACGAAGAGCAGTGTAAGGTTCCAACCTCTGATCTACTCTATCAACACCACCCATGTGCCTATTGTAGTCCAAAATGCACGCAGGTTTGCGCACTTCCGCAACCTGACCCCAAACAGTCACAGGGGAAGTACTCTCATCATGGATGGTAGATAGCATGTACACATCCCTCCTGTCTGAAAATTTCAGAGCTAGCAGCTCATTATTCCGCAAGGCACTGCACTGTCCCCTCTCAAGTATTTTACAGACCCGCTCCCTTGGATAGCCTTTCCGGTTAGAACGGATTGTGCCACAAGCAACAGTGTCCACTCTAAACAACTCCTTGAACAACTGCACTCCAGTGTAGAAATTATCTACGTACAAATGGTGACCTTTGTTAAACAGCCGTCTACCAAGTTCCCACATGATTTTTTCCCTAACTCCAAAAGTGGCCGGACAACCAGGAAGGTCAATACTGGAATCCCTACCAGTGTAGACCCGGAAATTATACACATATCCTGTACTGCTTTCTGACAGCATATACAATTTAATCCCATACCGTTCCCTCTTACTAGGAATGTACTGCTTAAAAACTAAACGCCCCTTGAAAAGGACCAAAGACTCGTCCACACTTATCTCTTTGCCTGGAACATAGACCTCTGAAACCCGATCTACAAAACGATCAAGGACAGGCCTAATCTTAAAAAGACGGCCACAATCAGGGTGATCTCGTGGCAAAGCTAAAGCATTGTCTACAAAATGCAGCACAGGAAGAAGAAGCAAATACCGATTACGTGTCATAGTTGCAGGAAATATAGCTGTTGCCATCAAGGGACTAGTAGACCAATAAGAAGCCAGTGACGGCTTCCTGATCAACCCCATCAAAAAAGTCAAACCTAAAAACTTTTTCATCTCTTCCAGATATGTGGGAACCCACTGAGTAGCTCTAGACTGAGGCTTAAGTCTGGCAGCGTTGTCCCGCAAATATTGCTCTGCATCCAAATTAGTCTGCTCCACAATCTCTTCCAAAAATACATCGTCCATAAACAAGTGAAAGAAATGGACAGGCAAAAAGATTTCCGTATTAACTCTACACCCTGGGAGACCAGTAAATGCAGGTAACTGTGGCTGCTCTATGTTTGGGGCAATCCAGGTGTCAGGTCTTCTAATGGGAAACCCTTCAGCCCCAGGCTGCTGCACTCTTGGCACATCAATGTCCTCCTCTACAACAGGCCCTTCATCTGCACTGAGAGTAGCTTCCTCGTCAGAAGAATACTCTCGGACAGAAAACTCACTTCCAGAATCTCCCACTTCCTCCTCTGCCTCAGATGCAGAGTCAGTCTCGTAATCATGGTCTGAAGACGACTCAAACAGCATGCCAACAACCTGCTGAGCGGTCACTCTGCGGCTAGCCATGATCCTCACTAACCACAAATGGATTGCCAACAACAACTAGCTCTAAAATAAGTAATAAACAAAGTGTAGCTTTATCACAAAGAGTTATGTACTAAAAAAACTATACCACTCACTTGCCTGAAAAAGCTACTCACCAAGCAACTACTCTGCACAGACACAGCAATCACCAATGATATCCGACTAAAAAGAAAAAAGAAAAAAGCAAATTAGGCATATGACAACACAAATATCATTGTGCTCAAATCTAAGGACAATTTCACACACAATACTGCATTTAGTACACCACCTACAAACATGTCATTCATGCATGTCAACAATACTCCTTTGGAGTAAATTGCTTTCACTTACCTAAAACATGCAATTATGCAAACTGCAGGACAACTACTGCCAAAACCGCAAGGATCCACAGCAAAGGAAGCAAAAGCGTTGAACTAGAAGAAAAAGAAGAAATAAATTGTTATAATCACAAATACAAATACTTCGCCAGTTGACAAACACCCCACCATCAAGAACTTAGAAATTGTCCCTGGTACCTAAGTGGATTTTGCCCCCCTCGGGGGCAGATGGGCGTAAAAAAAATTGGCCAATCTGCCCCTCTGTGCCCCCTTTAGGGGGCGACCCTTCCCAAAGGGGGCACCCCCAGCACAAAACAAAAAAAAGGGAACAAAAAAAAATCCCTGGCGTATTGGTGGTTTCTGCCCTCCTTGGGGGCAGATGGGCCTACAAAAATAGGCCCATCTGCCCCCAAACATACACCACACACACACCACACAATCCCTGGCGCCTAGTGTGCTTCGACCCCCCCCCGGGGGCCAGATCGTCCAAAAACATGGCTGGTCTGCCCTCGGGGGGGGGGGCCAAAACAGAAAAAAAAATAGCCCCCCAGGGGAGCGACCCTTGCCCAAGGGGTCGCCCCCAAAATAAAGATATAAAAGTAAATCCCTGGTGTCGGCTGAAAAATCGGCAATCTGCCCCCGGGGGGGGCAAAATACTAAATAAAATAGACCCCCGGGGGGGCAACCCTTGCCCAAGGGGTTGCCCCCAAAATAAACAATAAAAACAAAATCCTTGGTGTCTAGTGGATTTCGCCCTCCCCCACCCCCCCCCCCCCCCGGGGCAGATCCGCCAAAAAATCAGCGATCTGCCCCCGGGGGGCGAAATACTAAATAAAATAGACCCCCGGGGGGCGACCCTTGCCCGGGGGGGGCCCTTGCCCAAGGGGTTGCCCCCAAAAGAAACTTTTATTCTCAAAGAAATCCCTGGTGTCTAGTGGATTTCGCCCCCCCGGGGGCAGATCGGCCGAAAAATCGGCAATCTGCCCCCAGGGGGGGGCGAAATACTAAATAAAATAGACCCCTGGGGGGGCGACCCTTGCCCGTGGGGGGGGACCCTTGCCCAAGGGGTTGCCCCCTAAATAAACAATAAAAACAAAATCCCTGGTGTCTAGTGGATTTTGCCCCCCCCCCCCCCGGGGGCAGATCGGCCGAAAAATCGGCGATCTGCACCCAGAAAGGGGCGAAACACTAAATAAAATGGACCCCCGGGTGGGGGCGGCCCTTGCCCAAGGGGTCGCCCCCAAAATATACAAAGAAAACAAAATCCCTGGTGTCTAGCGGTTTGCCCCCCCCCCCCCGGGGGCAGATCCGCCAAAAAATCAGCGATCTGCCCCCGGGAGGGGGGGGCGAAATACTAAAAATAATAGCCCCCCAGGGGGGCGACCCATGTCAAGGGGTCTCCCCCAAAAGAAACATACCCCCAAAAATCCCTGGTGTCTAGTGGAGCAGGAATCTGTGCGCGCGCTGACGTCATCAGATTGCCGGAGGGGGTCGGGGGTGGAAGGGGAAGGGCTTCCCCTTCCATCCCCGCCTTTGTGCACATGGGGGGAGCGCTAGCGCTCCCCCCAGTTTCCCTTTCCTTGGACGAGGTGACCTCGTCCAAGGCACACGGGAACTGTAGCCTTGGACGAGGTGACCTCGTCCAAGGCACTGAACCGGTTAAGTCAGTAAAGACAGGAACAATTACGTATCCTACATGGAAATATATCATTGTACTTTGTATCGTAGAAAGGCGTAAAAAGATGTTAAACAAGGCTTTTATGCAGGGTATTGATATGTTTACTGGCAAATCTGTAAATTTAGGGTTTGAAAAATTATGGGACAGGTTTAAGAAATCCTTGCGCCCCACTACCGCCACCATGCATGCGCCGCTTTTAAAATACGGCGCACCATGGCGCAGGGTAGGAGGCAGTAGAGTCAGAATTTCTGATGCTATTGAGGTACTGTTCAGGGTTAGCACCAACATTTTGCTACTAACCCTGAACAGTACATAGGGCCCATGGTAACCAACGGTGTGCCCCCTTTTAACGCCTGCTCTGAGCAGACATAAAAAATGCACAATTTGTTTGCCCCCCCTAATGGCGGAATGCCCCCTTTGCATACATTATACCTGGCGCAGGCAAGGGGTTACAAAGTGGAGCAATGCATGCATTGCACAACTTTGTAAATCCGGTGCAGCTTTTTTGCCATAATGTTGCCACATTAGCGTAAACAAATGGCGTTAATGTGGCGATATTATGACGCAAGGGGCTCTTAAATCTGCCCTATGTTTTTCTTTCCTTAGGAAGGGAGGCATTGGGATATTGTAGGAAATCTTCTGTGTCTGTAAACAGTCTAATTCTTTATGGTACTACATCAATGATGACGCTTTCTAATGGGCAATTTTATACTACAGATCCGTAGACCGAGATAACAACTAACTGCACTGCATGAGTTGAATTTAAGCAAGGCATATTCACTTCTCTTAGAAGGATGGACTACTAGTTCCAGCATGCTTTGTGTTTCCTGAAAAACCAGGACATACTGCAAAGCACCTCATGAAATTGGTCCTGATGCTGCCTACTCCCAGGATAGTCAGGAGCTACCTGCAAAAGTGAGATAAAGAGATAGAAAGTGCTGGGTAGTGTAAGGGTGCATAAGGTGGAATCGTGAATAGACAGCCTTGCTATTCTGCAACTCCAGCATTCAGCAAAACATTTTGCCCCTGCACTTATGTTCTTTTACAAATTAAGCATGGTTTAAAAATAGTGGCACATAGGTATATAGAGGTTGATAATGTGCAATCAAATCTTGGTTTGCCCACCATAACCCTCAAGGACCAATTAGAAATGGGCTGTTAAATTGCCTGATATTTCCCGCCTAGAATGATCTGATCAGTGGACATCCATATTTGTTCTGGAGAGTGGGTGTAACTACTTCTGATTATAAGTTACTGGGGCATAACATTCTTGGGAAGTTGTTTTTCCAACAATTCATACTTTTTTCTCAGTTTTTGCTGGGTTTCAGTCAGACATTTTGCTTAGCTGAGCACCAGGAGCACCGGCCCACTTGCAATGGGCTCTTGAGTGTTATTAGTCTTGCGGCTTGAAAAAATTCACATTATCTGTACAGAATGGGCCTACAAGCCCCATATAGCTATAGATAGAGTTATGCAACTGTATCGATAATCAACAAATATGTAGGATATAGAGATCCCTTGGAATCTGTTGATAATTTAAACTCTTGTGAGAAAAAGATTGATTACTCCCCAAAGACTCGATTAGGCGGCACCCTGGTGAAAGCTGCTCACAGAGGACTTTCTTCTTACCTCGCTCATTGTTATGGTACCATTAGCATTGTTAGTTTGTTCCATTTCAGCAGAACATTGTTTTTTCTGTCTTGTGCTGGTCTTTTTTGCCAGTCATTATTATCAGTTATGTTAGCCCTACTGGTTATCTTGCTTCACAGATACCTTTTCCAGCCTTGACTTTTGCAATTTCTTTCAAGTTTCAACCATTTGTCCACTATTGAGAAGGAGCAGAGTAAAGGCTTTCTCCTTGCTTCGAGCAGCTCTAGGCCACATTGACTCTCTACTTGAAAGGTAGGCTTTCAGACCAATAACCCAACCTAAATATATCAGCCACGCTGTTTGATCAAACTCTGTAAATATAAATTTCAATACTACAGATGTCTGCTTCTTTGTTTCAGCATAATACATGCTTCCTCAAAATCAGTTGGTAGAAATGTATAGGCAATACCTCTTCTTCACAGTCTTGCCCAAATTAGTGGCCTCCTGCTTGTCAATGTCCTCTACTATTGCAAAAGCATCTCTAAGATTCATATACATGTTTTATATAGACATTGATAATACACCCAATCATTCCTAAGAGCATCACTGTCTCAGGTTTCCCAGTCTCCTACTCCCAGCTCAAAGCAGGCTTGAGTTGACCCTTCTTTAAATCCTTTCTCGATTTTTCAACCGGAAGTATTGGACCTGCCCATGAGATCACACCAGTGGCCTCTTGATCAATCACAGATCATCAATTTTACAGGAAGTAGCAAATTGCCTTTGTGGAAGTTGTTCTATTGAGTCTTGTTTCATGAGAGAGCATAGACTTTGGACTTGATGTACAGTTTATTATTAATAGAAACATTTCTATCTTCTTGAGAAAATGCACAGTAAGAAAATAATGCATTGTTTAAATTTCTTCTATCAATTGAAGTAGAGGAAATTCAGATAGTGTATTTTGCTCTGGATTTATAATATCCCCAATAAGTTAGAGGAATTCTATTACTTTTAAAATCTACATCAGCCTCTTGGTGTCAACTTTAAATAGGCGGCTAGCGGTTGATGCAGGTAGGCCATGTGCTACACACATAATGTCAAAGTTTTTTATCAGTTTATCAACTGCAGTTGTTCTCTGTGCCTTATTCTACCTTGGGTTGTATCAGAACAAGTGTCTGATTTATGACCATTTTATGGTCATTAATACATGTCTGGCTGCTTGCTCCTGCCTCTGGTTTCTTCCTCCAACTCCTTGCATTCCAGAATGGAATCCATAGATCAAATGATGCTTCGCTGCAGGCAGGCAGCATTTCCGTATACAACTTTATATCTTCCCCCAATTTCTAAAGAAAAGAATGTTAAAAAATTGAATGAATAACAATATTAAAATACATTTTAAATCATTAAGCTGTTATTTATCACATTTCATTAATTAGAAATTGTAGTTGAAGTATACTTCTGGCTGGACGTTGTTTTCTTTTATCATCTTCCTCTTTGGCTTGTTCTGGAGTTGCTTCATCTTTCAAAGAACATTCATTAGCTTTGACTAATTGTTTTCTTGAAACATGAAATATTTCTAGTGATGGACTTGGTCATAGATGCTGCATTAACTTGAAGAAACTGCAAAGGGTCTTTTTTACTTATTTTGAATTTATCTTACAACAACCCAGTCACCCAAAGCAACATCTGACCCTTTGTCATGTCTTCTGCAGTTTGGACTTTGCAAGATGGTCTCTCTGTGAAAATACTGTCATGTTCTTTTGCTACTGATTTCAGCATCTTTGGAAGTCTAGTCACTAACGTATGTACAAACATCAACTCTGAAGGTGTCTTTCCTGTTACACAATGCAGAGTTCCTCTGTAATCTCCAAGAATTTGGCACAGAGCTTGATGAATGGTGATTTGCACAATATTTGCTCATTGCATTGTTTTCTTTGTTCATAAATCTTTCAACCATTCCATGTACTTGTGTCCACCTAGCTGTGATCGTCCAATGATTTATTTCTAATTGCTGCATTAACTGTTTAAAATATTTTCCATGAAATGGGGGCCCACCATCCAACTTAAATGTAGTGGGTTTACCTCACTCAGAAAATATCTCATTTAGCCGAGGACGTACAGATGTTGATGCTGTAGATAGTGATTGTTGTACAACTAGAAAACATGAATACTCATCTATCATGACCAGTAAATATTTTCCAGAATCCATTGGACAGTGAAAATTAACAGCTACTGAGTCCCATATAGCATCAGGAAGTTTGCATATAACTAGCATCTCTGGAAATTAGTGTTGCCCAGTGAACTGGCACAGGTGGCTTGATTGAACAATGTTTTCTACAAGTACATCTTGCTCAGGAAACCAGATTTTATCCCTTAGAAATGTTCTAGTTTTTACTACACCTGTGGGACTTTCATGTGCTGGTTCAACAACTTTTTATTGTGTAGAGAATACAAAACTATAATCGGAGCTCTTCTGAGCAGCAGAACACTTGTAGACATCGATACTTAATTTTGAATATGTTTAAATGCTAAGATAACTTTTAGCTACAACATCTTTTGTACATTTGGTGGCATTAATGACATGTTTCCATTTGTTCTATATTATACAAATTGTTTCCTGAAGTGTGTTGTCTTCCAAAGTTGCTTTTGCAGTTTTAGTCTCTGGGATGCTATATTAAGACGAGTGTTCAATTATATAGTTGATATACAGTTCTGCCATTGTCACATTGCTTTCTGTTGTTGGAAGTGGGTGACCAGATCTATACAGTCAGCTGGATTATAGTCCTTACCTAGATTGTGTACAATTCTGTAGTCGTAGTCCATGAGATGACTACCACATCTTTCTATTCTTGGAGGTATTTTGCTTTAGGTTTCCCTAGAATAGTCAAAAGAGTTGAAGATCCTCAACTATTATGAATGGTTTGCCAAAAAGCGAATTATAATGTTTACTGGCCTACATAATTGCAAGACTTTCATGTTCATATTAAGAATATGCATGTGCTATTGTAGTTAGACTTCTGCTTGCATAAGGCACCAGGGGGCAGATGTAGGAAGCCTTTTGCGCCTCGCAAACGGGCGAAAAACGCAGTTTGCGAGGCGCAAAAGGCCAAACGCGATGCACAACCGCAAATTGCGAGTCGGTACCAACTCGCAATTTGAGGCTGCGACTCGTAAATAGGAAGGGGTGTTCCCTTCCTATTTGCGACCGCATCGCCATGCAGAGTTGCTTTGGGACCACAAATGCGGTTGCAAACCAACTCGCAGTTACCATCCACTTGAAGTGGATGGTAACGCATTCGCAAAAGGGAAGGGGTCCCAATGGGACCCCTTCCCCTTTGTGAATGTCAATAAAAATATTTTTTCAGAGCAGGCAGTGGTTCTATGGACCACTGCCTACTCTGAAAAAAACGAAACCCAAATGGTTTCGGTATTTTTTCTTTTTGCAGCTTGTTTTCCTTTAAGTAAAACGGGCTGCAAATAGAAAAAAAAAAACTGCTTTATTCAAAAATCAGTCATGGACATGGTGGTCTGCTGTCTCCAGCAGGCCACCATCCCTGTTTGTGCCTAGACTCGCTATGGGGTCGCAAACTGCGACCCAACTCATTAATATTCATGAGGTGGGTCTTTGCGACCCCATAGTGAGTCGCAGAAGGTGTCTGAGACACCTTTCTGCATCTCGTATTGCGAGTTGCAATTTGCGAGTCGCTATGACTCGCAAATTGCAAGTCACAATTTTTAACCTACCTACATCTGGCCCCAGATGTCTTGTAGAATCTTTTCTAATTTGAGTTGTGTAGGAGGCTGGCCTGGCTTATAGTGGGTCCCTTGTGGTACTTACACCTTGTGCCAGGTCCAGTTATCAGTAGATTAGAGGTGTTCTAGCAGCTTAGGCTGATAGATGTAGCTATAGCAGAGCAGCTTAGGCTGAGCTAGGAGACATGCAAAGCTCCTACTATACCACTTATATCATATAGCACTATATCACAAGAAAACACAATACTCAGAGTTACTAAAAATAAAGATACTTTATTTTTAGTGGCAATATGCCAAAAGTATCTCAGAGGATATACTCCCTTAGGAGGTAAGTAATATACACAGAATATACACACAAACCAAAATCAGGTAAGTAAACAGTTAGAAAAGTAGTGCAAACACTGTAGAACACAACAGAATGTAATATGAGACAATTGGCCTAGGGGCAACACAAACCATACACACTAAAAGTGGAATGCGAACCACGAGTGGGCCCCAGGCCTAGTGTAGCGTGTAGAGGGTCACTGGAGGTGTAAGAAAACACTAAGGGTGTCCAAGATACCCCACCCCAAACCCTGAAAATTAGGAGTAAAGTTACCTTACTACCCCAGAAAGACAGTAAAGTCGAGATAGGGGATTATGCAAAGGCAACAACTGACTGCAAAGCACTAAAGATGGATTCGTGGACCTGAGGACCTGCCAAGTCACGCAAGTGTGCAGGGGGGCTGGAGCACACTAAACCCCGGATGAAGCTACAAAAGGGCTGCCTCTGGGTGGAAGAAGCCAAAGATTCTGCAACAACGGAAGGGGCCAGGAACTTCTCCTTTGGTCAGAAGATGTCCCACGGCGTGCTGGAGAATGCAGAGTTGTTTCCACGCAGAAAGACCACAAACAAGTCTTGCTAGCTACAAGAGTCGCGGTTGAAGGTTTTGGGTGCTGTCAGGGCCCAGGAAGGACCAGGAGGTCGCCTCTTGGAGGAGGAGACAGAGGGGGCGCTCAGTAATACAAAGAGTCTACACAGAAGCAGGCATCACCCGCAGAAGCACATGAACAGGCGTTCAGAAGATCTGAGCACAATGGTCGTCTCAGCACAACAAAAGAGGGTCCCATGAAGTGGGAGTCTAACTCAGCGAGTTTAGCAATGCAGGACAGAGTGCTGGGGACCTGGGCTGTGCTGTGCACGAAGGAAGTCTTGCAAAAGTGCACAGAAGCCCTAGCAGCTGCAGTTCACAAAGTACACAGGTTTACTGTCTGGCGTGGGGAGGCAAGGACTTACCTCCACCAAATTTGGACAGAAGGGCCACTGGACTGTCGGGGACACTTGGACCCAGCTCCTGTGTTCCAGGGACCACGCTCATCAGGATGAGAGGGGACCCAGGGGACCGGTGATGCAGATGTTTGGTGCCTGCATTGGCAAGGGGAGGATTCCGTTGACACATGGGAGATTTCTTCTTGGCTTCCAGTGCAGGGTGAAGGCAGACAGCCTGCACCACCAGGAAACAGTCGAGAAAGCCAGCAGGATTAGGCGCTACAATGTTGCTGGTAGTCATCTTGCTACTTTGTTGCGGTTTTGCAGGCGTCCTGGAGCAGTCAGCGGTCGATCCTTGGCAGAAGTCGAAGAGGGAGATGCAGAGGAACTCTGGTGAGCGCTGGCATTCGTTATCTGATGAGAAACCCACAGGAGAGACCCCTAATAGCCCTCAGAAGAGGATTGGCTACAGAGATAGGTAAGCACCTATCAGGAGGGGTCTCTGATGTCACCTGCTGGCACTGGCCACTCAGAGGTCTTCATTGTGCCCTCACACCTCTGCATTCAAGATGGCAGAGGTCTGGGACACACTGGAGGAGCTCTGAGCACCTACCTGGGGGAGGTGCTGGTAAGGGGAGTGGCCACTCCCCTTTCCTTTGTCCAGTTTCACACCAGAGCAGGGCTGGGGGGATCCCTGAACCGAGTAGACTGGCTTATGCAAGGAGGGCACCATCTGTGGCCTTCAAAGCATTTCCAGAGGCCAGGAGAGCATACTCCTCTCAGGCCCCTAACACCTATTTCCAAAAGGAAAGGGTGTAACACCCTCTCTCAGAGGAAATCCTTTGTTCTGCCTTCCTGGGACTGGGCTGCCCAGGACCCAGGGGGGCAGAAACCTGTCTGAGGGTTGGCAGCAGCGGTAGCTGTAGAGAAAACCCCAGAGAGTTAGTTTGGCAGTACCTGGGGTCCATGCTGGAGCCCCGGGGATCCATGGAATTGTCCCCCCAATACCAGAATGGTATTGGGGTGACAATTCGATGATCCTAGAAATCTTACATGGCCATGTTCGGAGTTACCATTGTGACGCTACATATATGTATTGACCTATATGTAGTTCACATGTGTAATGGTGTCCCTGCCCTGAACAATGTGGGGGCACCTTGGCTAGTGCCAGGGTGCCCTCACACTAAGTAACTTTTCACCTAACCTTCACTAAGTGAGGGTTAGACATATAGGTGACTTATAAGTTACTTAAGTGCAGTGTAAAATGGCTGTGAAATAACGTGGACGTTATTTCACTCAGGCTGCAGAGGCAGTCCTGTGTAAGAATTGTCTGAGCTCCCTATGGGTGGCAAAAGAAATGCTGCAGCCCATAGGGATCTCCTGGAACTCCAATACCCTGGGTACCTAGGTACCATATACTAGGGAATTATAAGGGTGTTCCAGTGTGCCAATGAGAATTGGTAAAATTAGTCACTGGCCTGAGGTGACAATTATAAAAGCAGAGAGAGCATAAACACTGAGGTTCTGGTTAGCAGAGCCTCAGTGATACAGTTAGGCACCACACAGGGAACACATACAGGGCACACTTTATGAGCACTGGGGTCCTGGTTAGCAGGATCCCAGTGACACAGGCAAAAAGAAACATATATATAAGTAGAAATGGGGGTAACATGCCAGGCAAGATGGTACTTTCCTACAAGTTGTGCTAAATTGCCCCTAATCCAACTGGGCTCATGTCCCCAGTAAATTCGGTGTACACTTTTGAATCAAAATAAGCCATGGTTTCTGCTGATGTCTCCCTTTCTTTAATTCTGTTTAAAGTGTCTTCATTTGCTTGAGTCCTGTTAAAACGTTGTCCTTTCTTTGTTAATTTCCTTATTGGTGCATTGATTGTTGCAAATTGAGGAATTCACCATATCTAAAAAACATCTCAATTCACAAACATCAGTTGTCATGAGACTATCACACATGAAATCCATTTTTGTGGGATCAGGACATATTTCTTACTTTGAGAAAATGTTACCAAAAGAATTCAGTTTTGTTTATCCAACTCACATTTGCCCCTGTTTAAAGTTAGACCTGCTTCAGTTAAGCATTTGCATACTTGTTTAAGTGCTTGATTGTGTTCTTTTTGATTCTTGCCACAGACAACAATCTCATTGCTGTAATTAAAGCAGTTCTTTGCATGTCTAAATACTTTACCTACAATTTCTTGAAAAACATTTCTCTGCAGATGAGGATATTTCAAAATTTAGAGCCTGATTTAGATCTTGGCTCACTGTGTGCCTTAATGAACCCGAGACAATGCTGCCACCACTTTTCCACTGCCAAAGTTGTTTTTCACTGTTACAAGGCCCATCTCTCTCATAGGATAACATGGGAGCTGCCTTTAAATATCGTTTAAGTGCAGTTTCCCTTTGGGAGCAGATAGGGACTCGGAGTTTAGGGTCTCTGAACTCACAATTTAAAAATACATCTTTTGGTAAATTGTTTTTTAGATTGTCAGTTTGACAATGCCACTTTTAGAACGTGGGCATTTTCTTGCTTAAACCATTCTGTTGTTCTTCCTGCTTGTGTATTCCCTGTCTTGGTCAGACTGACAGTTGGGCTGTTTGGGAATCCCCTCTAAACAGTGACACAAAGGGAGCTGGGGTGTAGCCTGCGTATCCTGACGGGCCATCTCGGCTAGAGTGGAGGGAGGTGTGGCCACTTACACCTGAAAGGGCTGTGCCTGCCCACACACAATGCAGTCTCCAACCTCTGGTGTGAGACTGGAGCATGGCCTGGGCAAGGCAGGATTTTGTGAACAACAGAGACTTTCCTTTGAAGTTTGCCTACTTCAAAGACAGAAAGGGGTATAAGTAGTGGACCCAAAACCCCAGATTTTCAGATTACTTCTGGAACCAAGAGGAACCTCTGCCAAGGAGAAGAGCTGAAGCGCTGGAGGAGGAGTACTGCCCCTTTGCCTGTGACTGTGCTTTGCTGGGTTGGCCTGCAGTTGCTGCGTCTGCCTGAAAGAGGACAAAGACTGGACTTATGGTATATTCCTGCTTGTGAAGTGTCTCAAAGGGCTTGGACTGAGCTTGCCTCCTGTTTTGAAGTCTCAGGGCCATCAAAGACTTCCTCTGACAGCACCAGGACTCACTGCTGAGACTCCTGCCCTGCCAAGTGGTGCCCTCTCCAATCCCTGGTCCCTTGAAGTGTGAAGCTGGTAGAACAAGGACTGAAATCCACGCACAGGAAGCAGTGCAGAGAAAGTTTTGATGCACCGCCTGCAACACAGCTGTAAAAACGAAGGGCCACCCACCTTGCAGCTGAAATTGACGCATCACCTACCCGCATCACGGCTGGAAAAACGCTGCAACACCAACTTGAGGCTGCTGAAAATAACCCAATTTTCCTTCACTGTGCGGCCGGATTTCTCAGGCATCAGAGTCATTGTGAACCTGCGCGGATCCGAGGTGCCCCATCTGGATAACGACGCATCGCTCTCTTGCAGGAGAGAAAAACTACGCATCACCTACCCGATCAAGAAGAAATGACGCACAACCTCACTTGTGAGTAAGGAATTGGTTTTTGGATGCATTTACTTTTGACACAAACCGGGTACTTTGTGTAACAACAACGATTCCATTGTTTTCTATGAAGTAAGATTTTATTATTTTGAAAATTCATAACTTTACTTGTGTATGTTAGACTTTTGTCATTTTGGTCTTGTTTGATTTAGATAAATATTGCCTGTTTTTCTAAACTGGTGTGGTGTCCATTTTGTAGTGTTTTCACTGTACTACTGTGCGTGTTGGTACAAATTCTTTACACACTGCCTTTGAGATAAGCCTCACTGCTTGTGCCAAACTACCAAGGGGGTGAGCAGGGGTTATTTAAATGTGTATCTATATTGCCCTAACTACAGTGAGGGTCCCTGCTTGGACAGAGTGAAAACTGACTGCCAACCAGAGACCCTGTTTCTGACACACGTAACTATGTCAACAACGTGGCACAAACAGCATTTGGCTGTGCGCAACGTAGGGTTGGGTACTGTGCTCAACCCCCTCCGGTTGGCCAGAACACTACCACTGATGGCCTTTGTCCGTGCATGCACTCAACATTCCACAGGCATCCAAATCCCTTCCGCCCACAGTCCTTTTAAAAAAAAAAAAAAGATTTTCAAAATCTCACTGGACTCTCACGACAGCCTTGCGGGAGCCAATTCATTTGTCTGTGCTCCCACAAGACTCTCTGACCTGCTTCCTTTTTGCCTGATTAAGAAGCACTGGATCTGCATCTGTTGAACCCAGGGTCCCAAAGTGACTCCAATGGCTAGCTGGCTGGCCTCCTGACTTGCCTTTCATGATTTTACTGATGTTCCGATTTGTCATCTTAAATTCTTTTGATGTTTCCATAGTTGCACATATTTTGCAGTCTTTATACGTTTACTTAACCAAAGTTCTTTTGTCTAAAATGGTTACGAACATATGTTTTTAATTTTAATGCTGTTTGCCTTTTCATAGGTTAACACGGGATATTAGGATCACTTTTTTAATATTCTCCAATTCTTATGTAGTGTTTTTATTATTTTTGGTGACTCTTTTGTCAGTGTTAGAATCAATCTTATTTCATTATTGTCACAGTTTTACTTTCTCATGATCTTTCTTTGTTATAGGAAGTTCTTTCCTGTCCAATGTTGACTTGCGCCTCAGGGACAGAAGGCTCAAACAAACTCAACTCCAGCACCTGGATTCTGCCATTGGTGAGTCTACCCTGCCAAGTGGTGCCACCCCAGTCCTGGACCCTTACAAGTAGGCTCTGCCAGCCTCAGAGGTTACAGTACAACTGATGCATCTCCTTTACGGGGCGGGGCAATCCGGAACAAAACTGATTCATTGCCATTACTGCATAGATCACCCTGTTGCAAAGACTCACATTGCATAACAGCCCCATCTGAACCACCACTGTGCATCACACAAGCACTCTACGATGGACTCGGCACCACAGCCTCACAGCTCTAGCTCATCACCCTGACTGCCTGATGCATTCTTGATGCCGGACTTCACATTGCAAGACCTCACCGATGGGATACCTGACAATGATGCAGGACATTGCATCTCAGCTTGCCACATCTCGGAACCAACAAATCACTTCAGGTGCACAACTTATCTTCGGCAAGGACCCTCCCAATGCTCCACCTCTCAGGATTTAGGATACTTTATTCAGGGGGCCTAACTGGGTACCTGCAGCTGGTCCGCTCTTTATTGTGGTTGGCCTAAACGTGTGTCTTTGTCTCTGTCAGGCACAACCAGATACCTACAGTTGATGCTTTAGCCTTTTGGTGCTATTTTCACTGAAATCTTACCTCTGGTTCTACTGATTTAATTCTTGCCATTTTGGTCTTTATTAAAAATACCTCTACATTCCTAGTTTAGTGGGGGATTATTTTGTGTGGTGGTTTTCACTTTATTACTGTCTCAAGTGTTGCACAAATATTTTATACATTGCCCCTATGTTAAGACTGACTGCTCTGCCCCAATTTACCAGAGGGGTGAGCACAGGTTAAGTTAGGGTTTGCTTGTGTCTCACCCTAGAAAGGATTGTGTTTGCTACTCACATCCCGTCAGTCCAATATCTATCTATCTATCTATCTATCTATCTATCTATCTATCTATCTATCTATCTATCTATCTATCTATCTATCTATCTATCTATCTATCTATCTATCTATCTATCTATCTATCTATCTATCTATCTATCTATCTATCTATCTATCTATCTATCTATCTATCTATCTATCTATCTATCTATCTGTCTATCTATCTATCTGTCTGTCTATCTATCTATCTATCTATCTATCTATCTATCTATCTATCTATCTATCTATCTATCTATCTGTGTGAAAGCACAGGAAATATGCAAGACGCACTTGAATCAAAGCACACAATGGAAAACCAAAGCTTTTCGACTTTGAACTGGTCTTGTTCATGGTTGAATAACAATCCCTCAAAACTGTCTTTTAATCCCATGAAAAAGTCCATTGATCTCTTATGTAAATAGTGTATTGATAGGTATTCCTGGGACATGTGGCCCCATCCCCTTCAGTCACCACAGTGTTTGAAATCACAAGCTCAGAACAAATATTATACGATGACAACAGGTTTCACCAGGTTGTCTCAACAAAGTTGAGTTCCTTTCTAAGGTTCTAATTTTCTTAGGGCTACTTTTATATCCTGTCCTCTTTCATTATTATCAATCACCTAAATACCATATACCTTTAGTTCTTGTCCAATCCATGTCATGTGCCTTTTGAAAATATCTTTCTACTGAGAAGTTCCTGTTCTTGTTTGTTATTATGTTGTCTGCTCCAGACGTCTTTTTTTTACTTCACTCTTATAGGGAGATTCTTTTTGTGATTTTACTGATGCTCCGATTTGACATGTTAAATTCTTTTGTTGTTTCCATAGTTTCACATATTTTGCAGCAATTACACATGTTTACTTAACCAGAGCTCTTTTGTAGTTTTTCTAAAATGGCTATAAACCAATGCTTTTAATTCCGTTTGCCTTTTTATAGGCTACCATGGGATATTAGGATCACTTTAATATTATCCTATCCTTATGTACTGTTTTTATTATGTTTAGTGACTCTTTTGTCCTTGTTAGAATCAATCTTATTTCATTATTATCACAGATTTACTTTCTCATGGTCTTTCTTTCTTTCTTTGTTATAGGAAGGTTTTTCCTGTCGGATGTTGCTCTTCTTTCCATACTCTTCAATAACAGATTTAAGGGTAACCCCTCTTTAATAATCTCATTACGTTTTCATTGTTTCATTTCTCTAATTTCTTTCTTTTTGAACAGTTTCTTCTGACCCTTAAGAAGTCACCATATGGAATGGTATCTTTCTGTTGGTGAAAACTCTTACAATGCCATACATTGTTTGTGGCTATCTGTTTTTGATTTAGGGCGATTTAAATAGGCCTTTTCATCTATGCATATTTCTGTGTCCAGAAGAACTAGCCTCTCATTGTTTTTTTTTCACAGGTGAATTTCAAATTTAAATTATCTGTGTTGAGTTTCTTGTGCTGAAATACCCCCTGGGTGCTGTCCCAGATGATCAATAAAGTGTCAAATATTTTTAAGCAGGCTATGATCTTATTCATGATATCTTCATTTCCCCCCATGCTATATTTGTCTTTCACCATCTAACAGTGAGATCAGCAATCATTGGGGAGAAAAACACTCCAATGGATATTCCAAGCTTTTTTCTGAAATGGTTCCATTAAAAATGATAGATTTGCATCATCTCCTCAATCACTTGTATTTGAATTTGCTGATAGTACTGTGTATTTTGTTGATTAAAGAAGTATCAATGTACTTTCAGGCCTACGTCATGTTTTATGCTAGTGTATAGTGACATCACATCCATTGCCATCAGTTGGTAGGAATTGCTCTAAAGAATGCCTTGCTAGTGTGTAATCAAACCTGTGGTGTCCCTCAAACATGACCTCAAATCCTTTGCTAAGGGAGCTATGAAATGGTCAATATATGTTGCAGTGTTCTCTTGCATGGTGCCTTTTGAGGAGACGACTGAGCACCCTGGTGGGCTAGTCCTACTTTTATGGACTTTTGGTAGGTAATATATTGTGAGCAGGACTGAATTTCTTGGTGTTAAAAATCTGAATTCCTCTTGCTTTGGTAAACCTTGATCTTTCTCGTTTCTTAATTTTTCATTATATCACTGTTCCCATTATTTTATAGCATTTACTTGTAGACGTTTACTGCACATTGCATCATTCAGCTGTCTTTCTGCTTCATTTATGTACTGAGCCTTGTCTAGAATCACAATATTAGCCTTGTCAGATTGTTTTATTTCAAACATAGGGGGTTATTACAACTTTGGAGGAGGTGTTAATCCGTCCCAAAAGTGACGGTAAAGTGACGGATATACCACCCGCCGTATTATGAGTCCATTATATCCTATGGAACTCGTAATACGGCTGGTGGTATATCCGTCACTTTACCGTCACTTTTGGGACGGATTAACACCTCCTCCACAGTTGTAATAACCCCCATAGTGTTTTCTTTCAATGTTTTATTGCTTCTCTCTTTACTCAGATTATCTCCATGTCTCCAATCTATACTCAATTTTTCCAAATCTGTAATTACCATTTTGTGGAAGATACCAATCCTGTTCCCCTTCAATATGTTTGGACAAAACCTAGATTTAGGTTTTCTTTGGCTCTCTCTCTCTGCTAGCCAATACGAGTATGTTTGTTCCTGACTCATGTAATAGTAATGTTGGTTCACTTATTGTCTCTATCCTGTTCTTTGAAGTTTATTCCTCTAATGTACACAGTACCTCAACATCTTCAATTGTGAGAATACTGGCTGGTTTCCCTTGTGTCTACTGAGACTTTGTTGTTCATTATGAAATTTAATTAGTTTCAACTTTCTAACATACTCGAATATCTTAATTCTACTATCTGCATAATATAAGTGCAATGTTGAGCATAAATGTCACCATTTCCAATAGCTTTTCCTCCATTTAGTTTGGAATATATTTTGATAATTTTACTATTGTCATTTCTGAGTTTGTCAAATCCCTATCTGCTAGTTTTTCCGCGTTGTTCTCTTGAACTTTGTTCCATCTCTTCTTTTTGCTCCCTCGTCTAGATTTCCTCTTCTTCGTCCTCTTCCATGGCCTCTCATTCTGTTGTTTTTGTGTAATGTAGAACAAGAACAAGTAGATCACGGACTCCCACTTTTAGTCTAGTGATTTCACGCAACTGGTAGAGTACACATGAGGGGATAGATATATGTCAATTGTGTGAACCACTTGAGTAACAGTTTTAGCATTTCAAAGATAAGCCAGTAGTAAGCAGCTGCATTGTACATAGGTAGAATCAATGGCTATAATATCCAAGTGGAATACACTAAATGAATTCCGTTGAGCTTAGGCAGATAAAGTTCACACATAGTTCAGCAGGTAATGTAAATCTTGGTGTAATGTTGTCTAGTTGTTATAGGTAGTCAACACCATCCATGGAGCATATTCCAAAGATGAGTTTGCATATTAATCACATGGATGATGTGTATAAATGCCTCAAGCTTTCAAATAGTTATGAGGCAGGAAGGAGAATCGGATAACAGCCAGGAATAGCTACAAATTCATGGGGCAGATACAGTGAGGATCCAAAGTAAAAAAAAAAGTTTCTCAGACCTAAATGGGATAAGTATTTTGTAACATTTAGTAAAGGCGTCAAGCAACAATCGACTGATTAATGCTTCATGTTATATCCTTTTGGAGATGAAGGTTTCTTTTGTCCATTAGCATCTGGGTTCACTTTATCTCAATAAATGGTGTGAGCTGTCATTAGAAAACTATGCCATGGGGACACAAGCAATTAGTAGGTAGGCAATTTGTGTCAGTTTTCAATTCAAACAAAATAGTAGGGTTGCCATGATTCAACAGATGGTTAAATGTGCTTTTAATTTATACTCCTAAAGTAAGCATTAGGCATATAGGGGGTCATTACGACCTCGGCGGTCTTTTCAAAAGACCACCGAGGCCGCGGGAGACAGAATACCGCCATTGCCGGCGGTATTTCTGTCTCTCTATTATGACATTTCCGCTGGGCCAGCAGACGGTAACAGTGTTGTCACATCAACATTGCAGCCGGCTCGTAATAGAGCCGGCGGCAATGCTGATGTGCAGCGGGTGCAGTAGCACCCGTCGCGCATTTCACTGCCCGAAATTCGGGCAGTGAAATGCGCGACGGGGCTATGCCTGGGGGCCCCTGCACTGCCCATGCCAAGTGCATGGGCAGTGCAGGGGCCCCCGGGGGCACCCTAAGTCCCCTTACCGCCGGCCTTTCCATGGCGGTGTGTACCGCCATGGACAGGCCGGCGGTCGGGGACTCATAATCCCCAGGGCAGCGGTGCATGCACAGCTGCCCTGGGGATTATGACCGCCAGGCGGAATCCTGGCGGCAAAGTGGAGGGGCCGGTGGTATGGCCGTGGCTTTTCCGCCACGGTCATAATTGCTGGCGGAACATCGCCAGTGTTACCGTCAACATACCGCCGGCCGCCAGGGTCATAATGACCCCCATAGTGCCTCATGTACTAAGTGGCATAACTTTTCTAAATACACTGAATCCATTTTTTGTTGTTTTGCAAATGGTTCTTTAAATTATTAAATGGGTTTAGGAAATGTTGAGGAATCGCTATTGGAATAGGATGTTCTAAAGACGTTCCTTCCAAATACTGAATCCTTAAGGTATGTATTAATGTTTTGCACCCAAAATAGTGCAGCAAAACATTAATATTTCACTTCCAACTCAAAAGGGATTTGCAACCCATTCGCAAAAAGGAAGGGCCCCCCAAATGACGCATTGCACTTTTTCAATGATGAAAACATATTTTTCTCAAGTAGGTTGTGGTCCAGGTTTGTAATTTCTTTTTTTTAACTTCAGCCTATTTTCCTTTTAGGAAAATTGGCTGCATTAAAAACAGATTGCTTTCTTTAAAATCAATCATAGATATGATGATCTGCTAACCCCAGCAGGTCACAGTGCCTGTGAATGTAGCCAATCATAATGGATCACAATTTGCGACTTACCTTATTAATACAATGAGATAGGTCAAATTGCAACCAACTAGAAGTCTGTATTTTGTGTACTGAGCTACATAGGTCCGTTCAGAAATAAAAAATGCATTTGTTAAGAAGTCAGAGCGCTAATTTCAACACTTTTTACCTAATGCATTCTTTGTACATGAGGCCCATAAAAATAATTAATCAATGGTAAATTAATGTACACATAGGAGAAACAAAGATGAACAGGGACAGGAAGGATCATTACTGCATGAATCCTTCAGTTACACTAGAAGGACTTAATGAATTATAGGTAAAATTAGTAATATGTAGTCAAAGGAATAGAGACAATTTCAACACTTATTGTGAAATGATTGGATCAAAAGAGTCACAATACTTCTCTGGCTGTGTGTAGTAACATCAATGAGAGAAGGCACAAAATTGGTAAATGTTGACAATGGACTAGAGACCGTTTTGCTTCATGCTGTGAAATGGTTCGATTGTAAGGGCTACAGGTACTTCTCTGTCAGTATGTAGCAAAGTTGATGCAAGAAGGAGTCAGTCTTACAGAGAAAGTTGGGGTATACAGTATATACAATGTTAAATATGGAAAATAATGTAGCTATCAATATGCAGATTATTGGAGGTAATAGGTATTTAGGTGAAAAATAATACATGCATTCTAATGGTACACATTTTAATTGTGCTGAGATTCAATATTACAAAGGCTAAGTGCAGTGGTTATTTATTGTAGATTATGGTTCGAATGGCCCACACACTATAACGAGACTGACAAAATAATTAATTGTTGTCCTTATAGGGGTTACTCCTAATGATAACATGTCCTTATACATCAACAGGTATGGATTAAATGGGCAATTGGATAATTTATACATGCACTGGGTCTACTTTATTTAAATCACTGGGTTAGTAAACTGTACAGGTAATAATACCTTAAGGTATGTTTTGCATACATTTGTGACAGAATCAATGTCAATGAAATGGAATTTGCTATCTTAAATTAAGAATATTTGCGTGTTATAGTAATTTGTCATTTAATCTTTAGATTTCTCGAGTATTTATTGAATAAAGTTAAGTTTTTACATTGTGGATTTTTTATTATATATATTGCACAAAGAGTAAAGAGTTAATAACATGCCTAATACTACCTCTAATGATAAACAATTGTTATATTAAATTTGGAAATCAGGAAGGATTTTACCTGCAACAAATAGGGCCTCTATGAAAATAAATTAGGCTTCCATGAATTGGCCATATAAGTGTCTTTGTTGAGCTTCCATGACTGTTCTAATATTTCCAAGGTCAGCAGCTTTTGATCCTAGATAGATAATGAGATCTACTTACCTGAAGAAACTTCTAGAATAATAACGTATACATTTTGTGATTGATTTACATATAGCACATCTGTTTAATTAATGTACACATTGAGTCCACAATTTTCACTTACATTCATGAAATATGTCAGGTGGGAGGGTAAAAATAGTGTATATCTCTGTCCCTTAGTGTTTTTAGTTACACATGTTTAAAACTTCCTATAACGTTAAGTAAGTAAACAGTAACCTATGCCCTGAGGCCTACAAGGCACTGTGGCATAGTGTTTAAAAGTGGAACATGCAAAATATATTAACATACATTTTTTTATAGTTGACAGAGATTCAACATACAGTTTAGGGAATAGGGCAAGGTAGCTTTGCCATAGTCAGAACGTTTATGTTTAAAATAATACTTATGAAAACTAGTTGAAAAATAAAGCGCAAACATTTATTTTTTGTTGCATTTAGCTACATAGTAAATATTAATTTATTGGCAAACTTAAGTTTTTTGCACAAATCACCCAAAAATGGCTACTGGTATAGTTGTTACATATTGCTTCTGAACTGGAAGCCCCAAAAACAGTTTTGCCAGCCACCCTCTTGCTTTGGTATCTCCATTTATTTAGATTTCTTTTAGCACAGAACCGTGCCTAGATGGGTGTGAAATACTGATGTTCTATGTCTAAAAAGCAATGACCCATTTGGTGCAGAACCCCTTCTGATAGCCTTCTGTTGGCAGGTCAATTGAACTATAATTGCAACCTCCCAGGAATCACCACAATTCGCTTGTCTGGTTGTTGTGTAAAGAAGGAGAGGCAAAAGGCATGAACATGGGAAGGCAGAGCCCTTTGGAATTTAAATCCACATGTCAAGCTAAAACTAATGTAACTGGGATTTCGAAGGGGAACTTCTCATAAACTCACAGTCTCTTCATACTCAGCATGGTATAATAGGCACAGAGCCTATGTGAGTTGGGATTCCATGGATATGAAGATAGTAGTACTATATTTTACTAGGCGACCCTTTGAGCAGATCTTCCATTACCTTGAAAAAAACTGGGAATTGTGTTTTCTGATTTTTACATATGAAAGTACTGAAAGGTTAGGCAGTCAACAGCCTGGGAATTTTACAAGAATTGGTTCTTGAATTTGGCCTTCTGCTCTGTTGCTGTTATAACCTGGGGCTCCAACCACCTGTAAATTAACCCACAGCTGTTATTTAGTGATTTCAATAAGAAGCCCTCTGTTGGAGTATGCCCGTCTGCCTGAGGAAGGACTGCGGATATTAATAATTTTTTCTCTTTAGCCAAAACACTGAAGGTTGTTGTCAATGATTGGAAAATATGCTCTCCTAAATTCCACAGGGAGATAAAAAACAAGAATGCATTTTTGAAGAAGAATCAGAAGGCAATTAGGATTCCATTTGCCTAGAGTCTTTGCTAAAGACAATGGACAAGCTTCTCTCCCACTGCAATCTCTGACCCTGCTTCTGTAGAAAGTGGAAACCTGATATCTCTATTTTCTCTTAGATTAGCCTGTCACTTTGCGCCAAGATAGCAGCGGTAATCCCAGGATTTCTTATGGCAAATGCTTCCATTACCTTAGAACCTACAAGTTGTCAGTTGCAGATAGCAAATGGCATCATTGCTGGTGATTCTAGATCAGTACATAGCTTTTGGATCCACAGATCATGGCATTTGAGTTGACTAACTGCAGAATGCACCTGACAATAGAACTCACTAGCTTGTCTCTATGTTAGCAGGACTATGCCCTATTATAGCGATGTGAAGGCTCCATAGACGAAATCTGAACATAAGGTCCTCAGGGATAAGTACTGCCATTAGTGATCTTTAACATGTGCATTAATCCCCTGAAAGGTTTGATAGCTCAGTTCAGAGTGGGTTTTCCGATCTTTAGATACCACAACTAAATATTTTTCAAAATCTTGATCATCAAGTGAAGGATTTAGGTACACTTACAAATTTCAAAGATTCAGATCACAAATGTATTTGGACTGGTGGGCATTGAATACCAGTAAGGTGATGCTAACACTAGCCTCTAAATATTGCATCGAAGAGATTTCTAAATATCAAAATAAGACAGCAACTGACAGAACCATAAAAGTCATATTTGATAAATAACACAGCAGAAAAGTTCACATCAATCTGGTAATCAAGAACTGCAGTCATTACTTTGTATTCCATGAAACTCAAGGTAATTTCTAAAAGAGAAGGCAAAAATTACAGTTACAAGTCTGGCTGTCACTAGACCACCAGACTCGTGGTGGTAGTCTGGACCGCTGCTACTGTGGCAGTCTGACCACACATCACGATCCTGGTCCAACCGCTAGGGTACCGCAGTCTTTGCCAGGATTGGTGATCCCGACGGCCTGACGGCAGGTGCAGGTTGCAATGAGCTAGTCCGGTGCTGCACACAGCACCACCCTGCTGATTACAACCTGGTTCTCTACCAGCCTCTTCATGGTGGTTTCATCGCTATGAAAAGGCTGGTGGAGAACAGGTGCAGGGGGCCCTGTGCAGACAGTGAGCATTACAAGGGTACTGGTGCCCCCTGCGGGCTCAACTATGAGCCGGCGACAATGCTTCTGCCACTTCCCTGCTGGGCTGATGGGTGGGAAACCTTTGTTTCTGCCGTCAGCCCAGTAGGAAAGTCATGATGGTTCCAGTGGGGAGGTTGCTACTACAGTGGCGGCGACCCTGTCAGGAGTTTGGTGGACGGGTCTTCCCCTCCACCAAACTCGTAATCAGGGCCTACATTTCTACACAGGAAGGCTCTATAACATTGGAGCAGTAATGTATTACCATGCTTGATGTGATTCAGGAAATGACTTAAAGCACTTTTCTTCACCCAGTAAGGAAAGAATATATAACTTTAGCCTTTTACTGTGCACCAACATGGGTTACAAGCATTGACCAGAAGCTACAAAACCCATAGGTATAGAAGTATTTTCTTTCAAATTCTCTGCAAACATAAAAAAATATAAGAAATAAAATATTTGTTATCCAGTAAGTTAACTTTGGAAGGAACATTTTTTATTTCATCATTGAAAAAATAACTACGTCACCATTAATCAACCAACATGTGTTTTGAACAAAATCTACTTCTTTAAGTTTATACATTGCAGATAAATTACAGTTCGTAAAAACTATAAGTTTTAAAAATATTAGATAATATAATTTTTCCAGTTTGGTAACCTATTTAAATATTAGGAATTAAGTTCATATATCTATCAATGTCATTTGAACATATTTGTTACTGCACATATGCTAGATATATATAATCACTATTTCAATAATTAGTGTATTTTAACATATTTTGGGCCTGATTATGAAGCTGGCAGTTTTGAGACCGCCAGCATCTTGATGGTGGTCAGGACCACCGCTGCTGTAGTAGTCAGACCGCCACTATGCGCTCAGACTGCCAGGGTACTGCTGTCTCCGCTGGGATCAGTGATCTCGATGGGCTGACAGTGGTGGAGGTCGGAATCAGCCTGGGCGGCACTGACTTCAGCACCACCCTGCTGATTACGACCTGGTTCTCCGCAAGCCTTTTTATGATGGCAACACTGCCATGAAAACACTGGCAGAGAACTGGTGCCTGGGGCCACAGGAGGGCCTCTGCAATGCCCATGCACTTGGCATGGGCAATGAAGGGGTCCCCTTACCCAGCACCCTCGCAATGCTTACTGTCTGCTGATTACAACCTGGTTGTCTGCCAGACTTTTCAAGATGGAATCACCGCCATGAAAAGGCTGGCGGAGAACAAGTGCATTGGGCCAAGGGGGGGACCCGGCACTGCCCATGCACTTGGCATGGGCAGCGCAGGGGTTCCCCTGCCCAGCACCCTCGCAATGCTGTGCAGACAGTGAGAATTGCGAGGGTTCTGGTGCCCCCCTGCGGGCAGGAGCATTGCCACCGGCTTGATTATGAACCGGCAACAATGCCGCCGCCACTTTCCCACTGGGCTGACGGGCAGAAACCTTGGAAGTATTGGTTTCCGCCTGCTGGCCTAGTGGGAAACCGGCTAAAGCATTGTCTCCAGCTCGTAATCGAGCCGGCGGCACTGCTGTAGCCTGCATGGTGCACCAGCACCCTCACAGTGTTCACTGTCTGCAAAGCAAACAGTGAACATTGCAAGGGTGTTGGTCAAGGGGGGCCCTGCACTGCCCATGCCAAGCGCATGGTTAGTGCAGGAGCCTCCCCTGGGGCCCCATGAACCCATTCTCCGCCAGCCCTTTCACGGCGGTGGTACTGCCATGAAACCGCTGGCGGAGAAGGGGGTCATAATCCCCAGGGTAGCGCTGCTTGCAGTGCTGCCCTGGCAGATTAGGACCGCCACCACCTCCAGACTACCGGTCCTCCGATCCTGGCAGACCAGGCAGTTCCCTGGCTTGAAATGTGGCACTTAGATCGCCTCATTGGCGGCGGTCCGACTGCCAGCCGCGAACCTGGCCGCCTAGTGACCACCAAATTCGTAATGGGGCCCAATGTGTCTCTACAAGGTGTTCCAACAAAATATTGTGTTAAGAATACCATAAAACAGAAATATTGTATCTTAAATGTATTGATGTAAAAAATACAGTGGGACAGAATATAGCAAGTAATAATGTCTTTTTAAAATATTTGTTAACATTGTTGTTAAAATTTCACAGTATTCAATTGCATTGTAATGTATATCATTTTGTGTGTGTTTGTTTTATGTGCTTTTTTTAGAAACTTATTAGTTTTTGTAAGAAATATATTTGCAATTTACTTAAATATAATTGTAGGAGGGGAATGATGAATTTATAGGGCAATAATTTCAAAAAGTGTTTGAAAAGTTTGTCATGTTTAAAATTGTTCTCTTGATTTTTGTTTTTCATCAATTTGTTTTGTCTTAAAGTGTTTTGTTAATATAGTTTAGTTTGTTAATAAATGACTAAAATAAAATAGTTATTATTTTTATTTTTGTTTTAATTTACATTTTTATGTCCTATTTTTACATTGTGAAAGTCAACACAAGTCTGTCGGTCCAAGGAGCGCCAGACTGACGGTGGTGGTTGAACTGCCACACTCCAGGCAGTCCGACCACCACGTTACGACCCTGGCAGTTGGACTGCTAGGAGACTACCGTTCCCACCAGGAACATGGTTCCCGACGGGCTGACAGTGGTCTGACCTATGTGCAGCCACGGTGGTGCTAAGTTCCGCAGCCATGCTGAGCAAGACTCCTCTTTCTGCCAGCCTTTCCAGAGCGGTTCAAAACACCACAGAAAGGCTGTACAGGAGGTTCGGGGGGGGGCGGACCCGCACTGCCCATGCCCAGGGCATGAGCAGTACAGGGTCCCCCCTACCCAGCACCCTCGGAATATGCACTGAGCATTCCGAGGGTGCTGGTGTGCTACGGTATTTGCCTCAGCTTTCTCAGGGGAGCAGAGACCAATACTGTAGCACTGTTCCCACCAGGCTGACCGGCAGTAATGTTGTAATAAGATGCTCCTGACGGTCAGCCCAGTGGGAACATCATAATACTGTAGGGGGTGTGGCAGCCGGGTTGACGGCTGTCTCATCTCTGCATGTTTGGCAATCGACTCGCCTGACCACCAAACTCGTAATGACCCCCTTAGTTTCTTAAATATTTAATAGGTCTGATTTTATTGATACCTATTTTTAAAGTGTTTTGCATTGTTATTTTAATTACAGTTTTTTGTTTTATTTTTAAAAATATTTAATAATTACATTTACTTAACTAATTTATATACAATAGTTTATTTAAATTTATGGTGTTGTAATTTGCTTTTTTTCTCTTTTTTAATTTGTTTATATTTTCATTATATTTATTTCAAATATTTAATAATTTTTCATATAATTTGATTTTTGTATGGGTTATACATTATTTTGTGCCATACAAATATTTGCTGAACAAAATTACGTTTTTATTAGACATTATTATTTTTACATTTTAAATATTTTATGAGTGTAGTTTTCAGAAAATGCTTTCAATTATAGTAAATGAAGAACCATCAAACTCCAACACTTTCCCCAATGCCATTTAGTTAAGAATTTGAACCATCCAAAGTCCAACACTTTCCACAATATGGTTAAGTCTGGAGTGGTAACAGTCCATCAAATCCTCTTTCTACCAAAACTCCAACATTTCTCAAATATGGGCAAATTTGGAGTAGGAATCTGATTCTCCACTACCAAAGTCCAACACTTTATCAGTGTGGTTATGTTTGAAGAGGGAATAGTAAATTTGATCCCCCTAAAACCACCACTTTTCACAGTTTCCTCAGTGTGGTTATGTTTTGAGTGAAAATGAGAAATGTAACCCCACAAGGTTCAACATTTTCTTCATTGTGGCTAATTATGAAGTGAAAACAGTAAATTCTATTCCCAAATTCCACCACTTTCTAGAATGTGGTTACATATGTAGTGGGAATTGTCATTTGGACCATAACCCGCACCCTCAAGTCTAACACCTTCTTCAGTGTTGTTGAGTGTGTACTTGGATCAGTAAATCTGACCTGTCAAAGTCGAATACATTCTCCAGTGTGGGCTAATTTTGGAGTGGGAATAGTAAATCTGCCCACCCCAACATCTAACACTTTCTTAAACATGGTTAATTTTGGTGTGGGAATAGTAAATGTTATGCTCCCTAAAGGGCAACAGTTTCCCCAGTGTGGTAGTGAGAATAATACATGTGATATTCATAAAGTGCTAACATTTCTTTGTATTTCTTATTTCACACTTCAACTGTAGGGGTGTATGTAACTCTTCGGGTGTCATAATTCCGCAAAAAAACTGAAAAATTATGCAAAATTAAGCATAATTTTTCCAAATGCATATTGCACTGAAACATTTACCTAAACGGTATGTTTGGGTAAACATTAAACTAAAAAATGTAATTTTGGGTTTATATCTGGTCGGTCACATTCAAAACACTGCCACTCACTTTTCGATTTTTCGTTTTGCATCTAAAAATTATCCAAATGGTCAGTCCGAGTAAAAAAAAATCTACCTGAAATGTTTGTTGAACACCCACATTAACTGCCACTGGCACTCAACACTCTTTGTTTGCATTAACATTTGTTGTTTTACGCTCCAAAATGATTCGATCTGATCAGGTAAAAAATCTACCTGAAATGCTGCTCATAGTCACAAATTACTCAAATGGTACATCTTGCACTAAACCTTCTCACTAAAATTATGCAATGTGGAGTAATAGTGTAATCTTAGTAATTTTGCATATATTTTTTAACATGGAACTATCCAAATGTAAATTATTGAAACAAGTTTCCTGTAAACATTGGTATAATTTTAATCAGTATCTTTAACACATATAGGCCCTCATTATGAGTCTGGCGGTCCAATGACTGCCAGACTCACTTGGCAATTGGAGTGCCCTACTCCAGGTGGTCCGACTGCCACATTCCGACCCTGCCGGTCAGACTGCACAGGAACCACCGTCCCTGCCAAGAACATGGTTCCTGATGGGCTGAAGGCAGTCTGACTCGTGCTCAGCAACAGAGGTGCTGAGCTCAGCACTGCCATGCCGAGCATGAGCCCCCTTTCCATGGCAGTTTAACTAACATGGAAAGGCTGGCATGAGGTTGCACAGGGGGCCAGAAGGGAGGCCCTGCACTGCCCACACCAATGGCATGGGCGGTGCAGGGCCCCCCTGCGCAGCACCCTCGGAATGCGCACTGTCTGCTTTGCAGACAGTGCGCATTCCGAGGGTGCTAGTATGCTATGGTATTGGCCTCGGCTCCCTTAAGGGGAGCTGAGACCACTACCATAGCACTGTTCCCAGCAGGAACAACGTAATATGATGTTCCCGGCGGTCTGCCCGGTGGGAACATCATATTATGGCGTGGATGAGGCAACCGGGCTGACAGCCGCCTCATCCCCATGAGCTTGGCAGTTGGCTCGTCCGACCGCCAAACCTGTAATGAGCCCCATAGTTTTAATATTTTTGTATGTTTTTACATATAGAAAAATTGTAAAACATTTTTAACATGTTACTTATTAATTCACAAATGTTATTAGATCAAATACATTTCGATTAACTTAATTCTTATGCAATACAAGTAATTTTTTGTTTTCTAGGTTTTATCCAATTTCTTTAATATTGTAGTCTGTCTACATATATTTTGGTTGTTCGTGAAGTCTGTGGTTGAGGTTTCTTTTTGCTAGCCTCCAGTACAGGTAGGACTATTTTACACTTATTTTCTAGGGGTTTAGTGGTAGACTCAATGTTTTGGGACTTAGGGCCTAAATATGAGTATGGAGGTCCTAAGACAGCCATACTCACGCTGGCATTCTGACTGCAGCAATCTTGGCTGTCCGACCACCAAATTACAGTGCTGGGGGTCGGGCCGCCAGGAGACCGCCACCACCGCCGCCACAGCCAGGATCATGAATCTTGACCGGTTGGCAGTGGTGCAAGTCGAGGACAAGCATGGCAGTGCTGATAGCAGCACCAGCGTGCTTTTCTACCAGCCTTCTAATGGTGCGTTCGTCGCCACGAAAAGGGTGGCAGAAAGGCAGGAACTGGACCACAGGTGGCCTCTGCACTGCCCATGACCATGTCCTGGGCAGTGCAGGGGCCACCCTATCAGCACACCCGGAATGTACACTGTCTGTTAGGGAGAGCTGAGGCCAATGCCACCGCACTGTCGGTGCCGGCCAGCCTGGCGGGAAACTCATAAATACTGGGGTGGGGAGGCTGATGAATTGGGTCTGCCTTCCCACCACCGTATTGGCAGTCCAGTGGTCGGACCACCAATGTCATAATGAGGCCCTTAGTTGGGCTAGACTTTCATAGTTCATCTTTTTTTAGTGTTGTTTGATAGTATAGTGTGTAGTAGGTTAGGGTAGTATGGTAGGCTTTATTTTAAATGGTAACACGTATGTATTTTTGATAAATGTTTTTCTTTTGTCGTGTAATTTATTATGCTGCAAATATTGCAAATGTTCTTTGAGTTTATTTTGGTTCCTATACAGGATTTCTTTGGATGTAGGACTTTATTTTTAACTTCAATGCATTTATTATTGTTTTCAAGGAAAAAATACTTGGTTATTTGTTAATCAAAAATATATTGACTTTTTCTTTGATTTTCATTTTTTTTAGTTTTCCTTGATAGTCTATTCATTTTTTCTTAATTTTCAAGATCTGTTTGGATTCCCTGGAGCATTCGAGTTGTATTTACCCTAATCCTTTTTCAGATCCCTTTTTTTTATCATGATTTTGCTTACTAGAACATCAAGTATGAAATAGTATTATTGTATTTTATTTATTTATGTTATTGGGTTGGAAATGGTAATTTCTTGATGGTATGCATGTTATATGATTAGGTGTAATATATTTCAATATGTATTTCTTTGCTGTTCTGTATAGATGACAAATAAGTGTCTGGTTACTAAAATTATTGTACATTTTTGGGCTTTTATATATTTATTTTAACATATGTATTGCTGTAATTTATAATTATCATTCTGAATACTTATATTTATCATTTATTCAGATTGGTACTACAATTTACTTTGATATTATTTATAAATAAATATTCATAATGTATGAGTTTTCAGCTTTTAGTAAGGTTAGGTTGTGTTGTTTTGGTGTAGCGATTTTAAAGTAGGATTCTTGCTATTTATGTCTAAGAAAGGTACTCCTTGGTTTTTAGCGAAGAGTCCTCTTTGCTACTTTTTTCATGCTAGAAGCTCATACATTTCTTTAAGCTGTTTGAATATTATTTCCTTGATTTGGGTTAAGGGTTGTTCCATTGTTAGTTCCTCAATGCTTTGTTCTCTTTTAAGTATGTCTAGGAATTGGTAGAGCATAGGGTGTTTTTCCAAATGATTTTTGGAAGGAATTGTGTCATCTACCCGCTACATTGTTTGCTTTACTTCTTGGGATATAATGCTGTCATAGACTTTCCACCATAGAATGTGATGGTTGGGTCGGCGTTTTTGTTCTGATCTAAGATGGTGGCCAACCCCAGTATTTTCCATATAATCCAATAGTAGGGCTAGTTTTGTTTCATGCTATTGGTAATACAGATTTTCAATAAGAATGGCATAATGGCTTCTGTTACTGAGGCGTATGCTAAAGCTATTATTTTTTAGATTAGTAATCAAATTCTAGGATAGCTAAATATTCTATACTCAGGGTGGTTTTTTGGTGGTGTGTGTCTATGCTCTATTTAAAATGATACTAGCACCCTTGATTTGCAGTGTGTGGGTAGATTTTAATTAGAGTGGAAACTTTTGCCTCTTCAAATCTATGATGGGTGTTTGAGGGTTATAGTTTTTAGTTTGTTGTTTCATATGTGGTAGCATTTCATTGCAAGTTACACTTTGCTTGTCAGGTAACAGTGCATACACTAATGGAATGCTTGTATTTTGATGTTGACCAGATACTTGACTGAATGGTGGAGGGCACAACTTAAGAGTGCCTTTCCTCATCTTTGTGTAACATTCTGTTAATGTTAGTAATTTATTGTTAGTAGCACAAATTATAATTCTTATAGATAGATAGATAGATAGATAGATAGATAGATAGATAGATAGATAGATAGATAGATAGATAGATAGATAGATAGATAGATAGATAGATAGATATACACAAGACAACCACAATAATGACAACAAATTATAATTTGTGTTTGGAGTTTGATGTGACTAATGAACACCAAGAAAAGTGCTGCATGGCTTAACTGAATCCAACTAATGTACCCACAGTACCTACAAGCCATAAACTTTTCCTAAATGTCTAAAATTCCATATTTTCCTCAGATTTCTGTGACAGAAACTTCTGTAATCTGCAGGGATCCAAAATTATTTGTATTAGATTTTGTGTGTAGAGTGCATGTCTATGTTTGTCAAATGGGGCTAAAGGTATGTTAGAAATTATGTTGTTGGTTGACTGGGGTGTGAGCTCTGATCAAGCAACAGCCACAATCCCTTGCATGGTGAACCACAAAAAGTCACTAAATTCACCACCTGTGCTTAAACCTGGGTAGCTTAGCACAAAAAGCAGTCAAGCTTAACTTATATGCAATGTTTAGAGTATTTATGCAGCACCCAAACAGTAATAAAGTCAGAACATAAGACAATCCCAAACCAATTTAGATAAAAAGAGCAAATTTAATAAATGATATGGCACCAAAAAGGGCAAAAGCCCAATCAGTAGAACTAGAGTTATGGATTTTCAAACTTGTTAGTAAAAAATAGCGCCTAAAAGTTCAAAGCACCAACTGCGGACACCTAGTGGCTCCTGACCTGGTCAAAGTAAAAAATATGGCCGCCTGCGATGGAGCGTTGTTCGAATACACAAAATGGATTGGGCCCATTCTGCGCTTAACTTTGGACTTAGAAGAAATTTAGACTAAAAATGCCTGAGAAGGTAAAGTTTGAATTGGACCCTCGTACTCATAATCAGTCCCTTAGCATCTGAAGTCAAAAGTCTCTAGTGGGACGAGACAGAGGGCTGTAGCAGAAGACAATTCCACTAGATCAGAAATCCTTTTTGACAGGGACCACTGAAATGGATTTGCTGCTGCAGAGAAAAATGTAGCTGGAGAAGCCTCAAAGTCAATCCAACTGGGATGCAGTTCTGGAGGCTAGACGAGCAGGTTGGTTCCAGTCTCCTCCTGGTTCTCAGAGCACTTTTAAGCTGAAAGGTTTCTAAGTCAACCCTTTTGGATTTTGGCTATCTGGGATTTTGGCACTTTTAGCACTATTTTCAAAAGTCCAGGACTGCGAGGGCACCACTTGGAGAGTCAGGACTCTCATGCTGGGTCTAGGGGAACAAAACTGTAGGCATGTGGAGTACTCCTGTATGAATTCATGCCTGCCTTTTGCGAATCGGTCCTAAAATGCCAAACTTCTTACTTGTAAAAGTGAAAAGAGGGCACAGTGGTTTCTTTCTATTGATACTATCTGTATATGAATATTCTGTGAATAATCCAATTTTCTTCCCATTTTAGATGTTTTGGGGCTAATTCACAATGCCACGAAAGAGTGCGTAGACAAGTACTGCAGGTGTACTACTTTCCATGCTCAGAAATACCTTTGTGAACAGGCCACAATATTCGCATTTGTTGTTTTACCCACATACACCTACCCATGTTCTCCTTTCCCCTAGAACAGGCATCTACTCAACCGCGTTTTAATACAAGTTATACTGTTGAGGCAGTATGCAGGTTCTATTTTGATATATTTTGCGGAAGGGTTAATTTGTTTGATTCCCTTTGTCCTATTTATACTGTTACAAATTAAATGTACCTTTGCTTTCGATCTTTTTCTCCTTTCCTAGTGTCATTTTACCTCTTAGCTCAACTTGTATTACGCTCTATGAGGGTGATCACACAGTGAACTGTGTCAAGAATGAAGTAAGGTCTGGTGGTCCAATGAATGCCTTTATATTAAAACAGCTCTAGTAATATTCTTTACCAAAATACATTTATTGGGAACCTCTACTTAAAATAATACAATAATCCTACCCTTCCTTCTAGTAATTGCCAAAATAAACTAGCATGAAATCGACTAAGAAAATAAACAACTTTAGTAATTGCCAACTCAGTATTTGGCTAAACAGTGGTTCCCAACCTGTGGTCTAGGCCCTCCATGGGGTCCACAAAGCCTCCTAAGGGGGTCCACGATGGCTAGGAAAATTGGATAATATTAATAGATGAGGTCCCCAGCTTTCAATAATGACTTAGTGGGCTGTCCCCGGATTCCAATAATGATTCAGTGGGGGTCCCTGGGTTCCAGTACTGATAAAATGGTGGTCCACAGAAGTCAAACAGTTGGGAACCAATGGGGTATATATATAATTGATTTCCCAGCCAACACTGCAATGCAGAATGCACATACATATCTTCATATACCGGCTGATGATATTTTAAAGCAGACCAAGTGATGGCTAGGAGTGTCTAAGGGCCAATTCGAAGAATTTAAGGGAGGTTTCTGAGAGTGGGCTGCTGGTGTCTGAATGGGGACCTAGGCTACCTAATTACTGGCTGAGGGTTTCCTAGGGTCGTGGGAGATGTCCAACGTCAAGCTGAGGGTCTCAGTGGAGCATTTGGTGATATCTATTGACAAACTGTGGTGTGGTGTTTGAAAGTGGATCTAAGGCTGTCCAAGGTACCTATTGACTAAATGGGGGTGGCTAAAGGACAGCTGTCCCTTTCTGTCTCTGAGGGTATTTAGGGGATCTCTGTGGGCCATTTCAGGGAGTTTGAACATGAGACAGACGTGATTAAGAGTGAACTGGAATTGTCGGACGGAAGACTGTACCTTTCTAGTGCTTAGCTAAAAGGCCTCTAAGAGCCTGCTTGGAATGCCTGAGAACACGCTTTCCTCCAATTTGCTACACCTATTTTGTTAATGTCTCATTCAGTAGAGAACCAATTATTTAAGCTAAACTGAAATTAGACAAAACACTCACTGTTCTGGTATTCCATCCATTAGGTTTTTAGCTGACGACTTTTGTTGAATCAATGGAATTTGTAAAGATTCTTCATCACTCATTTCAAAATATGCTATGTATTTGCATAAAGGACTCCCTGGAACCCAGACTTCTTTATCAGTGTGGCCACAGCCCTAGCAGGATGTGCACACCATCATGCCTATACCACGCACTTCAAAGTTACTACAGCCTATCCTTTGCAAGGTTTATCCCCATTTTTGGTGGCCATGTGCCAGTTGGTAATACAGAATGTCATGGATAATTTATGGACTCTGGACGCAGGGGACCTAGATTCAGGTCTTGATTTTACAAGTGAACCTAAGTGGACCTCATTATAAGTAGACATTTAATTTGGCTGGGGCTGGTAACCATAGTTACTGACCCCATCAGAATTATGAGATCTGTGGAAATACCACAGATCTCTTAACTTTCATGCTGAGATCTCAGCAGTTAAAAGCAGCTGTGAGTGGAAGTCTGTCACAAAATAAGAACTTAATGGCGGAATAAGACACAGAATTACCAACAGATTTTTTAATTGCTCATTTATTAGTTGAACCTCAGGGTCCAACTAGCAATGGGTAGGATTGTCCTCGACCCCACACATACCATTACCCAGTATTGGTAAATCGAGGGGGAGAGGGAATCGGACCATGTACAGGACGACTCAAAAGGAGGGCCACTGTGATTTGTTACCCTACCCCACTCCCTCAGTTATCTGATTTATAAAAACTGGGAGCCTTTAAATATGAGTTAAATACGAGGGCATATTTACTTATCTTGTATGCAATGCAGGCTAGCAAGCAAAGTTGTTGTGCTGTATTGCATGAAAGGTAGAGGGAAGAAATGCTCCATATTTACAGAGATATAGAGAATTTCTGCTCTCTCCTAGCCCTGGCGCACTGTGTGCTACCTAACAACAATGCAGGCACTCTTGCACCATGGTACAAGCGTTCCTGTGTTAAAGGCAGGATTGTGTTTGTGCAGGACGGGACAACTTCCCGCACAAAAGCAGACCGTAGATGCATTTTCCTCTTTCTATGTGTGGTGCAGAATACATCATGCCTAGAAAAAGCAAGTAACAAGGATAAATACAGATATTTCTCCTTGTTGTGCCTCACTTGGGAAGGTATAACATTGTGACCCATTCCCACGTTTACTAGCTTCAGTAAATCTGGGAATGCGGCAGAATCCATGGGTGCATCAATGGAAACGCCCATGTTCCTCCCATGGAATGCCTCCCAGCTTGAAATGTAGCTTAATGCAGTGCAAGCAGCTGTGTTCTGTTACATTTCTTCACCAAGCCATGCAGGGTGCTGCAAAACGCCACTTGCGTAGCTTTGTAACTATTACTGGCAGCACAAGGATAATGCAAAGGCTTGATAAACTTGGTCCTTGATAACTTACGCGAAAAAATAAATTTTTCCTGTTGCCACCAGCACGACAGCAAGCCCAATAGAAAATGTATTTACAGGAAATTGTAAAACCAAATGAATATAGGTATGGGTATGCTACCAAATATAACTTAATGTATTCAAAGTCCCCCTGCAATAGTTATAACAAAACATACGACTCACTGTGTCGGAGCCACACTGAATGCTTTATGAGGAACTTTTGATATATTTATTCAACTTCTTTCTAATAGAGGCGTACAATCAGTGTTGGCGGTGCAGGGATGTACTCAGGGTCTACATTAACGGTTGCACAAGCATTACACCAGTTCTGCTTTCCTCTGTTATCCTTAGTACCTTTAGGTAAAGCACAGGAAATGCAGAGAAAAACCAGTTTAGTACTCAAGGAGAAAGAACATTTTTACAAAAAATCATCATCAAGAAAGAAATAATCCCTTTGACATCTACTCTATTTCATAGAGGCATTTTGCACCCTTAATCAATCAATCAATCAAATCATTCGTAAAGCTCACTACTCACCCGTGAGGGTCTCAAGGTGCTGATGGGGGGGCTGCTACTGATCGAACAGCCAGGTCTTTAGCTATCTCCTGAAGGTACGTAGGTCCTGTGTCTGATGTAGGTGGGTGGGAAGAGTGTTACACGTCTTGGCGGTGAGGTGGGAGAATGATCTGCCACCGGCAGTCGTTCTGTGGATGCGTGGGACGGTGGCCTTAGAGAATGGGAGGGAATTATTCTTCACTGTGGGAAAGTACCAGAAACCTAACATCGTGAGTTTTCTAAACATCACTCTCTGCATTGGCTTGGGCAGGAGATGTACTCAAATAAATATGGATTTTGACAGTATAGAACAGTATGAACATCTTCTTCAAAACTTCTATGCAAAAAAGAAATGGACATCCCTACTGCCTTTTAGGAAAAAATCATTTTCCTTAATGAAAGAATGCACTTTGTTTCTTACTCTGCCTTTTGTAATTAAATAGAAAGCTTTTGGGGTACAGCAAAAAAGACTGACTTTCAGATCATTGATCACGGTCAGGCTATTAATAATGAACTTAAATGTCAGTCGGCCCTTTCAGTTCTTCACAAAGCTTACATTTTACAGGCTTTTTTTATTTTACTATGGAACCTTGTTTACCTGCGTCTGAATATTATTTATCTATTACTGATTGTTAAAAAGTACTCGAATTTTATTTGGTCTTCTGTTTCACATTGGGAAGGAACAACTGCTTCCATAGTTGGAAATGAACACGCATCTCCTCAGGCTCCAGCCATCCCTCCAATCACTCCTCCCTCTGTCTTTGCCTTTGGCCGTCCTGGCAGCTTCCACTGCCTTCCTCTAGGTTTTCTTTACACAAACCACATGGAATTTGGGTGGTAAAATAACACATATTCTGAGATTTGTAGCAGAGAGGGAGGGAAACGTGTCATCCCACACTTTGAGGTGCAGAACTCAGAACTGGAGCTAATACTGCACCCCGTAAATACCGCACCCAGGGCCACATGTACGAAGCATTTTGCACGTCGCAAACAGCGAATTGGGCCATTTGCGACGTGCAGAATGCAATTTGCTATGTACAAACCCATTTTTACGATTCGATAATCTATTTACCGAATCGCAAAAAGGGTTTGCGAGTCGCAATTAGGAAGGGGTGTTCCCTTCCTAATTGCGAGTCGCGGTGCGATGTAGGATTGTTTTGTGACCATGAATGTGGTCACAAAACAATCGCAGTTAGCACCAGTTTCAAACTGGTGCTAACCCATTTGCAAACGGGAAGGGGTCCCACCGAAAATATTTTTTCAGAGCAGGCAGTGCTCCTACGGACCACCTGCTCTGAAAATTTTAAAAGAAAACTTTTCTTTTTTTGTTTTTGAAATGCATCTCGTTTTCCTTTAAGGAAAATGGGCTGCTTTTAGAAAAAAAATAGAAAACTGCTTTATTTAAAAGCAGTCACAGACAGGGTGGTCTATTGTCCCCAGCAGGTCACCAGCCCTGTGAGGGCGGCCATTCCCAAGGGGGTCGCAAATTGAGACCTACCTCATGAATATTTATGAGGTTGGTCATTTGCGACCCCATTGGGAATCGCAAACAGTGTAAAGTACACTGTTGTACATTCGGTTTTGCGAGTCGCAAACTGCGAGTTGCTAAGACTCGCAGTTTGCAAGTCGCAAAACGGAATCTTTGTATATTTGGCCCTAAATGATTCTGATTCTGAGCCCTGTTTGTTTCCAATTTGTATATAGTAAGCAGGTGCTATACTGGGGTTTGTTGCAGCAACACGTGTTATTATCACAATGATGATTTCTCAGATTACCATTTCATTTTTTTGGCATCAACATTGGCCTTGTCGGTGAAAAAGTAAGCACAATTCTGTTAGTAAAGAAGCTGATCATTGATAGAATAACAGAAAAACCATATATGAACTCTCCGTATCATTGAAGTGGAGATGGGACATATCAGATGGCAAATCTTCAGCAGCCAGGTGGACATCATATCACAGACCTTAGAGACAAAGAGATTCTGAGAAACAGAGATTAAAGATCTGTATATGTCAGTGAGCCAGGTGCAGTCCAGAGCTCTATGATTAACCCTTTGTTAGCCATGAGCTGAATGATGTTTGCCCAACATGGCTCCAGTCTAAGAATGTTGATGTAGTTATAGACAGAAAAAAGGTACAAAAGCTTTAGTCCCTGTATTATAGGTTATGAAAGGACACAGGCTAAATACGATTAGAGAAAAACCTTGAAGAAAGGAGCGCTGACAAAGACAAAATAACAAGGAGCTTCTGAAACCTCAGATAGTTCCATAGTGATTTAAGTGGGATATTACACCACAAAAGAATCAAAGATGGCTTTCAGTAGATCAGACAGACGTCAGCAAATCTGGAATCATAAAGTGTATAATATAGTGATCTTTCAGAATTCATGAAGCAGTTGTCAAATTTTTATGCCTCTGAGGTGAGCTACAAAAACACTGTCACATTACCGATGTGAACAAATATGTTGATACAATGTCATTAAAGAGTATATGCCAACAATGTTTAACTGGGATGTGGGATATTTTGAAGAGAAAATCAGAGGTTGTATTTCCCTGGTAGGATAATAGTGAATACAATGCTAATTTAGGGGAGAGAGACATCTAAAATAAAATCATTTTTGGCTTAGAAAATCGGGAGTCACCCGCCTGATTCGAGTCTCATGGCATTTATACTAAAGTGGAAATAAGTCAAAACAATAAATGTGCCATCCTTCTGTTTTTCGAGTCATGCATCACTAACATTCACCAACCACAAACATTCCAGAATGCTCCTTTGATGATGTCAGCTTTGGATTTGAGAGGTACTGTGACACAATTCACTGGATAGCCCCTTTAATGCAAGTTTATTGCATGGACAGGGGTACTAACAGTACATGGTTGCAATTGTCTAAGCCTATCAGCAATTACAAGCTACATGGGCTTCTTTATTACTTACCGCAGTATAAGACGCTTGTTGACCATCAGGTGCACGTCCTACATGAGCACGGAGGGCAATGGCTGGAATTTCACTATGCTGCGACCTAAGCATTGGCTATGCCTCAGCCCTACTCTCCAGTGGTAACTGGTCTCTCCTTGTTAATCCATGAACATGCTGCTATATTGAATACCTGGGGATGGCCCTTCCTTTGCAGCTCATGCCCATGTGCAGCAATGACCCATGTGCCATGTGCCAAGAAAACGGTAGCAAAATTGTGGTTAAGACCAATAGTAGGTATTCAACAAATGTTGTTTCAGTAGAACTTTATAGAAATATAACAAGAAAGCAGATCTAAGTTGGCTCCAAAGCTAAGCACCAGAAGATCAAATGAACGGAAGTTAGGCAAAGAGAGTGACGGACAGGGCATAGACAACTTACACTGAGAGACAGAACGCATTGAACATCCAGGAGCATAGGGGAAATCAAGGCCAGATAAGAAGGGGCCACAGATATAATAATATTTAAAGACAATACATAGAGAAAGAAACTTGGACTGCAAAGAAAAAAGTAACTACTGAGATGAATGAATATTGGAAGAAGTGGATTAGTGCAGAGGGAGAGAAAATTGGAGACTTAAGAGGCATTCAGAATGGATTGTTGTGATAATTTACTGAGTTCAAGAGGTGTCAATCCACTGATTTAGTTTTCGCTAGTGAACCACTGGCTGGTATATTATGGCACCTCTGTCTCTCTCCCTTTACCCTCCCCTCTTTCTTTCTCTCCTGTCTCTCTGGAGCTTGCCAACTTCCCACTTAGCTTTTGAATTCTGGCACTTTAAAGGCACAGTTCCTACTTTTGCCATTTGTGAGAGGAATTGAACATTTTCTAGCATTTGCTACAATAATTTTAGATTCTATTAAGGGCAAGGAGGCAAGGATTATGCTTTCTCCATCTTTTCTACTCACACTTAGCAGCCAATCAAAAAAACAGTAAAAAACAACACATAAACAAACAACATTTCCTGTGAAGCTTTGAAGCACACCTCCTTCACAGTCCACCAATAGTATATAGACATAACCTACAAAACAGTGAAGAACCATTTTGACTGCCTCTTTCTTTATGTTAAGAACAGTCCAACCTGTATCCAGAACCTAGAAAAGTCTATAACAGGAACAAACAACCGGACCAGGAATCCATCCAACGTAGACTCCCAGAATTCCAGAAGAGAGCTGACACACAAAGGGAATGGAAACTCAGAGATGCTTCAGCCTTGCTTCTGATCAGAGCCTGAAAACAGAGAGTGGATATATGAACCCAGAACCACAACCCTGAAATAACCACAAGGGCCGTCAAAAGAGAACAGTCACAATAATGATATATATAGCAGATATCAAACCAATGTTATCACAACATCTTACCTGTCCCAATAGGTGGGATGAGTGTTGTGAATGCCGAAGGAGCTGAAGAGAGCCCAAAAGGAAGGGAGAGATACTTAACCACTGATTTCACCACAGGAATTGAAGATAATGCCAAGTGGAGGAAAAATAGGAACAGAGAGGTAGGCGCCTTTGAGATCTGAATGCACCATCCAATCCTTTCCTGAAGCAGATGTTACAGAAAATGAATACCTTCCATCTAGAAATGGCAGTAAACCACCGATGGATTGAGCTCTCTGAGGTTGAGAACCAGCTTCTGATCGCCACCTTTTTTCTGAAACAGAAACACATTGCTGCAGAACCCCCTTGGGTGAGGAAAAGCTGGCGCAATAGCCTGTTTTGTAAACAATTCTTGAATCTCAGAGTCTAAAAATTCATGTTTAGTTGGGAAAAATGGGTGGTTAGGGGAAATTTGAACAGGCACTTGAAAAAGGTCTATACGGTAACCTTGAACTGTGTCCAACACCCAACAGTCTGTCGAGATCTTGGCCCAATTGTGTGCAAAGTGTCATAGTGTGCCCCAGGGGAAAATTCTAAAGAAGAGGAGGAATCGATACCTGTGGGTTGATTGTTGGAGTCCTGGTTACCCCGGTGTATGTCTGTTATAACACCCTTAGAAGCCTCTGGACCTGGAGGGGAAAAGCTCGGGAGGCTCTGTGTCAATAAACAAAACCTCTTTGAGGACCTTGCAGGTTGAAGCAGCCACCAGGACGTCCTCTCCCATGGCCGGCCTGGCCAAAAGGGGGTTAAATACCTTCTTCAGAGAAGAGAAGACAAAGGGAAGAAGGTTTATAGGAATAGGTGCTCACAGCGAATCACCAGGTTATTTTATAAATCAATCAATAATGGGCACGGTGCTCCCGGCAGGAGGGTCCTTCCCACTCCTCCAATGTTTCTCTAAGAAAAACAGAACATAATCAAAAAAACGCCAAGGCACTTGTGAAGTAATAAAGGGTCAAAAGTCTGTGTTCGGATGTAATAAAGTCCTCTTTCAATCAATCAAGTACACTGTAGACCGGGAAACATTAGCATAAATCCAATTTATTCTTGAGGTGTAATTCTCATATATTGGTGAACAGACAACAGCCAACACGTGTTTCTTCTTATGAGAGGATAATCTCATTGACTTCCTCAGGGCTCAGAAGATTATCCATTCAATAGAAAGCTCTCAGTGCCTGGCCAGAGGTTCACGAGTTGCTAACAGCAACAGAGGAGCAGAATGAGGAGGATGATAGGGTTGATCAGGACCTGGAAATCAGCCCTGAAATACAGCCTACAGGGGAGGGGATGACTCATCTCCTGAGTTGGAACTCCCTGCCAGCGTAGGATGCAGTGTTACTTAGCATGGCCTGTTTCCAAAGGTGCAGGCGGACAGGAAAGGAGACAAGGAGTTCAGACATCAACTGGCTAAACCTGAGCTGGAGGAGGTAGCAGCCCAGAGAGCCATGGAGTAAACTGCCATGGAGGAAAGGATGATGCCCCATCAGCATGATCAACAGTGCATCCTGGCATGGTCTGTCCCCAGAGGAGCTTGCACACAGGAAGGACGAGAAGGAGCTCAGGCTACCAATGGCCAAAATCAAGATGGGTGAGGCAGCAGCCCAGACAGCCAAGGAAGAAAAGTAACTGGCCATGACGGAAAGAAGACTAGCCCATGTGCATAGTCTCTGAGAGCTGGAGCTTAAGGCAAAGCAAACAGATTTCAGCAGTAATGGTGGCAGCATACTTACAGTGCCTGAAGGAGACAAGAAGGTCCGCATCTCTAAAGAGCTGGTGCCAAAAAGTGTGGTAAAGGATGATATAGACAAGTGGCTTGCTCCATATGAGGTAACTCTAAAGGTACACAGAATTCCTGAGGAGCACTGGGGAAACATATGCTTCCAGTGAGGAGGGACACCCTACTCACACGGGAGGTAGAAGACCAGACAAGACATGTCGCAATGAAAGCCATACTTGTCTCCAAGTTTGGACTCACCCCAGAGAAATACTGCCTCAGAGTCAAAAGATTAGATTTCTTGGATTATTCCAGGAAGGCACTGAAAGGCTGGGTGAGGGGCAGCGAGGTTAATGATTACATTGGGCTATACAACTTGATTCTCAAGGAGCATATGCTCAATGCTTGTTTTGCGGAGCTACAAAAGCACTTAATGGATAGCAAGCTGACTGCCACCAGGAAGCTTGCTGAGGAGGCAGACCTCTTGGTAAGAACAAGAGTGTCCAAGAAGGTACCTGGGGTACCCAAGCAAAGCAAGTTTGTGTATGTTTCCACCAGGCACATTGGCAATGAGACCGGGTTTTTGCAGGAATGAAAAGCTTTGTCATTCTGTGGCATAATGCAAGAATGAACCTATGATTCTTTGAACTTGAAAGCTTGAAAGCACTGAACTCCTTGGCATTTTTTAAGTACTTCACAAATGAATCTCATATAGCCATCTCAAAAGTATTGAATCTATGCTGATCTCTTTCTTTGATGTTGCAAAGTCCCCTGGCTAGCAACTATGCAAATTTTGTACTCTTGCCAGCTTCAGAAAACCGCAAGTTTTCTGATGTTAAAAATATAGTTTGGTTAAAATGACATTGACCACCAGCAGGAAAGGTTCAGAAGCAGGGAAATGCCACAAGCATGTGCCCGACGGCCACGGAGGGTTGTTTTTCAGTGTCAATGCACACACCTCATTTTCCCTCTATAACAAGCCTAAGGGTAGCACCTCTAGCTGGAGGTGGACTTTACTGGCAGCAAGACAATACGTTTCCCTGAAGCCTGATGCCTCACCAATGTCGGGTGATGTGATCAAAGAATGCACAACGTGCTTCAGTCTCGAGCAGAGCAGCACTTTAATCAGAACATTTCTGTTTCCTCTCCTCAAATCTTTTGGTTCACAGAAATCAATTAATCTGATCCAACATCAATGAATTACGTGGTTGCTTCTATTTCATCTCTCTGAATACAATTACACATATATGCAAATCATCTCACTTTATTAAAACTACTTGTCCTGATGGCATTGCATAAGTACTAGCCAAAATCGACAACAGTTGTAGGCTCTTGATGCATGTAATTTCCCATGACAACAAAGCAAGAATAACCCTAAAGGGAGTAATATTTGCAATCTGAAATTTGCTGAAATGTATTTCAGAGCACTAAGGAAAATCTGGACAGTGCCATGGAATTCATTTATGAGCCTATGTGTCAGGATACTTCAATTCGATTTCCTCAGAAGCAGAAGATAACTTCTCAGTCCCGACCCGAGCTACTCACAACGAATTTGAATCCTTCGTGCTGAGTACCCCGGAGGGGGAAAGGGGAATGGGATTGTAGAGAGACTGCCACCGAGATGATGAACGTCAGTACTCAGTCTGCCTCTTCACTTCTAAGATTGGATGCAGCACCTGCAAGAGTCACAGTCGCAATTACTAGGGACATACAACATCAGTTTTACACTTTCTACTCTTAACACTTAATTCTCTTTAATTCTATTATTTCTTCACTCACCCTGAGTTCTCTGTAGCCTTGCTTCTCTCTATGAATGATAAGCTCTTCTTAAAAATGCTTATTACTGATTCTGGAAGAACTTCTCAACCTTTGTTAGGGATTGGTTTTATTTTCATTTCTCCGTTAAACGTGGCCTTCGTTTATAACCTTGGTATTTGTAAATACTTGCTTGTTAAAGTTTGTTTTTCTTTTGACTTTGGTATCTTAAACAGGAACCTTGTAAACATAAGGTTTATTCATACATTAAACTCTGTAGCCTTGCCAACCCTCCACTGGAACGGTCTACTATCAAACTCCTCGAATAAACCTTGACAATATTTATCAAGTTTTCTGTAAAATAGTCTTCAAGGGTAATTTTACCTCACAGGAGTTTCTGCTCTGAAGCGCGCTCTTTCTCCACACAGCTGATTCCTGTCAGACCTCAGTTGAAGTGCCAAGCTTCCAGCTGGTGAGCTCGTAACCTAGCAACCAACCGACTGCAAGACTAGAACTGTAACTAACCTTCAGGACTCACGACGGCCATGTTGAATCTTCTCTTCTTGATTCTTCCTTTGAAATAAGCGCAAGATTACTCTGCAAACCTTCTTCCAGTTTGGGCTTTGCTGTCTCCACTGAGGATATCTCTTTGCTTTTCTCAAGCATTTCTTTGATTTGATTTGGCAAGTTTGTGTGGTCATGACACTATGTCAAAAGATCAGAGTTAATTTACTAGGTTACATTTGTGTTCTAGCTACATAAATCAACTGCAAGATCTCATATACATTTCTGAAGCCTTTACTAAATTGACAGTCTGATTCTGCTTGGGTTACTATTATTACATATTTTAGGCTTTGATTCTTAAATATTTGTGAGGCTAACAATTTCACAAAATTTTATTTTTTATTTATATTAAGTCTAACATGTCAACTTTACAACAGATGCAGAAATAAGTAGCAACATATAGACTACAAAAATTCTGTGGACCAAAATATGGATATTGCATGTGCAAGGATATATACTTAAATACATAAATATATTAACATCATTGAACCTGCAAATATACATAAGCATAACATGCAATTAAAGACACACACACACAAAATAGTGCCATACCTCTAAGGAATAGATATATGTAAATGCAGTAGAAATGTAATATTAACAACTTACATAAGCATATGAGAAATAAAAACATGGTTAATAGCTTAACTAAGTAGAAGGGCTAATACAGTAATACATAGGGAAATAAAGTGAGAATATTATATTGCAATACAGTATCTAATGTAGAAATCAAGAGTATGCCACATATCAGAATCAAGGGTGGAAGAGTCCTTATGTGGTTTTAAAAGTGAATCATGGTCATGACTAAGCAGAATTATCCATTCCCACCATGCATTAACAGATAATAAATTACCATCTTTCCTATTATATGTAATTGATTTATCAGCAGTTTAGAAAAGAAAATCAAAAGTCTTACAGTCATTATGAGATAGTAGCTATTTAACCCCTTCAGTGCTTATGATGGAACAGTTCCATCATGAGCACTGGTGGCCTTGTGCTGAGGACGGAACTGCTCCATCCTCATCACATGTCCACGAAATCGCTCTCCTGTTTACAGCAGAGGGATTTAGTTTTTTTATTTTTCTGCTGCTGGGGAACAGTTTTGCCTGCTGCCAGAGGCATTTTTTTTTGTTCAATACGCTGACATCATTACATTGAAAGTAAAAGGGAAATGAGCTGATAGCTCATTTCACTTTCATTGCTTTAGTGCTCGGGGCTATCATAGCCCCCAGAGCACCAAAGTAAAGGGGAGAGGTATCACTGGAAAGGGGCTAATCTGCCCTTTCCTATGGTACCTTTACCAAGTGGATCCCTGCTTGGTGGGTGATCCTCAAGTAGGGATCCATCACACTAGATCACCAGGGATTTATTTTTGCATCAGGAGTGGTCCCTTAGGCAAGGGCACACCCAATATTTCACCACAACGTTTGGCCAGTTTCTGTCCTCCCTGGCGGCAGATTGGCCTTATTTTAAGGACAATCTGCACTGGGGCGGCAGAATACCACTAGACACCAGGGATTTTATAAACAATATATGCTCAGTAGCAGCCCCTTTGGCAAGGGTCACACCTCATTATGGGATCATTATTTTGGCCATTTTCTTCTCCCTACCCGCCCCCCCCCGAGTCGGATCTGCCATGGGGAGGGCAGAAAACCACTAGACACAGGCTTGATACTTTTTTTAATTTTTAGGGGTGGGGGCTGCTCAGCAAGGGCATGGACATGCCCCCACCCCCCAAAAAAATTATAAACACAGGGATGTACTTTTTTAAACATTTTTAGGGGTGGGGGCTGCTCAGCATGGGCATGGACATGCCCCCACCCCCCCCAAAAAATGATAAACACAGGGATGATACTTTTTTTAATTTTTAGGGGTGGGGCTGCTCAGCATGGGCATGGACATGCCCCCACCTCCTCCAAAAATGATAAACAGTCATTCTTCCTCTCAGATGGGCAGATGGGGGCAATTAACCCATCTGATCCCCGGAGGCGCGGAAAGCCCACTAGACACCAGGGATTCAATTTTTTTTTTATTTGTAGGGTGGGGCTTCCTAGCATTGGCATGGCCATGCCCCCACCCGGCCCTCCAAAAATTATAAACAGTCTTTCTGGCCCCCCTGGGGGCATATAAGGGCAGTTACCCCTATCTGTCCCCCAAGGGGCAGAAAGCCCACTAGACATCGTGGATTATTGTTTTTTTATTTGTATCAGTGGGGGGTGCCCTGCATGGGCATGGACATATCCTAAACTTCACCCCAAAAAAGGGAAACAACCTTTATGCCCCTGAGGGGGGCAGATGGGGGCAATTACCCCATCTGCTCCCTCAACCCCCCCGAAAGCCAACTAGACACAAGGAATTACTTTTTTGTTTTTTATTTGTATCGGTTGGGGCTGCCCTGCATGGGCATGTCATGCCCCCCAAAAGGAAACAGTCTTTCTGCTCCCCTGCAGACTAAAGCATCTCATCCCAATTGCATGCAAGAGGATATTTGATTCTTTTGAGTGTTGTTTTTACAAAAGAGCCCAAAGAGTTTGGCTAACTCCCAATATCATCCCACTTGGAGTAGTATACAGCTGCGCTTTTTGGGCTGCCACCTGGAAAGCCCTACCAGGCCCAGACAGTTCTGGAAACTAGATAGCTTAGGAGTCCAGGGTGGTGTGCTTTATATCCACCCCACACCATTTTCTTACCCACAATTCCCAGCAAACCTCAAATGTTGACTAAAAACACACATTTTTCCTCACTTTTCTGTGATGGAAACATCCGGAATGTGCAGGAATCCACAAAATCTGCCGATAAAAATGCTGTGCCACTTGATGGGTGGCTGTGAGTTAATGTGAGCAATTCAATACTATGCACACCAGCCCCAAGCCTGGCCTATCAGTTGTTGTCCCTGTGTATATTAGGGCAGCTGACTGATAAAAACTGAGTACATTGGCTCTAAGAGGTACAGGCAACTATAGAGGCATTTGTAGATTTAATGCCAAAATAATTGATGTCTCTCTGAAACATCTATAAATTAATTTCATACCCCAGTGTACAGATGTGTAGTGAATCCTAGTTCATTTTAATGGGAAAACAGGAGTTAGCTTAGCCTCTGGCTTGTAGACTCGTGCCCCCGTCACCTAGTGACTTTTAACCTACTTAGCTTGCTCTGTCTTAGCCCATTTAATTATTTATTTCTTCTAAGATGGCTGCCTTGTTTATAGTTAGGCCACTTGTTAAGGGTAACATTATCAGTGTCACTGCGCCAAGGCATCAAGATCAAGCAACAAAGACAAACAACAGTAGGTGTTCACACTTAGGGATTTTCCCTCTCTATCTTCTCGAGGGATTGTTGATATTAATTGCCGTCCCAAGCATGTCTGTTATCTATTGTTTAAGAACACACCTACGTCAGGGGACCTTGTAGATCTGTATAAATACATCACACTTTAAACAGATAATCAGAGGGAATCCGGCCAGAGGGCATCGCCACCATCGCTGATGCCGATGCTGCAGTCTTCTTGACGCTGACCCAGTCTTCGTGTCCCTGCGGAGTCTGAGATAGAGACCTCATTCCAAGGTAACGAGGGTTGGGGGCTCCTCTCATGGACACGGCATTGGCAGATTAGGTTTAACAAACCCAGCTCTCCTTAAAGTAGGAGGTTAGGCCTTTTCACATTAGGGTATTAGGGCATATTCCATCTCATATATCTTTCCTATGTATTGCAAAATGGTGGGGGTCTTCGTAACAATGACTCTTGTCTTCACAATACTGTTACTTGCTTTATTCATTATCCTAATCATTGCAGTCCATGCTACTTATCGCAAATTGCAGTTATGTTAAATAAAAACTATTGAAACTTTACTGCATCTGTGTCATTGCCTGTGTTTGTATGAGACATAATATATCTGTGAGAAAAGGGTAATCTCCGTTTAACCATGACACTCCCTGAGATATCGTATTTTCGAGTCCATGCGCAAACGGCTGCCATAAATCACCTTTTACTATTGTGTTTCTGGTGAGGTGCTGCTAGTGAGCTGGTAAGGTTGGGATAACAGTTGTGACTTGTTGTAGGAAAGACGCAGTCGCCTACAAACAAAAGTACTGTCACCCTTGAACCAGCAGTCTTGCTCAGAGCAAGAGTCCAAACTACGACATGGCGCCACCAACGATGGTGTTTAGGCACTAATTTACAGATACCTGACTATCACTGTCTCACAGACAACAGGTACCCTAAGTACCATTATACGGAGACGTCCGTGGTCTTGGAAGAATCCTCCTCAGCTGAAAAGGTAACACCTAATTAAGCTGTAGGTTGTTCGAGCTCAAACTCATAAAAGGACTATACATCCCATTTCTGGTGTTCCATTTCTCTAAACAATTATGGCTGAGGCCATAGATATTCCTGAAAATGCTAGACATGCACTAACGCATCATTTATTAACGTATGGCCTTACAGATGAGGGCGGGGCTGTTACTCTGATAATAGAAGCTACTGAAGCATACCAAACAGAAACATTTTACTGTTGGGTCACCTTTCCTGAGGTTGACCAAAGAACGCACACATTTCACACATATGAAATTGCAAACGTACCTTTACGGTTCCAAGCATACCAGTATCATGAAATATCGCTCACCTACCAGGAGCATCAGAACTGGTTCGAAGGCGCCCTACCACATGTACTACGAAGAGTGAGGTTAGGTCCCTTAAGTAATGATGGACCTACGTGGCCTATGTTTCCCACAGACACACCTCACCCAGGCATACAGAATATGCCAGTAGCAGATTTACGAGTGTTATATAATGAATTAGTGGCATTATATAGACGATTAGTTCAGTTCGTAATGTGAACATTGAACACAACACCAGCGCGTCCAGCACCGCCAGTAGCTGGTGGTTATCAATTGGCTACTGGGATTAATCCACAAACAGTGCATACTATTATGGGTAAAGTGCCCACGGAACGGGAAAAAATACCGTTCTGGATTGCCCAGAAATTGAATCAGCTGGAAGCTTTGTTTCCCCATAAAGGACCACAGGGAAAACATAGATTGCTCACTATGTGCTTGCCTTTTGGGATGGTTCCCTTGGAGGATGACTGTGCCACATGGGGTACAGTCTTCGCTGCCATATATACTACCACACATGGTACCCCGACACTTGCCAATTTACAGGAAGTGTTAAAACAAATACAAAATGAGCATGGGGCAGCACCAGCCCTGGATTTGGGGATGAAATGAATGCGTAACTTTGACGCCGTATCATCAATAATACTAAGTAATATTAAAGGGGAAGCGGTACCACTGGCAATTCACCAGCGTCTCCGGGAAACTCCAAATCAGGAACAAGAGAGACAGCTACCGAAAATAATTTCCGATACCTACACTAGTATAGGATGGGATAGTTTGGGAGGCAAACCTAAAAAATTGGTTGTTACAAGGTACCGCCCATAAGGAAGGTACAAAGCAGGCACAAGAGGGCTCTAAGAAGTGCTGGGACAAACAAAAAGATTTCAAGGAAAGAAGAAATAAGAGAGCAGATTCTCCACACCCGGAGAAATCCGAAAGGAGATATAATCTGAGAAATAGGGAGAACATTAAAATTCCAGACAGATATACTGATTCACGTCCCTCTCGTTCCTTTCAGGACGCACCGGATAGACGTAGCGAGAGAGGGGGCCGTCAAGATCGACGTCCGGACTATGTGAAAGAAAAGAAAGACTCACAACAGTCTACCATTAAAAAAGAAGAAAAGATTCCTCAGCAAAAGCCACTGTTTTAAAAGAAAAAGGTGGCAGCTTTGACAGTTAAAAATGCCAGTAAAATTGAGAACGCTGTTGAGGAACAAGACGTGGGCAGTGACTCTGTTAGACAGTGCGGCAGAAGTCACGATATGTCGCCTGAGTCTGAAAGATCATATGGATGCGACAGCAACTAGCTATTACATTGCGTTTGAAACAGCGGATGGCCGCGTTCTTCCCCCGATAGGGTTTATGATTTAAAAATTCAGATAGAGGGAGACGTGGAGCGCACTATTAGTGTAATATTTTGGGATGAACTTACTAGTGATATCCTTTTGGCCGGAAGAGACTGGCCACCTGAACACGTCTGCAAGCTCCCGATAGGGAAGATGTCATTTTGCCTTTCTCCGATCTTGTTCCAGAAGCAGCAAAAGAAGCCTATGCTGCTGAATGGGCTTTAGCACAGGCACCTGCACTATACCGCAATCATGTAGGTTGGGACAAGGAGTCTCCTTGTCATATTATTCCCGTTAGGTCTACACCCCAACCGCAGCCACAATACCCTGTTAAACATGAGGCGAAAGCTCCGGTAAAGGAGATCCTATCACAACTTGAGTACCAGGGAGTAATTGAGCCCTGTACATCTGCAATGAATAATCTGTTATTTCCCGTTGCAAAGCCAGACCATTCATATAGAATAGTAGTTGATTATAGACATTTAAATAGTCATACACGCACATATGCTATACAAAATTCGCACAGCACAGCACTGATAAATAATATAGTGCATAAAAAATATAAAACAATGTTAGACATATCTAATGGATTCTTCTGCCAGAATATAGCACATGAAAGTCGGGACCTAAGTGCATTTTCCTTTGGCTCTCAGAAACGCTTTTGTCGTTTACCTCAAGGCTATAAAAATAGCCCAGGCCTGTTTTCAGCCCGTGTAACATCAATATTACATGATATTGATTCTGAAGCGTTGTCCTATATGGATGACATATATCTCACAGACGATGTCCTCGACATTCATTTTGCGAGGGTCGATCAGATCGTTTTGGGGTTTGCAGACCTCGGTTATAAATTCAATTTTAAGAAAAGCAAGATTGCCTTTCTTAGCGTATTATTTCTGGGATATGAGCTATCAAACGAAGGGAAGAGCCTGGCCCTGCACTTTCTGGAGAAATGTGCTCAACTACAGCCTCCAAACACACTTAAGAAATTGCGGTCATTACTGGGTTTCTTTAATTTTGGCAGAACATACATTCCAGATTATGCTGAACGCATCAAACCACTTTATGATTTAGTTCAGCCCAATTTTTCTAGCAGACGCTGGACGACTGAACACACACACATCCTTAGGGACATGCAACAGGACATGCTAGAAGCTAAACACTTACACACACGTGACCATAAAACCAGCTTGGTCATCAGAATAATTGCTGGTGCCCTTGGATTTACTTATGTCACTTTTAATGAGAATGACACGATACCGATAGCATATAAATCACATTTATATTCAAATGCTGAACAACGCTTTGCACCTACAGAAAAGATTCTGACGGCAGTTCAGATGGCCGTCATAAAAGAGAGGCCACTTGCCCAGGGGAAACGTATTATTGTTGTCTCCCCGTTGCCGGCCTTAGAGGCTGTCACTAAAGCGAGCGTTCCTAACGCTAAGGCATTACATCCATGTTGGATTCAATGGGCAACGTCTCTGACCGCCACTGATGTTGATTATATATTCGATCCAAGACTTCAAACACAAGAATTTCTCCAGTATGAACAAGAGTACCCGGCTCCTCTAAATATCTTGCCACTAGACAGCTACCATACTATCATATATACTGACGGTTCAGCACAACCGGCTGTAGGTACTAAACATCAATACACGGCAGCTTGCGCAGCCGTGAGCGGAGTGATGGAAGATGGAGTTTTCCACCCTCACAATACCTACACGCAGACCTTAGGGGACTGCACGGCACAGTTGGCTGAGCTTAAAGCTCTTATTCTAGCGCTCGAACATACTGAGACAGGAAGGCGGACTTTGATAGTCTGTGACTCATATTACTGCGTCCAGTCATACAATGAATATCTCAATCATTGGAAACTGAACGGGTTTAGAGATTCTAAAGGGAACACCATTAAACACAAAACATTGTGGGGGAGGGTGGCTGATCTTAAGGATAAGCTACCGTGTGTCCATGTAGTCCATACATTAGGACACCAACGTGTAGGAGTACACGTTGCCGGTAATACATTGGCTGATGAAGCGGCCAAAGCATCAGTAGCTACGGCTTCTGTGGCTGAAGTGACTCGTTCTCAGGCGAGATTGGATAATTAAATATTGATTGCCGTTAAAACTTCGGCTGCAGACAAGCCCCTTCCTAAAGGATACCCTACAAACTATACTTACCATATCAGTGCACAGAATGTTGCTTATACAACGATTCCTGGGGTTGGAGATCGAGTGATCCCCAATGAAGAACAGAGATTAGCTCTGATTACAGCAGCGCATGAGGGTGTCGCTTCTGCACATGCTGGTATACAGACCACAATAACAATTCTACAGCAACGCTACTGGTGGCCTGGTCTATGCAGACGAACTAAGCAGTATGTCCTTTGCTGTGACATTTGCCAGCAGATTAAGGGCTCTAATATCAAACGCCCTCCGCAGACATCCCTCTTAGTGTGTGACAAGCCACTTCAGTGTGTGTACCTAGACCATTGTGGTCCCTTACAGCCTGATGGTGCATACAAATACATTTTAGTAGCTGTGGATTCCTGTTCTAGATTCCTGTGGGTATGGCCACAGCGGTCGGCTGACGCCCGGACTGTTATAAAAGATTTGCTGATCTTTATCGGTACATATGCGGTTGCAGCATTCCATTCGGACCAGGGCCTCTAAGGCATTCAGGGACAACATGGGGACGATGAGTGTTGAACTCCATTATTCCTCACCATACCATCCTGAGGGAAATTCGGTTGTGGAGAGGCGGAATCGTGTTCTAAAGCAGTCCTTAACAGCTCGAGTATTAGGTTCAGGCCGCAGTTGGTTGCATCACCTATATGGGGTCCAGAGAGCACTGAATAATCTGCCAAGACGGTCCTTGGGGGGACGCTCTCCATATGAGGTTCTCTTTGGGATACCTATGAATGTCCCAGATCTTGATGCCCCTGGTATGGTGGCAGCAGAAACACCATTTGACATAAAAGAACGTCTCACTGTTTTACAGGAGCTTCAACAATTTCGTGATGATAAATCATCTGCAAGTGCTGCCACCTTAGGAATAAGGGAATTGGCGAAAACTTCGACTGGCTGGATTCCTAAAGTTGGGGATCTGGTTTGTGAGAAGATCGCTGTGAAAAAGGAGTTCGGTCCATCATACAGAGCACCTGTACCGGTCTTGGGAATACATGGCACCAGGACTGTCATCTTACCACCACTGTCTGGTTCTAAGGCGAACAGATTCATCTCCATTGATGACATCAAATTACACCATGTGGCCGATCCTTCACAGTAGACCAGGAGGTCCCTTGGGTGGTTCCCGATCCCCTCTCACTACCCAACAGGACATCCATCTACATAGTAGGATGAACATCACTACTACAGACTATGCAGCTATGTCAACTGCTGTTCCAGACACCTCCTTGACCATGGGGAAGGCGGAAAATGAACTTTTGTTGGTTCCAGTCACATCTTCAGTGACCACCCCGTTTCAACATTTGGCTGTATTTTACACGAACACTTCAACGACTAATGACGTTGTCTACCAAGAGCCTCCACATGAGGTGGATCAGAATACACCGGCTCCTGTGTTTGCAGAGACTACCTCTGGCTATTTCATTGACATTGATGATTTTTCTTTGGATTCATCCTCTACAGTGATTGACGATATTTCAAAAAGTAGTAAGCTGATCGATGGCTTAAAAAGAACTATTTGATATATCCATGGAACTACTTGTGGTTCTGTTTGACATTTATTGCATTATTTTTATGGATTGGTTTTGTGACTGTTTTCTTTTTACTTATCAATGGTCACTATATTTCCTGATCGCTCCTCAGTGGAGCCTGTTGATGAAGTTTTAACACCACATCATTCTTCACATAAGGTCCGAAGAGATTTGTCCCCTGTAAATATTACAGCAATACCAATTACTGATGGTATTGTGTGGGACAAAGTTCCATTCGATATATACGGGCCTACAGAAATTATTCAAATACCATACGTGTTCAAAATTTCAATGACTGATGTAATTACACCTGATGTTGTCTCTGATGATTGGGATGTCCAAACAGTTGATTCCATGCTAACTGAAATGAAGGACTATTCCGCTTTTGAAAGTGATGATGTATATGATTATACAATGAATTATGGGGAAATGTTCTGCTATAACAATTGGGGACATCACTACCTACACCGTGCCACTAGATACAGGCCAGTATTGAACTACACACAGTGAAAACACTGTTCTACACCACAGGTGGGGAGTCCAAGGTATTATAGCAATAAATTTACATACTTTTCTGGGCATGATAAAAGAAAAGCAGAGTCATATTATTTTAAAATACCTCCGGCACAAATAAGAAAAATGTTGCTGACTGATACAAAATTGATTTATTCAGATCCCTTTGTTTCCCGGCTCGCAGTTGAGGGTTACGAATACTGGAAGAGCACTATCGATTTGAAAAGTGTATGGGGAACACAAGATTGGCAAATACAGGGTAGGGAGGCTTTATTTCGAGCATGCCTGATTCCTGTGCAAATGATTTTCTTAAATGACACTATTCAGCAGACATCCTGTCTGGGGTTAGCGAAAATTAAGGATCTGAACACGCCCAGTATCCCTACTCCGACAAAGTTAAAAGATTGGCAACACTTCCTTAATATCACAGAGGAAAGGCTAGATGCAATGGTTAAGGCTGGTACCTATAATTCTTCACTTTCCAGTCCCGGCAGGTGGTTGGTATGGCCCACAGACACTAATGAGTGTCAAAGGCGTTTTTTGAACTGTTCAGGGTTTTTTCAATTAACAGGCCAGACCCTCGCTTTATATCGGGTCAACATACAGGTATAGTTACAACATACAATGTGGGTAAGCTGTGCCAGCAATGGGTGCAAACGAACACGTTAGCCACAGTTAAGAAACACCTGAACACTCTTTCTGAAAATATAGACTTGCAGGATTTTCTGCTGGGTCCTAGAAAACAGCGCTCGAAAAGGTTTTTATATGCTATGTACAATTAAATTTGGAAACTTTCCCAAATTGAGGCTGCTGCACGTTTAAGGCAACTGGATAAGGAAAATTTGGAAAAAACATTAGCTGTTGTCAACAATGGCATGAATACACTGTCCAACAGGTTTTATTCAATATCAAATAAAGTGTTGTCTGCTATTGATATCACTCAGACAGACTTGTCCTGGTTATATCATGGGCAAACACAGCTACGTTCCATCATGCAGCTAGGTTGGACGTTACAGACACTGAAAAGTGGCCACATTCCATGGAAGTATATTAATGGGAGTGAATTCTTCACTGCTTTTAATTTTTCCAGGGAACAAGAGACAATGGCTAAAAGGGAGGCTAGTTTCACCCTGCTTCAAGTAGAGAAATTAGATAAGTTGCCCTTCACGGTAGCAGAGAGTCCTTCAACTATCTGGCTCTTACATGGCATTATTAATTTACCGATTTCGACCTTTCGTTTCTCGAGCTGCCTGAAACATCTTGCAGTGAGACGATATGAGCAACTAGGAGATAGCTTTATTAAGGAAGAGTGGGAGTTGCCCTTTGACTATAGATGCCTGGACAGCGAAAGGGCGGTCTTTCTTAGCGGAAGCGAATGTGAGGCTGCTGTTCGCCATTCTATGATATGCAAGCAGGTATCTCTTCACAGTCTTTGCAATGCGGGGGTCGCGAATATGGCCTGTTTTCTGAAGGGTACTCCCGTCCCTTTGATTCGCCCGGTATTTCATGTACTTTCCAATGGAAGTTATGTGGTACTGAACAATCAAAGTTGTTGCGGCATGCGACCTGGAATTGCCTACGCAATCTCGGTCACGAAGGTCTTTACGTGTTCTGGACATGTTTTGTTTCCCCCCACACGAGAGATAAAAGTATCTGACATGTGGCCCCACATAGATACTATTAATGTGAACTATGACAAGCTGAGTAGGCTAAAGGCGCTATTGTTTCAGAAACAGGCCTCCTTGACATCCGCAAAAGAGATGTATGCTCTCCAGATTGCAAGATCATCAGCCGAGATACAATCCCTTTTAAATACCAATTTCCCCAAACACATTGGAGAGCTGGTATCCAGAATATTCAATGCTTCGAGCACCACTGGGATTGTTCATTTCTTTAAGGCTGTCGGGTCTGGTTTCGTGTCCATCTTCCAGACTGTCTTCGGAGTCATCCCATCAGCCATCCATTCTCTCTTTTCAAGTGTGTTTGGTGGCTTTCCAATTATTTTGGCTTTGATTGGCAGACTACTACTGCTATTTCTTCTGATTCGCAGTGGTTATGTCTTTCCAGCAACGCAGAGAAATGGAGCCGCTCCCGCCAACTCCACTGTGCCGTGAGCGCATGGTTCGGATCTTCGGTGCACCTTTGCTGGTGGAACTGGAGCTTGACTGGTCGTTGTCATTTCGGCCACTTCTCTGGTGTGTACAACCAGTCTTCCGCTGCATATGGTGTCTCTTTGAACATCTGCCTATGGTCTGTCTTGCTGTTGAACCGACATCTCCTGTGGACCACGAACTGCTGATGTCCCCGATGAGGGTTCATACACGGTCATGCCCCTTGAGACTGAGGTTGCTCCGCGAGGCCACCTATGAGCCTTCCGTTGTGAGATCTACCATGGATGAGGACACTGCAACGGATAACGATACACCAGGAAATACGGCTCACTTCTGCTCTGTGGATCCGTTTGTCCGCCCAGCACTCGACTTAACATTGGACGATGTTGACTCATTTTTGAGGTCGTTGGTTGGTGACTTCGATGACATTCTTCAAGATCATGCGTATAACAAATAATTTTATGAATGGACTTGCCATTCCCGATTCTAAATTATGCACTTAAATTGACATTTGCTGTTGCATGCTGTACTTGTCATAGTTGACATTAGCATCTCTGTATGTATTTTAACAGATTTGTTTTAACATATTTTTAACACATGCTAATGCTTTTTTAGCTTGTTTTTGCTTTTAGCTTTCAGTTCCGAAGCAACTTTTAGCATTTGGGTTCCTGTACCTTCATCATACCTGTTACGGCAATGGGGAGGGTGTAGTGAGTCTTAGTTTGTTTTAATGGGAAAACAGGAGTTAGCTTAGTCTCTGGCTTGTAGACTCGTGCCCCCGTCACCTAGTGACTTTTAACCTACTTAGCTTGCTCTGTCTTAGCCCATTTAATTATTTATTTCTTCTAAGATGGCTGCCTTGTTTATAGTTAGGCTACTTGTTATGGGTAACATTATCAGTGTCACCGCGCCAAGGCGCCAAGATCAAGCACCAAAGACAAACAAACAGTAGGCGTTCACACTTAGGGATTTTCCCTCTCTATACTTTTGCGGGATTGTTTATATTAATTGCTGTCCCAAGCATGCCTGTTATCTATTGTTTAGGAATACACCTACGTCAGGGGACCTTGTAGATCTGTATGAATACATCACACTTTAGACAGATAATCAGAGGGATTCCGACCAGAGGGCATCGCCACCATCGCTGATACCGATGCTGCAGTCGTCTTGACGCTGACCCAGTCTTCGTGTCCCTGCGGAGTCTGAGATAGAGACCTCATTCCAAGGTAACGAGGGTTGGGGGCTCCTCTCATGGACACGGCATTGGCAGATTAGGTTTAACAAACCCAGCTCTCCCTAAGGTAGGAGGTTAGGTCTTTTCACATTAGGGTATTAGGGCATATTCCATCTCATATATCTTTCCTATGTATTGCAAAATGGTTGGGGTCTTCGTAACAATGACTCTCGTCTTCACAATACTGTTACTTGCTTTATTCATTATCCTAATCATTGCAGTACATGCCACTTATCGCAAATTGCAGTTATGTTAAATAAAAACTATTGAAACTTTACTGCATCTGTGTCATTGCCTGTGTTTGTATGAGACATAATATATCTGTGAGAAAAGGGTAATCTCCGTTTAACCACGACACTCCCTGAGATATCGTATTTTCGAGTCTATGCGTAAACGGCTGCCATAAATCACCTTTTACTATTGTGTTTCTGGTGAGGTGCTGCTAGTGAGCCGGTAAGGTTGGGATAACAGTTGCGACTTGTTGTAGGAAAGACGCAGTCGCCTACAAACAAAAGTACTGTCACCCTTGAACCAGCAGTCTTGCTCAGAGCAAGAGTCCAAACTATGACAGATGGGTACACAACTCGCTCTACTGTTACTTGTTCATAGCATAAGTTGAAGCAAGCAACCCTTTACCTAACAATATAAGGTTGAATTTGTAGAGCACACGTTTTCCTCTTACAGCTCAAGACCTATTGACTGTTTATTAATACCAAAATCAATGGATCTCATTTTATCTACCTTGTAAGGATAAGGATGAAAGGCTGAATGAAAGGCTCAGATGAAAGGCTCAGTGGACCCACTGGGATTTGAATCTATAATTTTTGTCGCTAAAACCGATACTTACTTGAAATGCATTGGTTCACTGAAACCATGATCCTGGGACCTCTTTGTCCACATGCACATCTAAAGACAAACATGGATGATTTCTGGATGTTTATACAGTAAGATGGGCTTACATATGTCAATTATAAATTCAGTTTGTTTGCTATTTGTACAATTTATCACTTGCAAGTACACACATGCAAACCTTTGTTTGCTCTACTGAAAATTATTTTTGTAACTCCGTCCACAAGGCTTCAATTCAACATTACTATTCATGAATGCATCAGGTATCAACAACTGGGAATGACATATCACACTCAGCACCTCTTCAGAACAGAAACATACTAGAGTTAAATGCAGAGGGGTGAAGCCAGAGAGGATTTGTGATTGAAAAACAGAGAATCGAGGCGGCATGGGCAGCTGTTCTATATGAAAAGCAATTTGATGGTGTCATACAAAGTTTAGGTGAAGTATAAGTTTCACTTTACTGGGAAAATGTTACAATGTGTGCATTTGTGCAGGTACATGATTCACAAAAGGCAATAAATTGTTTTGTATAAGTGCGTATTAATAGCAATGCATGTGTTTATGCACACGTGAAGTCTAAAAGGTGTGCCAAAGTAGGAGCAACATGGACATATCAGTGGACTGGCCAAGGAAAAGACAGGTAATATTTGTAGGCACACAAAAAGTAGAAACTTTTGGAGTATATGTCAAGGTTTTTCTGCACCTACCTGAGCACCTAGCCCACACCCATAAGTACCTGAGGAGAAGTGGGTGGCATTTCAAAGACAGTAATAATCTGTGGGGACCGATATAAATAATATGAAAAATAGGGAAAAAAAATCAGAGCTGATTCATTTCCTGATACTTGTGCATGAAATATTAACCTGTGTAACGCATTTGGACAGGGCCGGAGGCACTGAACTACTGCCCCCAGAGATCCTTGCGGCAGGAAGCCGCCGCTGCTGCATTACTGGCACCCGGAGGCACATAAGAACGGAGTTGGGGCCTGCCACATGGGACGCTTTTGGATGGGGTGGGGGGCACTGAACCATTGCCCCCAAAGATCCTTGCGGCAGGAAGCTACCGCCGCTGCTATACTCGCACCCGGAGGCGCATAAGAACAGACTTGGGGCCCACCACGCGGGACGCTTTTGGGCAGGCTGAGGGCACTGAACTACTGCCTCCAGAGATCCTTGCGGCAGGAATCCGCTGCTGCTGCTTTACTCGCGCCCGGAGGCGCATAAGAACAGACTTGGGGCCCGCCACACAGGACGCTTTTGGACGGGCCTGGGGGCACGGAACTACGGCCTCCAGAGATCCTTGCGGCAGGAAGCCGCCAACGCTGCTTTAATTGCGCCCTGAGGCGCATAAGATTGGACTTTTGGCCCGCCATGCGGGACGCTTTTGGATGGGGCCAGGGGCACTGAACTACTGCCCCTAGAGATCCTTGTAGCAGGAAGCCGCCGCCGCTGCTTTACTTGCACCTGAAGGTGCATAAGAAGGGACTTAGGGGCACCATGTGGGACGCGCGCGGGTGCGCCTGGGCGAAGACCAGGCCAAGAGCGGGCCCGTCTGCGCCCGTCCGCGACCGGATAAGGCCGGGCTGGGCCCAATTTCTTACCTCCCTGTTCTGACCATCTTGTAAGATAAGTTTTGACATTACTTAAACCACAGGTGACCTATATTAGCTCTCACCTTCCAATTGGTAGGCCTGATGGGGAAGCACAAAGAAGCCCATGGGATGGTGGATGCATGTCTAGGGGCCCCTGGCCCTAAATTGATGACTAGCTATCTTACCTCTGTAATGGGCGCAATTGAATCAGAGATAGGGAGGGTAGAAGCTAGTCTGGGAACAACTTTAGAGAAAGTGGGAAAAAGTGAGATAGACGAAATGGCTCCCCTTGCAAAATCTCCGGTGATTAAGTTAAGGAACCTATGTGTCATATTGGACCAGGATCTCCTAATTGTGCCAATTTCCCATACAGTTTCTGAGAGTCCCCCTCTAAAAAGGAGTAGACACTTGGCCCCCTCTTATGTTACAAGTCCCTCCCCAGACTCAGCCTTGTCTTGTGTAAAGTCCATTTCATCTGGGAAGGACCTAAAAGGAACAGAGAGCAGAAAGGGAAAATCACAAATAAAGTTATGCAAGAAGACTACTGGGAAGCGGAGTGGAAATAAGAAACCTTCTATTATCTCTAACGATTATTTTAGCCAGTTTGATAATTATTTTAGTGACATAAGGCAGCTATGTTCCTTGGTTTTAAATAAAGTGGAATCTTTAGAAGAGAAAGTTAACACCCTATTAGTGAAAAGGAATATGTATGTCAATCTGCCACTACTGAGGGGTAAATCCCAGTCTAATTTTGTTGCGACTGTACACTTACCAGACCCAGCTATTTTGTTAGACCAAAGAGGAAGACTAAATCATGTGCAGAACTAACCCTGTTTCAAAGGCTCTGAGTCCTGAAACAATAGGACACTCTGTAAACCTGCCATATCAGCAGGGGGTAGACAAGCACAAGGCTTGTAAGGGTCTGGTACAGGTCCCGCCCACTGCATCTTTAAGAGCCCAAGCATCTTACCCGAGGATTCCGTTGGCATGTGCCCCATATATTCTAATTTTGGAGAATGATCCCACATTAGGCAAGTCACACTCTGAGTCCCACACTTCACTGTTAAATAAAGTTTTATACTGGGTTGAAAAGCACTCGGGTTGGAGGACAGATCTTTCCAGGGAAATCTTAACTGTAAGGCGGCCGTCACAACCCCACCCTCTGGATTATGACCCCGCCTACCTCCATGGTTTTCGTGGCAAATCCACCGCCCGAAAACCATGGCGGTAGGCACTATCAGTGCCAGGGAATTCCTTCCCTAGCACTGACAGGGGTCTCCCTCACCCTCCTTTCCCTCCCCAGCGTCCTCCCCCTCCCTCTCCTGACCCCCCGACATGCACACACCCACACGCACACACATACACACTCTTACACACATGCATACCCACATCCACCCACGAACATATACATACCCACACCCTGCAACACACACTAACATGCATTGTAGCACCCACGCATGCACAACACAAAACATACACGTACACTCACATTCATTCATTCATGCCTACATGCCACGCGACTCACACTCGCATGCATGCATACAAAAACAGAACCACACACAACACCCCCACACAACACCCCCCACCCCCTCTCCTGTCGGAGAACCCAATTTACCTGCTTGCAGGGGGTCCTCCGGCAGGAGACAGGACGCAGCGCTGCTGCCAGCAGCAGCGTCCGCCAGGCCTTATCATAGCTCATGATACGGTGGGCAGTGTTTTGCTGGTGTAGGGCTGCTGCTGGCAGCAGCACCACCTTACCGCCATCTGCCGCCATGACCGTTGACGGAATACCGCCAGCCTTCTGGCGGTATTCCATCTACGGTCATAATGCGGTTGGCGGCTGGTAGCCACGGCGACAGTATGTTGGCGGCCGTCGCCGTGGCAGTAGGCGGCATTTACCACCAATGTCATAATGGGGCCCTTAATGTTGAATAAAAAGGGAAGAGGTTATGACTGCTTTGGGGGAAGATATGCCTCCAAATAAAATTGTCAAGGCATTTTATGCCCTGACAAGGTATATGGCTGACAAATTGCAACGCCCTAGTACCAGCAAAGAAAGAGGCCCTTGTTGGTTCAATCATGCATGTACCTCATCCCTTAAAGACCTAAAGAAAGTAACCAATTTTGTCACTCAAAGTCGACATGGTATTAAAGTGGCAAGAAGGACATATAAGGATGCACTTGCTGCTAGGAAGATCGAACTGAGGGAGTTTGCTTGGGATGAGCTTACTGAAGCAAGTAGAAAAAAAAGATCCAAAAGCTTTCTGGCAAGTTGTTAGCTCTGCCCCATTGAATGACAAGGACAAAATTACAATGGATACTGTTATTCCAGCCCAAGCACGGTTGGACCATTTTTCTAAAAATGTTATTATAGCGAATAATGTTTCCCAAGATTAAATGAATTGTCTTATGGCAATAAGAAATGCCTCAGTAGGTGCAGCCTTCTGTAATACAATAGATGTAGCCGATGTACTACAGGCAATCCAAAACTGCCCCTCTGACAAAGCTCCTGGTCCAGACAGAATCCCAGCTGACCTATATAAAGTGATTCCAGAATTCTGGGGACCATTGATTACTAACGTTCTGAGATCTGCTATGATAGGCCCCTTAGTAGACACTTGGAGAGAGGCAATTATTGTGCCTATCTTTAAGAAGGGGGATAGAGCTGATCCACAATGTTACCACCCAATTTCCCTCTTAGATAGTTCAGTGAAGATATTAGGCAGAGTGATTTTAAATAAGCTGGAAAACTGGGCAATGGAGACTAATTGTTTGTCAAAGGTACAGGATGGGTTCTGCCCAGGGCTGGGCACAGTGGAACAAACTCTTAATTTGACCTTGATAATTCAAAAATATACGAAGGCAAAAAAAAGGCTGTGTACATTTAGCCTTCATGGATCTGTCCTGTGCATTTGACAGCTCCATGCTTGCACCTCGGCACAAGTTTGTTTTACCTAGGAGGGTGATCTAACGGATACATTTGCTTCTTTAAAAGGGGTAAGACAGAGATCTGTGTTGGCCCCTTTTCTTTTCCTTCTCTATATTAATGGGTTGGAAAAATGTGTATGTGCAATGGGGAAGGACTTGCCACTTATTAATAATTCCCCAATTCCAGTTCTCCTTTATGAAGATGTTGCTGTACTTATTTCAAGGATAGCAAATGGTCTCCAAATTTTATTAAACCTTGGTCTTAAAATTAACAGAACAAAGTCATTTGTGATGAAGAGCCGCCCAAAATTAGAAAAAAGAAAACAAATTCTCTTGGAAGGTGCAGAAATACTTAGGGTTCCAAATTGTACTTATTTGGGGGTTCCCATGATGTAGATTTAAATTGGAAATTAGTTAGTGTTTGTGTAACGCAATTTCAAAGAGCCATAGATGCTCTTTTTAGAATTGCTAAAAAGCTGGGGCACAAACCTGTTAAAGAGATGTTGACTGTTTTTAAAGCAAATGCTCTTCTATTGCAACATTTTGAGAAGGAGTCTGGGGCCATGCTGATTGTTCAAGTTTTCAGGTAGTTGAAAACAAGTTTCTAAGAAGGTTATTAGCAGTTCCACAATCTACCTCAGTAATGTTTTGTTGTGAAGAAGTAGGCTTGAGGGGCATATCTGATTATATAAAACTCCAACCTGTATTGCTATGGCTAAACATTTGGTTAAATCCTGAAGCCCACTTGTGTAGAATTGTGATCCAGGACTGTCTCTCATTAACACAGTCATTGGATATACTCTGGCTTAGATACGTTCATTCTACTTTTCTTCATCTTGGGGCAGGGGTGTTTTTTCTCGCCCCGGACCTTTTAGTGAGACGGGATATTAAAAGGATCAAGGAGACATATTGGCATTTAATTCATGACCCAAAACTAAATATGACCACAGCCAGGGATCAGGAGAGGACGCCGCTACAGCAACTACACCCTATGCTATACTTGGACATTATTAGCTCTGAGCGGCATAGGTTTTTACTTACCAGGCTAAGTCTGAATATAATACATTATTTAGTAGCATTACCGACCTGTGGCACCTGGTTTAAGAAACTTCCACCATGCTGTTGTGATGGTAAAAGTTTGCACTTTTACCTTTTTTGTACCCTCTATATTGCACCAAGAAAAAGGTTTTTACATCCAATATTTTTGTCCAAAGGCATTAGGTCCAGGTATCTTTCTTTTTCTTATTTATACAATCTGGGAAATGAACAGATAATACAGTCTGTGTTAAATTTTATATATATGCTGCTTTTAGTATTCAAAACTCTTGTTAATATTGTTGTTATTGTATGTCTGAGAATTTTGTAGGTATATATTTGATGTCTTTTATGTTTTTTTTATTTGAACTGAATAAAGTATTTGATGATGATGATGATGAACCTGTGTAATGCTGTATGTAATTTTTGAGTACATTAAACGCATTTAAAATCATACAGTTTTCGGTCAGGCATTGGACATAGTGAAGTGCTCTTGTTTCCTTCATTACTGCCCTTATAAAGTGCAACTCTTAGCAGTGGGCACACTGCAACCCTGAATTTAACATACATGTGAAAGGATTCACCTGCTTTTTTCAGAGGGTCTCAGTTAGGAGGGAAAAATTCTCAGGGAAAATATTCTCCATTGCAATATAGATGGTTCTTGATTGAAGATAAAGAGCTTTGCAACAGTTGGGAAGCAAGAGACCAAATCTACTCTGAGATAAAGCAGAGAAAGAGTCTATCATATTCTTCCTGGTTGAAGAATCCAAGAGGAAAACAGCTGCAAGAAAAAGAAGCAAAAATCAGGGCCAAAATATACTTTAGATGAGAGATAAATATGATGAAAAATAGGAGAACTAAACACACTGTGAGTCATCCATCTCATACCTCCGCTCTTTTCTACATGAGTAAAACAGGGCATGACTTCATGGGGAGATGGTCAAACACAGTCTTGGACAAGAAAGCTCTGTTGGCACAAACATGGAAGACGACCAGGGGCGGCTTCTCCATGGGGGCAGAGGAGCGTCGTCTCCCCGCCAGAGGCAACAACTGCAAAAACCTTTACAAGGAATCGATAACTTATTGTTTCCTTGTAAAGGGGCAGGGCTACGGGGGTGGCGTGCTCTGAGGGGGAAGTGCTGGGGGAGTGCTAGGCACTCCCCCTTAGAGCACATGTGTGTTTGGACAGCTGTCTCGGGCCGGCCAAACACACATGCACTGTAGGCTCTCTCCAGCCCAGCAACATTGTTTTGCTTTGAGCAGCGTCAGGATTGGCCGCAGGGCAGGCTGGGAGCCTGTGCTGTCGATGAGGGACAGAGGAGCGGCGCGCAGCGAAGGTGGTATGTCTTTTATTTTTTGTTTTATTTTAGTTACCCCTCTCCCCCGTGCGCTGCCCCGCCCCGTTACCTTGCCACGAGCCGCCCCTGAAGACAACCTTTTTGGTTAGGAATAAATACAACCAAAACTACCCACATTGACATGGAAATAGTACTGTCCTTGTTTGGCATGGACAAAAAAAGCTTGAATGGCTGACACCTTGCCCTTGATCCATCTGGAATCTCTGATCCTCCGCACCAGGGTACTCATTCCATTGAACACTCACCCTAACATTCTGAACCTTGCGCAAAGCAGTCTGCTGCCCATGGGCACCCTTCAGAGCTACTGCAGCTGTGACTGTGTCAAAGCTGGCCCTTGGTCATGGTTGTAGCACATGAGTAATCTTTTCTGCATGCCAGTTGCACTTCCTGCATTAATCCAAAGCTGTTAAAGTAAGTGTTGGACCTGGCTTTTTGACAGGGTCATCCCCAAACTTTTTGCCTCCTTCCTCCTATTTTTCTGACCTGTTGTTGTTGGCTTTTGAACTCTGAGCACTTTACCACTGCTAACCAGTGCTAAAGTGCATATGCTCTCTGTGTAAATTGTACTATTGATTGGTTTATCCATGATTGGCTATTTAATTTACTTGTAAGTCCCTAGTAGAGTGCACTATATGTGCCTAGGGCCTGTAGATTAAATGCTACTAGTGGGCCTGCAGCACTGGTTGTGCCACCCACTTCAGCAGCCCCTTAACCTTGTCTCAGGCCTGCCATTACAAGGCCTGTGTGTGCAGTTTCACTGCCACTTCGACTTGACATTTAAAAGTACTTGTCAAGCCTAAAACTCCCCTTTTTCTACATATACGTCACCCCTAATGTGTGCCCTAGGTAACCCCTAGAGCAGGGTGCTGTGTGGGTAAAAGGCAGGACATGTACATGTGTACTTTATATGTCCTGGTAGTGTAAAACTCCTAAATTCGTTTTTACACTACTGTGAGGCCTGCTCCCTTCATAGGCTAACATTGGGGCTGCCCTCATACAGTATTGAAGTGGTAGCTGCTGATCTGAAAGGAGTAGGAAGGTCATATTTAGTATGGCCAGAATGGTAATACAAAATCCTGCTGACTGGTGAAGCTGGATTTAATATTACTATTCTAGAAATGCCACTTTTAGAAAGTGAGCATTTCTTTGCACTTAAATCTTTCTGTGCCTTACAATTCACGTCTGGCTGTGTTTAGTTGACAGCTCCTTGTGCATTCACTCAGACACACCCCAAACACAGGGTACTCAGCCTCACTTGCATACATCTGCATTTTGAATGGGTCTTCCTGGGCTGGGAGGGTGGAGGGCCTGCTCTCACACAAAGGACTGCCACACCCCTTACTGGGACCCTGGCAGACAAGATTGAACTGAAAGGGGACCTGGTGCACTTTTTAGCCACTCTTTGAAGTCTCCCCCACTTCAAAGGCACATTTGGGTATAAAACAGGGCCTCTGCCCTACCTCATCAGACACTTGCTGGATAAAAAACCTGAACCAGAACCTACATCCTGCCAAGAAGAATTGCCTGGCTGCTCAAAGGACTCACCTGTCTGCTTTCTCCAAAGGACTGCTGCCTTGCTGTTGGCCTGCTGCCTTGCTTAACTCTTGTCTGGCTGTAAAAGTGCTCTCCAAGGGCTTGGATAGAGCTTGCCTCCTATTTCCTGAAGTCTCAGGACCAAAAAGACTTCTCCTTTTCATTTGGAAAAATTTCGACGCCCAGCTTGTTCCGTGGTGCGAAAATCGGCGCACGCCGATCCAGAAAGACGCAGCTCGACGGGACTCCTGCGGTGCGACCGGAACTTCGACGCACGGCCTCGCATGGACAACGGCACCCGACTTCCAGAGAGGAAATCGACGCAACGCCTTCCGTGAGAAAGAAAATTCCACGCACAGCCTCCCGGAACGACGCGCAGCCAGATAACAAGCCGAGGAATCCATGCACAGATCCTGGGACATCTGGTAATCCTGCGATCCATAGAAGGAGACGGTCCGCGTGCTGGAAAACGACGCCCGTCTCCCCGCGTGAAAAATAACTACGCAAGTCCGCGTGTGAAGGGGCGTAACTGACGCACACACCATTTTTCCACGCATCTCCTCTTCTGCGGCCAGGAACTTTGTGCTTGAAAGAGACTTTGTTTACTTTTTAAAGACTTAAGACACTGTAAATCACTTTTCAGGGGTATCTTTACAACTTCATATTGCATCTTTGATCGTTTTGACCTGCAAATACCCAGATAAATATTATATATTTTTCTAAACACTGTGTGGTGTATTTTTGTGGTGTTATATTGTGTTATTGTATGATTTATTGCACAAATGCTTTACACATTGCCTTCTAAGTTAAGCCTGACTACTCGTGCCAAGCTACCACAGTGTGGGCACAGGATAATTTGGATTGTGTGTGACTTACCCTGACTAGAGTGAGGGTTCTTGCTTGGACAGAGGGTAACCTGAGTGCCAACCAAAAAACCCATTTCTAACAGTAAGTTTTATCTATGGATTTAACATATTTCAAAGGTCAGAGCAAATGCTTTGTTGTATATTTCACAAATGTGGAATCAGAAAATGACCCATTGTACAAACTTAGGGATGAATTTAAAAAAAAGGAGCTTCATTCAATGCAGCAACACTTTTGTTGCACCCCCCTGCGCTCCCCTAATACCACAATATTTGCACTGTATTTAAGATATGGTGCAGTATGGCAGTATTAGGAACAGTAGGGAAAAAGTTTTTGATGCTATTGTGGCACTTTGCTCCACTAATGTCAAATATTCTGACGCTAGTGGAGCAAAGTGCAAGGAGGCCCATTGATTACAATGGATGCGTCCTCTGAACACTTGCTTTCAGCAGGCCTTAAACATTACACCAAAAATGGCTCAATGAAATCTTGTAGATTTCATTGTGCCATTTTTGAAGGTCTCCTTGCGCTGGAACGCCCCCTTTGCGTACATTATCCATGTTGCATGCATAATGTGGTGCAAAGTATTCCAAAGTGGCGCAGTGCATCCATTGTACCACTTTGTAGATATAGCGTAGAGATTTTGCAAGCGTAAAGTCACATTAGCATAAAACAAAATCAAGCTAATGTGACGCTAGGCCTTCTTAAATTTGGGCCTTAGAGTAATTGTGAGCCACCACTGGACATGAATATCATATGTTTACGTACATATGCACACATGATATCTATGTTTAACTTGCATCTACTTGAATAGCAAAACTTTTAAATGTACTAACAGGTATAGGCAGAATTTTTTCATTACATTAATTTCAGCCTCATGCTCCATTTCTTGTGAATCAGACTTCATATTTCCATTGCTCCCTCTGAAGGTTGTTATTTGACATCTGGTATGATCCCGAGATGCAAAAATATCCAGTGGTCGAGTGACCAGCAGTTTTATTCTCTTCAAACCATTATAGACAATTCAGAAAAATGCCAGGAAGTGTGACGGGAGTACTGCACATTCAAGCTCATTTCTGGAAATGTCTCTGTACTTGTAGCTAAAGATATTTTCATTTAGGATCAGTAGAAGTATTGCTTGTCACTATGCTGATAATTCTCCAAAATCGTACAATAGGCTCTGTATTGGTGCAAACAAACCGCACATGGATGAATAATGCAAGGTCGGTGCTATACTTAGGAGCAGATGGCGCTGCACTTAGTGTAGCACCACTTTTCTTGTACCCCTTAGCACCCCCGTTCTGCCACCATGTGTGCACCGTATTTAAAATACGGTGCACCATGGCGGTAGTCATGGATACTATCATCATAACTTTTGACGTTAGTCCAGTGCTTTTCAGGATTAGCATCAAACATTTTCACTCTAGTCCTGCAAAGCACCCAGAGGCCCATTGAAAACAATGGGAGCATTCCTTTAACGCTCGCTCTTAGCAGTCGTTAAAAATGCTAATAAAAATGATGCAAAGAAATCAGTTTGCTTTTTTTGCCCCATTTTTTGGGCCCCCCTAGCTCCAGAATGCCCCCCTTGCATACATTAATACATTATGCCTGGCACAGGTATAATGTGGCGCAAGGGGTTACAAAGTGGGGCAATGCAAGCTTTGTGCCACTATGTAAATATGGCATGGCGTTTTTGGCCTTTCAATGCCACATGAGGGTAAAAAAAAAATATGCTAATGAGGCGTTGGAATGGGGCTAGGCCCTCTTAAAACTTAATTGTCAACACTAGCACATATTTATGGAAATCCACCACAAGGTGGTGCCGAGTGTGTATTTTTTAGCAGAGTTCGTCAGTGGAGCATTTAACTATTTCATGTAGCTTAAAAAACATGGTAAAACTAGTACTTGAACCTGTTTTTTCAGTGACGTAGATCACACCAGCTGCAGTGGACCCGTGTAAAATACCTTGGTTGGGCCCCAATGCTTAATTTTTTACCAATTAAGCTCCGTCTACACTAAAGCCACAGTAGGCAGCTGTCTCACTGTGCCACCACGAGAATCCACAAGAGATCCCTAACTTGCAATAAATGGTTCTAAAAATGGTCTCATTACAATGGAATTGATATACTCCAAATGGCAATCTCTCCTTTTTGCTGCAGGTTTCAAGTTACAGCCATGTTAAAATGAACCACCTATGAATTACGTGTTGCACGCGCCACAGCTCCGGTTTGGATTCTCATTTGATTCACTGACACAAGCACCTGAAAGGCCCAGGTCAGTGCAAACAATGCCATAGGCGCCATTAATCGGGGCCTCAGTTTCTCGGTGTCTCATTGAACGCTGCGTTAATACTCAGCTTGAAAGAGCACGTGACAGCCCGGCCGGCGCGTGGTTAACAAGATGCCACGAGCTCACTGGAGCAAAAGATTGAAGTGTCTGTCGCCTGTCGTGAGATCTGAGCGCACTCTTGGGCTGCGGCGCGGTTTGCATTTAGGGGCATTTGCTAACCCAGAAGTAATGACGTGTCAACGGACCCTATAATAGAACTCTCCGTGGTCTTGTGTAGAACACAAGGATAGGACGCGAAGGCCGGGGAGGGAATTGCGGTAATCAGTTTGCAGCTGCCTCCCCCTCAGCCCGCGCGCTGTGGCCTTTGGAAAAACGCCACTTCGTCACCTAATTTATTACCTGCCTTCGAATGCCTATTCCTGCTTATTTTAAGTGCTTTTCTCAGTCTGCGGCGCAGGTGTTTATTTCTGTGTTCTTTTCAATTTGCGGTGGACGTGCAGAAGGACAAGAAAAAGAAATTGCCGCCACTAAAGCCAGTAGTAAATCCGTGGTCTGCCAGCTCGGTCTTGATACTTTTGGAAGAGGTACATGAATCAAGTGATGTAAAACAGGCTTTACGACAAACCTTTGATGTTGGTTTTAAAGGTATCCGAAGAACTCAAGGTTAACAGCTGCCACCGAGTATAGAGTAAAAGCAAAAGGTCTCTCCCCTCTGCATATCTCACACCTCATCTCTTTCCTCTTCCTCTCCCTCTTTTTACTCTCTCCTAAATGCACTTCCTTGCATTTCCTTCACTTCGCCACCCCACAAACACGCAAGGCACGCTCACATTTAAGAGCTGCATTTTCTTTTACTCCACCCCGCCAATATTTTGACAACCCTGTACCACCTTCACACACATTTGCACAGAATCACGATTGCAGCTGGAATACAAGGCCATTACTCTGTGCTCTCTGCAGAGAGGCCAAAAATTGAATGGCCATATAGTCTGAATACCTTTTTGAACCACTGACAGGCGCTGTGAGAAGCTCACATTGCCTTCAGCCTCCACCCCAGGGCTCTCAATCGTGTCCCATTATAAACCCCTTTAATATTAGTGTAATATGGTACACTGAAAAAATACAGGAAACACAACGTCCTTAAAATAGCTAACACTCTTTGGCAATACAACATTAAGTAAAGCATGTGAAATATAAAAGAAAACGAAATTGCTGAAATGGATTACACTAACTTACCTTTTACATTCATTGTTCAGAAACTGATCGGTGCTTTTGCCACTAAAGTTAAGGACGTTAAAATATGCCCCGACGGAGTCCAGTTTCAGTATCTGTTTTTAATTAATACCAAGCCTGAGACCTGTATGAACCTAAACCACTAAAGCTCTGGTGGGGATTCAGAAAAATCTCAGGCCGTGTCCATGAAAAGCTGCAGGGGCACGGTTAGGGTGCCATGGTCCCTAGTGCATGCAAGGACAATAGACATCCTGACTACTGGTTGCCCAGTAAGGCACGGCACTAAACAATGGTGGGTTGACCCTCAAGCCTCTGGGCCCTGGTGTCACTGCCCCTGCTGCACCGTTTACAGCTAAGTCCATGGAAAGCTGTACAGATCATGGACTTCAGTCGATCACAAGAGGCACTGCTCAGAGTTCCCCGGCTTGACCTTCTGTCTTTGTTACTGCTGGCACTGAGCTAGTACCTCTGATCCTCTAGGTCATGGAGGCAGCTGCAGAAAGACAAAATAAACAGGACTTACAGGTCAATTTTTTACTTTCAGTATTTCCAGCACCTCCCCTATCGTCTTCCTCCTCATCAGCAAATATAAGGCTATTGAGAGGCTGCCGGTAGGACAAGGGGTTATACTAAGAAGTCACCAGGGGTCACACGGTGCGTTATGTAATTTCCACTCCTTTTTTCCTTTTGTTAAATTAGTATACATGATGAAAATGATGAATTTCCTGTGTATGCCTAAACACACACTTGTAGATGCCTTGTAGGGGTTATACTTAAATTTAAGGTGCATAATCTTTTTTATATACACCTAAAATATTTTCTAAGCACACACTTGTAGATGCCTTGTAGGGTTTATACTTACATTTAAGGTGCATAATCTTTTTTATATACACCTATAATATTTTCTAAGCACAGAAAGCATTTCCCTTCCTCGCACAAAAATGTGGGCATCATTGAAAAATGTTTTCACATCTAATTTTTATACTTTCTTTAAGGTCGAGAACTGTCTAGCCCATGCCGCCCAGTCTCACTTTCCTCTCAGCAAGTTTCTCAAGGTTCTACATGTTTTCAGTTTGAGGGGTGTCTTATTTAAGGCACACGCTTACCTACCTCCCTAACTGCAGTTCCAGTGTCCTCCCTAGGAAAACCTAGCCTGCCCAATGGACACAGAAGATCCTAAAAGGGACTATCCCGCCAAAAAGTCTTACGTGGGTTACCCCACTAACCCCTTTGGTTGAATCCTGGTTCGTGGTAACCTATCTAGTCCAGTGTCACACTATAACCACAACCAACACAGATGCCTACTGCAAATTGTATCCAGTTTTCTTTGATAATGGGGATCCCATTCCTGTGGTTTGTTTTTACAATCAGTGGTAATGTTCATGGTCATTACTATGAGTGTGCCCAGAGCATTGGCAGCAAATACCAGAACGAGTGCAACTTGAATGTAATATGGGCCATCGCTACAGGAAATTACATTACCAGCCAATCTGCCAGTTCTTCATTATTTATAAGCAGGGACTGTCTGGTTGGGATACAAAAGGTTTCCCACCTAAGCAATCGACCCAGAGTTATACTTTGCGTGGTAGTCACAGACTCCAGCGATATATTGGGAGCAGCACGAGAATGTTCTCCCATCAACATGTACATCACTTTGAAAAGTCTGTCCCTAACTGAGAATTGAGGATTTTGAACTTTTAAGATCTCCTAATTGTAGGCTGATTCCTAACAATCTCTCAGTGTGTGTTAGAAATTGGGTTACTGGTTGAAGGGGGTGACACCCTTCTTAAACAGCAACCACAATTCTTCTCAAGGTGAAGTCACAAGTAAACACTAAATTGGCTTGTGCTCACCCCTCGAGCAGCTTGGCATAGAGCGGTCAGGCTTATCTCAGAGGCAATGTGAAAATTATTTTTGCAAAACTTCAAACACAGTAAAACAGTGAAAACACACCACAAAAAAAGCCCACACTAGGTTTTGCAGAATGGATTACATTTTTTAATAAATAAAACAAGAGCAGAACAATAAAAATCCAAATGGTAGAACTGGAAATATTCAATTTTTAAGAATTCAGTAAAAATAAAGGTGTAAAGCGCCAACTCTGGCTATCTGATTGTGCTGGACCAGGACAAAATCACAAACAGGTTCAGGCCAACCGAGAATGAGCGAAGCCCAACTACAGGGACCCAGCTAGGCCCGCTGAACAGAGTACCCTAAATCCTGAGTTGCGGAGCATTGCAATGATCTGCATCAAAGATGTATTGCGCAACCGAAGCAGTGCGTCAGTTCCGAGATGAGGTAAGGCTATGGTGTGAGGTCCTGTGTCGTCATCATCTAAGATCCCATCAACAAGGGCTTGCGATGCCAAGCTGGCGTCATGGATGCTTCATGCATTTGGGGCAATGTGTTGGTTCCAAAGAGCTGTGAGGCTGCAATTTGGAGTCTGATGTCATTGACTTGGGATGGAAGGGCCTGCACCAGGGGCGTCTAACGCTGTGGTTTTCTCTAATGTGGTGAATGACTGCGATGCAGGTCTTTGCAGTGGTTCCGATCCATGCAGCAGTGGTGATGTGTTGCTTCTTCTTGAGGCTGAGGCAAAGGAGATGCGTTGGTTCTGTTGGATCCACAGAGTCTGACAGAGCAACTTACGCCTACTTTCAAGGGTCCAGGAAAGGGATGGCACATCTTGGCTGGGTAGACTCATAGTTGGCAGAGTCTAGGTGCAGGTGAAAGGTTTTTGGAGCCTTTTGTGTCCCTGAAGCTTCAGAACAGGAAGTCAGAAAAGTAGCCCTTGAAGACACTCTGGGGTTCTGGGTTGGGGAAATGCAGGTCCTGTCTGTATCACCCGGGCAAGAGGGCAGCAGGCAGCAGGTCAGCACAGCAAGGAAGCATTCAGCAAAGCAGGAGTCCATCAGGGCAGCAGTCTAGGAGAGTGGTAATCCTTCAGCATCACAGTAGTCCTCCTTCCTGGCAGAGTATCCACAGGTCCAGAAGTGTACTGAAGAAGTGGTGTCTGAGTTCCTGTATTTAAACTTAACTGTGCTTTTGAAGCAGGGGAAAGCTTCTAAAGGTTTTCCTTTGAAGTCTCCAGGCATCTGGCCTTTTCTGTTCCGGCTCCAGACTGACTACAGGGGTTAGGCAGCCCTTTGTGTGGAGGCAGGAACAGTTTGTTCAAGTGAAATAGGTCTGGGGCCAGGACAGCCCTCTCATTCTACAAGTGATGGCCCATCCAGGGCACAACTATGCTCTCTATTGTGTGTGACTGTCTAGGAGGAATACACAACCCCCAACTGTCAGCTACACCCATTCATGTCATCCATGGACAGGCTACAAGCACTAAATGGCTAAGGAATGAAAATGGCACTTTCTAAAAGTGGCATTTTCAAAATTCTAATTTTGGACTTCACAATAAGTTAGGATTCTCATTACAATTCTTAAGACAGCAAACAAGAACTGCTTATTTGTTCCCATTTGGAAATTACAGCTTATTGAGTATAATAAGGTAATTCCAATGCTGTCCTTTGGGAGAGGTGGGCCTTGTAGTGAAAAAAAACAAATTTAAGAGTTTTTCATTACCAGAACATATAAAACTTAAAAGTACATGCCAAACCTTTTGAATTAATAGCACCCTACCCTTTTGCTATCCAGGACCTACCCTAGGGGTGACATATATGTATTAAAAGGGAAGGTTTGGGCCTGGCAAAAGGTTTCTTCGAAGTGAAAGTTTAAAACTGCACACACAGGCTGCAGTGGCAGGCCTAAGACATTTACAGGCCCTGTGCACAAGTAGTAACACTTTACTAGGAATGTACAAGTAAATTAAATATGCCAGTTGGGTATAAACCAGTGCTAGCATGCTTTAAGGAGAGAGTACAAGCACTTTAGTACTGGTTAGCAGTAGTAAAGTGCAAAGAGTTTTAAGCCCAACAAAAAATGAACTCAGCAAAAGTGAAGTGTAAAATGCAAAATGTTTGAGGTGACTCTGCAGAGAAGGCCAGGTTCATCAATATGTAACCTGCAGCCCAACTACAGACTACTGAAGGCCCCAATTATGTGCTGGAATTTGAGTCTGCCAACTGTCCTTCTCTTTATTGCTAGAACGTAGCCACTTAGAATTCTGTGAAATTCTGCTGGCATGCCCTCCTGCTGACGTGTCAGCTTGGAAGTCTAGCCTTGTAGGGTAGACTGAACAGGGCACCTAGAAATGCACTCAACTGGTCATCATAGTTAAGAGGAAGACTGCCAAAGCTTATTTTTCAAGTACAGTTCAGGATCCTAGAGCTGTGACTCTTCGTGCCAAGATAAATCCTCCTCAATTCCAAAACATTTGATAGTATTTGTTGGACTCCATGAACTTTTCCTTTTCTGGGACCCACTAGCCTTTGTAGGCATGGAATGAGTACAAACCCATAACTAGGCTCTTGAGATGCATGCAGAAAGAACTGTCTGTGAGCCACACTTGCATGTCCCCTGATCTGCCAGGATGTGGCTCTATCTAGCATTTGCCTATCTCGCCGGCTAGTTAGAGTCAGTGATCGAGCAAGGACCTGTGAGTTTGCATGTATACTCTTTTCTTGTCACAGCCTCACATCATGTTTGCATCTCACCCCCACTTAATTTGCAAAATGTGTCCTCCTAGGCTTAAAGCCATTGACAAGAAGCCACTAGCATCTGTGTGATTGCAAGGACTCCCTCTTTTTGTTGTATGGAAATTCCCTACACTGGGAGTCAGGCTGTTTATAGAACTCTGTCCACTCTACCCCTGTTAACCAGTAGTTAAGTGCCTGTGCTGCCCCCTATAAATAGGGTTGAAATGGTATATTTGTAGCTGGTATATTTAACATACCTTTAAGTCCCTGGCATATGATAGAAGACGTACACAGTGCTTGAAAGTTGAATGTCACTTGTGTACTGTAGCACCTATTGTGCCATCCACTGCAGTGACAGTGTAGAACATTGCTGCAGGCCTACCAGTGTAGCCTGACTGTAGCAGTGTAAAACATCATAGTGACCTGTCAAAAGAATTTTTTTTTACAGTTCAAAACATCTCTTACATATATTAATTAGCCTCCTCATGTAGACCTTGTTGTCACAAGGCAGGGTGAGTGGTATTTAAAAGTAGGACATGTTGTAACTGAATGTTAACATGTCCTTAAAGTGACGCGCTTTGGAGAAACACCTGGGGGCAGAGGAGGAGACGCCAGGCACTTTTGCAAGGGCAGGAGCCCTTTAAAAACAACGTAGCGCTCCCGCTTCGCGGGACGCGCTTTGGAGAAACACTTGGGGGCAGAGGAGGAGACGCCAGGCACCTTTGCAAAGGCATGAGCCCTTGAAAAACAACATAGCACTCCCGCCTCGCGGGACGCGCTTTGGAGAAACACCTGGGGGCTGAGGAGGAGACCCCAGGCACCTCTGCAAGGGCAGGAGCCCTTTAAAAACAACGTAGTGCTCCCACTTCGCGGTACGTGCTTTGTAGAAACACCCGGGGGCAGAGGAGGAGACGCCAGGCACCTTTGCAAGAGCAGGAGCCCTTTAAAAACAACGTAGCGCTCATGCTCAGGACTTGGTTCATAAGACTCTAAACAGGTACTGCATCTTTCTTCCTTGACTTCCCACGATTATTCTTTCTTTGCCTGCACCTTTGTCCTTCCGCAATTCTTTCCAATTACTGGGATAAATCCATTTACTTTTCTTTGCCTCCATCCCCCTATAAACAATTGCTTATTCCACAGCCAACCATTATAGAACCTCTGTGCTTAAGGCAGATAGTAACAATGGGAAAAAGGAAGCAATCTAGTGTAAATGATATTTCGTTTAAAAAAAATCATATGTCAATATTGAAATTTATCTCAGGAGCTATGGGAGAAATTGACAAACAGATCACTAATGTTGAGGGAAAAATACTCACCCAGAATAGGCCACTAGCTCCCCCTAATCCCCCCTCGCTAACAATAACTCCTGATCACTCGGTAAAGCTTTTTGAGAGTGGAATCCAGACTAAAAATATAAACAGTTGTATTCAAGACACAATTGATTTTATTTCAGATGTGGATGAGCATCCTCCCCCACCAAAACGTAAAAGGAAACCCCAACTAGTAAGGAAGGACATAGCATTCAGACAAGAGCCACCTCTTAATGTTAGATCTGGCCCTCTGGAGGCCCAACCTAACGCACTTATTCAAAACGCTCAAACTCGCTCCCAAAATGTAAAACCTGATCATAAGAATAAACTTCACACAGCGAAAGGGAAAACTAGTACTGCAGAGCCGCCGACTGCTTTAGAAAAATTAGTTAGCTCCTGCTTTGACCAAGTAATAGAACGCCTAACTCAATTGGAGGGAAAAATTGACTATTTGCTTAAACTACTGAACCCACAACATATAAACCCACTAGTCTCAACTATACGGCAACCTGGCGACATTGGTCCTAATGCTAGCTCCCCTCCAACGCATCAGACCCAACCACCCACTCCTCAGATCACCCAAAGACAAGTCGATTCTCGTGTTCTACCCGATAGAATTGGTAATGCCAAATCTCATAAAATGGCGCCAAAAAGTGGGGAACACGTAAATATTCCTAAAGCTTATCAGGGCACCCCTTCAACTGGGAGAGACATATTTGACCTCCCGCCTGAAGCAACCTCCTATGTGGTAGTTCTTGCCAACGTTCCCACTTTATCCGGAGCACAGAGGGAATCATGGGCAGCTTTGAGGAACAAGGCCCTGAATTGGATCACAACCCGTCTGAAACCTGGCTTGACAAATAAACTTTTTGAAGACATTAAGATGGTTAGAAGGGTGAAATGGGTGGGAAGAAACCACAAAATATTTAGGGGCGACTGCGTAGTTCTCTCATTCAAAACTCCTACGCTGGTCGAAGATATCCTAAGAAATTTAAGCCCACACCAGATTACCGACCATGGCTTTGCTCTGCATCCTTTGGTTTTTTTTTACACAAGCACTAAAGGCCATGACGGCCCTGGCCTTCGTCCTGAGGATCAAAGAAACAGGCCTGAGTCGCAATACACGATCCCTATTGTGAATAGATTTTGGGTGCTCAGCCTGGAAGATATAGATTGACTATTACTTGACAAGGAACCTCCCAGGCGCACGCACCCTATAGAATCATCAGACTCTGCCCAACTGGGCGTTGACAACCTGGCAGTTGACCCTGGAGAAGAACGATTGGACATGGAACCTTCCCTTAGACACTTTGTCAAAGATGAACTGTCTCCAAGAGCCCCGTTAAAAAAATTCTCTACCTGTGCACTGACTCCTTCCGTACGCAAAGAAAGCAACATCATCCCAAGGAAAACTCAGGCAATTGATAAGCCCCCCGCGGGGCAGGGCAAAAAAATGCAGAGATCCAACTTTTCATTTCTATTTTGGAATGTGGCAGGGCTCCGATCTAAAGTGGAGAATGATGTCTGGTTAGAATATATCCAGCGTTTTCCCTGGGTGTGTCTTCAAGAGACCTGGTCTATGAACCCGATCCATATAAATGGCTATAGGACACTACATACTCCTGCCGTTCTCTCTGCACAGGGTAGGGCTAAGGGCGGTCTGTGTACCTTCATTTCTAATAAGTGTGATATAATCAAGAACATTGTTTTAACTTCTAATATGTTTTATAAAGTGGTTACATGTGATTTAAAAAATAATGCACAACTGGTGGTCATCAATTTTTACAATAATGTACCCCTTCAAGATTTTCGATCAGTACTTAACCTCCTTCAGGATGATATAGATCGAGCTTGTGATTCTTCAAATAAACAGTCCTATATCGTGCGGGGAGGCAATTTTAATATACATTTGTGTCCCCGAACGATTAAAGGTCACTGCCCCTATGCCCCTGAAGGCGATGATGACCCATTACACTTCATACATAATAATCCAGGCAATTTGTTGAATGAAGTCTTATTTAGTTTTGACCTTATTCTGTGCAATAGCTTGACCCATGGTAGACTACAATTGAAACCCACTTTTAATGGTAGGTATGCCAATACGATAATTGATTTTATTTTACTCTCTAATAATCTTCTTCCTTACGTACTTGATCATATATTCAAGATACTATATTTAGCGACCATAACAAATCGTAGGCCTCACACTTCCCCAACATACTCCCAAACATAGGGAAATGGAAGAGATAGTAGAAAATATTGAATTGGGAGCAAGAAACGGCTATACTATTCGATGGTCAGAGATTGAACCCACAGATTTTATGAAACGACGAATGACTAATTATTCCAAAGAATTTAATATCTGCCTCGCAGATAACACGAGTCCACGAGATTGCATTAAAGCCTTTACTGTAATTACTGCTGGTATAAAACAGTTCCTTAAAGCAAGTTTTAGTAAACCGAGATCGAAGGAGGATAAAGGCTGGTTTGATGCTGAATGCACACAAGCCCGTAAGAATCTAAAATGCTACCTACACCTACCAAACCCGGATAAACGCCAAATAAGTCTAAAGAGGAAGGAGTATAAAAACGCCATAAAGAAAAGAAAACAGAACCTAAAAAATGAGGCATGGCAATCCCTCCATGACGCAAGCCTCTGGAATGATAATGTTAAGTTCTGGAAAATTGTGAATTCCCCGCTCCTATGTGATGGAGAAACACCCAAAATTTATATCACCATCACAGAAGAAGACTGGGTTGCTTTCTTTTCTGCCATATACTCCTCAGAAAATTTGGTATTGGAAACAAATCTCTCTAAATTAGACTCTCATGCCGTTATCTCACCATTTACTCTAATTGAGGTCACTGACGCCATCAATGCAAGCAAAAGCGGAAAAGCCCCAGGCCCAGATGGAGTCCCAGTTGACATCTACAAATCTAATGTGTCACTCTGGGGCCCACTATTGACGCAGGTGCTACGCGCCTGCTGTTCAACAACTTTCATCTCGACCTGGGCTGAGTCTATAATTATTCCAATCTATAAAAAGGGAGATCGCCACAATCCCGCATGTTATCGTCCAATTTCATTGCTCGATACACTTGCAAAGATTGCGGGACATATCATTTTAAATAGATTGCAAGATTGGACAGAGGAGAATCATATCCTCTCTGATTTACAATATGGGTTTAAGGCTGGTATAGGGACAACGGAACAGGCTCTTAACTTAGAGATCATACTTGGTTAATATACAAGGGCCAAGCCCGGAGCCCTATATCTCGCATTTGTCAATCTGACCTCCACATTTGACTGCGTGGTGCATTCAAATTTGTGGCCTATCCTGCTGGATATGGGGGTTGATACTACCATAGTCCACTTTATTAGGGAACTGTACGATGGAGCAAATGCCAAGGTTCGCTATGGGCGCCAGGGGGAATGCACTTCACCTTTTCCCATTGAACGAGGGGTGCGTCAAGGCTGCGTGCTAGCTCCCCTGCTGTTTGCTCTATACATTAACAGCCTAGAGGGGACCCTATCCTATGTCTGTAGCGATCTTCCACAAGTAGGCCTTCGGAAGATCCCGGCGCTCCTGTATGCAGACGACGCTGTTCTGATGGCCCACACCCCAGTGGCCCTGCAACAATTAGTAACAACCTTTGATAATTGTATGGATGCCTTGGGTCTTAAAATTAATCACACTAAAACCTTCTCAATGACATACTCCAGAAGTCGCACTAAGAATTGTCACATTGAGTTAAAAGGCGCGAAACTAGCTGACACAGGGACTTTCTCGTATTTAGGCATTATGTTCGACGGTAAAGGCACATGGGTACAAGCTATAAAAGCGAGAATACTACTATTTACTAAAACCGTTATGGCAATAAAAAACTTCTCTAAAAGGGTGGGGAGAGTAACTCCTAAAGATATGATGACTCTCTACAACGTGAAATGCGTCTCAGTAGCATTGTATAGGGCAGGACTCTGGGGTTACCGGGACTGCAATACCCTACAGCTGACTGAAAATGCTTTTCTGAAAACAGTCCTAAGCGTCCCGCAATCAACTTCAACATTAGTATGCCACTCAGAAATGGTAGTAACATATCTCACAGATCTTATTCGTGTTCAACCAATTCTACTCTGGTATAAAGTATGGACCTCCGACCCCGCGAGGCTGAAAAGGGCCATTATAGCAGATGCCCTAGTACTTACTTACTCGCTCAAAATCCCATGGCTAAACTACATAAATAACTTTTTTGTTAAACTGGGCCACCCGAGCTGTATTTTACTCCAGATAAAATGAAAACAATCTCCAGGAAATACTTGAAAAACACTTGCCTCACCTATCTGGCCGAATCGAAATGGGATGTAGAGGCAAATAAATATAGTGTTAGGGGAAACCATATGATACAGCAAACGAACGGTACGGAACCATATTTATGTAATGTTCTGAACCCAAGACATCGGTTTGTCCTTACGCGTTTGAGATTAGAGTCTTTTCATCGCCTTGTTAGTTTTCCCTTGATTAATGACTGGTCTTTACAACTGGAAAAATGCCCTTGCGACAACGTCTCTGATCAAAATACAATGCATACACTCCTTTTTTGTAAATATTTTTCAACTTCCAGGAAAATGTTTGTGATACCACTTTTAAAATTAATGCATTTTAAACAACGTTGCCCAGCTTTTTTGTATCTTTTGTCCCTCCCGTCTATCATGGTTTGCAATGGATTAGCCTTATTCCTGTGCTCAGTGATTAAGGCCAGATTATACTTCGAGGCAAATGAGTGAGATTTTTAAGTGTTATATCTGAGACCATCTAATCTGTTTTAGCCAAATTGTTTATTAACCCTTTTAACCTCTTTTATTCTTTTATTTGGATGTACCTATATTTATATTTATATGTATTCTAGTATTCGTTTTTATGTATAATGACTTTTATGATTGTTAAATTCAATCTAATAAAGTACTTTGATGATGATGATGACTAGCACCCAAAAGCCATTTTCACTGTGTCAGGCCTAGAAGTCGTGTGGAAAACCAGAATGCAGATTTTAAATCCTGATACTGTATCTTGGGAATGGGACCTGCTAGGTAAATTATTAGGCAACTATTTGTAACACTTACAAATCCTATTCAATGGTGAAGTCCAATGTTTGATGAATAATAAGGAAAAAGTTATTTTAGAAAGTTACATTGTCCCTGCCTAAAGCCTAGGGAGGCCCATTTGCATTTGTTCTCACACTTCTGCACTCTAGTAATAAGCAATTGAAGCAGTGTTAAAACTGCTTCCAGAGCACAGAACAAAAAGTTTGCGTGTTCGAAGGTACTGTTGTTCCCTTGACAGGATGAACATTGGGTTGGGCTCAGTAACTGGATTAATTCAAATTGTCACAGGTAAATGTAAGCCTACTCCTGGGCAGGGCCCTTCCTTTCCATTTCTAGCCAGGAAGGGTCCAGTCACAGCTTTCCTCTTTTTGATGCTACAGTGTCAACTCCTCCTTGAATGTCAAATCCTGTTTGACAGGTCTGCTGGGCTTTTACATAGGACAATTGGGGTGCATGCCAAAGGGTGAGAAACAGAATGCCAGTATCTAATTATTTTGTATCCACAGTCAGGTTGCTGCTTTGTTCATTCAGACTTCTGTCTCTGGGTTTACTGATGATACAGTGACAGCCCCAAACTGCATTTTTGTGTGTGATGTGGGAGAACACTAAGATTACCATAGTACACTTCCCTTGCACCTCCAGCCCTCACAGTCTAAGTTTAGTGTGGCCTTCTTAAAAACACATAAGGTGGGTAGAGTCGACCCCAAGAACTTGGTTAGTGTATGTCCATTAGTCATGCTCTCCCACTAGCTCGTATACATCAAAAGAATGGTCAAAAGGCTGGGATAAATTATTTTAAATTTTCTGACAAGCAAAGTGCTAAATACTTTCTTGGATAAATTATTTCTTTACCAAATTTATTTCTGTATAATCAAAATAGGACAAAAATAATCTTCTGGGACACAAACTCTCCCTTAAAACATCAAACAAGTATGACTCACATCAACACAAACACAAAATGTATATATTTGTATCACATTTACCACAAAATCTAACAATACAACTAATGTGATCCACAATAATATCTAGGAATTGTCCCGATTAAATCACCTCCTTGTGAGGTTGTGGTACTAAGAGAGCTTGAGGACGTAATCCACTTCCTAGCAATGGTTGAGGTAAACTCTACAAATGAGTGCTGTACCCTGATCCGCTACTTCCTGGGGTTACTTACATTGTACGATGAGCTTCTGAGCAATCAATTATGTTTTTTACCCAACCCTGCTGTTATCCGCATGGTGTCGACGCGTTTCGGCCCCTCCAATTCTGGGCCTCATCAGGACTAGAATGGGACAACATAACCTAAATAAAGAATTAAAAATGACCCAGGTCAGGTAGGGTCTTTGGATAAACCTCTTTTGTCATTGTTTGCTCCCACTAGCTCGTTCCAGGCATACATGTGGCAACTCCAGACATCTACTTCAGAACACTACTGGACTGAGAGAATCAGAATATGATTGAACCTGTTGTCTGTGATCTGAGAAGAGCGATCAAAGGACTGGACCGGTTCTCTTTTGTAATCAAGATAAAGAAGTGAACTCCAGGGGGTATACCACTGACCTCCTGATAAAACTAAAGAGGCACAAGAAGCTACAAGAAACTGTCTCCTGCAACTACCCAGCTGATCAGTGGCAACTGGATCTGGACTGGATCCAGCTGTTTGGCCTCTATCTGACACTCTGTAAGTTTTCTAAGTGCCTCTCCTGAAGTCCTGGGGGCTTTAGAAGTGTACTCCTCTGGTGGATTGGAACATAAAGAACTAAAGTCAAAAGTGAAATCTTTGACCAGAACAAACACGATTGGTGTACCCTACCCATGCTCCATTGCGCTCAGCATCAAATTGCACCTCGGTCCATTGACTATGATTGGGCCTTTATGCTCCTTGATGCTCTTCTTACCAGCAAATTTTATACATCTTATTCACCTTTTTGGATTTTTATCATTTTAGAATAAATTTGTTTTCTGAAATTTTAATTATTTTTGGGGGGGATTTTTATTGTTTTTCATTTAAACTTTATAACTTTTTTGCTACTGCATAAATATGTCATACAGTTCTCTAAGATAAGCCTGTCTGCTCTGTGCCATAGCTAACACGGGGTTGAGTGCAGTTTAATTCATTGACTTTGAGGGTTCACCCTGACAAGGCTGATGAATGCTCCTTGAGGTGGGTAGTCACCCACCCGAAATAACAATTCAGTTTTTTTCAGAGATAATATCATATAACATAGTTTTCCTTGGGAGACTGTGATGCTTGCATTGTGTTTCAAGATCAGCTCAGTGATTACAAACAGCACAGTGGATGGCATATCATATAATGTGGCATAGAATAACAAAGATATATTGTTTTGTAGGAGTGAGTATTGTTAATCCAACAATTTGCAAACAGAAGATGATGAACCGCACAGTAAGAAAGATCAATAACAAAAGCATCTGAGTGTAACATGGTTGTTCATTTTTTTTAAATGGATATTTATTGTATGGTGTGCTTTGTGTTTGTTTTAATTTTTACTTTGTTTATATAGTTTTAAGGTGTTAGTAAATCTTAATTATCCAAACTCTGTATAAATATACTCTATTTACTGTGATTGTGATAGCCATAGTTGATCTCAAACTACACATCACCTTATCCAAGCAAGGCCTTGATTTCTTGATCAAGCTCCTACAAACAGTCAAGAAGGTTTTTAAGGTCAACATTCCATCACAGACTAAGTCCACAATATCCTGGTTAGCAGGAAGGTCAAGCAGTCTCACTGTAAATATTTCCTTGGAAGAGGCCATCCTTAATCCAGACATTCCAGATGCTAGGGTCATAGATACAGAAGAACTATTTGCTGTTTTACTTTCTTGTAGTTCTTTGTCTCCAGTCTGATGGTGCCCTTCCAGTGGGTATTCTAACCGTCAGCTGGATAGGTGGGTGTTTTGGTTGTGCGGTTTTGTAAATTATACATTGAAACATGGAGGTTGTGCAGGCAAAGTAGAGTTCATTTGGGTGGGAATGATGTGGTAATATTTCTTCATGAACAACTTGAGGTGTACAGCAGTGTCTAGGATACCCATAAAGGGGACCTGTGCAGGGCCAGGAGGCTTCAAGCATGGTGTTATCACCATTGTTAGACTTGGCATCCTTGGAGTGGTCTCCCCTAACTTTGTGCCTCTGTTTCCCAGGTTGTTGATGCTTGCTGGACTCTATTTTTACTGTTTCATGTAAAATATATGTGTGTTTGGCTTTCCATGATTGGCATATTTGATTTACTAGTAAGTACCTAGTACAGTGCACTAAAGGTACCCAGGGCCTGTAAATCAAATGCTACTAGTGGGCCTCCAGCACTGGTTGTGCCACCCACATTAGTAGCCTTGTATACATGTCTCAGACTTGCCACTGCAGTGTCTGTGTGTGCAGTTTTAAACTGCCAATTGGACTTGGCAAGTGTACCCACTTACCAGGCCTAAAATGTTCCTTTTACTTTCATGTAAGGCACCCCTAAGACCCTAGGTTGCCCCATTGTCCGGGTGCAGTGTATGTTTAAGGTAGGACATATACTAAGGTGTTTTGGATGCCCTGACAGTGAAATACTGCCAAAATCGGTTTTCACTGTGCAAGGCTTATCTCTCTCATAGGTTAACATTGGGGCTCCCTCTCTGAACTCACAATTTAAAATATAACTTTTATTAATATTTGTTTTTAGATTGTGTGTTTGAAAATACCACTTTTAGAAAGTAGGCATTTTCTTGCTGAAACCATTCTGTGGCTCTGCCTGTTTGTGGATTCCCTGTCTGTGTCAGTTTGACAGTTGGGCTGTTTGCACCTCTCTTTAGACAGTGACACAAAGGGAGCTGGGGGTGTAGCCTGCATATCCTGATGAGCCATCTGTGTTGGGAGGGAGGGGAGGAGTGGTCACTCACACCTGAAAGGGCTGTGCGTGCTCTCACACAATGCAGTCTCCACACCCCTGGTGTGTGTCTGGGGCCTAGCCTAGCCTGGGCAAGGCAAGATCTTACCAACAAGAGAGACTTTCCTTTGAAGTTTGCCTACTTCAAAGGCAGAAAGGAGTATAAGTAGTGGACCCAAACCCCCTGAAAATTAGATCACTTCTGGAATCAAGAGGAACCTCTGCCAAGGAGAAGAGCTGAAGAGCTGAGGAGAAGTCCTGCCACTGCCTGTGACTGTGCTTTGTTGGGCTATCTTGCAGTTGCTGCTTCTGCCTGTGATAGAGGACAAAGACGGGACTTTGTTGTGCATTCCTGCTTGAGAAGAATCTCCAAGGGCTTGAACTGAGCTTGCCTCCTTTTAAAGTCTCAGGGCCCTCAAATACTTCCCCTGCCAGCACCTGGACTCTCTGCTGATACTCCTACCCTGCCAAGTGGTGCCCTATCCAGTCCCTGGGCCCTTGAAAGAAAGGTGAAGCTGGCAGACAAGAACTGAAAATCCATGCACAGAATGCCGTGCAGGGAAATTTACGACATACCTTCTACAACGTAGCTGATAAACACTGGCTTCGCGGCTGAAATCGACGCTCCATCTGCATAGTGGCTGGGAGGTTGACGCAACATGGCTAGAGAAATGACGTGCAACACCTGCTTACGGAGACTGATAACGACGCAAACCCCACGCTGCCCGGTTTTCTAACCTGTTCGAACGGATTTTCCACGCATCGTCCCTGGGTGCTCAAGTCAACCTGACGCCGCGCAGATCCGAGTTGCCCTGTCCAGAAATCGACGCATCGCTCTCTTGCGAGGGAGAAAAATGGCGCATCGCCGACCCGACCGTAGAGGGAAATGATGCACGGTCTCACTTGCGAGTAAGGAATCAACACATCGCCACCCTTTTTCAACACACGCACGCCCTTGCGGCTTTATTTTTTACGTTAACCAGGTACTTTGCATAACAACAGCATTCTCACTGTTTTCTAAGGATTACAACTCTTATTCCTTTAAAAATTCATATCTTCACTTGTGTATGTTGGATTTTTGTAATGTTGGTCTTGTTTCGTTTAGATAAATATTACCTATTTTTCTAAACCTGTGTTGTGTCATTTTGTAGTGGTTCACTGTATTACTGTGTGTGTATACAAATACTTTACACATTGCTTCTGAAGTTAAGCCTGCCTGCTTGTGCCAAGCTACCAAGGGGGTGAGTGGGGGTTAACTAAGGGTGATTCTCCTTTACCCTGACTAGAGTGAGGGTCCTTGCTTGGACAGGGGGTAACCTGACTGCCAACCAAAGACCCCATTTCTAACAACCATACAAATGCAAAAGTGTTTAATCTTGAGCTCTTGTGCTAAAGTCACTTTCTGGGTGGAGTAATTTTACTTTCTGGAGTAGAGAGAGCTGATACCAGACTGTAATGGTTTTCTTGTTACTCTGTTCCTAGAGAGTGATGTCCTTTCCAAGGATGATATTAAGTGTTATGCTGCTAGCCAAATGTTGGGACTTGGAACTATCCAGGTTTATCTTGTACAGCTGGTTCCAGAAAAGAGTGACTTTGAGGGAGGATGTTAGACCTGACAGCCTTAGGATGGTCACCCCCCCCAACATTTTGCTTCCCTCCCTCCACTTTTCAGACACTGTTTTTGCTGATTTTAGGACTCTGTACATGTTACCACTGCTAAACAGTGCTAAAGTACATGTGCTCTCTACCTTAAACATGGTAACATTGGTTAATTCCCAATTGCCATATTTGATTTACTTGTTAGTCCCTGGTCAGGGGTGAGCGGGTGTCAGCAGAGCAGGTCCTCCTGAACACATTCCACCAAGTCATAGTCGCTGACATTCATGAGAGCCACCCACCTGTAGCTCCTGTTCCCTTTGAGTGGGGGGAATTGTCTGGTACTCTGTAGCTGTGAGTCCTGCCATGCCTGTAGACTGTCTGTTAGGCAATGACCCTGAGCACACTACCTGGAACGAGGTAGAGCTAAGGTCTCACTTGGAAATGTTGGGATTGCCTGAGTGGGTCTGCATGAACACGGGAGGGGAGTCAAGGGTGTCTGGAGCCTAGAAGAATGGCCCAGACAGCTGCCAAGAAGAGGGGCAGGAGTGAGGGAAACCAGTCCCAGAAGTTCCCGCTGTGGTTGACGGGGTCCCTGAGGATGAGGCCCCCGAGCCAACCGGGGAGGACATTGCTGCCCTAGGTGACCTACCTGAGCTTGCTGGATGGCAAGTTGAGGGTGGTCCCACCAGGGAAGAATTCTGCAAAGCGCAGAAAGAGTGCCCCACTCATGAGGGTTTGAGGCAACAGGCCTCAGCTCAAGCAGCAGGTGAAGCCTCTGGTGATCACCTTATATATTGGGAGAATTACCTCCTTTACAGTGAGCATAAGGTACCGTAGGCTGGGTCAGCATGTGTGCTAGTGGTCCCCCAGTGTTGCCGGGCCTTCTGGTACGACATTCCCCTGGCAGGACATTTAGGGCAGGACAAGACCTTTGCCTCGCTTGTCACCCACTTTTATTGGCCCTGAATACAGACAGCCTCAGATACATTCTGTAGGTCCTGTCCTACCTGGTAGGCCAGTTGGAAGACAGGGAAAAGGCTCAAGGCCCCCCTGATCCCACTCCCTTCGTTGGCACCCCCTTTGAGAGGGTGGGCGTCGACATTATTGGTCCATTGGACACTAAAACTGCCCTAGGTAACAGGTTTATCCTAGTTTTGGTGGACCATGCCACCCGCTACCCAGAGGCAATCCCTCTGAGAACGGTGACTGCACCGGTGGTGACCAGAACTCTGATGGGAAATGTACCCGTGTGGGACTCCCCAAGGAGATTGTGTCTGACAGAGGCACAAACTTCATGTCTACATAGATGAAGTCTATGTGGGATGCGTGTGGGGTGACCTACAAGTTCACCACACCCTATCATCCTCATTCCAATGGTCTTGTGGAGAGATTCAACAAGACCTTGAAAGGCATGATCACAGGCCTCCCTGAGGCCATGAGGTGTAAGTGGGACATCCTCTTGCCATACATTCTCTTTACTTACAGAGAAGTACCACAGAAGGGGGTAGGGTTCAGTCCCTTGAGCTTCTCTATGTGCACCATGTCAGGGGACCCATAAGCATTGTGAAAGAGGGGTGGGAGAAAGCTCCCAAGGCAGGCACCCACTCAGGATGTGGTCAGCTACATGCTGGCCCTCCGCAACCAGAAGCAACGCTTCTGAAAAAAGACCAAGAGCAATCTCGAGGCCAGTCAAGAGGTGATGACTAGAAGGCCACCCTGGTGGAGTTTCAGCCTGGAGACAAAGTTTGGGTAATGGAGCTATTAGAGGCAGCAGCTTTCCAGAACTGCTGGACTGGCCCATTTGAGATCAAGGATCATAAAGAGGAGGCCACTTACTTGGTGGACCGCCAGTCCCCTAGGAAACCCCTAAAGGTGCTCATGTGAACTGACTGAAGCCTCATTTTGAGAGGGCTGAGGTCAACACGCTTCTGGTGACAGATGAGGGTGTGGAGAAGGAGAGTGCACCTCTCCCTGACCTCCTCTCTGCCAAAGAAGGTGATGGGTCAGTGGAGGGTGTCAATCTCTCTGACTACCTGACCCTGGACCAGCTAGGGGACTGCTAGCAGTTGCTGGAGCAGTACTCCTCCCTGTTTTCCCTCACCCCTGGACTCACACACCTATGTGTCCATGATATTGACACGGGAGACAGTCCCCCTGTAAAGAACAATATTTACAGGTAGTCAGACAGGGTGAAGGCCAGCATCAGGAAGAAAGTTGCCAAGATGCTGGCTCTTGGGGTGATGGAGAAGTCCAGCAGTGCCTGGTCCAGCCCTGTGGTGCTGGTACCCAAGGCTGCTGCACCCAGTGCTAAGCCACAACTTAGGTTCTGCATGGACTACCGGGGTCTCAATTCTGTCACAAAGACAGACGCTCACCCCATGCCTGAGCTGATAAGTTCATAGACAGGCTAGGTGGTGCCAAATTCCTCAGTACTTTTGATATCACATCAAGGAACTGCCAGATTGCCTTGACTCAGGGGGCCAAAGAGAGATTAGATTTTTCCACTCCTGAGGGACATTACCAGTTCAGAGTAATGCCCTTTGGGTTGAAAAATGCACTGCTACCTTCCAACAGTTGGTTAATGGGGTCCTAGCTGGTATGGATGCGTTCTGCACTGCCTACCTAGACGACATTGCCGTCTACAGTTCCAGCTGGGAGGAACACCTGCTCCACCTCCAAGAGGTGCTCCAGACCCTTCAACAGGCAGGCCTGACATTCAAGACAAGTAAGTGCCAGATTGGGCAGGGCTCCGTGGTGCACTTGGGACACCTAGTAGGTGGTGGCAAGGTGCAACCCCTTCAGGCCAAGATTGAGAAAGTCACGGCCTGGCAACCACCTAGAACCAAAACAGAAGTGAGAGCCTCTTTAGGCCTCACTGGGTACTACCGTAGGTTTGTTAAGGGTTATGGCTCCATAGTGACCCCCTTAACAGACCTAATATCCAAAAAGCAACGTAGGTTGGTGAATGGGACAGAGTCTTGTCAGAAAGCCTTTGACTCTCTAAAGGAAGCCATATGCACGGCCCCCATGCTCAGGGCCCCTGTCTACTCCAAGGAGTTCATCGTGCAGACAGACGCTTCAGAGCATGGCATAGGGGTGGTTCTAGCACAGCTGAATGAGGAGGGCCTAGACCAACCAGTAGCCATTATTAGCAGAAGGCTATTACCACAGGAACAGAGGTGGAGTGCCATTGAAAGAGAAGAATGTGCTGTGGTCTGGGCACTGAAGAAGCTGAGACAATACCTGTTTGGGACCCATATCCGGGTTCAGACAGAGCACAGGCCCCTAAATGGCTCATGCAGATGAGGGGTGAAAATCCTAAATTCTTGAGGTGGTCCATTTCCCTACAGGGGATGGACTTTACGGTGGAGCATCGCCCGGGGACTGACCACGCCAGTGCTGATGGTCTCTCCAGATTCTTCCACCGAAGCGATGAGAGCTCCCAAGGGCTTGGGTAGCTCTCCCCACTTTCAGCTGGGGGAGACACATGTTAGACCTGACAGCCTTAGGGTGGTGTTCCCCCAACTTTTTGCCCGCGTCCTTCCACTTTTCTGACACTGTGTTTGCTGGTTTTAGGACTCTGCGCACTTTACCACTACTAACCAGTGCAAAACTGCATATGCTCTATCCCTTAAACATGGTAACATTGGTTCATTCCCAATTGACATATTTGATTTACTTGTAAGTCCCTAGTAAAGCTTATTAACCATGTCTCAGGCCTGCCATTGCAAGGCCTGTGTGTGCAGTTTCACTGCTACTTCGACTTGGCATTTAAAAGTACTTGCCAAGCCCTACACTGCTCTTTTTCCACATATAAGACACCCCTAATGTAGGCTCTAGGTAACCCAAAGGGCAGGGTGCTATGTAGGTAAAAGGCAGGACATGTACATGTGTGTTTTATATGTCCTGGTAGTGGAAAACTCCTAAATTAGTTTTCCACTGCGGTGAGGCCTGCTCCTTTCATAGGATAGCATTAGGACTACCCTCAAATACAGTTGGAGTGGTAGATTCTGATCAGAAAGGGGTAACCAGGTCATAATTAATATGGGAAGAATGGTAATAAAATATCCTGCTTATTGGTGAGGTTGGGTTTTCTATTACTATTTTAGAAATTCCACTTTTAGAAACTGAGCATTTCTCTGCACTTAAAATACGCCTGTGCCTTACAGCCTGTCTTCAATCCACGTCTTGGCTGGGCTGGTTGACAGCTCCCTTGTGCATTTCACCCAGACAACCACAAACACAGGACGCTTAGTCACACCTACACTCATCTGCATACTGAATGGGTCTTCCTGGGCTGGAAGGGTGAAGGGTCAGACACTTACATTTCAAAGGCTAGTGGCCTGCCTTCACACAATCAATGCATTGCCAAACCCCTTACTGGGACACTGGCAGACAGACCTGTACTGAAAAGGGAGCTTGTGCACTTCAAAACCACTCTTTGAAGTCTCACCCACTTCAAAGGCATTTTTGGGTATATAAACTGGGTCCCTGACCCCACCATCACAGACACTTCTGGACCTGAATCTGCAACCTGTCAAGAGGAACTGCCTGGCTGCCCAAAGGACTCATCTGGGCTGCTTTGCTGAGAAGGACTGCTGCCCTGCTGTTGCCCTGCTGCCCTCTGGCTTTGCTGTGAAGTGCTCTCCAAGGGTCTCAGGGTCAAAAAGACTTAGGGGGTCATTATGACCCTGGCGGTCGGAGCTAATGTGGCGGTAGTACAGGCCAACAGACTGGCGGTACTTGCCTCCATATCATGACATTGTCGGGTTGGCTTACCACTCCGACCGTCATGGTGGGAGCAGCCGCCAGGCTGGAGATAAGAATGACCCTGCTTACCGCCATTGTTTTAAACATGGCCGTAGGCCCTATCAGTGACAGGGAATTCCCTCCCTGTCACTGATAGGAGGCCCCCTTCCCCAAACCTCTCCAAGCACCCCCTCACCCCCTCACATCCAAGCCCCCCTATTCACACACACACACGCAGACACACATTCATCCACACATTCATAACGCATGCATTCATCTATTCACGCACACATCCGCACGCACATCACAACATACATGCAGGCATGCATTCACATTTCCATACATACATGCACTCACACATTCATACACGCACTCACACACATTCACACACGCACGCAAACATCACTAAACACACACTCACATTCACGCACACACTCACACATACATGCACACACCCCCAGACACACACACAACACCCTCTACCACTCTCCCCTGTCAGAGACCCAACTTACCTGGATCCAGGGGGTCTTCCGGCAGGGGACAGGACGGGGCGCTGCTACCGACAGCAGCCCCAACCAGCAGAACACTGCCAGACTGTATTATTTCTCATAATACGGCTGACGGCGGTCTACTGGCATGGCGCTGCTGGTGGTAGCAGAGCCACCTTACTGCCATCCACCAGTATGGCCACAGCCGGATTTCCTCCCTTCTTGTGGTGGAAATCTGGCTGTGATCATATTATGGTGGACGGATGGAAGCCGCGGCGACGGTTTTTTGGCGGCCGTCATTGCGGCGGTAGGCGGTTTGAACCACCATTGTCATAATGGGGGCCTTAATCTCTTCAGGAAACTCCTTGTGCGCTGAAAATCTATGCACAGCCTGCTGGAAATGTTGCAAAGCCATTTTGGGACAGAGAAATGGCCTCACAGCCGAGCCGGAGCGACGCAGCTGATTCCCAGTGTGGAGAATCGACGCAGCACCTGCCATGCAACAGAAAATTCAACGCATCACCACACTGGATCGTGCAATGCCTGTGACTTCCTTCCGCACACCCAGGATTTCCCTGCATCGTCCCTGGGTGTCAAAAAGATCCCATCACAGTGAGAAACCAAGACTGCATGCCAAAAAACGATGCAAGCTCCTTGCAGACTGGAAAGAAATGACGCAACATCTGTGCCGCATTAGAAAATCTGATGCACACCTTATTTTTCCATGCATCTTCTCCTCTGCAGTCTCCAAGCATGTTATTTTTGACGCAAACCAGGTACTTTGTGTAATCAAGAGACAACTGTTGGTTTCTAAGATTTAAGACTCTTTTAAAGCTTGCAAAAGTGATATTTTAACTTGTGCTTATTGAATCTTTATCTTTTGACCTTATTTTAACCAGAAAAATATCCTATATTTTTCTAAACCTTTGTGGTGTATTTCTGTGGTATCTTCACTGTGTTACTGTATGATTTATTGCACAAATACTTTACACATTGCCTTCTAAGTTAAGCCTGACTGCTCAGTGCCAAGTTGCCAGAGGTTGGGCACAGGATAATTTGGATTGTGTGTGATTTACCCTGACTAGGATTGTGGTCCCTATTTGGACAAGGGTGTATACCTCTGCCAACTAGAGACCCCACTTCTAACAGAGGAGTACTAAATTGAGGGCAGGCCATGATGCAGAAAAAAAGCCGCCATTGACTTGTGCAGCCCCCTTCATTTTTGTGGTCCACGTTGTACATGATTTAATCATTTTTGTCTGGGGTACCCCTTCCCTGTTACCCACTTTCCTTTCTTTATGTAATCTGGGATGCCCCCTGAACTACCACTTCACCTTTCCATGCTAGTTTTGTATTTTCTTCACCTGCCACACTGCAAAGTGTAATTCTACAGTACATCTTGCTCTTTTGCTAACAGGCCAGTTAGAATGTGAGAACCTGGTTTGTTGGCTGAATGGGGGGGAGCCCTGCTGCTGCAGGGAAGAACGTAGCAGAACATGCCACAAAGACAGGCCAACAAGTGATGCACATTGAACGGATAGACAAGCAGGTTCGTTCTGGTCTTCTCCCAGTTCTCAGAGCAGTTTTTAGCCCAAAATGTTCCGAAGTTTTGGAGTTTGGCTAACGGGGCACCCGTATCACCAGCATCAAGGGTCCAAGACTGGAAGGGCACCGGTTGGGTCCAGGCGCAAATTCAAGATGGTGGGAGCCTGTTATGTTCCTGTGGCTCTAAACAGGAGGCCAGCAAACTACCCTTGGAGTCACTCTGGTAGTCCTGGTTCAGATGAAAAAACAGGGCTCAAACAGCAGTGCAGGTCTCTGAGGGTTAAAAGAAGGCTCCAGACAGCAAAGCAGTCATTACAGGTGCAACAAAGCAACCTTGTGGAGTACACAGTAGACCACTGCAACAGGCAGTCCTCTGAGAGTCCTTCTGCAGGTTCAAAAATTGAACTGAATGGTGGGTCTGAGGACTATGGGGGTCATTTTGACCCCGGCGGGCGGCGGTCGCCGCCCGCCTGGAGGGAACCGCCATATGGCCGCTCCGCGGTCGAAAGACCGCGGAGGCCATTCTGGCTTTCCCACTGGGCTGGCGGGCGACCGCCAGAAGGCCGCCCGCCAGCCCAGCGGGAAACCCCTCCCCACAAGGAAGCCGGCTCCGAATGGAGCCGGCGGAGTGGGCATGTGCGACGGGTGCAGTTTGCACCCGTCGCGTACTTCAGTGTCTGCTAGGCAGACACTGAAATACACAGTGGGGCCCTCTTACGGGGGCCCCGCGGCACCCCCTACCGCCATCCTGTTCCTGGCGGGCGAACCGCCAGGAACAGGATGGCGGTAGGGGGTGTCAGAATCCCCCATGGCGGCGCAGCAAGCTGCGCCGCCATGGGGGATTCCAAGGGCAGCGGTAAACCGGCGGGAGACCGCCGGTTTACCCTTTCTGGCCGCGGCAGAACCGCCGCGGTCAGAATGCCCTTTGGAGCGCCGCCGGTCTGTCGGCGGTGCTCCCGTGGCCGGTGACCCTGGCGGTCACCGGCCGCCAGGGTCTGAATCAGGCCCTATATTTGTATACCAACTGCCAACTACACCCATTCATGTGGCCTAGGACAGGCAGCAGGCACCAAATGGCAGAAGGCAGGAAACTGCCAACTTTCTAAAAGTTGCATTTTCAATCTTGTAACTGAAACTCCAACTTTACCATTAAAGTTGATTTTTAATCACAATTTCATGGATACAAAAAATGTAATGCTTATCTGCCTTGAGTCAAACGTTAGCACTTAATAAATGTAATAAGGCAACTCAATGTTATCCTAAGGGGCGGATAGGCCTCACAATTGTGAACAAAAACAGTTTAGGGTTTTGTTCACTACCAGGACATATAAAACTTTAAAGTGCTTGTCCACCTTTTAATTACAATGCACCATGTCCTATGGGTTGCCTAGGCCCTACTTTAGGTATGGCCTATATGCAATAAAAGGGGATTTTAAGGCTTAGTAATAGAGTTATATTGCCAAGTCGAATTGGCAGTTAAAAACTGCATTCAGGCTGCAATGGCAGGCCTGGGACATGTTTTGGGGGCTAATTTGGTGAGTGGCACAATTAGTGCTACAGGCCCACCAGTAGAATTTAATTTATAAGCCCTGGGTGTATATGGTATATCACTTTACAAGGAACTTCTAAGTAAATTAAATATGCCAATCAGGTGTAAGCCAACTTTACCATGTTTAGGAGAGAGAGCACAAGCACTTTAGCACGGGTTAGCAGTGATAAAGTGCACAGAGTCCTAAGGCCAACAGAACAAAATTTCAGTAAAAAATGTAGAGGAAGCGTCAAAAGGTTTGGGTGACGACCACCCTAAGGCTGACAGTTCTAACAGAGAATGAATAGGCCTGGCTTGTGACAGGGGATGGTATTATTAGTGCCTTTGTGCTGTTCTTCTGACTTCTTAGTCAGCCTCATAACACCTGTGTGACGTACAAAAGCAAGACAGAGGCATAGCTCTCGAGTTTCCCAGAACGATGTGTGTAATTCATCCACTCTAGTTTTGTGCTATGCATTCGGGGGTCTATAGTTCTGTTTAAACAAAGATATTAGCTGGACTACAAGCTCCAGAAAGCAAACCAAAACCTGCATTGGACAAGTGACTTACACATAGACCCAGGTACTTGAGAGCTATGTTAAAAAAACTAACTATATTTAAAAGCTAAGAGAATGCTAGAGGCATTTATATAACACATGCATGACAGAGAAAGGGAATGTTTGAGTCTTGGATCACATCAGACCACACACATGTCTGTAAGCGTGGCCTATGCCAAGGTTTGAGCTTGACACCAGTGACCTCTGTTAGGACCTGCTCTAAAAATCCAGTGCATGTTTCCTTTGCGCCTTAATTGGCTGCATTTTGTGTATCAGCTTTCAACATTGGGCCAAAATTGGGAATAACACCTCCAAATGGTACTTGCACCCATTTTCTTGTGTTATTTCTTCATTTTTTGAGTAGTCACACATTTTGAACAGCAGCTTTAAATGGGTGGTATTTGAGAGTGCAAACACTGAGCAGGAGCTTAGCACTTAATCAGGAGCAGTACACAAACAGGTAAAAGGAACTAGTTTTGCACTACCTTTGCCAACCAATGAACTGGTTGTCATCACTCACAAAGACACACGGGGAGAAACTGGTGCATCAAATATCAACTCTTAGTTATTAATATATTTCGTAACACCCTGCAATAGTTTATTAACTTGATACAGTTTGAAACCTAGATATACAATTAAAGTTACTCATAACTGTGATACTTAAGTAACAACATATTGGTTCTAAATATTTATTTTATCAGAAGTTAGCTATAATTTAGTCTCATGGTCGAGATATGTGCCCACCAGTAGGCAAACGGCTGTGTAAGCCTGGCCTGTCTTTATTGAATGGAATTAGAGGCAATTCCATGTATTTACTTATTTAATAGTTTTGTAAAGCACGCCTACTTTGCTTTGTTGCTCATCCTGCGTTTCAGGATTTTGAGGCCCTTGTGCAAGCAGTGAGAACTCCGGCTTTTCATGTAATAACTCGTTAGGTCGAGCCTAGACAGCGCGAATGCGCTGTCTGGAAAGACTTGCTGTATTCAGCAAAAGGACTTTAGTCCCACCTGCTGCTTACAGTTGGTTATCTGCAACGTCACTCTTCCTTGCTACCTCCTAACTGGATCAGGCCTGCGATACGTCACTTCCTTTCGGGCTGCGACGCACCAGCCAAGTACAGTTTCCTTTCGCTTTTATTGTTTATCTGTTGTTAGGATTGGACTCTTTTTTAAATTATTTCCTGCCTCGGTATGTTCCTGCCCCTGTTTTGGAAATTTCCTCCTCTACGCCGACAGGAGTTCCTTTCTAACAATTATAGGGTATTCATAATCTTGTTTTTAGGCACAGGACGCAGAGACTCGAACTCAGCTCCCCAGTGCCAAAATCAGCAGCGCTGGATGTTACGCCACATCTTTTTCTCTAAATATTGCTTCAAAACACTTCAAAATAGTTTGCCATCAAGTTCCAAACAGCCATAGAATTTCCGTTATGAAACGTAGGAAACCCACGAGTGAATCCTGCCACTAAGTGCTGCACACGCTGATCTGTATTCCTTGTAATAAATCAGCATACGCAGGTCTTCCTGCACTTCGCTGTGAGACAGATGCTTGGTTAATCATGCCACATTACTAAAACAAAGCTCGTGAGGTGAACCAAAGAACAGACTAAAGCATTAGCAGTTCCTACTCCAATAAACCTCTGTTCACTCTCAGGCCAAACTTCGCGCTTTTGCCACTTCACATTAAGGGGGTCATTCTGAGTCTGGCGGGCGGCGGAGGCCGCCTGCCAGACTTCCCCCCTCCAAAATACCGCTCCGCGGTCGAAAGACCGCTGAGGGTATTTTGGCTTTTGCACTGGGCTGGCGGGCGACCGCCAAAAGGCCGCCCGCCAGCCCAGTGCAAAAGACCCTTCCCACGAGGACGCCGGCTCAGAATTGAGCCGGCGGAGTGGGAAGGTGCGACGGGTGCAGTGGCACCCGTCGCGTATTTCAGTGTCTGCAATGCAGACACTGAAATACAAAGTGGGGCCCTCTTACGGGGGCCCCTGCAGTGCCCATGCCATTGGCATGGGCACTGCAGGGGCCCCCAGGGGCCCCACAACACCCCATACCGCCATCCTGTTCCTGGCGGGAGAACCGCCAGGAACAGGATGGCGGTATGGGCTGTCAGAATCCCCGATGGCGGCGCAGCAAGCTGCGCCGCCATGGGGGATTCCCAGGGCAGCGGAAAACCGGCGGGAGACCGCCGGTTTTCCACTTCTGACCGCGGCAAAACCGCCGCGGTCAGAATGCCCTGCGGGGCACCGCCAGCCTGTTGGCGGTGCTCCCGCCGACCCTGGCCCCGGCGGTAAGGAACCGCCGGGGTCAGAATCAGGCCCTAAATGTCTTCAGAAAAAAAACATTTTCACAAGAGCGATAACTCAAAAGCACACAATGTAGGAGACGAAAAAACAGGGAAAAGGGAACAATAAATCCACAAACTTTGGCATAAACTGCAGTCCTTTATTTGCAGATATCAGGCGTTTCAACATAAGGGTGACTGGTGCATTTTGAAGTTTGTTTTGGCCGTAACGACAATACATGCTAATTGACTGCATGTACACAGGGTTACCTTACAACAATAAGATTTAATTGAAATGACCGCCGTTGTATCTACAAGCTTTCGAAAATGCAGTGCTTGAGAAGAGGCTATTTCGGCTTTGACACCAGGAACAAGCCCGGGTTCTCGTAGGGTAGTAAATGCAGGGGCGAGGTAGTTCAGTAGAATGACTAGTGTTGATATTTACAGCCACCCGGACACCACCAGTAGAAACAATCACAAGTCGTTCTGTTCCGGGAACAAGTGCGCCATGCAATACTGTTTAACCGTTGCATTGTTGGCTTTGTAGTCCTGAGTTGTTAATGGGAAATGTAAATCTGCATCTATCAGAATACAAAGAAACTAGGAGTGGATGAGGTACACATATGCACCAAAAAGGCACGTAGAAATTTGAAGTTCAGATCGGAAAGGCAGAGAAGGGATGGCTTACAATTTGTGTGAAAAAACGATTTCAATTAAGTTTTTGCATCACTTTAATGATGCAACTTATTTATAGGATGAAAATCTGTAGTGATTATTTTGGTTTTGCTGATTAATATCCGCTAAAGTAATACACTCTTACACGTTTGAAGTGCTTAATTGTGAAAGAAAGTTTGGTGGTGTCCTAACCTCTGCTCTGAAGCGATCCGGTGCAATTAAAGGTCAGTTCGGTGAATACCAAGGCTGCACAGTCTACCCATTTCTCACTCTTACAATTTTGCTTTCTTCCTATTGTGACGGTTTTTCCGTCTTTCTCTTCCTCCATCTGTCTGTTTTGTGCATTTTCCGTCTCTTGCTCCGGTGAACATCTGATGTAGAAAGACAAGTAACGATCCCCAAAAATTAGTGCGGGTGGCCCCCTCCGGCTCAAATTAACCACTGGTCACAGTCTACGTAATTAAATCACAGTCCTCAGGTTAAACACAGCCCAACACATCACTGTTTCTATACCACAATATCTGAACAGAGTAAACAATACCGGCCAATTCTGCAAGTTGAGTTAACACAGGTCAGTTTATCCGAAAAAGAATACTAGTACTTTTGGGTCTTAACCAAAACACACTTTATACAGACAATAATTTGAACTGGAAACACAGTGAACGTTTCCAAACATTAGCGTATGATTTAAAAAAAAAAATATTGACAGATTGCCTGTGTACTGAACTAAGAAGTCCGAGGATTTCAATAAATAAATTAACCCGACTTTTGTGACAAGTGAACTTGCCCTAGACAAACACAGCTCCCTCTTTCAGCCAGCAGAGAGGAGTGGGGAAAGCTTGCTTTTATTCTGATCACTTTCCTCCTGACCATTAAGGCTCGTCTACCATCATGTGCGTCCAATTAGACAATCCTAGCACTTAACACTACCAGTCCCAGAATGCAACAAATGTTTACTGAATTCTGGCAGGCATATTCTCTTTTATGAACTGAGGTTGGTCCATTAGCTATGCGACCCTGAACCACACTCCCCGTGTTCGTATGTGGATGGTTCTCCTTCTATCACAAAACCAGAAGACAGGCACAATAAGTTATTTATCTATGATAACGAAATGTATTTAAGTGCTTAAGTTAAGATTAGACCATTTTATTCAAACACCATAATTCTAGTAAATACATCATATCTCTGCTGGCTTTGCGGCACACAAATAGAGTGAAAAGAGCATTATTTATCTCTAATATTCGTACTGAATGTAGAAAAAATATATGAACCAATTCCCACGGCTATCACATGACCTGGAAGTTTGGCATGATGTCTTCATACAACTGCTATAAACTGATAGCGGTTGTGTTTTTCATTTTCCTAATCTAATCTCTGTTCCCAGTGGTAAATCCCCATTCTTAGTCCTCTAGACAGTACTGCGTCTCTGTTCATGCATCCACAACACTCCAAACCAAACCACATAGGTAAAAGAAATTGTCATTTACGACACCAGTAGCTTGAACTCTCACAAATGCGAGACCTATTGCATTGCAAATGCTTGTGTTTATGTTGCACTTGTGTATTCAATTGTCCGACCTCAGAAGGATGAAAGTCTAAAGATGTCCTTGCTCGGATTTGATCCTGTGTACTATAAATCACACCAGTATCAGTGACAATTGTTATCTCAAGGAGTCATCTTGCCACGTGCAGTGGGCTAACAAACTTTTTTAGATAACCACAGTGGATGTGGTGGTCGATCAGCCTTTGTCCCACCAGTAGATCGGTGAAAAATATATAAAGTGCCTCCATGAGAATATTTTTACCGAAGATGACCTGCGCTTTATACCTTGAAGTACAATGAGATTACTCTACATAAGAAAGAGAAATAAAAGATCAGGCATTGTGTTTTGTTAGTCCTAGATATATTTTACTTCATGTAATAACGTGCAAGTACTCTCTAGAAATGTAATGAAAAACGCTGAAAGAAAACCCCTGTACAAATACCATGGAGGCTTAGGTCTGACTACGGAGAGCTTTAATTTTCACTATAGATATCTGGATGACTTCATGTCGTCAATTCTTTAAAGAAGTGCAGCAAGAAGTACAATGTGATAACAGGCTTAAGAACACCCCTTTCAATTATTGCTTTCATGTTATTTGACATTGTTTGGATGGGGTGTCCAGCAAGACATGGTTACGGTGCCAATTTGTGTTCTCATTAGTTTTTAATAATGGGGAATTAAGTAGCCAATTTGATAGACTGCTGATGGGAAATGGTTTGCAGCTTGAAATTAAGATCCAGTATGTGTTATTTGCTGAGACATTACATTTTAACTGCTAATTCATGGTTATTTTATTTAGGAAGTGGGTGCTGCTTGGATACCTCACCCTGTCATAAAGGCACACAATTACTTGTTTAGTTCACAAAGAAAAGCAGGTAACTAAATAGGATTTACCTAAAATGTAACATAAAGCTGGTCTTTCATGTATATTTCCCTGATATTTCCATTTGAAATAATAAAGAGTTGCACACAGCCTTTCTTCACAAGTCAACAAAAATATGGGGGTCATTTTGACCTTGATGGTCTTTTGTCAAGACCGGCAAGGGACCGCCGTGCTGAAGACCGCCAGTGGTGGCGGTTTTTCGCTCGGCATATTATGACTGTTGGCAGCCCTCCGTCCTTTTTCGGACGGAGAGCCGCCAACAGCCATACTGGCGGTCGGCGGGGAAGTGGAGGTTGCTCCACCTCCACCGCCACGTCAACAGAACACCGCCCACTGAATCACGTCCTGTGATTCGGCGTGGCGGTGTTCTGTTGACGGTGTGGTGTCAGTGGAGCAGCCCCCATGGATCCCGTCCCCTCCCGGAGGATCAATGGACCAGGTAAGTTGATTGTCCATTAGGGGAGGGGGTGGGGAGGTGTTGTGTGTTGTGTGTGTGCATGGGGGTGTGCTTGTGTGTATGTAGAGGGGGTGTGTGAGTGCGTGTATGCTTGCGGGGGTGTTGTGTGTTTGGGAATGAGTGCATGTATGTCTGTAGGTGTGTCTGTATGGATGTGTGCGTGTATGTTTGAATGTGGATGTGCGTGTCTGACTGTGTGTGTGGATGTTGGCATGTATGTCGGTGTGTGTGCGTGTATGTGTGTTGGTGGTGCCTGCGTGCATGTCGGGTGTGAATGAGTGATGTGATGTTGGGGGTAGGGGTGGGGAGGGGGGTCCTGCCACCTTTGGGGGGGTGGCAGGGGTGGTGGGGGTGTAGGGGAGGGAGTCGGGGTGGGGGTGGGGGGTGGGTCTGAGACCCCTAGCAGTGCCAGGGAAGGAATTCCCTGGCACTGATAGTGCTTACTGCCATGGATTTCATGGCGGTTCCAAAGCGCATGAAATCCATGGCGGTCAGCCGGGTCTAAATACCGCCGGCGGTATAGTGACGACCGCTGGGCTGGAGACCCAGGTCTCCAGCCCAGCGGGCGGAACTGAGAAGAGGCGGATGACCATGGCAGTAACCGCCATGGTCATAATTTCAAAAATTTGACCGCCAGCCTGTTGGCGGTCGTACCTCCACTTCTCCGCCATCCGCCAGGGTCGTAATGACCCCCTATGTGTCTACTGTTTGGCTATTATTGTCACATTATTAATTAACAACTAGCAAGAAAGTGGTGGGAAGAATGATTGTACTAATCTCATCAATGGTGATTGTTCGGCCGCGTGGCGGTCCTTCCATTTTCACCCATTGTGCAACTCTAGAAGGAGACCGCCTTTACATAAATTAGTCTCGGTCCTGCTCCAGTAGGGATAGTCAAACTGGAACTGCCAGACCAAATCCCACCTAGAAGGAAACTCCAGGAACTCAAGACTAGTTTTGCCCTCCTTAGGCTCTGAAGGCTTTGTTACGAAGGTATAACTTGAGTCCTGTGGCACAGCCAGCAAAGGACCACATTTGGCCATACATGTTTCACTTGACTGGCATCCCAGGATGCTTGTTTCTGATCCAGGGAAGACCTGGCCTAGAGGTTCGGGCTTGACTGTTCCCATGGGAAACAGGGTCAAGACTGATTTGCATATGGCTGGGTCCAAACTGGAATGGCATGGCAAGCAAACATAAACTAATGGATTAAACCCAGATCTGTGACTGGGGGTGAATGTGTGATTTGCTCTGCATTTCATCCATCATCTGTTGTTTTTACTTTTAGAAAGTAGGGATTTTCTTGCTTAAACCTTTCTGCGACTCTGCCTGTTTGTGGTTTGCAGGTCTGGGTCAGTTTAACAGTTGGGCTGTTTGTGAGTCAGTGATACAAAGGGAGCTGGGGTGTAGTCTGCATATCTTGATGAGCCATCTGTGCTAGAGTGGAGAGAGGAGTGGTCACTTACACCTGAATGGGCTGTGCTTGCCCTCTCACAATGCAGTCCCCAACCCCTTGGTGTGTGTCTGGGGCCTGGGCATGGCCTTGGCAAGGCAGGATCTTACAGGACTTTCCTTTGACATTTGCCTACTTCAAAGGCAGAAAGGGGTATAAGTAGTGGACCCAAATCCCATACTTTAGATTTCTTCAAGATCACTTCTGGATTCAAATGGAACCTCTGCCAAGGAGAAGAGCTGAGGAAAAGTGCTGCCCCTGCCTATGACTATGCTTTGTTGAGCTATCCTGCAGTTGCTGCTTCTGCCTGTAAAAGGGGACAAAGACTTGACTTTGTTGTGCATTCCTGCTTGAGAAGATTCACCAAGGGCTTGAATTGAGCTTGCTTCCTGTTGTTGAAGTCTCAGGGCCATCAAAGACTTCCCATGCCAGCACCTGGACTCTCTGCTGAGACTACTGCAGTGCCAAGTGGTGCCCTATCCAGCCCCTGGGCCCTTGAAAGGTGAAGTTGGCAGACAAGAGCTGAAAATCACGCACAGGACGCCGTACGGGGAAACTTTTGACGCACTTTCGGCAACGTGGCTGCTAAACATTGCACCGCCGTCTTCGCAGCTAAAATCTACGCTCCACCTGCATCACGGCTGGGAGATCGACGCATTGCAGCTAGAGAAAAGACGCACAACTCCCTCTTGCGGAGGCTGATAACAACACAAACCCCATGCATCGCGGTTTTCTGATACTGTGTGACTGCATTTGCATCATCCCTGGGCATCAAAGTCAACCCGATTGTGCGGATCCGAGGTGCCCCATCCTGAAATCAATGCATCACTGTCTTGCGAGGGAGAAAAACAATGCATCGCCGACCCAACTGGAGAAGGAGATGACGCATGGCCCCACTTGCGAGTAAGGAATCGACGCATCGCTACCCTTTTCCGACGCACACTCGCCCATCTTTATTTTTGATGCTAACCAGGTACTTTGTGTAACAACAGCATTCTCACTATTTTCTAAGGATTACTCTTATTCTTTTAAAAATTAATATTTTAACTTGTGTATGTTGGATTTTTTCCGTTTTGGTCTTGCTTGATTTAGATAAATATTACCTACTTTTCTAAACAGGTGTGGTGTCCATTGTGTAGTGTTTTCATGTTGGTACAAATACTTTACACATTGCTTCTGAAGTTAAGCCTGCCCATTCGTGCCAAGCTCCAGAGGGGTGAGCGGGGGTTAACTGAGTGTGTTTCTTCTTAACCCTGACTAGAGTGAGGGTCCTTGCTTGGACAGAGGGTAACCTGACTGCCAACCAAAGACCCCATTTCTAACATCTATCATACAACCGAAAATCCAAATCCATTCAATTGCCTTCCCCAGCCACATCACAGCAGGCCATGGCAGGATTGTGATCCCCTTCTATTACGCAAATTGTTTGCTCCACAAAGTACCCTTCTCTTCACTCAGGTCCTGTGTGAAAGAACAGCCAAAGCCACTCCACATCTTTGTGAAGTCAAGTTTATAGATAAAGAGAGCGAAAACCCAACGTGTTTCGGAAACTCTTGTTTCCTTGATCATGGGTCAGAACAAATATATAACATCCACCATTTTAAGACCACAGTGTATTCATCAGGAATAATCAAAAACAAACTACAAAAATAATCAAAAAGGCATTCACAGAGACAGATCAGCCATAATGGAGAGGAGTTCACCATTACAATGTTTGCCTTCTCATTGTACCACATTTATATTGTAACCCAAATCTTTAATTCATTAATTAATATTAGGTTTCTTAAATTATATTGTAGTTCAAAAGATTAAGCCCTAGTGGGCTAATGTAAAAAAATCATAAAGCTTACATCACTTTAGCTTCAAAACTAATATTGTTCTTTCAAAATTCCCAGCCACTCAAGGGCAATACCACCCAATTGATATATCCAAACCGGGGGGAAGAGGGGGCAAAAGAAAAAAGAAGAAAGAAAAACAATTTGGCCCCTGAGGGTGACACACATTTTTCTAATTCATGTAAATTCTTAAACTGGGGTAGACTAACATCCTGTTCCCATAACCATCCCCCAAGGGGAAGAAGGGTATCCCATCAGTCAAGCCCACATGGGCAATAATCAAAACCAATTTAACAGCTCTTTTCCTCTTGTTGGTCCACCTTGATCTGTTTCCAGGAATTGAATAATGTCCATTTTCAACAAGTAGTCCAATTGTGTAGCAAGTGTTAAAAAAGTACAAACGGATAAAACACGTCTTAAAGTTTCATCTTTGCTAAAAAACCAAAGTAGGCTTGAAACATATCATACAATTAAACCTACAACCTCCTGATACAACCTATCCCTATCATCCCCTTTCTTTACCCAACATGAACGGCCAATTCCTCGTCCATATTTAATCCAACAGGATTCAGGCTGTTCTGACCAATAAAAAGTCTTGACTCTAGTTCCTGAGCTCCAGAGTCCTATTCCCTCCTCTCTCTCTCATTGGGATTCTATCAAGGACCACAAATTTCAACAACTTTATATTCTGATCACGGTGCGCTTTGAAATGTCTTGCCACCGGGTAGGCCCTGTCATCGTGTGCAATCGTCCTCCTACGCTCCAATACTCAGTTTCTTTGTCACATGACTAGTGCTACTCACACAGAACTTATTACACGCTCACTACAGGGCGTACACACTGTAATCTTTTTTGCAAGATATGTTTTTTATAATAAACGGTTTGGATGTTTTGGGAAATTTAATTTCTTTGCAATTACCACTGTATTTACAGTCTTTACATTTCCCACAAATGAAAAACCCACAAATTGGTTTACTCATCTCCATTTGGAGTCTTAGACATTGACTCAATGAATCATTCAAAGACGCACTTCTCCTGAAGGTAAATCTGGGGTACTCATCCAAAGTTCTGGTTAACGTTTCATCAGTTTGTAGTCCAGGCCAGAATTTCTGAAACATCTTTTTGACCTCCCTAGTATTGTTGTGGTAAGTTGTGATGATTCTAATGGGTTCACCCTCCCCAGTAACATTCTTCTTAACCATCAGAAGGGCATTTCTTTTTACTTGACTGACTTTAGTCAGAGCTTTTTCAATAATAGGCTTGTAGTATCCCCTTTCCCTAAAACTCTCTGTCATGATTTCAGATTCAAGGTAAGCTGCATTAGAACTACAGTTTCTTCTAGCTCTTAATAGTTCCCCATAGGGGATGCTATATATCAGGTTCCGAGGATGGCTACTGCTAGCATAGAGTAAGCTGTTCCCTGCTGGTTTCTTCCTGAATAAGGTACTTTCCACCCTTCCATTGTCAACATAGATTCTTACATCAAGAAATTTAATTGCTTCTGAATCAATTTCACAGGTGAATTTGAGATTAGGAGAATTATCATTCAGAATGGTAACATATTGTTGTACAGATTCTCTGTCACCTTTTCAGGTACAAAAAATGTTGTTGCTGTACCTGACCCAAAGGACCACGTGCTCTTCAAACTCCCTGTTGCTACCTACCACCTGTTCCTCCCACCAGCCAACGTACAAACCCGCATAACTGGGGTTGAAACAAGTGCCCATCGTGGTTCCTTGGGTCTGATGATATATTGCCTTATCAAAGATGAAAAAATTATTTGTAACGCATATATAGATCATGTCAAGAAGCATTTCTGTATACAGAAAGTGGGACAGAAATCAAGCTCTCAGAAAGTGCCTAATGCCTGAAATCCCTTAATCATGGGATATACAAGTATAGAAGCTATTGACATCTAAACTCATAAGCAAAAACATCTTCCACATCGTTCCATTAATGATCCATAGAAAGTCCCCTGTTTCTCTAATATATGAAGGCAATGTTTCCACAAAGAAACGTATGAAAAAAACGTACATATTTTGAGGTATTCTCTGCTAAACATCCTCTAGAGGAGACAATTGATCTCCCTGGGGGATTCTTTGGGTCTTTATGAACCTTGGGTAAAAATATAATGCAGATGTCTTGGGAAATTCTACCCTAAGGAATTGGTATTTCTCACACTCTAGCAAATCTCTATTTTTCTATTCTTCCAGTTTCTCAAAATACATCAATTTAGCCTGTGTCATTTCACCCTTGCTTGAAATTTCATAACTGGTAATTGCTGCAAACCTTCTTTAAGATACATATCTCTCGATAGTACCACAACATTGTCCCCCTTATCTGATTTCTTTTATTACAACAGCCTTATTATTCTGCAATGAGTTTATAGCTTCTCTATTCCAGGGCTGGAGGTTATCAGACTGTGCCCTATTTTGAATCTTAGTTCCTTTAATAACACCTTTCTCAAAAACATTAATGGCATAATTATTCACCGGTGGTAGGAACACTAATTTGGGTTTGAACCCATGTGGGCAGCTCAGAACAATATCAATACCAATATCTATTAAATTTAGAAGTGGACCAGAAACTGGAGTCACCTTTTCATCTAACTCACATATTGTATGTAACATTTCTATATCACTTATTTGCAAAGAAGATGGTATAATCTTATTTTAATTTTCTACCAAGGTGAAACAAATCAATCCGACTCTGTGTATAATCAAACTGTGCCATGGGGCAAAAGGATAATCCTAAGGACAGCACATCACTCTCAGACTCAGTGAGACATATGAATGAGAGATTTACCACTGTCATTTTGTCCATCATTTTGTTGCTGATTGCCCCTTGTCTGTACTCCCACTGAACTTCCTGTATGGACTTTTCATCCACCTCTTTTATTGGTACCTCTTCCTCTTTTGCGACCTGTGATATTTCATGTTCCCCTTCCTGATTGCACCGCTAGCCTCTGCTGGGCTGTGAGGTCGGACTACTTTAAAATCTTTTTTTTTTACTCCACCAGCTTCAGATGGTACTAAAGCATCACTTTCACAATTGTCACTCTCTTTGTTTCTCAGATCCATTCTAGATTCTTGGCTAATGGCCTCTTTTATTGATTCTGCAAGGTCGTTTTGTGGATTTTGAGATTCACCAGTTTCCTTATATATATATATATATAATTTTTTTTTAATAAAAAAAAACTCCTTTTTTAGCACACGTATATGCATACATATGTGCCGCACTGAATCATATCAGACTACTATAGCTAACAACCCTCTTATCCATAAAACTCTTCCATTACCATTCAGCCTTTCAGGAACATTCATCTTTTTTAAATTTTCTTCAATTGATGTTGCTTTGCACTCCATTTTTTGTACCAAATTTCATATCACCTGCTTTACTCACGTTCATCTACACTTGCCTTTTACATGTTTTGTCACTTGTTACATGTTACTAGCACAACTGTTCAGTTTGTAGCTTCAGCACTGTGCCTTGTAAGTTAATTTTCTATGAAATCATTCTCAAATAAAACCCCTCTTGGGACATACTACCTTTTATATAAAATCATCACGCCTGAAAGATTATTAATGTCAGATGCAGAAAAAGGAACTAGAGATCCAGCCCCAGTCCAATGTTGTAGCGTCCTCTTCTGAGCATTTAATCACCAGACATTTTTTCACTGTTTTGGGGACAATTTTTTTGTAATCATACATTGTTTCAGTAACAATACAAATGTCTTCTATTGCTGTTACACATTTTCTCGGGGGGGATCACATTGGATGGCATTTCAGATAAAGGGCCTCATTTTGAGTTTGGCGGACAGGAAAGCCCGTCCCCCAAACACCCGACAGGGGGGCCACCACCTTTGTTGCGACTACTACGCCAGTCCTGTTAGGAGTTTCCTGCTTGGTCGGCAGGAGGAAACCTTGGTTTCCGCCTGCCGACCTAGCGGGAAACAGGCTACAGCATTGTCTCCAACTCGGAATCGAGCCAGCGGCAATGCTGTAGCCTGCTGGGTGCACCAGCACCCTTGCAATGTTTACAGTCTGCAGGGCAAACAATGAACATTGTGATGGTGCTGGGCAGGGGGGCCTGCACTGCCCATGCCAAGTGCATCAGCAGTGCCGGGGCCCCACTGTGGACGCCTGCACCTGTTCTCTACCAGCCTTTTCATGGCAGTGTTACCTCCATGAAAAGGCTGGAGGAGAACGGGGTCATAATCAGCAGGGCAGTGCTGCATGCTTCGCTACCCTGGCAGATTAGGATCTCTGCACTGCCAGGCCATCGGGATCATGGATCTTGGCGGTGCTGGTGGAACCCTGGCAGTCTGACTGCCAGAGTCTTAATGTGGTGGTCAGACCGCCACAATAGCAGCGGATCTGACCGCCACCGCAAGGCTGGTGGTCTGAAGACCGCCAGCCTCGTAATTAGGCCCAAAGTGTCTACTCTGCTATATTTTGTTGTGTAGGTCTTTTACGTTCACCACTTACAAAGTTCATCTTCTAATTAATTTTCATTCTTCTCTGAGGTTACAACTTGCCTCTGCTAATGCAGTCTACCTATTCAGAAAAGGGGGCCTCCGACCAGCTTCTATACGATTTGAGACCAAGATGTTGCTTCATTATGGGATTGTCTTTCTGGGACACCAGAGGTTCACCAATAGACTAACCATTGCCCAACTATTATTAAACACTTTGCTTACCAAGTTACTAGAACTATTGGTTTTACCAATGGTTGTTGAATCAAATTGTCAAACAACTAAATAGCAGCACTTTCCTTCTTTGCTGTGTAGTTTTCATTTTTTCTTGTGCAAGCAGCATGTGCTGACTATCTACTGTTGTAAAATAATTCCTCGGCATTTTGCTTATATTCTGTTTATTATCCCACAACAAAGCATGTGTCAGTGCTTTGCATGAACAGATTCTGATTGCCCAAGGAAAGCAACACAATGGAGAAAACACTGTGTGAAGTGCACGGCTGTGGACATGAGAGCTTCCTCTGTCCATATAGATGTTGGTCGCTTCTGGCAATGAATGAGTTAATCAATGAAATGATACCGTTGTAAAGCCAGGCTGCTCACAAATTCACTTAAAAGTCAATAAATGATACAGCTTAATAAATAATACACAACATGGAGAAAAAAATAACATGTTGGGTTGATGCTGAAGTGCCATATGCATTTGCTGGTGCTCGGGCATAATGTGAATAAATGCTTTTAATACTCCTTCAGTCTGATGTATCTTACTCAATTAACCATTAAAATATGCTGATCACAAAATGATACTTGCCATTAGCTTATCATTTATACATGTGCTGTAGATCATAGAGCCTGTGATGAAATTTAATGGAACCAGATCCTTCATTTCACCTGTCACATTAGTGGCAACATAATGTAACTGGGAACATCTGTGCTTTCTCATTTGTTTGTCAAGGACGAGTGTACTAGACGGGTTTAATTTTAGAACAGTGTTTGTCATTTTTTCCATGCTTAAATGTTATTACTGCAGCTTATGTCTGTTATTTGATTTTCATTAATGGATAAATCCAGTAAATATGGCTGATCTTTTAGTAGCACTCACCTTTATTTATTGCATATAAAGTATAAATATGAATTTGTAAACCCATATTGCAAAGGGGAAGAACCAATTGGTAACCTTCATTAAACATAATTTACTGTCCTCCTGAGCAGTGGTGGGTGGCGTGGGAATGGATATCAGAAGCCCACAGTGACGGCAGCATCCTTTTAAATTCTGGATTGATGCAAACAAAAGTTTTTAGCCTCTCTCGGTGGTAGTTGCCTCATGTCACAAAAATAGGGAGTCCTTAATCACAGGTTACTTCCTCACCTGCTCTCAGCCATAAGCAGCATATAAACCTAAACCTTGTTTACATAAGGGAAACAATGGAACATTAATTGTAGTCATCAAGCCTTCACGGATGTAGCCCAGACACACCTGGCTTGCGAAGTCCATGGTCAGTGTACAGTCCGGCTGTACTCATTTTAGTGATTCCAGCGGCCGCTCTGCTGAGGGCTGGCTTCCACACTCACCCCACACACATCCATCACAGGCATCAAAACTCAGGTGACCCTGCTAATAAAAGGGGCCGGGCGCACGTGCCCTGGCCCAGTTGTACGAACCCACTATGCTGTGTCTGTGTCACCTTACTTGGCAGCATGAGGGCCCCCAACACCACTGTCAGCATATCCGAAATGTAGGAATGCAGGTCTGCTCCCTTGTAAACCACACTGCCTCAGGGACCTGCTCTGTCCTGCCTTGCACCCATGTGACCCTCCCACCCCCCCCTTCTTGACAGGTTAACATGGGGGAGGTGGCATCCAGTGTTCTGCCGACCTTTCACCGAGAAGCGCCCCTCCAAGATTTCAAAGCACTCCCCCCTGCCAGCACTGCTATGCTCGTGTTCAGCTGTTGTTGAAACTGTACATGTCAAGCCTCTGGACCAGTGGTTCCCAACCTGTGGTCCGGGGACCCCTGGGGGTCCGCGAAGCATTCTCAGGGGGTCCGCGACTGCTTAGAAAATTAAAAGTATTAATAAATATTGACAAATATTGACAAATTAGGTCCCAAACTTCCAGTAATGACTCAGTGGGGGGTCCCCGGATTCCAATGATGATTCAGTGGGGGTCCCTGGGTTCAATTAATGATAAAGTGGGGGTCCACAGAAGTCAAAAGGTTGGGAACCACTGCTCTGGACTATCAGGACAACCCTGAGGCGTAGACCTGTGGCAGGCCATCATGTTCTGCCTTCTAGCACTAAATGTGGTATAATGTTTTTATAGCATGCTACAGAACGCAAATAGTTATGCATTTTACCCTCCTCCACCCCCACAGGTATTTCAGTTAGTCATCCTCAAGTAGAACTCAATACCATTACTGGATGTTTATGTCCAAAAATCAAGGATCAAGTGACCTCGAGGAAACAAGATTTAAACTAAGCATCTCACCGTCTTTTATAGTTGGGCACAATGAAGAATCGAGCACTGGAACTATGCAAGTTTGATATTTATATGTGCTTTTTTAAGCATGAATGTTGTAACATTTCAGTTTTTAACTGAAAATTTTAATTTTCATGCTCAAAAACCATACAATTTGGAAATCAAAGTTAGCGTATTGTTAAATCTGGTGGACATACATGAACTCAACCCAATGAGTGTACATTGCTTGAAAACAGAAACTCCCTTGTCCATGTAATTTCCTGCGTCCCTACCCACTTCCCACCCGTCTAGCCAGCTAGAGCACTCAAAGGTAAATTTATTCTGATGATTGCACCTGGTGGGCAAGGGTACCCATTTTTGGGGACTATGGCTTATTTGTGACCTAGAGCAAGACACGGAAAGTCGAAACGAAAGAAAGAGAAATAAGAAAAAGATAAGGAAAAGTGAAAAAGGAAGGAACGCAGAGATGAAAAAGAACCTGCAAGAGTGGGATAGGCAGGAAATGTTGCCTGGTGGAAGAAAGAGGTGTGAGTTGGAATCCGGGGGCGGGCAGGAATTTAAAAACATGCAACAGGGGGGCATATTTATTTTGTTTACATTTCTAATCCACTGTGTCAGAGACTGACTTTAAAAGGAGCGTGTGTGGCGGTCTGCCTACCCTCCTTCACTCCCCCGTTAAATAAAGGAAACGTGCAATAAAAATATATCACAAATTATTTGTTTGTTCCAGCGCAAAAACAAAGCCGCAACCAGTAGTATGGAAGACCAAAATTGTATTAGAGAAAATACTCCCTCGCCCATTTAGTTGAGGTAATCAGCCACGTACTTCCCCCTGCAGGCGGATATTGCATATGCGCATTCCAATAGCCTTTGCAAATCAAGCCTCTCGTCTATTCAACATCAGAGCAGTTTAAACAGTGCAGAACCGGTGCTTTCAAACACACCCTCTGCTGAAACGCCGGCTTCCCCCTGCACGATACACGTCGGAGGACTTTATTTTGAAGTTCCACAAAACAAACTAGGGTGCAGCAGTAGGGATTATAATATCAGGGATGTGTATTTTAAAAAAAAAGGTATACATGTTTTAGGTAGCAAGCCATGAATTCAGAAAACAGAACATTATTTAGCACTGAAAAGAAAACAAGCCTGCCGGTGGTAGGGACGGGCAGGCATGAACAGGGAACTGTGGGACAGGTGAGAGGACAGGTCAGAGGTGCTGGGGACAGCAGTGTGAGCATATTGAAAGCACCATGGCCACCACAAGCATAAGCGCAAAGGAGAGGCACAAAAGAAAAAAAGTAGTTCACTCACAGTGAAACATGTCATCAATGGTACAATAATCCATGTAACAGGGTCAGTCTGCAAGGCGGTAACAAAACATCCCCAAGGAAGAAATATAAAGTATTTACCATTGTCATCAAGAGATTTTTAAAAGGCAAGCCTACACATGAGTGAAAGTAATTGGCGTGGTTAAAAGCCCACAGAATACTTACAACAGGTCAAAAAGGCTTGACCTAAAAATGAATGGAGAAGCATTTCTTCTTTCTTTTGTCTTGGTATATTTTTGGGCAGGGGATGCGCACCAAGGTATAGCGTGCCCCCAGTGCAGGTGCGTGCTGCATCGGAGCTGTTCTAGGCGGCAGACCAACAGTGGGTCCCACGCAAATGTTGGAAAGCGTGCTCACCCCCATAGGGGTGAGCCAATTGGTCGATGAGAGTGTGGTGGGGGCTCCTGGGGCAATCGGCAGGGGCAGCCAGACAAGGGTTAAAAGGGACTGCAAGTTCCGAGAAGATCATCTTGTTCACTTGACCTTGGCTGCCCATGACGATCGTCGATGCTCACACCTCCAGAGGACTGGAGGAATTCTTTGGATTCTTCGCCAGCCAGCTGAGGATTGTTCCTGCTTCACCCTGGTGCTACGTTGACCCCTGCTGCCCTCGGCCTTGTCTTCACCTTTCTCTGGCCTGGGGCGATGGTGGCTTGCAGGAAAACCCCAGCTGGGTGATTTTAGGTCTGCCTTGACCTTTGTGACCGGCCCTTGCTGCCTTCCTGTCGTTGTTGGGGGCTTGGACCAGGAGAGGCATCACAGGCAGGGTAAGGAGTGGTGGGGGTTGTGGCTGTATTTAGGGGTGAGCAGAGGTTTTGTCTCTGCTGGTTTTGAGGGGTGGTGACTTCCTCAGGGGGAGCAGGAAGATGAAGCAATTTGATTAATTTTGTCGTACCTTCAGCAATTTTACATTGTGCCATCTTTTCTGTAAACTTTTAGGCCAGTAGATGGCAGTTTTGGTTCATTGACGAAGTCAGGGTAAATCTGCTGCGAGTGCCAGGCGCCACATCTCAGCCATAGCCTTTTTTACCAAACTGGTGGAGGGGGTGCAGATCATTCTCAGTCTTTCCTTATCAGACAGACATTCAAGGGATGGGAAGGTTGGAAGGGTCAATTCCACCCAGTGGTGCCCCATTGACGTGGACAAGCTGGAAAAGATCTTGGAGGCCCTGGCTGGGATCTGTGACTCTGATTTTGAGTCCACTCTATTCTCAGCAGTCTTCGCGCTTGCCTTTTAAGGAGCTTTTCGAGTCTCGGAACTTGTGGCCAGGTCTAAGCAGGACATTGATGGAGGAATTTTGGTGACTCATGTTCTATGGAAAGGGGGGGATTTGGTAATTACTATACCACGGTCCAAGACAGACCAGTTTGGGAGGGCCGAACAGTTAGTACTAGGGAGGGCCAGTGACTTCATTGGTTGCCCAGTGCAGTTCACAGGTACTTGCAGATTCATCCCTAGGTTTCTTCCACCTCCTTATTGGTTCATGCATCTGGTGTCCCCCTTACTAGGTATCAGTTTTCTCAAGTATTGCGCAAAGCCTTGCTGGCGGTTGGCATGCAGGGCAAATTTAGTTCCCATTCCTTTAGGATAGGAGCGGCAACATCAGCTGTAGGGGCAGGACTCAATGGCGAGATCGTCAAGGGGATTGGGAGGTGGAAGTCAGATTGCTATGAGTGCTATGTACGCCTTCATATGATCTAGGAATCATTTTTGGCACACGCCAATGATGACATGTGTGATGGATTCTTCTTTTTGTTCCATGGCTCCAGCCAGTGTTTGGGTTATTGGACATTCCTTTGTGCGTCGGGCGCGGCTGTTCTTCAACCTGTACCGCAGTCGGGCGCAGGACGTAGGTCTCCGGTTTCTTTGGATAGCAAGAGGGGGTCTGCGCCTTGATGGTCTTTGCCAGCTCGTCGTGGAGGGTCTGCGACGGCAGCTACTGCCGCCGGCGCTCATCATCCTTCACGTGGGAGGCAATGATCTGCCAACAATGGAGAGGAGAGCAGTTTTTGAGGACTTGATGGTGGAGATCTCCTGGTTAGCAAAAAGGTGTCCTAGGGCTATCATAGCTTGGCCCCATATCATTCCTAGGCGGATTTCGAGGTCAGGGATTTCAATAAAGGCCCTTAATGAATAAGTCAGGCGGCTGAATAGCCGCATGAAACGGCTTCTCAGCACGTCAATGCTAAGGACTGTTGAACACGGGTGCCTTCGAGGAGAGGCAATGTTTCACAAAGATGGAGTACACCTGTCGGATGGTGGACATGTATTGTTTGTTGAGAACCTGGTAGCATTTGCAAGTCTTTCGGCCCAGGCCTCAGGCCTTTCTGTTAAGGGGACAACAGCATCTTCCCACACTTACAGGCTTTCAACACTGTGCTGAGAACAAGTTCACACCTCAGCCTATCCTTTGAAATACTAATTACTGCTGACAGAAGTCGGAGAACAAAATGCTGATGTAGCTTCCAGGGTCTTCAGGCAGGGCAAAGGCAACTTTTTAAAAGTCATCTTTCAATAATAGGTATTACAAATCTGACCTTGTCAGTGAATTGGATTTGTAAAAATTGTTTCACAAAGTCCAAAAAATACATATGTGGCTATTTCATAGGCAGCAATAAACTGAATATTGTATTGTAAAGAGCTTTTAGGGCTCTTTCACTGTTAGGACATATTTGTCATTAAAATAAAATGTTTTCATGTTCTACTTTTAAATACTATGCACTCTGACTTATGGACAATAAGGCATAAATTAGGTGTGACATTAATATTCAAAAGGAACGTTTAGGTCTGTGAAAAGGTCTTATTTTTGCAAAATTCATTTGCAGTTGAAACCTACCAGCCAGGCCACTGATGGCAAGCCTGAAGTCATGCTTACATTTTCACTGTAGTGGATGACACAGTGGGTGCTACAATCTACTTATCACACTTAACTTTCATACATTGGTACCGTATGCTAGGGATCTATACGTAAGGTATATATGCCAATCAGGAGTATATCAAATTTACCATTTTGTAAGGAAGAGCCAGTAAAATTTAATAAAGCAAAAAGGCACAAAAATGGTGTGATCCTGCAGAAAGGGCAAATTTCCAACACATTTGAACTTCAGGGTTGTGGTTTGTAAATGTCAACAGACCCCCTTGATGGCAATATAGGACCATACTACACAATTATCCTGTTATGTCATATATATATATATATATATATATATATATGTATACACATATATATATGTGTGTGTGTGCATGCATGCATGTGTGTGTGTGTGTGGGTATAGAGAGAGAGTGCGAGAGAGAGAGAGACTGAGAGAGAAAATGAGAGAGAGGCTTTTAAGAATTCGTTGTGCAGGATTGCTCCCTGCACAGACAGCTTTCTCAGTCTCTCAGATTGAGGTGAGCATCTGGTTTCAGCATAGCAGCGATGCTGAAATCGATTACTTTTGCTCATTTAATATACATTCTAGAATCCTGACAGGGTGTTCCCCTAAACTTGTTGTCTTCCTCCTCTTATGCTTGTTGATCTAATTTTGGTAGCATTAGCATTCTGCACACTTTACCACTGATAGCATTAGCTTATCCCCAATTGGTCTATTTAGTGTACTTGTATGTCCAAGTAAAGAGGTATTACATATACCCAGGGCATGTAAATTAAATGCTACTAGTGGGCCAGCCACACTGATTCAGCTACCTACTTAAGTAACCCTTTGAGCAGGTCTCAGGTTTGCCATTTCAGCTTGAGTGGGCACATTTTTAAACTGCCATTTTAGCACTGCCAATAGCAAAATAAAACGTTTGCCAGGGCCAAACTCTCCTTTTTAATATATAGAAGTCAGCCCTAGTGTAGGCCTTGGATAGCCTAGAATGCAAGCAGCAGTGTATGTAAAAAGATGGACATGTGCGTTTAAGTTTGACATGTCCTGGTAATGAAAGACTCTTAACTTTGTTATTCACTACTGTTGGAGTGTGTCTTTTTTTAATCACTATTAATACGAAAAGCTTGCACTATATAGTGTGTGATGAAGCTGCATAGAAAATGTGTTACCATAGCAAATAAAGCACACGTTGAAATGTGCCCACGGGGAGTGGCTACCAATGTATACGAAGACTAATGAAAAGGCTTATTAATTCTGAATTATTATGCAATAATGTTTGAATTTGTATTAGTATATCATAATTAGAGTTGTGTGTTAAGAGCTTGCTTTATTAAATCAGAGGGCCTTAACTTAGCAAAGGTTTGGGCCTAGCTGCCTGGCCTCATATTAAATTATGTATTTTCTAACGTGTAGTGTGCTTTTTCCTGAAGGACACGAAGCTGTATTTTTCCAGGAGTTATGTGTGTGTAGCCGTAGTAAATTCTTTCTCATGAGAACCGGCTTGCTGAAGGCGATGTTCTTGCTAGATGCAACAGTGTAATTTGTAACAGGTGCAAGGTTAACCGTACTAGGAGAAGACAATGAAGACACTGACTGGAGCGCAAAGTGTAACATTCTCTACCTGACATTCCAACTGTTGAAGACGTCAATAACATGGACCAATCCGCGACATCGGAACTGCAAATTGTGGAAAATTCTAGTAAGGTGCTTACCAAATTATTGGATATAGATTATAATGCACCTACCTTAATCCAATGAGGAATTAGGGAATAGTTAGACAGTTTTGATTTAACGGCGTAACCCAAGGAAAACGAGAGACACTTCTTCTCCCACTTTACGGGGACTCTTACCCTTGCCATTTGCCATTCCTTTGCCTTAAGACTTTTGCTAGAGGACTTTTGCTAGTTGCCATATTTTAGTTTAGTTGTCCTGTCACCTTAAACCATGCTCTGCCTATTTTTGCCTGATGCTAACTTCTCCTCTATCTGAGGGAAGTAATCCGTTCTGTAGCTGTGCTATATTGAGACTCTTCCCCGTCCTATCTCTGCTGATGGTGAATCGACTGATGTCCTGAGGATGAAGACTGACTCTGTTTGCTGATCTGTTGGATTGGTAACTATCTGATGCAAATTGTAATTGTCTGTTTGCCTTTTCTTTCTAGGTATCAACTGGTATTTTGATAGAGGCCTTTGTTTAGATGTTTTCTAAATTTGTGTTCACTAAAATGTTTTGCATGAAGCCCAACATGCTAATGCTAATTTGAGGTTAGTTAAGGCGTTCACTAATATTTTGTGCAAATAGACAAATGACTGAGTTCTTGCTTTGTTGATTCATGTACTAATGAGACTCTGCTGAGTTGATTCGTATAATGATGTGCCTAGATGCTGAATGAAAATAGTAGATGTATTGATTAAGTCACGCTTTGATTATTGACTGGATTGTTTTGGTGTGGGTTTATTGCTAATGAGATTAACAGACATGATATTAGATTGTAACCAATAGGGAAATAAATATCTTAACTTTTGACTAAACTGGTGTGGTTATTCGTGACTGAGAAGTCAATGGTGTGTTCAATATTACATTTTATTAAATGTTTATTGACTAGTGATTGTTGCTATTGATTGTTTATTGATCTATTGATTGGTGATGCCAAGAAAATATTTCGTACTGGGAAGTTCCCGAACGTGGTCCAAAGGTTTGTCGACCTAAATGCGTCTCCTGGTAAGTTTACTTATCAAGGCTCTGATGCGCTAACACTTCTGCAAGGCTTAATTCTCCCAAAGGCCAACATTGGAGTTACCTTATTACATTGATCATTTCAAAATGGGAGCAGGTGTTCAGTTTATGTTTGGTGTCTTTGGAAATGTAACGAAAAATCCTTTTTCATGATGAAGTCAGGTTTTACACTGCAATTTTCAAAAAGCCACTTTTAGAAAGTTGAGCTTTGTGTTTCTTCTTAGACAGACACACACTAGAAAGCCTAGGTGTGCCTAGATGGGCCATCACTGGCAGGATGGGATGGTATAGCTGGGTATTACTTGAATAGGCTGTATCCTGCTTCCACACAAAGGCTTGCATATCCCCTGTAGTTAGTTTGGAGCTTGGGCAGGAAAGGCAAGAAGCCTGGTCACTTCAAAGAGAATGTCTAGAAGCTTCTTTCACCTTCCAGAGGAAGGGTAACAGGTACACATTCTTTACCTCAGCCAACAACTCTTCAGTACACTTATGGATACTCTGCCAGGAAGAAGGACTTCTGTGTTGCTGAAAGGACTGCCAACTCTGCTGGACTGCTACTCTGAAACACTGCTGCCCTGCTGTGCTGACCTGCTGCCTGCTGTCCTCTTGCCTGGGTGAGAAGGACTGGACATGCATGTGTTGATCCCAGTACTTCAAAGTGACTCCAAGGGCTGGTTGGCTGGCCTCCTGATTAGAACCTCTGGGACAGAAGGCTCCAAAAACCTTGAACCCAGAACCTGTAATCTGCCATCTGTGTGTCCTACCCTTCCAAATGGTTCTACTGCAGTCCTGGACCCATGCAAGTGGGCCTGAATGTGCTCTGCCAGCCTAATGGTGGATCCAGCATAACTGACACGTCTCCTCTGCTCTAAGGCACACCCCTGAGCAGAACTGATGCATTGCCTCTATTGCAAGGGTTCTTTCAATGCTGAAACCTCACATCAACCTCCCAGCCTGCATCTGAACTGTCTCCTGTGTGGAGATTTCCTTAGCCAGGCTTTTGTATCTCAAATCCCTTATCAATGGCAGCCTCCACTAGGTGCAGGTTCTCACATTGCAGCCTTACAGCTCATTGGAACTGACATATCTCCTCGACTGTGCAAAGCATCCTCCACACCGGACTTTACATCGCAAGCCATCCTCAACGGGATCCTCGACAATGGTGTAGGACCTTGCATCTCAGCTTTGCAGCACTTCGCAACTAAAGCATTGCTTCGGCTGAGAAATGCATCCTTGGCACAGGACGTTGCAACGCTGTGCAAGGACTTAAGGTACTCTCATTCAGCAGGCCTAACTTCATCCCTGTAGCTGGCCTGCACACCTATTTCACTGATAATTGTAACCCTGCATATCTCCTGTTCTACTCTGTTTTTGTAATCTGGTGTGGAATCATTTGTGGTGTGTTTTCACTGTGTTACTGTTTGAAGTGTTGCACAAATACTTTACACATTGTTAAGCCTGACTGCCCTGTGCCATGCTACCACAGTGTTGGGCATAGGTTTACTTAGGGTTTGCTTGTGGCTTCATCCTGGAAAGACTGTGGTTCCTGCTTAAATAGGTTTCATCCCCTCAACTAGCATCCCTATTTCTTACACAGAGAGAACAAATAGACCACTTCGAAGGCAGATGGGATTTGTCGCCTTCTGTTAACTAGCTCAGAAGTCTGGACCAGAATTCTGAATCATTGTTGACCCTCCAAGATCAGTACTCAATAACAAATTGAATTGGGTACATGAAAACTATGGCCACAGCTAAACATCTCCAAGGCCAAAATAATGTTTTAGCACTAAGGGTGGATCATCTCTATAAACAAAATAAAGCTGAATTTAGTTTGAATCTAGATATTCATATCTCCTCTTTAGATATATTTGTTAGCAGAATTGTTCAAATTACTAAAATCTCCGGGTGTGAAAATTACTAAAATCCCTGAGTATGCAGGACTTCATAGTCCCCCTGTACAGAAATTGAATATTGAACATTGTCTTAGAAAATAATGCATGTCCTGTTCCCATTAGCACCTTCCAAAGGTTACTGTTTAAGGGTGAAGTAAGATTTAAGACTGTATGTCTGACTTACAAATATATAACTGTAGCTGCAGCAGTTTATTTACCATTTACAGCAGATTGGTATATCTGAGTATAACTTATGAGCAGGTAAGTCACTGACATTAAAAGAGGAAGGCACTTCTCTGTGCAGGTTCAAACATCTGGAATAAGTTGCTAATAGTTATAAATGCCACCCATGCAGTACCTCTCCTAAGACTACTACTGAATGCCACCTTCTATGACAGATTTTAAGTCATCAGCTGCAGAAGAACATCTTATATTATGAGCACCATACAAGTCCACAGTCAGTAAGAAACCATCAGTCACTGTGATAGAGGGGAAAGCCACCTGTGGTCAATGAAAGTTAACTTCCCTAATTCAGATACATAAGCGAGATTTAAAGCATATTTTGATTCCTCTGGGAAATACTTGAAATTCTCCAATTACAGCCCAAGTAAGAACATAGAATTCTAACTTCTGTTGAGTGTAGTAATGTTTAAGGAGGCAGTGACAGGGTATTGCTGATACAAATGATGTGCCCACAGTTTAGGTGCTGTACTTGAAAAAACACAGTTCATATTATTTCCATTATAGTTATACTATGTAAGAGGTGGGGGTGCAATGGACCAGCAAAGACTTTCGCTAACTCAAGGCTCAAATACTTTCATATCATGCGTGCATCCTAAAATGATTAAAATGTACTCCCATTTTGTGGTAAGCTGAAGTGTGGCTTCTAAATTCTTCTTGTTCTTCCTTATTGAAAGATTACCGCTAATCTCCATGTCATCTGCTGCAGCACATTAGGCCTATTCTCTGAGTGACATCTTGTCCTTCCATTTAATGTACTGTTTAACTGCCTTGTCCTATATCCTACTCGCAATTGGAGATTTATACTTTTGTCAGTACTCTTCATTCCCAGGGGTCTCCACTGTGCTGCTCATCATCAATAAACATGTCCATCTTATTGGTGTCAAACAGATGCACCTACTGGCAACTACTCTCATACCGCCATAACACAATTTATGAACAGATACCGCAGTCAAGCCCAGCAATGTGACTGGTAGCATGGAAGCACCCTTTCTGGCACTGTTTCCAGTGGCGGAGGAGCGTCGCCCCCCGGCTAGGAGCCAGCAGAAGAAAAATAAAACAATACTTCATTATCGTTTTATTTTTCTGCTGTTGGCTCAGCCAGCATGTGAAGGGAGGGGGGGGGGCTTGGCTGGCATTCTTAGCTCGGCCAAACACAAAGGCTCACTTAGGTTTCTCCAACCTGGCTGTGCTGAACAGCCGGGCTGCAGAAACTGCACAGACCCCAAGCAGTGCCTTAGCGGCAGTCCAAGCTGCTCAGACCAATCCTGATGCTGCTCTCATGCAAGGTTTAGCATGAGAGTAGCACTAGGATTGCTGGGGAGCCTGTGCTAGTGTCCCAGTGAATGCTGGGACATCAGAACAGCAGAGGAGCAAGTAGGCAGGAGACGGCGGCGGCGGTTAGGGTAAGTGTTTTTTTTTATTTTTTATTATTTGATCCCCCTGTCTCCGTTGTCCCCTGTTGTCCCCCTGTTGTCCCCCCGGCTCCCCTCTTGACATTTGCGGTGTCTGCCCCTGACTGTCCCCCTGAATGAGAAGTCTCATCTTTTACACAATTTTGATGATTTCCTACCCTTAATTTTCCACCAACTGTATCTACCTGCATACACTCTGGGTTACCTGGTTCTTTCCAGGTCTCATTATCTTGCCCAATATTCACTTCGAAATTTGCTGGAAAAGTGCATGTCTTCCATCGGTCCACAGAACTTCAGCTCCACCTTCAGCTTTCTACAGAAAATAGGCTTTTCTGAACAGATGAAGCTGCAAATTGGAGTTGTATGTTTCTTCTATGACATTGTAGGATTCCAGAGATAAGGATCCAAACTTGTTGACATATTTTTCAATCAAGCATAATGCTTGATCATTATCTTCATTTCTGTTACAGATTACAGCCAGTGTGCTGAGTTCTTGGTTTATCCTATCATCTTTTACAACCTTTTTTTTTTTTGCATTAGCACTTTTTGTCTGTGCTAGGCAAGCAACACATCCCACTTCTGTATATCACATGGAATACATCAAGTTAGTCTAGCTCTTGCACAATATGTGAGTGAGTAAGCAAAGGGACATTGCATCAGAATGTTGCAGAGATCAGAAATTAATGAAAGGAAGCAATCATTGAAAGGTGGAACTTCAAGATTAGATTACAGAATTAAGTACATAGGGCTAGATGCATTAAGTGCTTTAGAGGTAGCTACATTTCAATTTCAGGGTTTGTAACTGGTATATTTTTTTTTCTTTTTTGCTAAACCCATTTTGCTATTTGGAAAATATTACCAATTCACAACTTGGGAGAGGTGTATTTTGGACACCCCTTACTTATGTTCCATTGGTTTGCCACCATTAATTTGGGGGCAAACCATTGATCAACTACAGACTGTCAAGTTGGGATGGTAACTCAGTTGCTCCGCTTTGGACCCATTCCCTTTGAGAATCAGAGTGGCAACGTAGGAGACAGTAGGCAATGGTCTAGGGGACCAATGGCAAATCTCACTGAAGGTTTACAAAATGGAAAACATCATATTAAAAGTAGCCCCATTTCTTTTAAGGAAATTGGGTGGCTTTAAAAATAAAACTCAATTTTGAACTGCAATCACACGAATAGTGGTCTGCAGCCCCTTGCAAGCCATTATCCTTGTCATTGCAGCTAATCACAGGGAGCCGCAAACTGAGACCTGCCTAATGGATACTAATTAGGTAGTTCATTCTGTGACCCGGTGTGATTCCTTATTTTACTAACCAACCTCTTGGTACTTGGTCAATTTGTAAAATAAAATACTGGTAGTTAAAGGTCGGGTAGTAATTAACAGCCATTCTTTCTGTGCACATTGGGCCTGTTTCCATGGAGGGTTCCTGGTTAGTTTGCAATTTTTAGACTGCTCTGTGGTATGGCAAGCAATACTTTGTTCCATGTAGACCAGCCCAGCCCAGCTGTATGTAATTGGATAATATGCAAACTCTGGCAGCATCATGACAGGCTGTAGCTAAGGGCAGGTATAAACTTGGGCCCCATGACTCGAACGCTTCAAATCAGAAAACATGCATCACGTGTTATCAAATCTTAAAATTCTTAGTGAATTAGTCATTGTTTAGAATAGCAGAAGCATGACAGAAAAAGGTGGGATGACCATCATATTCTGCTCAACTGTTGAAGTTGATTAAAAACTGGTAAGCATCTAATTACATGAAAAGCAGCATCTATGGAAGATATAAAAATAAGAAATAATGGAAACTGGACTTTGTGGTTACTGTACATGCGCATAAGGATATAATTATGATTGGCGACAGTAGCTGAAAGTCTTCTGAGAAAATGGGTATCACCTCCATCAAACTTTGCTTGAAAATATAACAGCATGGTATAGCAGATAAACAGGAATGTGGTGGTGGGCCGATAGTGCAACTAGAGACCTCTGCATGGATTCTGAACCCTCCTGTTTTCTGGCAAATGCTAGAAGAAGGCTCAAGCAAGTAAGGTCGCACATGAGGAGGGGAGGGCATCAGAAAGAGGAAGATGGGGACAAGTGCACAGTGTAGGGTCCCCATATCAGAGGGACGGCCCATCTTACACACTGCATCTACTCCAATCACATAATCCTCTACAGAATGGAGTACACCAGGATCTGTCTGAAGTGCAATAATGCATCAATGTTTGAGTAAATCAAGTAATTCAGTCATCATTCTGAATTCGAGAAGGATGAGAACCACAGCATTTACGGCTGACACTAATGAGGTATTGAGCTCCAACCGTGAAAAGTAAGTGGTAAGAACAATTGGAACAATAATGTCAGGATTCTAGTGCCTTGACAAGCACGACCATGGTCATGTGGTGCTGTTTTTAACAATAATTAGAACATTGGAATATTGGGAGCTCCATTGGAGACAATGGAGTGCTCAGGGCTTTTACTGGCTGGTAAAAGCAAGAGAGTCAATATTCCAATGTTCTTTGTTCACAGCTACAGCTGTGAACAAAGGCCTCACGGAGCCCGAGGGTATTGGGAGAATGTTCTAATAGTCTTCCAGCCCTTCATAGCTGGGCTATACCGGCAATTAAAGACCCGCTCCCTTGTTAAAGGCCCTTGCCTTCGGCTCGGGCCTTCAACACTGGAGCGGGCCTTTAATGGCTGGTGTAGCCTGCTACGGCGGGCTCCAAGGCTATATCAGAACAATGGAATGTTGGCTGCTCCACTGAAGACAATGTAGTGCTCTGGGCTTCCAATGGCTGTTAAAAGCCAGGAGATCCAACTTTCTAATGTTTGTCTCACAGCAACAGCTGTGAAAAAAGGCCTCATGGAGCCCAAGGGGAATTCAGTCCCTGGGGGCTCCGTGAGGCCTTTGTCTTATTTATTAGAACATTCTGGCCTCTGGTGGCTGAATGTTCTAATAGCCTTAAAGACCCCCGCGGCTGGACTATGCCGGCCATTGAAGGCCAGCTCCCTTTTTAAATGCCTTTGCCTTCGGCTCGGGCCTTTAATGCTGGAGCAGGCCTTCAATAGCCAGTACAGCCTGCTACTGCAGACTATAAGGCTATAATAATTGAAATAAAATGTGATATAACACAATTGTAATTTCGAAAATTAAAGTGGGGTCTCATTAAGAGTAATAAGCTACTAAAGAAACCTGAGAAGTAGCTAATACAATACTATAAAAGTCTTACTTGCCAATATATGTTTGGTTTTAGAAGAGTCACAACCTTCTTTGTGCTTTGCAGTACAACTCCTACAGTTGAAGTATAGAAATTTGCACTTGTATGAGGCAATTTTGCCCAGACATTTGCACCAACCGACCAATAAAAACACAAAGGGTTATATTCTCTTAAATTCTACATCATCTTTGCAGCTCAAAAATGAAAAAAATCTGCACAAAATGTTTATTTAAAATTCTATTTCTAGTGCAAAATTTGTTTTGTGCTGGAAAGTCACCTAGAAGTAACATGAAGCAACGGCTAGTGCTTCTTTTCATATCTTTGCATTAAGGAGGCATTCCATGAGTGGTACATGTGCGTCCCCATGCAATAACCCATGGTTTTTGCTGAAAAACCTTATCTATTAAAAACAATAGACAAAGCTTGGCATCAATATATAACACCACATCCAAAGAACAAATACAACATTAGTCTATACATGGTATATTATACATGAAGAGTAATGTACAAAACCTAAGGCTAGACAAGGCACAGACACCTTTAAACCATGGTGCAAGGTGTGTATTTCTGGCGCTTTCTCTCTCAGTGCAACAGAGCAACTTTGGTTGTTGCACTGCAAGACATTTGATTGAATATACCCCAAATTGTGAACCAGGTGTCTGTCACAAAATGCACCCGTTAATAATGTGCAAACAATCACCTGCGAGCTGTTTCGCAGTTGATGGTAACTGTACATTTTGGTGCAAAACAGCCCGCCGGGAGTGCAAAGAAATGTAATCCTGACAAAAATGTGTCTTTGGAACCACAGACCTGTGTGAGCGTGTTGGGGCTGAGGGTATATAGGTGGCAATTCAGGGCCTGATTTATTCTTTTTTAGCGCCACATTTGTGTCATTTTGTGACGCAAGAGCGGTGCAAACTTACAAGATATAATTGAATTTTGTAAGTTTGTGCCACTGTCAAAAAAATACATAAATGTGGTGCTAAAAAAGTATAAATCAGGCCCTCAATGTCTCTAAGGTGCACTTTTTTAAAGTGCACATTAGTCTAGTTACTTGCAAGATGTACCCATCTGCAAAGTAATGAATCTCCTCAATCATACTCCCCTTTTTCAATTTTCAAGGGATTCCGTCCTCTTTTAAGACTTCTTTATGAGTAAGCAGGTTACTGGCCAGAACAACATATCATGTGTATTTGTGAAGTACACGTCCACACAGAAGGGTATCTTAACACTGAATAACAAACATACAACAAAAGGTGCTCATTTTATTGAGCTCAGAAGGATGAAAGGCTGAGTGGGTCTGCTGGGATTTGAACCTGTGACCATGAGATCAAACACAAACCCCACCTGCGGATGCATTAGTCCACTAAGCCATCGGATCCAATGCAGACAGTCCCTGATGCACTTGATTTTAACACTAAATCACCACTGCTCACAACCACAGGCCTGGGGAGATTCTCTAAAGTACCCTGGCTCTGTTTTGGGTAGTTTAGCTAAACTGAAAATCTAATCATGCAAGAACTTATCTAATGCTCAGACAAAGCCTAAAGCAAAAGGACAGCATAAAGCTATTTTCTCTAGTTAGCACTGAAAGCTCTGGGGACGAAGAAGGAAAATGAGCAAAAGGAAAATATTACCTTAGCCAAAAAACTGGAATGCAGCTTTGTTCAATTAAATTCAACTCCCTTGGCACATTTATTTTCCTGAAAATGTCTTATTGTTACCGGTTCAAAAGACAGTTCATGTCAAGAAGGGAAAAACTTAACTGCTTTCTTCCCAAAAAGCAAAACCATTTGAGGAAACAAGAATGTAGTTGAAGTGAGCTTCTAATGGAAGTTACAGAAATAGATGAACAACAGTGACAGAGATATTAAATGGAGGGCGTCTATCGCTGGAATTTGGGCAGAAACAATTAGAGTATAACACCACTGAGAGGAGCATGTCAATTCTGGGTGATACACGTGGGAAAGGTTTACCACTTAAGGGCCACAAGGTAATAGAGCAGAGCCAATTTCTCTACAACACAGCACAGATACCATATTGCCGATCACTTTGCCTGCTATAACTTCTGTTTGTAGTTTTTAACTAAAATTCGATTACCAGATGACCTCACACATTTTTTCTTGATGACTTTATTGCCCGCCAATTTTTTAATGTATAGAAAGGCATACCTAATAGGACCAATGGTGAGATTGCCATAACTGTTCATACATCCTTAGCGATAGAGGTAGGGGTGACCTCGCTGTTGCGAAGCATACTGTTGGACCTGCAATACTTGGTGTGGTTTTCCCTTCTGTTTTTGCTGACCTCGTTTTATCCAGCTTTTGGACTCTGCACACTTTAGCTGTGCTAACCAGTTGTAAAGTGCTTGAGTTCTCTCACTTAAACATCAGAACATTCATTGCCATCCATCCCGTCACCAATGACGACCTACCTGGAGCAAATCCCAAATGCTACCCGAGTGCACATATTTTGATATGCTATTAACTCTCTATCTTAGCTGTGTAGTCAGGGCATCAAGGCATGCTTCTCACAGGTACTTAATATGTGGACACTCTCATGGGGAGAACTGCTGTCTGCAGGCTTTGGATGGTGAAAGAATGTCGGAGCCCAGTTCTTGACAGTCTTGGTCTGACAGAGGTAAGGGCAACCCCTTCCAGTAGCCACAGTGACACTTTGAGTGCTTAAGCAGATAGTGCCTTCCAGAAGGAGCCCCAAGGGAGGAAAAAACCTGAAGCAAAAACCTCTAATTAAACCAGCATGGGTCCAAGATCACAAGGGTGTAAGTAGAAAGTTGCCAGCAGACAGATGAAGAAGGCAAGGATTACAACCGGAGACTCTGAAAAGGGAGGCGGAATCCCAAAACCAATAGGATTGAGGAAAACCACCGACAGGAGCAAGGAAAACCACCAACCAGAGCGTGGAAAGACACCAACAGGAGCAAAGAAGTGTTGCAACACAACAAGGAAGAAGAATCTAACTCCTTGTATTGTCCAAGGACAGAAATTTACCTCATAAATAGTGCCTCCATGATAAATTGGGAATGTTCCATACAAAGCTGTGGAATAGCTGCCATCTTGCATTGGTTTATTAATCCCATAAATTGAAGTATTCTTGGTTACTGGAAGAAGAACCCATGCGTCCTTTGGCGTGGCCCCAGCCAAGAGAACAGTAGAAGGCTGTACTGGCAGCCAGGCAGCCTCCAGAGCTTATAGTAGTGTGCAGCCAGCCACCAGTGTCTCTGCTGCCCTGTCAGCCGCTGTAAGCCTCATCCCGAGGTATCAAGTGGGATGTGAAGGAAACTGTCAGGCATTTAGCGGACCACAATGCAGCCCGCGGTACATAATACTCTCAATCAATAGTTATTAGGCTCTTAATCTGGGTGGAGGAAAGCAAAGAGCATGACATAAAAGTAATCAAAGGATTCCAGGTCCTAGGAAATATTCTACCAGTACCCATATTCCAGTATTACCAAATTATTACCATAATTGATTAAGCCACTGTGCTATGGCTGTGGGATGTTTCCTCTTCCAGTGTATGGCTATTAACATATTCACTGCCACAACCATTTGAGAGGGTAAGCCCTGTCAGATGCACACATGTATTCTAATGTTGGGATTGGCAATCCCAGCAGCACAGAACCAGAAACTTCAGAAATAAAATGCCTCAGTAGCCCCTTTGAGCCCAGAACAATTCTGCGAAATATGTTGAAAGGAACCCTTATCTTGCTCACATCTACAGTTTATATGCAGCATCATGTATCTGTGATTCACTCTCTCTAGGTTCATACACCAACGATATAAAACTTCAATACTGAATCTCAATAGCAAATGATCTTATGCCCTAAGAATACCACTCCACAAAGCCCCCCACTGCTCATCAGACACCTTCTGCCTGCACATGTAAAGGTCACCAATTTACACTGCAGAGACTGTTGTCATAACAAGAAGTGTCTGGAAGGGCATAGAAGTCTGCAGAAGTCTGCAGAAGCATTCATTTTGATCACATGTGACTCGCCCAGGAGCAAAATGAACACTGGGCACCATCTTCCCAGATCCTCTCGAATCTACCTCTAGAGTTTTGCCCAATTATCTCCACATTACCCCTTCAATCTACTGGTTAACTGAATGCCAAGGTACTTAATGGATGTTTTGGCCCAACCAAAGGTGAGTTGGGGATAAAACGTATTAAATGGATCTTTACTGAATGATATGTTCAATAAGCCTAAATCTGTATATAACCTTTGATACCTAACACCTTTTTAATGTCTTTAGTGATTTCAGAGTTGTAGGTTGTGTCAATGTAACCAGAACGTCATCCAATATAAGGCAGATTTTTGTTTTTTGGTATTCTGTCAATTTATGTGTGGGGGCATATCATGAGAGCCAAAAGCTGAGCCACTAGCACAAAAAGAGAGATGACTAATCTCCCTGTCTTGTGCTTCCCCGCAGGACAAAGGACTTAGATTGTAAACCATTTACTGTTACACTCACCTCCCATTATTCTGCCCCCATTCTCGGAATTTGGAATAAATTTATATTGTATGGCCTAGAGGTGTTTCCAAATAACCAGATAAAATGCCCTTTCAGCATCTCAGTTAAATAATACTGATGGTATCCGTTTTCCACTAGGTTTTCTAATTGTCATCCATTAGCACACCTCCAGCCTGATTCAGAGTTCAATATACACTTTGGCTCTCTGTGTTCACAGTGTCTTTGCAAGCAGAGTACTTTATCTTATCTATTCTTGAAGTAGGTCAGTCCCAGTTTCAAATGAGTTATCTCAGGCTTATTGGTTCACAGAGCATTTAGCTGTTCCCTTATTGTCACAAATATATGACGGTTTCTGTAGATGCTCCTTGTTTATACACCCTCTGAAGTTTTTAAGCTTGCCGACTTGCATTTTCCAACAACTTTTCTTTCCCTTCCTACTATTGTTGATAGAGCTGTGACACAGCCTTTTACCAAAGCTTTAATTGCATTCCAGGTAGATGACAGGGAAGTATTATAATCTAAGCTGAACTTAAATTATTCAGTTATTACCCTAGTATTTTCATGCCTATGTACCAAGTCTCTTAAAAGATCCCCAATGATCCTTCATTGGGGCCTTGGGCGTCCACCCGGACCAAAGGAGACCTAGGGTCTCATTATGACCCTGGCGGTCACCAGACCTCCAGGGTCGCGGTCGGACCGCCGCCAAAGTGGCAGTCTGACCCCAACATTATGACCATGGCAGAGCTGCCTCGGCCCAACCGCTGACACGGTCAGGCTGCCACCAGCCTGCAGCCTGGCGGTCCCGGGAGTTGTAATCTGCCAGGGCTGTGCTGCAAGCAGCACTGCCCTGGGGATTAAGGCCCATATTTATACTTTTTGACGCTAAACTGCGCTAACGCAGTTTAGCGTCAAAAAATTTAGCGGCGTCTAACGCCATTCTGAAGCGCCATGCGGGCGTCGTATTTATGGAATGGCGTTAGCCGGCGCTAGCAGACCGGCGCTGCCTGGTGTGCGTGGAAAAAAACCACGTAGACCAGGCAGGGCCGGCGTAGGGGGAAAATGGCGTTAGGGCGTCTTAAAATGGGGCAAGTCAGGTTGAGGCAAAAAAATCGCCTCAACCCGATTTGCGCCATTTTTTTACGACGCCCAGGCACCATTTAAATGACTCCTGTCTTAGTAAAGACAGGAGTCATGCCCCCTTGCCCAATGGCCATGCCCAGGGGACTTATGTCCCCTGGGCATGGTCATTGGGCATAGTGGCATGTAGGGGGGCACAAATAAGGCCCCCCTATGCCACAAAAAAAAATATTTTAAAAAAATAAAAAATTATACTTACCTGAACTTACCTGAATGTCCCTGGGGTGGGTCCCTCCATCCTTGGGGGTCCTCCTGGGGTGGGCAAGGGTGGCAGGGGGGGTCCCTGGGGGCATGGGAGGGCACCTGTGGGCTCATTTTGAGCCCACAGGCCCCTTAACGCCTGCCCTGACCCAGGCGTTAAAAAGTGGCGCAAATGCGGGTTTTTTTGACCCGCCCACTCCCGGGCGTGATTTTTGCCCGGGAGTATAAATACGACGCATTTGCGTCGCCGTCATTTTTTTAGACGGGAACGCCTTCCTTGCATCTCATTAACGCAAGGAAGGCGTTCACGCAAAAAAATGACGCTCATTGCCCATACTTTGGCGCTAGACGCGTCTAACGCCAAAGTATAAATATGGCGTTAGTTTTGCGCCGAATTAGCGTCGAAAAAAACGACGCAAATTTGGCGCAAACGAAGTATAAATACGGGCCTAAGAGTCCCCATCCGCCAGCCTGTCCATGGTGGTTTACACCCCCATGGAAAGGCTGGTGGAACTGGGGACTCAGGGGCTCCTAGGGGCCCCGGACCTGCCCATGCACTTGGCATGGGGCAGTGCTGGGGCCCCCATGCACAGACCCATCACACATTCCGCTGCCCAAATTACAGGCAGTGGCATGCGCGATGGGTGCTGCTGCACCTGCCACACCGCCAATTGTATTTTGTAAGTTTGCGCCGCTTTTGCGTCACAAAATGACGCAAATGCAGCCCTAAAAATGTATAAATATGGGCCCTAATGTCGGTCTTGTTTCTACCCAAGTCTGTTCATAGTGTAGCCAAGCTTTCCACCAATGTTTTTTTCACTCTTAAAGTTAGCTCATCTAGACAGGAATTTAAGTCTTCCTTGGTGAGGGCACTGGAGCTATCTGCTGCCATTTCTCCTACGGGCTATTTTGCCTTTGCTTTATTGTAATGTTAATTTCTTTTTTTTGTCTCACCTTACGTAGGGTGCCTATTGGCTTCAAGCATGTTGGATCTTATCTTTCAGCCTGAGTTGCCATCTACCAGAGGGAAAGAGTGTTCCTCACCTGAATATGGATAATTCTCAACAGTACACCTACTATTTGAAACAGCATTCCTCTCCCCCTTTCAATTTTTCAATCAGTCATATATGGCAAATAGGAGTCTATCTTCTCAAATTCCTCCCTCACGCACTGACGAGGATTCTCAACAGGTACCTTTCACAGTAAGTTTGATGCCAGGAACCCTGCCATAAACCATCAGCCTGCATTCACTTCCCTGCTCCCTCAACCGCAGTAGTGACTGTTCCTCTCCCATTTTCACTCGGCAACTGGGTACAAACCACCCACCCAGTCTCCATGTTCTATTTCATTATCAGAATTGTGCTTTCAGTTGAGAGCCATTAGTTTTCCTTGAAATAGAATTGGAGAGGCCAACTGTCCCAATTAGGGAGCTTTCTTTTGTTTAACCTCATCTCCTCCACACTGCGAGGATATGTCTCCCATTTCCTCTCCTATGTGAGCCACACCTGTGGCTTGTGGTCCATCCTCACTCTGTTTGTCACTGACCTGCTCACCATCCAGAAAGGGGAGCCTCAGTTCTCCACTCTGTCCACCTCCATGCCCATGTTTTCAGTGGTGGCTGGCGAATCTGGAAAGTGGTGGGTGCAAACAAAGTCCACGATTTGTACCAAGGAAGACAACTAAGAGAACAAACCAAATCTCCCCAGGTGGGCTTAGGGACCAGGGAGCTCTCTGCCCAAAGAAAACTTGGCAAAACCCCAGAGCCAAATGGAGCATTCCACACCACATCAGTTCAATATTTACCTAAAAATCCAGATGTTGGATGAGCTACTGCAGGCCTGAGTCACATGTCCAACTCAAGCTGAGGTCTTGTTTGACCCTCAAGCCCAAAACAAACTGAGCTCTATATGCACATAACTGCCGCTCACACTCCAATTTCTGGTGCCAAGAAAGAAAGACAAATCTTCAACCTATGGAGCAAAATAGGATGCAACAGACACACATTCAGTCACCAAACTGCACAATGTAAAAGCAGAAAAAGGGGACCAATCCCAGCCTCCTTGCCCAACCAAACTATGTGATCCTAGGAAAACACTCCACCTCAGCAAGCCTCCCCCTCTTCCACCACCACACATGAGAACACCCCCAAACAACTGAGCCAACGATGCACGCCTCACAAAAATCTCTCCTGCATTTGATCCAATACACTATGATTTTGAATCACAAGAATTGAGGCTACACACAAGGTGCGTACCACAAAAGTCCTTACCCCCAGCTCACCAATGGCACCGCTGTGGGGGGCAGTGCATGACTTGAGTTCATGTCCAAAAAGGCGATGTAGCCCAGTGGCCACAGCTGTCAAACATGCAACATGGAATCCAAATCTCAGTAAAGTTCCCTGTGCATAAAAATACAGCATAGTCTGTGTCTCCTGTTTAACGGTCCACTGCCATCCTCCAAGAATTAGTGAGAAAGCACCAAAATGTGACGTAAGAAAGAGACCCCTATCCACTGACCAAACTACACAGCTTGGTACTGGAAAATGTGATACTACTCTCAGACCGAGCACCCTCAAACAAGAGTTTAAGGCACTTGTTGCAGAAATACCAGTCCTCTGTTTGCATCAACGGACCACAAAGTGGCTCCATGCACAATAAGCATCTAACCCATTTATAGGGCTCACACAGCACCCAGCCTGTGTACTGTTCACCAACAGCCCCATCAACAGGGCAGGCACAGGAATGCTTCACTGCTCATGCTCAACCCGCCCTAGTGCATGAAATGGAAAGGTACTATCCAGTACTGAGTATGTGCACTTTTTTTTAAGTTTCATCTGCTTTATTGTAGAATACATATGATGGAATCACTATTCAATATAACAAATATAGGCAATACAAATATAGAATTGTTAATAGTCATACAGAAAAAAAGCTGTTTACAATTGTATGCTGCAAACGGGAAGAAAGGGAAAATAGAAAAAAGAAATGAAAAAAGGGGGAAGAAATATAAATCTACATTTGGAGATGGCATAAAAGGATACAGTAATAAATATTTATAATGGGAAAAACAAGAACCATGTATTTGAAAAAAATCCAGAGAAATGACAAATTATGGTGGTTTAAAGTTTTCAGAACTTGTGGCTTGAACACATTGTTTAGCTTTGTCATTTAGACAATTAATTAATGGAGACCAATATAAATCTCTGTTAACAAGTCAGATGCATAAAGAAGCAAAGGTAATATCTAATCAATGATAATGCATACATTATTCCACCAAGCTGTAAATGATATGTTTGAGGAAGATTTCCAATTAATTTTAACTTGCTGAAAAGTTAAGGCCAATATGAGATCAAATAGCCTTTTTTCATGTGCTTGTAATGTGATAGTATCAGATAAGCTAACTAAAAAATTAAAGACTAATGACATAGAGCAATTTAAGTAAAAAAAAGTTGGGACCAAATTTTCTGCCAAAAATCAGCAGTAAGGGGACACAGAAAGAGAACATGAAGTAAATCTCCATGTGGGCATCCACATGTCCAACAAGCTGGACTGGTCGTATTCCAAGATTTGGCCAAGGATGCGAGTGTGTGATACAATCTATGGTAAAAAAAAAAAAAAACATAGATTGAGTTGTAGAGAATTTTAAATACTCTAGAACATATTTTGTTCCAGAAAAGTATCATCCAATCACATCCCAAATCCAATTCCCAATTGAGTTCTACCTTGGTTTTAGGTCAAGAAGGATCTGGATCTCAAAAATATTTGCATCTAAAAGAGGCTTTAAGATTTCATAAAAATAGTTCCAAAGTGAATCGGGGGGAAAAGAGGATGAGGTATGGAATCTGGTGGAAAAGAATAAAGAATATGTAAAACAGCCTTGATAAGAATTGAAAATGTGTGCCAAAAAGATCAAGGGCAATCAAAAGCTGCTTGAAATTGAGGAAAGGAGGGAGGATTTAGACCCTCAAATACATCTTGAACCCAAACAATCCCCTGTACCTCCACGTTCTCCAATATAAAGTTGTGCTGTTTATAGTAATAAGATTGTTATACCAAAAGGGGGAGTGTAAAAAAGAGGTTCTAGATAAAACTTTTATTTGGTAACAAGGTTTCAACAAATAACAAGTATGATTAAATAGCGAAGAAATTATGTTATTTTTTAAAAGAATGTTAAAACTTCCTTAGTAGAGAAAGGTGATTTAGAAAGAAGTGAATCAATTTTTTTAAAGTGCATATCTGATATATGAACTGGAATCATGGACAGAATGTATAGTAGAATGGGCGTAATCATCAATTTTATAGAATCCATATGACCCCACCTTGATAAATAAAGAGGATTCCAGGAGGACAGTAATTTAGCAATTCTTTCAAAATATTACTTCATATTTATCTTAACCGACTCTATAATTGAGTCAGTAAATCAAATGCCCAAGTATTTGATTTTAGAATTATTCCAGTGAAACACAGAGGAGTCAAAGGATTGTTTGGTGCAAAATCTAGTAAGGGGCAACACTTCTGTTTTCTCTGAATTGATTTTATAACCAGAAAAAGAGGAAAAGTCTGTAATCTCATTAAGCACAGCAGGGATTGAGATATTAGGATTGGAGAGAAAAAGAAGAATTTCATCTGCATAGGTGGATAATTTTATCACCATATTGAAAGCCTGACACAAGATTATTTTTACAAATACGAGAAAGGAAGGGTTCAAGAGCTAAAACAAATAAAAGAGGGGATAAAGGACAACAACCTTGATGAACACCTCGTTGCAGGAATAAATAGTGGGATATACATCCATTAACTAATACAGCAGCTTGTGGGTCTGTATACAGTAGAAATATGAGTGAATTAATTTAAGTACCAAAACCATACCAGTTCATTGCCTTGAGCAAAAGAGCCCAGCTCACTCTATCAAAGGCCTTTTCAGAATCTGTAGAAATAGCTGCTAGGAGATAAGAAAGAGAAGAAGCCTTATTAAGTATATTAAAAATTAGTCTAGAATTATCTGAGGTCAACCTACGCTTAACAAATCCACACTGTTCTTTACCTATTAATTTTGTCAAAAACGGTTCAAGTCTTAGAGCAAGTAATTTGGCAAAGATTTCATAATCTACATTTCCAAGGGATATTGGATGGTAACTTTTACATTGTGTAGTAGCTTCTTGAAAAGTACTTCCAGCTTTGCCAGTAAGAAAGAAAAACTGAAAAAGTTTCAGGAGTTTAGGAATTAAAATATTGAAGAAATGCAAATTAAATTCTACTGTAAAACCATCTGGGCCTGGTGATTTCACATTTTTAAGTGTATTAAAGGCTTTGGTTATCTCTATAATCGATAAATCACATTCAGGAGGATCGACATCTAATGAATTATGGACAAGGATGTAATAGTATTAAAGTATGTCTCAATAAGACTAGAGTGAATTGGATGTTCCGGAGTTTATACATTTTTGTAAAATTTTGTGAATTCATCCAAAATACCACCATCGTTAAATACATATTTCCATCTTATGATTGAATGGATTTAATAAAAGAGCACTCTTTTTGGATCTTCAGAAATTGGCTAAGAGTTTACCTTATTTATAGCTTCCACCATAAAAACAAGCACTACTATGTAATAATACAGAAGAGGCTTGATCAGTTGATTTTTTATTAAAATTTAACTTGGCTTGAACAAGTTCATGTAGAGAGGAGTCTGAAGACAAGAAATACAATGTATGTCCTTAATGTTTGATATGAGATAACAAGAGTTTCTGCTGATGAGCAAAATAGTTCTTCTTTTTAGAAACAAAATCTATAATGAAGCCACAAGATGAAGCCTTAGAGGAGTTCCATAACATTTGAAGAGTTATATCCAAATTAGTATTGAACAGGAAGTATTCATTAACAAAAGAGGTAAAGGAGGTGGAGAAGATAGGATCAAACAAAAGAGCATTATTAAATCTCCATCTACCTGATTTGGGATGAGATAGGGCCAGGTCCAGATCTACAACAATTGGGGCATGATCAGATATGATAATAGGCAATAGGCTCAATAGTGGAAGAAATAAGGTTTTGTGTTAGCGATTTACTGAGAAAAATAGGATCTAAGCGAGAGAACCACGTGGGGGGACTAGAAAGAGTATTCTTTAGCAGTGGGATTACATAATCTCCATGCATCAACTAAAGAATTTTGGGAAATAGTGGAGTGAAATTGCTTGTGAGATTTATGTGGAGAAAATTTGAGATTGTGGGTCAACAAAAGGACCCATAATCTGATTGCAGTCACCACCTAAAATAAAGAACTCATCCTTATATTGAAGACATTTCTTAGTAACATTAGGCCAGAATAAAAAATCTGGTTGAGTCGGATCATATACATTAAAAACAGTTAACAGAACATCATCTATGAGAAATTTTATAATCAACCATCTACCTTCAGAATAATTTTCTTGAGTTACAACAGTACAATTCAACTTTTTATGGCAAATAACAACTGCTCCATTTTTCTTAGTAGAGGTAGGGGAAACAAAAACTGATCCCACCCAATTTCATTTAAGTTGTAATGCCTCTGTTTCTTTAAAATGAGTCTCTTGTGAGAGTACTAAATCTGGATTATAAGAGGCAAGATGAGATAATATTCTCTGTCTTTTCACAGGATTAACAAAACCTTTTACATTCCAAGATATTACCCTGAATGTAATCAGCAATAAATAAATCTAAAACTACACAATCAACAATAATGCAAAAATTGGAAATAAAAACAAGAGGACAAACAAACAAAGAATGGAAAGAAAAACAGAGGAAACAGAAGAAAAGAAAAGAAGAGGGAAGATAAAAAAGACAAGGAATCAAATACAATAAGAGATGACAGTATATGTCAAACGACGACTGATCAACGTACCTTAATGGGTAACAAGGAAGCAACAGGAAATGGCAACACACAGGAGACAGCACAACCAACAGGAAGGAAAGCGCCACACCAGAACTCCATATGGGAAAGAATAGGAAACTGGTACATGAGAGATTACGATGTTCTGTAGAAAGATTAAAGAGATGTGGGTTAAACCAGCAAAAAAACATTCTATAATCACTAAACTATGAAGAATCAACAAAAGTAAAGACATTTAAAATCAGCATTAAGTCATCCTGAAGAGGAAGGGCCAGCAATGTCCATCAAGTCTGTCAAATGAGATTGGATACATTTTCTGAGGTCTGTAGGATCAGATGTATTGTTCTGGAATGTAACTTTGAATGTGCTTGGATGAAATAAACCATATATTGCTCCTAGAGAACGTAGTGCAGAATGAAGCGCAAGGAATTCATTTCTTCGTTTAGCAGTAGCTGTAGAAACATCTTGGTTCAAGGACAGTTTGGCACCAAACAATATATGTTGTTTTTTCATTTTGGCTGCACTTAAAACTTGCAAAAGATCTGTGAACTTCAGAAATAAAATAATCATACCACAGGGTCTTGTTGGAGCAGATGACAATGTAAGTTGGGGTCCCAATCTATGGGCTCGTTGAATGTTAAAGTTAGAAGTTGAAGGCAAATCCAGCAGTTTTGGTAGAAAAGAAGTGAGGAAAGAGACCGGATCTCCACCCTCAATGGCCTCTGAAAGACCATATAAATGGAGGTTATTGCCCCTATTCCTGTTTTCAGGATCTTCAGCGTGTTTTTTCAGCATTAAAATGTCCTTCTCCAAAGCTGCAATTTTAGGGGACGACTCCTGTGTGTTACTAACACTTTGTTCAACCAAAGTCATTCTAGATTCCATAGAGGACCATTTATCATCAAGATTTTGAATAAACATGTTAGTTTCTTCAATAAATGGTGTCAAGGCTCGAATCTCCTCTATTACAGTATCCAGAGATATAGGAGATGTAGATTTTGGAGGAGAAGGAGGGTCCTGTTTATGTCTTTTATTTGCAGAGGATGATAATGGCGGCTTCAAGGGTGGAAGCGTAGAAGTCGTTGGATGAGAGGAGCTAGTTTGAGCCATGTCAAAAGAAGAAATTGAAGCTTCTATCAAAGGAATCATAAAAGAATGATCCGAATCTGAGATAATATTCGAAGTAGCTTTAGTAAACTGTAAAAGTTTCTTACTTTATCCCATATATGAAAAAATGTAGGAAAAATCGGAATAAAGTGGTGTGTGAAACAAGCCAATAAGACCTCAAACTCAGTTTTAAGAGAAAATGACTGAATATCACAGAAAATAATGATTCTTCAAAGAATTAGCATTTTAAATTTAAGAAAAAATCTAAAAAATAAATATCCAACCTTTAAGTGTCACTGCTGATATAGGAACATCAGAAAATATAGGAGAGCATCAAAATGACAGATTTACACGAGCAAAATGATCTTCCATAAAGCGCTGAGAGAAGAAAATGCAGCAAGATGAAAAAACAAAATGGAGGCCGCTGGAATCCAGTCAGCAAATTTCAATATTTATGCATGAAAATACCTTAAGAAGACGTTAATTTTGCCATAAATCCACTCCAGGCACCTTACACTCTAATAAATGATCATTGGGGTGATGTTTACAGGCTGAAAAATGCGGTAGAAATCCTCCAAAGTTCCTGTTAGGTGTGGAGCTCTGTGTCTAGGCGGCCATCTTAGGTGGCATCCTAGCCATGCCCCAGTATGTGCACTTTTTAATATGAAAGAGAGAGTACCTGCGCTTCTCAACCCTGTTCCAATACATTTAATGGGAGAGTACCGGTACCTCTCAGGGGCAAACAGGTACTCTGGATAGTGAATACTAGCACGTCTGTATTTCCATTTAAAGATTGCCCTTTTCCCCAGTAAATACTCTTCTTCTGTGCTCTGGCACAATCTGATATGCCAAGCAAAAACACCTCTGTGTGCCAAAGAAATTCACTCTACTGGTTTCCCCCAATGGCAATGCAATTGCCTCCAGACTGTGCCCACTACCCCTAACAAAGTTCGGAAGTGCTCTATGCAAACAGCACGCTACTCTGGCTGTGTTGACTTCTGCATTCTGAGACCCAAGAACACAGAAAATAAATGCCCTCCCTCTTTAACCGAAAAGAAGCCCACAAAGTGCAGCTTTTGCTAGCAAGAATACTGCACTCCAAAAGCTGCACAACATTCCCCAACATATTGAAGCAGCAGTCTCTGCTCTAGTCTCACTTGCCCAGAGGTTCCAACCAGTGGCGCTCTCTCTTCCCTCACCTCACAGCTAGTGCACAGCGCAATGATCTCAGCCTGAAACTCCTGTCGCCAGCTGCTAGCAAGTGCACCACTCCTCACACCCCAACATGATCCTTATTTCACTGCATGCCAAACACTACCAAGGCCAGCATCGTCTCTCTCTGTTCACCCGTTGACTTGCCCACCTCCACTGTATGCCACTCTTCCCCACCAACAGATCACCAAACAACCTCATGCATACAGTTCAACACACATACATACACTTACATGCCCGCAGACAGACACATAAACAGCTTAAACATGCTCTCACTCATACACAAGAGGTGGGAGTTGACATGGACTTTGCTCTACTCTTCAGATGGCCACCATGATTCCCTAACATCGAGATCCAATAAATGGTGCCAAAGCCAGGTTGACAACCTTATGCCCAATTAGAGGCTCAAATAGGATAGAAGACAGTTCTTTTGACTAGGAGTGGCATAGAGCTGCATAGGGGTTCATGACGGACAGGCCCTAAATCACCAATATCTGACATGCTGCATTGCCAGACACTAGTACAGCATGTTAGATATGCATTGCATCTATGTGAGGACAGGCTGCATCAGCTCTCATGCTCAATAAAACTGGCAGAGCTCTCTTCTTCTGGTAAGGTGGTATTGTAGCCTTTGCATGCAAACAAACAATTGTTGAGATTGCTTATTTTAATGTAAAAGCTGCAATATGTGAGCAATAAAATGAAATGTGAGGCCTGATGGTTTGGTGGGTCGCTGTTCTTGCATCCCCTATGGAGAAGCTGCCACTGAATGTTTTGCTTGGCATGCTCAGCACCTGTGAGGTTTGAACCTTGGGGAGCCTAAGTAGCCATGTTGGCTCCAGGCGGGGAACGTGTTTGTCAGCCCTGTTGCTATCCATCGTCTGCTCTGCACAAATAACATGGATTTTCACCAGCTGGAACTTGTCAGAGATCTCTCCCATTTGAAAGCTGCTGTAAAAAGGGGCTGCTTCAGAAATTACACCCAGATTTAGGAGGGCCTAGCATCACTTTAGTGCCAACTTAGTGTCATTTTCTTGACACTAAGGCAGCGCTAAGTTGTCCTTTTCCCAGCGCCATATTTACAAATCGGTGCAATGCATGCATTGCACCACTTTGTAACCCTTTGCACTGCATTATGCCTGCACCAGGCATAATGTTTACAAAGAAGGCGTTCCCCCGTTAGGGGGTTGTAAAAAATGGCAAAAAGAAATCTAAGAGATTTCTTTGTGTCATTTTTTTGGCACTTTGAATGCCTGCTCAGAGCAATGGACCCCTTTGTACTGTTCAGGGTTAGCAACAAAATGTAGGCGTTAATCCTGAACAGTACATCAATGGCGTCAAATATGTTTACGCTATTGCCCCCCTCCCAGCGCCGTGGTGCGACGTATCTTAGATATGGCACACACATGGTGGCGGTAGGAAGGTGCTTAGGGGTGCAAGGAAAGTAGGGTTGTACTTTGTGCAGCTGCACTTTACTTAAACCTACCCCCTAGTTTTTTCAGAAAGAGTTTCCTCTTAGTTACTAGGGGCCAGATGTAGGAAGGCATTAGCGCCTCGCAAAGGGCGAAAAAAGCCATTTGCGAGGCGCTAATGCCCTCACGCGATGCAGAAACACATATTGCGAGTCGGTACCGACTCGCAAAATGTGTTTCAGACTCGCAAATAGGAAGGGGTGTTCCCTACCTATTTGCGAGTCGCACCGCAATGTAAGTTGATTTGTGACCGCGAAAGCGGTCGCAAATCAACTCGCAGTTACCATCCACTTGAAGTGGATGGTAACTCATTCGCAAATGGGAAGGGGTCCCCATGGGACCCCTTCCCCTTTGTGAATGCTCACAAGAATATTTTTTCAGAGCAGGCAGTGGTCCTATGGACCACTGCCTACTCTGAAAAAAACCGAAACTAAAAGGTTTCGGTATTTTTTCTATTTGCAGCTCGTTTTCCTTTAAGGAAAACGGGCTGCAAAGAGAAAAAAAATAACTGCTTTATTGCAAAGCAGTCACGGACATGGAGGTCTGCTGTCTCCAGCAGGCCACCATCCCCGTGAGTGCCTAGACTCGCTATGGGGTCGCAAACTGCGACCCACCTCATAAATATTTATGAGGTGGGTCTTTGCGACCCCATAGCGAGTCGCAGAAGGTGTCTGAGACACCTTTCTGCATTCGCTTTTGCGAGGTGCAAATTGCAAGTCGCAGCGACTTGCAATTTGCACCTCGCAAAAGGGAACCTTCCTACATCTGGCCCTAGGTTCTTCGCAATCCATTTTTGTTTTTAGCCTTTCATCATGTTGTGTATTATACTCAGCGCCAAAAAGCCCTGTGATCGTGCAACTCAGAACAAAAATAACATAACATAGTCCAATAAGTAACACAATCAAGCTAATGCTGGAACTGTCACTCCGATCTTCACGAAACAGGATAAATCAACAATATTTTGCATGGCACACCTGCCCTTTTACACAAAGACCCTTCTAGCAAAATGTTTTCTCTGCGCTGTGCTCTACACCAGTGTGTTCTTTGTTTATAAATTATTTAGAACAAGTGAAATTAAGAGAAAAAAATGAATTCCCCGCTGCTGAGAATTAAACTTTAATTCTCTTGTTGCCTGCCTATGTATTTTTAAACTGTAATTGAATAATAGTTACGATGCACTGCATATAATATTGTGCACTGTTGATTCCTTATTTATGAAACCATAAATTACCATCTTCTTAATGAAAACTTAACACCCTAGGCACAGAACAAGACAAAGAGACAACGCATGGAATTAAACCTCAAACATGTGAACACACGATCATTCAGTAATAAAACGTTAAATTAAAGGTTCAGCTCGGCTATTGGGAATGTGCATCAGTTAATCTCAATCGCTAGGGTGCAATTTCTGCCATTTTTTTAAACATGGCTTCCTTCAAAAAGTAAATACATGTATAACATTTGTACATGAGCAAAATAAAAACAAATATCGAGGTTCCTTTCAGCAATGCAGGGGGAACTGGTGGTATGTATGTCTTACATTTTTAGACTCTTGAGGGCAGATTTTAGAGACCCTTGTGCCACTTTAGAGCCGCCTTATCATAATTTCTTTGATGCTAAGGTGGCGCTAAGGTGACCTTTCCCCTGCGCCATATTTACAAAGTGGCACAATGCATGCAATGCACCACTTTGTAACCCCTTGCGCCACATGAATGCAAGGGGGACGGTCCCCCGTTAGGAGGCCCGAAAAAATGGCGTAGTGAAATTCAAAAGATTTCATTAAGCCATTTTTTATGTCATTTTTAATGCCTGCTTAGAGCAGGCGTTAAAATGACGCACCCATTGAAAAATCAATGGGCCTTCTTGTGCTTTGCTACATTTCCGTCAACTTTTTTGACGCTAGTGTAGTAAAGCACTACAAGAGCGTCAAAAATGTTGACGCTATTGTTCTAACTACTACCATGGTGCACAGTATCTTAAATACGGCGCACACATGGTGGCGTTAGAGGTAACAGGGGGTTGCAAGAGAATTGGTGGTGCATTAGATGCAGCCCCACTTTTCTGAAATTCGGCCCTTGGTGTTTTGTCAAAGAGGTCTTATACTTAGTAGACAATCACTTTTTTGCAATAATGGGCAGACCTATCCAAATGTTAACAAGCTGTATTAACCCAACGCTTGTTCATCTGGGATTAATCCTGCATGTGTCAGGAAAAACAGTCCAATCAACATTCTAACTCTGGGCCATGTTTGTGGGGGACTTACAAGTGGCACAAACGTCACCCTGAAGCCACTTATTGCATACATTCAATTGGAGAATGACTTTCTTCCCCATTCTAAGGCATGGATAGCAACATTTCAAAATCTATTCCAAAAGGATTCCTCCTAGTTAGATTTTCCCACCTTTTGGGATTTTACAATAAATCCCACGTGTAAACCTGGAATTGTACAACAGCTGGAACATTCCTGCAGAGGAAAATGTGCTCGGATGGTTTGCTTGCAGGTGCAGTATGCCTTATCTAGCAGCTTAATATGCGCCTCACGTGTCATTGTAAGAAATGGGATGCACAGATGAGATGGCAAAGTCTCGTCAACTCTATGGAGGTGTGTTTTGTGCATAGATGTGTTAAGTGATCGACTAAGATTTTATAGTAGCAGGGATGGCTGTTGAGGCAGCAGCCTTTTGCCAGCAAAATAACTTTGGTGCCCTTCTGTGTGAATGATAGGGTCAAATATTCTGTCTAATGTGTTCTGTTGCAGGTGAGCTGCACATGTGTGTGTTTATGAATGTGTGTGTGTGTGTATTTATGTAACTATGTTAGAATGTGTGTTTCCATTGGCAGGTAGGGGAAAATGACATGGTTTAAGGATTCTGCTCACACCTGGGCACGGCGCACCTTAGGGTGTAGTGTGCACAAACAGGGAAAGTACGCCCGATTATTGTGAATGTGCTGCCCTTTGCGTTTCACTGTGAAGGTGGCAACCCACCTGCACATTAAAGAGGGGAAAGAGATCCCATTGCAGGCGGGTGCAGTGAATCACCACGCAAGGTACCACAGTTCCTGTAGGCCCAGGCTACTGAGATGCTGTGGTTGCAACACATATAACTATCTTGTGGTTTGTTAGCATTAAAAGATCATGGAAGTATTTCAGCCCAGTGCAATGTACCATTGATGGAGAACCTAGGAACAGTGTGGGAAACAGTGATATTTAAATGAAAAACAAATATAATAAACCACAACCCATGCCTGACGTGGATTTAGAGCGATATGTCCATCCATGAGGTAATTTTAACAGTGATAACTGGTCCCTGCCTAACCTGAGCTTTTGAGATGCATTAGGATAGTGTAAATAAAACTCCTGGCAATATACCAATGCCGATCATACAAGACACCTAGGGAACTCCGTTCAGTCTCTGAAAAGCTCTAATTGGTGAGCCAGCCTAGGCAAACTATGGGGCATATTTACAAGAAAGTGGCGCATCAGCTCTGATGAGCCACTTTCATTGCGTCACCCTGCGCCCCCTAACATCACCATGGTAGCGCTGTATTTACTATACAGCATACCACGGCGCACAACAGCATTATCATTTATGATGCTATTGTGGCGCTTTTATGGATTAGCACCATAAATTACGCCGCTAGTCTAGCAAAACGCAGGGCGGCCCATAGTTTATTATGGCATCAGCAGTTTAACGTCTGCCCTGATCAGGCATTAAAAACTACATCAAAAATGTCACAGTCAAATCTTCACTGAGACATTTTATTGGGCCTCACTGCGTGGGAACGCCCCCTTGCATACATTACACCTGGCGTAGGTATAATGTGAAGCAAGGGGTTACAAAGTGGCGCAATGCATGTGCAGCACTTTGTAAATATGGCACACAGTGGGGGCATACTTAGCGTAAAAAATGACGCTTTAAAGTCTGTCTGCCCTTTACTTCTCTAGGTAGAAGCTGCTCACATCACTTTGCTGCAAACAGTAAGCATGATGTTAAAAAAGTATTGGCCTTAGTGCTGCCTATGCAAATTAGAAACCATGGTTTGTTACAAGGGTAGTGGCAGGGGTGCCAAAAGGCTAGCCAGAGGTCTCCAAAGTGCCTGAGCGTTGGAGGTAATTAGGTTTAGATTTAGCATAGCTCTTCCACAGAGGGTTAAATGTTGATGCAGGCCTCACAAGAGCACTTATACCATTAATAAAGTGTGTGCTGGAGCCCAGTCTACTGACAACACCCAAAAAGGACTAAGTTGCATCCAGCCCAATCGAAATCATAGATTCCGTTTTTGAATGGCTTCAGTGACAATTCAGGAAAAGAGCTGCAAAAATAAAGCAAACAAATTGGTTTTTACTGGTCCATTCAGCAACCTCACTTTTGTTGTGGTAAAGAAGACATTATGGGGGTCATTATGAGTTTGGCGGATGGAAAGGGCCGTTCGCCAAACTCCTGCGGTCAGGTTGCCGCCAGTGCGGCACCTTCCAGCAGGCCCCATAATGCATTCCCCAGCGGGGAACAGCCTACAACATTGACGCTGGCTCATAATTGAGCCAGCAGCAATGTAGCACTGTGTAGGGTGCACTGCAGACAGTGAACAGCGCAACGGGGCTGGGCATGGGGGCCTGTGCACTGCCCATGCCAAGTGTATGGGCAGTGCAGGGGCCCCCTGTACCCTGTCTCTGCCAGTTTTTACATGGCAATGCTACCGCCATGTAAAAGCTGGCAGTGAGGGCGGTCGTAATCCCCAGGGCGGCGCTGCTTGCAGTGCTGCCCTGGAGGATTAGGACCGCCAGTCCCTCCTGTGGTGGTAAACTGGCGGTTCTGGTGGTCCAACCGTGGTGCAACCGCCACGGTTGTAATGTGGAGGTCAGACTGCCACAGCAATCCTGCCGGGTCATAATGAGGCCCTATGTCTTGAATACTGCTGTTTGAAGATACTTATTTCTATCACTCCACTCAGAGCTGCCTATCTCTCATGTGGGGAAGCTGCACCTGAAGAAAAAGGCAAAGGGTGGCCTAAGACATTGGAATACTGGTTGGAGGGGCTGAAAGCCTGCTCAAGCAGCAACAGCAATTCTTGTCAGAGTGGAACACAAGCTAACCCCAAATTACCCTGTGTGTAACCCTCTCGTAGCTTGGTACAAAATAGCCAGGCTTAACTTAGAGTCAATGTGCAAGGTACAGTAACAAAGTGAAACACAACACAAGAAAAATCCCACACCAATTTAGCAAAAGAGTAAAATTAAAAAATATTATTTGACACCAAAATGCCAAAACTCCATTCAGTAGAACCGGAGATATCACATTTTCAAGATTTAGGTAAAAACAGTGCTTAAAAGCACAAAGCGGAAACTATGGTTATCTGGTTGCGCTGGACCCTGACAAAGTCACAAGTTCAGGCCCACCACAATGGAGCGTGGGCCGGATATAGGGGCCAAGCTAGTATCATAGAATAGAGTACCTTAAATCCTGGTTGGAGTGTTACAAGGTCCTGCTGCATCAAGGATGTGTCACGCAGTGGTTGTTCCGAGAAACTGCAGGCTGCAATGAGGAGTCCTGCATCAAGGATGCATGGTGCTTTGGTGGTTCCAACTAGGGGCGGGCTCCAATGCGAGATCCTGCATCAAGGAAGCATCATGCAGCAGTGGTTTGAAGTAGCTGCAGGTCTTTGCCATGAGGTCCTGCATTGACGATGTGTCACGCAGCGGCAGTTCCATGGAGCTGTCAGGTCCTGTGCTAGGGATGCATCGTGCAGCAGTGGTTTCAATCCGGAGCTGCAAGGAGATACATCACAATACATCAGTTCTGCCAGGCCCATCGTTGGGCTGGCGGAGCACCTTCAGGCCCATCCCCAATGAACCAGTACTGGGGTGGCACTCTCATCCGGATGTCAGCTAAATACCCTTTGTGTTTTGCAAGAGTGGTAGCTGACAGCTCCACCCCCACTTTCAAGTCAGAGATGACCCAATCTGCTGCAGGACCACTAGGAGCATTTAATTTACGGGACCTGGGTACAGTTAGTATCACTTTACTAGGAAATTACAAATACATTAAAGGTGTCAAGTGAGTGCAAGCCAATTTTACCATGTTTAAATGAAAGAGCACAAGGGTTTTAGCACTGGTTAGCAATCGTAAAGTGTACATAGTCCAAAAAGCCAACAAAAATGGGTTTGGAAAACAGGAGGGGAAAGGCAAAAATAGTCTGGGAATGACCCTACAGAAAGGGCCAAGTCTATCACATGAACTCTTTAATTCTCGTGCTCCCCTGGTAGATGCAAAAGTAAAGAGACAAACTGCTGTCCTTTACTGGCAAGCCAGCCAATGGCTGATGTGAGCTGACCCACTCCTCCATGCTGTGTGCTGTGATGGATGGCAACAAAAGGTAACTAAGACTTGAACAGAACAATGGATGAAAATCACTGAGCTAAAGCCCCATATGGATGTATATTATATATACATTTAAAAAATATATTAAAGGTCTGGCGAGGCAGGTAAAGCTGTCTCAAACGCCAGACATAATAACTCTGTTGGGAAAGAAGGTGCTTTAGAGGAAAGCAGAGATTTCTAATGTTAGTGACACCTATTGTAAGTGTCACTAAATTGATTCATATTTTCTAACCCAACAGTATTTGTCTGGATCCTTATTACTCGTAACATGTTCACACATTATGTTGGAACATCCTAACATGTTCAACTATGTGTTCATAAGTAATATAAATGTGGTTCACTTGTAGTCACATCTTTGAGTTCAATAGTTCAATAGTGCCCTCCAACTTGAAACTATCCCAGACTCATGGAAAGGTTCTATAATCACACATATTTTTAAGTGGGGGGGCGAGCATCACCTACCGGAAAACTACTGCCTTATCACTCTACTGGAAACTGAGGCTGAGCTCTTTGCAAGGCTTCTTCTAAAGCATTTACTAACCTGGGTTGAACCATATCATCCCTCCAGCATATCATCCCATCAAATGAGACAGGACTTGTACAAGGGGCTGGTGCGACCACCAACATTCTATCTATCTCAGTAATCGTGGACAGGCAAAAACTGATTAAGCAACCAGTGTACCTCAGTTTTGTGGACTTCATGTCGGCCTTCAACTGTGAACAGTGCGAATTGGAGATGGCTCCTACTTGTCACGGAGTATCGATACCAGCCATGGCTTAAAGCAAGGGTGTGTTCTCATGCCCTACCTGTTTAACCTTTTATTAGCCTGCTTGTCCTCAACACACCACCCCCCAGACTGGTGAACATGCACATCTCCAACCTTCTGTATTCAGATGATGTGATACTTTTAAGTCAAACCAAAATTGGCTTGCAGTGCCTTATTGACAACCTATCGCACTGTTCGAAGGCCAATGGGATGTCGATAAATGAGAAGAAGACAAAGACAATGGAAGTGAACAGTAAGATACAGAAAACTCGCAAATGGTACCTACAAGGTCAACAACTGGAATCAGTCAGATCATACTGATGCCTTGGAGTTCTATTCTATGACAAGGACTCCTTCCGTCAGCACAGGCTGGAACTGTAGAGGAAGAGAAATAATCTACTCCTCGCTTCTCGCACATTACAGAGGTCGCTAGACGGCCCAAACTACCTGCCCCTGCTAAAAGTAATAACAGCAAAACCATCTTTGAGTATCATTTAGGGTAGGGAGGCTGTACACGGAAGAGATGCTGTAACCTCAAATACTATCATTAGGAAAATATTTTTATCTCTTTTTCATCTCCCTCCAAGCATCTCTCTGGTCTAGCAAATCAAGTAATCGCAAAGAATGGAACCTGCAGAAAAGTTTGGAAAATAATAAAATCATTGCCTACCAAACAACTGTGTCAAGCTCTTTGGGAAGAGGTACATTCAAGCAAACAAGCATAAATGTGCCATCCCAGCAGTATTAGATCTGATTGATGATTTGGCCATTCAACACCTATGGGGAAAAGTCTGTAAGTGCCCTTTAAAAAGTGATTAACTGCGTTATGAGGAAAAGGTCAGTACTAAAAGATAAAGCAGCCCTCTCAGCCAGATCACACGACTGGACCTTCCTAAATGAATATAAAACTCTTAAACCCCATTGCTATTTGGAGGCAGGGTGGTGCAGGCACCTAAAAGAATCCTTTGTCAGGTACCATTTTGACCTTTTTCCTGTACTTGCTCACTCAGCACCCTGGCTTTGAGGTCCTAAAGCCATCTGCTGCAGACTGTGAGGCTGCTGAGGGCACTTTTTAACCAGAGAAGCATCCGTTCACGCAGACAAGTCATGATAGCTTGCCTAGAGACAATGGACATTCCTCTGGATTGCAACTTTACAATTTTTTTACAGATTGGGGCAAAAAAACTAGAATCCTGTGAGACCCTGCTTTCTTAAAATGCAGGCCGACCTCTGCCATCTTCTTTTAACATATGGGCTGTAGATAATTGTTTTTTTGTATGAGAATTTTTCCTTATGGTAAGATGTAGCAATTTATTTTATAATGAATTAATGCATGATATGGTTTGTTAATTAACTATGCATAATAAACTTCACTTCACTAGTCACATCTTACACACTTGATGTGAAGCTCCAGGGTTCTGCTTATGCATGAGATAACTTATGGAATATTTTCCACATCTTTCGTATGAGAATGTGTACGGATGTGTACAGATGGGGCATCTGGCTTATGTAAAGCACATCTCTGTTGTGTTTTCGAAAACCAAACAGGCAAGAGTAACACCATGTCTTTTTCATTAGATTTGGTGAAGACACATTTATATATGAAATCAAAGCCAACAAATCTGATTTGGCAATGGCAGATCAGCAACCAAAATTATGACATGCAGAGAACTTTATAGTTCTATTGTTTCACTACTTACATTTGATAAATGCATGTATTCCCTGAAGTATGATGATAATACTGAAATTTGCATCCATGTTGAAAATAATAGGGATCTCAAATGGCCTGTGGCAGTATACCTCTGGATGAGGGAACATTTCCTGTGGAGTATGGCAGAAAGACTCACCAATTGTAAGAAATTGGGCTACTGGTTGAGAGGGGTGTAAACTACTGAAGCATAAGCCACAATCCTTGTCAGTGTGAAGTCACGAGCAAACACCAAATTGGCATGTTCTCAAGCCTTGGTAGCCTGGCAAAGAGTAGTCAGGCTTAACTTAGAGGCAATGTGCACAGGATTTATGCAGCACTTCAAACAGTAATAAAGTTAAAACACAACACAAGAGAGGTCCCACACCACTTTAGAGAAAGAGAGTACATTTTAATAAATAAATCAGTATCAAAACAACATAATCCAGTTTGTAGAACTAGAGATATTCAAGTTTAAAGAGTTAAGTGAAAATACTGCCAAATGGCACAAAGCTCCAACTTTGGTTATCGTTGTCGTGCCAGACCCAAACAAAGTCACAAGTTTAGGCCGACCGTGATGGAATGTGGGCTGGCTACAGGGACACAGTTAGGCCTGCTGAACAAGAGTACCTTAAATCCTGGTTGCTAAGAGATGCAGAATTCTATGTCAAGAATGTGTTGTGCATTAGAGACAATGCAAATTTAGGATGAGGAGATGTATCATGTATCAGAGGTTTTGGAGAGCTGGAAAGTGCAAGGTAATGTCCTTGCATGGAGATGCATCATACAGCAGCAGTTCCGATGGGTTGTGTTGGGCGATGTGATGTCCTTGTGTGGAGATGCGTCAGCTCAGATGAGTTGTGATGGGCGATGCAAAGTCCTTGCATTGGGTAAGTCTGCACAGCAGAGGCAATGTGTCAGTTCCGAGGGCGATGCGTCAGGTTCTGTGGGAGATAAGCCATGCCACAGACTAAATACTTTGGTTCTGCTGGATCCACAGATGAGCTGGCAGAGCACCTTCAGGCCCATTTTGATTGGTCTGGGGCTCAGATGGCACCAATTAGGAGGACAACACTCACAAATGGCAGAGTCCAGGTAGTGAGTTCAAGGTTGTTGGAAGACGGGTATGTCCCTGAGGCTTCTGATGAGGAGGCCAGCCAATTAGCCATTGGAGTCACTCTGTGGTTGTGGGTGTAGAGATGCAGGTCTAGTCTTTCTCTCCCAGGCAAGAGGGAAGCAAGGCAGCAGGTCAACATGGCAGGGCAGCAGTCCTTCAGAGCAGCAGTACAACAGAGTGGCAGTCATTTCAGCAGCACAGCAGTCCATCTTTCTGACCGAGTTCACAGGTCCAGATGTGTACTGAGGAGTTGAGTCTAAGGGCCATCAGCCCCTGAGGCACAGTGTTAGGGTTATGAAATATGTGTACCTAGGTACATTCATTTGTTCCGACCTAGGATACTCATGATTAGCAACTGCATACCATCCTGGCAATTCCATTTACAAATCACAGATCTTGTGGCCCTTGATTGTTATCCAGAGGATAGTCATTAGTTGGCCTGTCACAAGTGGACTACTTGCAGCATTTGTCATGTGACTAATGGCAGAACAATGATGCATAGATCATTTAAGTAGGTGCATACATAAAAGCTAGCACCTACTTTGAAGTGGAGGAACCTTCTAGAGGTTTCCACTCCCCACTCAGAGGTGTCAGGCATCCCCCTCCCTCCCAGTCCTGGACCCAGCCTGTCTGGGGTCACAAAAGATCAGTGACAAACCCTTTGTGAGAGTTCTCAGGCTGAGCCTTTGTGATGTGCAAGTGTGGTAGGTGACCTCCCCCTCAATAACCCAGTGCGCCCCATCCTGCCATCACCTATCTTCCCTTTGTCTCACTGTCTGGGAGCAATTCACAAAGGGCAGCTGCCTACACCTAGTCATGTGACCTAAGATCGGGCTGTAGGCACCAAGGGGCATATTTATACTTTTTGATGCAAAACTGCACTAACGCAGTTTTGCATTAAAACGTTTAGCACCGGCTGGCGCCAATCCTGAGCAGCAGTCGGGTGCCATATTTATGGAATGATGCAAGCTGGCACAAAGGGTGGGCTAGCGTAAAAGACAATGACGTTAGCCGGTGGGGGTGGCGGTATGGGAGAAGGGGGTTTTGCACCAAAAAATGACATTAGGCTGGTTAGAGGCAAAACAAAATGCCACCCACCCGTGAGTCATTTTAGCACAGGGGGATAAATATGGGGCTATGGGGTTAGCACCATTTTTTAAATGGGAACACCTACCTTGCATCTCATTGACGCAAGGTAGGTTCACGCATCTAAAAATGGTGCAAACTCCAATATTTTGCCGTTAGACGTATCTAACGTCAAAATATAAATATGGAGTTAGTTTTGCGCCGAATGTGCTTAAAAAAAAGTGACACAAATTCAGCGCAAATGGAGTATAGATATGCCCCCAAATGATTAGGACAACAAAAAGCAAACTTTCGAAAAGTGGCACTTACAAATTTGTGATTAAAAACCTGACTTTACCATCAAAGAGGGCCTTTAATTAAACTTCTTTAGACAACAAACTTGACCTGTCATTATATGTAATAAAGTAACTCCAATGTTATCCTATGGGAGAGGTAGGCCTTGTAATAGTGAAAAATTAGTGTAGGAGTATTTTACTATGAGAACATGTAAAACTTTAAAGCACATGTCCTATTTGTCCAATACACTGCACTCTGCCCTCTAGGGGCTAACCTAGGGATGACTTATGGATGAGAAAAATTATTTTTGGGCCTGGCAAGAGGTTTATCTTGTCAGGTCGAAATTACAGTTAAAAACATCATACACAGGCTGCAATGGAAGGCCTGAGATGTGTAAAAGGGCTACTTAAATGGGTGGCACAAATCAGTACTGCAGGTCTACTAGTAGCATTTAATGTACAGGCTGTGGGCACATGTATTGCCACTTTACTAGGGACTTACAAGTAAATTAAATAGCCCAATCTGGTGTAAACCAATTCCACCATTTTTAGGGAGAGAGCACAAGCACTTTTGCACCGGTTAGCAGTGGTAAAATACGCAGAATCCTAAAATCAGCAAAAACAATGCCAGCAAAACAGGAGGGTTGAAGGCAAAAAGTTAGGTGAGAAACACGCAAAGGATGCCAGCTCTAACAATCATTATGACAGGAAACTAGGCTTGGGTAATATTTTAATTAAGGCTGAGAGTTTGCATAATTACCAAATTTAAAGTTTTATGTCACTTCTCAGATGTTCACATCCAACAATGTCCTGTAATTTTTGCGTGCAGGAGATTCAAAGAACAGTTATTGCTGGGAGACATTTTCTGCTCAAACCGATTGTGCTCGTGTAAAAATGTGAGATATCTGCAGACAACATTTAACACTAAGGGGGTCATTCTGACCTCGGCGGTAAAAGGCGCTTTCCGCCGGTCAGAAGACCGCCATAACACCGCCGCGGCCGCGGAAAGCCGCCACGGTCATTCTGACCCACAACGGCCAAACCTCCAAAAATCCGACCTCCACTGCAGCCCGCCACATCAGCGGGCAGCGATAAACTGGAGATGACCAAACCTCCACCGTCACGCCAACAGAAATACGCCCATGCCATTACGACCCACGAATCCACGCGGCGGTCTTTCAAACGCGGTATTCCATTGGCGCTACACACCGCCGCGGTCAGAATACACACACAGCACCAAAACACAGCCACATTGGACAAATCAAAATACACACACCTGATACACATACACACACCACTCCCACACAATCAATCAACTATAAAACACACACCCACATCACCCACAAACCCCTGCGACCACAATTACTGAGAGAAGGAGAGAGAGACACAGCAGACAATCCATAGCAATACACACTGAGGCACACTACACCATCACACACACCACATAGTAGCACAAAGCACCACACACCAACATACTCATCATCACATACACCACCCCACACCTCACCCACACCACCCCATGGCACCCCAAAGGCACCCACGCTTTTCGGACCAAGAACTCCGGGTCATGGTGGAGGAAATCCTAAGAGTGGAACCCCAGCTCTTCGGCTCGCAGGTGCAGCACACCAGTATAGCTAGGAAGGCGGAGCTATGGCAGCGGATCGTGGACAGGGTCAACGCGGTGGGACAACATCCCAGGAATAGGGAGGACATCCGCAAAAGATGGAACGACCTACGGGGGAAGGTCCGATCGATGGTCTCCAGGCACAACATCGCGGTCCAGAAGACTGGCGGCGGACCCCCACCCACCCCTCCCGAATTTACATCATGGGAGCAAGACGTCTTGAACATCCTGCATCCTCAGGGCCTCGCTGGAGTAGCCGGAGGAATGGACTCTGGTAAGTCCAATCTCAACTACTATATCCCCCCCACCCCACCAGCATGCCAACCCACACCCCCACCCTCACCCCCAATCCCCCAGCACACATACTCCCTGACAATGTCTCACCAGCACAATCCACCCATCCCAACACCAACTCCTGCATGCCAACACAATCCATGGACACCCATCACCTAAGCATGACCACTGCACTATCCCCCCCCCCCCACTAACTACCCTCACAACACCTCCCTCAAGGGAATGCCTGCACTGGGGGACAAGGGCACCCATAACACGCACGCTATTGCACACACAGAAACAATAACCAAACTCTCTTACCCCATGCAGGACCCGAACGCCAAAACACCAGCCAGGAGGGTCCAGAAATGTCCATCCCACCCCCGGAACAGGCCCACAGTGAGGACAGCAGCTCTGTCGACACTGAACCTGATGACCAGCCCAGACCATCGGGGACCTCTGGTCAGTCGGTTCCCCTCAGGCAGCCACACGCCACACCAGACCCGACCCCCTCTGCCAACACCAGCACAGCTCCCACCCAGCGGGCCCATGCCTCTGTCTCTAGGACAGCTCAATCAGCGGTGTGTCTGCCACTACAGGGCACCCAGGCTAACCCACCACCCCAACAACAACAGGGACCTGGGGGCAGTGGTAGCGGGCACACCGTCCAGGGGACAGAGGCCGGGGGAAACCGGGCAGCTTGGAGGGCTGCTGTGCGACAGGGGGGGAGGAGAGGCCCAGGGAACCCACTCTCCAAGAGGCCCTCACCACCATCATGGGAGCCTACCACCACTCCCAAGAAACGATGGCGACGGTACTGGCCAGGTTCACTGAGATCCAGGCACAGCAGGAGGAACGCTACATGGGGTTCAGGGAGGAGCTGAGAATCATCGGGACCGCAATGGGGACCATCGTCCTGGCCCTCAACAGGATAGAAGACGCGTTGCGGGACCATGTTGCACCACACAGGGCCCCTGTCACTGGCCCGGACCAGGAACAGCCTACCACCTCCGCCGGCGCTAGTGGACAGGAGGTCCCAACACCACGACAGCCCACCAGAACCCCACCTCCTGCTGAAGAACAACCACCCCGTAAGAGGAGCCTGAGATCAAAAAAAACGACAGAGTAGGATGTCAAGACCCCCGCCAGCAGGACATACCCCCTGAAGTCTTCCCACTGTCCCACATTGCCACCCTGTCCAACCATGAACTGCCTCTGCTCCATCCTTCCACAGGCAAAAGGACAATGCACCTGTGAGACTGAGAACTGGACTCTGCCATGGACATTACTCCACCCCCACCCATCACCCTTAGAATCACATGTACCGATATCTTGCACTGTAAATAAATCACATATTGCACACAAATCAGTTTTGAGTCATGCTGTATTATTAACAAAAGTATTACATATTACTGTTCAATATCTGTTCTGTCAATTACTGATGACAACATACCAATGTCAATACGGTGTAGTTCATGGGCAAACCAAGCAGAAGTCAGGCACTGAGTCATACAGCACTGAGAAGGGAAGGGAAAACCAAAAATTAATGAAAAAAATTTGGGGGAAACTACAGAAAGTACAGATGCAGGAGGCTATAAGCAATTGTGAAATGGCGTGGGTGATTCTTACCTGTGGGCTACTGGAAATACTGTTGTATCACTCTGTCCCTATTGTCTGTGTCGTCCTCTTCGTCTTCCTCCTCTTCACTCTCCACAGGCTCCACGGCTTCTACAACACCACCATCTGGACCATCCTCCTGCAGGAAAGTCACCTGGCGTCGCAAAGCCAGGTTGTGAAGCATACAGCACGCCACGATGATATGGCACACCTTCTTTGGTGAGTACATTAGGGATCCACCAGTCATATGCAGGCACCTAAATCTGGCATTCAGGAGCCAAAAGGTTCGCTCAATCACCCTCCTAGTACGCCCATGGGCCTCATTGTAACGTTCCTCTGCCCTGGTCCTGGGATTCCTCACTGGGGACAGTAGCCACGGCAGGTTGGGGTAACCAGAGTCACCAATTAGCCACACACGCTGTCTCTGTAGCTGTTCCATCACATAGGGGATGCTGCTATTACGCATGATATACGCGTCATGCACTGACCCTGGGAACTTGGCATTTACATGGGAGATGTACTGGTCAGCCAAACAGACCACCTGCACATTCATAGAATGGTAATTCTTCCTGTTCCTGTACACCTGTTCATCGTCATTTGGGGGGACTAAAGCCACATGGGTTCCATCAATTGCACCAATGATGTTGGGGATGTGTCCAAGGGCATATAAATCAGCTTTCACTGTAGGCAAATCACCCTCCTCTGGGAAAATGATGTAGCTCCGCATGAGTTTCATCAGGGCAGACAACACTCTGGACAAAATCTTGGAAAACATAGGCTGAGACATTCCAGATGACATGGCCACTGTTGTCTGGAATGAGCCAGTTGCAAAAAAATGGAGGACAGACAGAACCTGCACTAGAGGGGGAATTCCTGTGGGTTGGCGGATGGGGGACATCAGGGCTGGCTCCAGCTGGGCACACAGTTCATGGATGGTGGCTCGGTCAAGTCGGTATCGTAGTATTATATGGCGTTCTTCCATTGTCGACAGGTCCACCAGCGGCCGGTACACGAGAGGATTCCTCCTTCTCATCGCAAGTCCCAGCGGACGGTGGCTAGGAAGGAGAATATGGAGTACAGAGTCAATCCACTCACAGGTACGTACAACACAGCTTGCACAGTACAGGTAAATGTATGGGTTGCTATGTTTGTATGTGTGCCATAGCAAGGCCTAGGCCTGTGTGACGCAGTAGAAATTAAGCCATGTGGGCCCTTGAAATGGCGGATGCCTGACCTGTGAAGTGGGACAATGGGATGTGAGGTCACTGCGCTGGCGGGGCATACCGTGGCGGTAGGCGGTCGAAGACCGCTGTGCGAAGACGCATTGGTTAACATTGAAGCCTATGGGTTTCAGGAGCCAATGACGATGTGCGCCGGCGGTCGCGGTACGCACCGCCGCGGTACGCACCGCCGCGGGCGTGACCGCCATTTCCTATCTGCTTAATCACTCGAGACCTGATCATCCACAGGAGAGGACCTATACTGCAAGTGCTGCTGTGAACTCGGTCTGGAAGTGACAATGGCTGCTGCTACTGGGGAAAGGGCCCCCGCCTTCAGTTCAGAAGAGTTGGAGAAGCTCGTGGACAGGGTCCTCCCCCAGTATGCGCTACTCTACGGTCCTCCAGACCAACAGGTGAGTACACTGAGTGCACATTGAATGGGTTATGCCTGTGTGGTGTGGGGGGGATGTAAGTTGGTGGGGTGGGGAGGAAATGAGGAGTGCAACGCACGACAGATGAGAGAATGGGACCCATGGCAAGGTTGGGGAGGGGGGGGCATGTACTCCAAACATGCAGATATGTGACGTTTTCTCTTTCCCACCCTGTACATGTCAAACAGGTGAGAGCCCATCAGAAAATCGATATTTGGCGTGCCATCGCCAAGGAAGTCCGGAACTTGGGGGTCCACAACAGACGGGGCACCCACTGCCGCAAGAGGTGGGAGGACATCCGCCGCGGAACGAGGAAGACCGCAGAAACACTGCTGGGGATGGCCTCCCGACCTAGGAGGGGTGCCAGTCGCACCATGACCCCCCTGATGTCCCGGATCCTGGCGGTGGCCTACCCTGATTTGGATGGGCGCTTGAGGACAGCACAGCAGACACAAGGGGGTGAGTATCTGCACATTCTCCTATCTGTATGCGCAGTGGAGGCGTCTGGGTGGGGGAGGAGGGCTGTGGGTGACATTAGGCCAGGGCGCTTTCTGTAGTGTAGTCCTCTCCCTTAGGCATGGCCCTGTGCCCCCGCCCCCCACCTCTGTAGGGTGCCAAGTGCAGCTACCCATGCTCCAGCATCACCCATGTGCGCGTCTGTTGTCCCTAGACCTGTTGGCCTAGTCAGAAGTACTGAGTAGTGTACCCCAAGTTCGCGACTTAGTGCATGAGGCACCTGTGTCTGTCCTCTCCGCAAAGGGTATTGATAAGGCATGCACTCAACTTTGTTTTATTTCTCCCCCCACCCTTATTCTTTGTTTTCTTGTGCTTTAGCATCATCAGGCGGAGGAGATTTGGTGTCGGAGCACGAGGGAGCTGCAGGTCACCAGGCCCCGGTGGGCACTGAAACAGACACCGAGGGCACCAGTGATCCGGAGGGCGAGGGGAGCACCACAACGGGGGCCGGTGGAGACACCAGCGACACGGACACGTCCTCGTTTGGGAGCTCCCTAGCGGTGGCGGCAACATCTGTGCCCCCCGCAACAACAGGTACAGCCGCCACCCAGCGCACCAGCACCGCCCTCCCAGCAGACCCTCACTCTTCGCTCCGTGGCCGCTCGGCCAGGATGGCGCGCGTCTCCTTCGCCCCAGGCACCTCAGCCCCTGCCTCTGTTACCCCTGCTGCCCTCAGTGCGGAGCTCATTGACCTCGTGAGGACGGTCATTGTTGGGCAGACTACCCTTCTGAATGCCATCCAGGGGGTGGAAAGGGAGGTGCATAGGAGCAATGCCTACCTGGAGGGCATTCATTCGGGTCAGGCTGCCCATCAACGAGCGTTCACTGCTCTGGCCTCAGCACTGACGGCAGCCATTGTCCCTGTCTCCAGTCTCCCTCTTCTATCTGCCTCCACCCTTTCTCTGTCTCCTGTACCTCAACCTATCCCATCCACACCATCAGACCAGCCTGCACACACCTCAACACCCAAGGCCAGCTCATCCAAACATAAGCACCACAGAAGACACAAGCATTCACCCAAGCAACACACAAATGCAGACATATCAACAGTCACTACCACCTCTGTGTCCCCGCCCTCCTCGTCTCCCTCCTCCCTCCCTGTGACGTCTACACTCACACCTGCATGCACACCAACATCAGCCAGTTCTCCCACCACCAGCACACCCTCCACTACAGTCCGCACACCTGCAGTCACCACCCCCACTGGCATTTACACGTCCCCTGTGTCCTCTCCCACTGTGTCTGTCACCCCCTCTTCCAAGACACATAAACGCAGGCAGACACCCAAACAACAGCCAACCACCTCACGACAGCCTACGTCCCAGTCACCTGCACCCAAGGACAGCACACCTGACTCTCATACAACCACATCCTCTTCCTCCACTTCTCTCACCACTACTCCTACCCCTTACCTTGGTCCCAAGAAATATTACCTCTCCAATCTTGACCTCTTTCCCTCCCCTGACCCACCCCCTCCAACTGGGAAAAGTCCCAAGAGCAGCTCAGCCACCACCAGCCCAGCTTCTAAGGTGCAAGTGGTGCATGGCATGTGGAGTCCACCCTTTGGCGGCAGGGACACTTCGGCCAGCAGCAAGGGGACAGCCAGCCCCCCCCCAGACAAGAGGACCCGGAAAGTGAAGGCCCGCCATGAGCGGACTGAGACGGCTGCCCCCAAGGAGGTAACTCCGGCCACTTCACCTGCCACAACAGCCAGGGGAGGCAAGGGCCCGAGAGCCCCATCTAAGGAGCGGAAGGACAGCAGGGCGGAGAGGACAACCACCAGGAGTGCGGAGCAGGAGGGCCCCACAAGCCCCATCCCGGCTGCAAGGGACAACACCAAAGGGCCCAGGACTCCGTCCCCGAAGGGGCCTGACACTGCACGGTCGGAGGGCGAGTGAGCAGGTTGTCCAGGCCAGGTCTGACTCCCTTGACATACTGCAAGAGCACCGCTGAACAGGGCCCCGCCGTGAAGACAGGTACCGCTGAACAGGGCCCCGCCGTGAAGACAGGTACCGCTGAACAGGGCCCCGCCGTGCAGAAGAGCACCGCTGAACAGGGCCCCGCCGTGAAGACAGGTACCGCTGAACAGGGCCCCGCCGTGAAGACAGGTACCGCTGAACAGGGCCCGCCGTGCAGAAGAGCACCGCTGAACAGGGCCCCGCCGTGCAGAAGAGCACCACTGAACAGGGCCCCGCCGTGAAGACAGGTACCGCTGAACAGGGCCCCGCCGTGAAGGCAGGTACCGCTGAACAGGGCCCCGCCGTGCAGAAGAGCACCGCTGAACAGGGCCCCACCGTGAAGACAGGTACCGCTGAACAGGGCCCCGCCGTGCAGAAGAGCACCGCTGAACAGGGCCCCACCGTGAAGAAGAGCACCGCTGAACAGGGCCCCGCCGTGAAGACAGGTACCGCTGAACAGGGCCCCGCCGTGAAGACAGGTACCGCTGAACAGGGCCCCGCCGTGAAGACAGGTACCGCTGAACAGGACCCCGCCGTGCAGAAGAGCACCGCTGAACAGGGCCCCGCCGTGAAGACAGGTACCGCTGAACAGGGCCCCGCCGTGCAGAAGAGCGCCGCTGAACAGGGCCCCGCCGTGAAGACAGGTACCGCTGAACAGGGCCCGCCGTGCAGAAGAGCACCGCTGAACAGGGCCCCGCCGTGTCAAGCACCGCTCCGCTGGGCCCTTCCTGTCAAGCACCGCTCCGCTGGGCCCTTCCTGTCAAGCACCGCTCCGCTGGGCCCTTCATCTCAAGCACCGCTCCGCTAGGCCCTTCCTGTCAAGCACCGCTCCGCTGGGCCCTTCCTGCAAGCACCGCTCCGCTGGGCCCTTCATCTCAAGCACCGCTCCGCTGGGCCCTTCATCTCAAGCACCGCTCCGCTGGGCCCTTCATCTCAAGCACCGCTCCGCTGGGCCCTTCCTGCAAGCACCGCTCCGCTGGGCCCTTCCTGTCAAGCACCGCTCTGCTGGGCCCTTCATCTCAAGCACCGCTCCGCTGGGCCCTTCATCTCAAGCACCGCTCCGCTGGGCCCTTCCTGTCAAGCACCGCTCCGCTGGGCCCTTCCTGCAAGCACCGCTCCGCTGGGCCCTTCATCTCAAGCACCGCTCCGCTGGGCCCTTCATCTCAAGCACTGCTCCGCTGGGCCCTTCCTGCAAGCACCGCTCCGCTGGGCCCTTCATCTCAAGCACCGCTCCGCTGGGCCCTTCCTGTCAAGCACCGCTCCGCTGGGCCCTTCCTGCAAGCACCGCTCCGCTGGGCCCTTCATCTCAAGCACCGCTCCGCTGGGCCCTTCCTGTCAAGCACCGCTCCGCTGGGCCCTTCATCTCAAGCACCGCTCCGCTGGGCCCTTCATCTCAAGCACCGCTCCGCTGGGCCCTTCCTGCAAGCACCGCTCCGCTGGGCCCTTCATCTCAAGCACCGCTCCGCTGGGCCCTTCCTGTCAAGCACCGCTCCGCTGGGCCCTTCCTGCAAGCACCGCTCCGCTGGGCCCTTCATCTCAAGCACCGCTCCGCTGGGCCCTTCCTGTCAAGCACCGCTCCGCTGGGCCCTTCCTGCAAGCACCGCTCCGCTGGGCCCTTCATCTCAAGCACCGCTCCGCTGGGCCCTTCATCTCAAGCACCGCTCCGCTGGGCCCTTCCTGCAAGCACCGCTCCGCTGGGCCCTTCCTGAAAGCACCGCTCCGCTGGGCCCTTCATCTCAAGCACCGCTCCGCTGGGCCCTTCATATCAAGCACCGCTCCGCTGGGCCCTTCCTGCAAGCACCGCTCCGCTGGGCCCTTCCTGCAAGCACCGCTCCGCTGGGCCCTTCATCTCAAGCACCGCTCCGCTGGGCCCTTCCTGTCAAGCACCGCTCCGCTGGGCCCTTCCTGCAAGCACCGCTCCGCTGGGCCCTTCCTGCAAGCACCGCTCCGCTGGGCCCATCCTGTCAAGCACTGTTTATGGTTCACTGTGCCCACCATGCCTCCTCCTTGACCAGTGGAGACTGTCATCCACCGGATGGACTGTGACTTTGCACTCCCCAGGATGGTACAGTGGGCAAGGCACCCACTGTAGAGACATTGAGAGACTGTGGCTTTGCACTCCCCATGATGGTACAGTGGGCAGCCCACCCACTGTAGAGACATTGAGAGACTGTGGCTTTGCACTCCCCAGGATGGTACAGTGGGCAGCCCACCCACTGTAGAGACATTGAGAGACTGTGGCTTTGCACTCCCCAGGATGGTGCAGTGGGCATGGTGGCTCCTCGTGGATCTGGCGTCGTGGACTCATGTGGCTGTGGTGCCCCCCCCTTCCCTTCCCCCTGAGGTGCCTGTAGTTTTAACATCAGATGCCCCTGCAGTGTTCTCTCCAAAGGACTCAGGTCTCCTGTGTGGGCTTTGCCCTTGTTTCGCTAAACATTGGCCCACGGACATGTTAGATTCGTAGGATGTGCAGGACTTGTTACTTCAGTTATCGACTGATGTGTATATATTAATTTTTTTTGTAAATATTTATCACGGTTGGTCAATAATTTCAAGGAGATTTTTTTGTACATAAATATTTTTTCTAAATTTGGTTGTGTCATTGTATTTTTTACGGGTGTTTCGGTGGTGTCACTGTGACTTGTTGCTCTGCATTGGTGTGTACATATTGGGGGGGTCGCATATGTGTGTGCCCGTAACCTTTCGTCCTCCCCCCTCCCGTGTGTCGTAGGTGCAGTACTCACCGTTGACGTCTGCGCCGGAGTTCGTACTCGTGGTAGATGAGCAGGTAGACGAGAGCAGGTATGATGTTCAATTCGGGTTCCATGCTGTCCTCCTTCCGCGTGGAGTGTCTAGAGGTGAGCGTTTTCCATTGAAAATGTCTGTTTCCGCCGTGTTTTTATCGGCGGTGCTCCCGCCCCGGAAAAGGTGGCTGATTGGTGGGTCGTGATAGGGTGGGCGGTACATTGTCTGCCGCCTGGCTGTTGGCGGTGACCGCCGCGCTGTTTGTTTGTTCCGCCGTGGCGGTCGGAGTGTTAAAGCGGCGGCCTGTGTTGGCGGTTCCCGCCAGGGTCAGAATTGCATTTTTTGGACCGCCGGCCTGTTGGCGGATTGGCCGCCGCTTTATCACCGACCGCCAGGGTCAGAATCAGCCCCTAAAACCCTTATTTTGCCAAACTTTTATGGAATTTTATTAAAGCTGACCAAAAACATTGTGCAATTTAGTACACCCTTATAGGAAATCCGACCTTGTCTTCTATTTAGGCAGCTGAGCTGGTAGCAACACCCTCACTGGCATGGTAATAACACAAACTGTGATGTTTTTTTTAACCTGCCCTCTGTTTTAGGCAACAGATTTCATTAATGTCAAAAATTACCACATTTTAGCTCATGATGCTGAAAAGGGCCCTCAATTAACTAAAATGTAACTTTAATTTTTGAGTTGCAAGAGCTGTAACACTGCCATCCTGACAATACTGAAACACATTCTATAGTGGAGTTCCAAAGAAGTAGAGTCTGAAACACAAAGGCTACTGAATCAAGCAACTACACTCCGCCTAAATGAGAGGCAATGTATACTAGTCTAGCCTCAAAAGATCTCAATAAGCTCAAGGTAGAACCGATAATAATGGGCCAGGTGTACAAAAAGGATTTGGCAGTCATAAACACTGCTATTCGCAAAATTACTGGTTTTGCAACTCTAAAATCCTTTTTTGTAACATACAAAACCCATTTTGTGAGTCAGAAAACATTTTCCAACTTGTAAAATGAGTTCTGCAACCCATACCTAATGGCAATTTGGCAGGGAAGTGAAAGCGGCGCCCCTTTCATCCGTGATGTGGTATAATATACTTCAATAATTTGCAACAGTAATTCCTGTTGCAGACCACTGAAAACGTATTGAACTCCTCAAAGTGGGTGGTAACTAATTCACAAAGGGAAAGGCTTCCCATTGGAACCCCCTTTGGGAATCTGGGTGTCAGTCTCAAAGGGAGCAGGGGGTGGTCCAGGGGATTGCTGTGGTCCCGGGGGTTGACTGCTGGCTCCCCCTTATGTTTTCCGAAGCAGATTACTTTTTTTAAAGCATCACTGGCACACGGCGTGCTTTAAAAACATAGATTTCCATTTTGTAACACAGTTAAGTGGAAAACGGTCAGTTGTTGTCTGCAGGCCACCATTCCTATGATTGCAGCCAGTCACAGGTGTCTCAGATTGAGATCTACCTAATGGATGATAATTACTCAGGCTGTTCTGCAATCCTCTGCAATTGGAATATTGTGAACCAACCTATTAAACATAGGTTGGGTTTCACAATCCAGTCCCATTTGCAAAATGTCAGTGTGTGATATGCATCCACTTTTTTCAAGTGGAAGAAAAATACATCTGTCCCAAAATTCAAAGTACTCAGCCTCATCCTTAATACATTTCAGAGAGAATGATAGATTTATCTCTGGAAGTTGACCACTTATTACATTACATTCCAGGTTGGAAGCTTAGATCCAATCTACATTTCAGTAGCCTAATATAGATAAAGGACAAGGAGCCATATGTACAAAGAAGTTTTGGAAGTCTCAAATGGCCCGATTCACTGAACTGGGCCATTTGAGACAGCAAAAAGCATTTCTAAACCTACATAAGACGAATTGTAATTTAATAGCTTGTTACTGAATTGCAGTTTAGCTTTGGAAATTGGTATTTGGAAGGGGAGTGTGTATGGTGTCCCTTCCAAATACTTATTTGCAGTGGAAAGCATTAATGTTTTACAACCAAATACTGATTGCAAAACATTAATATTTTACAACCTCCTCGAAGGAGGTGGTGACCCATTCACCCATTGGTAGGTTTCCTTAGAAGGCCTCACAGGCTGGAACCAAAAACGCAGGTGCCCCCCTATCTGTGATAAAACAACCTGTGTTTGAAAGGGGGGTACCTGCATTTTAGGTCCCGGGCTTGGCGGTCATCTGGAGAAACCACCAAACCCAGACATTTCAGAAAAATAGAGCCCTGGGGGAATGTCTGGGTCTTGTAGGTTTCCCTAGATGGCTGGCAAGCCCAGGACCAAAAATGCAGGTTACCCCCTTGTAAAACCAGGTTGTTTTGTGATAGATAATTTTGATGTCTACGCCATATGTTTTGGGCTGTTTCCTGTTGCGGGCACTAAGCCTATCCATACAAGTGAGGTACCATTTTAACAGGAGACTTGGAAGAATGCTGGGTGGAAGAAAGTTTCTGGTTCCCCTCAGATTCCAGAACGTTCCATCACAGAACTGTGAGGAAAAATTGTTTTTCTAGACAAATGTTGAGGTTTGCAAAGGATTCTGGGTAACAGACCGTGGTGAGAGTCCCACAAGTCATCCCATCCTGGATTCTCCTAGGTGCCTAGTTTAAAAAAAATTACAGGTTTGCTAGGTTTCCCTAAGTGCCGGCTGAGCTAGAGCCCAAAATCCACAGCTTAGCAATTTGCACAAAATGTGTCAGTTTTCACTGGAAAAATGTGATGTGTCCTTGTTGTGTTTTGGGGCACTTCCTGTCGCGGGTATTAGGGCTAACCACACAAGTAAGGTGCCATTTTTATCAGGAGACTTGGGCGAACACAAAAGAGCAGAACAAGTGTTATTGTCATTTCTCTTTCTCTACATGTATGCCTTCCAAATGTAAGGCAGATGTAAGAAAGAAAGTATTTTGAGAAATGCTCTGTAGTTCACATGCTAGTATGGGTACTTCCAAACTCAGAGATGTACAAATAACCTCTGCTTCTAAATTCCATATTTTCTGCTCATTTGGGAAATAGATAGATTTCCTTGATACCTATTTTTCACTCTTTATATTTTACCAAATGAATTGCTGTATAACCGGTATACAATGAAAACCCATTACAAGGTGCACTTCATTTATTGGCTCTCAGTACCTTGGGTTCCTGGTGAACCCACAAGCCCTAAATATCCTTGAAACAAGAAGGGTCCAGGAGATAAGACAGTATATTGTAACTCTGCAATAGATGGAAAAAGTTACAGGTGAAAACGTAGACAGAAATATCTGTTTTTTTTGCAACTCAATCTCAATATTCTTATATTTCAACTGTTAAGTTTTCTATAAGAAAACCTTAAAGGATCTACACACATGATCCCTTTCTGAATTTAGAATTGTGTTAACATTTCAGAAATGTATAGTTTTCTGGGATCCACCATTGCTTTTATACCCATTTCTGTCACTAACTGGAAGGAGGATGAAAGCACAACAAATAAGAAAAATCGGGTAAGTCCCAGTAAAATGCCAAAACTGTGTTGAAAAATGTGTTTTTCTGATTCTAGTCTGTCTGTTCCAGAAAGCTGGGGACATGATGATTTTAGCACTGCCAACCCTTCAATGATGCCAATTGCAGAGAAAAAAACAGAAGTTTTCTTCTGCAGTACTTTTTTTCCTATTTTTCCCCAAAAACCCATATATTTAAGCTATACTTTGGCTAATTTCTCAGTCCCCATCTGAGGAACCCACAAACTCTGGTTACCTTTAAAATCCCCAGGATGCAGGAAGAAAATGACACAAAGATGGAACGGATAACTTATGTGGACAAAACGTTATGGGGGCCCAAACGCGAAATACCCCAAACAGCCAAAAATGCTTGGCACAGTATGTGATAAAAGCTTGCTAGTGAATGCAGTTAAACATACAAAATGTACACGTAAAATGTTGGGGTTACCATGTGTTAGAAATGGGGTCTTTAGTTGGCAGTCAGGTTACCCCCTGTCCAAGCAAGGACCCGCACTCTAGTCAGGGTAAAAGAGAATCACCCTCAGCTAACCCCCGCTCACCCCCTTGGTAGCTTGGCACGAGCAGTAGACTTAACTTCAGAATGCTAGGTGTAAAGTATTTCTACCAACACACACAGTAACTTAATGAAAACACTATAAAATGACACAACAGAAAAATAGGACATATTTATCTAAACAAAACAAGACCAAAACAACAAAAATCCACAATACACCAGTCAAGTTATCAATTAAAAAGCAAAAAGAGTCTTCATGTAGTTTTAAACACACACTAACACTGTTAGTGTGAAAATGTACCTTGGGTGAGTCAAAAATAACCCAGCACAGGCGAGTATGCGTCAAAAAGGGTTTGCGATGTGTCGATTCCACTCACGAGCGAGACCTTGCGTCATTTCTCCTTTTATCGGGTCATGCGCGTCGTTTCTTCTCTCCGCAGGAGAGCGATGCGTTGATCAGTCAGCACTTTCGGGTCCGGGCAGGCCTTGCGTTGTTCTTACACGCCCAGCGGTACTTGCATTGGAAATCCAGCCCCACGATGATCCGAAAATCACGCAGTGCGGGTTGCGATCTCACCAGCCTCCATCAGTGATGCTGCACGTTGTTTCCCCAGCTCCGTGTGTCAATCTTCCAGTCGCGTTGCAGGCAAGCGTCGATTTTCAGCCACAAAGCCGGCGGCGCGGTGATTTTTCAGCCGCAGATCGGAATCACGTCGATCTTTTCCCCGCACAGTGTTCTGTGCGTGGATTTCTTCCTCTTAGTCTGCCAACTTCTCCTTTCAGGGTCCCAGGAACTGGATGGGCACCACGGGGCTGAGCAGGAGTCTCTCTAGAGACTTCAGGTGCTAGCAGAGAGAAGTCTTTGCTGTCCCTGAGACTTCAAACAACAGGAGGCAAGATCTAAATCAAGCCCTTGGAGATCTTCACAAGATGGAAGGCACACAAAGTCCAGTCTTTGCCCTCTTACTCTGGCAGAAGCAGCAACTGCAGGATAGCTCCACAAAGCACAGTCACAGGCAGGTCAGTTCTTCTTCCTCAGCTCTTCAGCTCTTCTCCAGGCAGAGGTTCCTCTTGGTTCCCAGAAGTGTTCTAAAGTCTGTGGTTTTGGGTGCCCTTCTTATACCCATTTTCTCCTTTGAAGTAGGCCTACTTCAAAGCAAAGTCTCTCTTGAATGTGAAATCCTGCCTTGCCCAGGCCAGGGCCCAGACACTCACCAGGGTGTTGGAGACTGCATTGTGTGAGGGCAGGCACAGCCCTTTCAGGTGTGTGTGTCCACTTCTACCCTCCCTCCTAGCACAGATGGCTCATCAGGAAATGCAGACTACACCTCAGCTCCCTTTGTGTCACTGTCTAGTGTGAGGGGCAACCAGTCCAACTGTCAAACTGACCCAGTCAGGGAATCTACAAACAGGCAAGGTCACAGAAATGGTATAAGCAAGAAAATGCTCACTTTCTAAAAGTGGCATTTTCAAACGCACAATCTCAAAATCAACTTTACTAAAAGATGTATTTTTAAATTGTGAGCTCAGAGACCCCAAACTGCACATGTCTATCCGCTCCCAAGGGGAATCTACACTCTAATCAGATTTAAAGGTAGCCCCCATGTTAACCTGTGAGAGGGAGAGGCCTTGCAATAGTGAAAAAACAATTTAGCAATATTTCACTGTCAGGACATATAAAACACATTACTATATGTCCTACCTTAACCATACACTGCACTCCTACCTAGGGCCTACTTTAGCGGTGTCTTACATGTAAGAAAAGGGAAGGTTTAGGCCTGGCAAGTGGGTACACTTGCCAAGTCAAATTTACAATGAAATCTGCACACACAGACACTGCAGTGACAGGTCTGAGACATGATCACAGAGCTGCTTATGTGGGTGGCACAACCAGGGCTGCAGGCCCACTAGTAGCATTTGGTTTACAGGCCGTGGGCATCTCTAGTGCACTCTACTAGGAACTTACTAGTAAATCAAATGTGCCAATCATGAATGAGCCAATTACATACATATTTTGTAAAGGAGCACTTGCACTTTAGCACTGGTTAACAGTGGTAAAGTGCCCAGAGTAACAAAAACAGCAAAAACAGAGTCCAGCACACATCAACAACCTGGGAAACAGAGGCAAAAAGTTAAGGGAGACCACGCCAAGGATGAAAAGTCTAACACCATAGATGTCACTTATGGCATGGGCCTATGTGCAAATTAATTTGTACTTCATGTGCACGTGTGTGTGACTTTTGCATGCCATTAAACGTGTGCCCCTGTGTGTTTTCGCTATATGAGTTTTGCTTGTTTGCATATTGTCTATGTACAAGGGTTCCTGTGCGTATTGTTTATGTGTGTAGGTGCCTGTATGTGTGCTTGTTTTGTATATGAATGGAAGCATGCAGGTGCCTTTCTCTGCCTCTGTGTTTTGTGTCTCTTTATACTTTGCTAGCAATGCACTCAAAAACAATTCTTGCAGAAATTGAATTTTTGTAGGGGACACATGGAATCACAAATGCCACATGCTGCATAGGGTTTCACACATCCTATTTAAATCTGACCTCCATTACACAAAAGGTTAAATGAGTTCCGAGCCCTAAAGCGGATCTCGAAATTGACGGACCCCAGCTTTAGAGAGGAGCATGTTAAAGATTCTATATGAGCCTGGAATGGAACTGATGTGGGTCATTGAGCAGTTAAAGAGTCCCGAATATATGACTAGCCTTCCAGACTCTCAGCAGAGATTAGCATGTTTATGTGCGGTGGTTAGTGCAACACACTAACCTGCCAGCAGATACACCGGCCTCTATTCGAGCTGCTGGTACCCGGGGTCACCAGGGGCCTAGCTTGGTCAGTAAGAATGGGGGATGTTAGCTTTAGATTTCCCGACAATAACGCTGGTATATAATCTTAAAATACATTATATGACAAGCAGGCACATGAGAGATTAAGGGGCAGTGAAAAGGGAGAGGAATGTGAATTGGTAGGCATAATAACGCCCTGATTTATACTTTTTTTGTGCCGCATTACCGTCATTTATTGACGCAAAAGCAGAGCAAACTTACAAAATACAAATGTATTTTGTACGTTTGTGCCGCTTTTGTGTAAATAAATGACGCAAATGCAGTGCAAAAAAAAGTATAAATATGGGCCTAAGTGAGAGAAATACAATATTTTGTAAAATAAGAACCTTTTTTAGGGTTTTCAAAACAGATGAGAAAAAGCATGTCTGGTTTTGTCAGTGTGTGTGTGAATAAATGCAGATGAAATCCGACAGGCACCTCACCATATCCGACTGAAAACATCTGTACCCAAGTATTCTTCAGGAAATACATTTATTAGGGTCGTGTAACACCCCAAACGCCCCCCCCCCCTCCTCCGGCCCTTGAAGCTACCCCTCTGGGTGTCACTGAACATTGGGCTGCTGAGTGTGCATTTTCACATTTGCTAATATTGGAATTATTGCTGGTCCGACAGAATATAGAAATAATATAATTTGTTTTTATTTTCACATATATACCATCAAAGCAAAACATGATTTGAGATCGTTAAATAGCAAACACACAGGAGTAACAGCAGAACAGTCAGGTGATAGGCTCATGCACCCACAGCGAGGTTATCACCGTGAAGTAATGCATGTTTCACATCTCTGCTGATGAGTGATTCAAGAAACAGGAGGGCCTGTAGGAGTGTGAATGAGCTTGGGATGGAAAGGGCAAGGTTCATTGAGCAGGTAATTATTGCAGAACCCAAGGTAAAGTATATCACAAACCCGCAGGAAAAAGCTTGCAAATGTGAAATTCTACCCTGCTCCCAGCATCTAGCAATTTAGTGCCTACAAATCGTTTTTACAGCAGAGTAACTGAATTGCCATAGAATGTTATGAGAAGATAAATGCAAACTGAAAAGAGATCATTAGAAGACAAATGTACACGCAGTGAAATTCACACAGCTGAAAAAACAAGTTAAAGAGTAAAGTTAAGAAATGTGTGTTGCTAATTTCACCCTTTCCAGAAGCGTTTTCAGAATAGTCTGCATTTCTTTACTCAGTGATTTTATAAACAAAATATAGATGTAATGTTATGTCCTGGAATATACTCAAGCAGTTCTGCAATATACTAAGTATGCAGATATATGTATGTTTGTTGAACTTTTTGCCTTCACCTTCCTATTTTCTAAACCTGTTTTTGTTGGCTTTTAGGACTGTGTGCACTTTACTACTGCTAACCAGTGCTAAAGCGCTAGTGGTCCCTCCTTTAAAACATAGTAAAATTGATTTAGACTTGATTGACATATTTAGTTTACTTACAAGTTCCTAGTAAAGTGGCATATCACACACCAAGGGCTGGTGAATTAAATGCTAATAGTAGGCCTGCATCACATATTGTGCCACCCACTTCAGCAGCCCCTTGAAACATGTCCCAGGTCTGCCATTGCAGCCTAGTTACAGTTATATCAACCTGGCAAAACAACCCCTTTGCCAGGCCTAAACCTGTCTTTTTAATACATATAAGTCTGCCTTGGGTAGGCCCTAAACAGCCAATATAGCAGGGTGTAGTGTCTGTAAAAAGTTGGACATGTACTTTCAACTTTCACATGTCATGCTACTGAAAAACTCTTAAATGTGTTTTCCTTCCTGCAAGGTCTGCTGCTCCCATAGGTTAACATTGGGGTACCATATCACATTTAGTAAGTGATTGAGTTCAATGAGGAGCAGGTAGGGAATTTGAGTTTGACGCCTAAAGAATTGTAATTTATAACCCTTTTTACTGGCAAAGCTGGAGTTTAAGTCACAATTCCAAAGAATTGTAATTTACAGCCCTCTTTAATGGTAAAGTTGGATTTTAAGTCACAATTCTGAAAATGCCACTTTAAGAAAGTTGGCATTTTCTGTTGTCCTAACAAATCTAGGGGCTGATTTAAGAGCCCCTAGAGCCTCCTTGCGCCACATTAGCGTCATTTTTCTTACGCCAAAACAAGGCCCAAGTCGCCGCGCCAGATTTACAAAGTGGAACAATGTTGGAAAGTGGATTATTGGTAAAGGCAGATAAGTACCTGCACCTAGCAACAGGCCACTAACCCCCACTTAGGTCCAGTTAGGTCTCAAAAAATTAAACCCAGCTCAATCCTTGATAGCTTTTCAACGAGCGACAAAGCTTAACTTAGGAGACAAGTGTATAAAGCATTTAAGAATTTCAAAACAGTAACTGAGTAAAACACAAAACGCAATAAAAAATAAAAATCCAACACCAATTTATAATAATAGGTTATATTTTTATCTTTAAAATGACACCAAAATTATTACAATCGGATAAGGAGAACCGGAGATATGGATTTAAAATGAAGGAATGTTTTCTAGCGCATAGAAGCAGCTAGTGCTCAAAGGGTTAAAAAACAGGGACAGAGTCCAGACTTTAGGCCACCCATGAGCTAACACTGTTACACTTACTTTCAGAAGTGTTTCTTGATTTGGGAAAGTGGTCCACAGCACCAGCCAAGGGTTCAGATGCTCTGGTTTGCCTCTTGGGGTCTGGGACTTCAACTCCCACAATGCAAATCTTCAACTTATGGAGTTGCTCCAAACATCTTCAAACTTCTGGATCATGTTCCAGAGGTCGTTTTTTGGTCCTTGAAGTGTCCACAACTTGATCCAAGGTTCCAGAAACTCTGAGTTGCTCCTTGGGAGTTGGGACTACAGTTCCCAGAATGCACCTTGTCAGAATCCTCAAATGGCCACTGGGCGCTAGTCAGCTGGGCTCTGCTTGCAGGACTTGCTCCAGGGGACTCTGGGCTGCTCCTTTTTACCTGTACAAACAGGTAGTCTTTTCTTGAGGCAGTAGAAGACAGGCAAAGTCCTTTTAGTGGTGAAGCCCAAGTGTGCAGCTGGTGCAGTCCTTCAGAGTGTAGTTTCCAGGTGTAAGTCAGAGGCCCAGCAGGGTAGTCCTTCTTCTTCTTTGTCTTGTTCCTTGTATGGATCTGAGGTGTGTGTGTGCAGCTCTGCCATATTTATCCATGCTCCTGGGTGGAAAGCAGAGGGGTCCTGGTTGTCCAATCACAGACAGGATCCTTCCCCCTTTGATGACCACATCCTGGAAAGTGTGGCAAAAATCAATCCGAGGGAGCCACATTCTCCAAAAATCCAACACATCTGCAACTGATTTTTGGAGGGTAGATATCGCTGAGCACACCCACTGGTGTGGCTAAAAATCCTAAACACACCCCTCTACTGCCCTCTCCAAATCTAATCAAGAGGGCTCTAGGTTTGCACGTAAGTGGAGAAGGTCCTGAGTTCTCCAAATGTCCTTCCCTGCCTTTGAAGACCAGTTTGGCTGTTCTCCCCCACACTGTTTCACCATCTGCTGAGGCAGATCTCCTCCCCCAGGCACATCCTTTGTGTTCAGCCCAGTCCACTTCACACCTCATCAAGGCAGCCTGGCCATGCTGCCAGAGGCTGGCCAGTCAGAGAAGGGCACTGCAGAGCTGAAGTTGGCAACTTTCAGGTAGAGTTTTAAAACTCTTTACCTGAACTAGTGATATTAAATCCCACAACTGTAAGTTGTGGGATTTATTATAACAATTAATTTGATACCAAACTCAAGGTATCTGGCACTTATGGGGACTTTGTTAATTAAAATAAAGGCCCATATTTATACTTTTTTAGCTCCGCATTTGCTCCGCTTTTTGATGCAAAAACGGCGCAAACTTACAAAATATAATTGTATTTTGCACGTTTGCGCTGCTTTTGCATCAAAAAATGACGCAAATAATGTGCTAATAAAGTATGAATATGGGCCAAAGTTTCCCTATTTTAACCTATTGAGGCCATTCACTACAGTGAGGCGAAAATAAATTTGCCTATTTTACCTCACCAGGGCTTATAAAACTATTTTTGTAAGGTCCGTGTTTATAGTTACATGGCACCCAACCCTGGGGGCACATATGGCACACCTTAGGGGTGACTAATATGTAAAAATAAGGTTTTATAAGACTTTGGAATTACTTTTAATTCCAAAGTCGAATTCACATATAACTTTAATTTAAAAGCAGCCAGCAAGGCAGGCCTGCCTTTAAAATTACCCTGGGCACCTCAGCAGTGCACCTATACCTATGCTGGGGTCCCTAAACCTACATGCCTTACTATATACTAGGGACTTATAGGTAGGTTGACATAGCCAATTATAATTTGCCTAATTTGCATACTCATTTTACACGGGGCACAGAGCACAGGCCCTGGGACAGGTTAGCAGTACCCAGGGCACGATCAGAGTCAGGAAAACACCTGCAAAAAGTGAAAAATGGGGACAAAAAGTTAGGGGGCCTCTGCAATCAGCCCTGTTTTATCACAAGCAATTCATGCATTGCGCCACTTTGTAACCCTCTACGCTACATAATGCCTGCGCCCGGCATAATATATGCAAAGGGTGCATTCCCGCATTAGGGGGGCTGAAAAAACGGTGCAAAGAAATCTAAGAGATTTCTTTGAGTCACTTTTTTCAGCACTTTTATCACCTGCTCAGAGCAGGCATTAGAAGGAGGCACCCACATTTTTTTCAATGGGCCTTAAGGGGTTTTGCAGAATTAGTGTCAACGTTTTTGACGGTAGTCCTGCAAAGCTCAGAACTAGCGTCAATAAAGTTCCCTAACTACCGCCATGGTACGCTGTATCTGAGATACAGCTGTATCTGAGATACGGCGCACACATGGTGATGTTAGAGGGGTGCTGAGGGGCTCAAGGAAAGTGGCGCTGCACTGGGTGCAGCGCCACTTTCCATAAATCAGGCCCTTAGTGACTGAAGCCTGTATCCTAGGTCACATGGCTAGGTGTAGCTGGCAGTTGATCTTGGTGTATTACTTCCAAATAGTATCACAAAGGAAGGTCTGGGTGTTGGCAGGATGGGTCATCTCAGACTTGATAGGGGTGGCGGAGTTCTCACTTATCACACTTGCACCTCAAAGGTACTGGCTCAGCTCACACACAAAGGACTTCACACTACACTATTGTGCCTCCAGTCAGACTGGAACAAGGAAAGGAAGGCAAGAAATTCCACGCTCCTCTGGGAAACACCTTATAACTTCTCTCACGTCTCTCACTTCAAAGAAGGCACCAGATATAAATATTGACCCATCTCTTCAGATCACATCTGGACCTGTGGCCAGGAAGAAAGACTGCTAAGTTATGAAGTCTGCCCTGCTGACTTGGTTGCTGACCAAGGACTGCTCTGCTGCTCAAGGCCTGCTGTTGCTGCACAAGAACCTTTCTGCTGCTGTGAGCTGCCCTGCTGAATCTAGCCTGCCTGTGCGGACTCAGAACTCCAGCAAATATCCAATGGTCAGTTGGCTGGCCTCTCTTCAAGTTCCAGGGACATAGCAGTCTTGTTCGACCTTAATGCATCTCCACGTCTCTGTCATGAAATCCTCAGTTTCTCTGGCTCCACCTCTCCAGATTTTAGGGGTTCTTCGAAGTTGGTGACACCCACACAATCTGCAGACTTTGTTATTGAGAGTTTCCTGGAAGCGGAGGGCTCTCAAAATTGTGGCCACTGAGAGTCAAGGTTGCTGCTCTAGTGTTGCGGCTGGAGGAGCTCTAGTGGACAGCTGAGTCATGTAAAGCAGCGCACTTCACTCAGGAGATTTTGAGAGACAGAAGCCTTTCTGGAGAAGTTGTGCATTTATTTTCCTGAGTCAATGGTTGCAGTCATGCAAGTATTCTGAGAGAGAGAGAATTAATTCTTAAGAGTTCCGGTTTCAAGCCATAGAAACCTTTAATTCGTAGAGCATTCCTTTTAGTCATGAGAAAATAGTAAAGAGCAGGAAGAACAGTATTTTCAAGAACATTAGTTTTCTGTCACATTAAAAATAGTGAAGAGCAGTTATTCCTACAGCATTTGTTTAGTCCTGAGAAAACAGTACAGAGCAGGAAAAACACTTGTTTTCTGTCATATGCAAAAGGCGAAGTGATAGACGAGCGCAGTGTAGAGGACGAGGCAGTCTCTTCTTTCATCCCCAACTCTTTTCCCCTTTAAGAATCTTTTGTCTCCAGATAAGAATATAGTTGGGGGCTGAGAACTTTAGAGAGGCATTGGGTTCAAGGCATCATTCTGCTTCTTTGAAGATTTGCAATAGATACCGCTCATGACAGTATCTCAGCACAATGAAATGGAGCCAGTCATCGACTCCAGCCCAGCATGATGCAGCTGGTCCTGAATGCCAATGCCTCTCAGGACTAGTCCCCAACAGCTCTGGTGGCTTCTTTAATGCAGACACAGCCAGACGCCAGACGCCAGCACCGGTCCAGTGCGATGCATCTTGTCCCCTGCTTTGACACATCATAGAAAAAGTCTTCACAAGTCACACCAGACTGAACTCGGTCCTGTATCCAGCCAGCACCCCATCGTCGTCTGCCTGAACTTGTGACTTAAACCCGGTCTATGGCGACTAGATAACCACAGTTGGTACTTTTTTCCTCTTAGTGGTTGATTTTCACAAAACCTTTAAGATTGCATATCTCTGCTTCTACTGTCACACTCTATTTTTCTAAATTGATGTGGGATTTTTCTTGCATTGTGTTTCACTGTATTACTTTAATCCGGCAGTGCTCATGCTGGCGGACAGTGGTAGGGTGGCGCTGCAACCACCTGCACCACCCCAAATGTAGAACGCTCGCTGCCAGCTGTATTTTGACCACAAATATATCCTGGCGGAGCTCTGCTGGTGGGGCGCTGGCGGCGGTAGCAGCGCCCCTTGATGTTCCCAGCCAGACAACCTCCTCGCCGGACAAGGTAAGTCGGTGTCCGACAGGGGAGTGGGGTGAGTGGGTGAGGGGTGTTGTGTGTGTGTGTGTGAGTGTGTGAGTACATGTGTGAATGCGTCTGTGTGTGTTGTGATGTTTGCATGGTTGTATGTGTGTGAGTGAATGCGTGTGAGAATGGTGAAGTGAGTGAGTGTCTGCATGTCAGTGTGAATGTGTGAAAGAATGTTTGTGAGTATGTCTGGCAGTATACATGTTTGAATGCATGTATGGCAGTGTTAGTGAATGGGTGCATGCGTGGTGCATGTGGGTGTCTGTGTGTGTGTATGGGGGAGGGGGTGAGGAGCGTTGTGACTGTAGTGGGGGTGATGTGTGCGTGTGTGGCTGTGGGGGATGGGGGCAGTTGTGTGGTGTGTGTGTGTCTGCGGGTGTGCGCGTGTATGGGTGTGGGGTGTGAGTGAGTGGACCGGAGGGGGGTGGGGGTGTTAGTTTGTGTATCTAGGGGTATGCGTGTATCAGAGGGGGTGGGGGTGAGTTTGAATGTCAGGGGTGGGGGAGTTAGTGTGTGTAGGGGGAGGTGGGTGGGGGATGTCAGATGAGTGTTTTGAGGGTGGAGGAGCCACCTACCAGTGACAGGGAAGAAATTCCCTGTCACCGGTAGGCTGGCTCATAATGCCAGCAGCGGTACTCTGTCGGCCGCCGGGCTGGAGATGGACTTCTCCAGCCCGGCGGCTCATACCGCCATGGCGGTTGGCGGGTTGGCTGCTGCCAACCCACCAGTCTCATAATGTGGTGGTATGTACTGCCAGCCTGTTGGCGGTAATACTGCTACATTACCCTGGATGTCAGAAGACCACCAGGGACATAATGAGGACCTTTATGTTCTCTTTAGCTCCTGTGCTACATCACTAGCAGAGGGCAAGAAATACTACAATCAATAGCTGATGAATTCTCTTTCTCCTCGAACTCAAAGCCTCTTTTCTCTTCCTCAGCTCATTACCCCTGTGCTTCTTTTGGGTTTTCCAATGGCACAAATTCTTGGCACAATGCGTATCTCTCTGGTCAATCTTGTGAGTGCGAAAGCTACAAATTTCTTCTCTTGGAGATTACCAAGCTACACTTCATCAATGTGCCTTTAATTTCCTCTTTTGGTCTATTTTGTCACTTTCTTGTAGATGAGTCAGAAATTTGAGCCTTTTCTCCTTCTATACATTTTCACTCTCCCTATCTCTTTTGCCTCAGTTCAAACCTGTACCTGTATATTCTGTGTCTATATTTCTCTGTTTTTCTGCTTTTTAATCTATAATGCATACTTCTCCCGCTCCTGCATCACTTTGCAGGCGTTTGTTTCAATTCTGTAGTTTTTTTACTTTCATTGTATTACTTTCAAATGGTAAAATAGCTCTTTCAAATCTGTCTTCTCTTGTCTTTGATTATTCGCCAAACCAGAATCTGCATTCAGCCTTACAACTTTTCTTTGGTTCTCATTGCTGTTCTTTCACTGATTCTTGATTGCACTCCTTACTCCATGCATTTAAATTCCCTTCCTTTGTTTGTGTGTGTGTGTGTATGTGCGTCCACTATAATTTTACTTCACATTAGTTGCTTTCACTTGTAAAAAAAAACATTCTTTCTACTACTTCACATTTATAGTTATCCTAATGATACTTGCTCCTGCTTTGCATTTGCAACTTATTGTATGATATTCAATTATATGAAATGGAAAAATATTGAACATCACATCATGTACTGTGCATGTAGCGCACAAATGGCTTTGTTGGAAGTGGTGATATATCATGTATGACAACCAATGGTATCATCTATGACATCTCTGAAGACATTGTGTGATGTTCTCAAGTCAGTTCTCCTGGACCTTTGGGATGCAGGAACATGTGGGCAGCTCAAAAGGTCAAATTAAGGGTGAACAGTCTCATCAAATATTGTCACACAGTAGCAGAGGTGGTATAAAGGGGCAGGCAGCCACTCAAACTACACCAGCACATTTCAAGGGGTACAGATGCATGATGGTCAAGTAACAACATGTTTGTCTTCTTAAAAAAAACATAATGCTATCAGAATTCTGGGTCAATGATGATAATAGATTAATAAATATCCCATAATATCACCAAGGACTGGAGATTTTACCCAGACAGCCCACCAGCCAATCGGATGATTTAAGCTGGGTTTTAGTTTTCTTCTACCAGAGCTAACCATAGAGGGTGTGCACACAATACTTCATCTTTGCTCTCGGCCACAGTCTTTGACAAGGTGATGTTGCCTTGAAAGCCTCTGGTAGAACTATCCATACTGTCCTCATCCAGTGAGGGAAGCACAGAAGGATTATTACCTGTACGATTCAATTAACAGATAGGGGATCAACACCAGACATTAAACAACTGGACCTTAACGGTCTGTGCAGGGAGCGAGAGGAACGACAGCAGCATGCAGGGGGACAGAGGACACAACTATCTCAAGACAAAACCTTGTTAGGGTTTACACATATGCTCGGGGATGGAGGACCCCTTGTCTGTGGTGCTCCAACTCCTTTAGTACACCATACAATGCTACATACACTTCAGGTTTTGGGGGATGTGACCCACCCCACTTACGACAGAAGACACTGATTACCAAGGAGAGCCATAAGGCAGAATTCCAAACAAGGCACTGCTAACAACTGCTAGTCACATCATGGCCTGGGGATAGGCACACTATCCTTTGATGCTGAAAGAAGTTCACCTTTGTGTGACCACCTATCTAATATATCTGATTGCTGTGATGGTGCTTTGAACAAAACGCATTCAATGTACCTGCCAGGTTTCTGTAAACAAAGTATACTGGATACATCTGAAATTTTGAAATCAAGGTGGTAGAGGGCTAGAGCACTAGGAATTATTGGCCCTACAGATACAGTCACATAACTTCAAATCAATAAGGATAAAGCTAGCAACAGCATTATAATATATGTGAAGAAGTGAAATATTAAATGGGTTGTAGAGTAGTCCACCACAAGTATTAACGTTTCTAACTTGTTAGGTCCGGTAAAAGGGTTCTGTAATATAATCTTCAAACCAACTCATGTAGCTGTGGCACAAAGCAGATTTCCTTAATTTAACAAAAATGTGTAATACATTTAGAAGTAAAAAAATAAACAAAAAGTTAAAAACTAAACAAAATAAAAAAACACTCCAATGTATACAACCAGAGAAGACAATAATAAGCAAAATGACACCAAAACAACAAAAATCCAATTAACTGGGGGAAATCGCACATTTACCCTCTGATGGCAAATACACACCAGTTGAGCCCGGATTAACCCCTACGGTGGTGACACAAGCCTTTGGTACTTAGGTATTCAGATCCTGAGACAGAGGAAAACTCAAACGTGCAAATTACGGGACAGCACTAGAAAGTATCCAGTCCAGTATCACTCTCTGGATCTCCCTACCTTTATCATAGGCAGGCCGAATCTCCCTAATAAAATTGGTCATACTTCCTAAATTACTTTACTTATTCTTAAACATTCCATTCTCACCGAGCAGACACTATTTCCAATTGATAAAAATGCAGCTGATTGATTGGCATGGGCTGGTAAGCAGCAGTAACTAAAATGGGAAATTCTGAATGAGCCATTTGCCCAAAGGGGCTTCAACACACCTGATCTGGAACTCTACTCTATTTGCACACAGGCGCACATCGCGCACTACTGGTACCATCCACCTCCGTACATGCCGCATCTGGCTGTTGAACAGGGATACATGGCTCTGACTCCCTCCTCTGCTTATTTGGGATCTGGAATTGGGAGTTACCTCCCCCCAGGAATCCATGGTGGAATGCACACAGACGGCTTCGCTTTAGTTAGTCAACTGGGTGGGTAAACGGTTGATATATTCACCGGACATACCTCTACATCACCAGTATGCGGTCTCCGTTATGTATGAAGCTGTGGGTAGAAAACTGCTGACAAGATTTAGCATACAATCGTGGGGTGATCTATATAAAGAGGGTTGATTCCAGGATCACGAAACACTCCAGACAGACATGCTGAGGATGCCACTAGATGGGTTCTTGTTTATCCACCTCAGACAGAGCATTAAACCCATCACACCGGATTTCCCACTAGAACCGCCCATGGTACAAACTTTTCACACACTGTTACAATTAGACAGTCTGGGACATTTAGTATCAACACTATACCAAGCCATGCAGCAAGAACATCCGACGGAGTGTGGTGGGGCGAGGGAGGGATGGGAGAGGAAATTACAAGTACCACTCATGGACAAACAATGGGTATATTGCTGCCAACAAACTGACAGGATCACCTCGAGTAGCAGGTTGAGAATCATACACTACAAATTTCTACACAGACTATACTACACACCAATGCATCTCCATAAGTACGGCGTCTGGTCGGACGACAGCTGCACACAGTGTGGCACAGAGCACACAGGCTTTCTGTATTTTGCTTGGGCTTGTCCTCAGGTGTTACACTTCTGGGAGAAGGTTGAAACTGCCCTATCCCTTATGATATCGGCACCGCTCACACTAACCCCGCAGATGGCTCTGTTAGGATATACAGAGGAGATTGCAGCAGAATATGCAGACCTTAGTCTCTTGCTAGCAAAAAGGAGAGTGTCATGTAGGTGGGAAAGGGGACATGCGCCAAAAATCAAAGACTGGATACATGATTTAATATATTGTAAAGATCTACTGGAGATACATGTGGAGTTGTTGCCCCCAAGCTCACGACTAAGCGGATATTTGGTGTCTGCTAGACTCGTACTTGCTCCAACACCTGATTTACATGCAGACTATAACCACCTAAGCTGGCAACCCCAATGCTAACTATGAAGTTGGAGGAATGCTGTTGAATACACCTAAGTACTTGTGGACCGGTTGCACAGGTTTGACTGAGGGGAGAAGAGCCAGGTGAAGACCAAATAGGGAAGCGGAGAGGCAAACATCATAAATATGCTGATACATGAATAAATTGTTGTAATAGTTAGCTGTAACAGTGGCAGTGAGACCATTCATCATTGATACTGACACTCATCTACTATTGTTATGTGCAAATAGATTCACAATGATATATTATGTGGCATATCTGATGTTAAAACTTAAGTTTGCAATAAAATAAAAAATAAAAAAAAATAAAAAAAAATCCAATAAGAGGAACTGGGGACAAGATTTTTTAAAGATTGAATTGAAAATAATACATAAAAGCAAAAAGCACCCATGGAAGTCAATGGTTGTGGTAGACCAAGACCTAGGCATGATCTGAGGTTAACCACTATGTAGTGCGGGTTGGATACACCTAGTATATTTGCCCCCTCTAGGGCCTCGAAGTAGAACTGTTCAAAAAAGGTTCTGAGTCCCAATCTGAAAAGGGCCTTTGTCATTTTTTTGAGGATAACTCTTTTCCACATGGGAGAAACCTGAAATTCAATCTGACGCAGTGGAGCAGCCAGACCCATACTCTTCATGGTCAGTGCCCTTGACGATCAGACGCAAAGAGTTTTGAACAACGCCTCAAACTTCGTTTGGTGTCCAAACAACCACAGAAGACCTTTGAAAACCCAGCAAGACCTCAGGGGAATACTTAGAGACTTTGAGGGTTTCAGGCAAAGGGCAACAGCAAAGTGATGTTCAGCTCTAGGTGCCACTGATCAGCTTAGTTTCTTGACAGGAATGTCCTCTTCAGCTTTGTTTTGTTCCTGAAACCACTGAGGAGATCAGCCTTATAATCCTTGGAGATCTTTCTTCCCTTAAATTCCAAGTGAAAAGGGTTTTTTCTTCTCCAGATCCTTCTCACAAGCCACTGAAACCAAGTTTGGCAGGTTCAGTCCACCAGGTATCCTTTTGAATGTTCAGCAGTGTATTGAGGAAGTCTAGGAGAGGATCTAGATAGGGGATACATAAGAATTGCCCTTGCATTCTGCCTGCTCCCTTTGAAGGGTGCAAAACTTATAAATGTTCTTTCAGACAGACCTGTCATGCAGGTTTTGTGGTGTCAGCAAGAGGGGCACATCTGTCAGGCGCCAGACGTGAGCAGCGCTCTGATGGCCCGTTTCTCTTGAGAGGATGGCGCGTGTAGCCCTTTTAGGCAGTATGCTGCAACCTTGAACGACTGTTCATCATTCAGGGATTCATGCTCACTTCCGCTTACATGATTCCTGGCATCCTGCGTCCTCTGTTCCCTGCAGTGCCGCAGGCTCTCTCTAAGCAGTTCCCTTCTTGCTCTGTTCTTCATCCTCATCCCAGCCCTCAGATTCCTAATGGTCTTCTCATCATGTGGCGGGTCTGCTGTCATTCATGGTTATCACATCTTGAAAGAAAGAAGATAAACAAACATTGAAAAGCCGTCACTTTGCCTTTAAGGCGGTAACACGTTTATCACTCTAGTATAATTATTGTTGATACATATCTGGTGTGGTTCTTGTGAAATGAAGTCCTGATTCCTGGGAGTCCCTAAAAAGCAAAAGGGAGTAGTCATGAACAAGACAATCATGGCTGAACATTAATTTGATGTATTTCATTTCCTTAATGAACCTGACATTTAAGGTTCAGTTATAATTGTTTGTTAAACTTCCTGACTCAACTTCCTGTTCCTTGTTCTGTTCCCTGGAAGTTTTCTCTCCACTTGCATCAATGTATATGAGGTAAATGTAAATGGGTTAGGCCTATAAATATTCTGCATGAACAATCCAGACATTTTTGTAGAGGCATTTACATTGAAGCTACTGTATTTGTTGATGCAGTCATCAGGAGCCAGACTTTTTCACAACAATCTAACAGAAGGGAGGAAGGGACATTAGGTAATCCAAAAAATACATTGCATGTTATTAGGTGCTCACTTAATATTTAATTAGGCACCAGTTCTGTTGCTAACCTTTTTAGAAGCTGAGAAGGATGGGGCAGTTTAGAAGTTAATGGCTGTCTGGTCTCCATCAGCTCATCCCTTCTTCCCGTTAGGCCAGGATGGATCATTGTTATCTGATCCGCCTGGCCTGCAGGGAAGTTAGGAACTTTCTGCCCATCCATTTCACTCCTGCAAAAAAGGTAGGATCTTGTCAACATCCTCCACCTTCCATGTTCTATTGAGCTCAGCTGAGTCATCTCTGTCTGTTCAGTTCAGCCTATTCTGTGCTCCTGGGAGAAAATTCACACTTCTTGCAAAACTCTTCCCAGGCTCAGGTCAGACTGGAAGTTGGCAGAGGCAGAGGCTAATGCTAGTTCTCCTTCTGACAGTTAAAATAGGTAAAGGGTCACTTTCTCAAAGTTACATTTCCTTAATATTTACTAAAACCTGACATAGTCATTGATTTGCATTTTTATTAACAATAAAAATTGTAGTTTAAATATTTTCCAGCTGATCCCATTCCCCAGATAAAGTATTACTACTTTAATTTGTACTCTGGTTTTCTACATAGGACAGGTATGTCTGAGACAATGAAAATAGCATTTAGGACCCTGTCACTGTAGGGACATGGTAATATTATTTTAAATCTTTTCACACCTTTAAATACCATACACCTTACCTTGTGGACCTTAACTTTTTCGTAAGATCACGGCAGGCAACAGTTTATTACATGCCTCCAATGGACATCCAGAGAGCTTGAAATGGAGTATTCCTTATGGAGAATTGCTAAGAGCTAAAAGAGTAAGCAGTACTGATGTAGCCTTTGAAATTGAACAAAGAGAGATGATATGCCATTAAAATACTCACTATAGCAATTTACATGTGCCTGGGACTTTCGTTTCACTTGGCAGGATATGGATCGCTTAGAGTGAGAAGAATTTGATTGCAATATATATATATATATGTTCACAGAAAAAAACAGATTAAGTAGACATTGCAGTTAGATGAAAACATCAGTTAAAACATACTGGGCCAAATTTACAAAAAAAGTGGCGTTGCGCGGTGCTGTGTCAAAATTTGCAGTGCTGTGCAGCGTCACTTTAGAAGCGCAGGGATGTGCCTTATTTACACACATACAGCACACCCCTTTGTTTCCCCCTGTGCCGGCGCTAAATGTAGCTGTCTGCACCAACGCAGGCATCCTTGCACCACAGTGCAAGGGTGTCTGCGTTGAGGGGAATGATTGTTTATGTGCAGGAAGGTGTCCCTTCCTGCACATTAACAATCTACAATGGTGATTTAGCACTTGTACCACATTGTCATTTTTGAATAATTGTTTATGTGCAGGGATGGACAACTTCCTGCACATAAACAACCATTCATGGCCTCATGCAGAATGCAGCACACATGGAAAAAAATAATTGAGGCGGAATACAAATATTCCTCCTTGTTGTACCATGATAACGCCACCCCTGGGGTGGCGTTAGATTTTGGCGCTGCCTCAGGTTTACACAATCTCGTAAATCTGTGGCAGCGTCAAAATGCAATGGGTGTTGCCGTGGAATGTCCACAACAACACCCATTGCGCAACACTTCCACGCACATTGCATGTGAAGGGGCCGTATTTACAAGGTAGCTTCAAGCCACAAAAAGTGGCTTAGTGCTGCCTTGGAAATACAGTGCAGTGTAGAACACCACCCGAGCACCACAAAAAGTAATGTTCCAGTGGCGCTTGGGGCTTGTAAATATGCCCCACTGTTTTATAGTAATAAAACGAAACTAGAATTCACACCCCTGCAGACAGATATGAAGAATGGCATTATAGCTCTGTTTAGGTTTCTCTATTTTTTTTTTTATTCTATTTCCTAACTATAACGTCCCTGTTCCTGTTTTTTTTCCATGAATTTCTATGGGTATTTGTCAGGAAAACAATTTCCAGCATTGTTAAGTTCTTCCCTCAGCAAAAACGATTCCCCTTTTCCTTGGACCCACGTTGGTTGCAGAGGGGTCTTCACTCCCGGTGGCTCTTGTGGAGGCTGTTCTTACAACTAGCTTCTTCAAGTTTAACTGCCACTCAAGATGGTGGCCACAAATCCTTGTGAGGTCCGCGCTCTAGTGTTTCTACCTTAGTCTTGTGCTGAAGCTTTCCTCCAGCTATTTCTCTCTGGGAGCTGTGCACTTCAACTGTCATCCTGAGGAGAATGAGCAGTGTTCCTGAGGTGCTTTGTTTCATAGAGAATTCTTCCAGTTCTGGGTAATTAATTATTTTTCTTGTTACGGTGCACACCAGCTACTTTTTCCCTTTTGAAGAAGCTGAATTTGTTCCTTCTTTCAACAACAGGCTATCGCCTTTCAGAGGAGAATTCGTTTTGGCTAAACAGAACTTAAAGCAACTGCAGTAAGGAATCTTTTTGTATGATTTCCAGACTTGCCAATCTATATATGTACATATATATTCAAGAACTCTTTGCTTTGCAGACTTGTCAGTCTTAGAGACAAACCTCAGTGCTCAGACTAATTCCTGGAGACTGTTATTGAGAAAACTGAACCTTGAGAAGGAGTTTTCGTTTCCTGTAAAAGACATTAGTAGTTTCTATTTTTGTGAACTTTTGAACTGTTCTCCAGAGAACCTTGGAAACCTCTGAGTCCTGGAGAATAGAAGATATTAAGTTAGTTCTCTCAGAGAGAGGCTAGTCTCTCAAAAGAACCAGGTTAGGAGAACGATAGAATTGGGTGAATGTGAATGGCTGAACAGTTGAATGCGCAGTAGAAATGTACTTACCAATGCTCTTATCACCCGACTGCAGGTCCTTCCTTTAAAGAAATCCCAATGAGAAGAAAGGTGCAGGTTTTCAGAGACACACACTGAATATCCTATCTTCAAGTGGGAAACACAGACTGGAACTGGATCTGGAGGCAGTCTCTCTTTTTCTATTCCCTTTCCCCTTTCCCCCTAGTGGATGCAGGGTTCAGATACTCAGTTAAAGTCTGAGCACGCATCTGTTGGAGGGAGTTGGGTAAAAGGCGTCTGCTCCTGTGGAAGTTTGATTTAAAGGGTAAACTCCTGACAAATTGAAGTGCCTAAAAATACTTATTACCACCTGGGTAGAATGGCTGAAGGTTTAGATTTTAACACCTTGGCGGCACTTATGTATGGAATGCAGAAACAGTTAACCATTACCCTAGATGAAAACAAAAACGTGAGAGAGGAAATAAAAAGATCTCATGTTGAGACCCAACAGCTCATGGACAAATTAAATACCTTCACTTCTGGGAATACCGCAGGGACTAGTGGGGTTTCAGGTAAAACCTTCCCTACCTCTACCTCAGAAATATCCACTCAAGTCATTCATTCTGTCTCCCCGATCATTCCCCTGGCCCCACCTGAACGTTTTAGTGGAGATCCTTAAAAGGCGCAGATATTTTTAACCCAGTGCTTCTTACACTTCCTTTGTCGTCCCGTTATTTTTAAAGAGGATCACTCAAAAACAGTGTTCATTTTGTCTTATTTGAGTGGAGATGCGGCTTCATGGTCCGTGTCTTTGGTGTCACGAAATTACTCTTTATTATACGATTTTGAAGTCTTTAAAACCGAATTCCTTTGAATCTTTGACCGCAGACCAATTTCCCAAGCCACAGATAATAAATTACTAAACTTAAAACAAGGTATTAGGGATTTGATCTCTTATCTGGCCCAATTTAACAAATTAATTGTGGAGATTGGTTGGCCTGACAGCAAAAGGGCTGTGTTTTTTTACTGAGGTTTACGAGAAGAACTAAAAGATGCGCTAGCCCAAATTCCAGATTGACCTACTGATGTGTCAAAATTAATTGATCTAGTTTTCCAGATTGATCAGCGTCTGTTTGAAAGGAAAGCTGAACGCAAGAGAGAATTTAGTTCTATCCTACCATGTTTCGATAGGAGTAAAGTGGAAGGTATCAAGACCTCCGAGACACACTCTTCGGAAGAGCCAATGCAAATCGGCAGTTTTAGAGGTCCCCTGTCTAAAGAGGAAAAGACAAGCGAAGATCTAAGAACCTATGTTTCTATTGTGGGTTGTCTGGGCATTTTGTAAGAGAATTCCCAAAGAAGTCTAAACAAGATAATTCAGGAAAAGAGAAAACTCATTCTACCAAGAGAGTAGCTCAGGTTGACTTACAACACCAACCAGGCCCTGAATCCCAATTAGTGGCAAACACTTTACAGTCTGCTTCCCCTCATCTTACCATCTCTTTTGACCTCATCTTCAGAGAAAAGAAGCTGCAGGATGATTGACTCAGGAGCTACAGGACATTTCTGCAACATCCAGTATGCCACAAAAATGGGAATACATTTTGTGAAAAAGAGAATAGCAGAGTCTGTTCGTGCAGTGGATGGAACAAACTTGTCTTCAGGTCCCATAACAGATGAAACCGAACCTACAGTTCTGAAAGATCATCTAGGACACCAAGAAAAGATATCTTTCAATCTCATAAATTCTCCTCAATTTCAGCTGATCTTGGGCTTACCGTGGCTTATGGAGCACAACCCTGAAATTAATTGGGAAAAGAGGACTGTCCAATTAAATTCAAGTTACTGTCGGAAGCATTGTTATGGTCCTCAAGTGATAAATAGTGCACTATCTCCAGCTCAAGTTTAAGCTACTAAATCCAATGTGGTTTGTGCTCTGGAAAAGGTTGTCATTCCCCCAGCATATAAAGAATTGTCTGCAGTGTTTGACCAAGCAGAGGCAGAGAAGCTACCTCAACACAGATCTTATGATTGCAGGATCGAACTTGAGCCAGGTGTCAATATACCTTGCACTAGAATCTGTGCCCTTACTGAAAAGGAGAATAAGTTCCTAAAAGAATATTTGGAACAAATATTTGGCAAACCATTTTATTCGTCCCTCTCAATCTCCAGTCTTCCCCCCCTTTTTTCGTCCCAAAGAAGAAGAATGAAGAGTTAAGAAATTGTATTGATTATAGAGCATTAAATCAAATTACAGTGAAGAATCGATATTCCCTGCACTTGATTTCAGTACTGCTAGAACAGGTAAAAGACGCAAAAATCAACACCAAACTAGATCTTCGCGGAGCGTACCATTTAATTCGAGTTGCTAAGGGAGACGAATAATAACTGCCTTCCCCACCCGGTTTCGTCTATACGAGTACCAAGTGATGCCTTACGGGCTATGTAACGTGCCGGCTGCTTTCCAGCACTTTGTGAATGATGTTCTGAGAGAGTTTTTAGATTAATTTGTAGTAGTCCACATTGATGTTATTTTAATCTTCTCCCATAATTTGCGAGACCGTGTAGATCACGTGAGAGCTGTTCTAAAGAAATTGTTGGAAAATAACCTATATGTGAAGTTGGAAAAGTGTGCCTTTCATGCGAAGGAAGTAGAATTCTTGGGATTCATCTTATCAGAAAATTGAGTTTCCATGGATCCTGCTGAAATTCTAACAATCCTGGATTGGCCTTCTCCTAAAACGGTGAAGGAGGTGCAAAGTTTTATTGGCTTTGCCAATTTCTACCGCCGATTCATAAAAGAGTTTTCTAAAAAGGTGGTCACCATTACAAAACTTTTGAGAAAAGGAGTAACCTTCCATTGGTCAATTGATGCTGAAGAATCCTTTGAGTTCCTAAAAGAGCCTTTATGACAGCCCCGATCCTTCTCCATTCTAACCCTGAAGAGCTATTTTTGTGGAAGCTGACGCCTCCGACCAAGCGTTTGGTGGTGTATTGTCTCAGAGGCACAAGGAAACAGGTCAACTTCACCCAGTGGCATTTCGATCCAGGAAATTAACTCCTTCTGAAAGAAATTATCCAATTGCTGACAAAGAGCTATTGGCAGTGAAGAATGCCTTTCAGGAAAGGCGGCATTATTTATTAGGGGCTCATCATGTAGTCACTGTGTTCACCAATCATAAACATTTTCAGCTTTTAAAGTCTGCTAGGACGTTAACTCCAAGGCAATTGAGATGGCGCTTGTACTTTACAGATTTTAATTTTACCATTACCTATCAACCTGGTTCTGCCAATGGCAAGGCAGATGCGTTATCAAGAATGAATAATATACCTGGAGCCGGAGAAGCTGAAAAGATTTCAGTTTGTCCAGCAGACAAGTTTGTTTGTACCTTACAATTTTCCGAAATAAAAAGGTAGGTTCGAGAATCCATGCCTGACCAAAAAATTTCAGATTGGGCCAATAAAAAAGAAGGAAGAAGGGTTTTAGAAAATCTTCCTTTTGTTGAAAATGCTTTATATTTGCCAACTTGTGAGTTGCAAGAAATAGCGATACAAGCGTGTTATGGTGATCCTTGAGCTGGCCATAAAGGAATTTTGAAGACTGCAGAATTAATTAAGAAGTATTTCTGGTGGCCTGCCATGATCTCTCAAATAAGACAATACCTTCAAACCTGTGATAAATGCATTCGGGGAAGGACAACACGATTAGCTCCTGAAGGTGAGCTTCAGCCTCTTCCCATTGCACCATATCCCTGGCACACCATTACTATGGATTTCATTGTAGATTTACCTTCAAGTCAAGGTTTTGACACAATCCTACTTTTTGAAGACACCTTTTCTAAAATGAGTCATTTCATCCCTCTGAAGAAGGTTCCTAGAGCCTCTCAGTTAGCACAGTTATTTTCACAGCACATAGTGAGAGCTCATGCCATTCCGGTGGTTGTAATCTCAGATCGAGGTCCCCAATTTGTTTCCCAATTCTGGAGGGCCTTTATGAAACAATTTGGAATAGACTCACGTTATTCTCCCAATTATCATCCTGAAATGAATGGACAGACAGAAAAATTTAACCAGGAGATAAAGCAATACCTACGCTTATATCTCCTGGACCAAGATAATGATTGGCCAGATTTAATTTGGACAGCAGAATTTGCGTACAGCAATACTATTCATGTCTCCACTGGTTATTCTCCTTTCTAGCTGAACTCTGGTAGGCACCCAAACATTATCTCAGGAAGGTCGGGAAGGTCAGTCCCAGCTGAAAATGAATTCAGTAAGAAAATTCAAAAGACCTACTAATCCGCTAGAGAATACTTGACCAAGGTGAAGGTTTCTTACAAGAAACAAGCTGACAAAAAGAGGAGAGGCAACTCTGGTTATTGCGAGGGTGAGAAGGTCTGGCTATCCACTCAACATTTACATTTAAGAGGGAACAAAAAATTCCAGCCTAGATGTGTAGGACCCTTTAAAATGAAGAAACTTGTAAATCCAGCAACAGTCAAACTCGCCTTGCCCTCTTAGATTAAGGTGTATCCAGTATTACATGTTTTGCTACTCAAAAGAAGCCCTCCCAATGTTAGGACAACTACCCCTCCAGATCCTATCCAATTAGATTGACATTTAGAATATGAAGTGAATAGAATTTTAGGCTCAAAGTTTAAAAAAGGAACTTTATATTACCTCATTGATTGGAAAGGTTTTGATCCAAAAGAAAGGTCCTGGGAAACCTTCCAAAATATGCATGCTTCTAGGTTGATAAAGCAATTTCACGACACTTTCCCCAACAAACCTTCTGTGGGAGGGAGTTAATTGGAGGGTGTACTGTCAGGAAAACTATTGCCAGCATTGTTAAGTTCTTCCCTCAGCAAAAACAATCCCCCTTTTCCTTGTACCCACATTGTTTGCAGCGGCGTCCTCACTCCCAGAGGCTCTTGTGGAGGCTGTTCTTAGAACTAGCTTCTTCAAGTTTAACTACCACTCAAGATGGTGGCTGCAAATCCTTGTGAGTTCAGCGTTCTAGTGTGTCTACCTTAGTCTCGTGCTGAAGCTTTCCTCCACCTGTTTCTCTCTGGGATCCCTGCACTTCAACTGTCATCCTGAGGAGAATGAGCAGTGTTCCTGAGATGCTTCGTTTCATAGAGAATTCTTCCAGTTTTGAGGAAATAATTAGCTACTTTTTCCCTTCTGAAGAAGCTGAATTGTTTCCTTCTTCCAACAACTGGCTATAGGCTTTCTGAGGAGAATTTGTTTTGGCTAAACAGACTTCCAGCAACTGCAGTAAGGAATCCTTTTGTATGATTTCCAGACTTGCCAATATATATATGTACATATATATTCAAGAACTCTTTGCTGTGCTGCTTGTCAGTCTTAGAGACAAACCTCAGTGCTCAGACTAATTCCTAGAGACTGTTATTGAGAAAACTGAACCTTGAGAAGGAGTGTTCGTTTCCTGCAAAAGACATTAGTAGTTTGTATTTTTGTGAACTTTTGAACTGTTCTCCAGAGAACCTTGGAAACCTCTGACTCCTGGAGAAAAGAAGATATTAAGTTAATATTGTTCTCTTAGAGAGAGGCTAGTTTCTCAAAAGATCCAGGTTAGGAGAACGATAGAATTGGGTGAATGTGAATGGCTGAACAGTTGAATGCGCAGTAGGAATGTACTTATCTATGCTCTTCTCACCCAACTGTAGGTCCTTCCTTTAAAGAAATCCCAATAAGAAGAAAGGTGAATATCCTATCATTAAGTGGGAAAAACAGACCTGAACTGGATCTAGAGGCATTCTCCTTTCGCCCTAGTGGATGCAGGGTTCAGATAATCAGTTAAGGTCTGAGCACGCATCTGTTGGAGGGAGTTGGGTAAAAGCCATCTGCTCCTGTGGAAGTTTGATTTAATGGGTAATCTTCTGACAGTATTTTAACATTAAGTCCTATTTATTTACTTCGTGTTAATCCAACCACTGCTGCGCACAGGTTTTAGCGGCCAGTCCCTGAAGCCTCCTCCCTATAAGCACTGAATTCTTCACCACCCACTGCCTCTGGCCATGCATGCCGGGTTAGCCACAGTGCCTGGTCCGTGGCCAGGCCCTGCCGCCATCCTCCCCAAAGGCCTCACTCCCTGCCTGATTTGGACCATAGGTCTCCCATCCCTGGGGCCCAGCCAATTATTGAAAGAGGGGACCCCATCCCCCCAGGCCTGCCCAATTATTTTGAGGGAGAGGGGGACCACAATGTTCCACCTCCTGGGGAGGAGTTTGGACTCAGGGACCCCATCCCAGGAGCCCCACTAATTATTATGGGGGGGCAGGCGGATCCCTTCCTGGGCTAATTTTAGCCCAGGAGACCCCATTCGAAGGTTGGATCCGCATCAAGGAGATGTGTAGCATAGATAGCATTGATGGCATCTGGTAGAAATCCCTCTGATAACCTTGTCTGTGTGAGATGTATTTATACAGCTCTTGTAGGACCCCTGACGTAGGTCTGTTTCCAAACAAAAGATAAAAAGGCATGCTTGGGGCGGCAAGTGTATAAACACTTCCCTCCAAAAGTACATTATGTTTCTGTCACACGTATATCACTTGTCTTTGACGCTGGTAGTGACGCCTTCACAAAGTAGCACAGATAACATGAAATCAAAACATCTTCCTAACTATAAACATAGCCGCCATCTTCAAAGAAATAATTAAACAAATGCGCTAAAACAGAGCAGGCTAAGTAGGTTAAAAGTCACTAGGTGACAGGGCAAAGGTCTGCAAGCCAGAAGGCTAAGCGAACTCCTGATTCCCATTAAAACTAAATAGGATCCACCAAACCCCCCCCATTGCTGGAACAAGTATGACACCATAATGATGACACCAGAGAAGGTGCATGAACCCGAGCTAAAATGGTCTGAGCTAAAATAAGCTAAATTCTTATTAATTTTTTTTTAAATCTACTTAAAAACTAGTTAAAAATAGCTAAAACATACAAAGAGATAAAGGGGGTCATTCCGACCCCGGCGGAGACCGCCAGAAGACCGCACCGCGGTCAAATGACCGCGGCGGTCATTCTGACTTTCCCGCTGGGCGGGCGGGTGACCGCCAAAAGGCTGCCCGCCCGCCCAGCGGGAAAGCCCCAGCAACGATGAAGCCGGCTCCGAATGGAGCCGGCGGAGTTGCTGTTGTGCGACGGGTGCAGTGGCACCCGTCGCGATTTTCAGTTTCTGCTTAGCAGACACTGAAAATCCTAATGGGGCCCTGTTAGGGAGCCCCTGCAGTGCCCATGCCAGTGGCATGGGCACTGCAGGGGCCCCCAGGGGCCCCACGACACCCGTTCCCGCCATCCTGTTCCTGGCAGTAAAAACCGCCAGGAACAGGGTGGCGGGAAGGGGGTCAGAATCCCCATGGCGGCGCTGCTTGCAGCGCCGCCGTGGAGGATTCACTGGGGCAGGGGAAAACCGGCGGGAAACCGCTGGTTCCCCTTTTCTGACCGCGGCTTTAACTCCGCGGTCAGAATTGCCCCGGAAGCACCGCCAGCCTGTTGGCGGTGCTTCCTCTGCCCTCTGCCCTGGCGGTTACAAACCGCCAGGGTCAGAATGAGGGCCAAAATGTCGACCATGACAAGCACAGCATGCCAAAGTTAAAGTCAAAAGGCAATTTTGGCATAACTTTGAAACTTTTGGAATAAAGCAATGGTCACATTTGTTTACCAGTAATCATCTTCTTGGAGAATGTCTCCGAAGTCATCGAAAGGAAGGGCATCCGAGCATGAATCCACATCGTCAAATGTCAGATCCATTACAGGATTGGCAAACAGATCCACGGAGCAGTAGTGTGCAGTAGCCTCAAGTGCAGGATCACTCACGAGGGCAGCAGTATCCAAAGTGCCTGAACAAGCCAGATAGTCCATCAAGGGTGGCTTATAAGTGGCCTCACGAAGAAGCCTCAGTCTCATGGGGCACGACTGTGAATTATCCCTCATCTGGAACATTAGCAGCTCTTGGTCCGCAGGAGGCACTGGCGGAACAGCAAGGCACACTGAAGGTAGATGCTCGAAGAGGCACCAGGTGCAATGAAAGACTGGTTGTACGTACCACAGCACTGGCCAGAATGATATTGGCCAATTGCGCTCAAATTCTTCCAGCAAAAGAGCACCAAAGACCTGCACCATGCAACCATGGCACAGCTGGGCTGGTGGTAGTAGCTCCATCACACCGCTTAGCTGGGAAGGCACAACCACTGCATATCAGGAACAGCAGCAGCAGTATTCTGCCAATTAATGTCAAAGTTACCGGAAAGCCGCCAAACACGCTTGAAAAGAGTGAATGGGTGACTGAAGGAATGATTCTGAAGACAGTCTGGAAGATGGAAACTAATCTGGACCCGACAGCTTTAAAGAAGTGCACAATCATAGTACTTGAAGATTGAATATTCTCGATACCAGCTGTCCAAAGTGCTTTGCAAAGTTAGTTATTTAATAGGGATTCTATCTCGGCTGATGATCTTGCTACCTGGAGAGCATACGTCTCCTGGTCTCATACCGCAACAGCTTTGTACATTCAGGACCACATAACTTCCATTTGAAAGTATATGAAATGCTGGACGAATCAAAGTGACAGGAGTACCCTTTAAAAAAACAGGCCAAGTTTGTGACCCCTGTATTGCAAAGGCCATAAAGGGACACCTGTTTGCAAATCATTGAAGGGCTAACAGTAGTCTCAGGAAGCCCTCTGTTTCGGCGTTCAGACATTTGAACTCCAAAGGCAACTTCCACTCTTTTTTATTATAGCTATCTTCCAACACTGATATCTGCCCACAGCAGAATGTTTCAACCATTTTGTGAAATGAAAGGTGGAAATTGTAAGATTTATATACTGTTGAAGGACTTTCTGCAACTGTGGAAGGCAGCTTTTCTAACTTTTATACATTAAGCTTGGTGTAAGTTGCTTCCTTTTTAGCCATTATCTGTTGTTCCATGGATAAATTGAAAGCAACAAACAAGCCATTTCTGTTAATGTACACTATGATATTAAGGGACAGTGTATTCATGCCATTATCGACAACCAAATTTTCCTTATCTATCTGCCTTAAACGTGCAGCCGCTTCCATCTGAGAAAGCTACCAGTTCTCATTGTACATGGCATACAGGAATCGTTTAGAGAGTGGCTTTCTTGGATCTAACAAGAAATCTTGCAAGTCTGTTTCCTCAGATAGCATATTAAGATGTTCTTTAACTGCTGCTAGGGTGTTAGTCTGTAACCATTGTGGCACAGTTTACCTACACTGTACTATACCCGAGTGTTGACCCGAGACAAAGCTAGAGTCCGGCTAATCTTGAAACCCCTTGAGGAATTTACAAAACGTGCCTGACACCCATTTGTGTCTATTGGACAAAATAAGCACCTACCGGGATTGGAAAGTGAAGAATTATAGGTCCCATCCCGAACCTTAGAATTAGTCACTTCCTTAGTGACATTTAGGAAGTATTGCTAATCACTAAATTTGGCTGGTGTGGGGATGCAAGGCACATTGAGTACCCTTTATTTTTGCTAACCCTAAGCAGGATGTCTGTTGAATTATATCATTTAAAAAGATTTGGACAGGAATAAGGCATGCTCGGAACAAATCTTCCCTACCCTGAATTTTCCAATCTTGTGTTACCCATACACGTTTTACATCAATAGTGTTCCTCCAATATTCGTATCCTTCAACTGCAAATTGAGAAACAAAGGAATCCGAATAGATCAATTTAGTGTCAGTTAGCAAAATCTTTCTTATTTTTGAAAGTGGTAAATTCAAGTAATATGACTCTGCATGTAAACTGTCATGCCCAAAAAAAAATGCAAATTTGTCCGTGTACTTTTTAGTACTCCCCACTAGAGTTGTAGAACAGTGTTCCCACTGTGTGCATTTGAATACTGATCTGTGTCTAGTTGCTCCGTGCAGGTAGTAATATACTCAATGATTATAACAGAACATTTACCCATAATTATTTGTGTTAGTGTACACATCATCCCTTTCAAATACAGTATAATGTTTCAGCTCAGCAAGCATTGAAACAACTGTTTGAATATCTCAGTCTTCAGAAAAAAAAACCAGTGTAATTACATCAGTCACTGAAATTTTAAACACACATGGGATTTGTATAACCTCAGTAGGCCCTTATATATCAAATGGAACTTTGTCCCAAACAATCCCATTTGGAATTGGTACTGCTGAAATGTTCACAAGGGACAAGTTTCTTCGAACCTTATGTGAGGAAAGATAGGGAGTTAGAACTTCATCCACTGGCTCGACAGAAGACCGTTCAGGAAGATAATGGCCATTTATAAGGAGAAAGAAAACAGTCACAAAGCCAATCCATAATAGAAAAGCTAGCAATGTCGGAGATATCCACAGATAATTCCATGCATAAACTAAATAATTATTTTTAAACCACATGTAGAGCTTACGTGCCTTTGAAACAGTTTCAGTTGTAGGTGTAGATGAAGTTGAAGAGAAGTCATCAAGGTCGATAAAGTAACCAGAAGCAGCCTCTGCAAGCACAGGAGCCGGTGCATTACTGGTGGATGGATCCACTTCACGTGGAGGTTCATAGTAGATGGTGTCGTCAGTTTGAGCCGAATTGGAGTAGAAGATAGCCAGTTCTTGGACAGTTCTTGTCGGTGAGGTGGTGACAGGAATTAGCTGAAGTTAATTTTCCACCCTCCTCACGCTCGAGGAGGCATTTGTAAAAGTGTTGTACATGCTGATAAATTCAGAAGTGTTGCTGCTTCGTTGTTCGAGAGGTATATCCTGTTGGATATTGAGAGGGAACTGGGGACTACCCAAGGGACCTCTGGGTCTACTGTGCAGGACTGTGTGTATTACCAGGATTGGGATTGGTGCTCTGAAGGATGGGTCAAATTCCTTCTTCACAGCAATCTTCTCACAAACCAGATCCCTGACTTTAGGAATCCAGCCTGCAGAAGTTGTTGGCAAATCCCTTATTCCTAAAGTGGCAGCACTTGTGGATGAATTATCATCACAAAATTGCTGAAGCTCCTGTAAGACAGTGAGACATTCATTTATGTCAAAAGGTGTATCTGCTGCCTCCAAACCAGGGCCATCTAGATCTGGGACATACATAGGTATACTAAAGAGGAGTAAGGAGTGCGTCCTCCCAAGGACCTTCTTGGTAGATTATTCAGTGCTGTCTGGACCCCATATAAGTGATGAAGCCAACTGTGGCCTCAACCGAATACTCTAGCTGTTAAGGACTGCTTTGGATCTTGATTCCTCCTCTCCACAACCAAATTACCCTCGGGATGGTAGGGTGAGGAGTAATGGAGTTCAACACCCTGAGTCCTCATGGTGTCCCCGAATGCCTTAGAGGCAAAGGCAGGGCCCTGGTCCAAACGGAATGCTGCACCTTGATATGTACCAATAAAGATCAGCAAGTCTTTTATAACAGTTTAGCATTAGCCGACCGCTGTGGCCATACCCACAGGAGTCTAGAACAAGAATAAACAGTGACTAAGATGTATTTGTATGCACCACCAGGTTGTAGGGGGACACAGTGGTCCAGGTATACACATTGTAGTGGCCTGCTGAACACTAAGAGGGATTTCTGCAGAGGGCGTTTGATGTTTGAGCCCTTAATTAGATGGCAAATATCACAACAAAGGACATTGCTTGGTCTTCTTGTATAGACCTGGCCACCAGAAGCGTTTCTGTAATTTTGATATTGCAGCTGCAATACCAGCATGAGTGTGTTCCAGTGCCAGGATGAGTGCTTTGAATTCAGCCAGTTGTGCTGTGCAGTCCCCTAGGGTCTGTGTTTAGGTATCATGAGGGTGGAATACACCATCCTTCATCACTACGCTCACGGATGCGCAAGCGGCTGAATATTGATGTTTCGTACCTACGGCTGGTTGTGCTGAACTATCAATGTAAATGACAGTGTGATATCTGTCAAGTGGCAGGATGGTAAAAGATGCAGGGTACTTCTGTTTGTATTGGAGACATTCTTGTGTTTGAAGTTTTGGGTCAAAGATGTAATCAACATCGGTGGCATTCAGGGAGGTTGCCCTTTGAATCCAGGATGGATGTAATGTTTTAGCATTAGGAACGCTTGCTTTGGTGACAGCCTCTAAGGCTGGCACTGGGAAAACGACAATAATGACTTTCCCCTGGGAAAATGGCCTCTTCTTGATGACAGCCATCTGTACTACAATCAGAATTTTTTCTGTGGGTGCAAAGCGTTGTTCTGCATTGGAGTATAAATGTGATTTATACGCCTTTGTTAAAGGTGACATAAGTGAACCCAGTGGCACCAGCAATTATTCTGACGACCAAATTTGTTCTGTTGTCATGGGTGTGTTAGTGTTGTGCTTCTATCATGTGCTGTTGCAATCTTCTAAGGATGCATGGGTGTATAACTTCCAGTGTCTGCTCGAGAAATCTGGGCGTATTAAATTATAGAGTGGCTTGATACATTGTGCGTAGTCAGGAATATAATTTCAGCCAAAGTTCAAGAAACCGAGTAAAGACTGCAGTTTCTTGATAGTATTTGGTAACTGGAGTTGAGCACATTTTTCTAAAAAGTGAGGGACCAGGCTGTTGCCCTTGTTTGATAGCAATATATCCCAGGAACAATACACTGAGAAAGGCTGTTTTAGTTTTCTTGAAATTGAATTTGTAGCCAAGCGCTGCAAATCCTAAAACAATCCGATTAACCCTGGCAAGATGAATGTTGAGGTTGTCATCAGTGAGATAGATGTCATACACACAGGACATTACCTTGGGGTCAATATCATGCAATATTGATGTTACATGGGCTGTTCTTATAGCTTTGGAGCAAACAACAGAAGCGTTTTTGTGAGCTTAACAAGTATGCACTCAGGTCTCGACTTTCATGTGCTAAGTTTTGGCAGAAAAAACCGTTGGAGATATCCAAGGTTGTTTTGTATTTTTTGCGCACTATGTTGTTAATTAGTCTGGTGTTGTGTGAGTTTTGTATTGCGTATGTGCATCTTTGACTGTTTAAATGTCTGTAATGTAAGACTATTCTGTCCAAATGGATGGGTTTGGAAACCGGGAATAACGGGTTATTCATTGCCAAGACACAGGGCTCAATTACCCCCTGGTACTCAAGCTGAGTGAAGATCTCCCTCACTGGAGCTTTGGCTTTCTGCTTAACAGGATATTGAGGCTGCAGGCGGGGGTGTAGACCTAATAGGTATTACATGGTAAGGAGAATCCTTATCCCAACCTACATGGTTGGGGTATAGAGCAGGTGCCAGCGCTAGAGCCCAATTGACAGAGTACGTTTGTTTCACCACCTCCAGAACAAGATCAGAGAAAAAGGCAAAATGACTGCAATAAATTCACTAGTTGCTGTCGCATCCAGATGATCTTTCAGACTCTGGCGACATATTGTGACTTCTGCCGCACTGTCCAGCAGTGTCACTGCCCATGTCTTGTCCTTCAGCAAAGTTCTCTAGTTTGCTGGTATTTTTAATTGAAAGTGCTGCCACCTTTTTCTTTTTAATTGTAGCTGTTGTTGTGGAGATGTGTCTTCTTTCTTGTCTGAAGACAGCTGTGAGTCTTTCTTCTGTTTCACGTAGTCAGTACGTTGCTCTGACCGGCTCACTCTCTCGCTACGTCTATCCAATGCATCCTGAAAGGAACGAGAGGGTCGTGAGTCAGTATATCTGTGAGGAGTTTTTATGTTTTCTCTATTTCTGAGATTATAACTCCTTTTGGATTTCTCCAGGTGAGGAGAATCTCCTCTCTGACTTCATCTGTCTTTATTTTGTTTTTTTATCCCAGCGCTTTTTAGAACCCTCTTGTACTTGTTTAGTACCTTCTTTAGGGGTGGTACTCTGAATTTCAGGCTTTTTTCAGCTTGGTTCCCAAACTCTCCCGTCCTATACTATATAGGTAGCTCCTGTTCCAGGAGTGGAATCTCCCAGATCTGCTGGCGTATAGCCAACGCAACTGCTTCCCCTTTAATGTTACTGAGTATTATTGAGGAGACTGGTTCAAGTTACTCATCAGTTTCATCGCCAAGTTTTAACACTTCTGGTAAATTGGCAAGTGTCAAGGTACCATGGTCGTATTGTAAGTTGCAGCAAAGACTGTACCCCATGTGGTGCAGTCATCTAATGAGAGAACCATTCCGAATGGAAAGCACATTGTGAGAATTGTATGTTTACCCTGCGGTCCCATATGGGGAAACACAGCTTCCAACTGATTCGTTTTCTGGGAACGGGAATTGCTCTAGTTCTGTGGGCATTTTGCTCCTGATAGAATGTACTGTTTGTGTGTTAATACCAGTAACGGCCAATTGGTATCCAGTGGGTGCTGGACGCACTGGTGTTGTGTTCAGAGTTCGTATTACGAACTGAACATGTTGTTTATATAATGTTGCTTACTCATTGTAAAGATTGTGCAGATCAGCTGCCTGCATATCTTGTACACCGAGGTGTGGTGCATATGTGGCAAACATTGGCCACGTTGGTCCATCATTACCTAAGAGACCTAATCTCACGTGTTGTATTACATGTGGTAGGGCGCCATTAAACCAGTTCTGATGTTCTTGATGAGTAGTCAGTATTTCAAGATACTGGTATGCGTGGTATGTTTGCAATTCTGTATGTGTGGAATGTGTATGTTGTAGTGTCTTCCTCAGGAAAGTTAACCAAGGAATAGAATGTTTCTGTTTGGTAAGCTCCAATGGCTTCTACAATGAATGTGACAACCCACCCTCATCTGTTAAGCCATGCCCTATCAGATGTAGTGTTAATGCATGTCTGACATTCTCTGGAATGTCTATGGCATTAGCCATGTTGAGAAATGGGTAAATATAAGGAACACTAAATGGGGAGAAAGTCCTTTCAAGAGTTTGAGCTCGAACAGCCTTCAGCCCAGTTAGGTGCTCCCTGTTCAGCTGAGGAGGATTATCCCAAAGACCGCGGATGTCTCTGTATAATGGTACTTAGAGGTACCTGTTATGTGTGAGACAGAAATACTCAGTGCATCCATACATTAGTGCCAAAAGACCATCGTTGGTGTCACCATGTCATAGTTGGACTCTCGTTCTAAGCAAGACTGCTGGTTTAGGGATGACAGCACTTTTGTTTGTAGGTGACTGGGCCAATCCTACAACAAGTCTCAACTGTTAGCCCAACCCTCTCGGATCACAAGCAGCACCTCACCAAAAAACCCAAACAGTTAAAGGTGATTTCTGGCGGCCTTTATGCATGGACTCTAGTGTGCAACATCTCAGGGGGGTTGTGGTTAAAAGGAGATTACTCTTTTATCACATGAGCAACAAGTCTCAGTCACACACAGGCAATGAAGGAGATGCAGGAAGGTTTTCAACAGGTTTATTGAAATTACTGCAATCTGCAATAAAATGCATGAGCTGCAATGAGTAGGATAATGCACAGTGCAAGAAGCGTAATTATGAAAATAAGAGTCGTGAATACAAAGACCTCCACTATCTTGCAATAAACATAGGATGTAAAATAGGCCCAAATACCCTAGCATGGAGAACCTAGGGCCAGATATATCATGCATTTTTGCGGTCGCAAATGGCCCAATTGGGCCGTATGCGACTGCAAAAAAGCATTTTGGTATGTATGAATTCCAATTTGTGATTCGGTAACTTGTTACCGAATCGCAAATTGGAATTATGACTACTTACCGATTTGGTATTAGGAAGGGGCTTGTCTAGGGCGTCCCTTCCTAATACCGAATTGCAGTGTTATGTACGAATGTTTCGTGGCCGAAATGCGGTTGCAAAACATTTGCATTTTACCACCTACTTCAAGTAAGTGGTAAGCCATTCGCAAATGGGAAGGGGTTCCCAGGGGACCCCTTCCCCTTTGTGAACGCATGCAAAAATGCAATGCATGAAAAGAAAACGTTTAATTTTTCTTTTTTAAACACATCCCGTTTTCCTTTAAGGAAAACAAGCTGCATTTAAAAAAAAAAGATTGCTTTATTTAAAAGCAATCACAGATATGGTGGTCTTCGGAGCCCAGCAAGCCAACAACCCTGTGATTTTAGCGTTTCCTAATGGGTCGCAAAGCGAAATACCTCATTCATATTCATGAGGTTGGTCGCAATTTGCGACCCATTAGGGAACGCTAAAATCACAGGAAACACAAAATGAAACTCCATGAGTTTAATACATTGGAACAACGATTACCTAATTGCGACTCACAGGGATCTCAATTAAGGAATTGCAATTTAATAAAATAATACATCTGTACCCATATCTCTAACCTAAAGAGAACTAGGTGTGATAAACCTAATCTGCCAGTACCATGTCCATAAGAAACGCCCCCCCAACCCTTGTTACCTTGGAATGAGGCCTCTAGGTAAGACTCCGTGGGGACACGAAGGCTGGGTATGCATCAAAGGCGACGTGTAGCATAGATAGCGTTGATGGCATCTGGAAGGAATCCCTCTGATAACCTTGTCTGTGTGAGATATAGTTATACATATCTTGTAGGACCCCTGAAGCAGGTATGTTCCCAAACAATAGATAAGAAGGCATGCTTGGGTGGCAATTATTTAAACAATTCCCTCCAAAAGTACATTAGGTTCCTGTCACATGTAAGTGGGAAAGGGACTTGATGTAAATACCTGCGTATATCTCTTGTCTTTGACGCTGATAGTGACGCCTTCACAGAGTGGCACTGATGTGAAATCAAAACATCTTCCTAACTATAAACAAAGCTGCCATCTTGGAAGAAATAATTAAATAAATGCGCTAAAACAGAGCAGACTAAGGCCCATATTTATCCTTTTTTAGCGCCTCATTTGCGTAATTGTTTTACGCAAAGGCAGCGCAAACTTACAAAATACAATTACATTTTGAACGTTTGCGCTGCTTTTGCATAAAAAAAAGATGCAAATGAGGCACTAAAAAAGTATAAATATGGGCCTAAGTACGTTAAAAGTCACCAGGTGACCGGGCACTGGTCTGCAAGCAGGGTGGCTAAGCAAACTCCTGATTCCCAATAAAATGAAATACAATCCACTACAAAGACATCAACAATGTATCGACGCTATGGAGAGATGTTTGCAAAATAGGGGTTATCCGCATTAACAACGCTCAACAAGCGATCTCAAGATACACTTTTATGTATTCCAGTCATCATCCTAGAAATTTATGAGATAACTTACCTTATGGCCAGTTCCTCAGGTTACAGATGAATTGCTCACAGAAATCAGACAAGGAATCTGATGAGTTGTTATTATGCCCATTGTCCCGTGGTCACCCCAAAGGCTTACTTAAGAGGGTGTCGAAAAGGACATGGCACTGTCTGAGGGAGGTCCTACTTGTACATAAACATCTTATTGATATCTCAGAGACCAGGATGGCAGGTGTGACCATGTTCTGTACATGCAGAAATAGCATTAATAGACATTGGATCCTAGTGGCAGATGAGATTGACACTAAGGAATTACATATGCATGCTTTTAAAAGGGGCTAGAGTGTCAGGGACTTTGTAATGAGCTCCTTTTTGGGTGGGCCACTGAAATCTAATCTGGTCACTGTAGGAAGTTGGCTCTGCATGTGCTATTTCAAAGTAAGGAATAGCATGCACAGAGTCCAAGGGTTCCCCTTAGAGGTAAGATAGTGGCAAAAAGAGATAATACTAATGCTCTATTTTGTGGTAGTGTGGTCGAGCAGTAGGCTTATCAAAGGAGTAGTGTTAAGCATTTGTTGTACATACACACAGGCAATAAATGAGGAACGCACACTCAGAGACAAATCCAGCCAATAGGTTTTGTTATAGAAAAATATCTTTTCTTAGTTTATTTTAAGAACCAGAGGTTCAAATTCTACATGTAATATCTCATTTGAAAGGTATTGCAGGTAAGTACTTTAGGAACTTTGAATAATTACAGTAGCATATATACTTTTTACATAAAACACAAATTGCTGTTTTAAAAGTGGACACTGCAATTTTCACAGTTCCTGGGGGAGGTAAGTAACGTTAGTTTTAGCAGGTAAGTAAATCACCTACAGGTTTGAGATTGGGGTCCAAAGTAGCCCACCGTTGGGAGTTCAGAGCAACCCCAAAGTTATCACACCAGCAACTCAGGGCCGGTCAGGTGCAAAGGTCAAAGAGGTGCCCAAAACACATAGGCTTCAATGGAGAGAAGGGGGTGCCCCGGTTCCAGTCTGCCAGCAGGTAAGTACCCGCGTCTTCGGAGGGCAGACCGGGGGGGTTTTGTAGGGCACCGGGGGGGACACGAGTCAGCACAAAAAGTACACCCTCAGCAGCGCGGGGGCGGCCGGGTGCAGTGTGTAAACACGCGTCGGGTTTCCAATTGTTTTCAATGAGAGACCAAGGAGTCTCTTCAGCGGTGCAGGCAGGCAAGGGGGGGGCTCCTCGGGGTAGCCACCACCTGGGCAAGGGAGAGGGCCTCCTGGGGGTCACTCCTGCACTGGAGTTCCGATCCTTCAGGTGCTGGGGGCTGCGGGTGCAGGGTCTTTTCCAGCCGTCGGGAAATTAGAGTCAGGCAGTCGCGGTCAGGGGGAGCCTCGGGATTCCCTCTGCAGGCGTCGCTGTGGGGGCTCAGGGGGGACAACTTTGGTTACTCACGGTCTTGGAGTCGCCGGAGGGTCCTCCCTGAGGTGTTGGTTCTCCACCAGTCGAGTCGGGGTCGCCGGGTGCAGTGTTGCAAGTCTCACGCTTCTTGCGGGGATTTGCAGGGGTCTTTAAATCTGCTCCTTTGAAACAAAGTTGCAGTCTTTTTGGAGCAGGGCCGCTGTCCTCGGGAGTTTCTTGTCTTTCTTGAAGCAGGGCAGTCCTCTGAGGATTCAGAGGTCGCTGGTCCTTTGGAGAGCGTCGCTGGAGCAGGTTTCTTTGGAAGGCAGGAGACAGGCCGGTAGGACTGGGGCCAAAGCAGTTGGTGTCTTCTGTTCTTCCTCTGCAGGGGTTTTTCATTTCAGCAGTCTTCTTCTTCTTGTAGTTTCAGGAATCTAAATTCTTAGGTTCAGGGAAGCCCTTAAATACTAAATTTAAGGGCGTGTTTAGGTCTGGGGGGTTAGTAGCCAATGGCTACTAGCCCTGAGGGTGGGTACACCCTCTTTGTGCCTCCTCCCAAGGGGAGGGGGTCACATTCCTATCCCTATTGGGGGAATCCTCCATCTGCAAGATGGAGGATTTCTAAAAGTTAGAGTCACTTCAGCTCAGGACACCTTAGGGGCTGTCCTGACTGGCCAGTGACTCCTCCTTGTTGTTCTCATTATTTCCTCCGGCCTTGCCGCCAAAAGTGGGGCCGTGGCCGGAGGGGGCAGGCAACTCCACTAGCTGGAGTGTCCTGCGGTGCTGGAACAAAGGGGTGAGCCTTTGAGGCTCACCGCCAGGTGTTACAGCTCCTGCCTGGGGGAGGTGTTAGCATCTCCACCCAGTGCAGGCTTTGTTACTGGCCTCAGAGTGACAAAGGCACTCTCCCCATGGGGCCAGCAACATGTCTCTAGTGTGGCAGGCTGCTGGAACCAGTCAGCCTACACAGATAGTTGGATACAGTTTCAGGGGGCACCTCTAAGGTGCCCTCTGGGGTGTGTTTTACAATAAAATGTACAGTGTGCATTTATTGTGCTGAGAAGTTTGATACCAAACTTCCCAGTTTTCAGTGTAGCCATTATGGTGCTGTGGAGTTCGTGTTTGACAGACTCCCAGACCATATACTCTTATGGCTACCCTGCACTTACAATGTCTAAGGTTTGGTTTAGACACTGTAGGGGCACAGTGCTCATGCACTGGTGCCCTCACCTATGGTATAGTGCACCCTGCCTTAGGGCTGTAAGGCCTGCTAGAGGGGTGTCTTACCTATACTGCATAGGCAGTGAGAGGCTGGCATGGCACCCTGAGGGGAGTGCCATGTCGACTTACTCATTTTGTTCTCACTAGCACACACAAGCTGGTAAGCAGTGTGTCTGTGCTGAGTGAGGGGTCTCCAGGGTGGCATAAGACATGCTGCAGCCCTTAGAGACCTTCCCTGGTATCAGGTCCCTGGGTACCAGGGGTACCAGTTACAAGGGACTTATCTGGATGCCAGGGTGTGCCAATTGTGGATACAAAAGTACAGGTTAGGGAAAGAGCACTGGTGCTGGGGCCTGGTTAGCAGGCCCCAGCACACTTTCAATTCAAAACATAGCATCAGCAAAGGCAAAAAGTCAGGGGGTAACCATGCCAAGGAGGCATTTCCTTACACAACCCCCCCCCCCAAACGAAAGAGGATGAGACTAACCTTTCCCAAGAGAGTCTTCATTTTCTAAGTGGAAGAACCTGGAAAGGCCATCTGCATTGGCATGGGCAGTCCCAGGTCTGTGTTCCACTATAAAGTCCATTCCCTGTAGGGAGATGGACCACCTCAACAGTTTTGGATTTTCACCTTTCATTTGCATCAGCCATCTGAGAGGTCTGTGGTCGGTTTGAACTACAAAGTGAGTACCAAAGAGGTATGGTCTCAGCTTTTTCAGGGACCAAACCACAGCAAAGGCCTACCTCTCAATGGCACTCCAACGCTGCTCCCTGGGGAGTAACCTGCTGCTAATGAAAGCAACAGACTGGTCAAGGCCATCATCATTTGTTTGGGACAAAACTGCCCCTATCCCATGTTCAGAGGCATCTGTTTGCACAATGAATTGCTTGGAGTAATCTGGAGCTTTTAGAACTGGTGCTGTGCACATAGCTTGTTTCAGGGTGTGAAAGGCCTGTTGGCATTCTACAGTCCAGTTTACTTTCTTGGGCATTTTCTTGGAGGTCAATTCTGTGAGGGCTGTCACTATTGATCCATATCCCTTCACAAACCTCCTATAGTACCCAGTCAAGCCAAGGAATGCCCTGACTTGAGTCTGGGTTTTTGGAGCTACCCAGTCCAGAATAGTCTGGATCTTAGGCTGGAGTGGCTGAACTTGGCCTCCACCTACAAGGTGTCCCAAGTAAACCACAGTTCCCTGCCCTATCTGGCATTTGGATGCCTTGATAGAGAGGCCTGCAGATTGCAGAGCCTATAAAACCTTCTTCAGGTGGACCAGGTGATCCTGCCAGGTGGAGCTAAAGACAGCAATATCATCAAGATAAGCTGCACTAAAGGATTCCAACCCAGCAAGGACTTGATTCACCAACCTTTGGAAGGTGGCAGGGGCATTCTTTAAACCAAAGGGCACAACAGTGAACTGATAATGCCCATCAGGTGTGGAGAATGCTGTTTTCTCTTTTGCTCCAGGTGCCATTTTGATTTGCCAGTACCCTGCTGTTAAGTCAAAGGTACTTAAGAATTTGGCAGCACCTAATTTGTCAATCAGCTCGTCAGCTCTAGGTATGGGATGGGCATCTGTCTTGGTGACAGAATTAAGACCTCTGTAGTCCACACAAAACCTCATCTCTCTCTTTCCATCTTTGGTGTGAGGTTTGGGGACTAAGACCACTGGGCTAGCCCAGGGGCTGTCAGAGTGCTCAATTACTCCCAACTCCAGCATCTTGTGGACTTCCACCTTGATGCTTTCCTTAACTTGATCAGACTGTCTGAAGATTTTGTTTTTGACAGGCATGCTGTCTCCTGTGTCTCTGACCTGCCTTAGGTCTAGAGCTCGCCCCCCACGTCCGCAGCACCAACCTGCTGTCTCCTGCCTCTGACCCCCGCCCACGTTGCTGCTAGCGTGTTCGAGGCCCTCCTCCACCCGCAGGCATCCTCCTGCGCCTCATCCCTGGTGTCTAGTGGGCTCTAGTAAGCTTCACTTGACCCGTGTGCCGCTTTCCGCCGTCCTGTAAGTGTTTTTCTCATTTTTCAGCGCCTTGCCTCCTTGCGCTTCTGCCCCGTCGTGCCCCTTCTGATTGTGCCACTTTTCGCCGTCCTGTAAGTGCGTTTTTATGGTTTTTCAAGCGCCTTGCCTCCTTGCGCTTCTGCCCCCGTCGTGCCCCTTCTGATTGTGCCACTTTTCGCCGTCCTGTAAGTGCGTTTTTATTGTTTTTCAAGCGCCTCGCCTCCTGCGCATCTGCCCCCGTTGTGCCCCTCTGATTGCTGTTTCCCCGATTGTATACTGTGCCATTAGTGTATTTCTGTGACTGTTTTCAAATTGTGACTGTTTTAAAATTGTACCCGATTTTTTGTGCCTTGTTTTTCGTGTTTTCCCCCTTGTGCGCTCCCCCTTGCACTCCGCTCCCTGCCGCTGCCTCCCTGTGGCCCCGCCCCCCTCGCGCCCCCATTCGCCGCTCCCTCCCGCCTCCCGCCTCCCAGCTGCTCCTCCCTCCCCCCTCCCCCCTCCCCCCTCCCCCCTCCCTTCTTAATGGCTGGCGCTGCGCGTCCGCGCCGCTGGCGCGCCAAAGGCGCGCCAGAGGCAAGCCCGTCTGCGCCCGTCCGCGCCTGGACCGCGCCCAGCGCCACCCCCCCTGGTCCTCACGCCCCCGCACCTCCTGCTTCCGATACTCGGCCAGCGAACTCCTCGCCCTCAACCCTGGCCCCTCCACAGAGTGCTTCCTGGCCACCCCGAAGCACACCAAAGGACCTTTTTCCTGCCGCACCTGCAACTTCTCCTGCAACAGAACAACGAAGCCAGCAACAACCAACACAAACCACCTGCACTGCATCCTCCTCAACACACGCTCCGCACGAAAACACGCCATCGAGCTCTGGGACTTGCTCGACACCACCGCCCCAGACGTGGCCTTCCTGACCGAAACCTGGTGGAACGACTCTTCGGCCCCTGACATCGCCATCGCCATACCTGAAGGATACAAGATCACCAGAAGAGATCGCACCAACGGAATCGGCAGAGGGATAGCCATCGCCCACAAATCTACCCTCAAGATCCACACCCACACGGACGACACCCTCAAGACAGCCGAACACCTCCACTTCCAGATTCACACGGACCCCAACACTACCCTCAGAGGAACCCTCATATACTGCCCTCCAGGACCAAGAGCCCCCTTCAGCGACACCGTCTCCGACCTCGCAAGCACCCACGCCCTCGCCTCTCCAGACTACATCCTCCTGGGAGATCTAAACTTCCACCTGGAAAACAACAACGACGCCAACACCGCATCACTGACCACCAACCTCTCCAACCTCGGACTCCGTCAACTGGTCAACACTACCACCCACATCGCCGGACACACGCTTGATCCACTCTTCACCTCCAGCAACCACATCTCTTTCAGCCACACCTCCAAACTCCACTGGACCGACCATCACTGCGTCCATTTTACCTTCAAGAAAAACACCGAACACCACCGCATCCCTCTACCGCCTCACCCCCGCTGGGGAAAAGTCACCGAAGACCAACTAACCAGCACCCTCGCCAAAAACCCACCACCCAACCCCACCGACCCGAGCACCGCCGCCATCAACCTCCATCAATGGATCCTCAACTGCGCCAACACCCTAGCTCCACTCAAGAAACCCACCGCCAACCAAGAAAAGAAAAAACCAGCCTGGTTCACAGACGAACTGACCACCTCCAAACGCACCTGCCAGAAACTCAAGAAAAAATGGATCCTCGAGCGCACGCCCGACAACCTTGCTACCCTCAAGAATGCCAACCGTGAACACCACCAACGGATCCGACTCGCCAAGCGCTCCCACTTCACAGAACGCCTCAACAACAACGCCCACGACTGCAAAGAACTCTTCTGCATCGTGAAGGAACTTTCCAACCCCAACGCCAACGTCAACGACGTCCCTCCCTCCCAGAAACTCTGCGACGATCTCTCCACCTTCTTCCACCAGAAAGTTGCAGCCATCCATGACAGCTTCAACACCTCACCTCCGCCAGACCCCACCCAGACGACTCCTCCCACGCCTGCCGCCTCACCACCTGGACCCAAGTAGACGACGCCGAAACCCTAACAACCATGAATTCCATCCACTCAGGCTCTCCCACGGACCCGTGCCCACATCACGTATTCAACAAAGCCGACGCCACCATCGCCCCCAAACTCCGCAAGATCATCAACCTCTCCTTCAACACCGCCACCTTCCCGGACAGCTGGAAGCACGCAGAAATCCAACCCCTCCTCAAGAAACCCAAGGCTGACCCCAACGATCTCAAAAACTTCAGACCGATCTCTCTCCTCCCTTTTCCAGCGAAAGTCATCGAGAAGATCGTCAACGCACAGCTCGCCCACTTCCTAGAAAACAACTCCATCCTAGACCCCTCTCAATCTGGATTCAGATGAAACCACAGCACTGAGACCGCACTCCTCGCCGCCACAGATGACATCAGACAACAAATGGACAACGGCGAAACCTCAGCCCTCATCCTCCTCGACCTATCAGCCGCTTTCGACACAGTCTGCCACCGCACCCTGCTAACCCGTCTCCACGAAGCCGGCATCCAAGACAAAGCCCTCAACTGGATCTCATCCTTCCTCTCCGACAGAACCCAGAGAGTCCAACTCTCACCCTTCCGCTCCAAAGCCACCAACCTCATCTGCGGCATCCCCCAAGGCTCCTCTCTTAGCCCAACGTTGTTCAACGTCTACATGGCCCCCCTTGCACAACTGGCCCGTCAACACATCCTCAGCATCATCTCCTACGCCGACGACACCCAGCTCGTCCTCTCCCTGACCAAAGATCCGCTCACCGCCAAAACCAACCTCCACGAGGGACTAAAATCCATCGCCGAGTGGATGAGCAACAGCCGCCTGAAGCTCAACTCCGACAAAACGGAAGTCCTCATCCTCGGACACACCCCCTCGGCCTGGAACGACTCCTGGTGGCCCACCACCCTCGGACCCCCACCCACCCCAGCCAGCCACGCACGAAACCTCGGCTTCATCCTCGACTCTGCTCTCACCATGTCCAAACAGGTCAACGCCGTCTCCTCCTCTTGTTTCAACACCCTCCGCATGCTCCACAGGATCTTCAAGTGGATTCCAACAGGAACCAGAAAGACGGTGACTCAAGCCCTCGTCAGTAGCAGACTTGACTACGACAACGCACTCTACACAGGCATCCCAACGAAAGACATCAAACGACTCCAACGCATCCAAAACGCATCCGCCCGCCTGATCCTCGACATACCCCGCCGATGTCACATCTCCCCCCACCTGAAGGACCTCCACTGGCTCCCCGTGGAAAAGAGGATCACCTTCAAACTCCTCACCCACGCACACAAGGACTACACAACACCGGACCCACCTTCCTGAACACCAGACTCAACTTCTACGTCCCCACACATCAACTCCGCTCTGCCATCCTCGCCCTCGTCCCCCGAATCCAGCGCAAGACCTCTGGCGGCAGATCCTTTTCCTTCCTCGCCGCTAAGACCTGGAACTCTCTCCCCACCTCACTACGCCAGACCCAGGACCTCCTCACCTTCAAGAGACTCCTCAAGACATGGCTCTTCGAACGCTAGCAGCACCCCCCCCCCCCAGCGCCTCGAAACCCTGACGGGTACATAGCGCACTTTATAAATTCTCTGATTGATTGATTGTGTCCACATCATGGGTACACAGGTGTGTCTGACCAGGGGTTAAGGAAAAGAGCTCAGCAAACTGTTGCAGGACCTTCCTACAATCAGATTGCTGTTGGCCAGAGAGGGTGTCTGAATAGATCACTCCATCTACTGAGCCATCTTTAGTGTTTGATGAGAGGAGATCAGGGAGAGGTTCACTGTCAGCTTCCTGGTCCTCATCTGTTACCATCAACAGATTCACATCAGCCCTATCATGGAAGAGTTTTAGGCGGTTTACATGGATCACCCTCATGGGGCTCCTGCTTGTGCCTAGGTCCACCAGGTAGGTGACCTGACTCTTCTTGTCCAGGATTGGGTAAGGGCCACTTCATCTGTCCTGAAGTGCCCTGGGAGCCAAAGGCTCCAAAACCCAAACTTTCTGCCCTGGTTGGAACTCAACCATTGCAGCCTTTTGGTCATACCAAAACTTCTGGAGCTGTTGGCTGGCCTCATGGTTTTTGCTTGCCTTTTCCATGTACTCTGCCATTCTTGAGCGAAGGCCAAGTACATAGTCCACTATGTCTTGTTTAGGCTCATGAAGAGGTCTCTCCCAGCCTTCTTTAACAAGAGCAAGTGGTCCCCTTACAGGGTGGCCAAACAGAAGTTCAAAGGGTGAGAACCCTACTCCCTTCTGAAGCACCTCTCTGTAAGCGAAAAGCAGACATGGCAAGAGGACATCCCATCTCCTTTTGAGTTTTTCTGGGAGCCCCATGATCATGCCCTTTAATGTCTTGTTGAATCTCTCAACAAGGCCATTAGTTTGTGGATGATATGGTGTAGTGAATTTATAAGTCACTCCACATTCATTCCACATGTGTTTTAGGTATGCTGACATGAAGTTGGTACCTCTGTCAGACACCACCTCCTTAGGGAAGCCCACTCTGGTAAAGATACCAATGAGGGCCTTGGCTACTGCAGGGGCAGTAGTCGACCTAAGGGGAATAGCTTCAGGATACCTAGTAGCATGATCCACTACTACTAGGATGTACATATTTCCTGAGGCTGTGGGAGGTTCTAGTGGACCCACTATGTCCACACCCACTCTTTCAAAGGGGACCCCCACCACTGGAAGTGGAATGAGGGGGGCCTTTGGATGTCCACCTGTCTTACCACTGGCTTGCCAGGTGGGACAGGAGATGCAAAACTCCTTAACCTTCTGGGACATATTGGGCCAGTAGAAGTGGTTGACTAACCTCTCCCACGTCTTGGTTTGTCCCAAATGCCCAGCAAGGGGAATATCATCGGCTAAGGTCAGAATAAACTCTCTGAAACCCTGAGGCACTACCACTCTTCTAGTGGCACCAGGTTTGGGATCTCTTGCCTCAGTGTACAGGAGTCCATCTTCCCAATAGACCCTATGTGTTCCATTTTTTTTGCCATTGGACTCTTCAGCAGCTTGCTGCCTAAGGCCTTCACGAGAGGGACAGGTTTCTTGCCCCTTACACAACTCTTCCCTTGAGGGTCCCCCTGGGCCCAACAGCTCAACCTGGTAAGGTTCCAGCTCCATAGGCTCAGTTCCCTCAGAGGGCAGAACTTCTTCCTGAGAAGAGAGGTTCTCTTTTTGGTGTTGTGTTGCAGCTGGTTTCCCAGCTGACTTTCCTTTTCTCTTGGTAGGCTGGGCCTTTCTTCCAGATTCCAGCTCTACTTTTTCACCCTGTGCCTTGCACTGTGCCCTTGTCTTGACACACACCAGTTCAGGGATACCCAGCATGGCTGCATGGGTTTTCAGTTCTACCTCAGCCCATGCTGAGGACTCCAGGTCATTTCCAAGCAAACAGTCTACTGGGATATTCGAGGAGACCACCACCTGTTTCAGGCCATTGACCCCTCCCCACTCTAAAGTTACCATAGCCATGGGATGTACTTTAGTTTGATTGTCAGCATTGGTGACTGGATAAGTTTGTCCAGTCAGGTATTGACCAGGGGAAACCAGTTTCTCTGTCACCATAGTGACACTGGCACCTGTATCCCTCAGGCCTTCTACACTTGTCCCATTAATTAAGAGCTGCTGCCTGTATTTTTGCATATTAGGGGGCCAGGCAGCCAGTGTGGCTAAATCCACCCCACCCTCAGAGACTAATGTAGCTTCAGTGTGACACCTGATTTGCTCTGGGCACACTGTTGATCCCACTTGGAGACTAGCCATTCCAGTGTTAGCTGGAGTGGAGTTTGAAGTGGTATTTTTCTTGGGACAGGCCTTGTCTCTAGTTTGGTGTCCAGACTGACTACAGCTACGACACCAGGCCTTTTTGGGATCAAAGTTTTTACCCTTGTACCCAGAATTGTTTTGTGAAGAGGCTCTGGGCCCACCCTCCTGTGCAGGTTTTTGGGGGCCTGTAGAAGACTCTTTACTATTTTTGTTTTTGGCTGTCTCACCACCCTTCCCCTGAGGAGGTTTTGTGACCCCTTTCTTTTGGTCACCCCCTGTGGAAGTTTTGGACACCCTAGTCTTGACCCAATGGTCCGCCTTTTTTCCCAATTCTTGGGGAGAAATTGGTCCTAGGTCCACCAGATGCTGATGCAGGTTATCATTGAAACAATTACTTAACAGGTGTTCTTTCACAAATAAATTGTACAGCCCATCATAATCACTTACACCACTGCCTTGAATCCAACCATCTAGTGTTTTTACTGAGTAGTCTACAAAGTCAACCCAGGTCTGGCTCGAGGATTTTTGAGCCCCCCTGAATCTAATCCTATACTCCTCAGTGGAGAATCCAAAGCCTTCAATCAGGGTTCCCTTCATGAGGTCATAAGATTCTGCATCTTTTCCAGAGAGTGTGAGGAGTCTATCCCTACACTTTCCTGTGAACATTTCCCAAAGGAGAGCACCCCAGTGAGATTTGTTCACTTTTCTGGTTACACAAGCCCTCTCAAAAGCTGTGAACCATTTGGTGATGTCATCACCATCTTCATATTTAGTTACAATCCCTTTGGGGATTTTCAACATGTCAGGAGAATCCCTGACCCTATTTATGTTGCTGCCACCATTGATGGGTCCTAGGCCCATCTCTTGTCTTTCCCTTTCTATGGCTAGGATCTGTCTTTCCAAAGCCAATCTTTTGGTCATCCTGGCTAACTGGATGTCCTCTTCACTGGGGTTATCCTCAGTGATTTCAGAGAGGTTGGTCCCTCCTGTGAGGGAACCAGCATCTCTGACTATTACTTTTGGAGTCAGGGCTTGAGAGGCCCTGTTCTCCTAAGTTAAGACTGGAAGGGGGGAATCTCCCTCCAAGTCACTATCATCATCCTCTGTGTTGCCATCCTCAGAGGGGTTGGCTCTTTCAAACTCTGCCAACAGCTCCTGGAGCTGTAGTTTGGAAGGTCTGGGGCCCATTACTATTTTCTTTAGTTTACAGAGTGACCTTAGCTCCCTCATCTGAAGATGGAGGTAAGGTGTGGTGTCGAGTTCCACCACATTCACATCTGTACTAGACATTATGCTTCTAAAAGTTGGAATACTTTTTAAGAATCTAAAAACTAGTTCTAGAATCTAATTCAAACTTTTACCAAACTTTTAAACTCTAAAAGAAATGCTAACAGGGACTAACACAAGGCCCTAGCAGGACTTTAAAGAATTTAGAAAAATTTCAAATTGCAAAAATCAATTTCTAATGACAATTTTTGGAATTTGTCGTGTGATCAGGTATTGGCTGAGTAGTCCAGCAAATGCAAAGTCTTGTACCCCACCGCTGATCCACCAATGTAGGAAGTTGGCTCTGTATGTGCTATTTCAAAGTAAGGAATAGCATGCACAGAGTCCAAGGGTTCCCCTTAGAGGTAAGATAGTGGCAAAAAGAGATAATACTAATGCTCTATTTTGTGGTAGTGTGGTCGAGCAGTAGGCTTATCAAAGGAGTAGTGTTAAGCATTTGTTGTACATACACACAGGCAATAAATGAGGAACACACACTCAGAGACAAATCCAGCCAATAGGTTTTGTTATAGAAAAATATCTTTTCTTAGTTTTTTTTCGGAACCACAGGTTCAAATTCTACATGTAATATCTCATTTGAAAGGTATTGCAGGTAAGTACTTTAGGAACTTTGAATAATTACAGTAGCATATATACATTTTACATAAAACACAAATAGCTGTTTTAAAAGTGGACACAGTGCTATTTTCACAGTTCCTGGGGGAGGTAAGTAACGTTAGTTTTAGCAGGTAAGTAAATAACCTACAGGTTTGAGATTGGGGTCCAAAGTAGCCCACCGTTGGGGGTTCAGAGCAACCCCAAAGTTATCACACCAGCAGCTCAGGGCCGGTCAGGTGCAAAGGTCAAAGAGGTGCCCAAAACACATAGGCTTCGATGGAGAGAAGGGGGTGCCCCGGTTCCAGTCTGCCAGCAGGTAAGTACCCGCGTCTTCGGAGGGCAGACCAGGGGGGTTTTGTAGGGCACCGGGGGGGACACGAGTCAGCACAAAAAGTACACCCTCAGCAGCGCGGGGGCGGCCGGGTGCAGTGTGTAAACACGCGTCAGGTTTCCAATTGTTTTCAATGAGAGACCAAGGAGTCTCTTCAGCGGTGCAGGCAGGCAAGAGGGGGGGCTCCTCGGGGTAGCCACCACATGGGCAAGGGAGAGGGCCTCCTGGGGGTCACTCCTGCACTGGAGTTCCGATCCTTCAGGTGCTGGGGGCTGCGGGTGCAGGGTCTTTTCCAGCCGTCGGGAAATTAGAGTCAGCCAGTCGCGGTCAGGGGGAGCCTCGGGATTCCCTCTGCAGGCGTCGCTGTGGGCGCTCAGGGGGGACAACTTTGGTTACTCACGGTCTTGGAGTCGCCGGAGGGTCCTCCCTGAGGTGTTGGTTCTCCACCAGTCAAGTCGGGGTCGCCGGGTGCAGTGTTGCAAGTCTCACGCTTCTTGCGGGGATTTGCAGGGGTCTTTAAATCTGCTCCTTTGAAACAAAGTTGCAGTCTTTTTGGAGCAGGGCCGCTGTCCTCGGGAGTTTCTTGTCTTTCTTGAAGCAGGGCAGTCCTCTGAGGATTCAGAGGTCGCTGGTCCTTTGGAGAGCGTCGCTGGAGCAGGTTTCTTTGGAAGGCAGGAGACAGGCCGGTAGGACTGGGGCCAAAGCAGTTGGTGTCTTCTGTTCTTCCTCTGCAGGGGTTTTTCAGCTCAGCAGTCTTCTTCTTCTTGTAGTTTCAGGAATCTAAATTCTTAGGTTCAGGGAAGCCCTTAAAAACTAAATTTAAGGGCGTGTTTAGGTCTGGGGGTTAGTAGCCAATGGCTACTAGCCCTGAGGGTGGGTACACCCTCTTTGTGCCTCCTCCCAAGGGGAGGGGGTCACATTCCTATCCCTATTGGGGGAATCCTCCATCTGCAAGATGGAGGATTTCTAAAAGTTAGAGTCACTTCAGCTCAGGACACCTTAGGGGCTGTCCTGACTGGCCAGTGACTCCTCCTTGTTGTTCTCATTATTTCCTCCGGCCTTGCCGCCAAAAGTGGGGGCCATGGCCGAAGGGGGCGGGCAACTCCACTAGCTGGAGTGTCCTGCGGTGCTGGAACAAAGGGGTGAGCCTTTGAGGCTCACCGCCAGGTGTTACAGCTCCTGCCTGGGGGAGGTGTTAGCATCTCCACCCAGTGCAGGCTTTGTTACTGGCCTCAGAGTGACAAAGGCACTCTCCCCATGGGGCCAGCAACATGTCTCTAGTGTGGCAGGCTGCTGGAACCAGTCAGCCTACACAGATAGTTGGATACAGTTTCAGGGGGCACCTCTAAGGTGCCCTCTGGGGTGTGTTTTACAATAAAATGTACACTGGCATCAGTGTGCATTTATTGTGCTGAGAAGTTTGATACCAAACTTCCCAGTTTTCAGTGTAGCCATTATGGTGCTGTGGAGTTCGTGTTTGACAGACTCCCAGACCATATACTCTTATGGCTACCCTGCACTTACAATGTCTAAGGTTTGGTTTAGACACTGTAGGGGCACAGTGCTCATGCACTGGTGCCCTCACCTATGGTATAGTGCACCCTGCCTTAGGGCTGTAAGGCCTGCTAGAGGGGTGTCTTACCTATACTGCATAGGCAGTGAGAGGCTGGCATGGCACCCTGAGGGGAGTGCCATGTCGACTTACTCATTTTGTTCTCACTAGCACACACAAGCTGGTAAGCAGTGTGTCTGTGCTGAGTGAGGGGTCTCCAGGGTGGCATAAGACATGCTGCAGCCCTTAGAGACCTTCCCTGGTATCAGGGCCCTGGGTACCAGGGGTACCAGTTACAAGGGACTTATCTGGATGCCAGGGTGTGCCAATTGTGGATACAAAAGTACAGGTTAGGGAAAGAGCACTGGTGCTGGGGCCTGGTTAGCAGGCCTCAGCACACTTTCAATTCAAAACATAGCATCAGCAAAGGCAAAACGTTAGGGGGTAACCATGCCAAGGAGGCATTTCCTTACAGTCACACAATGGAATCTGCCACAAATCACAGGGCACTATAAATGTGGGGGCTGCAACGCCTGTGTCATGACGATGGAGATTAAGACCTTCAGCCATAATGATCATATCTATACATTGAAGGAACCAATTGTAATAGTATGGATGTTATTTATATCGTTAAATGCCCCTGTTACCACCTGTATGTAGGTCAAACCAGCCATAAGGTTAAGACACATATCCTACTGCATTGCAGTAGGATTAGATGTAAGGTCCAGAGAGCACCTTTAGTGGAACATTTCAACCTTTTGAGTCACCCTGCAGACACTTTGAAATGGTTTGTGATAGAGAAAGTTCATAACAGCCCAAGATGTGAACCTTGCCAATATAATACATTTACGCAAATGTGAATAGATACAATATTTGGACATTGTATCCAGAGGCCTCAATGAATTTGAAGAAACAACGGGACGAGTGGCCAGTTTGAGCAAGGTTAGATTCTTGTTTCAGTATGTGTATACACTATATTTTATTTAGATGCCAGGATGGATTTTGATTTTGGTATCCCATGTTTTGTACTCACCAGAATTGTGGGGTGACTTACTTGATAATATTTGAAAAATCATCTATTGCCTTTATATACAGTGCGCTGTTATTTTGGGACCTATTGTTCAAAGTGATTTATTGCTATTTGAGCTATTGAATCAAGTCTTTTTTGGCTTGTGAGTCCCATAATTTTAATACGGTATGAGTATATGGATTATTTGTGCCATTTTCCCATAAATATATTATTGTTGTATCAGAACATGTAATTAATTCATCAGGTCCTGTGTATTGCTTTACTCTGTCTTTTTTAACCTCTTCTAACAGAGAGAGGAGGAGCCCTACAAAATCAGGGTTCTAGTACAGTTATCTGATGTTTTAATTAGGAGTTATATTTGAGATTAGAACAGTGTGAGGAATTTGGGTTGGTGGTTGACTGGGAAGTGAGCTCTGGTCATGCAACAGCCACAATCCGTTGCAGGGTGAACCACAAAAAGTCAATAATTAACCTGAGCTTAACCCTGGGTAGCTAAGCACAAAAAGCAGTACGGCTAAAGTTAGAGGCAATGTGTTAAGTATTTATGCCGTACACAGAAACACAGTGAAATCACAACACAATAAAAATCCCAAACCAATTTAGACAAATACAGAACATTTTAATAAATTATTTGACACCAAAACTATCAAAATCCAATTAGTAAAACTGGAGCTATGGATTTTGTAAAGTTTAAGGTTAAAAAAAGCAGGTCCTCAGTTTTAGAAAATGGCCACTTGGGCACCTTTAGCACCACAACCAAGGGTCCAGGAGTGGGTGGAGATCTCTTGGGGGTGCAAGGCGCACTCATGCTGGGTCAAGGTGCAGATTTAAGATGGTGGGAGCCTAATATGTCCCTGTGGCTCAAAAGAAAAGAGCAGCTGAACTAACCCTTGGAATCACTTCTGGAGTCCTGGGTGTAGGTAGTGATGTAGGGCTCTGCAGTAGGGCTAGCCTCTGAAGGTCCTAAAAGGCTTCAGACAGCAGAAGCAGTCCTCCCAGGTACAGCAGCAGTCTGGCAAAGCGCACAGCAGTTCACAACAGCAGGCAGTCCTCTGAGAGTCCTTCCACAGTTCCAGTTGTGAACTGATGAGCCGGTCTGAGAGTCCCAATTATATACCCTGGTGCCCCTGCCCCTAGAACTTGGGAGACATTTCCAGAAGAGTCCTCTAAGTACCAGGAATACCCTGCCTATCCTGCCCCCTGGCTGGCTGCACTGACAATGCAGGGTCGTTAAGCCTATTGTGTGGTGGCTGAGATCAGCCTATTCAGTTGCACAGACCCTGTTGAGGGGAGTGAACACATGCACTTTAGCACTGGTTAGCAGTGGCAAAGTACTTATCTTAAGGTCAACAGAGCAACAAATCCAGACAAAATGGAGGCAGGCAGCCAAAACGTTTGGGGAAAGACTGACAGGTCTAACAAATAGGTAGAGTCACCAGAGTACAATCATGATGCAAAGCTTTTAGAATTGTAGCACGCATGGCAGCTTTGTCTCTTTTTGCAGATTATACTTTGAAAAGATGTGGGTTCTTTAAGAGTGGTACCGCAGTTTCAAGGCTTCATGGTTGGTCATGGCCTTCCTTCAGAGTTAGGGTGCATGGGATTGTGCGTGCACACAGACGCTATGTAGCATTAATTTGTTTTCCGGAGACCGCTGAGTTAAGCATGGCAGAGAAAAGCTTTGAAACAATGTAGCAAGAGTGGTGAGATTATGTTACAGCGGTCTCCGCTTTCCCCTTTTTTCTTATTGGGCAGCTGTTGTTAGATATTTGAACTGAGTAATACTTTTTACTTTCCTTGTAGCATGAAGGCTGGTACATTGAAAGAGTCTTTTACAGTTTGAATACACACAAGGGAAAAGACAAACAAACACTTTATGAAAGCGGTAAGGTTACTGCCCCGCATTTCCATTCTACTTTCATGTTTTGAGGTATAGAGGTTTGGTTTGAGGGACGCAAGTACATTTTTTTTACTGTCCAATTGCTGAGTGATCCAGCGAAGCTGCTTGGTTCCAGGGAATCAGTAATATTTTCTGATGGTGCGCTTGTGTATTGGCTATACGCGTGCAATGATGCAATGATTCAACTTCGCTCTCAGGTGAATGTTTGGTTGGTTTAGGATTGATGGGGTATTACTGGCCACTGTGTTTGTCTTTACAAAATGAATTATGTTTTATTTTTAGATGTGTACTTGAAACAACAATATTGGAGGAGGAGCCAGTGTGCCTTCACCTGTCACACACTGTGTCCGGAATCCAAGAAATATGGTGCATAACTATGGGTGAGTGATTGCAATGGGAGGAGAGAGCTTTGTTGTAGTAGATGTTCCAAGATTTTTTTATTTTATTTTAATTTGATTTATTGTTGTATTAAAGGTTGCCCCCGTTTTCTTCTTTCTAACTGTGAAATTGTCAATGCAAGCCATTACCCCTTTGTGTTTTTTCAATGATCATTGCAATTGTATATAGACAGGCTTTGAACAAACTTTTGTAAGATATATTATGTGTCTTTTTGTACCCTTTCACAAATGCACCTTCCGACGAACTCTGTATATGCACAGGAGCAACCATTGCAGTTGTTAGATGTCATTATCCATTATTGTTTTCAAATTCAGTTGATACATTTTGTCTAGTTTTGGATTTTTTGTTTTTATGCTCTTTCACCTCCTTTTGTTCAAAACAATAATATGTTCACTGTAGACAACTATGTAACATCATTTGAATTACGTTAATCTGCAGGTCTTCATGGGAACAGTTTGTTATAGGTACTGAGGGGGTAATTCTGACCACGGATGACTGAAGCACCGTCAACAGGCTGGCGGTGCTTTCCTGCCCATTCTGACCGCGGCGGTAAAGCCGCGGTCAGAAAAGGGGAGCCGGCGGTTTCCCGCCGGATTTCCCCTGGCTGGGCTAAACCTCCATGGCGGCGCTGCAAGCAGCGCCGCCATGGGGATTCCGACCCCCTTCCCGCCAGCCTGTTCCTGGCGGTTTTTACCGCCAGGAACAGGATGGCAGGAACGGGTGTCGTGGGGCCCCAGGGGGCCCCTGCACTGCCCATGCCACTGGCAGGGCAGTGCAGGGGCCCCCTAACAGGGCCCCAGCATGATTTTCACTGTCTGCATAGCAGACAGTGAAAATCGCGACGGGTGCAACTGCACCCGTCGCACACCTGCAACACCGCCGGCTCCATTCGGAACCGGCTTCTGTGTTGCAGGCCCTTTCCCGCTGGGCCGGCGGGCGCTCCCTTGGCGGGCATTTTTTGTGATCTGTTCAGTAGTTTTTGAGAAATTAAGTTTAAAAAACCTTGCATTTTTCACACTACAGAGGATCCTTTGAGCCAACAGATCTCAAGATAAGATCTGATTAGCTCCCACCAAATCAACAAAGATGGGAGCAGCCATTTTAGGGTTTGGGAAATCAGTCCCAGTTTCTGTAAGAAAAGTAAAAAAAAAAACATATAGTGGGGCAGGGTAGGCATACCAGAAGAAGCTCCTCCCCTCACCCCCCCCCCCCCATGGTCCAGAAGGTAATTTTGTTTTGATTGGCACTGCTGATCGCAGAGGATCTGTTCTGCTTTTTAAAAAGAAAAGTGCAGTCTCCTGAAATTTTAAACCTTAAGCTCCCCTGAGATGGGTCAGGGCATGGGGGCTCAGCATGTTTATTTTACTGGGGAGAGGGACGTGTGACCCCCAAGCCTTCTTAAGGCCATGTGGACCTCACCCTGCATGGCCAATTTTAATTTTAGGGCAGAGGATTTGTAGTCTCTCCAAAAGCCTCTTAAAATACAACCCCTGGGCCACTTAATTTTTTAAGGGAGGGTTGCATGCAGCCTCCCTCACAGAGCCTTCTTGAAAGCTTAGGGGCCCCATTCCCAGGGGCCAAATAAAGGGCACCCACTTTAAAATAAAACAAAAGAACAAAGAAAGAATAATAAATGAGTGTCTGGATCGCTCATTTATTATTCACCGCTCCGTGGAAGGAGCGCCCCATAATGCCCTAGGGGCTTTTATAAAATATACTTTTTTTTTCTTTCTGGTGCCCTTAGAAGGGGCAGGCACACCATCAACCATTGTGTTATGCTGTTGGGGGCTTCAGAGAACACAGCTGCCACCCAGCAACATTAAACAAAATCCCAGTAAGTTTCCTGAGTGATTGAATCCATGATCCCAGAAGAGTCAAGCGGTCTGCCTTACTTTAAATGCCACCTTATTTTAGGTCTGCTTTATTTTAAATGACATCATTTATATTGTTACATGACATAGCTATGTCTGCCTGCAGGGGTTTTGGTGCCTGGCTTGACCATGGGCCAGACCCTGAGCCTACCCTATGCCATACATGGCCAAAAGCTATTTGCTGGCCAAATACTATGTGCTGTGGGGGTAGGGCACCTGTGGGGGGTTGGATGCAGGGTCTTGTGGCAACCCCATGTTGAATACCTCATGCATAACTCAAGATAAAATAAAGTGGCTATAATTTCTTCTAACCTAAAAAATGAACTAGTGTGTGCACATATTGAATGCGCAACATAGTCTGAAAGTTAGCATGAGTTTATACCGACGATCTGAAGCGTCGCATAATGAAGAAGAAATAATAAATATGAAATCTGTTTTGGTAACATTTTTCCACCACTGCACCTTCGAGTTACTTCACAAATGCACCTGCAACTCACAATTTCTTATGTCTCTTTGCGATTCGCAAGTAAAAATGGAGAGGAAAAGGGATACTACTGCCAAACATGCAATTCACAAGCACATAGACTGATGAACCATTGGCATGTTTCTAAAATAACTGTTGCTTTTGCGGAAAGTACTGAAAAAGATGACAATCCCCCCACAGAAACCTATTGTTCAAACAGAGTCTAGACTCCATTACTGTAACTCTGTGTTCCTTCCAAATGTACTGGTTGCAAATGATCCGAAATGTGACAGCGGGTGTCTGGTTTGGCTCCTGCTTTACCGTTCTCATAAATGATGCATTTTGGTTGTTATTGTATTTCCTAACTGCTTTCTTGACAATTGAGTATTCTGATCTTTTGTGGGAAAATGTGTCGTTTGATGGTCTGTCAATCACACTATGATTGACACGGATATACATACACAATGGAAATCAGGGCAAGCATCCGAAGAGACCCAGTAGCACTGATGTATTTGTTTACATATGATGCTTAGTAGATTTCCATATTGGAAACTTCCTTATGTTAAGAAGATACCTCATGCATTTAAAACTTCACTGTGTTCATATGGATTAGTTGGTAGCCACCCACACCTATGTGACATTGCTCCTGCAGCTACTGCTATTAGGCCTACCAGACTGGGCCTCACACCTTGATGATAACAGAGGTGCATTAACATGGAAGTGTGTCTGTGGATGCAAGTTTTGAAATTGGTATCAACTAGTCATCTTTGTTTGATACATGGGCATCTGCCAAACAGCACTGGAAGAACTGTACACCCTACTAGAGTGCATATTGGCCCTATGCATTATAAGTATGGGGCAGGGACCGCCGCTGCCTTTTCATGGATGCCCCGTATCCCCCAAACTCCAAATAAGACCCTAGGTTTGGTTTTGTAGATCATAAGCACATTTTATGTGATACTTTCAAGTACCACATTGGTTTTGGAGTAAAAACTGACATGACTGGCACGTATGTGAGCGTTTACATTGTATTAACAATTTTGTTTTTGTTATCCTGATTTTGTGTTCCTTTTTGTTTTAGTTCCTTATTATTGAATTATGACAGCTTATTCTTCGTTATGTGCAATTACAGCAGATGTCGTGTGATGGGTTAATGATTTTATTATGTTTAAGGGTGCACCCCCTCAATATCGACACCAGAATCTCAAAGCGACCCAAAATCGAGGGCAGAATATTGAAAATAAAATATTGAGAAGTAGGTAAATCTAGATTTTCTATCCATAACTCCACGGATATGTACCTATAGAATTGTAAATCTATACTTCAGCATATGCTATTACCTTTCAATATTGTGTCCCTTAGTATTCTGTTCTTAATATTACTGCATCACAATGTTCTGGGGGTCAATATTCAGTCGTACAACCATGTTTAAGCAATGCCTGAGATGTGTTATCCTTGCTTCCATAGGGAGTGACCTTCAGCTGTCATTCTAGAGGGTGCATCATCGGTTCCCAGTCAAGTTGCATGGGAACAAACTCCCGAAGCACCACCATACATACCCTGGCAGTGACGGTCCCCAGGGGCATAATGCATGTCCCTGCAGTGCAGAGGGACCCCCACCCCCTTCCCTTCAGGCACCTATGAACCTTTTAAGGGGAACCCCATTCACCGAAGGCCAATGAATATTCCGGGGCCCCTCTTCACAATCTTGGGGCAGTGCTTAATTTGTGCTTGTTGTTTCCGGTGCTGAGCACCAGCACTTATTTTTGAGGGCCGGGGCTTATTCTTCTGCCTCAAGCCTTTGCTGCGAGCAAAAGACACATATGGGAAAAACGGATGAAGGGAAAAACCAAAAAGCATCACAAAGGGAGAAAGTAGAAAGCTGCAACAGTGAGCAGAAGGGGCAGGGAGTGGCTCTAAATGGATCAAAGAAACCCGAGATGGCTTCAGGATTAAGCTGCCTCAGTATTCCATGTTCACACATTTAATTGCAGTGGTCGTATGTTTAAGAGGAGGGCTTTGGGCACCGGCACCTTTTTATTTTCAAATTAAGCACTGTCTTTGGGGGGTGTCATTTTGCGTTACACCACAGGAGGTCCCTTCAACTTAGAATTCATGTGGTAATTTCAATTACCACTGGCAGAAAACTCTGCGTAAATGAGCTTTTTTTCCTACCTCAATTCAATCTCTGTGGCATACATATTGTACGCCGCATTACCTTCTCCTTTGTGCGCCTTTGTGGCAATCCAGAGACCACCATTAATCTTCCTCGGAAAATTAGATGAAGTGAATTCTTATCAGCAATATACCTGGGGTGTCCTGCACCACTCGAGAAATGTCAGCCCAATTTACATGAAACCAAGACATATATTTACACATTTGTGAGTTTGTCATGCTCGGAATGTATGCTTTATATGTAACTGGTAATGTATTGCATTCCCCTCTATCTGAATAATTCTCATGATCAACATATAGAAGGAAAGTGTAACACAATAAAAAAACAGATTGATTCTGTCTCCGTGTGGAAGGCCAGGAGGTGGCGGAGGTGCGCGGGGAGCACAAGAAACACAGGCACATAACAACAGAAACAGCCGAGCTACAAATTAGCCATGATGAAAAATGGCAACAGCCATGAAAAAATCCAGAGGCCACAGTCTGCATCAAAGAACGATAGAAGAGGTGGACTGCTATAACACACACATATAAATGGCCTGTGCTCAGATTTAATGCCAGAATAAATCATGTGCATCAAGCCTTTTAAAATTAATTGGAAGTAACACTGGGGGTGGGGGAAGTGCAGAGATGGGGAATACGTAGCTTCTGTCAAGTTGACGTGTTAAGACTTCTTGATGGTATTGTGAGAGCCGGAAAAATAGTGTGAATAATTATCTTTACGTAATCATACTGATGTACTAATGTGTGAAATGCTTTAGCTGAAAAATTAATGTTAACACAAAAAGAGCCTTTTTGATTGGTCGCCATCAAGTGAAAGGCCTGCAGTTTTATAAAATTGAATTAAAGTTGTAATGAGAAAATAGTCTGTCTCTTTAAGAACATGTTCTCTGCTAAAATAAATGCTGAAATAATATAAGGATTTGTTGTTTTCTGCTGGGCCTCAAGCAGACAGGGCCACAGTGCAAAGTTATCTAACACTTGGGCAGTCATTCTGACCACCGGCGGACGGCGGTCGCCGCCCGCCATGCGGTTACCGCCAGAAGACCGTACCGCGGTCAAAAGACCGCGGCGGTCATTCGGACTTTCCCGCTGGGCTGGCGGGCGACCACCAAAAGGCCGCCCGCCAGCCCAGCGGGAAAGCACCAGCAACGATGAAGCCGGCTCCGAATGGAGCCGGCGGAGTTGCTGGTGTGCGATGGGTGCAGTTGCACCCGTCGCGATTTTCAGTGTCTGCCACTGAAAATCTCAATGGGGCCCTGTTAGGGCATGGGCACTGCAGGGGCCCCCAGGGGCCACACGACGCCCGTTCCCGCCATCCTGTTCCTGGCGGTTTTTACCGCCAGGACCAGGATGGCGGGAAGGTGGTCGGAATCCCCATGGCGGTGCTGCGAGCAGCGCCGCCATGGAGGATTCACTGGGCCCGGGGTAAACCGGCGGAAAACCGCCGGTTGCCCTTTTCTGACCGCAGCTTTACCGCCGCGGTCAGAATGGCCCAGGAAGCACCGCCAGCCTGTTGGCGGTGCTTCCGCGGTCCCCGGCCCTGGCGGTCCATGACCGCCAGGGTCGGAATGACCCCCTTCGTGTTCTTACTGTTGTTACAATTGTACGCTTTCACGTCCGTTGTTTAACAGACCCCATTCATTGAATTCACGTATTTGTCTGTAGTTATGTTTCTATCTCATGTGTTTTTCTTGAGGAAATGGTGCGGAGAAAATGTTTCCATAAATTTGTAACTACTGTCCAGCAACAGCGCATTCAGAAGGTGCTAAAGCAACGGATCCACAGATCGCGATCGGAAGAGGATGTGCAGTTCTACAATTAGTATAAGTCTGAATTACGCAAAGGGAGCAGAAACAAACCAGTGACTTTCAAATAATTGTTGTATCACTTTTAGTGCATTTTTGATATCTAATGTCTTTGTAATTGGATGTTCTTTCTTCGCATGATATTTTCAACCAATGGAAAATGTTCAGTAAGTTTAATTTAGTGTTTAGTCGCCATTCATCTTGGCTTCTTACTTTCCTGGTTTCCAGAGACTTCACTTCGTATACTTGGTGGGATCTGTCACTTTGACACTTCATGCTTTGCCAGTCAGTCTACTGACATTCTGGTGCTTTATTATTTTCTGAGTTTACTATGTCTGTTCAATACTGAATTAATGCTTTGATGGTTTAGTAATCTTGTCGTCCAAATTCTAAACTGTCCCCCTTTCCCTGTTCCTGTCCTGATGCTGACGCTGTTGTCCTTCTGATGAAGTTATAACCTGGCTGCTGATTACCTTAAGGATAGGTAAATGTATTGTCTGTGTATTGTTATTTGTATTTTGTTTTCCAGGTACCAACTGCTACTGTTTTAATACTGCTGCTATTTTGATAGCGCCATAGTTAGATGTTTTTTCTAAATTAGTGTTACTAAAACTTTTGCATTAAGCCCAACATGCTAATGTTAATCTGATGTTAGTGAGGTGCTTCCTCGTGCCAATGAACCTATATTAATTTTGCTTGCTGAAACAAATGTATTACATATCTCTTTCTCAAGTATTGTTGCTATTGATTAGTGTTTTCGCTATTGAATTTATTATACTTATTGCTTTGTTCAAACTAAGATTCTTCAGGCCAAATCCGACAGCCTGTGATGTTTCTTTACTTGTACCACTTGGTTTTGAGACAAATTTTCGTGACCGTAGCATTGTTAATATAGGGAAATAAACATTTTAATTGATACTAAAAGGTGTAGTTATTGATGGCCAAATTGGTCATGGTGCGTTCTTTACTGACTCTCTAAATGTTTTGCATTGTTTGATTGTAATTGTGCTTTGCATTACTGAATCAATATAACTTAAACGAGTCAAAAGATTCATCGACCTTATGGCTGGGTCCGACCACTTACTATGATGAAATAGATAGGCCAAGGGCACGCTAACAGTATGGAATGTAAGTAATCCTTATACCATATGCAAGTCATACATAGAATGATTGTGTTTATGTGACCTGCATGGTACTTAGGCCCTGATGTACCAAAGGGTTTTACCCATTCTATGCTAATGCAGAAATATTTTGATATATAAGGGCCTTAGAGCCTTAGGGCCTGATTTAGAGTTTGGCAGATGGGTTTACTGTGTCACAAACATGACGGATATCCTGTCATTCGTATTACGATTCTGTTATACCCTATAAAAATCATAATTCAGTGGACGGGATATCCGTCATGTCATCTGCCAAATTCTAAATCAGGCCCTTAGTTCCTAATCTCTTTCCCAGAATAGGCTTAATACTTAACCACTGAGATGAACTAATCTTTATTAAATATACAATTTTACTGTAGGAAATCAATGGCTACTCTTTAAATATGTCACTGAATTTTAAAATTGATAGAGGACAAATGTAAATGTAATAGGTAGGTATAGGATAGGTCAGAGATATTGTTTTACAGATGGGTGGTGACCTAGAGTAGGCCAGATGAGATGGGTGTACACATGTGTGGGATAGTCAGTGTGCTTATGGTCTTCATTGTAGTGACACTGTATTTTATGACATTGGGAAAGGCTGGCCTAGAGCACAACTCCAGTTCCCTACAGTCCACAGACTCCAGAGTCACACCAATGTACACTGTAACCTGTATGAAAAGAATAATGCAGTAGGTTACAAAAGCATACCTGTACAATTTATGGGTCATCCGGAAATGTAATCTTTCTCTGACATAACTCAAGATCAGGGCCAATTATTGCTCTGGCCAGCTGCAGGAGCAGGGCCTTGCATCAATCATCCAGGTGTCATTCTGTGCCAGGAACCAGACCTACCCCAGGCACCTCAACGAGGAGGGGCTCCTTGGAGTAATTGCTGGGAGAGTCCCTGGCAGGAATATCAGGGAGGAAGGGCTGAGTCTCTTAGAGCACGTGTGGGAACTGACTCCTGGACGGCGCCATTTTGAGCTACCTCAGCAGACTGTGCAAGAAGGTTGGGACAGGGGAGGAGAAGTGATGTGGCACATCAGGATAGACCAGCAGCACAGCCCTGCTGGACTCTTCCACCCCGACTTAAAAGGTCTCGCACAGAGGAGAGAGCTCTCTCTTGGCTGTGCTTCTCTGCAGAGCACTGGTAATGAAGACGGGTGTCATGGACAACTTGAAAGAAAAAAACCCTTATTGCCCCCTGGAGCAAGTAATCTGCCCCTAAAAGACCCAAAACCCAGTTGGGCACACTCCAGGACCAGGTAAGATGGTCCCTTTACTCCCCCTGAGGAGCAGTTCAGGGAAAGACTGGGCTCTTACGCGCTGCCCAGAAGTAAGGAAGGCACCCAGATGAAAGGCTGGTACAGGGAGTCAGTGGGACTGGCTCCCTACCACGTTGGGGGAATTCTAGGCCAGGAGGCCTAAAGAAAGTGCTCCTCGTGGCAAGGGCTCACCACCAGGAGAAAAATGAGCCGAAAGTCGTCTGAAATTGCCCCGAGGCCCGAGATATGCCCTGGAGAAGGTGGGCAAACTTTGACCTTATTCAAGCGCGTGGGGCTCTTTGGCTATGTTGGATTCCTGCTCCCAGGGTGGGCCAGGGCCCGGGGGCTGCCCCAAAGAAGAGTGGAGCAGGGGAGCACCATTGCGCATCCCCAGCAAAAATTCCAGTGTGAGGGAGCCCCATCGTGCTGCCTCGAATGTGACCCCAACCCGGGGCCCCATAAAGAACCAAAGCTGAGGAGCACTGTTGTGCTCCCCATGAAGATGGAGAGAGGGGCCCCAGATCCCATCCTGGGGCCCCACAATGAAGCAGAGTTGGGGGACGCTGTTGTGCCCCCTACAAAGATTTACAGAGGGGCCCTGGACCCCATCCTGGGGCCCCACAATGAAGCAAAGTTGGGGATGCCATTGTAACCCTGCGAAGGTGAAGAGAGGGGCCTAAGCCCCATCCCGGGGCCTACAACAAAGCAAAGTTGGGGGACACCATTGCGCCCCGTGTGAAGGTAAAGACAGGGGCCCCAGACCACATCACAGGGCCCCACAACAAAGCTAATTCGGGGGACTCAGTTGCACCCCCACAAAGGTGACAAGCGGGGCCCCGGACCTCATCCCAGGGCCCGACAGTTGACCCCCGATGACCAGAGAAGGAGTGCCACCAAACAGCTACATGCGGCCAGCCCGACCGCAGCATCGCATGTGTCTACCCGCAGGAGTGGGCAGACTCCAAGTAAAAAGCTGGCTCCCCTGGCAGCATGTGACGGTGCTTGCCGCTTAGGAAGATGTCAAGAGCAGCTACGGGTGGGCTTCCCGGGCTGCTATCCAACGTGAGAAAAGGACGTGGGGTGTCCAGCTGGGACCGGATACCCCCCAACAAGAATGGCTCCAGCACGGCTCTCCCCACGGCAGCGGGAGAGCCGCTAATTAAATATGCATGCTCTGTGAGGAGTGACCCCTAATACCCTGCGGGGCTTGGCCCAATTCCTATGCCAACAACTACTCTTTTGGCATGGTGGTGACTCCCAGGAGGGCTGGGTCACCACCAAACTGATCACCAAGTTTAGGTGAGCAGCAGGAGGAGCACAGACTCCCCCCAAGAAGAAGTTGGATGTCCCCACCCTTGGCAAGGATAACCCCACAAGTGTTCCAAGGTATGTCGAGCCTAGTCCTAGCTGGAACTTTTGTTCAAAGAGGTGGAACTGCGCTCACTAGGGGGAATGATCATGAGTGCAGTCCCTGTGGTCTGAATGGTGATAACAACAGATTGTTATAATGGTGGTGAACATCCTCTATGGGTGAATGGCTTTAATTACACTTGTTTTTACAGAAATTGTGTCCTTTAGGGACCATGGTCAAATGGTAGCTTTTTATACTAAATGTGGTTCAGAATGTATGGCTGCAGTGTTGTGGTCAATGATGTGACATGTGTATGGTCATATGCAAAGATACACTTTGCCCCTAGATACACTCTAGGGGTGAAAGATGGTATTACACAACTTTTTACAACCAAGTGATGTCCTTTAGGGACTGTATCAACTGTGCATCATTTTTATTCTGAATGCTTCAATGTGGAATATGTTGAACCCTTGCCCACACACTTTAAGGGTGTGGTTAGACTGCAAAGATCATGCTGAGAGTAATCGGAACAGCGCACATCATCCCAACATGCCTGTACATGTTTCTTGTTGATGTATATTTGAGTAATGAGACTGGCAGCCACTAGGGATCAAAGTAGATATATTTTATTGCAAATATTAGGTGCTCTCACTGCAAGTTACAGTCAAATATTGCATTGGAGTACAAGTGAATGTTTTGCCATGTGGGTTGTTGGTTTATATCTCTATTTGGGAGAGACAAGAATGTTTACACACTGTCATCCAAAAGAAATTCTATCAGCGTGTGTATATTTGAAAATTTTGCATAGTATTGAGTAGTGTGTGGGTAATAAATGTACTTTAACTTTTTTAGGTTTACTTTAGCAAAAGAAAAGGCACAGACTGGACAATCATTCATCGAGTGTTATTCTTGTGTGCTTGCGAATGGTGATGACTAGCGCACACCACCTCCCTTGAGTAAGCCTTGGACTGCTCTTCAGCGCTACCCTATGAAAGTCAAGCGCTACAATGGGGTGTTTGGTTCCTAGTGGTGGTCGAGTGCTGATCCATTACTTGTGCAGGCCACACAACTAATAACCCACCCTCCAACTATTGTTAACAACAAAAAGGATTTCAGTGGCTATGGCTGGTCTAGAGTGGCTCTGACTGTGTTGATATAGAGCCCAGTAACCTCTGAAGTTGGTCTTCACTCCTCCAGTGAAAGAAAAGTTGAGGCCAGTATCAGACATTTAAAAAGTATTTTGGTAACTGTAGTATAAGACAAGGTGGAAGAGAGATGCTTCCTGAACTTTTAGATTGCTTTCTTACAATGGAACCTATTTCCTCTGTGCAATAAACCTGAGTATGATTAATGCCACTTACCCACCTACTCCATCAAGGAGATCAACCACTACGCAAAGTTGCACAGAGTTCCCAAATTCTGCTCTTCAGTGCAGGCAGAGGTTTTTTTCGCTCACAAGATTGGGTTTTGGCACTCTCTTGTCAGTGTGACGATTCTCCTGGGCCGCTAGCGAGTGCACGTGAGACCTCACGTTCTCTTGGGTTTCTTCCAGCTGCAGCCAAAATGGGCAGCTTGTGAGCACAAACTCACTTCTGAAGTAGATTTTCTACTCCAGAGCCACTAAATCTAGTCAAAAAGAACTCTTTTGACTAGATTTTCTTCTCCAATGGACCATGCAATTTATTCTTTCAGATTCAGAAGCCTTTTTTTCAAACAGGAAGGGAGTGTGTCAGAGACTCCAGCTTCCTGTTCTATCCAGCAGGCTCCTCCCAGTGCTTTGTCCTACCCCTGGTCACTTTTCACTTAGATTTTGAGGTGGAAGGATCACTCTCTTTGTCTCCTGGATATACCTTTGGATTTAAGAACTTTGTTTTTGTGGAATCATCACACAAGTAAGTTCTAAAACTATATTGAATAAGGGTGTTGTTGTATGTTTGCTTGGGCATGCACCAGTATTGCTTTGCACTTTAATTTGATTTAACAAATGTACAGTGGTGGGTGGCCTGGAGGTTAAGTATGGGCCTAGTTATTATTTATTTTGTATTTTATAGATTTTTCACCCTTTGCAAGGAAAACTGTTGCACAGATTAATACTTTTCCTACATGTTTCCATTTGCAATATTATTTTAGTATGTGGCTTAGATTTACAAAGGGCCATTAAGCCGATAGATACTTAGTCTATCACATAAGTAACCAATTGCACTCAGATTGCATTTCTCTGTACTATTTTCAACATGCTGCAAAAATGGCATGCCACAATTCTTTAACTACACATTTTTGTTGCTTGATTGTTTTTAGTTGTACAAGAGAAGAGACCCCTATCACCCGCAGTACTGCCAAAGAGAAGGCCCTACAGTCTATTCGGTCCACAGGCACCAAACTCTTTCACTCATGTATCTTATGGCGACTGACAGCCTAGAGCTATTTAAGATGGCCCCAAAGAAAGTTGCTCCCAAGAAAGTGGCCAGTGAGAAGAAGCAGCTTTCCGCCAGTGGCATGCCAACCGCAACCTTTTTTGGAAGACGTGTGCTTTCTGCCACACCGGCCTCCAGGGAGGAACCTGGGAGCACTCCAGCATCAACAGCACCACCACAACACAAGCCCAAGACGATGTCTGTCAGTGAGGCAGTCAATACAATGATGGTGACCCGAACAACAATGATGTTGAATTGGGTTTGGCCCTTTCACAAAGCAGTGCCCAATCGGTTCAGGTAACAGAGCAAAGTGGACAGCAGCTGCAGCCAGGTCTTCCCGAATTTGGAGCAGAACAGGAGGTCGAGCTTTCTGTCGAGCAAGAACCTCCTCTTTTAAAATCAAGGGCTCCCAGATCTCCAGCAAGAAAAGGGTAGGGTACTACTACTCCACCATATTCTCCAAGCGCCACTTCTAATGATGATGATAGGGACATGGAGTGGCCCCAGGCAGAGTTTAGGAGATGCCAGGAGAGGCAAGGGAGAACAAAAGTTCCAGAAAGTCTTAGAATCATGGAAGGGGATGATGACGAGGATTATGGGGATGACACAGTCATTGTAGAAGCTGGCACAGAGGATCCTGACATGGCTATCCAACCTGCTCCGAGGGATGTGGCACAAACAGTAGCTCCTATATTTGTAAGGACCCAGCAGAGACCTGCACCAGCCCCTACCTCAGTACAAGTATGCCCTGCAGAGAGGCAATCGACACACCCACGGCCACCTACATTCAGTTATTCTTCAGGCATTGGCAGTGGCCCAATAAGAAAGTAGTCCTCCCCACTTTGGGACTTTTTTACAATTAGCAAACAGGAGGAGAACATTGCCATATGCTTAATTTGCCATGTGAGTGTTCATCGAGGTAAGTCTGGTTAAAATTATGGGACTGGAGACCAGACGCCCCATATGAAAAAACATCATGCAATCCAGTGGGAGCAGCACCTTAAACAAACGGCTCAACATGGTTGCGGTGGTGAAGGTGAGGAGAGCCAGGAAACATCAGCTATACCAGGTCAAATCACGGTGGAAGGTAAGGAAGAAGAGGCTGACATCATCCTCATGCAAAGCAGCCCTGTTCCCAGCAGTGCGCCAGAATCACCCACCTCAGCGACCTCACAATGGCACAGGAAGACTCAGAGTCTGATGGAGAGACCAAAGCATATGGTGACTGCAGCAACACAACGCGCATTGAGTCTACCACCACCTACAGCTGAAATGTTGCCTGCGTCAGTGGCCGCACAAAAGAAGAAAATCCAGGCTACAATTACGGGCATGTTTAGGCAGGAGGTGCCATACGACGGCAACCACCCAACAGCACGTTTGTACAATGGCAAGCTGGCAAAAATGTTAGCGCTGGACCTCTTACCTTTTTCTTTTGAGGAAGGAGTGGGATTCTAAGAGTTTGTGGCAGCCCTCTGCCTGAAATGGAAGGTTCCAAGCTGGACCTATTTTGCCACTATTGCTATTTCAACGCTGCATCACGATGTGCTGCAATAGGTTGGACAAGCTTTGCAGCAAAGTGTTGTGCGAATTATACACCTGACGACAGCCATGTGGACCAGTTGTCAGGTGACTGATAACATGTGCATCACTGCACACTGGATCTCTTTTTTGGGGTTAAAGCAAAAGCTATCTACAGGTTTTGGCACTGAAGATATTTTTAAGAGATTTCGGCGGCATGCAACAGTAGCCATGTTCGCCATGGAGAAGTCACACACAGCTGCAAACATTTTGGAGGAGTTTAAAAGCAAGGTATCTGAATGACTGCGACCCAGAGGTCTTCGAGTTGGATTTGTTGCCACAGACAATGGCAGTAACATAGTCAAAGCCGTGGCAGATGGTGGTTAAAGCCCGGAAACAGTTCTGGACTATTCAGTGTCATAACAGAGTACCAGTTAAAGCCCTGATACAGGAGGTACCAACACATTGGAACTCAACCTGTTATATGCTGCAACGTCTGTTAGAGCAGAACAAATAGATCAATGACTATGTCATTGAAAGAGGAGCTGATGCAATTGAGAGAGCTATGACCATGGATACAGACAAATGGGGCCTAGTCAAATGCCTCACATAGATGATGCTTCCTTTTGAGGTTTAAATGCGGGAAGCTAGCAAAGGGGAGAGTACAATGGGCCAAGCTATCCCGTTATTGCATCTGCTACAGGAGTAGCTAAAAAAGGTGTCTGAAAGGTTTGCACTCGGGGGGTGAACGAAAACCCAGAAGCACATGCCTTGATTACTAGCCTAAGCTATTGCTTGCCTTGAAATGCAAGGCTGCAAAATGACATAATCTCATCCAAAGAGTACATCTGTGCCAGTCTACATAATCCACACTACAAAAAAATTCTTACCGCTATCATTCCTTTTTCTGAAGGGAATGTTTCACAATACAAGAGGTGGATTGTTGAGCAAGCAGGAGAACTGGAAGAAGAATGGCTGGAACTTAGAGTCCTAATCCACAGGGTGCCGCCTTCAACTTCCAGAGAGGGCAGTTTTATCTCACATCAGCCAACCCCACCAACAAGAAAATTGGTGACAAAAGCAACAGAAGAGTCAGACCCAACCTCTGCATTGGCTTGGTTTCAAGTGGCAGGTCTTAGGTCCAATGCAGAAGTGAAGGAAAAAGCGGTCAAGCAGGTGGCAGCACCAGTGACCATTCAGAGGATGTTCCTGGAGTATCTGGATGACCTGAAAGAGGTATATGTGGAGCAAAACCCATTAGTGTATTGGTATGGGAAGATGCGCCTATGGCCAGAGCTCAGCAGGCTGGCAATAAAGTTTCTGGCTTGTCCTGCACCCACCGTATCTGCTGAACGTGTGCTCAGTGCAGCTTGTGCAGCTCTTACAGTGAGAAGGACCAGTCTCTCGCCTCAAAACATGGAGAGATTGACCATGATCAAAATGAACCAGCATTTCATACCACCTGATTATACCATTCATGAAATACCACATGAGGAGGAAGAGGATGATTGGTCCAAACCAAGCATGTTAGCTGACCAACTTCTGGGTGAACCACCAGAGTTTGAGGACAAACTTTACTTCCCAGATTCAGTATGCTAGTGCCACCACAGAACTTTTTCATTATTTCTCGTTCAGCTTCTTTTTCTCTTTCTTTGTTTGCAAAAGAAAATATGCAACGTTATGTTTACCTCAGATTTATGCTACTCCTCCATTGATTTTATAGTCACATATAAGAACGGATTGAAGTTGGACAATGTGCAGCGAAGAAGCCCCCAAATACCCTTCAGGACTTTGGAGATGCTGCCTGCCTCCCTCACATGACATTGCCTACCCTATTTTTACATCACCTAGCAGGGCTACCCTAGAAGATCATTGATTAAAATACTGTCAGTGCCAATGACTAATTCCAATGTGTTGATACTAACTCTCTACTTTCTTTCAATCGAGTTGACAGTGTTAGATAACCCTTTGAGTAATCCTGTAGTTGGAGTTCGCAGTGTAGGGAGTGGCACTTTCTGTCAAGTTGTTTCTTTCCCGTTAGTGCTACTACTACCACTACTAACTACCTACCACCTCCTTAAGATGCCATCTTGGGAAAACCCTTCAGTAAGAAGAAGAATCTCTCACTTCATCTATTCAGGTAGGAGAAGCACTATGGATTGAAGTGAACTTGTTTAGTTAGTATTTAACTCATACTGAAAAAGATGTTGTCGGTGTTTTTGTAGGCAAAATAGGCAAGGGCAATCATCCCGTAGTGGTCAATAATAGTTGCAGAGGGCAATGGAGCAATGGTCTAAGTAAATGACGTACACTGTTTTAGCAGATTAAACATTACAGGCTACACTAAAAGATAGCAGTGAGGACTAAAAGTCTAAAACACCAAAATATAGATTTGAGACACAGATGAAGTATTATTTACAAATATAAAACCCTCCCTCTCCACCCAGAACAGTCCCACCCCTCTCCCCAAACAAATATAAACCCATCCCCAAAAAGTCCAATGAAAACAAGTAGTCTAAACTTGAAGTCCAGCCCAAATCGGTCCCCACCCCTCCACCTACAACAAGTTCCTCCCACCAAAACAAAAAACAAATTAAAAAGGGGCAATGTGTGTATGAGTCCGGAGCTGGTCAATCCTCTGCTCTATCCTGGTGAGCCTGCTCTCCATCCGGTGAAATGCCCTGGTGCAGCGGGAGGGTACAACAGCAGGTACAGTTAGGGACACTGACTCCTGGTGGCGGCACTGATGATGTACTGGCCGGGAGCTGGGGGTTGGCATGCTGTTCAGTTGAGTCCTGGGTCAGAGGCAGCTGTTACGGCCCTCTTCCTCCTCCAGGATCACCAGGTGCTGGTACTCGGCCCGAATGTTCCCCAGCCTCTACTGCCACAGATGGGCGCTATCTCCTGCCTAGTTGGTAGTGGTCGTTGGGCAGGAGTAGCTATATCGAGAAAATGTGGAATAACAAAAGACAAGTTATAAACAATGGTCTGAAAATACACTTGTTCAAATGATAGATAGTGAGTGGCACAGTAGCACTACATTACTGGTACCCTAGGGATGATGGAATTTGATGTGATTTGTATTTATGATTAAGAGAGTCACAGGGCCAATATTTTATTTTTTTACCTACACATGCTTAACATAAAAAGATCTAACTGTCTGGTAGAAAAGAAGGAACGCAAAATAAGACCAGATCAAAAAGCTGGTGATTTAAATTTTTTCTTCTAGTAACTAGTTAGACACATTTAGTGGAAAAATAAAAAATAATTACCTGTCATTATGATGAGTTGCTGAGCAAAATTATTGGAAGTATGCTAGCCAGCGCTTCAAGTACGTTGCTACTGTCTGCTGCTTAGGCAGCTGTAGCTGACAATTATCTATCTTTAGTTCTAATGGCCCTGCTCTTACCCACATGCCTTTCAATTAGTTTAGTTTCTACCCTGACTCCAAAGAGACAGATAAATAAACAAGATACATCACACATGTCATGTATAAAATGCGTATATATTTTATCCTGTCTGCGTAGGTAGACGGGGGAACGATGCACTGAACTACAGGGAAAGGAATAGGCTATATAGATTGTATTTGCCACGTTCGTCACAGAGTAACCCCTATGTCAAACTTCAAATCAAACTTCAAATCAAATCGGGCACTTACTAGTCCCACTTTACTCACTGGTTTCACCCACCATCACAAATTCTTTCCAACAAATTGATTCGCTGGGCAGTAAGGAAAGTAAGGAAACTACTCTACTACAGAGTAAGGCAGATGGATTAAGCAGGTAGGTAGGGCTTTTGCTATAGAAAAATAGAGGGGTGTCACAAATCTATCTACAAGGGAAACGATCCCTTCCTTATTCATCCAAGCAATTATTAAATCGTCCTTTCATTCTTCCCCTATATACACCCATAGCCACCATGATTTAATCTTTACATTCTCTCATCCAATCATCCACCCAAATTCACAATCCTTTATCCACCCATTCTGTACCACAATATCCTCCCTTTCTGTCAATCATCTTTTCACCCATTCATCCATTTACCCAATACTAATACTCAACCACTCATCCTTGTTCATCCACCCACGCATCATTTCCTTTCACTCTTTTCACCCATCCTTTCCTTTAACCTTCCGTTCTTTCCCGTTTCCGTTAAGCCATCATTTTTAGCATACATTATGTGTGTGCTTATGCTGAGTTGCAGATAGAAGAGTCCATAAGTAATCCAACCACCACGTAGCTGTAGTGCAGGGGGTTCATGAATATGATCACGAAAATGCCCTTGTAGCTAGTGAGTAAGAGTAATTGTTAATAAGCAAGCAATGTGACTTACCAGCACCAGTCCCTGCCACTGTCTCTCCTCCTGCTCCACCTGCTCCTGGAGCAGTCAAACGTGAGCCGGCTCCTACACTGGTGGTTGGTTTGGCTATAAAAAAACTGTTGACAGTTTTTAGATGCCATATCCCATTCTTAATTTTGAAACTAAAAAAATGCAACCACAATCGTTATAGTTCAGTTTTCTGTAAAAAATATTGCTCTGGGCATTTTGTTGGAATGTTAGAATAGCCAGGTAGGCAAGCCAACCAGAAGCTTTTCATAATACAGGGACAGAGCTATAGGCTATGATTGACGATGACTTGGAATCATTGAAGAGCAATGAAGGGCAGTGGCGGCTGGCTTGTATTTACGGCAGGAGGGGGGGGAGGGGACACAATCATAAAAAAAAATAAAAAAAAAGAAAAGTCACTTACCTGACGGCGACACGTCTTCCTCCCCTCACAGCGCTCTCCTTTCGTTGTGGCTCCAACACAACTGCAGGGACAACGAAAAAGCACAAACAAATCCTAACACTGAAAGTGGGCTCTCTCAGCGCTCACAAGAGCGCTGGAGGCCTGTGCTTTCTCTAAACCAGCTGTCTTAAGACAGCTGGTTTAGAGAAAGTTAAAGTGCGCATGGCAGGCTGGCCGTCGCAAGACAGCCAGCCATCTGAAAATAGGACTTATCTACACATTTGTGATTATTTGTTATGACTGGAATTTCTATTTTAACATAGCACAATACAATGAACAGATTGGTTCTCTCTCGAGGGGTGTAGCTTGGTCAGTAAGATTGGGGGGTGTTGAGCTTCAGATTTCTCAACAATCAGGCTGGCATATAATGTTTAAATACACTGTACAACAAGCAGGGTGCATGAGAGGGGCTTAAGGGGCAGCGGAAAGGAAGAGGATTGGTAGAGGTATTGATTGAGAGAAAGTGCATTATTTTGTAAATAAACAACATTTTTGAAGTCTTTCTAAACAGATAGAGGGAGAGAGTGTCTGTGGGTTTTTGTGTGTGAGTGTAAAAATTCCTAGTGCAATCCAACAGACACCTCACTATACCTCACTATACCACAACATGTATTTATTAGGGGGGGTGTAGCCCCCCAAACAGCCCCCTTGAACTAAGCCCCTGCCTATCTCACTGGGGCATCCCAGTGGTAGTGGTGGGGAGGGGAATGACAGAGGGCATGAGTAGGAAGCACAAGCCATACATGAATACAGCAACAGAAACAGCAAAGCTACAGATTAATCTTGTTGAAAAATGTCAACAGCAATGGCAAATCCCTAAGCCAAGAGGCTGTAATAAGGAACGAAATAAGCAGTGCATTGCTAGAATAAACAAATACGAATCAAATGACCTATGTTAAGGTCTAACGTGTCAGAAAAAACAATAAGCAGCAAGCCTTTGAGAATAACCTAGAAGTAGCAATGTGGGGAGCGCAGGTGTGGAAGATGGGTAGCCTCTGAAACATTTGATGTGCTAAAACTGAGTTATGGCATGGATTTGAAGTAATCCTTTGCAGGTATGCAAGTTGTATGTGACTGTGTTCTTGTGCCCTACATGATGATTAGGGACATATTTTCAAGCGCCTCCTTTCGCTGCCGTATCGTTATTTTTTTTACGCTAAGGTGGCGTCAAGGAGGCCTTTTCCCTGTCCCAGATTTACAAAGTGGCGCAATGCTTACAACCCCTTGCACTACATTATGCCTGCACCAAGCATAATGTATGCAAGGAGGCGTTTCCCCCATTAGGAAGCCCAGAAAAATGGTGCAGTGAAATTTACCCCAAATGTTGCCCAAGGCAGGTGTTAAAGTGATGCTCCCATTGTTTCCTATGGGCCTCCCCACGCATTGCTGTACAAACACTATCATTTTTGGCACAAGTCGACCAATGTGTCAAAACTTTGATGCTATTGTGCTAACATGCTCTATGGTACACTGTATTCTAAATACATCGCTACCATGGTGATGTTAGGGGGATGCAGGGGGCGCAAGTAAAGTGGTGCAACATAGCTGACATGCCACTTTCTTGAAAATATGCCCCATTGCATTCATATATACATAAAAGTGTTCATGATGCTTAGTGCCTGATTTAGAGGTTGGTAGATGGATTACTCTGTCAGAAGCATAATGGATAGACAGGGCCAGACTGGGAACTTAAAGCAGCCAACTTCTGTCAGACCAGCCTCCATACATACAAGCGAGTGAGCCAGACCACTTCAAATTGAGTTTGAGGGGGCGCGCTGCCCCCCAAAAAGTTTTTTCACATTTTCACAAAAACATTTTTTCACTACATGCTCAAATATGTTATCTTTTAACTTTTAATGCATACTAATTGAAAATCTTACAGTGCAACAGGATACCCAGTCCTATACACAGACATTCTTACAGAAGACACCACAAAAAAATACAGACCAGACAATAGAGACCAGAGAACACAAAAAAAATAAAACAGACCCATCCCCATACTGGTACATAGCGACCAGGAAAAGCAAGTAAGCCCAACTACTGCAGGAGGAGTTTGGCATGGTCTTTCTCTCCAAGAACATGTGGTAAAAGACAGCAAAAACTGGGCATTTCTTTCAAAACATTTTTCATATATATTCATATTTAATATATTTTAAAGCACAGTAAATGATGATCGTATGGTGCAGATAGAGGGGTAGCTACAGAGGGTGTTTTGGGTGTTACACCCCCTCAATAAATGTACTTTCTGGTAGATAATTGGGTACAGGTGTTTTTGGTTTGGTATGGTGAGATGTCTGTCAAATTTCATCAGGAATTTTTACATATACACAGACAAAAACGTATACACACTCACTCCCTCTCTGATTTAAAAGTCTTCAAAAATGTTGGTTATTTTACAAATTGTTGTGTTTTCTCTCACTTAGGCCCCCATTTATACTCCCTTTGCGCCGGATTAGCGTAATTTTATTTGACACTAATCTGGCACAAACTTAACACCGCATTCATATTTTGACGCTAGACCCATCTAGCGTCAAAATTTCTGAGTTTGTGTTATTTTCTGGATGCGTGAAACCACCTTGCGTCAATGAGATGCAAGGTAGGCGTTCCCGTCCAAAAAATTACTCAAACACCCGTGCGCCATATTTATCCAACCGGGCAAAAATGACGCACGGCTGGGAAGCAGACCTGGAAAATGATGCAAAGCCCGATTTGCGTCAAATTTTAACGCCTGGTTCAGGGCAGGTGTTAAAATGGGGCAAAAACACCGCTACATAAGGAAAACTCACACAAGCAACATCATTGCTCACGAAGGACGACATGGAGGTGCTACTCATGCAGCATCCCAGAAGACACAGAGCACAGGACCAACAGCAGCAGCTACCACAACACCAACATGGACCCCAAAGGCAACGGAGAAGGCAGGAGAGGCTATTCAGGACCAGGACAACCATCCTGGGCCTCAGGGAACATGATACCATCCAGATGTACAGACTCAACTGGCAAGCCATACAGCAGCTGCTGCTCCAAATTGAGCCACAATTAATAGTCAGGCTGCAGACACCCCACATTATCATTATTCCACTGGAGACCAAGCTGCTAGCTGCCCTGCACGTGTTGGCAAGTGGCTCATTTCGAACTACCGGTGCCCTGGTTGCCGGGGTCTCACAGCCCTCATTCTATGGCCTTCCTCCCCAAGGTACTTGATGCCATCATCTCCCTCAGACCCCGCCACATCTGCTTTCCCAACACACAGCAGAAGCAGCAGGAGACCAAACAGGGGTTTTACCAAATTAATGGCTTTCCACACATGCTTGGTGCCATTGACTGCACACAATCCATATTGTGCCACCTGCTGCAACCGAGCACCTATACCGCAACAGAAAGCACACCCACTCCATCAATGTGCAGGCCATTGTTGATCACCGGGGATTGTTCACCAACATCATGGTAAAGTATCCTGGGAGTGTACATGATTCCTTCATCTTCCGCCACAGCACCATCAATCAGCACTTTCAGGGTGGACGATATGGCAATGGCCTTCTTGTCGGTAAGTCCAGAAACCTAGTAACACACACAGAGCAAGCAACCCTGTAGAACACACAAGACATACACCACTACATTGACACGTGGGCAGGAAGACACTGAGGTGTGACACTGGTAGTTATGTTTGATATCCTGACTCAATGAGATTCACACCTATAGACAAATGACGGCTGCCAATAACAATAAATGGGCCAATTTAAAACCCCACAGTGACAATGGCATGGCCTTAACTGGCAGTACAACTTGGTAGATTAACCATTCAATTTCACATAAGGTCACATAGTCAATCCCACATCCATCCAAGCGATGTGTACTGTGTAAGGGGTGTGCAATGTGTGTTGCTGCAGGTCAAACACCATGAGACACATAGCATGATGACGCTGACTCAAATGAAGGTGACATGGAATTATTGAGGCAGTACCAATGTCTCACATCACTCCTGGGGTGACATTGCCAGCTAGCAATAAGGAAGTGGACTGTGCTATGAAAACATGTTAATGTGACACTAATGCAAAGTGCACACTGCTACACATATTGAAAGAGACAATTCCCCATCTACATAACAGATGTAGAGGGAGATGGACCGTCCTACACAAATACATCCACCTCCACAATCAAGTCAGCCAGCTCACCTGGAGCAAGTTCAGTAGTGTAGGTGCACGGTTGCACATGAGCCAACTGGGTGAGGGAACAAAAACAGGTTTGCATTGAACTAGTCACAGATGGGACAATTGTGCATTGTCAATACTGAACACCTCAACTTATAGAGATGTGTTGTGCATTGTCACCCAGCCTAATCAAAGGGCCTCACCGTTGCATTTCATCTGCAATTACATATGTCTAATTGGATGGGATGTCCAGGCCATGTAGTGCAACCATGTTACCACCACAGTGGAATATATTGTGTGTGTGGAAGTATTATGTCACCTCTAGTGAATGTACACAAAAACATCTTGCTCGCTACATAACGCATTGGAGATACACAGTGAACTGCAAGTTTGAAAATATACCAGAGAAATCAAGTCAACTAGCCAAACACAAGTTTTGCAAGTCATACAACCCAATGCAGAAAGAACCTCACAGAAGCCTAGGATCCCACACAATACCACAAACATATGAGTCACAGATGACACAAGATAAGAACTGCCATGCAAAATGACATTCCTGGTGCAAGCAACAACAAAATACTTACCCCTATTTTCTCTTTCTGTTGATCAGGGTTACGGGATCCAGCCTTTGATCATGACCCCATTTGCCAACCCAGGCACAGCAGCAGGGCGTGCCTATAATGAGGCGCATGGGAGGACACGCACCATAGTTGAACGGACTTTTGGCATCCTGAAGTCCAGATTCAGGTGCCTGGACATCACCGGAGGCAGCCTCCTATATTCCCCAGAAATGGTCTGCAAGATTATTTTGACCTGTGCCATCCTGCACAACATGTGTGTTAGGAGGAACATTCCCCTATATGAACCTGAACAACAACCGCCTGAAGAGGAGGAGGAGGAGGAAGCTGTCCAGGAAAATGAGGGGGAACATCCTAACACAGCTGCAGCAATGCGTCGCACACAACATATAGTACAACATTTTTCCAACAATAGTCACTATCACCACTTTGTTACAATATGGACTTTACCACTCAATCATGCTCTCAGTAATTACGTATGCATCACATGCTCTCTAGGAATCATAATCAGAGTATTACCTCAGGGAGCATTGCAGAAAGACAAATTTGCATACTTCTGATGCTACATCACATTTGATGGGTATGAATGTTTAGCAAACATCACACACCATTGTCATGAAATAAATCTTGCCTATTTCACATTTGAAGGGCAAATTCATAGGGCCAAGGCTATGAGACACATCCATGTTGCCAACATGGTCTATTGCAGCATATGACACCCAACTATGACACCATCAATCATAAGGTAGTGGATGTGAATTTGCATTGGTAACAGGAATGTATGAGCAGACCCTTGACAGCAGTAAGTGTGACATCAGCTATCTCTGCAAGGAGCATGTGTGACAAGAAGTGCATCAAACCTGAAAATGGGTAGCACAAGTGTCCCAAGTATGACAAGCAATGCTCACAAGACATGCCCTGCGCAGTCCATCCAAGGTAATAAGTCCTGCCACTACCATGTTTTAAGTCTCTGCCCACCCTTCTTTAGGGGGCGCTGTAAATAAACTATCTGTACTCTGGGAATCATCATGTACACTCACCCAGACTCCCATTCTGACTCCTGGATGCTTCCCTTGTCAGTATGACATGCCATAGTTCTACTTCATCAGCCTGCATGGACTTCAGGTCCCATAAAGCACTGCCTGGTAGTCAGTAAGACCTCTAATCTGCTGTCCATTGCTTCCCTGTGATAAGTCCGGTTGGTCCCTTGTACTGGAATCTCAACTCCAGGACTTGTGAGAGACTGAAGCTGCACACACCTGTGAGCACTCTCATGCAGCCCAGCCATTTGACTCTGCCCTGGCCTTGCTGCTGCCTGGAACTGCTTAGAAGCTGCCATTCCCTGAAGCTCCTTGTTGTGCATTGGAGTACAATTCATTTGTGTTTCAGAGCTCTTGTTGGATTGTGTTACAGTGCTGAGTACACCTGAAACTGCTCTTTGTTTCCACAATGTTGTTCCTGCTTGTTCCAGACAGACTCTGCTCACTGTTTTTCTGCATTTTTCATATTTGTTCCTGACAGAGCCTGCTTCCTGTTAGCCAGACTGGTTTAGGTATTTGCGTTAACCAGAGGCGTTCCCTGTGCCTACATTTGCCTCATATTGGTTTCCATGCCCTCTGTTTCCTCTTGGGGTATTGTGTCAGGTAAGTCTACGATCAGTCCTCAACTGTATAGAATAGTTTAATTTGTTTTCTTATATTTTTTGTACCCGGACATGTTTTCCAGGGGGTGAATCCAGCCCCCATCCTTTGACTGGTTTTGCATGTATTCATCAGTGCCAGACAATGACAGTGTGCTATGGCTGTATTCCTGGTTTTGGGACTGTGCCTCCAACCCAGCAAACAAGGGTTGCTAATATGTATGTAAGGACAATACATGTTTGTGCTCTGACAGTCCAGACACAGATTCACTTCTGATGCCACCTTTCGATGGGGCTTGCGTGGTGGCTAGCTGTGAGATTAATCTGCACAGAGGCGCTGATGTTACCTGTTGCTGTGGGAAGTTCAGAGCCCTACCCTGTTTACAAATGTAGTGATGAAACCTGCCTGTTTGTTTATTGCTGATCCATAACATATTTGACCACAGCATGGTTGCTCTGTTGTCACCCTTCTGTAATTTCTGCTGTACCACAGCTGCCCTATCCTCTTGTATGCCAACAGCTGATCTTTGGCTTTAGGTAAATTCTGCTTTGAAGGATACTCAGTTAATTCAAGGGTTGGCTCCACAGACTCGTGACTAGACCTGCACGTAACTGTTACACCATGAAGGCCAATACTGACACAGGGTACACATGGCCACACACTTGAACTGGACACTTTTGTGCAAAGAACCACGGTAACTATGTGAACACATGCAGCATGGTCTGCTGGTTCACCACAGCCACAGGCGGAACATAGGTCATTTACATTAGTCAAACTGTGGTGTACATAACAATGTTATGATTGGATTTGAGTCTCTGTGTCACAAACACTGTACCTACCTAACATGTTCAAATGCCTGACTCATAGGTGGTATACACACAAGTGACCATGAAGTGGTAGCCAACATTTCATGACATGTGAGGAGTAACATATCTGACATAACCCTCATCAGCCATCCTCGATCTTTCCTGTGTATTGTTTGTCATGGGAAATGTATTGTCCCCAAAGTCAAGCAACTAAACACAGCAAAAGAGGCAACAGATATTACAAACACATATCATGACTGTTGTACCTCATTGATTGGCATCTGATGGTGATACCCATTTGTAACACATTCATACATGAACATTATGCCAAATGTATTGCATGCCGTTTCAACAGAGGCACACAAATAGTTTTAACAGTCAATTCACACATAAGACACACAGGCCGTGATTCATATTTTTGTAGCATAGCTGTTGCATCAGTTAAGAGAGCTAATCGTGCACAACGATATGAGTATTGTGGGCCGCAGTAGCATGGTCTGCCACATGTGCCCATACACTAGAACACACACTGCAGGTCATACCATTCTATCTTTGTCTAGTTATATGCTGCATGCATGTTAAAATTTGAAAAATGACGCAAACACAGTTTGAGTCAGAAATATTCACGCAAACGAGTAAAAAAATGACGCAAATACACAAAATACATCAATGGGTCCCTAGCGTTAATTCCACCAGCGCACCCCAGGCATGAGGATAGTTATTGAAAATGTATTAATCCATGAATGCTTGTGATTTTGACACATATGCGTGAAAATATTTTGACGCAAACTTCGTAAGCGTCAAAACTTTACACCCAAAAAAACAAACAGGCCGCAAATGAGACAGGAAGTGGTGTAATAGGATATCCTGTTTACAGAAATGGTACAGTGGGTGTATTTTCACTTTCACTTTGCAGTCTGTGATTTTTCTAAACTGTGTGGCTGTGTGTTGGATTGTTTCTCTGTGGATTTTGTGATTTTTGTCTCCTGTGTGATCTATATATTGTCTTTTGGTGTTTGGTAAGTGTATTTTGTATTCTGTGTAAGAGTTTTGTGTCTTTAATTGTAGTTAGATTTGTATTTGTACTGTTGGGAGTCTGTTTGTGGGTAGGATTTGTTGGAGTAGTTTGGGGCTTTCATTGGGTTAGGTAGGTTTCCTTTTTCTACCTCATTTCCGTGTTTTTCCCTCTTTACTTTGGAAATACTGTTTTGTATGATGTCGGGAAGGGCACGGCTGGGGCGCATGGTTGAGGAGAAGCTTAGGGCATTTGTGTGGCTGGTGTGCCACTTCCTCCCCATGATGTTGGAGGCTGGGGGCCATGTGATACAGGGTTTTCACATGAAGGTAAGACGGCTGCGGTGGGCAAAGGTGCTGTTCTACAGATCCTGGTACATGCAGTTTGAACAATTAACTCTTCCTTGGTCTCTACTGATGAAGGGCACTAACCCAGAAACACATGTCTAGAGATGAACAGTACTATCTGCACTAACTTTAGTGAAATACTACAGATTTGTTCAAGGAAGCGTTAATTGTTCAAACTGCATGTACCAGGTTGCAAGGGGAGAACTCGACTGGAATGTTAGGCAGTGTGCTCCCAATCCGACTTCATGTTTAAAAGGCTCCCTCGAGCCATTGAGCTGACGAGCTCTGGAGACGCACCTGTGAGCCGGGGAGTGGTACTTAACCTGAGACAATATCGGCGGCATTTCCAGCAACCCCAGATATTTTTGTTGTTCTTTGGTCTCTACTGATGAAGGGCACTAACCCAGAAACACGTGTCTAGAGATGAACAGTACTGTCTGCACTAAATTTAGTGAAATACTACACATATTTTCAAGGAAGCATTAATTGTTCAAACTGCATGTACCAGGACGCAAGGGGCGAACTCGACTGGAAGGTTAGGCAGTGTGCTCCCAATCGGACTTCATGTTTAAAAGGCTCCCTCGAGCCATTGAGCTGACGAGATCTGGAGACGCACCTGTGAGCTGGGGAGTGGTACTAAACCTGAGACGATATCGGTGGCATTTCAAGCAATCCCATATATTTTTGTTGTTCTTTGGTCCCTACTGATGAAGGGCACTAACCCAGAAACACATGCCTAGAGATGAACAGTACTGTCTGCACTAACTTTAGTGAAATACTACAGATTTTTTCAAGGAAGCGTTAATTGTTCAAACTGCATGTACCAGGATGCGAGGGGCGAACTCGACTGGAATGTTAGGCAGTGTGCTCCCAATCGGACTTCATGTTTAAAAGGCTCCCTCGAGCCATTGAGCTGACGAGCTCTGGAGACGCACCTGTGAGCCGGGGAGTGGTACTAAACCTGAGACGACATCGGCAGCATTTCCAGCAACCACAGATATTTTTGTTGTTCTTTTTTCTCTACTGATGAAGGGCACTAACCCAGAAACAAGTTTCTAGAGATGAACAGTACTGTCTGCACTAACTTTAGTGAAATACTACAGATTTTTTCAAGGAAGCAGTAATTGTTCATACTGCATGTACCAGGATGCAAGGGGCGAACTCGACTGGAATGTTAGGCAGTGTGCTCCCAATCGGACTTGACAATTTTTGCTTGGCCACAATTGCCGGGCCTGAGCTATTGCAGTTACCATCTGTGTCACATTGGTGCCAACCTATTTTCAAAAGGGAAAGGGTCACCATGGGATCCCTGCTCTTTGTGAATGCATGGTCACACACTATTTCTGGACATGAAGGTGTGCAAGGGACCACTGACTGCTTCCATAATACTATTTTAGTGAAGAAATAGGTTGTTAAATTACTTTTGTGTATACCCTTGCTGATACATTGCAGCATTTCTACAAATGTAAACATCTCAGTATGAAGGCAGTCACAGACATGGGGGTCTGCTGAGCTCAGCAGGCCAGCATTTCTGTGAGTGCCGCCATTCCCAGGGGGTTTTCAAATAGAGACCTACCTCATCATGATTGAAGAAGTAGGACCTTTGTTACCCCATTTTTCATTTGCAAACAGTGTCATTTTGGGTATTCTACCTCTAATTATCCAACTTGCTAGTTGCTGAGTCTTGCAATGTATGATTCACAATACCTGATATAGGTACACATGGCCCTGAGTGAGACATTTCAGGTGCAATAACTACACCTGTGCCCATGCATTCTGTCAATGATGATCAACTAAGACACTGTCAGCATACATTATTTAGCAGTTTTGGAACAGAAAAGTGGCCAATCCATGTTTACCATTACATTGTCATCATTTCACACACAGGATCCCTGCCATCATGTTATGTTAAATGTTGTTATGTTATGTTATGTTATGTTATGTTATGTTATGTTATGTTATGTTATGTTAAAACGTTTTATATAGCGCAAAACTACCCGGAGGCTTCGTAGCGCTAAGAAGGACCTAACATTAAAAACAAGCTGGAGATATAATGCAGCATCAAAATAATAAATGAAAATAAATACTAAATTAAAATAGCCATGTTTTAATGGCCTTCCGAAATGACAATCATGTTGTCATAGGGGGCATATGCAGCTTAGGGGACACTGCTAATGTGGCATATGTAACCTACACACAACACTGGCACACCTATTTTGGACGACTGAAAGCACAATAATTCCTGAAAGCAAATCAACCCACATGTCCATCACACAGTTACTCATTGTCCCTTGATGCACAAACCACAATACCTGAGTCACTGGTATTGCAGTGCACCAGGAATGTGGCATTTTATGTGTCTCCCAATTACAAAGGATGAAATGGAGTACCATCTGGAATGTATTATCCACAAAAGCGTGTAGTCATGTTTGACACCACATGATTGTTAGGGCCAGTGCATGTGTGCATATGTGTGTCTATCACTCACTGGAGTGACAGTGTCAATGCATGTTTGCAGCTGTATGTATGTTGGTGTGTCTACATGCCTGATATGCAGCTCTATCATATAAAATGTCACACACAGTGATTTGTTGTTCCCACGTTTGTACAGTGATTAGACATTGAGCATATATCACCCTTCCATGTTTTACAGGTGGACCAGCCCCCTACACCATAGGTGAAGTGGCTCAATTCGAGGACCCAGACATATCCAGTAAGTGTGAAAATATTTGTACTGTGTTGTGTTTGCAGCTGTTGTGTGATTGACTCCTGTGTGTTGGACTCATTGCAAGATATGATGAGCTGACACGTGATCTCATATGTGACTTGACAGGAGGTTGACATAGTGTTCCATGGAAGAGTTAGACATTCACTGGCAGAGAGTCATATATTGGGAGTTTAGTGCTGCGCAATAGGCATGGGCAGGTGAACAAGGTGATTTTTAGCCACATGTATGCCCACAATTGATTTTGAGGTGGCCAGTGTCATAATTTAGTCAGCAAGTCATACCCTAATTCACACAAAACAGTGATGCGTCAGTTTTACATACAAACCTGTGCATCCCTGTAATGTTATGAACATGTAGGACTGTATGGGTTACTGTCCCACAGCATCTAGCTCCACATGTTGTACTCTATTTATGTGGCACTTAAGTGATATGTTATAGGCATGCATGCAGGTTAAGGCCAGATGTGTGCTTACATCAATGTGGTTGATTTAGGAAATGAGATCTGATATTGATGATTGTCCACAAATGGAAATATGAATGTAGATGTGATGTGATTAACCAATGGTTGACTCACTCCTAGTTGCAGGCCTCCTTACCTGTGTCACACTGACAAAATCCATGTACAGCTGGACAAAGCTTCATGTTTGTCCTTGACTTTTGAAAAATGTATTGCATGCCCATCCCCCCTGAGGCACAGGGTTAGGGGGAGAAAATATATGTAGCTAGGTGTTATGGTCACAGTGTAGATGACAAACATGTAATTCAAGCATTCATGTGTGCCAAACTACAATGACCCCTTATGATTACCAACTGCATACCATCCTGCCAGTTCCATATACAAATCACAGGTCTTGTGTGCCTTGAAGTTGATCCAGAAGATAGGGATTAGTTGGCCTGGCACATGTTGAGTACTCGCAGCATTTGTAATGTGACCAATAGCACTACATACATGCACAGATCAGTTAATTAGGTACACACCTTGTGCATTGCTGTGCTGTTAGATAGTTGATGGGGAGGCTGCGTTGCCGTGTCATTTCTCAGGAGAATTCTATCATCTGTACTGTGATTTGGACTGCATGTGCTATTTGTGAGGAAGTGTTAGATTATCATGTGTACATGTATCACACAATGATGACACTAATGTTTGCCTGTCTCTTTTTTACAGCTGCCCACGTGAATGCCCAGGAAATTTGTGAGTTTCAGAGGCGGGCAGTGCGGTACAGGCACATCCTTGATGTGGAGGTTGGGTACCGCATGATGGGAAGGCGGTATTGTCACGAAAGAGCAAAAGGTGCATGGAGGGCTTTTAGCCAAGGGGGGCCAGCATTGGCCACAACAGCCGCCACCACACCGACTGCAGCCACAGTGGACACTGGGATAACAGCCACTCCAGCTGGACCCTCAACATCAGCAGCACAAGGCCCAACTGCTGCACCATCTCTACCACCACCCCCAACCACAGCACCAGCACCTGCAACATCGAGTGCAAAACAAACCACCACAGCAGGTGTTATGGACATGGCAGCATTGCACCACCTCCAACGGGACATGCAATGGATGATGAGGCGCATGGACAGTCTCCAGCAAGAGGTGGCCCACAGCAGCAGGAGAATGAGGTCGATAAAAAAAGTTCTGAGGAGGGCAAACCTTTGAGTACATTGCTCCTCATCCTTAATTCCATCCCCTCCTTCCTCTTTCCTCATACAGTTTTTTAGTGGGTTTAGGGGGTTTAGTAATAGGTTAGAGTAGGCTATTAGTTTAGTTAGGATAAGTGGGTTGGGGTGTGGGGAGTTATATTATTACATGTTGATTTGTGGGTGGGTGGGTGTGGGTTGATGTTGGGGTTTATGTGTATTTAAAAAAAAAAGAAATAAAAAAATACAAAAAAATATATATTTGTTTAGGATAAGTTAGTATGTTTTTAGGTTACTATATGTTGTCCTACATGTGTCCCGTCATATAAGGTGGGTGGGGGGTTGATGTTTAGAGTGTTTAGTTACATGTGGTAAGTAGGTGTCAGAGTCACCAGATCCTTCGGGTCTGTGCACGTTCCCAACACATCCACCACTGAACAGCTCCAAGACTCTGATAGATAAATCACAGAGACTGAGAGAGTTCAAGAGGGGAAGAGGGGATTAGGAAGGGAACAGCTGGGAAAGGGACCTGTAGTAAGAAAAAGATTAGCACACACAATATGAAAATTATATCTCCTGAAATCAATACTAGACAATGATTCTAAGCCTAGTCACTCTGAAAACATGAACAATCTAAGAGTTAAGTTTAAAATGACTAAGTTTAAAGATGGCCGGATACCTGTAGGAGAATCAAGATGAATTAAATGAAAACATTCCTATTCAAGTAGTTTTCTTTACATGAGAATCAGAAAAAACATTCTGACTAAATTTTAAACCAGTCATATAAATGATGTTTTGAGAATGTATACTAGGTCCATACAATATTGCATCTAGAAACTCTGGCCTTCTGTTTCAACACAAATTGCGCATATTGCATATATATATATATATATATATATATATATATATGTATATATATATATATTTATATTATATATATATATATATATATAGTAAACACCATAAAAGGATTGTGCACCATGAATAACACAATATGGATTCAGGAAACAAATCACATAACTTGTCAACTCGAATATTACATAATAAATATCTTAGAATAGTAGCATACAATAAACAACATGAATTAAACTTGAGGAGAGAATCGTGCGTCTTGCCAATTCGAGTGTTACCATGTAAAATACCAAGAAAGGTAGCACGCAATGAATATCTGGGTCAAATCATCATTAATTGAATCGAGCATCTTGCCGATTCGTAAAACACGATGTAAATGTCAAGGAATAACTGCTCACAATAAATAACAAGATCAAAGTACAATGAAACGAATCGTGCTTCTTTTGCCGATCCTTAAGCCACCATGTAAAATGTCAAGAAATGGTAGCGCGCAATGAACAACAAAGTTAAATGCTCATGAAACGAGTTGTGCGTCTTGCCAATTCGTAAAGCATCATGTAAATGTCAAGAAATAATAGCTCGCAATGGACAACAATGTTTAAACACCATAAAACGAATCGCGCGTCTTGCCGATTCTTAAGCCACCATGTAAATGTCAAGAAATGGTAGCGCGCAAGTAATCTGTTACTCATTTAAGAATTTAAACCAAGAATATGAAAATTCTAAATAACGGTGTCGGGACAGTCCAACCACTGTCTTACTGCCTGGAACAATGATCACCAATGAAGGATTAGGGCAGAAGACTGGAAGATCCAAATAGGCCGTCGGGACAGGAGCTCAGGAAGAAGCTGCTGCTCTGCACCGGGACCTCTGAATAGTGAGCACTGGGAGTTGGGCTGGCTCTCTTTTATAGAGTCTTGGCCCAGCCCAGAACCACGCCCAGGCATGTTGCAGGGAAAGTCTCTGGAAGGTCCTGGAAAGGGGCCACACCCTAACACACTCTGAAAACCTGCAGCAATACATTGCAAAGGAACATTATTTGTAAGCATATTAAAAATAAGTTTTCAGGATTGAACTCTGCAATGCAAAAGGTTAAACCACAACATATCAGCACAATGCATAAATTACTTTGTTTTGAGAGTGCTGGGTTTTTGCATTTTTTACGCCAATAGAGCGCGTACTGCTCTGGTGTTGACAGTAGGGTAGTTAGGGCTAGTTGTGGGTAATGTATAGTTGAGATAGGTTAGGCTAGTATAGGTGTTTGACATAGTTTAAGTTTCCTTTCATGCATATATAATAAAGTTTTATGTACTCCTTTATGGTATGTGTCATATGCTTGGGGATCTGGGCCTTTGCATGAGTGTACAGTGTCAAATTTGTGTTTGCCTGTGTGTTCCATCCTGCATCCACATCCCATTCTTGACATGGTTATCCCCACTTCCAAATGAGCTGCCACATTGGCAGCTACAACAAAGCTACATGTCTATGCATCGGCCATCCATTGAACCCACCACTTAAGGTGACTATGGTTCTCATGTATTGTAAAGGTATTTGTTAGAAATGGGGTTTTTGGTTGGCAGTCAGGTTACCCTCTGTCCAAGCAAGAACCCTCACTCTAGTCAGGGTAAGTCACACACAATCCAAAATTATCCTGTGCCCACCCTCTGGTAGCTTGGCATGAGCAGTCAGGCTTAACTTAGAAGGCAATGTGTAAAGTATTTGTGCAATAAATCATCAAATAACACAATATAGCACCACAAAAATACACCACACAGTGTTTTGAAAAATATATAATATTTATCAGGATAATTGTAGGTCAAAACGAATAAAGATGCAATGTGAAATTGTAGAGATATCACTGAAAAGTGATATAAAGTGTCTTAAGTCTTTAAAAAGCAAACAAAGTCTCTTTCAAGCACAAAGTACCTGGTTTAAAGTGGAAAATCTCCGCAAAGGGCCGCAGAAGAAGAGATATGTGGAAAAATGTTGTGTGCGTCGATTTCTCCTCTGCACACATGGACTTGCGTCGTTATTTTTCACACGGGGAAGTCGTGCGTCGTTTTCTGGCACGCGGACAGTCTCTTTCTGTGGGTCGCGGGATTACCAGATGTCCCAGGGTCTGTGCATGGATTTTTCGGCTTGTTTTCCGGCTGCGCGTCGTTCCGGGAGGCTGTGCATGGAATTCTCGGTCTCACGCAGGCATTGCGTCGATTTCCCCTCTGGCAGTCGGGCGGCGTTGTCCTTGCGAGGCCGTGCGTCGACGTTCCGGTCTCCCCGGAGGTGTCGCATCGATCAGCGTCGGTGTGCGGCGTTTTTTTCGCCGTGGAGCAAGCTGTGTGCCGAAATTTGCGGCGCACGAAGAGTCCAAATGAAAAAGAGAAGTCATTTTGGTCCTGAGACTTCAGGGAACAGGAGGCAAGCTCTAACCAAGCCCTTGGAGAGCACTTTTACAGCCAGACGAGAGTTCAGCAAGGCAGCAGGGCAACAGCAAGGCAGCAGTCCTTTGTAGAAAGCAGTCAGGTGAGTCCTTTAGGCAGCCATGCAGTTCTTCTTGGCAGGATGCAGGTTCTGGTTCAGGTTTCTTCTCCAGCAAGTGTCTGATGAGGTAGGGCAGAGGCCCTGTTTTATACCCAAATGTGCCTTTGAAGTGGAGGAGACTTCAAAGAGCGGCTAAGAAGTGCACCAGGTCCCCTTTCAGTTCAATACTGTCTGCCTGGGTCCCAGTAAGGGGTGTGGCAGTCCTTTGTGTGAGAGCAGGCCCTCCACCCTCCCAGCCCAGGAAGACCCATTCCAAATGCAGATGTATGCAAGTGAGGCTGAGTACCCTGTGTTTGGGGTGTGTCTGAGTGAATGCACAAGGAGCTGTCAACTAAGCCCAGCTAGACGTGGATTGTAAGGCACAGAAAGATTTAAGTGCAAAGAAATGCTCACTTTCTAAACTTTCTAAAATAGTAATATTAAATCCAACTTCACCAGTCAGCAGGATTTGGTATTACCATTCTGGCCATACTAAATATGACCTTCCTACTCCTTTCAGATCAGGAGCTACCACTTCAATACTGTATTAGGGCAGCCCCAATGTTAGCCTATGAAGGGAGCAGGCCTCACAGTAGTGTAAAAACGAATTTAGGAGTTTTACACTACCAGGACAAGTAAACTACACAGGTACATGTCCTGCCTTTTACCCACACAGCACCCTGCTCTAGGGGTTACCTAGGGCACACATTAGAGGTGGCTTATGTGTAGAAAAAGGGGAGGTTTAGGCTTGGCAAGTACTTTTAAATGCCAAGTCAAGGTGGCAGTGAAACTGCACACACAGGCCTTGCAATGGCAGGCCTGAGACAAGGTAAAAGGACTACTTAAGTGGGTGGCACAACCAGTGCTGCAGGCCCACTAGTAGCATTTAATCTAAAGGCCCTGGGCACATATAGTGCACCTTACTAGGGACTTATAAGTAGTTTAAATAGTCCAATCAGGTATGATCTAAGGTTACCATGTTTAAAGGGAGAGAGCATATGCACTTTAGCAATGGTTAGCAGTGGTAAAGTGCGCAGAGTCTAAAAGCCAGCAAAACAGAGTCCAAAAAGTAGAGTGAGGAAGGCAAAAAGTTAGGGGTGACCACCCTAAAGCATGTCAGGTCTAACAGTATTGTAAAGGTAGGAATGATTTTAAAGCTGTCATCGTTTGAGTCCTGTGTTGGAATCTTGGGCACTGTGAGACATCTGCCTGCAGCCTGATGTTCACGTGAACCCTGATAAACTGAGTGGTGTCATAATCTTATGAGGTTCAGTATACATAAATCACACCTATGATTTTTTACATTGTACTCCCAGGTAACATTATTGTCCAAACACTCATACACATCCATTCCTGCTGTAAGGTGTGGGATTTAAGTTTAGAGTGATATGTCACATACACAATGATTGTCTTGTACGGGATGTGGGCAGCAATGAGTTTCATCTTGTAGATACTTTGGGCCTGACATATCCTATTTTTCACAGCATTATACTGTTTGTGATGCTTTAACTTCAAAAATAAGCCACAAGCAGCACAGATGATGATAAAATCCAGACCCTTGTGCATAGATATCAGCCCTCTACTCTATTGTATTGACATTCTGTGGCCATTGACATGTTACATGCATCACAAAACTACTGCACAGTTGATGTGTCACATTACACAGAGACAAAGTGGTTGTGTAGGTGCTGTTTATTTTAAATTGCTGTAGTGCAATATTTACATAGTCCAGGATTTGTAAGTCCATTAGTGTGATGCATTCTATTGTGATGCAACACAAGTGCAATGGTGAAGAACATGTCATTGGACATGCTGTGATGGAGTGTCATTCAGTGCAGAGGAACATGAATTGCCAATTAGGAAGTGAGAGATAATTGCAGTCCATAGTGGTAAGGTAAACAGTGTGTTGGAGAACAGTGCATGTTACCAAATGTAGCAAGACTGCCATGTTATGAAGCACAGGAAATAGGAACATCATTGCCCAAGTGGCATGGACTGGTGCTACCAGGTACTCCTACGGGTGAAGGTGATCTGTTCCACATCTTCATCTTCTGATGTATGTGTAGTCTCCTCTGCCCCTGGTGGTGGTGGCTTTGAGGGGGCAACACACACTTCAGTGTTTGGAGAAGTGGACTCTGAATTCCCAGTAGCTGCTAACTGTGGAACTATTAAGGGCATAACTGCAGCAAGGAGGAGCTGCTGGTTATTGAGTATAGCAGCAACATCACTGTGGTAGGCAGCCAGGTCGGCCCTGAGGGGGTCATGATTGTAGTCATGCATGCAGTGAAATGTTTGGGATGCCAGATGTTGTGGCAACTCCCTAACTGCAGTGGTAAAGTCCTTCACACACTGTTGTTGTCCTTGCAGTAGAGATTATTGGACTTGCATGGCTGCTGACTGTTCTGCGGATGTCATCATGCACATGCGCATCCCCTCAAGGCTGGCTGCCATATTTTGCATCTCCAACCGCACCTCCTTGGCCAGCTCCCACTGTACTCCCACAACTGTCCTCTCAAAGGCGGTCCCAGTGTCATCAGAGTCCTCAGCTGTGTTTGATCTGGCAGGTCGTACTATTGGGGTGGTGAGTGGGTCCTCTGTAATGGCTGCTACATCTGTGCTCCTCCTTGCAACTAAAGGTGGGGTCTGGAGGGTTCCCAGGACATCTTGGAGGGTTTCCTGGCTAATGGTTGTCAGCTAGTCATCCATGTCATCAGGTCAGTCCAGGACAGGCATATCCACAGGAGAGCCATCGTCCTCTGCAATGAGATATTGTACAATTAGTGTGTTGGTGTTGTGGCAGTTGTAATGTGACGCCACTGACTTCCTATTAGTGGAACATTGTAGTCTTGGTTCCTGTTCATTGTTCCTGTCATTAATATTAGCATTCTCACAAGCCAATGCCACACCTGCATGTCACATCTAGTGTGGGCAGTTTGGGGAATTGTCTGCGTCACATCCTCTAGGTGTAGGTTCTGTCCAAATTGTGTCTTGCCACCATCTTGTCCTACTCAACCCTCCCTCTACTTCCGTTAGGATGATGAGGCCTTGCAATGCCTGTTGGTGTTCTGATGCCACTTCCACCACACATAACAATATGGGACTGACCCAGTCTATGATATTTCACATACACCTATACGTTGCTGAAACCTAGCACATACCTTGTATTGCATTGGCATGACACGATACAGGTATCAGCATTGGTAGTGTGTCATGTTGATGTTTGCCAATGTGTGCTACATTGGATTGCACAGATGGGATTAGAAGTGTTCCATTTCCTCTTATGCGGTGTGTTTCACTAGCTAGACACATATGTCCTCCCCCTCAATGCTGTTGTCTTAGCAGTATGACAGTTGAGATGTTGCAAGGTGACATTTTTCATTTTATATATTTAATATGTTAACTTTTAAAGCATAGTAAAAAATTACCTTACGGTGCAGCACTGTAAGATCTCTATTCAAATGACCTTGAGATTAAACTATCTGTTTCTGTAAGGACTGTAGTTTAATAAATGTGATGTTTTATTATTTATATTTTCACAATTATGCACAGTTGGTATTTCCAAAGAGCAAGTGTAAATGCAGGAGATTTCCAAAAAACTAAAGATCTTTGTTTTCCATAAATCTCCTTATTGTGTGCCTGTTAGAAATGGGGTTTCTGGTTGTCTAGGATATGCACCTAAACCAGGCAGAAACCACCCACTCTAGTCAAGGCAAGGGAGTTACACATCCAAGATAACCCCTGCTCACCCCCTTGGTAGCTTGGCACGAGCAGTCAAGCCTATCCAACAGGCAATGTGTAAAGCATTTGCACAACACACACAACACACTATCCCCCCCACAAAGGAAACACTACACCAAGTTATATGCAAATAAACTGTATTGTACATAACTCAATTATTAGACCAAACACAACAGGTCAGTAATACCCTGCTACTCAAGCAGTTGTCAGAACATTACACAATAGTTCCTCTGCAGAACCAGCAGTAGTCACAGATAACACACAGGCTATTTATTATTCTGCAACATAAGCAGTAGTCAGGAATCACATTACTAAAGAAATGCACTTGTCATTAAAGTGTCATCAATGCCTATACCAAGAGCATTAAATACGAATGCTCCAAAAAGGGGGCCTCCGGCGCATCTCTGCTCCAAACGGGGGCCTTGCGATAATTTGTGGGGAAGTGGGTGGGTCGCACACCCTCCTACTTTTATAATGGGCCTCTCCTTGGGCCCGTGATCTCTGGGGGCCCCCCAGGCCACAACTGGCCCTCTGGGGGGGCAAAGCTAGCAGCAATTATTGGGCACAGTGGGGGCCTCACCTGACTCTCACGGGGGGCCCCAAAACAACAAGGGAGGACCACGCGGTGTGGGGTGCCTCCGGCGAGGTTTCTACCCCGCCAGAGTCCTCTTGAAATTACTTGGGGCTCCGCTGGGGCAGCCTCCAATGAGGCTTCCTTCCCCCTGCCTGTCTTCAGGACCACAGCGAGGGGCTCCGGTGTGGCGGGGAGCCTCCGATGAGGCTTCCTTCCCCTCCCGGCTCTGAGAACAATAGCAGAGCCCACCCGGGCCTGCAGCGGAGAAGCAGCACCAAAGCAGGTGCCTGCATGTGCCCCCGGGGCATGGTAGGAGCATGCTCGCTCCTTTCCTTAAACCAATGGTGCCGAGGGGTCCCGGGGACAGCACGTCACTCGTGCTTACGGAGAGCAGCCCGTCTGGGCTGTGGCTTTGATCCTTAAAATTGCCCCAGCGCTTTCAAGCGCGTTGAACTTGGGAAGCATCAAAGAAAAAACACAGCGCAAAAGGGGCAATTCTTGACGCAGCAACGTGCTTTCAGAGCGCGAGATAACTCATCAGAAGAGAAGCACTTTCCAGGCACTTTAATAGATGATGGCAGGGGTCAGGGGCCACAGCACCCAACCCCTGGGGGACAACAGCGGGGTAGAGCACAGGGCGGCAGGGTCCAGTAGCAGTCCAGCACAAGGTGGATGCAGGCAGTTTCTCCATGTGAGCAGGTCACAGGTCAGCACAGCAGCAGAGGTCCAAGGCGGTTCCTGGGGAGCAGCATTCTGTGTCCAGTTACAGGTAAGTTGTAGTTCCAAAGAGTCTCCAAAATGTGAGGAAAAAACCCTGTCCAGTTTTTGCAGTGGGTTACAAAGAAGGGGAGAGGGAGTTCCAACCAGTTACAACTGGTTCCGGGAGTGCCCCCCCTCTCTCCTCCAGCACAGACCCCAAACATCCGTTGGGGGTAAACGTCCCTTTTGTATGAGGCTAGGTCACAGCCTTTACAGATGCACGTGTGTCCCGCCTCCCCCTCCTCTCAGCCCAGGAAGACTATTCAAAATGCAGATGCACCTCTGTGACACCTTGTTGCTTTCACTAATGACCGAGCTGACAAAAATCTCTGGAATGCACTTCTTAGTTTAAAGAAGACATTTATTATTATTTCACCACGAGGTTCCTAAAAAAAATGAAGGAGATTGGTAGGTCAAAAGCACACGTTTAAAATAGTCACAGCAATGAAAGGAAAATATATTAAAATTATTCTCAACTGTAATGTACACAGCAAATATATGTGCTTATATTATAGTATAATTGCAAAGCAAAGAATAAAGTTAAAATTCATCACCGTAGTGCCTGCCAAGCTCTTCATCTTTCTCATGCCAGCAAGTTGATGACTCCGTTCAACTGCGGCAAAGAGATATCCACCCTCACGGGACAAGTGTCAGGCATTTGACATCCAATCCTGACTGAGGTCTAGGAATTCCCTCGCTACTGAGCAGGGCCACCTCTTTTATAGCTTAAACAGCCACAAAAGAACCTTCTAGAAGCCCCCCTCCTCTCAGATGGAAATATTCAAACATACCGGCTACTGTAGGTCAGAGTTGGAAGAAAAACGTTGAAAACAGGCCAGCCTTTCAAGGCTCTCCTTCCGAGGCCGACCGGTTCCCTGCGCTGAAAACAAAAAATATGTGCTTTTTTATCATGAACTGTTTGTGTTCGGTGAGGAAGACATACAAAGAAACAAGCTCAGTTTACCACGTGGAAAAACACAGCTCAACTGCAACGTCTCAACTGCAATGTCTAACGCCGCGATAAAGCCAATAGGCAGCTAAACTGAATACAAAATGTAATCTGCAACTGGTGAACACTGAACAACTAATATGCAAAGGGGTGAACACAAAGTCAGTGGTCAAACACATCTATTTTTACTACATTTCCACCCTCTGACCAATGCCTTTGTGTACTATTCACTTATTTAAAAAAAGAAAACATCATAAGCAAATCAGGTTTGCATTGTATACAGCAACGTAATACAATAATAAAAGCAATCACTGTAAAGCAGTGGAAGAGGATTGACGTTTTGATCTTATAAACGGTTAAACCAGACACACCTACAATGAAAAGACAAAAGCTTATATATTCTGATTCGGATAATAACTGATTGAATAGTGTCACTAGGATAGCAAGTTGGTGTAGAATTAGATGGAAACATCATGAGTTCTAATCATGAAAAGGTACACTGTCCACCTGGAAGGTTTGCTGGAATATAAGTGAAAGTCAGGTTTCCATACGAAAACAGCCAGCCAAATGGCAATTTTGCTTAATGAGACTGGCAGCAGTCAACAGATGATAATAAGCCATGTGTTAGTTCCAGTGGAAGAATGTAATCAAACAGGTTGACATAAAATCCATGGTAGTCAGTATTGTTCCCATGTAGAACTTGAATCAATGACGCACAAGTTGCGCAAAATGGTTCCATAGGTTTTGTACTTTAAAAGCAGCAGGAGCGTTGCACAAAGGTTATCAATCAGGTTCAGGTTGGGGGTGCGGTGCCTCGCCGACCCCACACGCAAGCGCCCGAAGGGAGACTACACAGCACACTCATGGTCAGTGGCAAGTCCTAATAGGATTTGTAAAAGAAACAAGTATGACTTTTCTTGCAAATAACATTTGTCATCTGAAATGCGCTCTCCTTTTTCCTTTCCTTGTTTGATAATCAGCAGGACATTATTGGTGCCCTATGCTATAATTTCTGTAGGTTCTGGAGGGCCATTTGGGGATTCAACCCACACCTTAGCACTGAGGTTTTTATCTGCTGCACCACAGCTTCCCTTTCCTTGCACTGTTAGAAGAGCTGGGGCAGTCCCCTTCCTTACCAATCCTCCATACAGTGCACTTATGACAAGTTGGGCAATTCTGTCTCCAATCAGTATGAATAAATCAACTTCTCCAATATTTAACAGAATAACTTTGATTTCTCCTTGGTAATGTGCATCAATCACTCCCTCTAAAACTTGAATACCTTTAAGGGCCAACACAGATCTGGAAGCAATCAATCCCAAATGCTCTGGGGTAATCTGTATTCCAACACCTGATTCACACAACGCTATGTCTCAGGGTTTCAGTCTGTAAGCTTGTAAAGCATGTCAGTCAAGACCTGCAGATGCAGGTGTGGCTCTGTAAGGAGCTAACGCTCCAGGTTGTATTTCCCAGTATGTGATGGTGTTGGTGGCCACATGTGGTTGTATTTGCAGGGATGGAGTTAACATTCGCATCAAAGGTGTTTCAGCATTTGTTAATGGTCTATTGTTCATAATCTGGAGGACGTCATTTAAATGCTCTATCCAGTTTTTCAAAGTTCCATCAGATAATTTTCGCAATTGAACTTTCAGTAAACCATTCATTCTCTCAGTCAGTCCTGGGGCCTGTGGATCATAAGGAATATGATATATTCACTAAATATTATGCTGGGAACAGTGGTCCTGTATCAATTTGCCTTTGAAGTGTGACCTAGTGTCACTCTGGATCTGGAGTGGTACTCCATAGAATAACATTAACAAGTACAGAGTTTTGATAGTATTGTGCTGAGTAGCACGTTTGCAAGGGACAGCAATCAGGTATCGAGAATAAGTGTCCACTATGGTGCAGGCATATTGACACCCACGACTAATTGGTAGTGGTCCGATGTAATCAGTTTGCCATATCTGTCCTGGTAACTTTCCTCTCCCCAATTGATATTTGACTGTTTGTGAGACAGATCTCTGTTGTGTGTGCTGACAAATAGGACATTGCAAAATCACAGTTTTTTATCAAATCTAGGGGAATGTGCATCTCTCTAATCTCTGCCCACCTGTAAGTGGCTTTTTCTCCCAGATGTCCACATTTATGGTGCGCCCACTTAGCCATCCCACCAAGTCAGAATTCTGGGTTGACACTTCTGCCTCTGAAATTTTGTCTTTGACGTCTGCAAGGGAATTGAACCAGCATTCTAGTGAGTCAATGGGACAATGAGCATCTATGACTTTACTCTGTTTTAACATTTCCCAAACTTCCTGCCACAACTCTTTGCTCCTCACCTCCTTTGAATGAATGAACCAGTTATGTGCATGCCATGTGGAAAGCCAGATGGCTAATCCATTGGTAATGAACCAAGAATCAGTGTGAAAATGACATGTCTCAGGCAGCTCTTGCTTTAAAGTCTGACACACATTGTACAACTCTGTATATTGGCTACTTTTTCCTTCTCCCGTGGTAGACAACGACTTTTCAGTAACTGGATGGTATGACACTGCTTTCCAATGTCTTTTAGTACCCACGTATTTGAATGAATCATTAGTGAACCAAACATGCTTCTATCCTAGAATTCAAATGGTGCACTCCATTTTACTGGTGACTCTTGTACCTGTAGTACACCCTACACCCTCTCCTCATCCTGTGCAGGGGCTTGTGACACCTGTTCCTGTAGAGCTGCAGCGCCTGTCGGTCCTATTCGAGCCCTGTCTTTTATGTACCTGATCCAATGTAGAATACTAGTCTCTTGTGCATGTCCTATACGGTGAGATTTAGGTGAACTCATAACTCACTGCATGATTGATATTTCAGGTTTTAGAATTACATTATAACTTAATGTGATTTGCTCAGTATCCACTAGAGCCCAATAACAAGTCAAAAGCTGTTTTTCAAAAGGAGTATAGCGCTCCACAAAGTCAAGTATTTTTCTAATCCAAAGCCCCAGGGGCACCCTTGTCCTCCACTGTTTCTGCCACATACTCCCGTTTCCATATTGTCCCTGAGCAGTTACATGTAAATCAATGTTTCCCGCTTGCACTGAACACAAGTCTGAAGTCTGTTGAATTATTTAATTTGCCAAATCAAAAGCACACAGCAGCTCTTTACTCCATTCAAACTCATGATTTTTCCTGGTTGCTTTTTACCGAAGGGTTAATATTTTGCTCAGATGATTGCTATACTGTTTCCAAAAATCAAACAATCTCTTGAAACTCTGTGTCTCTTGCTTAGTGCAAATAGTAGCAAACTCCCAAATCTTTTGTTTTACCTGTAACCACATCTCTCTATTTTCTGGATTCCACTGAATTCCCAGAAATTGCACATTTTGCGACAGTACCTGTGTCTTGTCTGAATTAATTATACACATCGTACTCTGCAAAAGTGGTCTGAATTTACCGGTAACATCGTCAACTTCTCTCTCAGTGTAATTTTTTAACCCCTAGGGTGCTCAGGATGAGCTGGTCTCGGCAACGGTTGCCCGGTGCCAAGGACAAGACCAGCTCGTCCTGCTATGGGCCCCTGGGGGGAGCGCTAACGCTCCCCCAGATGGCCAAGCACTCCCCTCCCCTGGGCAGCGATGGAAGGGTAATTGCTTCCCCCGACCTGTGGCGTCTGATGAGGTCAACGCGCTCTTCCGCACTGACCTCATCAGAGGCCTTCCCGTCCACACTGGAAGCTTAGCTTCCAGCACCGATCGAAGGAGAAATGCAAAAGTATTTCTCTTCCGATCACGTGGAGGAGGCACAGAGGAATGAAAGGAGAGGAAAGTTCTTTCCTCTCCTTTCATGTCTCTCTGCGCATTTCTGCTGCCCGATCGCGATCAAACACATCTATTTTTAGTACACACCTCCACCCTCCCTGTGTATAGGCTGTCTGAAGAGTATGCACAGGTCCAGCTATCACTCTACCCAGACATGGATTGGAATCAAGCTGCAAAACACCAGAGTCAAAAGCACAGAGAAATGCTCACTTTCTAGAAGTGGCATTTCTGTAATAGTAATAAAACATCCACTTACACCAGTGAGCAGCATTTCTCACTACCATTACAACCATACCGAACATGCCTACGCTACCCCTCACAAATAAGATAATATCCCCTAGACATAAGGCAGGGCATTTTCAATGCAATCCTATGCGAATGCAGCACTCACAGCAGTGAGAAACCAAATAGGCTGTTTCTCACTACCAGGACAGGCCACGCAAACAGGCGCATGTCCTGCCTTCTACATACATAGCACCCTGTCCATAGGGCTAGCTAGGGCCTACCTTAGTGGTGACTTGCATGCAGTAAAAGGGGACATATGGGCCTGGCAAGTAAATTTAGATGCCAGGTCCCTGTGGCACAAAACGTGGCTAGCAGGCCTGGGACAGGTTTAAAAGGCTACTTCAGTGGATGGCGCAAGCAGCGCTGCAGGCACACTAGTAGCATTTAATTTACAGGCCCTGGGTATGGGGATATCACTGTGCAAGGGACTTACAGGTAAAATAAATATGCCAATTAGGTCTAAGTCAATCATACCAACTTTAGAAGGGAGAGCACTTGCACTTTAGCACTGACCAGCAGTGATAAAGTGCTCAGAGTCTTAGAGACAACAGGAGAGTTCAGACAAAATATGAGGAAGGAGGCAAAAAGTCAGGGGATGAACCTGCCAAAAGGGCCAGGTCCAACAGTGCCATTTATGACAAATTGATCTGGAGGAATCATCTGAGTAATTTTAGATGCACTGTGGAACATTTTAATCATACCGGCCCCTTATCCCTGCACTTGTAGACTATTAAGGGAGTTCAGTAGTTTGAGCAGCTGCAACCCTGAATCCCTGAAAGGCAGTCCTAGACTTTTGTCCTTCTGCAGTTCCTGAAAGGGGAGGACTTGGCATGGTTACAACTGGTATTTGCATTCTAAAAGACAGCCCAAGGTGTGTAGATCAGTGTTTTTATATGTATAATTGTCTCTTTCCATTTTTGTGCACAGTGCCTGTAAGGAACAGAACCATGTTGTAACCTACTGTTAAATGATGGAACTGCTGGTGAAGTTGCTTTTAGAGGAGCAAAGGCTGAAAATATTGTAGAATGCATATTATGAATTGCATTACTCTACATTTTTATTTTAAGGGGTCAAGCAGAGCTCAGTGCTGTACAGATTGGGGGGTGATAGAAGTAGCTTTGGGTAAGTCAGACAATATGCTATTTCAGTACTTGACCTCTCTACTGAGATTTTCAGTGCAAGGGCAAGAATGTTGTTATTATAACCAGGGCTGTGACTCAAAGCTGCACATAGGCATAGTTTGAGCACAGTGTCCTCAAGGTGCAATTCAATCAGCTAGACCATTTTCAGACGTGGGTATTGGGTACGGTGAGTTTTTGGCCCTGAGCACCAGAATGTAAGCCCCACTCACCTGATTTATGGTCACTGTGGCAATGTTCAATCTAGAGGTGTGCAAGCCAAAACATTATGGTATGTGGTGAGCCAGGGGTCCGGCTTCGCTCTTAGAGCTAACGCATGAGCCAAGGCCAGAGGAGAAGAAAATAGCTAGACTATCCAGCAGAAAAACTGTGAAATCACAGAAATGCTGAACTTTGTGGAAAACAGATCTACAAATATGTCAATACTACTTAAAGAGAAAAAAAAATGTAAAAAAATGATCCATGCTGGCATTTTCAATCCCATGTTATAATACTAAAGGCAAAACTACAATGCAAAGTGCAGTTGGTCAATAAAATGGACTAGTTGGAGATGTCACACATGACAAGGTCCATTTGGCTACTATAGCTCATTGAGCATTAGCCTCTCTTTTCAGAGTTCTACCCTTTTAACAGGCCTCAGCTCATTGATGTTCTATTGATACATTCTCAACTTATTGAGTTTTAAGTGCAGCAAACAAAGCAAACTGCTTTATGCTCCAAATGTCTTATCCCATTGTCAGCTGTGGTGATAGTCTAGAAGGACTCTGGCTGGGCAACCCCCCCTCCATTCTACCCGCACAATAAATGCAGAGCAGTGCTCCTGACGCCTGCTGAGCACAGCAGGTTTTAAACCTCCACCTCTTCCAGTGTCCATCGGGTACATTTAACATGCTAAAGCAACATAAGTGTTTATATGGAGTACATCTGACTGACAGTATTAATATTCTCTCTTGCTGGACTGTAGGTTTTTTGTCATCTTAGGAGCTTTAACACAATTTCCAGTGCTACACATGTGAACAAAAGGGCTCTAGTACAGGTTACTTTAATGTGAAATGACAATTGATATAAATGTTTTATGCCACGCTGTATCCCTGAAATACGTCTCTTTGATTTGTTGCGCTGGTACATTTGGAACCTGATGCAATGTGTTAATTGTAAAAGAATTAAACAAGAGTTCATAAAGGCCCTCAATACTAAGAGGTGGGCCTCTGGTTGCACCTTAAGTGATCAAGGGCCTTGTTGCATGAGGGACATTAAATGGCTTGGATATCCACATGACCCCAATCCCCTCCCACCCACAGGGGCTGATTCCTGAAAGTTCTACACGCAATTTTGTTATACTGTTCTTTAGCATCTCTAGCCACACTGAGGATGTGAGTCCCTTTATGACAAATATACATTCCATGGTTGCACATATAGGTTCTGTCATTTGAATGAAACAGTTCAGTTACTGACTGTGCCTGGCCTAACTGCATGTTGGGGTTCCTTTCTCCGATGCATTAAACTATGTTGACAGCTTCTCATTTACCTCTACAATTATGACAACAAGGATGTCATTGTGGATGCCAGTGTTGTGGAGTTGGGGTGGTTGTAGGACAGTTGCATGGCAAAGTGGAAAGAAAAGTATCTTTTGCTTCTTATACTCTGACGGATGCAGAGAGAAATACCTCCGTCATTGAATGGGGGGCATTCGCAGCTGCTTGGACAACCGGTTAGTTCAGGGTGTTTCTTTTGGGGATGCAGGATTGTGTTGCGGAAAGATCAGTTTTTGGAAACTGAGACATAAGAAATTGTTCAGGGAGGTTGGCAAGGCTGGCAGTCAATTTGCAGGATTGTAGAGTGGAGAATGTGCAGGGATGGAAGAACAAGACGGCTGACTATTTGTCAAAATTGCCAGACAAAGCGGCTGAACAGTCTGAGCTGGATACAGAAGTGGTGACTAGTGTGGATGACACGACAGAAGGTTTAGGAAGACTGGATTAGGACCATGGAACAGGATGATACTCTTTAAGGTGTTGTGAAATTGGTGAAAGGAGTGGTGAGGAGAGAGTACATTGCCAGACTTGGTAAAATCTTTCCTCAAGTTGGTGTGGGGGCTATCTTTTCCTGATGATTGGTTGCTGATGAGAGGGGAAGATGTGTGCCACCTACTGCTATCAGACCAAGTGTTACATATTTGTATTCATGTAAGAAGGTATGTTACTTTAAGAAGTTGTTATGTTACAAATACCTGGCGCATGCCAGAGCTGCTGTATATTTTCTGTGGTTCTGGAATGGTGAGTACAGTTGGGATGTTGCTGCCTGTGGTATTGTAGGTACTGTGCTGTCCATGAATAAATCTTCATAAAACTACTATTTGTACTCCTTCTATCAAAATTCTAAACGATGAGTGGAAGACGTACTATTTACTTTACTCTCAGCACAGGAGTAGTATTGTCTTCAATGAACCTACTTGGACTTTCTAATAAGCTGAGAACATCCGGATCATCATTATTAGCATTTCTGCATTTTACTTGAACGATGAGGAAGGGAACATCCCTTCTTCTCAGGTACTTTGAATTATATTTTAGAGGCTTAACACAATTACTATTATTACTACTAAAGTGATTGAGCAATCGGAAAAGCGGATGAAATCAGTACAAGATAGTAATGTTAAAATTGTTAATGTGACAGAGATGATTCTGTACAGAATATTGGACAAGCAAGTAAGAAATACGATAAAAATCTAACTGGTTAAAGAGTTGATCTAGCCACTTCTTTACAATGTCCTGCTGTTGGGAAGGAGTGTAATAAATGTGGAAAGATTGGACATTTTGCACAAGTGTGTAACGAAGAAAAGAAAAAAAGTTGCTAACCCACACAAAAGCAATGTGTAAGAGAAGTGCCTTGTATGAAATGTGTTTGTGAAAAGGAGACAAATTATGAGATTGAAAAAGGAACTATATTATCTGTAAGCAGGAAGAAAGGAAAGTGAATCCTCCTAAATGCATGGTTCAAATTCTTAACAAAGATTTGGAACTTATGGCTGGTTCAGGGTCTCCCTGGACGATAATCACCAAGAAGTATTTTGTAGAAAAGTTTGGTGATATTATGGGCCAACATGACCTGAGAGAGTCAGATATTGTGGCTCAGAGTTTTGATGGGTTTGCTATAAACATGAAGGGTAATAATGATGTGACTATAGCATTCAAGGGAAGAGATGCGCATATTAACTTGTATGTAGCAGAGAAAGGAGTGAATATTCAAGGATGAAGGGATCAGTGGAAACTGGGTATCATGTTGAATGCACATAACAAATAACCAGTTTTAGTGGTCAGTGAGTCAGATGGCTTTCTATGGTCAACCTTGCATTTTCCTGATAATTTCACTGAGAAGTTAGGCAAATTGGAAGGTTAAACCCACAGGATCAGACTTAAGAAAGGTATCCTAACAGTTAAACAAAATCTAACGTGAGGGATGAAATAGAGCATACTTGATCAAATGTTGAAAAGATGAATCAGAGAAGAGGTTGAATCCTCTGAATGGGTATCACCCATAGTTTTGGCAAGTAAGGCTAATAAAAGTTTGGGATTATGCAGCAACCTCAGGGTACCCAACGCTAGTATTGTAGTGGACTGCCATCCATTACCTAATAACAATGAAGTGGTGAGCATGTTGGTGGGGGCTACTATTCTTTCCATGCTCGATTTGCGATCAGTATATCATCAAATTGAGTTAACAGAAGATTCCAAATGTTTGACTGCACTTATCACTCCACAAGATCTGTTTCAATTTAAAAGGATGCTATTTGGGCTTGCATCCGCAGCATCTGTGTTTCAGAGGGCAATGTTCCACAATTTCAAAGGCGTGGATGACTTTGTCAAGTGTTTCCAGGATGACATCCTAAAAAAATAAGCAAGAACACTCAGAATATTTAAAAAGAGTATGGAAGGTTTTGAGGAAGCTTGGTTTAACACTTAAAGAAAGTGAGTGTAAACTTTTCTCTGAGTCAGTAGAATATCTGGGACATATGTTATCTAAGGAAGAGTAGTGCCCAAGAAGTTGTTGGAGGATGCTATCACCACTGCTCCTGCTCCAGATAATAAGGAGAAGTTGCTCTCATTTGCAGGTCTTTGTGAACATTACAGTAAACTCATCAAGGACTTTGCAACTAAAATGGAACCCTTAAGAGAAGTGACCAGAAGAAACATAGAGTTCAGGTAGATAGAAAAACAGCTGCAAGCATGTGATTTGATCAAGTCAGAGATGGTAGTAGCACCAGTGTTGAAAGCTTTTAGTGTGAAGAAGGAATGCTTAATTGCTGTTGATACCAGTTTGTATGGTGTGGGATTTGTGTTATCACAGGAGTGTGGTAAGGAGGAGTAGAATGTAGCATTTGTCTCACGCACCTTGAATGATACTGACAGGTGTAATGCTGCGATAGAGAAGGAATTGCTGGCATGTGTCTGGGCTGTAGAACATATTGGAAATTATATTTGGGGCTCTTCCTTAATTTTAAGAACAGATCACAAATCCCTTGTGGGAATGTTGTCTCCTGGAGAAGGGTGCACTGATATGGCACGTATCGCAAGATTAATGTCTAGACTCCAGGAATAAAATTTCAAAGAGGAGCACGTATCAGGAAAAAAGCAGTGTTACAGCGCATTCTTTATCCACATTACCTCATGAGCAAGTACAGAATGTTGATGGAATGGATGATGTTGAGATGATAGCCAGCTTTATGGATGCGATGTCTGGAGAGTTTGAAGGTGTGAATGAGGAAATGTGAAAGGCAGCTGTAGAAAGTGATATCTTATACACAAATGTAAAGGAAGGATGGCCAAACAAGAGAGGAGTTTTAGCTAAGGTATTTTCGTATTAGAAGATCTTGTGAGACCTGGAAATGGAAGGTTGTATGTTATTTAAGGAAGGGAAGTGTATATCACTCAGAGGGTTGAGGGATCGCATATTGTCCTTATTCCATGAGGAACATTTGGACATGTCATCTATGAAAAGGCTGATAAGAACTATATTTTGGTGGCCTGGTTTAAACAGAGTAGTATATAAGGTTATACAGGAGTGTGAAGTATGTGCCAATAATGAGAAAATGCTTAAAGTTGTACCAACACCTTTGTGTCCTGTGGAATGTGCAGAGTTTCCGAGGCAGAAGGTAGGTTTTGATATTTCAGGACCATTCAATTCTTTGCCATGTGAATGTAGATTTGTAACGGTTTGGGTGTATTATCACTCTAATTGGCCAGAAGTCAAGCTAGTTTCCCAAGTCTCCACTGCAGCAGTGATTTATGCCTTTAAACGGTTATTTGCTCAGAAAGTGTATCCTGAGGCACTTATCACTGACAATGGAGTACAGTTGAAATCACATGAGACAGAAAGCTTACTGAGATATAGCAACATTCTCTGTGTCTCTACTGAATTATACGAACCTCCAGGTGATGGACAGGTGTAGAGGTTTAACCCTGTGTTGAAGGAGAGTATTTTATGGGCACATGGTTTTGGAGAAGCATGGAAGGACAAATTGAGGGAAAATTTGTGATCATACCACAATACTCCTCATTCCACAACAGAAGTTAGTCCGTTGAAACCACTTTAAGGGAGGGACCCAGTCTGTAAGTTGTGTCTCTGGTGGTCCTAAGAGAATGCAGATAAGGAAGGAGGATGTTAATAAAGAAGTAGTCCTAAGAATGGAAAAGAGGCAGGAGAAAGTAAAGCAGGCATATGATGCCAAATGGAAAATTAAAGAAACTGAATCTGAAGTAGGAAATTGGGTCAGGATTCGTAAGCCTGGTTTTCTGGCAAAATGTGATTTCAGATTTGGTAATGCTATGGGAGTAGTCAAGTTCAAAAGAAACAGTGTAGTGACACAAGATGGCAATATCTGGAATGTCAGACGTGTAGCTAAATGTGAATACAGCGTGAATAAGACTCCGGACGCCATTTCAAGAAAAGAAACCATTAAGAAGTGTTGCTTCAAGGGTAAAGCAAACTGATCGTGAGAGTAAGCCTCCATGTAAATTTGTAGATTATGTATAGGGTCCTTATTTCCTTTTCTTTATGTTTAACTTGTTTTATGCATTTACCTTTCCTGTTTTCTTGTTTTTGTTTTTGTATAATTGCTTTATTAAAAGGAATAGATGTGTTACTTATATGTATTCATCTAAGAAGTTATGTTACTATTTTAAGAAGTTGTTATCTTCCAAATACCTGGAGCATGCCAGGGCTGCTGTAACTATTTTGTGGTTCTGGAATGGTGAGAAGAGTTGGGATCTTGCTGCCTGTGGTATTGCAGGTACTGTGCTGTCTATTAATAAATCTTCATAAAAATACTATTTGGACTCCTATCTCAATTCAACACATAGGTTAGTGAATATAGCAAATGAGGGACATCTTGGCCGGATATTAACAATCAAGAGAGTTAGAGAGAAGTTGTTGTAACCCTTTATGGACAAGCAAGTGAAGGAGTAGGTAGAGAAGTGTGATATTTGCAAAGATTCTCAGAAGCACCTGAGGGAGGGTTTAAGGAGTTTGGAAGGGGAACAGCATTTTCTGGAAGCTAATGTGGTGTGGGAGAAAGTTTGTTTGGACATTATTGAGCCTTTTGCATCCCTTCCTGAGCATGCTAAGTTTGCTGCTCTGCTGGTTGAATCATAAACAAAATGGGTGGAGGTGGTGTTTATGAGGATTGTTGGTACTAATTGACCATAGTGGATTTGGGTGAAGTGTTCAGAATAGAAGGCATACCCTCAGTCCTGCTGATGGATTACAACACACAACTCACTTTGAAGGAAGTTAAAAGTGTCTAAGGCATGCATGTACCTCATTGTCAATATCCAAGGGAATGGTCTGGCCGAGACAGTCATTAAAGTGGTGAAGGGTACGATGCAACTGGCTTGTAGCACTGGGTTGTCAGTGCAGGATGCTGTCAAAGACATGCTCTGGGCATTTGCAGCACAGTGAATGCCAGTAAAGGAAAGACCCCGTTTAAGAAGATGCAGGGTAGACACCCTAGGATCAAATTGGTTCCATTTTGTATGCACAATGGAACCTCTAAAAAAAGGGGGTTGTGTTCTAAAGGGAACCAGCAAAAGCTTTTCCTTGATGTAAGTGATTGGGTCAAGGTCAAGCCAGACAGACTTGATAGAGGACTATTGAACTTTCAGGAGCCTTACAGAGGTAGGACTTTGGTTGGAAATTGGGTCAAGTTGGATAACGGGCAAACCTGGAATCTGAGGAGAGTTACCCTGTACCAAAGACAGTGAGTGGCAGAAAGGAAATCTGGTGTTGAGGAAGGTCCATGTTCTGCTTAGTTACTAATGAAAGACAATTAATTTACAAGCCATCAAGATGGAGAAATGCTTCAGGAAGTTCCCGAAAGTGCTGATGTGAGAACAGTGAGACTACAAGATGGAAGAGATGTGAGGATTAGGAGACCCTCAAGGTACGTGGGAGACTATGGACCTGATTTATTTCTTGGTAGAGGGGAATACTCCGCCACAAATGTGACAGATATCCCATCCGCCTTTTTATAATCGCATGATATCCTATGGAGATCATAATAAGGCGGATGGGATATCAGTCACATTTGTGATGGAGTATTCCCCCCGCCAAGTTTGAAATGAGGCCCTATGTTTGGGGTTAAAGTTAGTTTGGATAATAGTTTCATGGTGTTTGACCAAAGTTGTTTGTTTATCTAGGCTGTGCTTTGGTGTTGCCTATTTGTCAGTATGTGTTTGTTGATCTTTTAGTTTTATCGCGGGGATAGGTAGATGTGTTATATTGCACTTCAAAGCTTTAGCCGCATTCCCTGGTGACACATATGGGTTCTGTCATTTGAATGAGGCAGTCAGTTGCTGGCTGCACCTGGCCTGACTGTGTGTTGGTGTTTCTTTCTCCTATGCATTAAATTACAGTGAGAGCTTATCTTTTACTATTACACATATATGGTGTGAGTAACTTGCATCCTAAATGGACTTGTCAGTTGTAAAAGATACTTTCTAAACACATCTGTGAAGAAACTCAAAGGTGAAGGAATTAGTGTAAATGTGGCACTTTACTTGGAAAACATGGACACAGACTCATCTCGCCATACACAGTCCCTTCTCTCGCCTGCTAAACTGTCAATGAACCACAATTTATATTATACCCCAGAAGGTAGAATCAGTACAGCTTTTTTTAAGTTAATTGTATGACTAAAGGAAGCAGAAGGCGCCACATTCTTTATATGCAGCATACGGGTACCCATATGTGCTATCTAACAATACATCCATGATCTATTTATGAAGGAAAACAATGTATTTTTATTTTTAAAATCTTTTTATTGACTTATATCACATAACAGTCCGGATATGCATCCGGGTATAATATCACTGCTTGCATAATTGTACCAACGTGAATTAATACAATTTGGAATAAGCAGATTAACTGTAATGAGAGATCTGAAGTTGAAAAGAAAGATAGAAACGTACAGAAAAATAGTGTGGAAACTGCCCGTGGGTGGCCCTGGGTAGGAGGGAAGGGATGATAAAAGGGTGGGGGCTGGAGGAGGGGGGGGGGTCAAGAGGAGACAGGGCTGGCCGAGGCGATGGGGAGGCAACTGCACCGTGTATGCGACTGATGGGGTTGCAGGCAGCTCCTCGGTCATGCTCAGGAGGCGTTTTTTGTATATGTGATCAGCTACACTGATTCCCATCATGTGAGGTTTAAAGCAGTGTGTGCATTGTATTGAGGCAGCTTCTCATGTGTATTCTCCTTTGTCCTCGTGCTTCATCAACACAAATGAAGAAAAACAATGTAGACATTGTTACAATCACTTATCAGGTATGCAAGTTTGAGCATTGTAGATGTAAACTTTATCCCTGTGCTCAAGCGGTCCTGTTCTCTTGACAAACAGATAAGCACCATTAAGTGAAATAAAAGGCCCAAGCACGTGGGATGCTTTTAAAAGAACTATGGGCCAGATGTACCAAAGGGTTTTTCCCATTCTGTGTCAATGGGAAAATGTGTTCGTACATATGGCCCTATGAGAGGTGTTTACTTTTCCCCTCTCCCAATGTCTTAATGGAAAAGGAAATTCTCATCTATGACACAAAAGTTGCAGGACAAATTCCCCACCCATGTGCATGTATTATGTTCCCTGCCCTTTTTAGCATCAGGGAACTACGAGGGTATGATAGTTGCAGAAAGTGGAAGGGGTTTAAAGTGCACCGTCTCATATTTTGCAAGCATTTCTGGATGTAATGCTCAGTACATTTAATGATTACATTACATTTCCCAATACTGCACACAAATTGAAGTTTACAAATTTAGAGGCAGATGTATGAAAAGTGGTGCTCCACATAGTGCAGTGCCTCTTTTCTTGCACCCCTTAGCGCCCCCCTAATGCCACCATGGTAGCTCCATATTTAAAATACTACACAGCATGGTGGTTGTTAGGGTGACTAGCATCATATTTTTTTAAGCTACTCCGGCACTTTGCAGGATTAATGTAAAAAATTATGATGCTAATCCTACAAAGCACCCAGAGATCCATTGTAATCAATGGGGCCACTTTTTAACACCTGCACTTAGCAGGCGTTAAAAAATGCCGATAAAAATGGCGCAAAGGAATTACATAGATTCCTTCGCACCATTTTTATGCCCCCCTAGTCCCGGAATGCCCCACTTGCATACATTATGCCTAGCACAGGCATAATGTGGCGCAAAGGGTACAAAGTGGCACAATGCAAGCATTGCGCCACTTTGTGCATATGGAGCAGCGTTTTTCTCCTTCCAATACTACATTAGCATCAAAAGAATTATGCTAAAGTGGCGATGGAACGGTCAAGGCCAGCATACATCTGGCCCTTACATTTTTATCAGATAACTCACTTCCCACATTTCATAGGCTGCATCGATGGTACACATGTTCCAATATGTCCTCCATCAGAGAATGAGTATATCTTTGGGAACTCATAAGAACACTCATTCATTAAACATTCATGTGGTGTGCTGTGACTCTGATATGATTATGATATGGCCAGTTTCCCAGGACGCACACATGATTCTTTCATAATTGGCCATAGTAGACTTTAAGCATACCTTCTTAGTGGAGACTTTGTTGTAAAGTATATTTACTTGGTAATTATTTATCTATATGGCTTAGTATATAGTGGAGAAATATTCCTAATTTGTCACTAAATGAATTGTATGTTTTTCGTTGAAGGTGTGTGTATCCTTTGTGCTCCTTTATTTTAGCACCTGTTTTGAACCCTGCTTCTGCAAGTGAGTGCAGCTATAATGTTGCACATGAATCAATGAGAAATGTGATAGAGAAGACTTCTGGACTGCTGAAAAGTCACTTGGGATGACTTCACACAAGTGGGGAGCACTCCAACACAGACCAGAAGCCTCCTGCAGCAATGTAGCAAAATGTGCTACACTCCACAACTTTGCCACATCTAGGGGAATACCCCTTATCCTGTCACATTCAGAGTGATATGAAGAGGAACAGCCAATCCCATCACATCATGCCCACATGATTAAGGGAAGTAGAAGGTAGAAAAAGATGTCCAGAGAATACACGAAATTATTCTACTGTAAGAAAGAAAATTACAGATAGGCTTGTAAATTTTAAAGATCCTGCTTATTACTTTTACTGTAGAGACATTTAAAAAAAAAAATCGAAACACACTACAAAATGCACATTCTGTGCCAAATCAAAATCACCAACTTAGAGATATTACAAATGGATATTACAAATGGATTTACATTTTTACACGTATGACGTTTATACACAAAACCATGTTCAAACCACTTTTTTCTTCCTCTCACTCCACTTGGCCTTTTGGTGTGGTTTTGGGAGCCCTCTGTAGGTGCAGCTAGTCTACGACTACGATGCAGATTCATAACTTCGGGGGCAGTAAGGCTGGATAACTCTTCCCTTCCCTCTCCACACAAGTCATCACTTACTGAGAAATGCACTTCTATGTTTTCAGTAGCACTGGTGACTTGCACTAAACCTCGTGCTACATCTCCACCACAATGTGCCATCTCACCCTGCATGCTGCTGTGCGTCCAGGTAAGGGTGCTGTAGTATTTCCCAGGTGATGCACAGATCTTGTGAAACATCCAGTCTCCCTATGAGTTGATGATTGCAATGTCAGTGTGTAACTTTATCTTGCGGCATTACGCTGCATAATTCTTCAATTACATGTGTGATCTCCCTATAATGTCCACAGCTACTTTTTACCCCTCCCCAACAGTACTGTTCCGCTGCTTTATGCCATCCTTGATTTGTGCAGTTTTTATTCTTTGCCACTGTGTCTTTACTGACTTCAAATGTTTACATTGCAGGCGCTGCACTGATAACATAGATCAGTGGTTCCCACGCTCCTCGTGGGGGGGCCGTGACTGCTTAGAAAATTCACTAATATTAACAGATTATTAAAGTGTATCTAAATAAAGTGGCTAAATGTACAATTGAAAATTTTAAAACGTACTGTAAGTGTTAAGGAATTTGAAATTGGAAGCTAAAAATTAAATTAGTATCCTCAGATTGATTTGTGGGAGCAGTGTAGGAACATCAAACAGAATATAGTACTGACAATGTGTGGCTTCAATTAAATCTACAAAAGATCCAATTCTCCTATCAAAACTTTTATTTTTGTTATTTTATTTGTTTGAACATAATATAAAAAGTGTTATCATTTCTGTATGTGTTCGATGGAATGCCTGTTTCAGTTTTTTTGTGTATTGCTTTGAAGTTCAAATCATTAACATTGTTTAGGCCAGGGTCCCCGGCTTCCAGTAATGACTCACTGGGGGTCCCTGCATTCCAATAATAATTCTTTGGGGGTCCCCGGGTTCCAGTAATGATAAAGTAGGGGTCCACAGAAGTCAAAAGTTTGGCCACTGACATAGATGTCTTCAAACCACCAAATACAGCAGTATTGTCTCCTTCCACAGAAGCCCTTCAAACACAAATTCTACACCTTTGGATAGCATTGCTTTGTCTTTGTAGAAGGGACTTTTACCTTTCTATTGATCTTGTGGCACAGGGGATGTAGGCATGGCTCTTTGTATTGTCTAATTTTCTTGCTCAAAATAAAGGAGTGAAAACACTGTTGCTCTATGTCTGGGTGGTGCAGGTGTTATAAGTCTGGGAGTTGGGGTGTTATCAGATTGCATATCTGGCTGATTGCCCTGAATTGTTTTCTGCTCAGTTTCACATGTAATTGTAGGTCAATCTGTGAGATACATGTTGAGTTCAATTTTTTTCTGAATAAATGTTATTAAAGTATTTTTAAAATCAAATTTCTAAATCTATTAAGTTATTTAATGTCATTTTGTATCTCACTTTAGATAAGAACGGAATATTTTATTTGTTGTTAGACCTACAACTACAAATGCATCGCCAAGTTAATATTAATTTGTGAACTAAAGTGGTTTTAAATGTACATTTCTAGCAGTAATGAAAATAGCTCAAACATTATTATGTGTTAATAATTTGAAGTTTTACGTTTGAAGGTGCTAGGTCTGGCACTGGTGTCAATGTCGGAGGCCCCAAACAATAATTTCTGGCTGTCACGTAGCCTCAATCATGTCCTCAGGAGGGTTAGGTGGTGGCTGAGTGGATGGTCCTTCACCTGTTCCCCGTGCCTTTACAAGTCTTCTAGTGATCTTTCCTTTCATACGTGACCACTGATTGTACCAGCAATTGTGAATCTTTTTTACAAGTGAGCTGTGATACACCAACTGCACTGATCTTAGCTTGGATGGCTTTCCATAGTTTTCTCTTCTCACTTTCTGTAACTTGCAGTGAATTATTTCCAAAAAGGTCATCATGATGTGCAACACACTCTTCAGTGAGCATTTGAAGTTCTTTTTCACTGAATTTCAGGTTTCTCTTGTGCTCTTTTGCAACCTTAGCATTGTGTCTTTCGTCTGTGAAGCTAGGTTCCGTAAACACTTGGGAAGGCATATTTCCACATTGTGATGCTATGAGGTAGCTCCAGAAAGTGACATTCACAAAACTGATAATTACGAAATTGAAATTACCTATTCGGAGAATCACACTTTGGAAATCACAGATGTGTAAATGTGAATCCTAAGGAATCGCAAAATCAACGACTGTGACTATGACACAATTTCCAAATTGCTATTCAGTACAAATTGCGACTTGGAAATTACAATGACAAATTTTGATGGGCTTCAGTTCCTAATCGCTTTTCAACTGCAGGTTAAATAAGCATTGGCAATGTCAACAGGTCTAGTTTTAAATGGAAGTTGGATGGTAGTGTGAAACATTACAAGTAAAAAGCATAGGAATAGATATGTATTTGCATGGAAGCAAAAAACTGTAGAATAATATTGGTGTAGATTAAAAGGTCTGGTGGAAGTTGCACTGTCAAGTCAGACCTCAAAATCCATGTAGGTGAATGATTGCCCTTCTCCCCTCTGTGATGCTGCCAAATAAAAACAGCAACATTTTTCTAGTTGTCTAAGACACTTTAATAGAATATCACTGTCATTTGTGTGCCCCTGAAAGCTCAAAGTCAGCAGCTGGAGAAATAAAATGATCACAGGTGTATGGAGGGCACACCTTTGTTTTGTGGTAACACAGACATTCTGCCTCATCAAAACATGTGGTCCTGGCTCCCAATATATGGTCAGAGCCCAAGCTCCTCTCTAGTGATGCTCACATTGTTGTTTGTTGACAGCTGCACTGTCAAGCCAGACAATAAAAAGTAACCATACACACGAATCACTCTTTAATAAATATGATATTACTGAAGGTCTATGGGTTAAACAGCTTACTAAATCATAAGATTTCATAAAGTAGCAATTACAAAAGTGGTGCAACTGTAACTGCGGACTCTGCGGTGGATCGAGACAACTCTGGGTTTGGTCAAAATTAAAAGAAAAACAGACTAAAGTTACGACGTGGTTTGTGTGAACCAGTAAGCATCATAAAAAGTATCTATTAGCAGGAAATTAAAAATACAATTAGAACTTCATTATAAACAGTACAGTATAAAATGTACCAGGAAAATTAAATGTAGAGTTTCCAGATTGCCAGTAGTTTTGTCTTAATTCGGATATTTGATACCCTGAAAACTAATTACCTCCAAATTGTTAATCAGAAACAAGAACTAGCTTTCTAAGAATTTATTTACATCTACTATCACTTACTGGACCTTTGTTGCATGTTTAGTTTCCAATATGAAATCCACTTGATTCTATTAAACCACTTCATACGAGCGGAGACAGATGATGTTGATTATAGTAAAACACCAGTTTAAAAATGGAAATGCAAAGGTTGGGAAGGAACAATTTGAAAACAAAATAGAACACAAAACATATAATGAGATGTAGTATAATTCTCAACCAATTTAGAAAACCACAAAAAAATAATAAACAAAAATAGAATGTGATCATCAAAATAGGTTAGGGGATACTGGAGGTACGAATTGTTAAAATATTGAAGCTTAAAGCTTTGAGAAAAGTAAACTACCAATCGAAAGTCACGGTTCACTGTTGACAAAAACCTCGTCTTGATTCCAGGCTGAATGACTGCTTTGGAACAGATGTTGAATATACTAAGGGGATCAAATCATTCGATTTTATTTTCTGATTAAGGGCCTTATTACAACCTTGGCGGGTGGGATACTCTGTCACAAACATGACCGGTATCCCGCCCACCCGTCGTTTTACAAGTTCCATAGGATATAATGGAACTTTTAATACAATGGACGGAATCTCTGTCACATTTGTGACAGAGTATCCCATCCGCCAAGGTGGTAATCAGGCCCTTACTCTCTTAAATGGTAGTCTAAGTATTCCAGCAGGGCACGGTAGAAGGCTGGAGGAGTCCCTGGAAGTAGGATACGTTTTTGTTGAACTCCGCCTGACGTTTTCACTTATAATTTTCCCTATGAATACCAACCATTTATTTAGCAGTCGTATAATTTCTATAAACCAGTCATTTACAACCTAAAATCCAATTAATATCAAGTAACCTCACAAACCTCACTCAACTGCCACCCCAAAAATAGGTAAAAACCAAGCTTTTATTGCTATGACAAATAACACCAATGTCTAAAACACAGGATATATTCCCAGATTACATTTCCATTAAAAACAATATACATTTAAAAATTCCATAGGAATATCATCCCCCACAACGCAAACATAAATTACAATACCACACCAAATAAAAAACAAGTTTTCTCTTTTTTATTTTTTTAAACACAACTCAAAGGGAGAAACATATAAACATCACAAGCTATGTCTGATTCAATTAGGGACTGCTCCGTTTATTCATCACATTCTTTCTCCAAGATCCCCAAACGTATTTTTTGAGTATCTTAATTTCATGATATTGTATATTTTATGGAATCAGTCCTCCAACGGATTGACGCATTTCAGTAATAACTATGGATATAACCACCATCTTCAGGACATAAACATAAATGCTCCCAGATATTAAGCGGGTCATCACGAGTTTGGTGTTTTTTTTTGGGAAAACCGCCACAGTGGCAGACGCCAAAACACCCCCATGTTGGTGGTAATCCAACCGCCGTATTAGGAGGCACACTGTGAAGTCCGCCAAAAAACTGTCAAAATACTGAAACCGCCAGGATATTGGAGGACAGAAAAGAGGCAGTCCCACCACCAGCCGCAACAGGCCGACAAAAATCCTCCCATCAGATTATGATCCACAAATCACGACAGCAGTTCTTCCATGGCGGAAAACCATTGGCAGTGCGAACCGCGGCAGTCTGAACTCACATCACACAGGACACCACACCACATTGGACAATGTGAATACCTCACACCTGACACACATCCACACACCTGACACACGTACACACTGCACTATGTAACACACCCCTACACAACTCACAATCCTTTGCACACAGAACACCACTCACAGCCACAGAGAAGGAATAACTATCCCAGATTTCTCTGAATTATTTTTTAGCACCTATCCACATTTCACCATGCATACATCCCACACCTGCACAACATACACAACACACAATTTACTACCATACACAATACACAACAACCATCACCCACTCACATCACAGCACCTACACCTCATCATTAATGTTTAATTCCACCTTCCTTTGTACAATACCTCACCGTTTTTACCATCACTACCATGACCCCACAATAACACCCACATTTCACTGATGATGAGTTGAGGGTCATGGTGGCCGAAATTTTTAGGGTAGAGCCACAGCTTTTCGGAGCACAGTTCCAGCAAACATCAATAGCCAGGAAAATGGAGTTGTGGCAAAGAATAGTTGACAGGGTTAATTCTGTAGGCAGTTATCCATGCATGAGGGAGGACATCAGGAAGAGGTGGAATGACCTCAGGGGGAAGGTACGTTCCATGGCATCCAGACACCAGCTGGCGGTACTCAAAACTGGCGGTGGACCCCCACCTCCTCCCCCTACTTTCACATTTTGGGAGGAGACGGTCTTGTACATCCTGCGTCCTGAGGGCCTGGCAGGAATACCTGGGGGAGTGGAGTCTGGTAAGCCCCCACAACATTCATGTCACCAAAAAGTTTTGTCTTGCATGCTCCCTCACTACCTTTCCCCTCCTCAATGACCAAACCACCTACCACCCCTCTGTGCCAAATGTACAAATACCCCTCTCTGGCATGCCACATGTCCACTAAGCTCACCTGGGTCCACAGCCCTTGGGAGTGGCGTGCTAAGTACTGGGAACTGACATCACTACAACTCCCAGAAGCCACTATTCCACCACAAAGAAAACCAGAACAGTTCACCAAATGTGGGATGTCCTGCATATGAAACTAACAACCAATGTAACCATCACGAATGTTCCACTCTAAGACAGTTTATGGCAATGACAGCAATGCAATAGCCCACTCCCACTCCCATTACAAGCAAAACACTTACAGCTGAGCGCCCCATCAAAATTCCCCTAGAAAAAAGATTCCTAAGTTCAAAATTTACTCACCTGGAAAACTAGATGCCAAAGTCGATGTACATGCAGTACATCCAGATAGAGGTCAATGTTAATTGCTTACTCCTATGCTATGTGCCAACTCTGACACTACTGTGCATTGTTCAGCTTTTTGTGCCATGTATCATGCCATAGACTTCACTAGGCAAAATCTTTTATCAACCATGTCATTAGTCAGACAACATAAAAAGGGTATCAGCAGTCATATAACTACCAACATAGTTAAACATCTTTGAGAATGGTGTATGGTATTGAAATATCTGGGTCTCAATTTGTTCTAACTAAGAATTGGTAGCAGTTGTCGTAATTTCTGGGGATCACCTTAAGGCAGTGTGTGCGTCTCACACAACATCACTACTACTCAAACCTAAACATCACTTGTTGTATCACTTACAGCAACTGTGTGTTCCACTTCTCCCACAGGTAACCTTGCCATTGTCACCATGGAGATGATACCAGAGAATGTCACATCCCTTCTGGATGAAGACCCCAGTGAGGACAACACTGCTGGATGTTTGGACACTGAGGACGAAGCTGGCACATCAGGGACACCTGTTCAGTCTAGAACTGTCAGCCTCACCCTGCCCACATTGACTCCTCCCAGCCCTGTTGCACCTACATCACAGGCAACCATTTGCCCCCAAACCTGTGTCTCAAGGAGTTTCTTCCATTGTGTGCCTCCCAGTACAGGTACCTGAGTCTCCTCTTGTCACCCATGACAATGATGATCCTTCCACCCCTGATAGTGGGCACACTGTGCCGGGGGCACAGGCACGTGGAGGTAGGGTGTGTGGGAGGGACGGTGTGTGCCAGAAGATGGGGGCTCAAAGGGACCCTACTGACCAGGAAACCATCTCCCAAGTCTTGGGAGCCTACCAAAATTCCCAAGGCATGATGGGCAAGGTACTCACCATGATGAGGGAAATCCAAAAGCTGTAGAGGGACAACCACCAGGAAGCCATGCAGCAGTGGCAGGCCCAAAATGCCATCCTGTCTTCTATTGCTGGGATGCTGAAGGACATCAACACTACCCTGAGTAGGTTTGGTACCCAACATCAGGCCTCTGCCAATAGTAATAGGTCATAAGGCCCTTTAGCATCTGTGGCTGTTAGTGGACTGGAGACCCTGCCAGGGGAAGGACATGCCTCAGACACCCCACCCTCTGTAGCAGGGGACTCCCCCACCGCAAACTGGACATCCACCCAGACGTCCATGAGGAGCAGATGCCAAGACCAAACCCATTGCCGGGAAGTGAACCTCTCCTGATGGTTTCCCCTTGTGTGCCAGAGATACACCATGTTGACTGTTCTGAAACATACCTGTGGCATTGTGGTAAATGCTAAAGGTAAAGGGTCGCCTAGGAACACATAGAAGTATAGTTGCTAACATTGATACACGGGTGTGGACATTCTATTGTGTATAGGGACATATTACTCACCTACGGTAACCCTATTTTATAAAAGCATGTGGTGATGCACATGTGACTGTGTCATATGTGTACCTCTATGCTGCTCTATATATATCTGTAACCTGCTGGGTCATCCTTCCCACCTACTGATCCATACTCCAGATATTCTGTTAGTAGGTTGTCCAGGTCTTTGGTCTCTGTCCATTCCAATGCCACTGGATCTAGCTCTATGTGCAACACAGGGTCTGACAGGTGAGAAACAGGACAAATATTCCTGAGTTGTGAAATACATGTAAAGTTCATGTGAGGGTATGATCTCAATCTGAGATTTCACATGGCATACTTGCTACACTTACTCAGAGGCGTGAGGAGGTTTCCCCATTGTTAAGTATGGAATGTACATTGGCAAATGTGTTGTTTAATCAGGATGAACATCCTACATGATGTAAAGCATGGTGGTATAATTACATTCCTAGTGCAAGACATATCATTGACATGTGAGTTCAGACAATTTGTACCATGTACATGGTATTGTGAAGGTAAGTGGCTAGCTTGCTATTCCTGTAGCCAATGTATTTTGGACATGCTACATAGGGCAGGACATCTTTTATATAGGTACAATATACACTGTTTTTTGCCAACATCATGTGTACATTGGGAATTCCTGCCAGTTTTCAGATCTGTGATTCGAGTTTGGCATACTTACTTTTGATATTCTGATTCTGTGTTGAAGGATTTTACTATGGCTAACCTCAATTTGCACTGCCTTCATTGTGTTGCAGGTGTTGTAGTTGCCATTTAAATGTTGGTAGAATGGTATATGTTGTCAGTCAATTGGCTTGGCTCTAGGTGTATGTCACAATCATGATTACCTTAGAAGTTGTTTATGTCAGTGTAACTTTACTCCAAAGATGTAAGGTTACTCATGTGTGAAGTGTTGATAGTGATGTTGGTATTTTGATAATGTTATTTTGATGTTGCTACTCATTATGATTCGTAGGATTGTATGGGGCCTTCATGCACATTACAGGTGTCCATTGTATTGAAGGTGTTCGTATGCTCCCTGGGGTTGTCTGGTAAATCCTGTGTGCTAAGTAGGCCCCTATTAATGTATATAACTTTGTTTTCTATGTGAGAATGACTAAGATGAGTAGGTCCACAAAGTCTGTATAAACCTTTGCAAAAGCACAATTGATACATGTGTGTCTGAAATGGATTTGGAGTTTATTATACACCAAATTTGGATATGCCAAATGGAGTAGGTGCATCTGAGATATTTGCCATTGTGAATGTTATAGACACAGTGACATGTGATGTATGTGATTGCTAAGCAACATGCTGTGTTGTAATTGGACTGTGATGAGGTAACGTTCATGGAACATGACATCTGGTAATGGACTGAGCCAGTGTAGATTTTGAGTATGTATGATGTTGAAATCAAAGTTAACACTAATTCTTATTGATGGTTTCTTGTTTCACAGTGATGCTCTGTATAGGGACCCATTTTCATGTTCACAATTAATCTTGTGCAGGAATTGTTTGTGTTATAGCTGTACTGATAGGCTGGTGATGTTGTGGTCAGATAGTTGGCTTATGTTGTGAGTGACATTGTAGTCATATATATAGGGTTGTGGAAAGTATGTTGTTGTGATATGATGTTGGCTCAAAATTGTTCCTACCTGGGGGTGTTTTACACATAGATGTAATGCTACTGGTGTGTATGGTGTGATGTATGTGTATGTAAAGAATGTGATGACCCGACCTCTCTCTCTGTTTATCAGCATCAGCATCCGCAGGTTGAAGGAGACAGGGTACAGCCGAGTGGGGAAGCTGCTGGCCATGGGATCCCAAGTCATGATACCACCGACACCAAGGGACCCAGTGGCCCAGAGGGCGAGAGGAGTGCCATGGGGGAGATTGGATCCATGTCTTCATATTCAGAATCCTCCTCCAGTGGACACTCCCTTGCGGTGGCGGACTCATCTGTAACCACCCCAGCACCATCTATGTCTACCACCCCACTTACTACCACCCTGTAGCTCCCCACCCAGTTGGCCGTGCCCATTCACCCAAGAGGGTGGGCATCTCCTTTGCCGCAGGCACCTCTGCGCCTGCCCCTGTAAGCCCTGCTGCCCTCAGAGAGGAGGCTATTGACCACCTGAGGTCCATCTCTGTGGGTCAGTTGACCATCATGAATGCCATCCAGGGACTTGCAACTCAGATCCAACAGAGTAATGTGTTCCTGGAGGGCATTGACAGTGCACTGCCTGGCCTACAGAGATCCTTTCTGGCCTCAACACTGACAGCAGCCAGTCACCCTTTGTCTACCATCCCCCCTCCACAATCCTCTTCCCAAACCCAACCCCCTCTTCCTCGACCCAGCCAAAGCACACAGACAGACAGGCATGCATCCATCTCAACATCCAAGGGTAGCTCAGACAAACATAAGCACCACAAGACACACCACGGGCATGCACACAAGCAACATTCAGATGTACACACAGCAACAGTCACAACCTACCCTGACACCTCACGACCCCCAGCATTACTGACAGTACACCTGACACACCTGCAGACACCACACCAACATTCGGTGATCCAGCCACTACACCAATCCTACCCACAGACAGAACCACAACAGACCCTCAGACATCCACCCCAGTCACCACACCTACACACATCACAACCACTGACACGCCTACATGCAGCACATCCACCATACCTACAGTCACCACCCCAACAGACAGTCATCCATACACCACGGCATCCCCCAGCACCTCCATCCCCAGTCATCCCAAGACACATAGGTGACCTCACTCACCCACCCAACAGAAACCCACCACCCACAAACTTACCTCACTCACACATGCACCCAAGACATCCACACCAACACCTCAGACAACCACTCCCTCTTCCTCAACACCCAAAGCTTTTGCTATGACCGTCCCCGTGTGTGTAAAAAATCTTTCCTTTCGGAGTTTGCCGTTTTCCCTACTCCTCTTCTCCCTGTGATACCCATAGATGAACAGTGTCCCTCTCAAAGTCAGTCCCTTCCACCTCCAAGTCCTCCCCTGCCACCCTGCAAGTACCCATGCCTTTTCCCCTGCCAAGACGTCTACCTCTCCCAAAAAAAACACCCCTCCCCTAAGCCTAAAGTTAAGCCAAACCCCCACAAGCCAGATCCCAAAGGCCCCCCAAAAAAACTTAAGCCCAACCTCCCTCCCCTCTGCCACCCCCCAGATAACCCCTGAGGTGCCTGCCTGCCCCATAGATGCCCCTACCTGAGGCGGTTACATAGCAGTTAGGAGTCAAGTTCGGGGCACACATCTGTGCACTGTGTGCATACAGACTGTTGTATTTTGGACTGGCCTATGGCCTTTGACCTGCACATTTCCACTAACCTTTAATACATTTCAACCAACCTGTTGTTAGTTTAGTGTTTAAATCTTTGTCATGCATTTCTTTCCCCTAGTATGGAGTTGTTCCTGGCTGACATTTGTTGTGTGTCTGTATGTGTGTATGTGTGTGTGTGTGTGTGTGTGTGTGGTGCTTGTGCTACCTGTGTTAGTTAGCCAGCATGTGAGGTTGTGTGGAGTGCTTTTGCCTGATAGTGCTAAAGTTTGTGTTGTGTGATGGACATGTGTCTGTTCAACACATTTTGTTATATTGGTACTGAGTGGTGTTTGTGTTGACGTGTTTGGCTGGTGTGTTGTGTGGCCTTGTGTGCTTTGACTGTGTGCGTGTTTTGTGCATGCTGTGTTAGATACGATGTGCTGTGTAAGACGATCGGTAAGTAGTATGGTTGTGTAATTGCGTTTGTTTGTTCCCTGTTGGTTGTATGTTGTGTTGTATGTGTGATGTGTCCCTGGGTAGTGTTCACTATGGTTGGGACTATTGTTGCTACTCGCCGCGTTGGGGGGGAGACTTCCTCCCCTCCAAAAAGCATTACTTAAGGTGTTTAGATAGAGCATCCAGACTTCAGAGCGCGACAAATACAGGTCGCCTGGTATGCTATCTAGATAAATAGATCATGTGAGAAGGTTTTCAAAAAAATAGCAGTTGTTTACTAGATATATCTTATTTGATTTATCCTGTGGAATTTTTAAATTAATATTGTTTTTAATGGAAATGTAATCTGGGAATATATCCTGTGTTTTAGACATTGGGGTTATGTGTCACACCAATAAAAGCTTGTTTTTTACCTATTTTTGGAGTGGCAGTTGAGGGAGGTTTGGTGGAGTTACTTGGTATGAATTGGATTTGAGGTTGTAAATAATTCGTTTACAGAAATTATATGACTGCTGAATAAATGGTTGGGATTTTTTGGGAAAATTATAACTGAAATCTTTGGCAGGTGCCCTATCCCCTTGGTAAAGGTGCCCTCTCTCACATTTTAAATTGAGCTCTGGCTGAAGCCATTGGTTTTGGTGCCAAAACCTCAAAGCGGGACAAACCTCCATTTCATGGCTGCTGAGAGTGCTTAATTGGTCAGATATTTGGTCCACCTTGCCCAGGCAGTCTAAACTTTTACCGTCTGACTTTGTCATTTTGTTTTTTGGAAGTCAAAAACCTCCAACGATGGAAGACTGGAAGGCATTGCCAGTTAAGCCTTCACGAAGCTGGATACCTTCACCACAAAGTCTAGCTACTCCAGTTTTTCAGTGTGCCAAAAAGTTCAGATTGGGATGAACCTTAATTTCTTGCCCGCATTGGGTGCAACCTTCCTGGGCAAGCTTAAGCACCTTGTACTAGTCCTTCAGAGGTGGAAAGAATGACTAAGTCCCAGCATTTTGAAATTCCAGGAAAATTGTTTCTAGTCAATCCAGCAGCTCCAAATTGTCAGACAGGTATCTAGGCCTGAAGCATTATTCCGAAGAGGCCTTTTGCAAGGGTCCAGTCCCCTGTGGTCAGCTGGGCCTTCTTGGGATGAGGTGACAGGAGACAGGAGTCTTCCTCCAGTTGGCCTTTTTCTTCAGATTGAGTCTTTCTAGGTCTAGTAATTTTCTGAGGAGATGTTGGCCCTCATTCTGACCCTGGCGGTCGGTGATAAAGCGGCGGCCAAGCCGCCAACAGGCCGGCGGTCTAAAATATGCAATTCTGACACTGGCGGGAACCGCCAACACAGCCCGCCAACTTAACACTCCGACCGCCGCAGCGGTACAAACAAACAGCGCGGCGGTTCCCGCCAACAGCCCGGCGGCAGACAAAGTACCGCCCACCCTATTACGACCCACCAATCTGCCACCTTTTCCGGGGCGGGAGCACCGCCGATAAGAACACGGCGGAAACAGACTACGAACGGGAAAACGCTCACCTCTACGCACTCCACGCGAGATTCCGGCAGTATGGAGCCAGAGTTGCAGGTCATCCCCGCACTCCTATTCCTGCTCATATACCAGGAGCACGCCCGGCGGCGCGGAAGACATCGGTGAGTACGGCACCTACGACACAGGGGAGGGAAAAGATTACCGGCACACACCCACCCACCCACACCCACTACAACACACACATCAATGCATTCCCACAGATCACTGTCACAACCCACAAACCACCCCCTCCGAAATAATGCAAAGACCAAAAGAAGAGATCATAAACGGGCAGATATATTGAAATATGTACACCAGTAATCCCAATAAATAAATAAACTATGTACAAAATATATACAGCTACTAAATGTAGTCCAACCACTGTCCGTGGATCACAGGGGTCCTGTGCAAAGGGGCAAGGCCCAGTCCCACGACAAGAACTCCACGGAGAGAACACTGCAGGGGCATCAGAAAGAAAATAGGACAGGCACCTCAGGGGGAAGGGAAGGGGGGGCACCTCAGCCACTTGAGTACACGACGCCAGATCCACGAGGGGACTCCATGACCACTGGGCCATCCTGGGGAGAGCAAAGACACAGTCCATACAGTCCATACAGTGGGTGGCCTGCCCACTGGGCCATCCTGGGGAGAGCAAAGCCACAGTCCATACAGTCCATACAGTGGGTGGCCTGCCCACTGGGTCATCCTGGGGAGAGCAAAGCCACAGTCCATACAGTCCATACAGTGGGTGGCCTGCCCACTGGGCCATCCTGGGGAGAGCAAAGCCACAGTCCATACAGTCCATACAGTGGGTGGCCTGCCCACTGGGCCATCCTGGGGAGAGCAAAGCCACAGTCCATACAGTCCATACAGTGGGTGGCCTGCCCACTGGGCCATCCTGGGGAGAGCAAAGCCACAGTCCAAACAGTCCATACAGTGGGTGGCCTGCCCACTGGGCCATCCTGGGGAGAGCAAAGCCACAGTCCATACAGTCCATACAGTGGGTGGCCTGCCCACTGGGCCATCCTGGGGAGAGCAAAGCCACAGTCCATACAGTCCATACAGTGGGTGGCCTGCCCACTGGGCCATCCTGGGGAGAGCAAAGCCACAGTCCATACAGTCCATACAGTGGGTGGCCTGCCCACTGGGCCATCCTGGGGAGAGCAAAGCCACAGTCCAAACAGTCCATACAGTGGGTGGCCTGCCCACTGGGCCATCCTGGGGAGAGCAAAGCCACAGTCCATACAGTCCATAACAGACCCCACTGCCACTGGAGGAGGCAAGTTGGCCAGAGGACATCCTGCAGCCCTTCCCGAGATAGATCCTGCCCTGCCACGTCTGCCAAAGGGCCAGCGGTTCTTGCCCTGAAGGGCCCAGTTCAGCGGTTCTTGAGACGGCGGGGCCCAGTTCAGCGGTCCTTGCCTTGAAGGGCCCAGTTCAGCGGTTCTTGCCCTGAAGGGCCCAGTTCAGCGGTCCTTGCCTTGAAGGGCCCAGTTCAGCGGTTCTTGCCCTGAAGGGCCCAGTTCAGCGGTTCTTGAGACGGCGGGGCCCAGTTCAGCGGTTCTTGCCCTGAAGGGCCCAGTTCAGCGGTTCTTGAGACGGCGGGGCCCAGTTCAGCGGTTCTTGCCCTGAAGGGCCCAGTTCAGCGGTTCTTGAGACGGCGGGGCCCAGTTCAGCGGTTCTTGCCCTGAAGGGCCCAGTTCAGCGGTTCTTGAGACGGCGGGGCCCAGCGGAGCGGTGCTTGAGACGGCGGGGCCCAGTTCAGCGGTTCTTGAGACGGCGGGGCCCAGCGGAGCGCTGCTTGAGACGGCGGGGCCCAGTTCAGCGGTCCTTGCCTTGAAGGGCCCAGTTCAGCGGTTCTTGAGACGGCGGCCGGTCTATGGCCAACTGCTAATTGCCTGGTGGTGCCCTCCTGGGCAGCGGGATGGTGCTCCTTCACTGCCCACCTGGGCTGTGGGTGGTGGGGCCCTCCTGGCCAGCTGGGCTGGGTCCTCCCTGGGCAGCGGCTATGGGGGTGGTGGGCTCTCCCGGGGCAGCTGTGCCGGTTCCTCCCGGGGCAGCGGCTATGGGGGTTGTGGGCTCCTCCTGGGCAGCAGGCCTGCTGCCTGACCTCTCCGACTTGCTGCCCTTGCCCTCCTTAGTCGTGGGCCTGTGGCCCTTTCCTCCCTTTGGAGCTGTGGCTAGTGACTGTCTCTGGGTGGTGTCCGGGGGGGATGTAGAAGGCGGGCTCCTGCGGCGACCCTTCCGCCTTCTGCTCCTCTTCCCAGGGGGTGGGCTGGCTGTCCCCTTGCTGCTGGGCGAAGACCCAGACATGCGGGCTGGCGGGCTCCAATACCCCTGCACCCTTGTCAAGGGGGCTGCAGGGCTGGTGGTGGCTGAGGTGCTCTTCTTACCCCGACGAGAAGGAGGGGGGGCTCAGGGTCAGGAAAGAAGTTAGTAGTGGCGAGGAAGAGCTTCTTGGGACAATGGAGAGTGGTAGGTACAGTGGGAATGGGAGTGGAGGGAGAGGATGTGGTTGTAGGTGAGTCACGTTTGCTGTCTTTGGGTGCAGGTGCAGGAGGGATAGGCTGTCGTGAGGTGGATGGCTGTTGGGTGGGTGGGTGGCTGCGTTTGTGTGGTGTGGAAGAGGGGGTGACAGACACAGTGGGAGAGGACACAGGGGACGTGTAAATGGCAGTGGGGGTGGTGACTGCACGTGTGCGGACTGGAGTGGAGGGTGTGCTGGTGATGGAAACACTGGCTGATGGTGAGGTGAATGGAGGTGTGAGTGTAGACGTCACAGGGAGGGAGGAGGGAGACGAGGAGGTGGGGGTCACAGAGGTGGTAGTGACTGTTGGCATGTCTGCATCGGAATGTTGCGTGTGTGAATGTCTGTGTGATCTGTGGTGCTTATGTTTGGATGAGCTTCTCTTGGGTGTTGAGGTGTGTGCAGGCTGGTCTGATGGTGTGGGTGGGACAGGCAGAGGAACAGGAGACTGGGAGGAGGGAGTTAGTAGAGGCAGGCAGGAGACAGGGACAATGGCTGCCGTCAGTGCTGAGGCCAGAGCCTGGAACGATCGCTGATGGGCAGCCTGACCCGAATGAATGCCCTCCAGGTACGCATTGCTGCGATGAACCTCCCTCTCCACCCCCTGGATGGCATTCAAAAGGGTAGTCTGCCCAACAATGAGCGTTCGGAGGAGGTCAATGACCTCCTCACTGAGGGCAGCGGGGGTAACAGGGGCAGGGCCTGAGGTGCCTGGGGCGAAGGAGATGCCCGGCTTCCTGGCAGAGCGGGCACGGGGCGAACGCTGAGGGGCTGCTGGGAGGGCGGAGATGGTGCGCTGGGTGGCGGCTGTACCTGTAATGGCGGGGGGCACGGATGGTGCCACCCCCGCAAGGGAGCCCCCTTCCGAGGACGTGTCCGTGTCGCTGCAGGGTCCAGTCGTCCCCGTCGTGGAGCTCCCCTCGCCCTCCGTCTCACTGGTCCAGTCTGACTCTGTGGCATGGCCCTCCTGGGCCATGTGAGATGCAGCTCCCTCCTGCCCCGATGCCACTTCTCCTCCGCCTGATGATGCTGATGCACACAAGCACAGAAAGACAAACAAAAAGGGGGGGGGAGAGAGAAATAAAGGGATATTGAGTACATGGATCTCCGGTACAGTTAGCGGACATGACAGACACAGATGCCCCCTGCACTAAGTTGCGCACTTGGGGTACGCTACGCATTCCGTGGAACATGCCCTACACGCCTAGAGTTGACAACTGCACCCATGGATGACACGGCCCAGGGATGGCTGTACTGACAAACTACTGAGGGTGGTGGCTGGGGACACAGGGGCTTACGGGGGTGCCCAGCCTACAGATATCGCCCTAGCCTAGGGGGACCCCCAGCCCTCCTCCCCCACCCAGACACCTCCACTGCGCGACAACAGAGTAGATAATGCTTGTACTCACCCCCTTGTGTCTGCTGTGCTGCCCTCACGCGCCCATCCAATTCAGGGTAGGCCACCGCCAGGATCCGGAACATCAGGGGGCTCAGTTGACGGCAGGCACCCCGCCTACGTTGGGAGGCCATCCCCAGCAGAGACTCGGCGGTCTTCTTGGTCCCGCGGCGGATGTCCTCCCACCTCTTGCGGCAGTGGGTGCCCCGTCGATGGTGGACCCCCAGGGCCCGGACTTCCTTGGCGATGGCACGCCAAATCCCGATCTTCTCATGGGCGCGGACCTATGTGACACGTACAGGGAGGGAGAAATACCACGTTCAAGTTTGTCAGCATTTTCCTTGCCAGTGGCCCAACGCCCCCCATCCCCGCCAGGCCCCCCGCCAGGCCCCCTGCCAGGCCCAACATGCCCCCCATCCCCGCCATGCCCCCCGCCAGGCCCAACATGCCCCCCATCCCCGCCAGGCCCCCCGCCAGGCCCAACATGCCCCCCATCCCCGCCAGGCCCCCCGCCAGGCCCAACATGCCCCCCATCCCCGCCAGGCCCCCCGCCAGGCCCCCCGCCAGGCCCAACATGCCCCCCATCCCCGCCAGGCCCCCAAGCCAGCCAGTGTCCCCAAATCCAGATTGAATTAAACTCACTTGTTGGTCTGGAGGACCGTAGAGTAGCGCATACTGGGGGAGGACCCCATCCACGAGTTTCTCCAACTCCTCTCCAGTGAAGGCAGGGGCCCTTTCCCCAGGTGCAGCAGCCATTGTCCCTTCCAGACCGAGGTCACAGCAACACTTGCAGTATAGGTCCTCTCCTGTGAAAGTTCAAGTCGCAAGTGGATAAGTAGATAGAAAATGGCGGTCACGTCCGCGGCGGTGCGTACCGCGGCGGTGCGTCCCGCCACCGCCGGCGCCCTTCGCCATTGGCTCCTGAAACCCATAGGCTTCAATGTTAACCAATGCGGCTTTGCGCCGCGGTCTTCGCCCGCCGCCCGCCGCGGTGTGCCACGCCAGCGCATTGACCTCACATCCCATTGTCACACTTCACAGGTCAGGCAGCCGCCATTTCCAGGGCCCACATGGCTCAATTTCAACTGCGTCACACAGGCCTAGGCCTTGCATAGCCACTCAGACACGCCATTCACTGCATAGAGAATCGTATACTGTGCTAGCTGTGAGTACGTACCTGTGGGTTGCTTGACTGTGTGCTCCATGTTGTCCTTCCTAGGCACCGTCCGCTGGGTTGGGCGAGGAGACGGATGAATCCTCCCGTGTACCGACCGCTGGTGGACCTGTCGACAATGGAAGAACGCCACATTATCCTGACCTACCGTCTTAACCGTGCCACTATCCATGAACTGTGTGCCCAGCTGGAGCCCGACCTGATGTCCCCCATCCGCCAACCCACAGGGATTCCCCCTCTGGTGCAGGTCATGTCAGTACTCCATTTCTTGGCAAGTGGGTCATTTCAGACAACCGTGGGAATTGCTTCTGGGATGTCTCAGCCCATGTTTTCGAAGGTGTTATCCAGAGTGTTGTCTGCCCTGATGAAATCCGTGAGGAGCTACATCATTTTCCCTGAGGTGGGCGAATTGGCTACAGTGAAGGGTGATTTCTACTCCCTTGGACATATTCCCAACGTAATTGGTGCCATTGATGGGACCCATGTGGCTTTGGTTCCCCCAAGAGACAGGGAGCAGGTGTACAGGAACAGAAAAAATTACCATTCAATGAACATCCAGGTGGTGTGTTTGGCTGACCAGTACATCTCGCATGTAAATGCCAAATTCCCAGGGTCAGTGCATGACGCCTACATCCTCAGGAATAGCAGCATCCCTTACGTGATGGAACAGCTACAGAGACACCGTGTATGGCTAGTGGGGGACTCTGGGTACCCCAACCTGTCGTGGCTACTGACCCCAGTAAGGAATCCCCGGACCAGGGCAGAGGAACGGTACAATGAGGCCCATGGGCGTACTAGGAGGGTGATCGAACGCACCTTTGGCCTCCTAAAGGCCAGGTTTAGGTGCCTGCATATGACAGGTGGATCCCTAATGTACTCACCTAAGAAGGTGTGTCACATCATCGTGGCCTGCTGCATGCTTCACAACCTGGCTTTGCGCCGCCAGGTGCCTTTCCTGCAGGAGGATGGTCGAGACGGTGGTGTTGTGGCAGCGGTGGAACCTGAGGAGAGTGACGAGGAGGAAGACGACGGGGCTGAAACAGACAACAGGGACAGAATCATTGAACAGTACTTCCAATAGGACACAGGTAACATTTCAAAGATAATTTAGTAAATGTTAACTACTCTCCAGCATCTCTGCTGCCTGTCTATTTGCCCCAGTGTATGATGACTGAGTTTTGGCTTTTCCCTCCCTATTTCAGATCTGGGGTCCCCACTACGAGTCCTGTGCTTCGTTTCCCCATGGACTACAGCTTTGTGGCAGCTGTTTGTTGACTTCACCATGTACAAGGACATATTTGCACTGTCATGTCAATTACAATCTATTGAAATCACAGCCAGACTCCAGATATTTTGGTGCAAAATAGGTGTTTATTGAAGTGCTCAAAATGGGATGGGTGGTTTCAAGTGGGTGGGGGCTATGGTGAAGGAATGTCCATGGCAGAGTCCAGAGTAACAGTCACACAGGTGCATTGTCCAGAGGCCTGTGGAGAGATGGAGCATGGGCAGTTCAAGGATGGACAGGGTGACAATGTGGGACAGTGGGATGACATCAGGTGGTATCCATTGCTGGCGGGGGTCTTGACATCCTACTCTGTCTTCTTGCGAGATCTCAGGGCCTTCTTGCGGGGTGGTTCTTCTCCTGCAGGAGGTGGGGGTCTGGTGGGCTGCTGCTGTGCGGGGGCCTCCTGTCCACTAGCGCCGGCGGAGGTGGTTGGCTGTTCTTGGTCCAGGCTAGTGGCAGGGGCCCTTGGGTGTTGTTCAGTGTCCGCCCTGGTGTTTACGAGGTCCTGCAGCAGCCCTACCATGGTAACCAGGGTGGTGTTGATGGCTCTGATGTCCTCCCTGTACCCCCGATAGTGTTCCTCCTGCAGCGCCTGGATCTCCTGGAACCGGGCCAGTACCGTCGCCATCGTCTCCTGGGAGCGGTTGTATGCTCCCATGATGGTGGTGAGGACCTCGTGGAGAGTGGGTTCCCTGGGCCTCTCCACCCCCCCCTGTCGCACAGCTGCCCTCCGAGTTCCCCTGTTTCCCTGGGCCTCTGCCCCCTGGCCGGTGTGCCCACTACCACTGCCCCCAGGTCCCTGTTGTTGTTGGGGTGGTGGGTTATCCTGGGTGCCCTGTAGTGGTAGACACACCGCAGATTGACGCGCCCTGGAGACAGAGGCATGGGCCCGCTGGGTGGGAGCTGTGCTGGTGTTCCCAGAGGGGTTAGGGTCTGTAGTGGCCTGTGCCTGTGTGAGGGGAACCGACTGTCCAGAGGTCCCCGATGGTCCGGGCTGGTCATCGGTGTCCAGGTCGACAGAGCTGCTGTCATCGCTGACGGCCTCTTGGGTGGGGGGTGTGGATAATTCTGGCCCCTCCGCCGCGGTGTGTTGACGGTCGGGTCCTGCAGGGGTATAGAGGTATGGTTATAGTTTCAATGTGTGGCATATGGGTGTATCTGTGGGTTCTCGTGTCCCCAAGTGCTGGCATTCGTGTGTGGGGGCTTTGGTGAGGGTGGCTTGTGGGGGGGATGTGTATATGCATTGGGCATGCTTTGGTGATGGGTGTCCATGCTTAGTGGACGCATGCAGGCCTAGGTTTTGGGATGTGTGGGTTGTGATGGTGAGACATTGGCGGGGAATAGGTGTGCTGGGGGTGGGGGTGAGGATGGTGGTGGGGTGAGGATGGTGGTGGGGGTGAGGGTGGGGGTGAGGATGGGGGTGGGGGTGAGGGTGGGGTTCGAGGATGGGGGTGAGGGTTGGGGTATGATTTGGCATGCAGGTGGGGGGGAAGCAGTATTGAAGCTTCAACTTACCAGTATCCATTCCTCCGCCGACTCCTGCGAGGCCGTCAGGATGCAGGATGTTCAAGACTTCCTCCTCCCATGATGTGAATTGTGGGGGTTGAGGTGGGGGTCCTCCGCCAGTCTTCTGCACGGCGATGTTGTGCCTGGATACCATGGAACGCACCTTCCCCCGTAGGTCGTTCCATCGCTTCCTGATGTCTTCCCGATTTCTGGGGTGCTGTCCCACTGCGTTCACCCTGTCGACAATCCTCTGCCATAGCTCCGTCCTCCGGGCAATGCTAGTGTATTGTATCTGTGAGCCGAACAGCTGGGGCTCTACCCGAACGATTTCCTCCACCATGACCCTGAGTTCTTCGTCTGTGAAGCGGGGTTGTCTTTGGGGTGCCATGGGGTGGTGTGTATGATGTGTGGGGTGGAGTATGTGTATTTAAGTGAGTTGAGTGTGGTGGTGTGTGTTGTTTTGTGTGTGGATAGTGTGTGGGTGATGGTGTTGAGTGGCTGTGGCTGTTATTTTTTGGATGCTGGTGTCTCGCTCTTGCCTTCTTTACGAATTTTTTAGCGTAGGGGTTTGTGGGTGATGTGGGTGGGTGTTTTATATTGTATTGTGTGTGTGGGAGTGGTGTGTGTATGTGTATCAGGTGTGTGGGATTCAAATCGTCCAATGTGGCTGGGTTTTGTTCGTTTGTGTGTATTCTGACCGCGGCGGTGTGTCCCGCCAATGGAATACCGCGTTTGAATGACCGCCGCGTGGATTCGTGGGTCGTAATGGCATGGGCGTATTTCTGTTGGCGTGACGGTGGAGGTTTTGTCACCTCCACCTTTCCGCCGACCGCTGGTCTGGCGGTCTGTTGTGGCGGTCGGATTTTCGGAGGTTTGCCTTCTGCGGGTCAGAATGACCGTGGCGGGTTTCCGCGACCGCGGCGGGATTATGGAGGATTTCTGACCGGCGGTAGGCGCCTTTTACCGCCGAGGTCAGAATGACCACCGTTGTGTATGTTCCAGATTTAACCTGTGGTAAAGAGATATAAATTCTTCTCTAAGGAGTTGTGCCATCAGTGAGCATTTCAAACATTAAGGGAGAGGTTAGATCTTATTAAAATAAGGAGGGCAGTCTAAATAACTCATAAAGATATGAACTATGATGAGTCAGGGAGGTGGAGTCCTTGTTAACTACAGCATCCTGTTCTGACAAGTTAGAAGATTTTGAGAGCCAAAAAGGTTTCAGAAAGCAAAACGTAAATCTCTTGACCAGTACAAATCATTAAGCCACACCCGGCCCATGCACCTTCACAACATCCTTCATTGAAACCAGGTCCTCATCTACTGCACCCATGTATGTACTGCAGTCTATTGCTGCTTTTTACATAAAAGATTAATATCTTTGCTTCCCCTTATCTGTTTTTGTCACTTTGAAAATTTTATCATTATACTGTGCTCTTTTTTTAATAACTGTTTTAAGAATATGAGCTTCTTTTATTGGTGCTGCATAACTTCCAAACTTGGATATCTCCAGAGAAAAGACTCTCATGACTAAGAGAAGTTTAGTGGAGGCTTTATCTGTGAATTTTGCTTTTCTCACTGGGTTGCGGTGCCCATACCTATCTCTCCTCAGAGGAACTAACTCAGAATCTCACAATAGATGCAAACTGAGGACTGTAAAGACACTTCTTAATTGCAAATTGCAGTCAAATATTTAAAGAAGGGAATCATGACCAAGGCCTTTTCCACCATAGTTGTGAGGCAGGGCTCTATGTTCAAAATTAGATCTGTATGATCTCTATAAGCCATTTTGTGGGTTATTAGTGGTGTACGTCTGTTAATTTTTTATCTCTGGTGTCAGACTAGCTTTTGCGCCTACATTACACTGGCTTTTGCCTGCATTTAAATCATTGGTTTTAGGCTTAATGGAGAGTGGAAATGAGGCTCAGTTTTGTCACATGCAAAGGAACACGAATAGTGGTGATTGGTCTTCTTGTAGGTACACAATACATGAGTAGTACAAGTGCATCCAATCACTGACCCAGCAAAAGGAATTAACTTCACACAGCTTCACCTGCAGCTGAGAGTTCCTGTAAAACAAAAGTATTAGGCTCTGATTTTGAGGTGAGTGGAAATTCAGAGCTGGGGTCCATTGGGAGTTTGCATGCAAATCTGAATTTCAGTCTTTGTAAATGTCCTCCAGGACCATATGTTTTAACAAAGGACTACTTTCTCCAGGTGAAACCTGGCAAAACCTGCGCATATAAAACCCTGAAGTTTCTAGGTTTTGCAGTACTGAATTGGGAAAACATGCAGCATTACCATACTATCCCCAGTCCAACCTTCCAGTGAGGTATTACCTGCCCATTCTGGAAACTGTAATGGAAGGCAATACAAAACCGGTGAAAACCAAACTATGGTATCTGTATTCCAGTGGGTGATATTGCACTCCGATACTGCGGCTCACAAAATGAGGTCATTTGTGACGCATTTCTGCTATGCTTTTTGGGTCAGTAAAATTCTCATGTAAAAAGTAGGAATAGCGTATTTTAATTCAAGATTTACAACCATTTTTTTTTTAAAGTTCACAAATTTTGTGAAGCCAGCGAAATTGACTCAACGTTTAAAAAAGCTTCACTAAGTTTGTAGAAGCTGTCCACATTTGCCTGTGGGAACGAGACTGAAAAATATCTATATTTTGTTGTGGTCACTGAATTTTAAACCATTCACATTTAAGAAAGAGTTGTGATTGTTAAATAAGAGACAGTGGATCTGTAAAGAAATGCAGTGAAGCATGGAGACATGGGAGCTGCTCAGGGGTAGCAACTGTTCGCACTTTGCTACTCAAGGAACCAAACTTACTCCCAGTGGTGTCAGGGATGATGAAGCCAGTGACAGGAACAGAAAGTATGGATGGCTCTAAAACCCTGGGGCTTATTTATGAGAGGCTTGTGACACCGTAGCATCACTTTTTCTGGTGCCCTGGTGGCACAAAACTCTCTACCATATCCACGAGGCCACGCAAAGCCACTTTGCATATATTTGAATGGCCTCATAGATACGGAGTAAGACAAAGCAGAGCAATTCGCTGAATTAACTTTCTCTGCGCCAGGAAGGCGTTCTATGGGCATTGTGGTTTTATTTTGCATGCAACACCCATGGGTTTTGACGCTGCACAGATTTACTTAATCACGTAAACATGGAGCTGCACCAAAACCTGTAGCCTCACCGAAGAGAGGTGTAACAAGGAGAAATATGTTTCTTTTTCATTATTTTTGACCTATTTCCATGTGTGCCGCAAGAGCAAAATGCCTCTCAGGATTGTTTTTGTGAAGAAAATTGCCCCTTTCTGCACAAAAACAATCCTGCATGCAACGCAGACATCATTGCACCAGGGTGGAGGGGCGCCTGCGTTGGCGCTAGGCAGCCAATTGTGCACCCGCACAGGGGGAAAGGACAGGAAGGCACCATATTGCATTAATACGGTGCATTCCTGTCCTTTCACATTGGCTTAGGGCAGTGCAGCAAGAAGACTTGCAGCTCTACCCTGCTCCGAATCATCCCCAGAGATGAGCCCTCTTGTTTACTTTCTGTAGTTTCCACCCCTTGCCCTTACCATGCCCATTTATTAGCATATAGGAAGCTGTTCAGGTACTCATTTTGGGACAGTTCTGTGCTGCTATTGGGGGACAAAGGGAGTGTGATGTCTCATGCTTCATTGGGCATTTTATTGAATCACCGTCTATGGATATACAATAGCGAGACATAGCCTTCGCCTCCATTTCCTTTGTCTTGATGTAATATGCCCCATTGCTTCACATGTGACCAGGGACATAGCCACAGGGCCATTTGAGGGACGGGTCATCCCATAATAACCTCTGCCCCCACCAAATAATGAAGCACCTGGTACAGTATGGAGGTGCGGGAGGTCAGAAGATGAATGAGAAGATAAAAACGTTTTAAAATTGCGTTTGTTACATTTGCTGCGTGTTCTAGAATAGCTTAAATGTCAGGCTATGTCTTCTGATTAATTATTGCTTATTCTGTCAACATGGAGATGTTTACTTTTCTTTCTTCGACTGCAAAGTAAGAGAATTTTGTAAAGTGAACCATGTGATAATCGTTCTGGGGTACAGACATAACCACTAGAATTATGCAGCAGGGGAGGCCTAAAGTACTTGGTAATGTTTACTAAATTATGTGGCAAGCAAACACAAATTATGTGCAGTTTAATGCAGCGGATTTTGTGACAGTATCACTTCATTTGTTTTGTCATTTTTATACACGTTAGTACTTTCTAGACAAATGTTTACTTCATTCGTACCAGTTCCACATCCAAATACAGCTGTAGGTAACTGAAAGGTGACCAGTCAAACTTTGTGGAGGACTTCCCACTGCAGGGCATGATGCAGCATTTTTGGTAACTTTTGATCTGTCTGAGCTAAAACAAAATGTGTTTCTTTTTTTAAATCTATAGACTATGCAGCAGATGATAGATTATGTGGCAAATGCAGCAAATTCATTATTGTGTGGAAAACGCTGTGGCTGCCAAATCACATAATTCCAGTGGCCTTGCAAACAAGGAGTGTGAAAAGAAATACTCTAGGGTGTCGATTTGTTTCTGATTCACAAAAAAATTAAATATCCGTAAATGAACTACACAAATATTTCAACATATACCAACAGTTATGAAATCACAAATGAAGCACATTTTGCTTTATAATTCTGAAGTGTGATGGAAACAAAGATCAAGGCAAATCTTGAGGGTGCACAAATGATAAATATTGTATTGTACTGTATTTCACATTTGTATGGCACTTACTTCTCCTTTGTGTGGCACTGAAGCAATTACCTACATGGCAGCAAACTACTCCACATGCCGTGGTTTGTGGTTGGAAGGGCGTTGTTTTTATTTTGGGAATCTTTGTAAAAAGTGGTTCCATGTCAAGCATGATGACCACTGAGGTGTGATTATCATGTTAAGAGACTCAATGCACAGCAGTGCGGTGGATGATGAGGTGTGACAGACACAGTTTATGGGTTTTGAGTATGCTGGCATCTTTGAACAGCTCTGCAGTCTCCTTTATAACAGTTCTTGTGAATATAGTCTGTCTAATCAGAACTTGTGGGGCAGATTCCCTTACATTTCACACAACATAACATAGCAGTGCAACTTGCTGCACCACAAGAACGGCAGACAGCAGAAATTAGCCACATTTACAGGGATATGGCACATTTCTACTGTTTCCTATCACTGATGCATTGTGTGATACCTAGCGCCTACACAGGAACCCCTGTGGCATGGTGCAAGGGTACTTGTGTTACAAACAGGATTGTTTTTTTTTGCAGAAAGATACCCCTTCCTGCACAAAAACCATCTTTGAAGGCATTTCTTTTTCTATGTCTGCAGACAGAATGAGGAAGTAAGAAGTAGAAATAAAGAAATTACATCTTGTTACGCCTCACTGGGGAAGGCATGGCATTTTGATGTGTTGCCAGGTTTACTAGCTTTAGTAAAACTGGGAATTCACCATACTCCATGGGTGGATGCATGGGAATGCTGATGCTCCACCCATGGAACAACTTCCCAGTGCAAAACAATGCAAGACAGTGATATTAGCTGCCTTGCGCTACTTTCTATTTACTAAACTACACAGTGCCATGTGCAGTGGCTTTTAATGACTTAGAAAATACCAAAAATGATTTTGCATTGGGGCTGCCCGACAAAAGTGGTGAAACCCTGACACAAAATCTTAGTAAATCTGCCCCCTAGTGTATTGTTCTGGGCCAGAGCTGGCATTGTTGGAGGGAGAGAGAAGTGTCGAGATCTGATGGGATGTGCATTGTTATTATCATCCCATATCTGCATGTCATTGTGAGATATGAGCCATAGTGTATAGGTATTCGGGACCTGCAGTCATAGACTAGATTAAAGTCCTCCCAATGGCCTGCTTTGTGTGACAGATTTCTTCAGTTATTCACCATCCATGTGTTTGTCACGTTTCAAATTGTAGAGTTCTTCCAGACCCTCCACTTTAAAAAATGATTTGGGTATCTGTGAAGGTGCTCCCGGCCCAACCCCCTCCTTAACTGGCGTGTCGCTAAATCCGGAGACAGATCGCTTTCCCTCCACTCAATCCATGCAGCTCCTGGAACAAGAAGTGAAGGATAACAGATGTCAGGAGGGCAGGGATACAAAAACAACAACAGTGACAAAGGACTTTTGCTTGCAGGAACGGAGACCTGGAAGTGACTCCCTAACCACTGAAGTCCATTGGATGCACCCGAGGGATCAACCAGAAGGAAGGCGGAACCCAGAAATAAAAGGGCGAGAGAAAATAGATCATGGGGAGGTGAAGGAGCAGAGAGAACGTGAAGGAGAAAAGAAACAAAGAGAAAGAAGATATATCGAGAAGCATGAACAACACAGGGGGGGTGAGCCGGACACGGGCTGTGAAACGCCCTTGGCTTCAAACCAGACGCAACCAGAAGGAGGAAGCCGACCAGGAAGATGCTGATCGGAGAGAGGAGAAGGAGGACGAGACCTGGATGGAAGAATGGTGGTGACTATGCCCTGACCCCGCCACAACTCAGGGAGAGTTGTGGTCCTTGCAGTGAGTGAACCCAGGGCTGGCAGTGAATATTATGGAGAGGGTTTATTTTGTGGTATACTTTAAGTTTTTCTTACTTCTGTTCTGGTGTGAGTTTTTTTTTCTTTTCCCTTTTTGTCTGCGTTTTGTTTTCCTCTGGCTTGTGTCTGAGACCACTTCTTTCTTTCTTCTCTACGCCATGCAGATCGGGCATAGGGGAGTGTTCCGCTGAAGACATGCGGCATCTACTCCAGTCACCATGGTGTTCTTGTGCGTGAATACTATACCATTCCCCAGTGTCTGAGACCTTATCTACCCCTCCCATGCGCATAATCCTAACACTCTGTACACCAGATGAGTGACACCACATTGGTGTATCGGTGGTGGTGCATACTATAAAAGATAACAATTTACTGAAGTGTCTCTTCTTTCCCCGAAGATGATGGCGGGAGATCAGCTAGAATTCTAAGAGAAGGAAAGAGAACAAGAGAAAACCGTCACTTCTTGGTCACCGTTGAACCACATAAACAGGACGCCCCCTAAGGAAGAAAAAAAACAAAAGAAGAATTCATGAATGTCAGTTCACCAAAATGCTAGGGGTAGCGGAAGTGACATCACACGACCTTTGACCTTCAGTTTCACACACTCACACACATTAGTCAGTATTAGTGTCATAAAAAGTGTTAGAGAAAACAGAGTGGGGCCCCAACTGACATCCATAAGGACGAGCTGCCACTGTGTTCCTGGCAATGATTTTGCCACCTCTGAGGCCAGGGGTCGCAAAGACAATGTCAGGGGTCGTGCAGGGCATGCCAGGGGTCGCAGCTGCGACCCCTGGCAACCCCTAAATGACAACTATGGAAGCACTGTTATTGTTGTAGTGAACATCTATGTACTTGCAATAAATGACAAAATTCAACCCCGACCTAAGCCTCCTAAGCCGTATTTCTGATTCACCCTTCAACAGTGTCATGTACATAATTCTAATCAGGTTTGATAGGGAGGTTAGGTAAATGTTGAATAATTTAGAGGATATGGAGAACCCTTGTGGGACGCCATAGCGTTGTGTGTGAGGAGCTGATTTGAAAGGTCATATCAACACTAGTCAGCTGTCACAGGAGGAAGGCCGAGAATTCAATGGGCATTAGCTGAACTCCCTTCTCACCTTTCACATTTGGTATGTCAAACAAGAATGTGCTGTGTGAAGATTGCACAACTGTACAGGACATTGAGTTATATTATTTTAAAGCCAGCAACTTTCATGACATTTCCAATTTCTGATACATAAGTGGTTGTCACTACCTAAAACTACCAGTTATTCAGCAGCAATGTCCAATCAGGAAACTCCAGATTCCAACATGGCATGGTGCTTTGCATGAGCCATATAGTTTGTAAGGTCAATGGGCCTGCTGCAGAGGATGGCAAATGCCCTGATTAGCAGCAGGGGGAATCTGAAATTACCCAATATAGCCTGCCATGTCACAAAGGACAGCTATAACAGACTATTCTTTTAAAAAATGGTTTAATGTCTAGATAACTCTTCCAGGGTCAAAACACTGGCAATTAATCTCCGTTAGCCAAATACTATGGAAACCATAATAAGGAAATCTGAGGCTGAAAGCATTTGTATTATAATTGATCTTTCTAAAATAGACATCTCCACAGAACATCTCAAATTTTTGAATATTGTAATTTAAGAACTTTGAAGTGTGAATCAGCCTTTTGAAATTTATTGAAGCCATTGAAATTTTTCTTTATCTTTATCTAATTGATGGTCATAGCAAATAAGCTGTTGTTATGAGGGCCAATGTAATTAATGTACTAAATTCACGATATTTGGTGATATTTTTGGATAGCAGTTTTATTGGGAGAAGTGTGAGATCACTGTGTGGTAGGAAGATATTTGCATTAATCAAAGTGTGTTTGCAGGGCACTCTGGGTAAGAAAATGTATTGGGATCCATGCAGGCTACCCCCACACCTAGGTACCTTCTTTTCAGAAATGTTGACTTGTTTCCCTGGGTGCCGACCAAGCCCTGGTCTAAATGCCACAGCTATCCACATTGCCAATTTGCAAGCCAAAATTGTGACCTTTCCTTGTGTCTTAGATGCCTTAGGGAGCCTTTTGCCTGATGGGAGATAGCTCAGTCACACAAGTGGAGTACTATTATCATCAGAAGAAGTGTAGGAGAGCTGTGTGGCAGGCCACTTGTGGGTCCCCGCAGATTCCATTAGTCCACTTTCACTTTTGTTTTGCTGTGTACCATCAGTGAGCACAGCATACTGAGAAATACAGCAAAACAAAAAAACAATCTTGGTACTCCTAGGAAGCATTTCCCTTGCCTGCTGACTTTGATTTAAATAACAAAATATTTCTGGTGTTCATACCAGAAACATCTTCTTTTTCAGTACTGTGGATGGCCAGTGGAAGTCTACCGTACTGTAAACATACATGGTGGATGTCAGCAGGTCGTCATCTGCCTAAAAGGAGTTAAAACCTACAAACTCCATGCAGCCTGATGAACTGTCCAAAATGAATTGACAACAAGCTGCAGGGATATCAAGGCCACATTGCACTAACTTCTTTGTTCCATGATAGTAGGGGACTTCTCCAGTTCAGGGAGGCCCCCTGGATGGTAGGGTTTTGGGAATGAGGAACAACTAAAAACACAATGGTAAAAGACAGGAGGCAGGTGCTGCTAATGACGATGCACAGCCAAGAGAAAGTTTTATACATATTCTACAGAGAAGAGGGCTACAGTGAGAATAAAAAATATTGAGATGTACAAAGAAGAATAGAAACAAAGGTAGAGAGAAGAGGTTCTGGAACAGGAGTGAAGTCAGAAAGAAAACAAGGATAGTAAATAGGAAAAGAAAGAGAGAGCAGGAGAGACAGGAATGGGCAGATAGATGCAGCAGAAAACAGAAAGGGGTAGTGGGAAAAAGGTTGAGTGAGGCAGCAGGGGCAGAGGTTGAGAGACAGGAAAAGAACAGAGAAGGTAAGAGAGAGGCTAAAGGAGCAAAATGGGGGCTGCTTGGTATATGTAGAGAAACTGGAAATGGATGTTTCAAGTGGAATTTATATTTATAATGGCCAAATACACCTGGCACAATGTGAACTCAAAGCATAATTTTGTACTTTATTTTTAAAAAGGAATCTTAGTGTGGGATCCAAAAATCACCTTCCATAGTGGTCTTTCAAATCCTTATAATGTCTAACCATTGATACTTGATCCACATTGTTTTTTTATAAATTGCATATTAATGTCATTATCTGCTCTGGGTTAGAAGTGCTGACACCTTCTCTTTTAATGCATATCAGCCATGTCTACAGTTGCTGGTATGGTTGCTGGGAAGTGCAACCTACTGCCTGAGAAGTTGAAGATCTATTCAGGAGGTGATTTGGCTTTTCTAGTGTACATTTAAATATGGCAGTCTCTTAACTGTTTCTTAACATAAAGCTTGGCTTGTATCTGTACCTGTAGTAATGCTGAACATTCACTCTGCAAGTATTTGTTTCCATTTTAGTACACATGGCAAGCTTTCATGCTTTCTACATTCATCACTCAGAAAAGTGCAAACTCATCCAAGCAATGTTAGCCGCATAGAGGCTGCAGTCTTGATTCTATGCAAGGAGTGAACAGCAAGTGAAAGAATAAAGAATGTCCATAAATCTGGAAGTGGAGGACTTTGTAGCATCCAACTGGGAGGTACCACGAAAGCAGCATCAAAGAGAAATGTTATCAGAGAGCAGGATCCTAGATGCAAACCACAACTCAGAGCATTAGAGGCAGTGTTGCTGCCTGTCCATGTACAGCTCCTCTGACTGGAGATGGAACTAGTGTCCTCAGCCAGGCCACAGGACTCAATAGGACCCTTACCAGGCTCAAACAATCATGCACACTTTACCATGCCTAGCTGTCTTGCTGGTCGATGTCTAAAGAAGGTCTCTTTTTGTACAACACCTTTCGCACAACCTGCCTGTAACTGTGAGGAGTGTACATCAATGTCAGAGCCTGCTTTAGGTCCATGCAAATCTTGAATGGTGCTTTTGATTAAATGTAATTGGACTATCCATCTTTTGTCACAACGTTATAGTGAAATTCATTGTGGGACCTTCCCAACTTCCCCTGTAAAATGACATTTAAATTCTTTGTAGTTTTCACTATAGTTGTATCCTTAAAATGTTTAAAACACACTGTTCGCTCCTAATTTCCCCAATTTTCTTTATGGATATGCTCCAAGCTCTCTATAAAGTTATTTTTAATTAGTGGTAAGTTAAAATTAAAACTTCACCTAGACAGTTGGTTGGAATTAAGAAACTCCACATTTTATGAAGCAGATGAAGTTCCCTACATTGTTACAACCCCTCAAACTTGCCATGCAGTAACGGTGAAAAGTCCATGAAAAGCAGTAAGAATGCAGGCAAAGAAGTATTGACAGTGGAGACAGTGACATCCTAGTTGGAAGAAGGTTTGCCGAGTCGTGTTGCGTTTGTTACAAAGAAAAGGCAAAAGAAAGGAATCCAAGATGGCCAACGAGAAGCTGGAATGTTAAGTTGTAGTTCTAGTGTTGCATTCAGTTTAGTTGCTAGGATACGCGTGCGCCACTTGAGAGCTTCGCACTTCAACTGTGATCTGACAGCAATCCAGATGTGCAGAGAGAGTGCGCCTTTTGAGGTAAATGTTTTTTGTGTGTAAAACTAGACGTTGCATGTAGTTTTTGCAGATAACAAGTTAACTGCAGATAATAATAATTCATGGAGAAAAAGCATTTTCGGCTGGAATGGATTATTAAGAACATTCAAAGAATATTAAGATATATTAACAACAAACCGAATAATCTAGTCACCAATATACAATAACGACCTTAAAAAAACTACAACTGGAAGTTCAACATGCATTGTTTATTAACAAGGGACACAAGTTATTTTTTTGATAACAACAGTAATTAAAAGACAGTCAAGAGGAAATCGTCACCTCAACTGATGCAACCATAATTAACTATATATATATATATATATATATATATATATATATATGTATATATATATATATATATATATAGCAACCCAGCAGAATAATTAAGAACGTGTAAAGAAACGTATTCAGAACTGAAAATCTCTTCACACGAGTCAAGAAGCAGACAACTATTCGCGTTAATTTGAGAACTATTCCACAAAGTTCATTATCACATCCATAATCAACATTTCCACAGACAGAGAGAAGCAAAACCTCAGGGAGCTCAGGGTGAGTGAGTATAACACTGAATGTCAAAGATAATTAATTGTTAATTAACAAGAAAGTATAGTAACAGATAATAGTGTGTCCCTAGTAATTGCAAATGTAATTTTTCAGGTGCCGTTATCCAGTCCAACAAGACATGAGGTGGTAGACTGAGTATCTGATGAAACATCATCTCTGAGGCAGTCTCTCTAGATCCCATTCCCCTTTCCCCTTTCCCCTTCCAGGGTTCTCAATACAGAGATTCTAATTCGTTGCGAGTAGTCTGGGTTGGGTCTAAGGATTTATCTTCTGCACCAGAGGGAATCAAATCAAGGTACTCTGACATATGTTTACGTGAGGTAAGGTTTATACTTTCGGACCTTCCAGATGTGATGATTTCTTGGTGCAGAATATCCCATGTAGAACACACCCCAGCAAAACAAATTGAGTGTGCAGGTTGGACATCCAACACCTATGGTAAGATGTGTGGGAGGGAGCGCTCTTATCTGAGGCCAGCTTTTTTTAAAAGAACTTGATGAGGTTTGCACTGCACAAAGATTGACCAGTTTAGAAACTACACAAAAGTGTGAGTCAGCCTAACTTACAACTTTACACCCTTCTGCTTTAAATCCCATTTAATTGACAGAATGTAAAGTTGGATTGTAAACATTTGATTGAGTCTGCTTTAATACGTATCTTAAAAGAATTCACATATTCCTTTACATACAATACATTACCAGAGCATTGATGGCACAGAATATCATATCCAAAATATTGACAGGTAAGTAAGTATGGTTATCTATACCCTACTCCACGTAAATGTACCTAGGCAATTTATATATGGGGGTCATTAAGAGTTTGGCAGTTTTAGGACTGCCGTGTTGGCAGTGGCGGTCATACCATCAACAGACTGGCGGAGAAGACTGTCAAATTATGACTTTGGCGGTATTGCCTACAGAATACAGCTGAAGCACCAGGGGCAGCGCCACAGCACTCAGACCGCCATGGATAACGGAAGGCGCCGGCAGAGACCATGTTTCCACCGGACAGATTAGTAGGCTGCACGCCATCAAGATTTCCACTGTTGTCGCACCACCACGGAAACCCAGGCGGAAATGACCTACACAAAAGGTGACACTCACCTTCAGGAAGACACACTCGTCTGGACCCGCCATGGAACCACAACTAGACATCATCCTTCTGCTCCTGCTCGCCCACAGACTTCTGACTCGTCGACAACAATAACCGTAAGTACACACACTCACCTTACAATGTGGTGTTATGTCAGATTTTACTCACTCACACAATATACCATCGAGAAGGGGGTGCGAGGGCGGCACACAAATGTCACTGAACACTGACACTTACACTCACATACAGAAACACACATAACCACACATACACAGTACACAGACTTAGGCTAACACACATACACACACACACACACACACACACGTCACTGACACACACTTATGCACGGACACACAACACAGGCCCAGCCAGACATAATACCACACCACACGTCATAACACCACAACCTTACCATCATCAACACACTTAACAATACTCGCAATGGACACTACCCAGGGACACATCACACATACAACACAACTTACCAATTAACAAACACATCACACACACAGCATATTGTTTCTATCATACCATGCACAAAACACACACATTCACAGATTAAAAAGTATAGTGATGAGGTGTGGGTGCTATGATGTGAGTGTTATGTATTGTGTGTGATGATAAAATGTGTGTTGTGTATGTTGTGCGGGTGTGGGATGTGTGCATAGTGGAATGTGTATGGGTGTCTATTCTTGCTTTTTGTATCTCTCTACACAGCTTGTGTGTGGCTGTGTGTGGCGTTTTGGTTGCAAATGCTTGTGGCCTAGGTAGGAGAGTGTTAGATGGTGCAGTTTGTAGGTGTGTCGGGTGTGTGGATGTGTATCAGGTGTTGGGTATTCAAACTTACCAATGTGGTGTGGTGTTCTGTCTGATGGAATGTTCAGTCCGCCACGGCTCACACCGCCAATGCTTTTCAACCAGGGAAGGACCGCTCTCGTGAGTTGTGTATCGTAATCTGATGGGTGGATTATTGTCGGGCTGGCAGTGCTGGTGGTGGGACTGCCTCTTTTCCATCCTCTAGTGTCTGGGCGGTTTCAGAATTTTGGCTGTTTTTTGGTGGACTTAACGGTATGAGTCGTAATACAGCTGTTGGATTACCACCAACATGGCGGCCTTTTGACGGCTGCCACTGTGGCAGTCTTCCGAAAAGAACGCCAAACCCGTAATGATCCCCTATATTTTCAAGGTATGTAGAAGTGGAGTTAAAAATAACAAATCTATACTTCCCTAAATACACTTACCTTTTAAAACTCTGCCCTTGATACTTTTGAATCGTGATATTCAGGCGGTCATTATATAGTAGTACAACCAGTGTTTGGTCATAGCTGATGGGCATGCCCTCTTAAAACATATACTTCTGGCAAAGGGCCTGCATGTGTCCAGCATCCCTTTGCTGTTTCTATCGATGCAGCAGTGGCATTGTACATGAAAAAGCAAACTCATCTCTGCAAACCTGCCTGAAGTATCTATGCAGAAGCGCATAGATTATGAAATGGAAAGAAAGCACATCTGCCAAGCACTTTGCATTATTAAATCAATATTCGCTACAAAACATGAGTTTTGTTATAAATATTTCATTGCTGCATGAAGGGTTAGTTATAATTTGATTTATGCATGATATATTTATGATAAACACAGGAGCCACAAATTTAGCATGGATGTAAAAAATGCATGAGTCAAAAATAGCTGCATGTACAGTGCTTGATTGATGCCTTCTCTGGCAAACCCGCCTTCACTGCCTGCTACACACGGCTCAGAGGTCTGTACCGGAAGTCCTGCTGCTGTCACATTCTTTCCATGGCTAGTTCTTGGCTCAGCATCATCAGCAGGTTTAACTAAACTACAATCTATAAGTAGTAAAAAATTTAGGGGGTCATTCTGACCCTGGCGGCCAGTGACCGCCAGGGTCACCGACCACGGGAGCACCGCCAACAGGCTGGCGGTGCTCCCTCGAGCATTCTGACTGCGGCGGTTCCGCCGCGATCAGAAACGGAAAGTCGGCGGTCTCCCGCCGACTTTCCGCTGCTCGGGAGAATGGATTCTGACACCCCCTACCGCCATCCTGTTCCTGGCGGGTCTCCCGCCAGGAACAGGATGGCGGTAGGGGGTGCCGTGGGGCCCCTGGGGGCCCCTGCAGTGCCCATGCCAATGGCATGGGCACTGCAGGGGCCCCCGTAAGAGGGCCCCACAAAGTATTTCAGTGTCTGCAAAGCAGACACTGAAATACGCGACGGGTGCAACTGCACCCGTCGCACCCCTGCAACTCCGCCGGCTCAATTCTGAGCCGGCGTCCTCGTTGCAGGGGCATTTCCGCTGGGCCGGCGGGCGCTCTTTTGGAGAGCGCCCGCCGGCCCCGCGGAAATGTAAGAATGGCCGCCGCGGTCTTTTGACCGCGGTGCGGTCATTTGTCGGCGGTACCTTGGCGGACGGCCTCCGCCGTCCGCCAAGGTCTGAATCAGGCCCTTAGTGTTTAAAGCAATACTAAAAAAATTGAGAATTTTTGGGGTGTCTGATCAAACTTTGTGGCGACATGCACCAACAAGGGAAACCCCTAAAAAATCCAGATTTAAAAAGGGACATATTTATCCCGCCATTCGCATCTGTGCAGTCAGGTTTTGCAATCACCATCTTTTAAACGGAGGTAACTGCTTAATAAGGCCTGGCTATGAGCGAGGCATTGCAAAATTATGGCTGTCAGCCCCCTAGTGGTTGATTAGGAGTTGCACTGTACTGGCAAATTGGGAAATCCTCAGCTTCAGTAACCTTACTCTTCGGTAACACTCCATCAATACCATGCAATCACCAGTTAAATGCCAAGGAATGGGGACTACCATGTATGACTGGATTTACTGGTGGTTAAACAGAATTCCCAATTCTGTGGGGTTCAATGCATACATTTAGCAGCTTTTCAGAGCGAGTGATAAATGTATGCTGCGACCTCTGTGTGAGATGGGGCTGAGGAAGAGCGGCTTGTGGATTAGGGGAGGTAAGGGGAAGCTGGATGCTCCCACGCTAGAAAAAAACAAGAATGAAATAGACGTGGCTGCTAGTGAAGCCAAAGCATCATGCGATCTGTTTGAGTCGGAATTACGGTAAAATTAGAACCGGTCTTCTAACTCCTAGGAAATAGGGTGAGGGGACACCGGCCAACTCAGAATTAGATGGAGTGGTTTTCCATTCAGTACTTTTACTCTTCCTGACTCATAAGCAGAGTCTTAGAAAGTACAAACTTTGGCCTCAGAACATGTAAAATGGCTGCAAAAATTGAAATTTGGACACAGAACTCACCTGACACTCCAATCCTTGATATTAATCAAGAGCTAGATATAAATGATGCCTTTGAAAATGAATGAATGAATATGAGTTTTTTTATGATGTACTGATACCCTATGGGGCATCCTGGTGCTGATTTCAGGATGTTAAGCTCTAGGGGGATCATAATGGCTTTAAACTTTAGTACTAAACCTGGGGTACTACACCTGATGCGGTAATAATGATATCATAACAGGTGTCAGAATCCCTTTCAAAGGGCCAAGGGGCACGTCGGGGCTACTGGGCTTAACCATGATGGTTGAGGCCTTTTACTCCTGATTTTCTGGGGCCACCCTACTATGGATTCAGAGCAACTGGGCCAAATTTCCCTTCTTCACTTGACTCTTAGTGGTAGCTGTGGACAAGCAGTCAAAGGCTCCCTTGGGAGGGAAGTGTAGATACAGGTAAGTGAACACAACTCATACCTCCATGTACATACAGTAATACCAATACACCTATGTCATCAAATACTTACTTTTATAGGAGAAAAAAGGAAGTATTTTATTCCTAACTCTACACATGCCACGGAATAACAATATACACAAGCAATTACACAGTCCCCTTGAGGTCGGGGCTCTAGTGGTTGTCAGGAGAATCCCTGTCCCACCCTCTTCCTTGTAATGTATTCAGGGTTATTCTCCATTCTCTAGTGGTTGCATCCAGGGAATAATCACTGAGGCCATATTCAAGAGTTCTTCTTTGACTCTTCAGTAATTAGTCAAAAGTGTATATGGTGTCATAGCGCCTTAAACAGTGAGTCCCCTTGGGTGCAACATGCCCATTTCATGTCTTGCCCACTCCTGCAGCTTGCAAATGTTCAGCGTTACAGATGGTGTCCTCAGTGCAGGCACCCTCTAGTTCTTATCCTGTTCAGAGAAGTCAGGCTGCATGTGGGCCACTCAGCATCCCCTTGCAGCACAGTCTGTTCCTACTGTGCTGTGCTGCCAGCTTCTCAAGTTATCAGAGCGGCTCCCAGCTTGTGAAGACGTGGTAAGTCACCCATCCCCAGTAGGGGAGGGGGAACACCATTTCTTCAGCTCCTGACAGAAGCCCAGCAAGGTGCAGCATCATCCACAACATCTTCTGCTGTCCTCAGGGGTCAGTCAGAGGCAGTTCTCTCGCTGTGCTACGCTCGTCATCCCAAACGTAGCCTTAGTCTTTTCCTCAGGCGACAGCCCTAACTTCTTGGCAACTTAGGTATTGCAGCTCTTCCTGGAATATGGGGTGACCGAGGTACTTTGTAAATCAGGCATAGACTCCTGTGGTGCAAAAGCCTTTGCCATAGTGGTTACGAGTCTCAGTGCTCCTTCTGCAGCAACTTTACTGGTGACCCCACCTGGCATATGGGGTCACTGGAGTGTGGTGATATAGGCTTAGCAAGACCCATACGGCGCATAACACATGGCTCAGCCTATGATAGCCCTCTTCTGGCATACAGAGCTTTCCAAACTGGCACTTCTGCACACCGCCCGATCAGTGGATAGCCAAGTCCTCACACTTTGTAGATGGAGTCCTCAAGGGTGGGCTCCCCATTGGACCTCCCTCTCTCCAATGCTCTCCTCCTCACCCACAGGGCAAACTGGTCTTGAAAAGCAAGCAGGCACTGAGGCAGGCGGTCTGGGTTTTCCTGGGTGATGTGCCTTCACCCAGCAGAGAGGCTATTAGACCTTTGCCCCCAGTCCTAGTCACAGGCAGACGTCTTGTAGAGCCTCTCAAACTGCCCATCTAGCTGCTTGGCAGATGCCAAATTTTGGGCTCTCAATCACCTCTTCTTATAGTTATAGTCCATTTCCAGACACCAAAATGTGATTTAGGGTCTGAGTATTTGAAATTTCATGCTGGGGTTCTGCTATTTTTGAAGTGTCCAAATTTTTTTCTTTCCCCTTGAAAGCAGTAGACAAGACATCTGGGTGTGACCAGACTTCACACCTGGATGTCAGTCCCAGCGATATGTCTATCAAAGGGTTAATCCTAGGCTTCCAGTCCTATTCTTTATGATTCCCTTATTAGCCCCATTTGCTTTGCTGAGCTGTTCCCAGGTCCCTTTCTTGTGATCTAATACTGAATGAAAGAACAACATTTTGAAGTGTAAAGGGAGATTCTCTCTCTCTCTCTCCCTCTCTCCCTCCCTCCAGTGTGTGTCCATCCCAGCTCACAGGAATGCAGCAATACACAAATCTGTATGAAGAGATCCCTCTCCTTCTCATGCCTTCACCAGGCAGGCCTGAACTTCCCAAAATGGAACCCAGGGTATACCATATAATGCACCAATGCAAGCACACTTAGCATAGATTCAAAGCACACTTACTGTCCACTACTGTTACCTCTTTGCATCAAATCATTACAAGCATACATACATTGAGCACATTCAGTCTGTGTGCACTGTTCATCACTGAAGCTTTTCTGTCTTGTACCATGGTGTGCTATTTGCAAACACATACATTGCCAGCACACACTCTCACCTTGTGAGGTTGCAGAGCACTTCACCCTCTGTGTATTGGTCTTTTTGCAAGCACACATACACCCAGCATGTGCTTTCATTGCACCCACATTGCACATCACTATGGGGGTCATTATGACCTTGGCGGGCGGCGGCGGTAACCACTGTGTAGCCGCCAATGCGGCCGCACTCACGCAGCCCCCATTATGACATTCCCGCTGGGCCGGCGGGCGCAAACCAAGTTTAAGTTTAGTCCTAATGGAGCCGGCGGTGTTGCGGCCGTGCGACGGGTGCAGTTGCACCCGTCGCGCTTTTGACTGTCTGCTATGCAGACAGTGAAAAGCTGGCCGGGGCACTGTTAGGGGGCCCCTGCACTGCCCATGCCAGTGGCATGGGCAGTGCAGGGGGCCCCAGGACACCCCTTACCGCCAGCCTCTTCCTGGCGGTGCAAACCGCCAGAAACAGGCTGGCGGTAGGGGTGTCATAATCCCCAGGGCTGCGCTTCTTGCAGGGCTGCCCTGGCGGATTATCACCGCCGGGGCTAAAATGGCGGGAAACCGCCAGCCCCGGCGGTGCGACCGCAGCGCTTCCGCCGCGGTCGTAATAGGGCTGGAAGCTCCGCCAGCCTGTTGGCGGTGCTTCCGTCCTTTTAGCCCCGGCGGTCTCGGACCGCCAGGGTCAAAATGACCCCCTATATCTTTTATATCATATATTCCTCTCAGGCATACAAACAGGTCTCACTCCAGTGAAACAGGGGAAAAGGGACCTGTTCCCTGCTACTGATCACTACACAGTATGCTGCAACCACCGTGCTTCTGCTGCTTGACTCCTAGTGAAGGCAAGGGCTACCACCATGAGGGTAGCTCTTTGGGCCCCTTCCCAGTCCAACAAGATTTCAGTTCATGTGCAACCATGCACATGCATTATTCGTATTTGTTATTGGCATAAAATTAGCATTAGGGTTCCAAAAAACTACAATTGGGCACTCAGAGCTGGGGTACATGTCTTCAATCATGCAGAGGAATTTTCCATCCCAAAAGGTGGAACATGCTGTAATACCTCTGAGTTATCGTTTTCCACAAATGAATGGTTAATAGCCTATGATAATCATGAATATGACCAGTTCTTTGCACTCTTGTGAGGACGTTTCCAGCAACATGAAACTAGTTGTAATATTTTTGCATTCAATGCAATAGTACCATGTTTTATAATTTCCGTACTACAGTGATGGTGCATTTCTTTATGTAAATGGATTCTATAAATGAGCAGAAATCTATTTACAGATATGTATAATTTTTCCTCAAACGTCCATTATTGAGTTTTATAAGGCCTATATTGGTGCATTGACAGTAATGTAATTAGTGGAGACCTTAATTCTAAATCAACATTTCTAGTAAAACATACAATTTCAGCAAGTTACTCAGTTCTCAGTTATGGTCATGGAAGCTAGATACACCATCACCATCAATTCAGCACAGAATCCATTTGCACAACTTAAGCTCCCATCCCCCCAAGTAACCCAAAACTAACTGACATGAGTGTTTGAGAGTTTCAGCGCATAGCCCCAGAAGGGTAAATCAGGGGTATTGGGAATTGGATACCCCAGAATAGCCTTAATCTGGGCCAATGTTTCAGTCCAGATGGGTTGAATAGTAAGGACGTCCCACCAAATATTCTTAAAATCACAACGTAACTGAAAATCCCTCCAATACAAATCAGATGTGGTCAGTTAGATCTTTTTAAGTTTTGTGGGGTATAGGAAATCAGTAGCAAGCTCACAAATGTTTCTGTTAGAAAGAGTTCTCTAGTGGCTGCGAGCCTCATCTCGGAATGGAGTATCCAATTCTTTAACTGTGTACAGTGAAATTACTCAGCTTCTGGTAGAACAAAATCCTGGTGACAGTTTTCAAAAGTGAGGATGTCCCACCCATGAGGGCAGTCCCCTTCCTGCCAGAGATCAATAGACCCAGGCTGTAGCGCAGGTGTGAAGGCTGATTTGAAGTGTATAAGGTGTAGGGTGAGGGGAACGTCATCTACCCAGCTGACCAGTTTACTGCATTCCATGCTTTAAGTGTGGTCTTACTTAATGTACTAAGGTAAGTGTTAAGTGGTGTCTCTGGTCTTAGTTTCCACAAGACATCCCAGATGCATCTACCTAGCACAGCTCTTGTCATGTGTAGCCAGTGTTTGTCGTACTCTCTTAATGACTATTCAAAAATCACCCTCAGTTGTGCCACCTTATAATATAGTGTGAATTCAGGTAGGGCCAGGCCACCAGCCTGTCTTGGTAATGTCAATATTTTATAGGGGAGCCAACCCCTGCAGGCTTGCCAGATAAATCAAGTGACCAATGACTGGAGGGTAGGGAAAAAGTCTTGTTCTATCTCAATGGGGAGACTGTGGAAGAGGTACAGAAGTCTCTGCAGGACCTTTATTTCATTAATGCCACCAAGCCAAGATAAATACAAGGGCGCTCATCATTTAAGATCCGCTTTAAGCTGTTGCAAGAGTGTAGGATAATTTGCCCAACAGAGATTGGCAACTTTCAGAGTGATCTTAATCCACAGGTAAGTGAGCTTTTTTTTAGCTCAATGAAAAGGGGTGCATCCCGCTATTGCCTCCATCTCATTTGTGGAGAAAGTCAGGTTTTGGAGAAAGAATTTGTGAAGATTAATGCAAAAATCTACCACTGCCTCATAGTCTTTAAGTTCAGTTTGCAGAGCAGTCAGGGACGTTTGAGAGGAGGTAAGGGAGAGCAGAACATCATCTGTGAACATGGATATTTCATGTTGCACTGCTCTGAACGAAAGGCTGTGTATTGAGTTTGTTGCACTCACTCTAGCTGCCAGTTGTTCAATATTAAGGGCAAATAAGAGTGGGTGCCTTGTGTTGTGCTCTATATTGAAAAGGTCAGATTCAGCCCCATTTACTGTCACTTGGGATCGTGGATGAGAATAGTTGGACTGAATCATAGCTATAAACTGTTCCCCAAAGCCAAACCGTCAAGTGTATGGAAGAGGAAGGACCAGACCACCCCGTCAAAAGCTTCTTTGGCACTGAGTGCCAGAAGAAGAGCTGGAATATGCTTTTCAGTAGCTTTTTCAACCAGATGGACCACCCTTTCTGCATGCCATGAATTTGACGCCATTTAATGAAACCAGATTGATCCAGGTGGTTCAGGTCTAGCATAATGGCATCTATCCTAGTAGCCAATATTTTTGTGTAGAGTTTAGCATCCAAATTCACTAGTGCCATGGGTTGGTAGGATGCACAAAAAAGTGTATCCTTCCCAGGCTTTGAAATGACCGAGATCAAGGCCTTGCCCATCATGGGCATCACTCAGCCGTTATCAACTATGCAGATAAATAAGACAATCAATTGGGGCACCAAATTGGGTGGTAAACCCCTGGGATTCAGGTGATTTATAGATTTAAGAGTGTCAATGGCTGGCTGGAGTCCATCGTCCTCACTGGTACCCTTCAAGATCTCATTTTAGTTGCTGTCACCTGGGGAAGGTCCACCCCCTCAAGGTAGTTTAGCTGCGCATTCCCACCTGAGCACTCAGAAGTGTAAAGTAGTTTATAAAAGTCTTGGAATAGCACGGCCTTCTCTGTAGTTGCAACATCCCCAGAACCTAGGCGAAGTTGACCAATGTATTCTTTCCCATGTTTGGACTGACAGTGTCATGCCATGTGCACACCAACCTCATTCCCCTGTTCATATGTTGCTTTTTCAAGGCTTAGTAATGTCAACTCTGCTCTATTCGTATAGATGGCATTGAGCTTCCCCAGTATTGCAATAACCTTTGTTTGCAGAGGCAGGGTGGGGAAGTCTATATGGGCTTGCTCTGCTACCTGGAGTTCAGCCTCAAGTGCTACTTGATCCCAGGCCTTCTGTTGGGACAGGGAGGACATGAAGTAGATACACTTCCCTCAAATTACCGCACTAAAGGCATCCCGGGTGATATAGAGATTAGTGTCTTGAGGGTCAGTCAAATTAAAAAAGTCTTACGGAGCTTATCTTTGAAGAGACGATATTGTGTGAGGGGGTAGCAGAAAGAACCACCTGTGAAATTTGGATTTCGGGGTAGTCTATTCTAGTGTAAGATCCACCAGAGCGAGATCTGAACGAGTGATAGGATGTGTTAGAAATTGAGGGGCATATTTATACTTGCTTTGCGTCATTTTAGCGTAATTTATTTTGATGCTAAAACGGTGCAAAGTTAACTTCATAGTTATATTTTGACGCTAAACCCGTCAAGCATCAAAATATAGGGCTTAGCGCCATATTGTGGATGTGGCAAACTACCTTGCTCTAATTAGATGCAAGGTAGACGTTCCAGTCCACAATATCACACTAACCCCCTAACACTTTATTTATACTCCAGAGCAAAAATGACGCGCACGGAGTAGGCAAACCCAAATAATGGTGCTAAGCCTGCTTAGGGGACCTCAGGCATTAGGGGACCTCTGGACCCATTTCCATGGCAAAACACCATGGAATGGGCCCACAGGTGCCCACCCCAAGCCCCAGGAACACCCACACCAGAGGAATGCCAAAGGAGCCCATCCTGGATGAGTAGAGGTAAGTATATATTTTTTTCAGTGCCACTGGGGGCCCCCTGCCTGTACTGGGTATGATGACTGTGCTCAGAGGACACTGGTCCCCTGTGCTGGCCTTTGGGGTGGTGGGCATGATTCCTGTCTTTAGTTAGACAGGAGTCATGTTAGGGTGGTAGTTCGTAAGGAAGTGACTCTAGGCTGGTTAGCGGCATATTTATTGCTGCTAACCATCCTAGTGTAATTCATGGCCCACTAACACCTTTTCCCTCCCACCATCCCTCTCCCGCCGGCTAGCTTCTTTTCTGTAGACGCTAGCCTGTACTTTGCACCACCGTGTGCCATTCCATTAATATGGTAGCATGCAACAGAGCAGTCAAGCTTAACTTAAGAGACAATGGTGGTCATTACGACCCTGGCGGATTACGTCCGCCAGGGCCGCGGGACGCGGTGGCACCGCCGACAGGCCGGCGGTGCCCCGCGGGGCATTCTGACCACGGCGGCTTAGCCGCGGTCAGAGAAGGGAAACTGGCGGTCTCCCGCCGGTTTCCCGCTGCCCCCAAGGAATCCTCCAAGCCGGCGCAGCTTGCTGCGCCGGCTTGGGGATTCCGACTCCCCCTCCCGCCATCCAGTTCCTGGCGGTTCTCCCGCCGGGAACCGGATGGCGGGAGGGGGAGTCGCGGGGCCTCTGGGGGCCCCTGCAGTGCCCATGCAAACAGCATGGGCACTGCAGGGGCCCCCGTAAGAGGGCCCCAAAATGTATTTCACTGTCTGCCTTGCAGACAGTGAAATACGCGACGGGTGCAACAGCACCCGTCGCACCTTCCCACTCCGCCGGCTCTATTACGAGCCGGCATCCTCGTGGGAAGGGAGTTTTTCCCTGGGCTGGCGGGCGGTCTTTTGGAGACCGCCCGCCAGCCCAGGGAAAAACTCATAATACCCTCCGCGGTCTTCTGACCGCGGAACGGTATTATGGAGGGTGGAATTCTGGCGGGCGGCCTCTGCCGCCCGCCGGAATCGTAATGAGGGCCAATGTGTACAGTATTTGTGCAACACTTAAATTACAGTAACACAGTGAAAACCACTAAAAAAACTCCACACCAGTTTAGAAAAATAGAGAAAATGTATCTTAGTAAAACACAACCAAAACGACAAACATCCAATTAGTAGAGCCTGAGATATACAATTTTAAAGATTTGGCAAAGCGCCCACTGTGACAAAGTCAAGAGTTTAAACTGACTGCGCATGCCGGAAACAAGGACCCACTTAGGCTGAACACAGTACCTTAATCCTAGTGTGCAGTCTCTGAGGTGTTGAATTAAGAGGTTTTGCAGTGGTTCCGGTGAGGGCTACAGAGGCCAGCACTGGGGTGATATCACTTGGCAGGGCAGACTCACAGATGGCAGAGTCCTGGTGAAGGAGCAGGTTGGTCAGAAGCCTTTTGTGTCCCTGAGACTTCAAAACACAGGAGGCAAGTCAGCTGGCCTTTGGAGAACTTGAGTTCAAGGATGTAGAGAACAGGTCCAGTTCCTCTCACTCAAGGCAAGCAGCAGCAGGCAGCAGGCCAACAGAGCAAGTAGCAAAGTGGCAGCCCCTTCTATAGCACAGCACACAGCAAGCAGTAGGCCAACAGAGCAACACAGTTAGCAGAGTGGCAGTCCCTCCTGGCAGCACAACAGCCCTTCTTCATAGCAGAATGTCCTTGGATCCAGTAGAGTTCTTCTTTGGTGGAGTTTGGGGTCCAGTACTTATACTCAAATGTGCCTTTGAAGTGGGGAGACTTCAAATAGGCCTTTGAAGATCACCAGGCCATTGCCCTCCCTTCCCTGGCTCTTGGGACTTTACAGGGGGTTATGTAATCCTTTGTGTGAGGAGAGGCACATCCTTATTCAGGTGTAAGTGAGGCAGTGCTAAGCTCCACCCCCCATCAAGCCAGTTAATGGCACACCTAATCTCCCACTGTGCTTGGCTGTCTAGAGGGAATGTACAAAGCTCAACTGTCATCCACCCCAGACGTGTATTTAGAGACAGAGAGAGCCACAGAATGGTTAAAGTAAGAACATGTCAACTTTCTAAAAGTGGCCTTTTCGGACTTACAATTTAAAATTCAAATTCACCATAAGTTGTGATTTTACATTGTCAGTCCAGAGACACCAAACTCCAAATCTACATCTTTCCCCTATTGGAAATTACACTTAAAATATGTTTTGGGGCAACACCAATGTTAACCTATGGGAGAGATAGGCCTTGGAGTAGTGAAAAGAAAAACAAAATTTCACTAACAGGACATGTTAAACTTAAAAGAACATGTCCAACTCTTTAAATACATTGCACCCTGGCCTTGGCCTATGTTAGGGGTGACGTATATGTAACAAAAAGGAAGGTTTGGGCCTGGCAAGTGGGTATGCTTGCCAGGTATAAATATCAGTATAAAAACTACCCACACAGGTTCTGCAGTGGCAGGCCTGAGACATGTTTATAGGACTACTGTAGTGGGTGGCACAACAAGTGCTGCAGGCCCACTAGTAGCATTTACTTTACAGGCCCTGGGCACATGTAGTGCACTTTACTAGGGATTTACAAGTAAGTTAAATACACCAATTGTGGATAAGCCAATGCTACCAAGTTTAGAGTATAGAGCACCTGTACTTTAGCACTGGCAGCAGTGGTAAAGTACCCAGAGTCCGAAAACTAACAAAACTGAATTCAGAAAAAAGTGGAGGGAAAAGGCAAAAAGTCTGGGGATTACCCTGCAGAAAGGGCCAGGTGCCACAGGGTGGAATCGGGCCTCCAGAATAGAATGTTGCAAAGCTTGACTTACAAAGCCATAGTCGAGCCAAGAGTACGCACGATGAGTGAGAAAAGAAAGTATAATCTTGGGATGTAGGGTGAGATGTTCTCCAGGCATCTATCTAGCATTTGTCTAGGACTGTGAATTTCAGGGACTTACAGAAGTTCCCACTGTGAGTTCTGTGTGGGTGAGAGCTGTCCAAGGTGAGATCTCACGTAAGGGCAAGGTCTCCCATCAAAATAATCTCTCCCTCTGCAAAGTCTCCCAAAAGGGGCAAAATTGGCATAACCATATTGGGCTTATATATCAAGCTCATCGTACCCATCTGTCCCTGGGTTGGGTCCCTTAATCATCATGATTCTAACTTCTATATCTGTCTTACTGCCCACTAGTTGGAACTTTAAAGAGGAGTAGAAGAGGAGAGACGCTCCATTGTGTTTCGTGGTTGTTGAGTATTTGTGTATTGGGGGTATGCTTTGTGTCGTAGTCTGGGTTTCAAACCCATTTAGGGTGCGTTTCATGTAGTGCTACAATATTGTATTGTAGTGGATCCTATTCAGTTTTAGTGGTAAGCAGGAGATCGCTTAGTCTTTTGGCTCGCAGGCCTGTGCCCCAGTCACCCAGTTACTTTTAACCTGCTTAACCTGTTCTGTTTTAGCACATTTATTTAATTATTTCTTCTAAGATGGCTGCTATGTTTATAGTTAGGAAAATGCTTTGATTTCCCGTTATCAGTGCCATTCTGTGAAGGCGTCACTATCAGCGTCAAAGACAAGTGATAGACGCAGGTTTTCACAACATGTCCCTTTCTCAGTTACGTGTGATAGGAACATAAAGTACCTGTTGAGGGAATTGTTGACATAATTGCAGCCCCAAGCATGCTTTTTATCTATTGTTTGGGAACATTCCTGTGTTAGGGGTCCTTGAAGATCTGTATTAATACATCTCACACAGACAAGGTTATGAGAGGGAGTCCTACTACATGCCATCAACGCTAACTATGCTACACGTCACCTTGATGCTCACCCAGCCTTCGTGTCCCCACGGAGTCTGACCTAGAGGTCTCATTCCAAGGTAACGAGGGTGTGAGGGACGCTTTTCATGGACACGGGACTGGCAGATTAGGTTTATCACACCTAGCTCTCTTTAAGTCAGAGATTAGGTTCATCATGCAAGGGTGTTAGAGTGCGTTGTATTCATGTTTATTGCACAATAGTGGGGGTCTTTGTCTTCACGACTCATTTTCACAACCATGATTCTTGCACTGTGCATTATCCTACTCATTGCAGCTCATACATTTTACAGTAGATTACAGTCTTGTTAATAAAGGCTTTTGAAACCTTTGCTGCATCTCCTTCATTGCCTGTGTGTGATTGAGACTTGTTGCTCGTGCGAGAAACCCCTAAGATGTCGCACTCTAGAGTCCATGTGTAAAGGCTGCCACAAATTACCTTTTACTGTTTGGATTTTTGGTGAGGCACTGCCTGTGAGCCGGGAGGGTTGGGCCGACAGTTGCGACTTGTTGTAGGATTGTCTTCGTTGCCAACAAACAAAAGTGCTGTCATCCCTAAACCAGAAGTCTTGCCTGGAGCAAGAGTCAAACTACAACAGTATCTCCAGTCAAGTATGTACTTCCAGAGTTTGTGTTGTTTAGCTGGGAAGTTTAAGCCTTTGAAGTTCCAGGACAGGGTTGTTAACACCATAATGTTAGTACAATATTAGTGGCTGCAAAAGTCACAGACCTAACCTAGAATAGAGTAGAATCATGCCTACCATCCTTCTATTAAAATGTTGAAAAGCTGTCCCAGATCCCAGCACCTGTCTCCCATGCTATCTCCCCACAACGTACAACATTGCGTACACTCATGTAACAATAAAACCCGGGAACCTAGGTCCCCAATAGCTACGTGTAGTCACATCAGACATTGTAGAATTAGGTGTTTAGGTCATAAACCGCTATAGTATTATAGAAGATGTGAACTAAGTTCAAAGTAGACTGACAGCATGGCATCACAGAGGCTGGAAATTGGAGCACCCGCCCATGCAAATATCAAAAGGTTGATTTAAAAATCCACCTAGGTCTGTAGGCATACCTTCAACTGCTGTGTCTCTCTCAAGTACCTTACACATGAGTAGCAGGGAGACATGGAGTGCAAGAGTTGCCCAGAGAGATCCCACCTTACAAGGTTTTCTGGTTGGGAAGCATCACTCTAACATTTGTAGCTCAGCTCTAAGTCAGTTTCCCTTGATGTTTAATGCGGTGATTCGAGTGCCAATGTCCTTTATCAGAACCACTCGTTCATCCTGTCGACATTTCCTCCAAATCTCTGTCAGGCTGCTGGTGCTCAGAAACCTGTACCACCAGTAAGTCTGCAGCTTCGCTCAGCTCTGCGCAGTGGTGAGACTTGTTCTGGTAATCAAAGGAGAGGCCAAAGGCATAGGTCCATATGTATTTAATGTGTTTTCTGTGGAGTTTATCTGTGATGGGCTTAAGTTGTAATCAGTGTGTTGGTGTAGCAGGAGCAATGTCTTGAAAGAGTGCACACTTCACTCCCTGGAACAAGACTGTGTCTAACTTCTGGGTGGCATGCAGAATCAAGTCCTTCACTTTAAATGGGTGGAGCTTTGCCACACATCATGGGGTCATCTCCCATTCCTGGAGCCAATGGACCTTGTAAAGCATGCCCACCACAAAGGCCTCCAGGTGTCGGCCTTCAACCCTTTCCTCTGAGTTACAAATCTGGAAATTGTCTCACCATGAGTGATTTTCCAAGCCCTCACATTTCAGAAGGGCGGTGTGCAGTTGAGTAAGCATTTTATCCGAGGAGTCTTCCATCCATCTAGTTTGCTGTTCTAGTCTTTGGTACTTTGAATCGAGGTCCAGGATTCAGGTGTCCACCGAGTCCACAGCTTGCTGAAGGGGAGTGAGTTTGGTGTTAATATCTGACTTGAGAGCCTCAAAGGAGGCGGCGAGATCCGCTTTACGTTGTTACCTCTGCTCTCTCTTGAAGTCCTAGAGCAAAGAAAGAAGGGTTCTCTTAGTCAACACCATTGTCTTGCTAGAGGTGGTGTTAGGGCATGAGCCTCTTCCTTCCGTTTGAATAAAATAACTCAACATCCTTTTTCACCTGTAGGCTAGCCCAGGAATCGTGCCCTAAGGCCAAGAGTCTAAGGCTGCTGACAGTGAGCTGTATAGGGGCGGACTCCTCCCTGCAGTTAAATGGCATCCATGTTTGTAAGGACTGTTGGCAAATAAGACACTCATGGCAGGTCTCAGTCTTAAAGAATCAGGCCCCTCTCTTTAACAGTTTTTTCCCAGCGGCCTCTGCAGCTGAAATATATTTCTGAGGCTGCCAAACAGTAAAGAAGTGAGGTTCACCTCTTTCTCTAGTTCTTCCTGGGCTGCAAGCCAGGTTATAAGGTCCGGCATTAGATAGAAAATCCTGCTTTGAAGATCTGGCCCCTCCATATCCAGGATCCATCTCAGCACTGGGTGGTCAAGTGGGCCCAGCATAGGGAGCGAGTCCATTCATGCACATATGGAAGATGCACGTCAAACTGTTCGACCTCCTCACTGCTTTTCACTCCTCTCCTCCACTGGTATTGCATTGCGAGAGGCTCTGTTCCCTCCTCCACAGGTCCAGTTCAACCACGTCTGCCTTCTTAAGGTCAGGGAAGGGACTATTCACTGGATCTCCGGGCACTCACCCTCAGCCCCATGCTCCTTACCATTTCTGCCAATGCCTGGTTAGTGGGGCCCCGGCTTCCGGGCCAAGCAGCGTGAAAAGGTCCATTCGAACAGTGCCGGGCAATGGCTCATCACCGCTGGCCTCTACACAGCTCACCACCTCCTTCAGCCACCATCGGCACTCATTGACTGTCAGCTCCCACCACGAGGAAAAGGCAATGCCTCTGACGCCTCACAGCTCGAACATGCTTGGGAACAGCAATTTGCCGTCTAACTGTGGCAGTCATGCTGAATTCTGCTGAGAATACAGCGGAACCTTACTGGATCACGTTCTTGTGGCCATGATGGTTGGCCACACCCCCTAGGTATCTTTTTTGAGATTCTAAACGAGAAGGTAGCTCTCAATGTTAAGCAACTCTGTTTTAGTAATCTTTCGGTACCTGCTAAAAGTTAAAGGCTGAGCCAGCTCTTCATGTTCTGTATCTATGACTTAGGTGCCCAGGAATCACTACCTAGCAGATACATGACCCACTAAGCTACATTACAGGTTTATAATAGGGGTGGGCGGTAAACTCTGCTCCTCAGCGGAGTTCACAGAGTTTTGTCGACTCCACGCTCTTCTTAGAGCACGGAATTCCAGAAAAACTCAGCCTGGTGGAGCTTTTTCTTGTGTGCGGCTCACCAACGTTAAGTTGGTGAGCGCAAGTGAGAAAATCCATCGCTACACTACGTCCCAGTGAGATTTATCAATGCAGTTGGTCATGGGAGGTCGCTACCACTCGCGTTGAGAATGCTGCCACTCGCATTGACAAAGCTGTTGCTCTTGTAAAAACTATGTGACTGGCAGAAAGAAGTAGCGTCCTCTGATGCACCACATGTTGCTGCTTTGCTGATTTTACAGTGCAAGACAAGCTCCAAGCACTACAAAATTCATGTGACGTCCTAGGATCCCACCGCTCATCAAACTTCACGGAATCTCACAGAGTTTTTAGGTAACTGGGCGAATTCCGCCCAGGATTAATTTATGGCTTAACAAGACATAAAGTGAGATGTGTCTGAAATTTCAGATTTAGCAAGTCAGAAGCTTTTTTCTAAACTAAATAGATATTTGTCTTATTTTATGAATACTTCGTATAAACAGTGAATGTTAATGTTTTTCTTAAGTTTTTTGAGACTCCTGTAGTTTCACTATCAGAGTTATGAAGCTCAAAAATAATGTGATTGTTACAGCATTATTAACGTTTTTATTTTTGTTAAGAATGGAACGGAATCACTATCACTCCAAATGTGTCTGATCGAAAAACCAAAGCATAGTGCTGAGGAGCCAGACTGTAACCTTTCCAGATCCATTCACCCAACTTGCCCTCATTGCACTAGGATTAGAAGAAGCCTTACTGTACCGCGTCAGACTCAGGAAATTCTGGGGTTGGTTGTTTGGAAAGGTGGTGAAAGGTGGTAGGAGCAAATTGAGATGCTCCCTGTTAAAAGTCATTAGAATGTGGAGATGTGGGGGATTTGCAACAGTTGAGTCACAGACAGCTCTGCTGGGTTAGAATGTGGAGTGACCAACATCTGACAGTTCGGTGCAGCAGACGTATTGCTTTTCGAGAAGTCCACTGCATGCTTCTGTTACTTTATTGCTGTGGTAAGTCTCCATGTTCCCCACGGAGGAGACCCCTTACCTCATTCTGTTCAGTCTTGGGTGTCGAGTTTCCATCCTGCTCCTTCTTCACTTCTGGGTGGATCACTCCATTCTTTCAGTCTCTCAGTTTCCTGTTTGTTGTCCCCTCTGTGCTCCGCTTCCATATTCTCAGTCTGAGGCCAACATTCTGCCCCTCTGCCCTGTCCGGTATTCATTAATCTGTCACTCTTCTGACGTGTGGGACGAGTCATCAAAAAGCAGTCCATAGACAGGAGTCTGCAGCCAGTGCTTAATTTGTGTAGGTGTTTGCCGTCGCTGCGTCCCAGAACGTATGCCAGGTAGCAGAACTAAAGGCCACATGGTGGTGTTTTGTGTCCTCGCCGCTGATCAGTGCATCTTGTGCCGAACAGTAACAATTCAGGGAAGAATGCATTCTATTTTCGCATTTCAATTCTTTAATACATTTTTATAGATACAAAATAAATACAAAATGTTCATTAACAATATAAATTATACAGTAAATATATTGAAAAGAATAAATGAAAAGAAATTAAAAGAGAGAATCCAGTGTACTAATTAAAAACAAAAAAAGGAAAACAGGTAAGTACCTTCCATAACTATTCTATATTAGATATGTTCAGTATGAAACTAATAAAAGTATCAATGAACATAAAATATATAATTACAAAATATTTAAGCAAATCGTCTTTGCATTACTCAATCATATAACATATCAAAACAAAGAGAGAAACAGGAAACGATAATTGATTAAACCATTGTAAATATGTATCGGGATTGAAGAACGTGTATTTAAGAAAAACTATATTTCCCATTGATCGTTGTATAAAATGAAAAGGGGGCAGAGGAATTCAATTATTTAAAAAAATATTCCATATGTGTTCGAACTGCTGTAGGTTATCATTTAGTTTATATATCATTCTTTCGAACTGTGCAATCTCAAACATGTTTTTCAACCAAGTTTGGACAGTTGGCAAAGCATTTGATTTCCAGAAACGTAATATGTTAATGTTTGATATACCAATCGCTGTAGACAGCCATATAAACACCTGTGAAGAGAGCTTACCTAGGCCATGAGTATCATGTAGTAAAAATAAGCGAGATGACTGAGATGTAATATTGGGGCAATTTTTTCTCAGAAATTGTAATATTTGTAACCAAATTTGTTGTATTTCAGTACATTCCCATAAGATATGTACGATATCGCAGTTGGGTTGGTAGCATCTCCAGCAATCGGAGTTATTACTGAGTTTGGCAGAGCATAATTTAGAAGGTGACCAGTGCCATCGATGTAGAATTTTAAAGTAGTTAAATTTTAACCTTGTATCACGAAGGCCCTGATTGTAATTTTCCAGTACTTTAGACCATTCTTTGTCTGAGTAAGTAATATTAAGTCATGTAGATCACCATAATTTAAACTTTTTAGATGTATCATCTGAAAAATATTTATCAATTAATAATGAATATAAGCCAGATACCATGCCTTTGAAGTTTTTCCACATGTAGATATAACGAGCAATGGATGAGTGTATCATAGAATCTATGTTCGGATTTGTTATAGGATTAAGAATTGACATTAATAATACATAATTATTAAATTGTGATTGTGGAAGTTTATACGTATCTTGTAGTTGTGAGAATGGCTTCAAGGAATTATTCCGTGTGTATATGTCTGTTAGACTATTGATTTTATGACTTTTCCAGACAAACCAATTAAGTTCTTTACCTTTGTACATAATTGCTGAGTTATTCCATATTGGAGCATTCAAATGTATATGAATATTACTGTTTATAATTTTATGTGCTTTTTGCCAAGCCACTTGGGAGGAGTAAATGATTGGATTGGAGAGTTGTGAGAATTTTTGGACATTTAGTGTAATAGATAGCCATGGGGGTAGTGGTTTTCGATAGGAAGTGTTCCAGTTTCACCCATAAGGGTGTGTTTTCGTTCATGGATATCATATAAGTTGTGGGTGATAGTTGTTGTGCTATCCAATAGTTTTCTAAGTGTGGAAGTCTAAGGCCTCCTTTTAAAGAAGATTAATGCAATTTTGAACCACTTATACAAGGGTTTTTTCCTCCCCAAATAAAACGAGTTATCAAAGATGCTGCATTTTTGGAAAATTTAGAAGTAATAGGAAGTGATAACATACCGAAGACGTAATTAAATTTTGGAATTGTATTCATTTTAATAATCTGTATTCTTCCCCATAGCGATAGATTCAATTGAGACCATCTAGTGAAATCTCTTTTAAGTTTATCTATTATGAGGTTCAAATTATCCATCATAATATCCTTTAAACCTGTATTAAGTAGGATCCCAAGATATTTCAAATGTGATGATTTCCATTTAAAAGAGAAATCGTTTAATACGGGTGAAGTAGTATTATTGTTCATTGGTAAAGCTTCACATTTAGACCAATTAATCTTATAGCCAGAAAATGTAGAGAATTGATTTAATAGATTAATCAGGAGTTCGGGTTAGATAATGTAAGTAAAATATCGTCTGCATAATAAAAAGCTTTAACCTCGCCTGTTGAAGTAGCAATACCTTGTGTGTTAGCATTTTGTCTAATTGCAATGGCTAAGGGTTCTAATGCAATAAGAAATAACAAAGGGGATAGTAGACATCCTTGTCGGGTACCTTGTATAATTTGAAAATAAGGAGATGTAAGGAGATGTAAAACCATTACATGTGATCGCGGCTGTAGGAAGTTGGTACATTCCCTTAGCTAATGTAATGAAATCAGTGCCAATACCCATTCTATTCATAGTTTGAAATAAATATCCCCATTCTACTCTGTCAAATGCCTTTTCAGCATCTAAGGATAATACAATATTTTCTTCTATTTTATTACATTGTTGCCATAATAAATGTAGAATTGTTCGAAGATGATTTGAGGAGGATCGAGATGGAACAAAACCTACTTGAGAGGGATGAATAAGTGTTGTGATGACTGAATTTAATCTTATTGCAAGTATTTTAGCCAAAATTTTAATATCAGAGTTTATTAAAGAAAAAGGTCTATAACTGGAACATTCCAGTGGGTCTTTATCCGGTTTGAGGATTACTGTAATACGTGCTCGCAGAAATTCTGGGGGAAAGTGACCCTTTTTTAAAGCTTCATTAAAGAAGGATTGTAACAATGGAATAATTTGGGCTTTTGTGATTTTATAAAATTCAATGGGAAAGCCGTCTTCTCCAGGGGCTTTGTTTTTAGCTAAACAATCAATAGCTTTTGCTATCTCTTCTGTTGATATAGGTCCTTCTAGTCTTAATTTTTGTTCTTGAGTTAGTCTTGGGATCTTTAGGTTGGGAAAAAATCATCTTCCTCCTTTGTATCTTCGCAGTTCAATGATGTATAAAGTGTTTCATAATAAGTTTGGAATTGTGTAATATTGTCTGTTGGTAAGGTAAATAAGTCATTTGAAGAATTTTTAATAACAGGTATCGCTCTGGATGATTCCTGTCGGCGTAATTGATAGGCTAAAAGACATCCCGCTTTCTCCCCTCTTTCATAGTGACGTTGTCGAATTAGGAATAAACATTTTTCAGCTTGAGATGTATGTAGATTATTGAGTCTGAATTTAACTGATAACAGATCGTTTAGAATCTCAGGTGATTCAGATTTGTTATAATCTTTTGAAAGTGATATCACCTATTTTTCTAATGAATTCCTCTCATTATTCAATTGTTTTTGGAGAAGATATGAATCTCTCATAATCATTCCTTTAGTGACTGCTTTGCCTGCTCCCCATAATACACTACCATCTGTAACTGAAGCTCTATTCTCTACAAGGAATTGGTCAACATGTTGGCAGAGATTCAATTTAGCTTGAGGTGTCTTATACATAGAAGTATTAAATCTCCAATTAGCTTTGGGAGATTGTATTAATCCAATATTAATGTGTACATTTATTAAGTCATTATCTGAAAGGCTACAGGGAACAATTCCTGCAGATGTTATGGATTGTATCATTGCGGGTGAGGTTAAAAAATAATCTATTCTGGAGCGAATTGAGTGTGCACAAGATGTAAAGGTATAATCTCTGTCATCAGTACTTTTGTAGACCCAAAGAAAGATAATAATCTACTAATTCTTTTAATGAATATCGTTTTGGAATCATTGGGTGCATATATTGTGCCTATAATCAGAAATTTTAACAAATGCATATCTGCCTTCATCATCTAACCATGTTTGAATAATTTTATATGGTAAATTTTTATGAAAAAGAATAGCTACTCTACATTTCCGAATATGTGTGTCATCGTTATTAGAATTATTTTGCGTTATGCTAGCATGTATACCTTGACCAACCCAGTCTCTTTTCAATTTTTCACTTTCTGATTCATTAAGATGTGTTTCTTGTATTAAAGCTATATCTGTTTTTTGTTGTCCAAGAAAATTAACTATCTTCTTTCTCTTGATAAAATGTGTCAAACCATTAACAATCAAAGAAATAACATTTAAAGGTTTTAACTTGTTAATGGACATGTAAAAACTAACAAAATAATATCAATCCAAATTCTAATAATAAAAAGAGAGAAAGAGAAGGTATATAAAAAGATGAATAAGAAGATGAATAATAAAGAAGAGAATTAGAGAAAGAAGAAAAATAATATAAATTATAAAGTTTCAAATATGTCAATAAGTAATTATATTATAGATGAGTTTTGAAATCAGTGTGACTTTTATATTAATTTAGTAAAAGAGAAGTATTACTTATTAAAATTGTCAAACATCAAATAAATTGTCCAACACAAGTGATAAGAAAATTTTGTACACTTAACACCTAAACTTTTATCTGGGGATATAAGATAAAGAGTCATGAAGAGGATAATAGAGAAGGGGGAAAATAAAGTCATTTCAAATATACGATATGAAATATCCTACATCATAAATAAATATGATCTTGTAATGAGAAGTAAATTGAATAGAAAGTAGATAGAATAATAATATTTCAGCTCTATTCAAGTTTTTAAGGGAGATCTAGATTTATCTCTCGGCTGATATTTTTTCCATTCTTTAAATTTACCACCATGTGTCCATTGTCATTGAACAGTCTCCCATTCTCCTTGATCTATGTCCTCTGGAGTGGTGGGAGGTGAGAATTCTTTAGTTGTTGAGGGTGAAGAAGTCTTATGCTCCATCTCGGAATCTTTGTCATCTTAGTCATTCAAAAAGGATTCCAAGTCGTGGGGATCTGAATATTCTTCGGTTTTCCCTTGAAAAGTCACAATCATAATAGCTGGATACAAAAGACCATATTTTATATCTCTTTTCTTTAATCTGTTGCGTAGATTTAAGAATTGTTTCCTTTTGAGATTTGTAGGTGCTGAGTAATCTGCTGTGATTATTACTTGAGATGTTTCAAATTCATATGGACCATGTTTTTTGGCAGCCATGATAATCTGACAGGCTTTTTGATGGCGTAAACAGTAAGCTAAAACTTGTCTAGGTCTTGTGGATTAGATAATTCCACGTGAGCGAACACGATGAGCTCTCTGAAATTCTAATGGTACTGTAAAAGTAATATTCATCAGGGTTGGGAGAAAATTAGTCAAAAAGTCTAGAATATTGTCTTTCTCTGTTTGCTCTGGAAGACCTATAATTCTAAGGTTATTCCTTCTACTCCAGTCCTCTAAATCGGTCATTTTTTGTTGAAGATACCAAATATCCTGGTTATTATAAGGTGTTTTATCTATGCGGATTTCAATGTCTGTCAATCGATTGTCCATTGATTGCATACGAGATTTAAACTTGACCACTTCGTTCCTCAAGCCTTGAACTTCCATAGTATTAGTAGACACTGTATTTTCCAAAGAAGCAATGGAAGATGTTATGGCTAATAGTTCTTTTGTAATAGTATCCATTGCTGTTGGAGGTGATTCAGTAGGGTCAGCCATTGTGTGTTTGGTTTCAGTGATAACTGGTATAGATTGCAAGGCTGCACTATATGACAATTGTCTTATAACTTTAGGATCTGACATAGGAGACTTCAATTATCTTCTAAGATTTTGTTTAAAATGATTATTAAAGTTTTTATCTATCATTATAGAATTTTTATTGCAAAGTCAGTTGTAATTCTTTTTTAAATGAAGGAAAGATAAAATGTTTCAGGTTCCACCTCCTTGTATAAATGTGTTGTTTACCTTATTCTTATTTAGTGAACTTCTTATTAGAGCACTACTACTTTGACATATATATCAGATTTATTCTTGTCTTTAGGTATTACACTACCCTTTGATGTTCAACTATCGAATTTTGAGGAAGTGTGACCTTGTTTCTTGGAAAATTTTGATGTCAGGAAAAGTTACTTTTGGTTTGTTTCCCTGTCTCCGTTCCACTCAGCTTTAAGGGAAAGTCGTCAAATTCCACTGCATTAGGCTCTGTTCTCACCTACATAATTTTTTAAGTAGTTGCAAAGCAAATGAATCGTTGATTATGTATCCATTATTATCCGGTAGATTTTCGATGAATTATTTTCTTTTTTTTTAAAGTTTTTGTTGTCGAAGAATTAATTTTTGACTAGATTCCCCAGTTTCGTTCTATTCGTCTATAAGAGAGAGTCGCCAAACTCCATGGCGTTTAGCTCCGCTTTTACTTTATGTAATTTCTCAAGGAATTGCAGAGCAAGTGGAACGGGGATTTTAGGTCCAATAACATCCGTTAGGTTTCCGATGAAGTATTTTCTAGTTTTTTGAAGGCTTTGTTGTCGGAGAAGTAACTTTTGGCTCGATTCCTCGTCTCCGTTTCATTTGGCTTTTAAGGGAGATTCGTCAAACTTCACGACATTGGTTCAATTACATCGCTTCTAAAGGAGATGCAGAGCGAGTGGATTGCAGATTTTAAGACCAGTAACATCCATTAGGTTTCCGATTAAGTATTTTCTAGTTTTTGAAGACTTTGCTGTCATGGAAGTAACTTTTGGCTCGATTCCCCATCTCCGTTCCATCCAGCTTTAAGGGAGCGTCGTCAAATTCCACAACGTTTGGCTCTACTCGCTTCTAATGGAGATGCAGAGCGAATGGATTGTGGATTATAGGTCTAGTAGCATCCGTTAAGTTTCCGATTTCTAGTTTTTTTAAGACTTTGCCGTCGTTGAAGTAACTTTTGGCTCGATTCCTCGGCTTCGTTTCATTCGGCTTTTAAGGGAGAGTCGCCAAATTCCACTGCGTTGGTTCACTTACATCGCTTCTAAAGGAGATGCAGAGCAAGTGGATTGCGGATTTTAAGACCAGTAACATCCATTAGGTTTCTGATGAAGTATTTTCTAGTTTTTTTTAGGACTTTGCTGTCATGGAAGTAACTTTTGGCTTGATTCCCCATCTCCGTTCCATCCAGCTTTAAGGGAGCATCGTCAAATTCCACGGCGTTTGGCTCTACTCTCCCCTATATAGTTTCTAAAGGAGTTGCAGAGCAAGTGGATCGCGGATTATAGGTTCAGAAGTATCCGTTAGGTTTCCGATGAAGTACTTTCCTGTTTTTTGAAGGTTTTGATGTCGGAAAAGTAACTTTTGGCTCTGTTCCCCATCTCCATTCTACTCGGCTCTAAGGAAGAGCCACCATCTTCCATGGCGCTTGGCTCCGCCCCCCCCTGCATTCTATTTTCAATCTTCAAACACATTTCAGGGAGAAATGTTCTTTCTTCTTCTTCGTTTTTAGCCTTCATGTTCTTTAGGTACAGTAATGCTACTCACAGAAAAAGTCTACATCGTAAGGAATGTTCCAAGCAGACATCTTCATTAGAGCCTTTTGAGCAATTATTCAACATCCATCCAAACCTCCTGTCTAGGTGCTCACACCTTAATATGTTTACTGCTTTTGGAAGCTCATCGGAAACACAAAGTTTGCAATTAATCTTACTGAGATGATTAAATTGAGACAATACACGGATGGATCTGCTACAGTTTGTAACGGAGGACTGGAGGTACTTTGGCAGATATCACTTTTGAATCCACAAGAACTCTGGAAGCACTTTAATACCCAGTACTCAGGGCAACAATGTCCTTTTATTTGGTGAGGCCTCCGGTCTTAGAGGTCAGTGCTAAGATGCCTTGGTAGCAGACCGTGCGGTGATGGTGGTGGGCAGCAAGGGCTGCAGTTTCCTAAGACGCATTTTGGACCCCTGCACCTATACTCAGTTCCTGCAGCTGTGCTTTGTACATCTTAGCTGATAATGTGCCTTAGATTTCCGCCCCCACCGTCAGGACCTTCGAAGGATAAGTGTCTAATAAATAAACTAGGAATGGATCCCAAAACAGTACAATATTTACTGGAAATCCTATGATTATAATATTTCAGGGCTGGAAACAATTTACACCCAGCATGCTCACAAAAAGAGTACTAAATATATTTACTTTGCAGCATTTATTGAGGCTTAAAGACACAGATTCTTCAATAATGGTGCTGCATAAACCTGCATTCAGCTTACCGACAAAAAGAGAGATTGAAACACTATGTTAAAGCTGTCTTCGAGTTTGTCCCTGTTCTCTGGTTGCTATTCTTCCACCTGCAAGACTAAGTACATCAGGGAATTAGCGCACGCTCTGACTGAAATGTTAATGCATCAGCATAGATTAGATCAGATGAAATTTCCAATACCAACAAGTCTGTCGGATGGGCCCTGATATTAATACCCCAGGATGACTTTGGTTAACTCATACATGTGAAAAAAAAACAGATATGATATTGACAGCATTGCCTTCAGAGAACATTAATATTAACCACGAATGGGGAAGATGAAACATCTAGAGGCATGAATTGTGTGCCTCATAAGGTGTTCTAAAAAATTTAAAACAACTATATTGATATAATAAGTTATAAATGTATGAATTCTATGTATTCGAATATAGGACCAGCCATGGAATAGAAATGAAGACAGAAAGGCTTTGTTTTATTGTTACAAATCGGTAAAATCTACAACATGACTATTGACACTGGAGAAAGTGTAGCAGTTCACCTCTCACACTCACCCAGGCAGTTACACACGTGCGCACACACACACATTCTCAACACTCATTCACAAATATGCATACACACATATATTCGTACAAACACATGCACATGAACCAAACAATAAAAAAACACATAAAACTTACCTTCACTGCAGCTCTCCAGGATGGAAGCCTATTAGTTCAAAAGAGGGTTGAGAGTGCTGCCTCCCTCATTGGCTGACCTAAGTCATTTAATGGGGGAAGGCAGCAGTCCCTCACTCGTCACAGAGTGGGATAGGGTCAGTGAGACTGCTGACCCCACTCTGTGAGGAGGTGCCACTGTTTGACACTCGGGCCCAGGGCACTTCAGGGCTAAAAACTGAAACGCCCAGGTCCGAGGCTATCAGTGGCGCTTCCCCTTATCATGAGAGTGGTCACGCCCACAGTGTTGAGAAATTCTCAGCCTGGCAAAGTGCAGCTCAGGCAGCCAAGCTCCTGTGCATTTAGGCCATGTCCAGCTCCTTTGTTCAGCCTGACAGACACTCTTCTTGTCCAGAAAAAGGTGGGCGGTATGGCTCCTCCACCCGTACGGATGGGAAGTGGTTAGTGCAACGCCCACTGAAGTGAACAGTAGTGAATCTCAACCTTCATGTCCCGAATGTGGTTGTCTCGATTATTTGCAATTTACCCTGTAACGCCTTGTAACATACATTTCATAATTACTGTTGTGCGATAAGAACCACTCCCATTCACACATTTCCCTTGGTAAATGATATACTGTGGATTTTGGTGTTGTTGTCAAGTAAAACCAGCGTTTTTGTGCAATGATCATAATTGGGTGCTTCCTATTGCACCCATTCACTGATCCCTACTGTTTCAGAATATTACAGGTTTTATTCACAAAGGAAAACACACTTTTGGTGTACGTTCACTATTTTTTTGCTATTTACAAACTACAAGTGTAGTTTTGCATGTAGTGTCTTTAGGACTGCAGATAACTCTGCAATTTTGAAGATAAAACTACACTGGTAGTTTGTGAATAGCAAAAGAAAATAGTAAACCGACAAGAAAATTGTATGTTTACCTTTGTGAATAAGGCCCATCATGTGCAAAAAAGATCACTCTCCTTACTGAGTCAACCATCATATGGACCTCTTCATCACACTCACGGTCATTCACATTGAATTGAACAAGTAATCTTCACCTGTACATTGGAATTCCCTCAGTGTGCCCCTCACTCCGCATATTGACCCTCCATTATTGCAGGATCACAAGATCATGATGCACCATCCAGGTGGGAGGAGGTTATGAGTAATTTAGTCTGAGCTGTGATACTGGTTTCTAACCATCAAGGTGCCCACTTTATTTGTGCAATTGATTCACTGAATGATGCTAAAAATGAACAATAAAATGTGTCAGTGGGTTTTTTGCTCACGATTGCCGCATGTGCAAAGCTAATGGTAACAACAATTGAAAATTGAGAGCAAGCCCGTTTTCAGTGCAAGTTTTCAAAGAAAGCAAATGCAGAAATAATAATAAAAATATAAAATAATGATGATGATAATAATAATAATAATAACAATAATAATAATAATAATTATTATTATAATTATTAACAACAACAAAAATGATGATTATGATAATAATGATGATGATGATAATAATAATAACAAGAACAATAAACCACTTATAAAGCACACAGCTGCTTCAGAGAAGCGTCCCGGCGCTCACGATAATTTGTAATTTAGCAAGAGAGAATTACGTGAGAATCGCAATGAAAAAAAGGTTTTTAATTTTTTTTTATGAACAGAAATATCGTAGGAGCCTAAAGGAAGATTATTTCAAAGTTTTGTTGCCACAAGCGCAAAAGGTCCTTCACCCTTTCTTTCTATTTATATATTTTGGGACCTATAGTAGCAGATGATTGTTAGATCTGAGTGGCCTAAATTGATGGTAGGACTCGAGCCTGTTCCTAACATAAACTGGGCCTTTTTGATGGAAAACTCTATAAGCAAGGATTAATGCCTTGAATTCAATACGTTCAGGTTCCGGTAGCCAGTGCAGCTGTTTCATGTGAGAGGTTATTGACTGATGAAAAGGAATTTGCAAAATCAGTCTAGCTGCAGCATTTTGAATAATCTTAAATCTGTACATCAAATACCCTGAAAGTCGCATATACAGGATGTTGGTACCGCAGCATTTGTCACTCCCATAAGTTAATATGCTCTACAAGAGATCAACAAATCTTTTTTGGCCCATCTAGAGGTAAGAGGCAATCAAGGGACAATAAAATACCTTTTCACAAGACAACAAACAACATTATTCAATTCAGTATGACCAATGTGGCCACACAAGGAAAACCAAATCGGACTAAAAGTTCAACAGGCTTTTTTCCAAACTAATGCATAAGATAAGGTAGACAATCCTCAAGAACAAACTATAAAGATATAAAATCACCAAAGGGTGACCAAAGCTCTGAATAAACCTAAATTTTAAAACAAGCCAACAAGACCTCAATGCATACGATACAGAATAAGAACAAAATAACTTAGTGATTGCTGAATACACGGACATCACCACTCAACATAGAAACTGTGTCAAATACATCAGGTCAGTTACAAAGTTGGGAAACCCCTACTGAGAATGTCACTAACTGACATAAACCGGGCAAGTCAGATTAGTGGGCAAAAACCAAAAACAGGACAAAAATAATTTGGAAGAATGACATCTGCGACAACCTTAAGCTAACTAGAATTGGCACAAAGTAAGTAAAAAGAGACAAGGTCATCATTTGAAGCTCCATCAAGAGTCTTCAAGCCGGGTCTGAAAAATCCTAAATCTAAGCTTCTGCATACGGATGGTTCAGAAAAATCAAACATATGACAAACAAAATCTATACCTAGGATAAACCATTTGGAGATTTAGGGCCTGATTAGGAGTTGGGCGGTTGAACTGCCATAACACCAATACAGCAGTGGTGAGGCGGCCGTCAGGCTGGTGGCCTCACCATTGCAGTCTTATGATGTTTCCTCCGGGGCTGACCAGCAGAATTGTCTTATTAGCATTCCGAGGGTGCTGGCAGGGGGATCACTGAACTGCCCACAACATGGTTGTGGGCAGTGCAGTGCCTCCCCCTGTGGCCCTAAGCACAGCCTTTCCACCAGCCTTTTCATAGCGGGGACCGCTCCATGAAAAGGCTGGCAGAAAGCAAATCTGTGATCAGCATGGCGATGCCGAGCTTGGCAGTGCTGTGGCTGACCACGTCTTTGATTGCTGTCCGACGGAGGCAGCAGTCTCCTGGCAGTCCAACCACCAGGAGTGTAATCCAGTGGTCGGACCACCAGGAGTGCAGCAGTTCGACCGCCACTCTGGGTTTGGCTGGCCATGGACCCCTAAACTCGTAATTAGGCCCTTAGTCAGTGTAGAATAGAGTAAATAGTGACAAAGGGCAAAGTCTCTAGTAATCAATATTACGGCAAAGTGACAGTGTCCATGGGCTAGGGTAATAGCTTGAAGATTCAAGCTTGGCATAAAGAAAAAGGGATTCTTTCAAGCAGGTCCAAACGAAGGGCACGACAGCAAAGTCAGGATGCAAATGTCAAAAGTTCATCTGGAGACGATAAATTAAAAGCCACAAAGTGTTCTGATTCATTGAACGTTCTCCATTTTTAGTTCGAACAATTCCACTATCCAATCAAAAGACATCAATGCATCAGGCCATTCCAGTGAAGTGGAAGCACATACTTTTTCCAATCTAGACTTCAAGGCGCCATTGATCTGTTCCTCCAAGCCGGATGCTTCTGGCCCGCAACTGCAATGAGGTCTTTTCTCAACTTGTAATTCTGCACACAGTAATTTCAGAACTTCACTGTTGAAGTGAGTTCCGCGGGCTGATACCAGAGAAGCCGGGAAACCGAAACGTGGGATTAACTCTCTAAGTAACAGCTTTGCTAGTGTGAGACTGTCATTTCTCCTAGTCGGGTAGGCTTTTACCCACTGAGAGAAAATGTACACAATACCAAAATGTATGTCAGCACACTGATAATTCAATGAAATCAAGATGCATTCTGTTAAAAGGCCCTCCCAAGCTCCCTGGCTGACTTAGTGTGACCACTGTATGTTTGCCTACATTCATCTGCTGGCATGTGACACATCTGTGACAAAGGGTTTCAGCCATCAACCTGAACCTGGGTTTGAACCAATTCCGACAAAACAAGAGCACCATTGCATCCCTGATAACATGCACAGGACCATGATAATGCCTAGCCATTGGTAACAACTAACTATTTGGCATCACAACTCTTCCATCACTTGAAACCCAAATATCATTAGTATCTCTTTTGATGCATCCTGCTGTTCTTCCTCAGACACTTTTTGCAACACTTTAATCTCTTCCCAAGTATCAGTTTCATCTTCTTCTTCGTTGGAGTACTCTCCATTGAAGGCAGTACAGTTCAGTGCGCAATACATTTCTATCTCGTCTGCATAATTATTTTCCAATTAAATGTAATCATCAGTCTTTTTATGGGCTGAGCACTTCATAACGGTAATTTGTGTTGGCATTTGCAATGCATTTAACAGACTGTGTACTTTTTCACCATTTCGGATGGGTGTTCCAGAGGAGATCATAAACCCTCTCTGGAACCACAACTGTCCAAAATCATGGACAACACCAAAGCCATACTGACTATCAGTGAAAATTGTCACCTTGACCTGATCAGAAAAACAGCAAGCTCTAGTAAGAGTCACTAATTCAGCTACTTGCGCAGAAAATGTTAATTTAAACCTGGAAGTTTCAACCACTCCTGAGACTGTACAGACTGCATAACCAGCTCTCAGGTCTCCTTCATGGTCTCTCAAACAGGAGCCAACAACAAACATCATCTAATCATTTTCAGTCAAGGGGATGTCTTGAGTATCACGTCTTGGTTTGGTGATATTTTTGTATTCCTTTTCATCGATACTGATAGGCATAAGGGTTGTGGGATTTAGTGTACAGCATCTTTACATGGCAATATGTGGCAAGGCCAACACGGTTTGCTCATACCTTGTAAGCCTAGTGTTTGTCCGGTATTGAATTTTGGTTCAAGTTAACAAAATTTCCACTGAATGTAGCACATAAACTGTCATTGGGTGATCCATAACAATGCTCTTGCACTGTTCAATTCTGACGCTGGTTGTGGCCACAGCTTTAAGACAGCCTGACAACGCTAATGCCATAGGATCAACACTAGCAGAAAATAGGCTACTGGTCTGTTGGCATTTTTCATGTGACTGAGTCAAAACAGAGAGAGCACATCTCTCTCTTTCACAGCAAAACAATGTAAAAAAAATGTGTTATAATTAGACTTTCCTAGAGCCTGAGTACGACAGAGGTTTTCATTCAACTCTGTGAACACACAAAAACAGTTATTATCCCATGGTACCATATCAGGCACGTCCCCTTGTGTCAGCCTCTGTAAAGGCTTGGCCCAAAGGGAAAAGTCAGGTATCCAGTGGTGATGGTAGCCAACCATTCTCAGGCACATCCGGAATTCTTTTTGAATTGTTAGAGGATTCATTTTCAAGCTTGCTGAAATTCTTCCTTGGGACACTTTTCTCGCACCTTTCTCAATATGGTGTCCTAAATACAAGACTTCCTTCTTACAGTACTGCAGTTTTCTTGGCAACACTTTTTTACCGTTCACAGCCAAATGGTTCAAAAGGGCAATGGTGTCATACTTATGAGTTTCTTGGGTTTTTGAAACCATTGGCAGGTCTTTAATATATTTTATTAGGACTGGGTGAAAAGGTATTTTCAGGGACTCTAGATTTTCCTTTAGAATGTGATTTAAAATTGATACCCCTGTGGAACCCGGCACCATGTCAAAACACAACTGCCGAATTTGAACGCAAAGAGGTACTTGCTTTCTTCAAGTAAAGGGATGGAGAAAAATGCCTGGCAAAGAATGTATTCTTCCTACCTCAGAATCACTCTGGATGACAAACTCTTGGGCTCTGTTTGTCATAACTGGAGTATTCCGAAGACTCAGGACATTTATTGCATGGCGATTATTCCCTGTCATACCTGGAGCATACAAGGTAACCACTGGACCACGGGAACTGTTAACGCATTTGGGTTCATGTAATTCATCAGGTTCTGTGGAATTGTCTTTCCTAAGCTCCGTCCTGACAAAATTGTATTCATGCCTAGTCCTGCTTGATTCGGGGTAATATTCTGTACTGGATGTTGTAAACTAGGATCAGGCAAAGACTGATTTGAATAAAAATTCTGTGCTGCCTGATTCATGCTTCAATTCTGCACTGACTGTTTTGTGGGAAAGCTCTGAACTGGGTGATTTATGATAGGAGTCTGTCCTACTGAATTTGTATTTGTAACTGGCACTGTCTGAATTGTGGTCTGTTCACCTGGTGCAGTAAGCAAATTAAAGTTCATATTTCTTGGGCTTCACCTGTTGCATCTATTTATTCAGAATTGTATGGAAGCGGACAAATTTAACAATAACTGATTTGTAAATTAATTATCCGAATCACTATCATAAGTTTTAACTCTCTTCTCAGTATCTAATTTAACCTGGATTTTCTGTCTTTTTAGTTTGGGGTCTGGTGCTTTCACATTCTTCACTAGTGAGGACTGGATACATCCCTATTCCTTCAATAATGTCTGCTCTTCATATTTTCTGTTGACTATCCCATCTAGCTTCTGATACTGTTTTTATAGCTTTTTCATTCTATTTTCATACTTTTCTCTCTGCTTTCTATGGGATACATGCTCCCAAATATTGAGGTCTTCGAATTGTGCAGGTCTTGGAGGTGGTTTCATCTCATACAACATTTGTCTCAATCTTTCAATAATTCTCAAATTAAATGTTCCATAACTGGGAAATTATAATGCACCTTCTTTTCTTTCATTTTATGTCATTGCTCAAGCTACAACACTACATGGAAGCCTTCTTCGGACGCAACAATATGACCTGAAGTAACTTCCCTCTCCAACTGGAATAAACACATCTTCTCTCCAAGTGCTTTTTAAAGCTTTGACAATTTCATTTTTCAATCAATAAATTTCACAAAACTCAAAATTTTACCTTTTCGATCGCAAATCAAGCAAATACGTTTCCACAAGTCTCTTCTTCAAAGCTCTTAACCAATCGCAGCGCAACACTCTGTGACATTGTCCACCAATACCAGTGCAGCTTCACACCAACTGGCCAATACCAGCGCAGCACAACATGATATCCAGCTCATTGCTTTGCAGCACTCACTGTCTTTGTAATTGTCTCTCACACAATCATGCATACATCTACTCATTCGCTGTCGCAACTGTCTCTCACAGAATTGCTCATACATGCCTAAATGCAAATATCACTAACAAAAAACTTCAATTTCAATTGTCTGCTCTAAAGAAAGGGAATCATACACTCTAAGAGATAGAAATTTAGGCTGTCCACCAACTACTGCTTTCACAATTACACATGCGAATGAGACTTGACCAGCAATTCTCACTCTGGTAGGAACGTATTCTCCCTGTGCACTAAGGATTCACCAATGCTCACCAAACACATTCACTCAAGAATTACTATTGGTACTGTTGATGGGCCCTCATGACACAATGCCCACTTACAGATAATAAATTAACAAAGTGCTTTACCCTGGGTTCTTATGCCTCGACAGACCCAACAACAAAAGCAGACCTTTCTTATTATTTAGCGCCACAATTACATAAGCACGATGACTCCGCAAAATGCTTCACACATTTCACTTCACCGCAATCTTGAGCTAAAGCAATGCCAGCGCAATCCCTATTGACACTCACACATCCACTGCAAGGAACGATGCTGGAGCTTCTTCAATCTGCATGAATCATGGGAACAAGAATTTGGGGCTGGGTAAAAAAACTCTGCATGGGACTGAAATCTCCCTAACACTAACTCTAACTGTCTCTCCCCCATTTGTTCTCATAACTCTCCTACCAGATTTTCTGCAGCATTTCTCATCCTCACAAGTGACGATGCTCTAAAGGAGGTCAACGAGCTTTTTTCCTCCATTTGGAGGTCAGAGGCAGTTGTGAGATAGCAAACATCTTTCACAAGACAACAAACACCTTTCACAAGACAACAAAAAATATTACTTAATACAGTAGGACCAATGTGGCAACACAAGGAAAACAGAGTTGGAATAAAAGTTCAAAGGGCTTTATTACAAACTAAGGCATAAGATAATGTAGACATCCCTCAAGAACAAACTATAAAGATAAAAAATCACCAGAGGGTGACCAAAGCACTGAATAAACCCAAGTTTTATTAGCAACAACACAACTAAACACTCAATGCATACAATACAGAATAACAACATAATAACTTGGTGATTGCTGAATATGCAGACATCACCACTCAACATAGAAACAGTGTCAAATACATCAGGTCAGTTACAAAGTTGAGAAATCCCTACTGAGAATGTCACTTGCTGACATAAACCGGGCAAGTCAGATTAGTGGGTGAAAAGCAAAAAGTAAAAAAATATATATATATTTTGGAAGAGTGAGTTCTGGGCCATCCTTAAGCTAACTAGAATTGATCAGATGTATTTAAAAAGAGACAATGTCTGCATTTGAAGCTCTGTCAAGGGTTTTAACACAGGCTCAAATACATCCTAAATCTAAGCTTCAGCATAAGGATGGTTCAGAAAAATCAAACATATAACAAACAAGATCTATAACTAGAAAACAACATTTGGAGATTTAGGGCCAGATGTATGAAGAAATGGCCTTGCGAATCGCAAATAGCGATTTTTAAGAAATCGCTATTTCCGAGTCGCAATAGGCCATGTATCATAATTGCGATTCGGAATTAGCGATTTCTTAAAAATCGCTATTTGTGGTTTGCGAGGCCCAATTACCAAATCGCAATTTGCATTTTGGCAAATTGCGATTCGGTAATTGAAAATCGGAAATTGAGAGATATTGCGAGAAAGCACACCTTGAGGAGCCTGATGACATCACAAGCAGGAAGTGAGTCATCCCAGGCAGTTTCAGGTGCCACACCCAAACCAGCACTCAGAGAGAGTCAGCCCAGCCACACTGATCAAGTCTCTGGAGAAGGCAGCAGCACAGCTGAAGAAACATAGACACCTCTGCCCAGGGAAAGGAGAAGGGAGAAAGAAAGCGTAAGCTGAAATTTAGTGAGCAAAAGCTGGAGGTGCTGACAGGGGAGGTGGTCAGGAGCCATGACCGGTTGTTGGGCAAAAGCTCACTCCAGGTGCCCGAGAGTGAAAAACTGAGCCTCTGGGCAGAAATACAGACAAAGATCTGCGCTGTTGGAGTGGCATAGCGCTCGGTAGAAGAAATCAAGTGCATGTGCCAGTTTAGGGGAGACAGACACCCATCCTGCTTCAGACTCCAATACGAGTGGGTCTCAGAACATTGCGCCACTCCGACGCAGGCCTAGGGCACAGCCACTGCCTGAACTGAGTCAGGACTCCGATGAGCAGTAGGAAGGCCCACAAACACCATCCCCAACTGGCAGATGCGCCCAGATGCAGGAGCCCCGTTCGCAGCAGACCACAGCACCCCGCAGGATGCCTACATATGCAGGTGCACAGGCGTATGAGGCAGGTGAGGGAACCTCCTTCTTTGGTGGCCTGGAATCGGCTATGTTGCAGCAGCAGCGCCTGCAAAATAAAAAGATCACTGTATTACAAAGGCAGATGCAGCAACATAATGCCAACATGGGGGCCTGCATCGCCAGCTGGAATGCCTGAATGCAAACATTGAACAGCTGCATGAGGGACAGGTCCAGGCATCGCAGGACACAAGGGAGCTCACTACTGCTGTGTGGGAACTATGTCAGGGGCTGCACCATGACAGGGTGAGCCACCGCAGGCAGGAGTGATGCTTCATGAGCATGTTTGGGGGATTTTGTCGCTCTGTGACTAGGCTGGTTAATTCCACCTCCCTAATTTCACGTCCTGCAGTGGCTGCACAGGCTGAGGCAGCACACTGCAGCGGGGATGTGGCTCAAGGACTAGTCCAAATCACTTATGTGATTGACAATATCATGGGAAACAGGTCAGCCACACCTAGCGAGCTTGGACTGCGGGACACGGAGGACACATCCAGCCTCAGCAGCCTAGCTGTGCCTGCAATGGACACCAGAAGGCGCAGTGCCAGGCACAGCACTGCCAAAGGGGCAGACAATTGAGGTGCCATTGAGGCAACTGGGCACTCGAGTGGCGTGCGTGGCCGAAGGAAGTGACTGTAGTGGCCAGAGGGGACTGTATGTGTGTCTGTAATGAGTACACTATGAAGGAATAGTGCTTTACTGTGAACTGCAATTGTTTTTTTTTTTTAAATCACTTTTGTTGGTATTCGTTGGACTAACATTACCTGACATTAACAATCGAAAAAGGGAGCACCCTGTCTTACATTTCAGCTCGAATAGCCCCAAAGCATCATGATAAATGCAGTCATTAGAATGAATTCAAATAATATATCAAAAAGTCTTTCACCATAAATGGGTGCAGCAAGTGCTGTAATGTTGTAGAAAGTTTTTCATCATAAGTTGGTGCGACGAATGCTGTATCTCCGGACACGTGTTTATGGCTTTCGGCCGTCATCAGCGGAGAGCAAAGTGTGGCAGACGGGGTTGCTTGAAATGCCGCCTAAACGTATTCTCAGGTTTTTGTACCACTCAGTAGGTGCACAGGTGCTTCACCAGAGCTCGTCAGCTCAAAGGCTCACGGGAGCCGTTAAATACACAATCGAAAAAGGGAGCACCCTGTCTTACATTTCAGCTCGAATAGCCCCAAAGCATCATGATAAATGCAGTCATTAGAATGAATTCAAATAATATATCAAAAAGTCTTTCACCATAAATGGGTGCAGCAAGTGCTGTAATGTTGTAGAAAGTTTTTCATCATAAGTTGGTGCGACGAATGCTGTATCTCCGGACACGTGTTTCTGGCTTTCGGCCGTCATCAGCGGAGAGCAAAGTGTGGCAGACGGGGTTGCTTGAAATGCCACCTAAACGTATTCTCAGGTTTTTGTACCACTCAGTAGGTGCACAGGTGCTTCACCAGAGCTCGTCAGCTCAAAGGCTCACGGGAGCCGTTAAATACACAATCGAAAAAGGGAGCACCCTGTCTTACATTTCAGCTCGAATAGCCCCAAAGCATCATGATAAATGCAGTCATTAGAATGAATTCAAATAATATATCAAAAAGTCTTTCACCATAAATGGGTGCAGCAAGTGCTGTAATGTTGTAGAAAGTTTTTCATCATAAGTTGGTGCGACGAATGCTGTATCTCCGGACACGTGTTTCTGGCTTTCGGCCGTCATCAGCGGAGAGCAAAGTGTGGCAGACGGGGTTGCTTGAAATGCCGCCTAAACGTATTCTCAGGTTTTTGTACCACTCAGTAGGTGCACAGGTGCTTCACCAGAGCTCGTCAGCTCAAAGGCTCACGGGAGCCGTTAAATACACAATCGAAAAAGGGAGCACCCTGTCTTACATTTCAGCTCGTATAGCCCCAAAGCATCATGATAAATGCAGTCATTAGAATGAATTCAAATAATATATCAAAAAGTCTTTCACCATAAATGGGTGCAGCAAGTGCTGTAATGTTGTAGAAAGTTTTTCATCATAAGTTGGTGCGACGAATGCTGTATCTCCGGACACGTGTTTCTGGCTTTCGGCCGTCATCAGCGGAGAGCAAAGTGTGGCAGACGGGGTTGCTTGAAATGCCGCCTAAACGTATTCTCAGGTTTTTGTACCACTCAGTAGGTGCACAGGTGCTTCACCAGAGCTCGTCAGCTCAAAGGCTCACGGGAGCCGTTAAATACACAATCGAAAAAGGGAGCACCCTGTCTTACATTTCAGCTCGAATAGCCCCAAAGCATCATGATAAATGCAGTCATTAGAATGAATTCAAATAATATATCAAAAAGTCTTTCACCATAAATGGGTGCAGCAAGTGCTGTAATGTTGTAGAAAGTTTTTCATCATAAGTTGGTGCGACGAATGCTGTATCTCCGGACACGTGTTTCTGGCTTTCGGCCGTCATCAGCGGAGAGCAAAGTGTGGCAGACGGGGTTGCTTGAAATGCCGCCTAAACGTATTCTCAGGTTTTTGTACCACTCAGTAGGTGCACAGGTGCTTCACCAGAGCTCGTCAGCTCAAAGGCTCACGGGAGCCGTTAAATACACAATCGAAAAAGGGAGCACCCTGTCTTACATTTCAGCTCGAATAGCCCCAAAGCATCATGATAAATGCAGTCATTAGAATGAATTCAAATAATATATCAAAAAGTCTTTCACCATAAATGGGTGCAGCAAGTGCTGTAATGTTGTAGAAAGTTTTTCATCATAAGTTGGTGCGACGAATGCTGTATCTCCGGACACGTGTTTCTGGCTTTCGGCCGTCATCAGCGGAGAGCAAAGTGTGGCAGACGGGGTTGCTTGAAATGCCGCCTAAACGTATTCTCAGGTTTTTGTACCACTCAGTAGGTGCACAGGTGCTTCACCAGAGCTCGTCAGCTCAAAGGCTCACGGGAGCCGTTAAATACACAATCGAAAAAGGGAGCACCCTGTCTTACATTTCAGCTCGAATAGCCCCAAAGCATCATGATAAATGCAGTCATTAGAATGAATTCAAATAATATATCAAAAAGTCTTTCACCATAAATGGGTGCAGCAAGTGCTGTAATGTTGTAGAAAGTTTTTCATCATAAGTTGGTGCGACGAATGCTGTATCTCCGGACACGTGTTTCTGGCTTTCGGCCGTCATCAGCGGAGAGCAAAGTGTGGCAGACGGGGTTGCTTGAAATGCCGCCTAAACGTATTCTCAGGTTTTTGTACCACTCAGTAGGTGCACAGGTGCTTCACCAGAGCTCGTCAGCTCAAAGGCTCACGGGAGCCGTTAAATACACAATCGAAAAAGGGAGCACCCTGTCTTACATTTCAGCTCGAATAGCCCCAAAGCATCATGATAAATGCAGTCATTAGAATGAATTCAAATAATATATCAAAAAGTCTTTCACCATAAATGGGTGCAGCAAGTGCTGTAATGTTGTAGAAAGTTTTTCATCATAAGTTGGTGCGACGAATGCTGTATCTCCGGACACGTGTTTCTGGCTTTCGGCCGTCATCAGCGGAGAGCAAAGTGTGGCAGACGGGGTTGCTTGAAATGCCGCCTAAACGTATTCTCAGGTTTTTGTACCACTCAGTAGGTGCACAGGTGCTTCACCAGAGCTCGTCAGCTCAAAGGCTCACGGGAGCCGTTAAATACACAATCGAAAAAGGGAGCACCCTGTCTTACATTTCAGCTCGAATAGCCCCAAAGCATCATGATAAATGCAGTCATTAGAATGAATTCAAATAATATATCAAAAAGTCTTTCACCATAAATGGGTGCAGCAAGTGCTGTAATGTTGTAGAAAGTTTTTCATCATAAGTTGGTGCGACGAATGCTGTATCTCCGGACACGTGTTTCTGGCTTTCGGCCGTCATCAGCGGAGAGCAAAGTGTGGCAGACGGGGTTGCTTGAAATGCCGCCTAAACGTATTCTCAGGTTTTTGTACCACTCAGTAGGTGCACAGGTGCTTCACCAGAGCTCGTCAGCTCAAAGGCTCACGGGAGCCGTTAAATACACAATCGAAAAAGGGAGCACCCTGTCTTACATTTCAGCTCGAATAGCCCCAAAGCATCATGATAAATGCAGTCATTAGAATGAATTCAAATAATATATCAAAAAGTCTTTCACCATAAATGGGTGCAGCAAGTGCTGTAATGTTGTAGAAAGTTTTTCATCATAAGTTGGTGCGACGAATGCTGTATCTCCGGACACGTGTTTCTGGCTTTCGGCCGTCATCAGCGGAGAGCAAAGTGTGGCAGACGGGGTTGCTTGAAATGCCGCCTAAACGTATTCTCAGGTTTTTGTACCACTCAGTAGGTGCACAGGAGACTTTATTACTTTCGGAATGGACTACGAATTCGACTGCATTTACCATGATGCATTGGGGTTGGACTTTGTTGCTGGAGTGTAGGCAGTGTGCTCCCTTTCTTTGTAATTTTGTCTTTGGACGGCTCCCTTGAGCCACGGCTGACGAGCCTTGGGAGGCACCTGTGCGCCATGAGAGGTACATAAACCTGAGAAAACATTTGGCGGCATTTCAAGCAAGCCCCTATACCATGCTGCTCCCTGCTGATGATGGGCTAAACCCAGAAACACGTGTACAGGGATAAACAGCACTTGCTGCACCTACAGAGGTGAAAGACTTTATTACTTTCGGAATGGACTACGAATTCGACTGCATTTACCATGATGCATTGGGGTTGGACTTTGTTGCTGGAGTGTAGGCAGTGTGCTCCCTTTCTTTGTAATTTTGTCTTTGGACGGCTCCCTTGAGCCACGGCTGACGAGCCTTGGGAGGCACCTGTGCGCCATGAGAGGTACATAAACCTGAGAAAACATTTGGCGGCATTTCAAGCAAGCCCCTATACCATGCTGCTCCCTGCTGATGATGGGCTAAACCCAGAAACACGTGTACAGGGATAAACAGCACTTGCTGCACCTACAGAGGTGAAAGACTTTATTACTTTCGGAATGGACTACGAATTCGACTGCATTTACCATGATGCATTGGGGTTGGACTTTGTTGCTGGAGTGTAGGCAGTGTGCTCCCTTTCTTTGTAATTTTGTCTTTGGACGGCTCCCTTGAGCCACGGCTGACGAGCCTTGGGAGGCACCTGTGCGCCATGAGAGGTACATAAACCTGAGAAAACATTTGGCGGCATTTCAAGCAAGCCCCTATACCATGCTGCTCCCTGCTGATGATGGGCTAAACCCAGAAACACGTGTACAGGGATAAACAGCACTTGCTGCACCTACAGAGGTGAAAGACTTTATTACTTTCGGAATGGACTACGAATTCGACTGCATTTACCATGATGCATTGGGGTTGGACTTTGTTGCTGGAGTGTAGGCAGTGTGCTCCCTTTCTTTGTAATTTTGTCTTTGGACGGCTCCCTTGAGCCACGGCTGACGAGCCTTGGGAGGCACCTGTGCGCCATGAGAGGTACATAAACCTGAGAAAACATTTGGCGGCATTTCAAGCAAGCCCCTATACCATGCTGCTCCCTGCTGATGATGGGCTAAACCCAGAAACACGTGTACAGGGATAAACAGCACTTGCTGCACCTACAGAGGTGAAAGACTTTATTACTTTCGGAATGGACTACGAATTCGACTGCATTTACCATGATGCATTGGGGTTGGACTTTGTTGCTGGAGTGTAGGCAGTGTGCTCCCTTTCTTTGTAATTTTGTCTTTGGACGGCTCCCTTGAGCCACGGCTGACGAGCCTTGGGAGGCACCTGTGCGCCATGAGAGGTACATAAACCTGAGAAAACATTTGGCGGCATTTCAAGCAAGCCCCTATACCATGCTGCTCCCTGCTGATGATGGGCTAAACCCAGAAACACGTGTACAGGGATAAACAGCACTTGCTGCACCTACAGAGGTGAAAGACTTTATTACTTTCGGAATGGACTACGAATTCGACTGCATTTACCATGATGCATTGGGGTTGGACTTTGTTGCTGGAGTGTAGGCAGTGTGCTCCCTTTCTTTGTAATTTTGTCTTTGGACGGCTCCCTTGAGCCACGGCTGACGAGCCTTGGGAGGCACCTGTGCGCCATGAGAGGTACATAAACCTGAGAAAACATTTGGCGGCATTTCAAGCAAGCCCCTATACCATGCTGCTCCCTGCTGATGATGGGCTAAACCCAGAAACACGTGTACAGGGATAAACAGCACTTGCTGCACCTACAGAGGTGAAAGACTTTATTACTTTCGGAATGGACTACGAATTCGACTGCATTTACCATGATGCATTGGGGTTGGACTTTGTTGCTGGAGTGTAGGCAGTGTGCTCCCTTTCTTTGTAATTTTGTCTTTGGACGGCTCCCTTGAGCCACGGCTGACGAGCCTTGGGAGGCACCTGTGCGCCATGAGAGGTACATAAACCTGAGAAAACATTTGGCGGCATTTCAAGCAAGCCCCTATACCATGCTGCTCCCTGCTGATGATGGGCTAAACCCAGAAACACGTGTACAGGGATAAACAGCACTTGCTGCACCTACAGAGGTGAAAGACTTTATTACTTTCGGAATGGACTACGAATTCGACTGCATTTACCATGATGCATTGGGGTTGGACTTTGTTGCTGGAGTGTAGGCAGTGTGCTCCCTTTCTTTGTAATTTTGTCTTTGGACGGCTCCCTTGAGCCACGGCTGACGAGCCTTGGGAGGCACCTGTGCGCCATGAGAGGTACATAAACCTGAGAAAACATTTGGCGGCATTTCAAGCAAGCCCCTATACCATGCTGCTCCCTGCTGATGATGGGCTAAACCCAGAAACACGTGTACAGGGATAAACAGCACTTGCTGCACCTACAGAGGTGAAAGACTTTATTACTTTCGGAATGGACTACGAATTCGACTGCATTTACCATGATGCATTGGGGTTGGACTTTGTTGCTGGAGTGTAGGCAGTGTGCTCCCTTTCTTTGTAACATTACCTGACATTAAGGTAATAAATGTACTCACTACAGGTACATTTGTCAGTTGATTTGTGTTTACATACTTACATCTGAAATGTTTGTGTGTGATGTCAGCATGCCTTTGCCTTCCGTCTGCTGCACTGGTCCTGTCTGCTGGCTGTAGGGGTGGTATGGGATCATCATCCTCATCTGAGTCTGGCTCCGATATTTCCACAGGTATGCCCCTGGTGGTAGCTATATTGTGCAAGATTGCACAAGTAGCCACTATTCTACATGTTGTCTCTGGGCTGTACTGTAGTGCCCCTCCACTTTTGTGGAGGCACCGGAAGTGACTCTTCAGCAGGCCAAAGGTGCGCTCCACCACGTTGCGGGTCGCCCTGTGTGCTGCATTGTATCTCCGTTCTGCTGGTGTTGCAGGATTGAGGTAGGGCATCATCATGTAGGTGCGCACTGCGTAGGCACTGTCGCCTGGAAGGGACAGAGGGTATATTGAGTAACTGAGCCATCTGACATCAGCACGCCATCAATGCGCCAGTGTACAGAGTGTCAATACCTAGTAGATATCCTTCACCAAACTCCCCAGCTAGCAGTCTTGTCTGAATGCCGCTATGGCGAAAGATGTATGAATCATGGGTGCTCCCTGGGTACCTGGCCACGAGATCAGTTATGATATAAGAGGCATTGCATATCATCTGTATATTCATGGAATAATGGTATTTACAGTTGCGGTACACATACTTTGTGGCTGATGTTGGACAGATTGCAACATGTGTCCCATCTATGGCACCTAGGACATGGGGGAACTGTGCTATCTGGTAGAAATCTATTTTTGTCTGCTGTATTTCCTGTGGGGTGTGGGGGAATCTGATGCACTGGTGTATCCTGCTGAGCATGGCGCTAATAAATGCATTGAAAAATCTAGAGAGGGCACTCTGTGAGACCCCTCCAGCTGCTGCTATGACCCCTTGAGAGCTCCCTGAGGCAAGTAGGTGGAGGGAGCATAATACCTGCACATGGGTGGGGATGTTATGAGTCCTATGTGTTATGCGCTGCAGTATTGGTTGTAGCTCAGCTATCAGATCAAGTATCATGGCTGAGTTCAACCTATACCTCTCAAATATTTCCTCCTCTGTCTTGTCAAAAAGTGTAATGCGCACTCTGAAAATGCGTTCCTGTCTCCTCCTCCCTCTCCACAAACCTGCCAAGATCCTCATCCTCCGACCCATTACGTAGAGTGCAGCCATTGTGGAAAAGAGTCTGAGGCATCCTGGGCCTCTTTATATAGGTTGCACTGGTTACCACCTGGTTTCACTTAGTGGTATTTTGCATGTGCAAAATGCCATTCTGCGAAAAATCGCAATTTGCGATTTTTTGATGCATCGAATTGCGACTTGGATTTTGCGAATCGCAATTTGCGCCTCGCAATTTCCTACTGGAAATACCGAATTGCAAAATGCGATTTCTTATTTTTGGTCTGCAAATGCCTTTCATGCATCGCAGACCACGTTTTTGCATTCACAAACGGCCGAATTTTGTGATTCGCACCGTTTGCGAATGCAAAAAATTTTCATACATCTGGCCCCAAGTCTATGAAGAATAGAGACACCAGCAATAGTGACAAAAGTCAAAATCAAATCAAATCATTAACATTTATAAAGCGCGCTACTCACCCGTGCGGGTCTCAAGGCGCTAGGGGGGAAAAAAGGGGGGTTATCGCTGCTCGAACAGCCAAGTCTTTAGGAGTCTCCGGAAAGCGGAGTGGTCCTGGGTGGTCCTGAGGCTGGTGGGGAGGGAGTTCCAGGTCTTGGCCGCCAGGAAGTAGAAAGATCTCCCACCCGCCGTGGAGCGGCGGGTGCGAGGGACGGCAGCAAGTGCGAGGCCAGCGGAGCGGAGGGGGCGGGTGGGGACGTAGAAGCTGAGGCGTCTGTTGAGGTATTCCGGTCCCTTGTTGTGGAGGGCTTTGTGTGCGTGGGTGAGAAGACGGAAGGTGATCCTTTTGCTGACTGGGAGCCAATGCAGGTGTCTCAGGTGTGCGGAGATGTGGCTGTTGCGGGGTACGTCGAGGATGAGGCGGGCCGAGGCGTTTTGGATGCGTTGCAGGCGGTTTTGGAGTTTGGCGGTGGTCCCGGCGTAGAGGGTGTTGCCGTAGTCCAGGCGACTCGTGACAAGGGCGTGGGTCACGGTTTTTCTGGTGTCGGCGGGGATCCAGCGGAAGATCTTGCGGAGCATGCGGAGAGTGAGGAAGCAGGCGGAGGACACGGCGTTGACTTGCTTGGTCATGGTGAGAAGAGGGTCCAAGATGAAGCCGAGGTTGCGGGCGTGGTCTGCGGGGGTCGGTGCGGTGCCGAGGGCCGTGGGCCACCAGGAGTCGTCCCAGGCGGACGGGGTGTTGCCGAGGATGAGGACTTCCGTTTTTTCAGAGTTCAGCTTTAGGCGGCTGAGCCTCATCCAATCTGCGACGTCCTTCATACCCTCTTGTAGGTTGGTCTTGGCGCTGGCGGGGTCCTTGGTGAGGGAGAGTACAAGTTGGGTGTCGTCGGCGTAGGAGGTGATGATGATGTCGTGCTTGCGTACGATGTCGGCGAGGGGGCTCATGTAGACATTGAAGAGTGTCGGGCTGAGCGATGAGCCTTGAGGTACGCCGCAGATGATCTTGGTGGGTTCTGAGCGAAACGGAGGGAGGTAAACTCTTTGGGAGCGGTTAGCGAGGAAGGAGGCGATCCAGTCCAGGGCCTGGCCTTGGATCCCGGTGGAGCGTAGGCGGGTGATTAGGGTGCGGTGACAGACGGTGTCAAAGGCAGCCGAGAGGTCGAGGAGAATGAGGGCGACTGTTTCACCGTTGTCCATCAGGGTTCTGATGTCGTCTGTGACTGAGATGAGGGCGGTTTCCGTGCTGTGGTTGGTTCGGAATCCGGTTTGTGAAGGGTCGAGCAGGTTGTTGTCTTCCAGGAAGGTGGTCAGCTGTTTGTTGACGGTCTTTTCTATTACCTTGGCTGGGAAAGGTAGAAGAGAGATGGGGCGGAAGTTTTTCAGGTCGCTTGGGTCAGCCGTAGGTTTCTTTAGTAGGGCGTTGACTTCAGCATGCTTCCAGCATTCGGGGAAGGTAGCAGAAGAAAAAGAAGAGTTGATGACGGTCTGGAGGTGCGGGGCGATGATGTCGTCGGCTTTGTTAAAGATGAAGTGCGGGCAGGGGTCCGAAGGGGCGCCGGAGTGGATAGAGTTCATGATGGATTTGGTTTCTTCCGTGTTGATGTGGGTCCAGTTGTTGAGGGTGATGTCCGGGGAAGCGGGTTCAGTGGTGTATGGTTGGGTCTGGTGTCCGAAGCTGTCGTGGAGGTCGCTGATCTTGCGATGGAAGAAAGTGGCGAGGGATTCGCACAAATCCTGTGAGGGCGTGACGGCGTTGGCGCTGGCGCTGGGGTTGGAGAACTCTTTGACGATGCTGAAGAGTTCTCTGCTGTTGTGGCTGTTTTTGTCTAGCCTGTCGGTGAAAAAGTTCCTTTTGGCAGTGCGGATCAGGTGGTGGTAATGTCAGCAATGTCTTTGGTAATCAGCATTAGGGAAAGGTGAGAAAGTATCCATTGAATGGAGCAACAGCTTGAATATTCAAGCTGGGCAAAAAGAAAAAGGGATCTTCTTTCAAGCAAGACCAAGAGATGACAGCAGCCAAGTCAGGGTACGAATGACCAAAGTTCATCAGGAGATGAGAAATTAAAAGCCACAAAGTTTTCTGATTCGTTGAAAGTTCTCAATTTTTGGATCAAGTGATTCCATTATACAATCAAAAGACATCACATGGTGGGCAACTGATACTTTGCGAAAGTTTCCCATCACTGTCATGAGTAAAGTGGTCCATGTTCCATTCAGGTACATAATTTGCACGAATTATAGAACAATGTTCCTCATACAAGGACATCTGCTGTCAACTCACAGGACATAATACAATGCGACATTTACAATTCACAAAATAGTTGGAGCTTATGAGACATTATTAGCATCTTGTATGAACGCATCCTGAAAGGAAAGTCACATTAGGAAGTTGATAGGGCATGTTCTCATAGATACTGCACATTGGGGCCTAATAAAATACTCGGGCTAAGCTAAGCATTAAATCAAATGTACCGTTTTTTAATAATTCAAATAACTTCATTTAGCATTCAATTCATTTACTTTGTCATTCTTAGGCATACAACAAGAACATTTTAAATATATTTATAAAGACAAGTGTGCGCTTAAATTGACACTTGCCACTCCAAGGCAGAACTGCAATCATGCATAAACTCATAATGTTAACAAGGGGTTAACTTTATAGCAACACATTTGTTTAAAGAACATCTATTAGTTTGCATGCTAAAGAATCATAATATAGCAAAACAAATGTATTAGCATACTGTGTTCTCTCTATACCACATGTGGAAAATAAACAATCATATTGTTAATGCACATTACTAAGTTCTCAAGTGCACCACTTCACTACTGTTAGAGATTAGTACATGTAAATGACTATATGGTCACATTCAAAACTATTCTGTAACAAAATATGTCATTTATCTCAGCATAGTCTGATCTTGATGTGACTACATAGTGGGCAATGGTAAGAAATACTGTTTGGGTACATTTTAACACTAGCACCTAAATAAGGTCCTTAGGTAGTCCATGACCAACATCGTAGGAAGACATTTGTGCACTTACATTGCATTTGCAAGATGACTGCCTGATAGCCTTAAACATCTTCAGGTTTACTTGTTTAAAATCTTGGAAACAGAACAGGGGTAGGGCATCCATTTAGGACATCCTCATTTCTCAGTCCTTATCCCTACTTCTCATCCCTATTTCTCATTCATCATCCTTACTTCATATCCATCACCCCTACTCCTCTACACTGGTTCTCGTCTATCATTCTTACTTTTCATCCCTGCTTCTCATCTATTATCCCTACCTTTCATCCCTGCTTCTTATTCGTCATCCCTACTTCTCACCTCTCATACTTGCTTCTCATTCCTGTTTTATATTCATCATCCCTACGTTTCATTTTTTATCCTGGCATCTCATACCTACTTCTCATCCATGGACCCACTTTCCATCCCTACTTCTCATCCATCATCCCGACTTCTTATTCATCACTTATACCTCTTTTTCATCATTCCTAATAGTCATCCATAATCCCTACTTCTCATCCATCGTCCCTACTTCTCACCCCTCACCACACCATCCTATTTCTCATCCATCATCCCTTCTTCTCATCCATCATCCCTAATTCTCATCCATACATCTCATGCATTATGTGTTTTCTCTACTTCTCCTCCATCATTCATCCTCCCTCCTTTTCATCCATCATCCCTACTTCTCACCCACCTTCCTTACTTCTCATCTGTCGTCCATACTTCCCATCCCTACTTCTCATCCATCATTCATCATCCCTATTTCTTATTTCTTACCCCATGAATCATCCATCATGCCTCCTCCTCACACCTTCTTCTCATCCATCATCACTACATCTCAGTCTTCATCTCTCAGTCATATCAACCCACTTCCAATGTTTTGAAAGACACCTTCACACTGATTGGTTAGTAGCAGACACTCCATGTTAAGAGAGAGGGCTGCATTGCATAGGTCTATTAGTCTACTGCCTTGCTGCTGCCTCTCTCTCCCTCATTATTGCTGCCATAGTGCATTTTCTTGGTGCCTCCTGTCCTCTGTCCGTCAGAGGAAAATATGTAATTGATCATACTCTAAACAAAAATCTAAATTCAGCCCATGCAAAGTTTGTAGATCACCAAGTGTTAGAAATGGGGTCTTTGGCTCTCAGTCAGCTCACCCCCTGTCCAAGCAAGGACCCTCACTTTAGTCAGGGTAAAGGAGAGTCACCCTTGGTTAACCCCCACTAACCCCCCTGGTAGCTCGGCATGAGCAGGCAGGCTTAACTTCAGAGACCAGGTGTAAAGTATTTGTACCAACACACACAGTAATACAGTAAAAACATCACAAAATGACTCACCACAGGTTTAGAAAAAAAACAATATTTAGCTAAACAAAACAAGACCAAAACGACAAAAGTCTGACATACACAAGTCAAGTTATGAAATTTAAAGATTAAACTAAAAAATAACGCTTAGAAACACAAAATGCTTTGATGAGGTGATAACACGCGTTGTGACGGAGTCATTCCCAACAAACACCATGGAAAGAGCCCACAGGTGGTGTCCCCAAGGCCCAGGAACACCCCCACCCACATCAGGGGGACACCACAGGATGGGGGACCCAATCTCAGGTAAGTATAAGTAAGTAGAGGTAAGTATTTTACAAACTTTTTAAAAGTGCATTGGGGGCCCTGAAATGGGCCCCCCCTACATGGGACAGGGTGCAATCAATACCCATGCCCAGGGGACCCTTGTCCCCTGTGCTGGCCATTGGGGTGGAGGGCATGTCTCCTGTCTTTTATAAGACAGGAGTCTTGCGGTATAAATGGTTTTGTGTCAGGAAATGACGCTTGGCTGGTTAGAGTCATGTTTTTTTTACTCTAACCAGCCTAACATCATTTTTTGGTGCAAAACACCGTTCTCCCATACCACCACCCCCACCCAGCTAATGTCATTTTTTTCATGCTAGCCCACTCTTTACGCTGGATTGCTTTCTAAAAGTGTCATTTTTAAACTTACAATTGAAAAACCATCTTCACCATAGGATGCATTTTTAAATTGTAAGTTCAGAGACCCCTATATCTGCTCCCAATGGGAAATTGCACTTAACAAGATATTTGAAGGGAATCCCCATATTACCCTAAGGGAGAGATTGGCGCTGGGTACGGAATCACGCAGACCCTCAGGTACTATGCCTTAGTAAAATGTGAAAACAAGCAGGTGCACGAAGTCGGGGATTGCGGCGTCGCTGGATCTGAGGCGGATCAGGTCCGGTGCTCTGAGGCAAAGGAGCGGAGGTGTCACGAAGAGGCGTCGGGTCCTTGCTGAGGAGCGGTGGAGGTGAGGTGGTGTTGGTGTGAAGCGTTGAATCTGCGCACCTCAGGCATAGTCAGTCACAACGTGATGCGGCGACTTCCACGGAGTCGCAGACTTCAGCGGGGCTGCTGTGGTGTCGGGCCTGCGAGGGTCATCCCACTCCAATGAGAACCACAGAGTCAGTTGCAGGTGGCGTCACAGGATTTGGCAGCAGCGTCGTTACGGAGTCACAAGAAGTCGGTTTTCTTGCATTTTCACCAGCTTCTCCTTTCAAAGGCCCAGGGATTGGGTAGGGCACCACTTGTCAGGGCAGGAGTCTCAGCAGAGAGTCAGGTGCTGCTAAGGGAAGTCCTTGATGGCCCTGATACTTCAGAACAGGGGGCAAGCTCAGTCCAAGCCCTAGGAGATTCTTCTCAAGCAGGAATATACCCCAAAGGCCAGTCTTTGTCACCTTTTACGGGCAGAAGCAGCAATTGCACGATAGCCCAACAAAGCACAGTCACAGGCAGGGGCAGCACTTCTCAGCTCTTCTCTTTGCCAATGGTTCCTCTTGATTCCAAAAGTGACCTATTTTTCAGGGGTTTTGAAGGCTTCTTATGCCCCTTTATGCCTTTGAAGTAAGCCTACTTCAAAGGAAAGTCTCTCTCTCGTTTGTAATATCCTGACTTGCCCAGGCCAGGCCCCAGACACACACCAGGGGGTCAGAGAGACAGGATTGTGTGAGGGCAGGCACAGCCCTTTCAGGTGTAAGTGACCACTCCTCCCCTCCTCCTAGCACAAATGGCTCATCAGGATATGCAGGCTACACCCCAGCTCCCTTTGTGTCACTGTCTAGAGAACGGGGCCACGCAAGGAAGCTGGTGGCGCGGGGGAACCTCCAGCGGGGTTCCCACCCCGCCCGCGGCCTCCTTAAGCATCTCCAGAGTGTCGGAGAAGCAGGGGGAGCCGCCTCCGGTGAGGCTTCCCTTCCCCCTTCCTCATCAGAAGGAATCACAAGGAGCCTGGGGCGAGGGAGCCTCCGATGAGGCTTCCTTCCCTGCCCACGGCTCCCGCAGCACTAGGCGGCCCGTCCAGTCATTGGAAAGGAGGCAGGCACCAGAGTCGGTGCCTGCCAGTGCAACGTGGGCGCTCCACAGAGCGCGCTTCTCCCCGGGGGCACGATAGGAGTGCACTCGCTCCAATCCTCTATGTTTTCAATGTCTTTCATGCCCCGGGGGCACATACCACAGCGCGACTCCAGCCCTGCCTTCAAGACGCCCCGGGTCGCGGCGAGTATCCTTTGGTCGCTAGGCTATCAACAGAGGCAGCACTTTTCTCCCTCAAGCGCTAGGCCTCCAGATATGAAGCACTTCCCAAAGTGCTTAGTAAGAAAAAAAAGATCTTGAAGCACTCTTCGTGCCAATGATGGATGCAGGGGTCAGGGGCCACAGCACCCTGCCCCTGGGGAGCAGAGTCTTCGGAAAAGGTCCTCAGGTGGAGGGCCCAGCAACAGGCCAGCACAAAGGGAAGGCAGCAAGTGGCAAGTCCTTCACAGTGACCAAGCAGGTCACAGGTCAGCACAGCAGCAGCTATCCATGGCGGTTCCTGGTGAGTCCTTTCAGTCTTTGGTGTCCAGTTCCAAGATGATTCCAAGATTCTCCAAATTGTGGGGAAAATTTCCCTATACTCATACTCAGTCCTTTCAATGTTTTGCAATGATAGGGAGAGGAGGTTCCATCCAGTTAAAGCTGGTTTTGGGAGTGCCCCCTCTCTCCTTTCAGCACAGGGTCCAAATATCAGTGGGGGGTTAATGACCCTATTGTATGAGGCCAGGGCACAGTCTTTACAAATGTAGGTGTGCCGCGCCTCTCCCTTGTCTCAGCCCAGGAAGGCTATTCAGTATGCAGATGCACCTCTGTGACAACTCCACCCTCCCTGTACAGGCTGTCTGAAAAGTATGCACAAAGCCCCAACTGTCACTCTGCCCAACCGTGGATTGGAGTTAAGCTGCAAAACACCAGAGTCATAAGCACAGATAAATGTGCACTTTCTAGAAGTGGCATTTCTGTGATAGTAATAAAAAATACACCCACACCAGTAAGCAGCATTTATTATCACCATCACAACCATACCAAACACGCCTACGCTACCCCTCATAAATCAGACAATACCCCCTACACATAAGGCAGGGCATTTCTAATGCAATCCTATGAGAAGGCAGCACTCACGCAGTGAGACACAAAGTTAGGCTGTTTGTCACTACCAGGACAGGCCATGCAACCTGGCACATGTCCTGCCTTTCTACATACATGGCACCCTGCACCCCTACCTTAGGGGTGACTTACATGTAGTAAAAGGGGAGTTCTGGGCCTGGCAAGTAAATTTAGATGCCAGGTCCCTGTGGCAGAAAACTGCACACACAGGCCCTTCGCTCACAGGCCTGAGACAGGTTAGAAAGTCTACTTCAGTGGGTTGCGCAAGCAGCGCTGCAGGCCCACTAGTAGTATTTGATTTACAGGCCCTGGGTATAGAGATACCACTGTACAAGGGACTTATAGGTAAATTAAATATGCCAATTAGGTATAAGCCAATCATACCAACTTTAGATGGGAGAGCACCTGCACTTTAGCACTGGTCAGCAGTGCTAAAGTGCTCAGAGTCCTAGAGCCAACAGCGAGAGGTCAGAAAAACCACGAGGTAGGAGGCAAAAAGACTGGGAATGACCCTGCGTAAGGAAAAAAGTCCAACAGGAAGGAATGTCTTGCACATTGTTTAGTGTTAGTATGTGAGGGCTTTGTGTGTTGGTTCCTGTCTCATGCATGCTTTTTGTGTTAATTTGTTTATATTTTGAATAATATATCTTGTGTTAATGTTAATGAATTAAGGGCTGACTTTGTGATACTTGTCTTAAGCAAAATGATACAAACATATAAAAGAGGACATACACACTTCTTCAGTGCAGTGGCACTTATGTTGTTTCTATTTTCAAGGTCAAAGTCCTAACTATGCACTTTTGCTTAACAGTACACAGCATTGATGGAGCTATGTTGGCATGTACACTTTCCAGTGTTCTCTAGGGATATTCCATTATTTTGACTCACATCTTTTACAAGGCCATATTCAAGGTCTTGTTTGTACCTGTACACCCTATTTTGCAGGTATGTAGTGCTTCGATATGCTACACAACAGAAGACATTTGATAGTAAACATATGAGTGTTAACGGTGCACATTAATAATATAGGATAATACTAGATCCACTCCTAGGTGTGGCTAAGTCCATACTGACTGTGTCCTATCCCCAGTTGTGAACCTTTACATTTGAAAATAACTGTTTCAATGTCCTGAAACTCACATTACACCAATGCTGAAGGTGAGGGTTAGTAAATATTGAAGAGGATAGAGAGTGAACTTGAGACAAATGTTATTGTGTGTCTAATATTGTGACATTACAGTAAAAATACACATACCTTTGGTCTCCCAAAACATTACATGCCTAGTGAGAACAAAGGATTACAAAGTCAGCACTTGTTTCATGGAGTTGTGAGTTTCTTGGTGATTTGTACCCTAACTACATAATTGTTTGCCTTCTATTTCAGTGAACTGGGCCTGCCAACGGACATCTACCCAGGACCGGGGACAGAAGAGTGGAACCTCAGCTCGTAGGAAGGAGGGAGAAGAAGACCAGAGCAGGAGAGGTGCACCTACCTGGACGGAAAATAAAACAACAATAATATCAGGCCGGGCGAAGGCTGCGGACATTGAGGGGGGGACATTGAGAGAGACATCACCAACCAGTGGGGGAAGAATGTGGACCAGGATTTCGATGTGGTGTCCCCAGGGTAGGCCCCATTGCCATCTAAGTCTGTCACTAACCCCTCCCTAACTCCTGAGGCCCCCATTCCATCTGGGCCTCCAGCTGCACCCCCTGCCACTACTCTCCCTCATGTGCCTGACCATGAGAGCTGAGAGAGGCACTTGCTCCCGACACCCCACACCCCTCTTGTTTGACCCAGACCCCTCCATGTACAGTGATTCCTTGGGCTACCTCACAGGAACTGGTGATGGCATCTGAGTTTGAGGGGTATTTGTGTCCTCTCATATCTTACAGGAGATTAGAGATGAAATCTGCATGTACCGAGATGCACAATCCTGAGACGTGGCTCATCTCAGTACTTCCATTACTTCCTTGGGAAAAGCCTTTTTGTTTGTACTAGCCCAGCAACCCCGCCACCACTACTGTTGTCATATCTCCCAGTTTGTCTTTCTTCTCTGTTTCCTCATACCCCTCATGTTGCCCGCTCATGTGGGGTGTCTGGTCCTAAAGGGCCAGTCAAGGACAGCCAACAGGCGCAGAGGGTTTGGACATCATTGTCAAGGATAACAGTGAGGATAGCCAGTGACTGGACATTGTTTTGACAGCGGGCCATTTTTTTGTTTACTCCTTGTACATAGACTGGTTCCCCTGACACTTACTGATGTGCTATATTTATTTTGCTCACCCCCTCCAAGTCCCCTTGTCCAATCTGTTTTAAGATTATATTTGATTTCTATTCTCCCTTTCCAATGAACAATTTTTTTTTTTAAAGTAATATTTCTGATCACATTTTTAAAAAGCTACATCTCCTTGTTGTGTGTTTAGTTATATTTGTTATATTCCAACCATTGAAGTTACATTGTTATGTGCTTAGCTATGCTTTCAACATGATACCTTTGTACACAGAAGGCTCTACTAAAACACATGTCTTTCACACATTTATCAAACACAGGTATGGACTACAACCAGATTAACTAATTGACCATCATCAACTATTACTCAACTCATTTGAAATGTGGAAGATATATTTTATCTACTATGTGTAGTGAAAGAATATATTACATTGATCATGGGGGATCTATCTTGCAACTTTGCAATTGTGGTAGGGAGGATCTCTTTGAGTTAGTGTGTTTAACGTGTTGGTGTTGATATGTGGGGGGTGTGGTGCCTGTGCAGGGGTTGAGGGTGGCTGTATAGGTGGGGGATGTGACTGGACAGGGAGTGGCGGTGTCTGTATAGGAGTGATGGTGGTTGTACAGGTGGGGGATGGGATTTGTCAGGAGGGAGACGTGACTGTGCATTGGGGGCATGTGCAAGGGGAGTGGTGCCTGTGGAGGTTGGGGGGGTGTCTGTGCAGGTTATGGTACCAATGGCTAGGTGTGATGTGGTATAAGTAGATGTGTTGAGTCTCCTCCTTGTGTTGACCATGAAGGGTATCCTTGTATCAGTTTCAGCATAACCCCCATTATCTTCATAGCCAAGGCATGGCACCTTGCACTCTAATCCCTATGGATGGCCATGGGGTCATTTATTTTCTTGGACATGTCTTGCCAAGATTTCTCCATCCTGTCCAACATCTCGGTCAGTCTGTCAGCTGTCTGAGGGTATTGACACATGTCCTCTAGTGAGTCTGAAATCATAGAGAGACCCCTATGGCACTGCCACACATCAGCCTGCTGTTGGAAAAAGTCCTCCTCACACTGACCACTAAGACCATCTTCCAGCCCCGTCCACATGGGACGACCTCATATACCACCAACAGGTCCAGCAGCGGGAGGTGGGGGCAGGTGGAGTCTGTGGGCTGGAGGTTGGTGCACAGGGGATACATGCTCCTCACCAGGGGTGGTAAGTCCCTCAGATGGTGGAGAGAAGACGTGGGATGCACTGTCACAGGAGGAATGTGTAGGGGAACCAACACCTCCACCCTGGATGTGAGGGGTGTGAGGGGTTATGTTTGTGCTGAGGCTAATTGACTGACTGCGGGAAATGGGCAATCCTCAAGGGTTGAGTGGGAGGCACTATGCTAGCTGGTACAGGTGTGGGCTTAGATCTTTTTCCCAGTGGGCCAAAAATGGTGTGTAGGAGATCAGCCTCATCATCCTCTGCAAACAGTGCCAGATATTCTTCCTCCTCCTTTTCTATATCATTGTCCTCCTGCTGTACATTACCGGCAGCTGACATGCTGTTTGGAAGAGGAGTGGGTTCTTCCCATGGATTGCCTGACCACCCTCCCCCTCACTGGCCTTCTCCCAGAAGCGACTCATCTTCCGCAGAACCTGAAAGACAGAGGTTGCAACAGGATAATTATTTGCCTCAGAACAACATGGCATGCAACACAAGAGTTCAGTAAAATGACATGTGCATCAATGGATGTCCAACATGTACTCTGATTTATGTACACCTACACCATAGCATTGAGATGTTCAATGCAGATGTGCAATGCAAAAGCAAACTCACCAGCTCCAACCACATCTCTGGGTGCTATTGGGATCCCCCTTGATGTCAACTGCTTGATCTAGCTCCTCAAGTGTGTATCAGAACATGTGCTCCTCAATCCAGCAGCTTGAGAAGGAAGTGACAGCATCAAAATGTTCTGTATGAATTATATGATAGCATGCACACTTGACCCAAGCATCACTGATTATATTGGGAACATTTTACAAACCAACTTCAGATGCTATGCAAAAGTGGCTATATCTACTAATGTCCTTCCACAAGAATTTGGTTATTGTGAATGAATTGAGATTCAATAGTTTACAACACTGTATGGCACGCTTATCTGATGACGGATGTTAGTGGGTTTCATTGATGCAGCCATGATGTCTCTCAAACTCCTGGCCGGCATCTTCGTGAACATTGAGGATTTCCTGACAGCAACTATAATGTGACATGCATGTCCATATTTAAGTGCACAGGATGATGGTAATTATTTCACATGTATTTGCCATAGGCATAAACCAGTTATATGCAGTTTATTGGTGCAGGCCGCATGTGGCCCTCCTGACTTTTACATGCGGCCCGCAGGTCAACAGCAGCACTGGGCAGCGTTAGACTCAATACAGCACTGACATCAAGCAGATTTCACATTAACAGAAAAACATTTGTTTTAAGGAGGTTACCAATAGTTAAAGAAAGGAAGTTACAAGGGTGTCCAGCTTCACCTACCCCTTCATTTTTAGGGGCATCATGCATCATAAGTATGTTGTGGTTTCTTCAGATTTGTAAGGGAGTTTACCTCATCATGCAGACCTGTTTCACCTTTGCACATCAGACCTTGTGAGTACTTTTCAGATTACAGTGCATAGGAATAATTGTCAACCAAGATTTGGGAAACTTTCATTCTTCACCCCAACACAGAACAACAATGTCCATTGGGGCTTGGAAGATCAGACATTTGTGCTGTGTACTTCTTTTTGTGTCCTGTTTTCCCCTTGTACATGAACAACATCATAGTCTATTTTATCTGACACTGGATAAGGTTTTGTACAGCGCAGACCCTGAAGTCCTAGATTTTAAGGTTCACTTATATGTGACTGTGGCGGTAGAGGTGGCAAAGTGAAAATCAACATTTGGCTAGGATCACACATTTTTGTCAAGTGGAAAAGCTGAGATGATCCCCACCTTTACTGGTTTCACATCACGACCGCTAGAGTCACAGTCAGACTGCCGTCAAAGAGGCATTACGACTGTGGTGAAAGCATCACGTTCGGACCGCCGGTACTGTCAGGTTGCCACTAGTGGACAACCGGGCAGTCTTGGCGGTTGTAATCCTCCAGGGAAGCGCTGCTTGCAGCGCTGCCCTGGAGATTAGGAGTCCCCTTTCCGCCAGCCTTTGCATGGTGGTACACCCGCACTTGGCATGGGCAGTGCAGGGGACCCCATGGACAGCCCCATCGCACTTTGCACTGCCTGAATTACAGGCAGTGGAAAGCACGACGGGTGCTGCTGCACCTGTCACACTACCACAATTGAGCCGGCGTCAATGTAAAGGTCCTGCTTACTGCAGGGCCTGGGGGTGGAAACAGCAGCCCTGCGGTGAACTCCTAATAGGGCCGGCGGTGTTCAGGCTACACAGGCCGCCTGATGGCGGGATGAGTCTGGCATACGGCCTCCGATGCCCACCAAACTCGTAATGGGGGCCTTATTCCTGCTCCTCTTCATAAGAGACAATATGAGCAAATAGGTATACACTATACTCACTTACCATATATTTTGGGTCATCCTTTCGTTAGGCAACATGTTATGAATTGGTATACTGTTATGAGCCATATGTGAGCATCAGCATTTGTACAGTCAGTATTATTTATACTTACCAGGGTCCTGCATCCACCCAGTGTGTGGTGCCTGACCAGCTGGCACATCTGTATGTGTAGCGAAGATCGCTGTGGGCTGTGGTATTACGACACTGGGCCTACAATGATATGTGTGATTTCAGTTTATATTCTAGTTTACATGTGATGCACAACATTACCTAGTTCAGTTCAAAGGTTTGGGACTGTTGATGTATTCTATGTAATACATCTATGGGTTGTTTGATCACAACGTAGGAGTTTGTACCCTCTACTGGCCATATTAACATGACAGTATGTGGTAATGGTATGTGTTGCTGTGCCCCATGACTTTGCCTCCATGCTGGTGAAGGGATCTCTGCTGGAGTGGGTAACTTTACTCTGGCTGTATGTAGCAATAAATGGGAAAAGGCACCAGACATAACCAAAACATGTTGAATTTATGCACATTGTCATATATTTACACACATGCCAACAGTAATGGTTAGTGAATAAGGAACATCATCTATTGCCATTTACCAATGTATTACACCAGCAGTGATGGGTCACATTTTGGACTGATGAATTTATTATCTGGTACCACATATTCCCTAGCACCACACTGAGGTCATCAATCATAGGCAGCCTATGGAATAGGTGGGGATCTATGGTGGTGAGGACATCCCTCTCAAGTGGGGTGAGATAGAGGCAGGTTCCAATTGGTCCACCAATGAGAGCTATGTCCTCCCCTTCAACTTCGCCTTCTCACCCTGCCACTTCTTCTTGAGGCCTGTGAATGTACAGACATCCTCTCCCAGTGCTGCGACTGACATAGCCAAATGCTGCCATAGGGATGCCTTCTGTGTGGCACTGCTTCTGAAGGGGGTTAGATCCTGTAGTCTTTTGTATTGCCTGACTATGAACTTGAGTATCATAGTAGTTTCCTCCTCAGTATAATTTTTCTTCCTCCTTAAAGGTAGCATATTTTCAGTAATTCTAGGCATGGAGCAGGCAGGAGCAGTGTTGGTGTGGAAAGACCAGAGCCTTGATTGTGTGCTGATTTTATGTGGTTTGTAGTGCAGGGTTGCAGGTGGCATTAATAGTCTGCAGGTGTGTGAAACTGCAATTACTCTGCCCCGAGTGCAGAGAATCCGCCCGAGTGTGGACGTAAAAATATTACTCCTAAATGCCCTTAATGAATACTGAAAACCATAAATATGGACTTTTGGTCTAAGTTTAGACCAAAAGTATGTATTTACCTTGTGATTCTGGCCCTAAATGTGGTCTAAATAATATGATTGCCTAATAATTTAATGGGGGCAAAATATTATTACACCACTCTTAGTCTGGTTTTAAGGGGAAATCTAGTTTACATTTCTTGGCATGCTTTCCGATCCAAGAAATGAAACTGTGCCCGACAAGCCAAACAGAAACCATTTTGCTCCTACAAACACATAAAATACTAATGAAGAGTCAGCTAAAAAAATCAATAAATAAAGGCTTAGATGAACAGCCAGTAGGGACGTACTTAACACTGAAACATTTTCAAAGGAAAGAACTGATTTGCTTACATTCATGTTGGTTTACAATTGTAGAACAATACAACCAAATGTAAAAATTATGTCATCATATCAATAAGCCCACAGCTATGAAGTTTGAGAAGTAGTAGAAAGACTTGTGAGACACCCATTTCTGGTCACATGACAATTCTAATCAATGAACAACTGTATAACAAAAACAATAAAGAAAACAAGGATTATGTGATTGGTTATGAACTAGAAGTAGGCTATAAACAGAGCTTAATACTACCAAACACATAGTTTCAGTAGCATAACAATTATAACAAATAAACATGAAGAAAACGAATCTCATTAAGAAGGAAAGCAGCATTTCATTGGCTTATAACACTCAGTGGGCTATTAGCGAAGCCCAATGCTACTAATTAATAACTATAACCATAGCCACTCTTGTGGGAAGTAGTACAGCTCTATTTCTTCTTCAAAAAGAAGAAAATTAACATTATACCTCCCCTATCTACGTACTTCAACGTAAAACAGGTAAATCGTATTAAGTACTACTATTATAAAAACAAAAACAAGTTAAATAATTATAATTGCTTCCTCTTGTATTTGGATCGTTAATACTAACAATATTCCTTTTTCATGTTTTTATACAATAGATTTGCTGACATTTAACAGAATGCCTACTGAACATAACGTGCTGATGCAAAAAAAGAAATTGTATAGAAGAGACATAAGAGAAAACCAAAAGGAAGAGATAGAAGGAGAATGTGTACATAAAGAGAAAACTAATGGTAAAATTTAAAAAAAAAAGTTTATACACTGCCTAAGATTAATAGTAAAAAGGTTGTGGATGTGTTACATTTTTGTTCAACTTCTTTGAAGGAAAAAATACAACTGTGTTGTTGTCCAACAGTCACCAGCATGACTATGGTTACAGCTGTTATTTAGGAGTATTAGGCTAGGTTATTAGCCCACTGAATGTTATAAATCAATGAAATGTAGCTTAACTCCTGGGTGAGATTATGTAATAAAGTGAGATACTGGTTCAAGGTGGAGAAACCCTACTACAGAGGGAACCACAATACTGGTCAGGGTGAGGCATACGCAAACCCCACATTAACCTGTGCTTATACCTCCTGTAACTTGGCACAGAGCAGTCAGGCTTAATTTAGAGGCAATGTGTAAAGTATTTATGTAGCACTTCAAACAGTAATAAACTAAAAACACAGCACAAGGAACAGTCCTACACCTATTCAGAAAAACAGAGTAAATTTTAAATAAATGAAAGACCAAAACAACAAAAATCCAGACACTAGAACAAAGATATGCAGTTTTCAAAATGTCAGTTAAAAAAGGTGTTAAAAAGCACAAAGCAGCAACTGTGGATATCTGGTCCCACTAGACCTGCGCAAAGTCACAATTTCAAGCTGATTGCAATGAAGGACGGCGCCCGTTCCAGGGACCCAGTTAGGCCCGCTGAACAAGAGTCCCTTAAATCCTGGTTGCAAAGACTTGCAGAGTTCCACATTGAGGATAAGTCGCACAGCCAAGGCGAAGCGAGGTCTTGGTTGGAGATGTGTCATGCAGTGTTGGTTCCAAGGAGCTGCAAAGCTGTGATGCAAGGTCTTGCATCATCCTTGAGGAAGCCATCAACAAGGGAGCTTGCCATTCGAAGTCCTGCGTCAAGGATGAGTCTTGCACCGGCTGGTTCTGAAGAAGCTGCGGGGCTTCCAATACGAAGTCCTCCTTTGTCATCGAGGCTACCATCAGTGAGAGGCTTGCAATGCGAGGGCCAGCTTCAAGGATGCGTTGTGCAGTGGCAGTTTTGATTTCCACCAGGAAATTCCATGCAGCAGAGGTAATGCGTTGGTTCTGATTGGAGTCATGCTGTGCAGTGATACATCACCTCTCCAAACATAAGCTGGCGAGCACCTTTCGGCTCACTTCCAGGACTGAAGTGGCACCACTTGGCAGGGTAGGACTCGCAGATGGCAGATCCAAAGTGCTGGAATTCATAGTTCTTGGAGACTTCTTTCCCTGAGGCTGAAGTCAGGAGGCTGGCCAACTAGCCCTTGGAGTCACACTGGAGTTGTGGGTTCAACAAATGCATGTACAGTCCTTCTCACCCAGGCAAGAGGGCAGCAAACAGCAGGACAGCACAGTAGGGCAGCAGTCCTTTAGAGCAGCAGTTCCAGGAGAGCAGTGGTCCTTTCAGTAGCACAACAATCCTTCTTCCTAGCAGAGTCCAAAGGTCCAGAACTATACTGTAGGGTTGGGGTCTGAGGTCCAACATGTACACCTGGTGCTCATTTTGAAGTGGAGGAAGCTTCTTGAGGTTTCCACCTCCCTGAGGCATCAAGCATCTAATTTCTCCCTGTCCTGGTCCCAGCTGGCCCTGGGTCACAATAGACTAGTGACAAACCCTTTGTGAGAGAGCTCAGGCAGAACCTCTGTGATGTGCAAGTGTGATAGGTGACAGCTTCTCTCCCGCGTTAACTCAGAGTGGCACATCCTGCCAACACCTGTCTTCCATTTGTCTCACTGTTTGGAAGCAATACAGAATGCTACCAGGAGGATGTGTGGGAGGGGAGCAAGAAAAGATTCTGTGATGGGGACTGTAAGATACTGTTTCCTTTATGAATTACTGTTACAATAAGTATCCTATCACCCTATACTCAAGTTAAAAAGTAACAATCTCTTCCTGTTGCTTCAACAGAGATATTAATTATTTTTATTATGGACCCTCACACACCCTATTGGTGCCATGCTTTATCATTGGGTTACACGCTGGTCCATATATACCCGGGTTGGCTCAACTATCTTCCAGGTAACACTTTGGATAATTATCTAAACCTGGCAGGGAGAGTATACATTACAAATATGTTGTAGATACCCCAGTATCCCTTTATTTTGGGTACCACTGGAGGTTAAAAATTACTTAAAAATCAGGTCAGTTAGGGGGAGGATTACTATCCCTATCCATATACACAGTCCCAGCCTTTTATCAGGACTGTTCAGGACTGTTTGTTAATCCTTGTTTTCCAAACTTATCACTGTTTTAAGATTTCAATGTCGGGTCTGTCACTTGTTTATTGTCACAAACACAGGACATAAACAAACAAACACAAAAGTGTGAGGCTGTCATAGTTGTCTGAGCCCCTGGTAGAGAAGCATGAAATTGTGTCTTATTGCAGAATCTTGAAAGAGTGATAGGACAAGGACAACGTGTATATATGGAGAGATGAAAACAAAACAATACAGAAATTCATTAGATCAAGATCAGAGCGGTCTTGACAGGGATGTATAAAATGAACGCATCATCATAGTGCATGCAACAGTCGTACATGTTTCATGTTAACTCATAGGTTATTCATTATAGTGCCTTTTTGTAGCTCATTGTATCGTCAGGAGCAATTTTTTCAAACTGTGTGCATCCTTTTGCAAATGGGAAAGGTTACCCTTCCTTTGCAATTGTTTATTCATCCACTCTTTTGAAGTACACAACACGTAAAAACATAGAAATGAATAACGTGAAATTATAACAAGGTACTTCCCAGTCATACTGTAAGCATGGTCTGCACAGCGTGATCTTAGGCTCTATTATTTGTATGGTTCTTACCCTTCTATGTGTATCAAATCACCATTTACGAATGGGTAGGACACGTCCCTATAGTCACTCTCTGGTATAATGGAGATAGAAACAGATGGTTGAAGGCTGCCTGCAGAGGCGATGGCCACAGGTCTTGGCCTTCAGACAGGCCCTATGGCCAATTTCACAGTGAGGGGTTGGCTGCCTGTGATGGGTGGTAAGCAAGGCCTGGCCCCCCTGAGTCAAAACCACCCTGCAGCGCATGGAGAACCCCATGTGTAGCGGGGGCTAGTTTTACACATGGTAACAAAATATTACTTTAAGTAAAAAAAACTAGAAATTACCTGAAAGAAACAAAGGCTAAAGTAACATTATAGTTATGTGAATTGTTCAGTAATAACATAACTTTTTAAACAAACAAACACACAGAAATTCACCAATTCTAGTTATATCTCAAGTAACTATGATTTATGCCCTTAGGTAACTATAACTCGGACCCTCGCCATGCACTTCTAATTACTTCACATATTACATTACTCATGGCATTTTCTATTACATTATCGATAATGTCACTGCAATATTTGCAGTTAAATTGTTAATGAGAAAACTGTGCATGGTGGGGGAAGTGGTAAACATTGGAGGAGTCAAATTTACTATAACCCACTCCAACATAAGAAAGAGCAGGAAAAGTGTTTGACTTGAAATGGGTTAGATGTACTATTTCCACTCAAACCTGAGCAACAATAGGGGAAGTGTAAGCTTTTGGAGGGGTGAAATTTACTATTTCCACTCCAACCTCAACAACAATGTGGATAATATTGGACTTTGGAGTGGGTAAATGCACTTTTCTCATTCCAAAGTAAGCAAAAGTGGGGAAAGTGTTGGACTTTGAGGGACATAGATTTACTATTGCCACTTTAACCCTAGAGAAGGTGCTGGACTTTGGAGGAGTTATATTTACTATTCCAATTTCTAATCTTTTTAATAAAAATTCAAATACAGTACCACATGAATAGAATAATTTCATTTACATTTAAAATGAAAAATATTTATTAACAATAAATACAATTACATTTTAAAATGCAAAATTCATATTGCTAATAAAATAAAAAGTAGCAATATTTAAAATAAATACACTTCTCTCTCTACTACCCAAAATAAAAACCCTGACCAGCTACTGAAATTAAAATATAAAACAAATAATTACATTAAATAATAAATTGAACATTCATATACATTTTATATATTTGAAGACACTGATCAACCAATTAACACGTAATTACAAACATTAAAAAATCAAAATAACAACCTATTATTGTACACAATTTGTTATCAATTAACAATTTAATTAACATAAAAATGAATTATACATTACAAACAGTAATTTATATTTTAAATAACTCATACCTTAATTTCATACAAACCCAACAACCTAAAACTTATTTAAAAATGTCTAATCAGAGTTAAATGGATTTAAATCAAATCTAGTCCTGTTCTTGGAAAATGCCTTTTTACCTAAACTGCATTGCTCAGAGCACATGTGTGTTTGGCCCGCCGTCTCGGGCCAAACACACATGCGCACAGAGCTGTCTCCTGCAGGTTTCCAGTCTGCCTGGGAGCGCCCCGACAATCCTGACGCTGCTGCAAGCAGCGTCAGGATTGGCGCATGGCAGGCTGGGACCCTGTGCCTGCAGCACCAGTGAGATGAGAGAAGGCAGAGAAGCAAAGGGTACGTTTTTTTTTTATATTTAATTTAATGTCCCCCCTCCCGCCCCGCTTGCAAGCATGCCGCCCTGTCCCTTTCAGTAAGCACGAGCCGCGACTGGTGAAACCCATACACAGTATGTTTTAAGGGGAGAGTACAAATGCCCTGTGGCTACCTAGAAATGGCATAGTGCACAGACTTGAGCCAGCATTAAGGAGGGGGAGAGAAAAACAGGAAAATCATCACAAAGGGAGAAACCACGAACTTGCAAGAGAGAGATAAAATCGCAGGGATTGTCTGGGGGTGTATTAAAGAGGCTTGAGTTTGATTTAAAGACTAGCCTTGATATTTGGCACTCAGGCATTTAATAGCACAATCTGCGGGCTTCTAGGCAGAGCTGTAGGCACCGGTGCTTATTCTGTTACAAATTAAGCACTACATATAGCATGGGCCACAATGTAGTGCAACGTCATGCATCCCAATAAGATGTCAACCTGTGACCCCTGCTGCACATCACTCTGTGCCATCTTAATGCCCACAGCCCCCCACTCCCCATCCCCGAACAGAGCTCCAGTGCTGTACCGATGCTCAGCACCCAAGGCTCTCCTGATGCTCCAGACTCAGGCCACATCTCATGGACACCACACACTTCAACAGCTCACTTTGCTCTCATGAGGCACATCTCCTAGTTTTTCCCCTGAAGATCATCAGCATGAGCTCACTAGAGGCACATCACTAGTGATACCCTCTGCCACCTAATGCACGTTGCTCTGTTCTCCGACGCAGATCCTGCTATACTCTGATCATGAATTGCAGGCTGTGCCACTCATGATTATGTCTGCCTGTTGGTCCCTGCGTATAGGTTACTGTATGCTTGTTGTAGGCGTGCATGGTAACCAGTGCAACTGGGAGTCTTTCTAAAACTGGGTGCATGTGTGAGAATGCTGATCTGAGTCTCTGCACTGTACGTGTATGAGTGGGCAGTTTGTTGTGTGTCTCTATGTGCATGCACTATACAAAGACCACACCTATTGGCCTTATTCAGTAATGGTTGGGAGCTGTTTCACAATTTGGTTTCTTTATTTCTATCCTGATAAAAGGCAAAGTATGCGTACATTATACCACATTACGCAAACAAAAAGAGTTGTGCAAATGCAAGTGTTTTTTTTTTTGTCTCAAGCAGTGGCGTAACAAAGGCCCCCGCAGCCCACGCACATCGGGGTGGCCCCCGAGCTGGCTACTGGGGGGGGAGGGGGAGGGCTCAGCACAGCACCCTGGCCTGAGAGCTCATAAGAGAGTGCGGGGGCTCCATAGTCTTTGCTATGGGGAGTGTGTGGGGGGGGCTACAGTTGAGTTACGCCACTGATCCCGGTATGTTGTTTATGTAGTACTCTGTGGTGTAGACCTGGGGGATTTATCATACTGTAAGCGCAGTTTAAAATTTGGATATACAACCAAGTCTAAAGTGCCTTGAAATGAAACGACACTACAATAAAATTCACTTTCTTTAATCACAAGCAATCCAGTTGTGAATAACGAATGATGTGTAGATTCTCTTTCAAAAGACATCTAGATGACCTAGTGGTCAGTTTAACTCGCAGGCGCGATATCAAAACTATGGATGCTACATCGGTTGCAATGACAGAAAATCAATTCTCATTAACAAGAAAAAGGAACAATGAAAAATGAAATTGTCAGAGGTGATGCATTTGTATAAGGATGACCTGGTCAAGTGGCCAGTAGGAAATTAGGGAAGAGGCCGCAGATTTTCACTTAACCTCGAGTTACAAATTGAGCCCTTTTGACAGGACTCCCGCCCCTCCCCTCGCTAGACAAGATGGCTGATTTGATTCCTGAATTGCCTCGCGCGAGATGCAGGCGTAGCCGGAGGTCAAGCTGGAGGCTAAATGGTGACTGTAATAAATTATTCACAGTGCAGGGAGAAGCAGGTGCACATTCTAGCTGTGAAGTCAACGCTTAATTTGTAAATAAAAACGTGCCAAAAAGCTCTCCTCTGAAATAGCGGCTGTTGATATTAAATGTGCAAGCACAAGATACTAAAGCTATCTTGGGCCTCTTTAATCCATTTACAGCCACTCCCTGCCCCTTCAGCTGACTCCTGCAGATTTCTGCTCTCTCCCTTTGTGACGCTTTTTCGTTTTTCTCTTCCTCATTGTAAGGAAATGCCTCCTTAGCATGGTTACCCCCTGACTTTTTGCCTTTGCTGATGCTAAGTTATGATTTGAAAGTGTGCTGGGACCCTGCTAACCAGGCCCCAGCACCAGTGTTCTTTCCCTAAACTGTACCTTTGTCTCCACAATTGGCACAACCCTGGCACTCAGGTAAGTCCCTTGTAACTGGTTCCCCTGGAACCAAGGGCCCTGATGCCAGGGAAGGTCTGTAAGGGCTGCAGCATGTCTTATGGCACCCTAGGGACCCCTCACTCAGCACATGCCCACTGCTTCACAGCTTGTGTGTGCTGGTGGGGAGAAAATGACTAAGTCAACATGGCACTCCCCTCAGAGTGCCATGCCAACCTCATACTACCTGTGGCATAGGTGAGTCATCCCTCTAGCAGGCCTTACAGCCCTAAGGCAGGGTGCACTATACCACAGGTGAGGGCATAGGTGCATGAGCACTATGCCCCTACAGTGCTTAAGCAAAACCTTAGACATTGTAAGTTCAGGGTAGCCATAAGAGTATATGGTCTGGGAGTTTGTCAAACACGAACTCCACAGCACCATAATGGCTACACTGAAAACTGGGAAGTTTGGTATCAAACTTCTCAGCACAGTAAATGCACACTGATGCCAGTGTGCAATGTATTGTAAAATCCACCCAGAGGGCATCTTAGAGATGCCCCCTGAAAACATACCCGACTTCCAGTGTAGGATGACTAGTTTCTGCCAGCCTGCCACACACCAGACCTGTTGCTGGCCACATGGGCAGAGTGCCTTTGTCACTCTGTGGCCAAGAACAAAGCCTGTACTGGGTGGAGGTGATTCTCACCTCCCCCTGCAGGAACTGTAATACCTGGCGGTGAGCCTCAAAGGCTCACCCCTTTTGTTACAGCGCCACAGGGCATCCCAGCTAGTGGAGATGCCCGCCCCTCCAGCCACTGCCCCCACGTTTGGCAGCAAGGCTGGAGGAGATAATGAGAAAAACAAGGAGGAGTCACCCCCCAGTTATGAAAGCCCCTAAGGTGTCCTGAGCTGAGGTGACCCTTACTTTTAGAAATCCTCCATCTTGTGGATGGAAGATTCCCCCAGTAGGATTAGGGTTGTGCCCCCCTCCCCACAGGGAGGAGGCACTAAGAGGGTGTAGCCACCCTCAAGGACAGTAGCCATTGGCTACTGCCCTCCTAGACCTAAACACACCCCTAAATTCAGTATTTAGGGGCTCCCCAGAACCTAGGAAACTAGATTCCTGCAACCTTAACCAGAAGAAGGACTGCTGACCTGAAGCCCTGCAGTGAAGACGGAGACGACAACTGCTTTGGCCCCAGCCCTACCGGCCTGTCTCCCAACTTCGAAGAAAACTGCAACAGCGACGCATCCAACAGGGACCAGCGACCTCTGAAGCCTCAGAGGACTGCACTGCAACCAAGGACCAAGAAACTCCCATGAACAGCGGCCCTGTTCAACAATCTGCAACTTTCAGGCAACAAAGAAACAACTTTAAAGACTTCATGTTTCCCGCCGGAAGCATGAGACTTTCTACTCTGCACCCAACGCCCCCGGCTCAACCTGCGAAAAACCAACACTTCAGGGAGGACTTCCCGGCAACTGCGAGCCCGTGATTAGCCAGAGACGACCCCCCTGAACCCCACAGCGACGCCTGCAGAGGAAATCCAGAGGCTCGCCCCGACCGCGACTCGCTTTAACAAGGGACCAGACGCCTGGAACCAACACTGCACCCGCAGCCCCCAGGACCTGAAGGAACCGAACTCCAGTGCAGGAGCGACCCCCAGGCGACCCTCTGCCTAGCCTAGGTGGTGGCTACCCCGAGGAGACCCCTGTGCCTGCCTGCATCGTTGAAGAGACCCCCGGGTCTCCCCATTACTTCCTATAGAAAACCCGATGCCTGTTTGCACTCTGCACCCGGCCGCTCCTGTGCCGCTGAGGGTGTACTTTCTGTGCCTGCTTGTGTCCCCCCGGTGCCCTACAAAACCCCCCTGGTCTGCTGAAACCGGGGCACCCCTGTTCTCCATTGAAGCCTATGTGTTTTGGGCACCTCTTTGACCTCTGCACCCGACCGGCCCTGAGCTGCTGGTGTGGTAACTTTGGGGTTGCCTTGAACCCCCAACGGTGGGCTACCTTGGACCCAACTTTGAGATTTGTAAGTGTTTTACTTACCTTCAAACTTAACCTTTACTTACCTCCTCCAGGAACTGTTGATTTTTGAACTGTGTCCACTTTTAAAATAGCTTATTGCCATTTACACAAAGACTGTACATGCTATTGTGATTATTCAAAGTTCCTAGCATACCTGAGTAAAATACCTTTCATTTGAAGTATTACTTGTAAATCATGAACCTGTGGTTCTTAAAATAAACTAAGAAAATATATTTTTCTATATGAAAACCTATTGGCCCAGAGTAAGTCTTTGAGTGTGTGTTCCTCATTTATTGCTTGTGTGTGTACAACAGATGCTTAATACTACCCTCTGATAAGCCTACTGCTTGACCACACTACCACAAAATAGAGCATTAGAATTATCTCTTTTTGCCACTATCTTACCTCTAAAGGGAACCTTTGGACTCTGTGCACACTATTTCTTACTTTGAAATAGTATATACAGAGCCAACTTCCTATACTCCTTCTTTCCCATATGTGTTTTTCGCTCGCAGTAAATGCCTGAGGTAGAAAAATAACGGCCCTCAAAAATAAGTGCTGGTGTCCCCCCCCCCCCACCTGAAACCACCGGCTCAAATTATGCACTGAGTAAAGTAAACAATTAGCTCACATTAAGGGGCATATTTATACTCAGTTTGCGCCGAAATTGCGTTGTTTTTTTCAACGCAAATTAGACGCGTCTAGCGCCAAAGTTCATGGAGTTAGCGTCATTTTTTGGCGTGAACACCTTCCTTGCGTTAATGATATGCAAGGGAGGCGTTCCCGTCTAAAAAAATGACTCCCAGGCATGTGCGTGGTATTTATACTCCCGGGCAAAAATCACGCCCGGGAGTGGGCGGGGCAAAAAAAACCACATTTGCGCCTGAATTTAACGCCTGGGTCAGGGCAGGCGTTAAGGGACCTGTGGGCTCAGAATGAGCCCAGAGGTGCCCTCCCCTGCCCCCAGGGACACCCCCTGCCACCCTTGCCCACCCCAGGAGGACACCCAAGGATGGAGGTACCCACCCCAGGGACATTAAGGTAAGTTCAGGTAAGTTTTTTTTGTTTTTTTTTGTGGCATAGGGGGGCCTGATTTGTGCCCCCCTACATGCCACTATGCCCAATGACCATGCCCAGGGGACAGAAGTCCCCTGGGCATGGCCATTGGGCAAGGGGGCATGACTCCTGTCTTTGCTAAGACAGGAGTCATGTTAATGGGGGATGGGCGTCGTAAAAAAATGGCGCAAATCAGGTTAAGGCGATTTTTTTGACTCAACCTGACTTGCCCCATTTTGAGACGCCCATACGCCATTTTCCCCTACGCCGGCGCTGCCTGGTGTACGTGGTTTTTTTCCACGCACACCAGGCAGCGCCGGTCGGCTAACGCCGGCTAACGCCATTCTATAAATACGGCGCCCGCATGGCGCTTCAGAATGGCGTTAGACGGCGCTAATTTTTTTGACGCTAAACTGCGTTAGCGCAGTTTAGCGTCAAAAAGTATAAATATGGCCCTAAGTTTTTTGTAAACAATGGGGCAATGGGGGGATTCGCCGAAGGATGAGGTTTCGCCCCCCGGCTCTTTGGGGAGGGTGGTATGGTCCACGACGTAGTTGGGCTATCTTGGGCTGTTTTTGGGTGGCTGGTGGGGGATATATATGGGACATTTTGTGTGGACGGTCACCATTTTGTCAACAGGTGACACGGTGGCCGGTCCGCTTTTTTTGGGGAATTTTTATTCGTCCTTTCGCGGGCCTTTTTTGTTAATAATGCATGCGGTGTCAGAATATTTAAAAAAAAACGACAAGAGCATAGAGGGCGATCGTGTGCGGAGGGTGCTCGCTCTCCTGGAGAAGGCTGGGCGCATGGACCTTGTAAATCTGGAGGCCCTGAGTGCATTGCGCCCCGCTCGGCAGGCGTCCCAGGGTGTCGCGGCAGCAGTGTTGGCGTGCTCGCCGCCTCGCTCCGAGAAAAAGGCAGAGCAGGTGAGGAAGGCAGGGTGGGTCCCAGGACGGGCTGCGGGGAGGGGGATGGGGTGGGTGGTTTGTGGCGCTGTGAGAGGCCTTCGGAGGATCAAGGGCGTGTCAGGGAAAACACATCGCGTATCACCGTTGGAGGGCAAAAGGACAACTAAGGACAGCACCCGGGCAAAAGGCCTTGGCGCCGCCTTTACTTTACTGCCTCAAGGGAATGGGAGGGAACAGGGGAGGGGCCTCGGGTCTTTAGGTAATACAGGTCTTGGTCAGCCGGCCCCCGTGGGGGCCCGGAATCCCGCTGAGGAAGCAAATTTGGTTGTCGAGCAACAGGGGGGCGAGGCTCAGAGCGAAGCAAGGGAGATGGGGGCCATAATTGACTTTATTAAAAAGAAAGGCGGAGAGCAGCACATTCAGAACAGTAGGGCAGGTGGTGTATGAGAGGAGATTTTGGTGCCCGATGTGGCATGGGATTCCAGGTTCCCATTTCTAAGAAGTGGCCCACTATCTTAGAGTGGAGTGCTAGCGACCGTGAGGGTGGGAGTGAGATGGAAGGGTGGGGGGCGCAGGAGGGCATTGATTCCTCCCCCCGAAGTAAGTTCCCTGTGCGTGTGTACGGCGATCCGGCGGTGGGGAGGGCAGGTAAGGATGTTGGTGGTTTTCCTGGGGAGCCAAGTGCGTGGGGGGTATCCTGGGGGCTTGGGGAGGAGTTTGGGTCTTCTGGTGGGTGTTTTGAGATGGGTGGTTCTCAACCCTGCACATTGGACCTTCGTTGGCAGGAAGAGGCGGACCTTGGAGGTGGTGAGCCAGGCGAGCAGTGTGCGGCTCTGAGACCCTGGCGGGAAGAGAAGGCGGAGCCCAGGGCAGCTGGTTGAATATCATCAGCAGAGATTTGAGCGCGGAGGAAAGGGGATGTGGATGCTCCCAGGGGATGGTGTGGAGGTATGGGTTTTGCACCCGCTGGCGTCACTGTTCCGGTTGAGCAGCGTCCAGGCCCGTCAGGCATACAGAGATGGCTATGTGCACAGTTGGCTGAAGCTGCCTTGCATGGTGAGTGGTAGCAGCAGGGGTGCTCTGCAGCGGGGTCGCTGGGGCTGTACGCATTTGGAGACGTGGAGTGTGAGTTGCATTTTGAGGAGCGCAGTATAGAGGAAGGGGAGTTGTTAGAGGAAGAGGAGGAAGAGGAGTGGTGGGCAGACAGAAGGGGTGGGGGAGCAGCTGCTTATTTTGTTGCTGAGTTGTTTCAGAAGGCACGGCAGGTACAGCCACGGTCGGGGGGACTGGTGTTGGAAGGAACCCAGCTGGGGAGGCGGAAGGCACAGGAGCGGCCACCGTCATTGTCTCCAGGTAAGGACTCGGGTCAGCATGAACATATGGTGTCAGTAGCCTTAGAGGCGAAAGAGGAAGCAGGGACAGGGGTAGCACGATTGGTGAAAGGTGTGTATGTGTTGGATGCAGGGGTTGCTACAGACAGTGGGGTGACATCCATTGGACCCAGTAAGCGGGACAATGAGGCTCAGGCAAAAGTTGTGGGGGTCGGGTCAGGTGACAGCAGTTATCAGCAAGATGGTGACACTAAACAGGGGGATAAGGCAGAGCAGCCGTTGTCAAAACGGGCAAAATTGCCTTACATGGGCACTGCCAAACCTTTGGGTGCACATCTGATGCAGTCAACCAAAGAGAAAATTTCGAAAGGGGAGTATGTTGAGGTTTTGAAACTGCTGCACAGGGAGGTCCGGGCAAAAGAGAGCTCAAAGGAGGAGGAGTTTGAGCTCGCTAAGCAGCCTAAAGTGCCCGTTAATATTGAGAATTGGACGGCGGCCTTCTTGATCTTCGCAAGAGTCTATTGGGAGCGTTTTCCTGAGCGATCCGCAGCACTTTTCAAGTATATGGATATAATTCGGAAGGCGCAGATCAACTACAGCGGGTATGCTTGGCGGCAGTACGATGAGGAGTTTAGGGTGAGATTTACAGCAGATCCAGAGGTCAAGTGGGGGGAAATAGATGCGGATCTGTGGCCCAGCAAAATTTGGTAAGACAATATTTACGGCCAGTGGGCTGCCCATTACTCACCGGCTCTTTCGGGAGCACCCCACCCAAGGGGTGGGGGCTGGGAGCGTGAGTCCGACAAGTTCAGGCACAGCAGGAAACGGGTGATCGGGAGAATGTTGGGACTACAACAAAGGGATCTGTACTCAGGAATATTGTAAGTTTCGACACAAGTGCTCCAAGTGTTCGGGTGGCACCCTCTTATACACTGTTCCAGGCAGCAAGGCCCCGCAGGATCAGTGGGGGGGCAAGGACAGGTCCCATGGGGTGGACAGCAGTCAGGATCGAGTGGGTGAGACTGACAGAGGTTTAGACAGGGCCCTACGGAAAAGGGCGCATACTCCGGTTACGGTGGACAGACTGGCATTTTGGTTGCAGGCTTATGACAGACCTTGGGACACGGACATGCTGATACGGGGATTTTCGCAGTGGTTCCAGTTGGGTTACACGGGTCCTCGGGTGCTGCGGTGGGCTGAGAATCTTCATTCGGTGAGGAGCAAAGAGGCGCTAGTGTGCAAAAAATTGGAGAAGGAAGTGTTGGAAGGTCGCATGGCTGGCCCTTTCTTACATTGGCTGATGCAGAACCTTATGGTGTCCCCAACCGGTGTGGTCCCCAAGCGGGAAAAAGGGCAGTATCATTTGATTCACCATCTGTAATGGCCAGAGGGCACTTCTGTTAACAATTTTATCCCGGAGGAGATCACAAAGGTGACCTATGCGTCGGTTGATGTGGCCATTGACATGGTGGAAGCTTTAGGGCCCGGAGCGCTGATGGCAAAGACAGATATCAAGTCGGCCTTTTGTTTGCTCCTGGTTCACCCGGGTGATTTTGAGTTGCTGGGAATTCAATTTCAAGGGTGCTTGTATGTGGACAAGGCGCTTCCTATGGGTTGCTCTAGTTCTTGTGCCCTTTTCAAATGTTTCAGCACATGCCTGCAATGGATTTTCACAGAAGTGACTGGCCATGTCCACGTTAGGCATTGTCTTGATGACTTCTTTTTTGCGGCGCCGGCGGATTCTCCGAGGTGCGCGGACGTTTTACAGCAATTTCAGGAAGTCATGGGGGACCTTGGTGTGCCCTTGGCCCCGAAAAGACAGTTGTGCCCTGTACAGCACTGTCGTTTCTGGGAATTGAGTTGGACACGGTGACAGCGACGGTGCGACTGCCGGAAGATAAGAGGGTGGGCATGATGCAGAAGATTCATGAGATGCTGAGCAAAAGTAAGGTAACAGTGAGTGAGGTGCAGGTATTGCTGGGTCACCGAAATTTTGCATGCCTGGTGGTTCAGGCGGGGAGGACATTTTGTCGGTGTTTGGCTTTGCCATTTATTGGCAGGGCAGTTGATGTGCGGAGGATTGGTCGCTTGAGTGGGGGGCGTTGCATAGCCGTTTTGGAGCTTTTCCCATTGGTGGTGGGGGGGAGTGCGTTGCAGCACAAGAGGGTTTTGTTTAGAGTGGACAATATGGCAGTGGTACATCTGGTAAACAGGCAGTCAGCGAGGAAGGTACAGGTACTTGAGTTGCTTCGGGCTTTTGTGCTGCAGTGTTTGAAGAATTACATTTTGTTTCGGGCACATCATGTGCCAGAAGTGAACAATGACATTGCGGATGCTATGTCTCGTTCACAGTGGGACAGATTCCATGGGTTAGGCACAGGCACGGAATTGTGCAGGACAGCAATGCCAGAAGCTCTATGGAACATAGGCACTCGAGGATGCTTCGATTGGCAATGAATTTGCTGGCGCTATCTACGCGACGGGCATATGCAAAGGCGTGTTAGGATTTTCTAAGATCTGGGGTTCGTAAGCGAGTAAGACCTGACGATACAGTGGAGGATGTGGTTCAGTTTATTATGACATTGATAGAAAAAGGGCAGTACAGGGTCACTATAGCAGGCAACCTAGCGGCGTTGGGTTTCATGGGAAAGCTTTTCTGGGGATATCTGCCATCGGCGGGTGAACTAGGGCAGCGTATTTTGGAAGGTTGTGCGAAGGAGGGGGGCAATTGGGGACGTCTTCGGCGCCCGGTGTTGTTGCACTTGTTGAAGGACTTGTCCTGTAGCATGAAAGACGTTTGCTTTAATGAGGGAGAGGAACTCCTTTTTCAGACCCTTATGTCATGGTTGTTTTTTGGCGCTTTCAGGGTGTCTGAATTGCTCTTGGTGTGGAAGCGAGGAATTTGATGGAAGGAGGTACATTGGGGACGTCAGGGCGTAGCATTGTGAATCAACAGCTCAAAAACCGATCAGAAGGGTTCCGGGGTGGTCGTATTTCTAAGGCGATATCCAGTTTCTTCGATCTGCCCTTTCAATCTTGGGCATAGGTGGATGAAGGAAGCTATTGATTGGTCGGGAGCTGTATTTCTGCATAGTGATGGGAGCAGGGTCACATCAGCCCAGTTATTGGCAGTGATGCGAAAGGGGCTCGCGGCATTTGTTCACGACCTGCGTCATTTTGGAACCCACTCCTTTAGGATTGGGGTAGCAACAGAAGCGGGGCAGAAGGGTTGGAGCAAGGAAGAGCTCATGTCTTTGGGGAGGTGGAAGTCAGATTGTTTCAAGAGGTATGTTAGAGGGAGGGACGTTTCAAAGGGGAATTTTTGCTCATTTTTCTGTTTCTTTTTGCAGGCGTGGTGGCAGGCCCACATTTATAAAATGGGCAAAGCACCAGGCACGACGGATGGTCATAGGAGAGAACTTGGGTTTTGATGTAGAGCGGTATCATGTGCGATGGATTAGTAAGGGGGGTATGAGGTGGGAGGAGCTCTTACCACGCTTGCCAGGGTCTGCTGGGCGGGGTTACTGTCCGGATGTTTTGTGTTTGCATTTGGGTGAGAACGATTTGGTGGTCAAAACAGGGTTGGATCTTACGAAGGATATGAAGAAGGATTTGCAGGTCATTTTGTCTCAGTGGAGCGGCTGCTATGTTATTTTTACAGGATTTGTTTTGCGGCGGGTGTGGCGAGGCGCTAAAAAGCCAGGGGACCTTGAGAGGGCCAGGCGCAAGCTTATCAAAGAAATAAAAAGTTTCTGTCTGGACAAGATCATGACATATATGGAACACAAGGACCTGCGTTTTGAAGATGTTTCATTTTTTAGAGATGATGGGGTCCATTTATCCTTTATGGGAATGGAACTTTACCTTTTGCAGTTAAAGGACACGTTGAGGATGATGTTCCGGGAGACTTAGATTGGGGGGGAGGGGCAGAAAAAGGCCAGGGTTGGCTTTCTCTGGTAGCGGAAGCAGAGAGAGTTTGCAGGTACCGAAACACGTGCGGATGGTGAAGATGGCAGGACAATTTTAGGTAGTGGGGGGGAACAGCAGCAGGTCAGAACGGGCAGGAAAGAAGCTTGACATTGGCGTTCAGGAGGAGAAGAAGCAGGTCTGACAGGGAAATAGGTAAAACAGGAGTGGAGAGAGGAAAGGCAGGATAAGGTTACAGGGAGGGGGGAGGACTGGGAGGGGAGGGGAGGACCAGCGGGGAGGGGGGAGGATAATTTGGTTAGGTGTTTTCGATGTCTAGTGAGGTTTTAGTTTTGTCAGGCAAAGGCCAAGGAACTATGCTTGTAAGTGCACCTGTTCCAATAAAGAGGCCTTTTCCACACAGCAACGGTGTTGTGGTGTTGTTCCCTCCTCCCCAATGCCTATGTGTCGTGGCGTGCAGACTGTTAACTCTGGACCGTGATCTATTTTTTTTAGATAATACTGAAAAACTTGATTTACACTGCTTGTTTGCAGTCCAGATGTGAGACAAATGGGATTTTGTATTGTTTTCCCATTTTCTTATGATGTGCTCCCCAAGGTCCAGCTCCTGGCCTCCAGATCTATTTTCCATCTATGACTCTTCTTGTGCTCTTATCATTTGATGTTATGTTTTATATGATGTCACAATTTTATCTGTGTCTGCCTTTGTATATTTGCCTCATCCCTTGCTTTGACCAGAAAAAGAGGCTTTTCATTTGCTAGCCCTTACATATTTGAGCTATTTAATATATGTTTCATCCATCAATGACTCTGTTCTTCAATCTCCATCTCATTCCTCCTCCACTGACATCCACCCACCTCCCTCCCCACCTCTTTCCCTTCAAAGAGTTACTCATTCCTTGCTTTTGATTTTTGTCATTTCATCTCTTACCTCAAAGCTTTACTTTCCTTTTTAGGTCTAGCTGAAGCGACCTCTGGCTCCTGCTACCACCATACCACATGTACATCAAAAGTCACAAAGAGAAATACATAGGTAAGTTGATGCAAGATAATTTTATTGTGGAATTCTAAGCTGATATTCATTTTGAACTGGCTAGAGAGAGTTTTAACTAACAGGGCCAGTCTGATTCATGTAAAATAAGTTTCTTAGGAAGACTAGTCCACCTGGGTCAGATACACTAAGCAAGTTCATCCAAGTCAAAGACTTTACCTTCAGACATTTTTTTAATGGCGTACAGGGGCAACCCTGAAGCCGTATCCAAGGAAGGTGCATAAACATTGACCACCTTTTCTGTGAGGCTCCCCGCTGTCATGTGTGACTGGTAAAATGTGTTATACATTGGCCCTAAATTTCTCCCATTTAACAAAATAGCTGTATGTTTGTGTTATAAATGTAACGGTATCACGTATGACAAAAGGTATATCCTGTGTCAGAAGTACATATGGCACAGACTCTCAGTCAACCATTCACATATATCTCTTTCGTAAGTATACATGTTCATACGTGCCCAAAGACCTCTCACGCAATGACACACATGGCAGGTCTGTCACAGTGCCCCTAGTAGTGAAAGTATTTAGTTCAAACCATAATATCTGTATCTTTGGGCATTAGGCTTAAAGTCTATGAATAGGAAATCGCAAATAGGGAATTCCTATTTGCGATTTCCAAAGCACATGTGTCATGTGTTTCCTAAATGCGAATTGGACACTTAGGAAATGTGATTACCACCAAATCCAGTTTGGTGGTAAGCATGTGCAATTTTAAAAAATGCATCATAAATGCATTTTTAAAAAGGACATGTAGCACACACATGCCCCTAGGGCATGTGTGCACTTCACATGTCCACAAATATTTTTTGGGAGTGCATCAAATGGGGCCTTAAGCCCCTAGCACCCTGGGGTTTGCATTACCTAATTTGCGAATTCCTAACAGGAAATTAGGTAATACAAAACCATTCGCACCTATGGGCCTATAGGCCCATAGGAATGAATGGAGTCCCATTCCCTAATTGCGATTCGGTAATAGCGATTGCGATTTTTAAGTAATTGTTATTACCGAATCGCAGTTTTCATACATCCCATTTTGCATTTCTTAAATAGCGATTTCTTAAAAATCGCTATTAGGAAAGGCAAACCGGGCTTTGATACATCTGGCCCCTGGTGTCTGGTAACAATGCATGTGTTGTTTAGCCTTCAGTAGCTCACAATGATTTTCACTGATCCGAAGTAGCTCTCATTCTAAAAATGGTTAGAGACCCATATTTTAAACGTACTACATTGTTGATTTATTACACACATCACCACAGGTATTTTCTCTGAAGACCGTCTAGCTGCTCGAATCAAGCTACTGAAGATGAGTCATAGTTACTCTTTTATAAATTCATTTGCTTCTGTGGATTCTTGAGTTTTGGAACTGTGAGAGCTCAGTCATAGCAGAAAGATTGCTGTTGTTCCCTCAAAGGTTTTAGTTAAATGTCCTACGCATACAGACTCAGAAATTAACTGACATGGTTGTGAATGTGAGCCTGTGGAGTTTATGTTTAGAAAAGTGCAACATGCCCATCCCTAAAATATTGTTGCAGTAACTTTCAACCAAAGGCCTTGAATGGGAGGGATCAATGAGTGTTTTTCATATTTTAACTTATTGCATATAGAGTCTTTTAGCGAAATTGCATGATGATGTAAGGTATTATTTGAATCATATGTCATCTGAGTATCTCATCGCTTTTGCTGATTTAATGAAATTATGTTCAGAGTTGTATTTGTATCCTACTCATCCCATTTCTTTGACAAGATTGTGAATTCACAGGTAGGCAAATATAGTATCAGCTCCCCTGGTGTAACGACTTTGAATTTCACTTGAAGCCCAAAACATATAAATGATGCCACAGACACATATGGAAAAAAATTGGAAATTTTCTAATTGAGTAGAGGGAGCTAAAGGATATGTGCAATGGGCATTCACAGTCAAACGAAAAATGTCTGCCATAGTTTACACGGCTCTTGGTCAAGTTTTACAAATTCATTTGTTCAGTCAAAAGTCTAAAGAGTAGAGCCAGAGAAATTTTGCAGCTTTTGGGTTATATCAGGAGGACAGGTGGACTTAAACCTTAGGCTTCTGTGGAATTAGTTAGAACCACCACAATACTTGATCAGAGTTTTAAGATGTAATTAACTGTGGGAGTGGTAAGTTTGTGCGTTGTTGGCTTATTGGTGAAGTAGGATGGCCTGTTGGTCAAGTAGTTCATCGGGATGCTCAGGGCAAGTTTGACGAACTTGACAACTACTGTGTCTTTGTGTCTTGCTTGACAATTTCTATGACAGGGGGCTGTTTATGGAGGGGAATGAATCATTAACAGCTGCCCTCTTGCCCCCTAAAAGTATAGGAATGTGAATGTTGAGGAATTTCATTGTTGGCAACGTCTTCTCCCTGATAGTCTCAGACGTAGTTTGGCAGATTCATTCAGTTCTAGAGAGTGAATGAAACCAGTGTACTCTGCAGTAGCGGCTCCTCCGCTATGACGGAGGAGCATCGCCCCTCCGCCAGCAGCAGCCACTGCAAATCTTTAAGAACAAAAGGATAATGACCAAGTTTATTATCCTTTCATTGTTAAAGGGGTGGGGCTATGGGGGATGACGGGGATGAGGGCAATCTTGGGCCGGCCAATCACACATGCGCACTGTGCTCTCTCCAGCCCTGCAACACAGTGCCAGGCTGGAGAGAAAAGGTACAGGCTCCCAGTCTGACTTTGAGTGCCCTGGCTGGGTGCTTCAGCCAATCCTAGCGCTGCTCTGAACAGCGTCAGGATGTGCCACAGGACAGGCTGGGAGCCTGTACCTGCTAAGAGGACGGAGGAGCAGCGACGCGGCACTCAGGTACGTTTTTGTTTTACATTATGTTTATATTAATAACATCCCCCACACTGGGCCGTGCGCACCCCGCCCCTTGTAACCCCAATGAGCCTCAACTGGTACTCTGCCTTTTCACTAAACATAGAAACTTAAATTCTCGGAGACTTATGGTGACAAACTGCATTAAATATGCAAAAGAGAGAAAAGGATCTCTGGGGTTTCTGGCAACCTTTCGTTCCCAGCAAAGAATTCCAAGTGAAACCCATCTACCCATCAGCAGTTACCTATTTTGCCACCAGTACCAAACTATAAAATAGCAGAAGCAGCCACTATTCCAGGCACAGCTTCTGATACATTAAAATATAACTTAGATTAACAACACCACACTTTACATATGATTAACTCTCATTGGACTGCATTGGAGGGTTAACGGTTACTCAAGACAGGAGCAAGGCACTCCAAGCAACTGAGTACAAAACTTTCAGAAGTTTAGGGTAATACTGCATACCTGGAAAAAGGCACTCTGGGAATTCTTGTAGACTATCATTGTAGGCACGGAGCGTTTCAAGGGAAATGTCTGACCCCACTAGTTACACCTTTTTTGCCCACCCAAGCCTTGCCTCAAGCAGACAATGCTTGCCTCTAGAATCCATAATGCCCCAGACATCCTCTGAAATATAGATATTCTTTTTTATTTGGGCAGCTTTACCGTCCTTATATATTCTCCTTGTTTAATTCAGCATTTATGTAGCACTAATCATAACAGGAAAGTATTGTAGCACCTTAATCATTGTACCCCTCCTTTTGTGATTGGTACGTTTTATAGGTACTGAAAACGAGAGGGACGCAAAAGATGGAAAATGGTAAAAGAAAATAAATCTTTGCTAAAAAGTTGGAGAACACATTACAAAGGAGTTCTATGTGTTGGTTTTGGAGGACTGAAATATCCAGGTTAGAAGTATTGGGAAAACAACAGTATTTTTCAGGAGACTTCTTGGGGCGGTCAGGTCTCAAACTTACATCAGCAGGAGGGTGTGGAGTATACGTTTGACCTTTTCTAGGCAACTTTAGTCAGCATTTGCCATATGCCCATTTGTAGATCTTTAGCTGGCACATATATATGGGAGCAGGCCTGAACTCTCCAGCTATTGGTCTCTGATGTGTCATTCGCGTTTGGATCTACCTACATTAAAGCCATAGTTTTTCTGAACAGTGCTTAATTTGTAAATAAATAAGTGCCAGGTCCCTCATCAGGAGACCACTGCAGTTTGCATCACCCACCACACCTGCCAGAGCTGCTTCTGAAAGTAGAAACACAACTATTAACCATCACACCCTAAAACTGTGAGAGTTCAAAGAATTGCTTTGGCGGCAGGTATTATTCATTTTATGGTATATTAAATTATTAAACAACTGTTGTGGTGCTCATACTTAAATTAGAAAAACAGTGCTATCGTGTGTCAAACTGTCATAAATGCTGGTCTTAATAAGTACCAGTGCCAAGCACCGGAATCCACCAGCTCAAAAAGTATTTGGGCATCAAGCCATTTTTATTGGCAAATTAGGTGTACAAGCCCGGGGGAGGAAGGGGTTAGTGGAGCCGGTAGAGGGGAGTCACACATGCATGATGGAATGGTGGGGTTTGCAGTGCTTCTGGAACTAAAGTGTGTGTCACATTGGAGGCCAATTAATGGCACTGCCTTGACAGAGCCACTTAGACCCAAGGAATGAAAAAGTAAGTGCTGCAATTGTGTAAGAGTTGTATGTCATGGAGGATGTAGGGATGGCATTGCCAGACATGGAAACTGCAGGGCAATTGCGCCTGGGCTGCTGTTTGAAAAGGTTTCAGAGGGTTGGACATGTCCAAGGGCTATAAACAAATGAGCAGCATAGTTTAAAAAAAAAAAAATGTCTCCAAATTTGGCAACCGCTTGAGCTGTGCTGTAGGATAGTCGGTTGAGGGAGAACGCCAGATGCATTCATTACCCACAAAACATTCAATTAAGGAATCAAACATTCGTGCCATGAAAGAACCACTGTTACTGAACCTGGGGGTGTAGCATGCGTGGGCTGAGCCTGAGAGGGGACAGAATATGCAGGGAGACAGAACATGGGCATGATACGGTCGGCAGATTTGGGAGAGAGTGGGATCAATTTGAGGGGAATCCTAGGAAGTTGTTGAATCTGCGTTTGGCACAGAATATGGGGATATTATGGTGGCCACCGCCTACGAGAGCTAAAATCCTTAAGGGGTGAGCAGACTAGGAGGGTATAGCATAATAAGCAGAGCAAGAGAGAGGATATAGTCAAAGCAGCTTGCAGCAGTTGATGACTTACAGGACTCATGCAGATTCTCTTTTTGAGCCTGAATGTTCATAATTTTATTTCTGCCTTTCCTTTTGGCATCCATGCTTTCTCTCTTTCTCTGTGCTCTTGGTAATACGCTATTTATGCTCTGTTATGCTGCCATTCCCTTTCTTTTGCCTGGGAAGTTTCCAATTTGAGAGTCACCTTGTTGGCTTTTGATGGCAACTGAAGATCTGTTTTACCACTCTCTAGGCAGATTTACTGGCCTTCACCTGACTCATTGGCTGGCCTTCTTCTTGGAGAGTACCACTCTCCTCCACTTTGTCGCTCTTGCCATGATGGGTTTATTCTGGTGAGGTGTGGCCTATTCCTTACTTCTATGGGATCAGCTCAAGCTCCTCCACAATCACATAGCATCCGGTCATTTGGCTTGACCGGATGCTATGTGATTGTGGAGGATGTTCCACGTTCAAAGTTTTCAGTCTAACCCTGGGGCAACTACAAAGGCCTTAGGGGCATATTTACAAGAAACTGGCGCATCAGTGCTGATGCACCAGTTTTTTTGCGTCTCCCCTGCCCCACCTAATCACACCATGGGTGCGCCGTATTTACAATATGGAGACCCATGGCGCAAGTTAAGTCAATAGCGTCAACATTCTTAATGCTATTGTGGCGCTTTGCTGCACTAGCGTCAACAATTTTGATGTAGTGCAGCAAAGTGAAAGGAGGCCCATTGACTAAATTGGATGCGTCACTTTAACGCCTGCTTTGAGCAGGCGTTAAAAATTACACCAAAAATGGCGCTTTGAAATTTTGTAGATTTCACTGCACCATTTTTGCAGGCCTCCTAACGCCGGTACGCCCCCTTGCATACATTATGCCCAACGCAGGCATAATGTGCTGCAAGGGGTTGCAAAGTGGCGCAATGCACGCATTGCACCACTTTGTAAATATAGCCTCCTTGAGCCACATTAGCAAAAACAAAATGACTCTACTATGGCGCAAGGAGGCGCTAGGTCCTTGTAAATCTGGCCCTTAGTTCGTGAAGAAAAGGCAGCACATCTGATGGGTACATAGGCTGACTGGAATTTAGAGACTGTGGTAGGGGTTTCATGCTGTTTTTTTAAATGTTTCTTTCTCAATATTTTTTGAGTTTACTCAAGAATCAGCAGAACAAGCTGAGAAGTCAGTCATGTTAGTACATTCCCAGATCGCAAATGAGAGTCAAATTACAGAAAAAGTAACAACATTGTTACAATAGTCACATCAGGTTGGTCCTTGCATAGTGAAAACACACATAAGGTAAAATGTATTGAAAATATGGCAGGGGACTAGGGTATAGGCCCAGAGTATATGCTCACAAGAGGGAATCAAATGAAAAGAAATACCATGAGCAATAAGAATATAACAATAATAGCAGACAGTGTTCTGAAGAGAGGGACATCAATCTACACCCATATACACTGTTGGGCAATTAATATAGGTGAATTATATCTCTAGTCATAGATAAGAAATAGAGAATAAATTGGTGTTGCTAGAAAAAGGTGCAATGAGAAGTGTTCATTGTGGTATTTATCTAGCTTGTTCCATATGGGGCATTTCGCTGAGATCCAAGGGTATTGTTGAGCCGCAATATGTTTAGCTCTCCTTATGCACTTCCTCCATCCAATAGCAGAGGATTTCTCTATATCTTTCCAACTGGCTAGAATAGTTATATGTGCAAAGGTAAACATAAGGTCAAGTAACAAGAGATCTCTCTTTACTAATCCAGTCTGTTCTATGAACAGAGTAGGTAAAGATTTTAGGTGGTATGAGGTTGAAAATATTGGGCCTCGTTTAGGAGGCTGCATACTGTGCCACCGGAGCTTAATTTTTTTGACGCTCCTGTAGCGCAGGGTGACTGCCCATATTTATAAGGCCACGCAAAGCCACCTTGCATGGCTTTTCCTGACCTTGTAAATATGGACCCCTTTCACGCATAGCACTGCGTGAAAGGGGCTTTCCATGGGTGTTGCTGTGGGTGTTATCATGCAACACCCATTAAATCCAATGGAATCTGACGCATTCCCAGATTTACAAGTCTGGGAATGCATCAGATTCCTACGCCACGTGGTGTTAAAGTGGTGAATAGGGAGAAATAGCATTATTTCTCCCCGATTTTACCTCTTTCTATGTGTGCTGCTTTCTGCAACACACAGAAAGAGGAAAACACCATTAATGATTGTTTATGTGCAGAAAAGTGTCCCTTTCCTGCACATAAACAATCCTCCCTGCAAGGCAGAAACCCCGCACCATGGTGCAGGGGTGTCTGCATTGGTGATAGCCAGCAATTTGTGCGCCAGAGCAGGGGACAAGGACAGGAATGAGCTTTATCTTATAGATATGGCACATTCCTGTTCTTTTGTTTTGACACAGGGCGGCGTAGTAAAAAAGAAGAGGTGCTGTCCACTGCCAAAACTTAGTAAATGAGGCCCTGAAGCCAAACCACCAATGTACCACACCGACCGCCATGGCAGTAACAGCCGCCGGACTGGAGATATCAATCTCCAGCCTGGCCGCCGTCACTGTACCGCCTGTGGGATAATGACCTCGCCTACCGCCATGGTTTCTGTGGCTCCCTTACCGCCACGAAAACCATGGCGGTAGGCACTATTAGTGACAGGGAATCCCTTCCCTGTCACAGATAGAGGTCTTTCCCATCCCCCTCCCCAGATTCCCCACCCCCCTTCCTCTCCAAACCCACTCCCCCTACATTCACACTCCCCTTCACGCACACACGCATACACACACCCATTCCCACATTCATCCACACATGCATACATCCAATCACACACACATCCGCACACACTTTCATACATACATGCAGACACGCATTCCCAGAACACAACATACACGCACTCACACCTCCATACATGCACACACATTCAACACGAAACGCATACCCGCACGCACAAACATTCACACACACACCCACACACATAACACCCCCACCCCCTTTCCCTGTCGGAACACCCACTTACCTGTGTTCAGGGGGTCTTCCGGCAGGAGACGGGAAGGGGTGCTGCTGCCACTAGCAGCGTCAGGCAGCAGAACACCGCCAGGCTGTATTATGGGTCATAATATTGCTGGCAGCAGTCCACTGGCATGGCGATGCTGGTGGCAGCAGTGCCACCTTACCGCCTGTGACAGGTAAGTACAAGTGGATACGTGAGTACGCAGTTTGGGTGTACGGATTTTACTCTTTATTTAGTTACTTCAATAACTATCTCTTCTTTTCTTTTATTTTTCTCTCTACTGATTTGTAAGTCTGTCGGGAACCCTTCTTTTCATTCTTTCTGGTTTCTTTCTTTTCTTTTCTTTAGGTTGTAGGTTGGCGCCTCAGAGATCCAGAAGACCATCCACCGGAAGAGGGAGAGAAAAAACAAGAAGCCCGTTTTAGAAGGTACGTTGGTCTATATGTTAGGTATTTGCTCTTTCCTGTCTGGCTGTCTTTCCCTCTTTCTGTCTTCCTCCGTTTCTCCTGTGCCCTTTTCTCCGTGTTTCTGTTAGTCTCTAGAGGGTTCTCTGCTATTCTTTTTTTTCTGATGCTCTTTCTTTCTATCTTACTGTCCTCAAAAATACCTGCTTTTAATTTCTTTATCTTCTCTTTCTCTTAAATTAGTACTGTGTGTCCTCTCACCCAGTGCCTTTCCTTACTTATGTTTTGGTTTAGTTTGTTATAGTGATTTTTCATAAGTCTTTCCTTATATATAGAGAAAAGAAGTGCTCCCCTCTTTTGTGCCCCTTTTGGTCACCTTCCCTCCCCTTCCCCAGTTTGTTGCCCTGTACCTGGTGTGGCCACGTTCCTCCTGGAATGTGGCCGGCTCCTTCGGGTATCCTTCCCCTCAGTCTCCTGGGTGCGGGTTCCAATTCGTTGTTACTGGCCGCCCGACTCCTGTTTCCTCTGTTGTTGCGTCTCTATCCTCCTTCTTCGTGTCTCCACGTTCCTCCCACTGTGCATTTCTGCATTCCTCCTGCTCCTCGTCTCTGCGTTTCTCCTCCTCTTCTCTGCGTTCCTCCTCCTCCTCTTCTCCGCGTTCCTCCTCCTCCTCCTCTCTGCATCCCTCTTCCTCTCCGCGTTCCAGTCGTAGTTTTTCTTCCTGTTGTGGCCCGCCCCTTGCCCGTCAGATCCAGCCTGTCGTAGAGGTTTGACCTCTTTGCCGGCATGTTGAGAAGTACCCCCGGGGTACCTCCAGGTCAGCCCGGATCCTTGCGGCCCATTACAGTCACTGCCCCTAGGTAAGAGCTTTCTACTGATATATACAATAGGATGATATTGGCCATCATCTCCTTCTTGGGACAGTACTGCTCCTAATCCCTGGTCGGATGCATCATTGAAACGATTTGTGGAAATCCGGGAAATGCAAGATCGGCTCAGTGGTTAGTAAGAACTTTAGGTGGAAGAACCGTTGCTTTTCTAGTTCGGTCAAATGGGTTATTTGATGTGGTACTCTCTTCTCCAGCAGAGTCGTAAGAGGAGCGGTTATGTCAAAAAAGTGTGGAATAAATTGTCTATAATAACCAACCAGACCCAGGAAAGCCCTTATATCTTTCTTGTTCTTTGGGACTGGTATTTTCATGATGGCTTCCACTTTCTCTATCTGTGGTTTGATTGTTCCATTTTCTATTACATAACCCAAATAGTTGATTGTATTCTGTGCTAGTTTGCATTTGTCCGGGTTAGCAGTTATTACAAGCGATTTAAATGTTCTTCCCAGGTCTTACTGTATATTACAATATCATCTAAATATGCTGCTGCATAGTCTTGATAGGGCTGCAGCACAATATCGATTAGTCTTTGAAAGGTTGATGGAGCCCCATGCAACCCAAAAGGTAAGACTGTGAACGGATATAACCCAGAGGGGGTTGCAAAGGCTGTTTTTTCCTTATCTGAGGCTTCTAGGGGAATCTGCCAATAGCCTTTTGTTAAATCTAAGGTAGTTAGGTATTTTGCCTGTCCCAATCTTTCTATAAGATCATCTATGTGGGGCATGGGATAGGTACTGAAGTGTGAAAGAAAATTCATCTGCCACAAGTCTATGCAGAAACGAATAGACCAATTGGGTTTGGGAACCAATACGATAGGGGAACACCAGGGGCTGGAAGATGATTCAATAACACCTGCTTTTATCATTTCCATGACCTCTTTTTCTACAACTTGCTTCCTGGCTTCGGGTATGCGGTAGGTCTTTGTCGGGAGACTCTTCCGTCTAGGGTACGAATGCAGTGCTTTATGACATGGGTTCTACCAGGTTTGGTAGAAAACACTTTATTTTGGTTCCGGACTATCTCTTCTAGTTGATGGCATTGGGAAGGAGTGAGGTTAGTACCAAAGTGGGGCTTGCTTTCTTGTTCGGACTCAGGAGGGGTAGGGAATACCGGGATCTCTGAGTCTGGACAGGTAGTAACATACAGATCTACCTTCTGATTTTCTTTCTCATTCCATGTCTTCAACAAATTTACGTGATATATTTGACTTTTATCTGATCCTGCAGGTATTTTGATCCTATATGTTACCGGGGTTATTTTTTCAAGGACGGTATATGGTCCCTGCCAACGGGCCAACAATTTATTCTCAGTCGTAGGAAGGAGTATCAATACTTTTTGTCCTATGGTTAGGTCACGGGTCTTACTTCTAGTGTCATACTGAGCCTTTTGTCTCACCTGGGTCTCTTTTAGTTGGGTATGTATGTCTTCCCATACTGTATGTAAGCTGTCCTTTAGCTCGCTTGTATATGTGAGTATGTCCTTTATCTCCTCCTCTGTTTCCTCCCACTTCTCTGCCACCATCTCTAATATTGCCCAGGGTTGTCTTCGGAACAAGAGTTCAAACGGACTATGTCCAATGGAAGACTGCACATGTGTACGTATGGCATATAGTACCAAGTGGAATTTTTTATCCCAGTTCCTACCAGAATCGTTTATGATTTTCCATAGGAGATTCTTGATGGTCTTATTATAACGTTCTACCAGGCCATCTGTTTGTGGATGGTAAACCGACGTCCGTATTTGCTGGATACCCAGAGTCTGACATATTTCGGACATTAACCGGGACATGAACAGGGTTCCCTAGTCAGTTAGGAGTTCCTTAGGAAATCCGACTCGGGAAAAGAATTCTATCATGACTTGAGCCACGCTTTTCGTAGTTATACTTGACAAAGGTATGACCTCTGGATATCTAGTTGCGTAGTCTCCAAGAACCAGGATATATTGGTGTCATTTAGATGACAGTATCAATGGACCCACCAGGTCAATAACTACCATGTGAATGGTGTCTCTATAATAGGTGACGGAAGGAGGGGAGCCTTGGGGTCCATGGAGGGGTTAATAAATTGACATTTGGGACATTGCTGGCATTGTTTTCTTATATCGCCATATATCCCCGGACAATAAAATCTCCTTGTTATATATTCCTCTGTTTTTTCTCATTCTAGATGTCCCTTCCCCTTCATAAGTCTTTCCCTATATATAGAGAAAAGTAGTGCTCCCCTCTTTGTGCCCCTTTTGGTGACTTCCCTCCCCTTCCCCAGTTCATGCCCCGTACCTGGTGCGGCCACGTTCCTCCTGGAACGTGGCCAGCTCCTTCGCGTATCCTCCCCCTCAGTCTCCTGGGTGCAGGTTCCAATTTGTTGTTCCCGGCCGCCCGACTCCAGTTTCCTCTGTTGTTGCGTCTCTGTCCTCCTACTTCGCATCTCTGCGTTCCTTCCGCTGTGCATCTCCACATTCCTCCTGCTCGTCGTCTCTGCGTTCCTCCTGCTCTTCGTCTCCACGTTTCTCCTCCTCGTCTCCGCGTTCCTCCTCCTACTCCTCTCCGTGTTCCAGTCGGCATTTTTATTCCTGTTGTGGCCCCACCCCTTGCTTTTCAGATCCGGCCGGTCTTAGAGGTTGGACCTCTATGCTGGCATGTTGAGAAGTGCCCCTGGGGTACCTCCAGGTCGGCCCGGATCCTTGCAGCCCATTACTCTGCCCCCTGCCTGGCTACAGCCAGATTGCCGCCATCCTTCTGGCGGAAGTCCAGCTGTGGTCATAATAAAGCAGAAGTCTGGTAGCCGCGGTGACGGTCTTTTGGCGGCCGTAGGCAGTTTTTACCACCAATATCATAATGAGGGACATTGTGTTTTCTTCGCACCATTTTGACAATCAGCTGTCTTGCATAGATTTCCGTATAGTAGAAGACAACGGTTGCAATAATTGATTAATTTAGAAGGCAATGCAAACTCCTTTCTTAATTTTATTGATGAAAGGAAAAATTGAGGGGTCTAATTAAAGGCCCAATGGCAGGCATGTAACCAGAATATATTAATAGGGGGCATGATCCTCAGTTATGACCAAACATTAAAGCTGTGCTCTATAGACGCATTCCTTTCAAAATACTGGCTGTACTACTGGAAATAACGATCGCTGGAATATCATGGTACAAAAATATCAAGGACAGAATACTGAAAGGTAAGTGCATATAGGAAAGCACAGATTTACTATTCCTAACTCCACATATACATACCTTAAAAGAATAAATATATTGCAAATCCTTCAAGCTTCTAGACATCTAAATTTCTTTTTCTTTTACTGTTTAAAAAAAAAATACTGAACATATTTGCACCAAACAAGAAAAATGCTTCCTTCTGGACCAAAAGGTAACTTTCTGCCAAATTTACTCTAGTTCTATTTAGCAGCACTTGCACTCTTGCCATGCACAGTTTTCTTATCAATAATGTTATTGCAAATGTTTCAGTGATATCAAAGATGCCATACAAGATCCCATCAATGACATAAGATGTGGAGTAATTAGCTTTGCATGGCGGAGGCCTGAGTTATAGTTACCGTAAGGCGCGAATTATAGTTACTTGAAAGAACTCTAACTGTAACTGATGAATTTCTATGGTTTTGTAAGTGTAAATTCAGAAGCTTACTATAACATCCCTTTTTTCAATGAATTTCTATGTTTTTTTAATGTAAAGTAATTTTAATTACTATACTTTATTTCAACCCCTGCCACGCATGGCCTTCTACGTGCGTGGCAGGGGTTGGTCGCAAGGCCTGGCCTTGGAGCCATGCCTTGCAGGCAAGCACTTCTAACCATCCAACCCTGCTCCACGCTTGACCTTTTGCCGTGCGTGGCTCAGGTTGGCCATAGAGCCTGTCTCTGTCAGTGGATGCATGAGTGGGTGCGTGAGTCTTTGGGTCTGAAAGTGAGTGTGTGAATCTATGAGTGGGCCTGAGTGGGTGCATGAGTGTCTGAGTGGGTGTGTGAGTGGGCGCCTGAGCCTCTGAGTACATGTATGAGTTGTGGTTTTTCTTTCTAATTTTTCTATAATTACAAATACTTTGTGAATAATTCACAGAAACTCGTGAACATTTAGGATTTTTCACAAATATTATTTATTGGGACGCAAAATTATAATAAACCGATAATTTGCATTTAAAACACACCTATGTCACACCCCTGGAGTCAGAGTACCTTCACCCTGACCCCTTATTGAACTTTCAGTTTGAATTTTCAGCCCTGGGGACCGTGTCCAGTGAAATAAAATGGCGGTCACAACTCTGTAGTCAGGTTGCGGCCAGCCAATTGCAACGCTTCTTTTCGCATGCGTTATCCCCAAAAAGAGATATACAAACTCAGTTGCCCTTAAACATCTCCTAAACTACTGAACAGGTTTACTCCAAATAACAAAAAGCACAATCTGCATACCGGCAGCTAGCTTTCTGCCAAATTTGGTATAATTGGGTCCAGTCGTTCGGGCTGTAGACGTGTTGACAGGTCCGATGGGAATTAAAATGGGAAAAACAATGTTTTTTAACCCCCTTTATCTCAACTCTCGCTTGACAAATGACCCCAAGACTTCCCGTGTGCAACGGAATCATCAGGCCGCTTTTCTTTGGAAAATTTTTTGAAGATTCGTCAAAGGGTGCCAAAGATATAGGCAATTCAAAAAACGCTTTTTCTATGGAAACATAGTCCTAACTATAACTACCGAGTGGCGACTGCCACAAGATAATATATATAATTTATATATATATATATATATATATACATATATATATATATAATATATATAGTGTAGGTACATTTATGTGGAGTAAGGTATGAAAAAACTAAAAATCTATACTTACTTACCTGTCAATATTTTGTATTTGATAATCTGTCCTCAATATTCTGTGCCATTGAAATTCTGGTTTCGATATTCAGGATGCACACCATGTGATTATATGTGGATTTTTTAAGGTACATATTAAAGCACACTCACTCAACTTTTCACAATCCAACTTTAAATTCTATCAATTTACAAGGAATTTAAAGTAGAAATGAAAGACGAAGTTGTAAAGGAGGCTGACACACCTTTTTGTATTTTCTAAACTGCTTTGTGAAATGCAATGCTTAACAAGTTCCTTTTTTTAGAATGGCCGAACGTATAACTGAAAGGCATCCCTGACGATTGCGTAGCCAGTGAATAACCTTATTAAGGAACTTTTGGGAGAATCCCCAGCAACTTGTGAAGTCCCATGTAAAAGCACTGAAAGGAGTTTACTGGTCCCACATACGTAATAATTACATTTCCCAAAAATCGAATGGTCATTTAACTAATTTGTTTATTGATTTCAAATGGTACCCAGAATTCGAACTATATCTAGATATAATACCTGATTTACTAGGCAAAAGTTTGTATGCCAGATTTCGATTCGGAACATTACCTTTGAAGGCCTTGACGAGCAGATGGGGACCCAAGTTAAGCTCTGATATTTGTCCTGCATGTGGCACTTCTCCCGAAACAGTAGAACATTTTATGTTTTTTTGTCCCGCTTACTCAACCCCAAGGTTTAAATGGATTCGCAAAATCTGTCGGGAACTGAACTTAAGGAAATATGTTTTAGCTTTGATGATTTTAAAAAGCCATAATTCAAATGTGACAATTTATGCAGTAAGCAAGTTTTTAGTAACGGCATGGCGCATACACATCTTTTATTTACAATGATTTGAAATTGTTCTAAGTGGGGCAAACATGGATTTTATTATTTTTTAAATTTTGTTATGATATTATGATGTTTATTTATAACTATATTGTATTGTATTGTATTGCTTTGATGGTCGGTTGGCCGAATAAAGCTTATGTGTGATTGAAGTTCCTTTTTGTTCTTTTTTAAATAACATAAGCCTACCTCAACTCAGAGCCCTCCCTCCCACACACCTCTTACCTGAGGTTGTGGATGCACAGCCCCCACGCTCAATTTTTTTTTGCTGGAGGATGTCCTACTTGGGAGATTTTGCATTACAGCTGGAAGGCCAGAAGGGATAAACTCACCTCAAGTAAAGTTAGGAAACTTCATCTGAGTCACAAACGTTGTATGTGAAGTATTAATTTACCCTACCACTAACTTAAAATAACGATAGCGAGAGGTCGGGCTGCATCGTTTCGGTTCGACTGTGCGGCGATTTTCTCATTGCAAGGACGGCTGTGCATCGTTTCTGGCAGACTGTGCATCGAGTTTCGGCGCACAAGGAGTTCCTTGAAGAGAGGAAGTCTTTTTGGCCCTGAGACTTCAGAAAACAGGAGGCAAGCTCAATCCAAGCCCTTGGAGAGCACTTCTCTGTAAAGTCAGAGGGCAGCAGGGCAACAGCAGAGAAGCAGTCCTTCACAGAAAAGCAGTCCAGATGACTCTTTTGGGCAGCCAGGCAGTTCCTCTTGACAGGTTGCAGGTTCAGGTCCAGAAGTGTCTGATTTGGGAATGGGTCAGTGACCCATTTTATGTACCCAAAAATGCCTTTGAAGTGGGGGAGACTTCAAAGAGTGGTTTTGAAGTGCACAAGGACCCCTTTCAGTGCAGGTCTGTCTGCCAGGTTCCCAGTATGGGGTTTGGCAGTCCACTGTGTGAGGGCAAGCCACTAGCCTTTGAAATGTAAGTGCCAGGCCCTCCACCCTTTCAGCCGAGGAAGACCCATTCAGTATGCAGATGAATGCAGAAGTGTCTGAGTGTCCTATGTTCATGGTTGGCTGGGTGGAATGCGCAAGGGAGCTGTCAACCAGCCCAGCCCAGACGTGGATTGGAGACAGGCTGTAAGGCACAGAAGGATTTTAAGTGCAGAGAAATGCTCACCTTCTAAAAGTGGCATTTCTAAAATAGAAATAGAAATTCCAACCTCACCAATAAGCAGGATTTTGTATTACCATTTTAGCCATACTACATATGACCTGGTTACCCCTTTCTGATCAGAATCTACCACTCAAACAGTATATGAAGGTGTCTTTAATGCTATGCTATGAAAGGAGCAGGCCTCACAATAGTGGAAAACCAATTTAGTTGTCTACTACCAGGACATTTAAACCACACGTGCATGTCCTGCCTTTTAACTAGATAGCACCCTGCCCTATGGGTTACCTAGGGGCCTACCTTACAGGTGACTTATATGTACAAAAAAGGGGAGTTTAGGGCATGGCAAGTACTTTTAAATGCAAGTCGAAGTGGCAGTGAAACCGCACATACAGGCATTGCAATGGCAGGCCTGAAACATGGTTAAGGGGCTGCTTATGTGGGGGGCACAACCAGTGCTGCAGACCCACTAGTAGCATTTAGTTTACAGGCCCTGGGCACATGTAGTGCACGTTCCTAGAGACTTACAAGTAAATCAAATATGCCAATTTGGTATGAAGCAATGTTACCATGTTTGTATGGAGAGAGCATATGCAATAAAGTGCGCAGAGTCCCAAAACCAGCACAAACAGTGTCAGAAAAGTGGAGGGAGCAGGCAAAAAGTTGGGGGAAGACCACCCTAAGGCAGTCAGATCTAACATGTGTCCCCCCACCTGAAAGTGGGGTGCTACCCAACCCTTTGGGAGCTCTCATCGCTAAGGCGGAAGTATCTGGAGAGACCATCAGCATTGGAGTGGTCAGTCTCCGGGCGATGTTCCACGATAGAGTCCATCCCCTGTAGAGAAATTGACCACCTCAAGAGTTTAGGATTTTCACCCCTCATCTGCATGATCCATCTGAAAGGCCTGTTGTCTGTCTGACCCCGGAAGTGAGTCCCAAACAGGTAGGGTCTCAGCTTTTTCAGTGCCCAGACCACAGCAAATGCTTCTCTTTCTTTGGCACTCCACCTCTGTTCCCATGGTAACTGTCTTCTACTAATAAAGACTACTGGTTGGTCTAGGCCCCCTTCATTCACCTGTGCTAGAACCGCCCCATTCCATGCTCTGAAGCGTCTGTCTGCACATTGAACTCCTTGGAGTAGTCAGGGGCCATGAGCATGGGTGCCGTGCACATGGCTTCCTTTAGAGAATCAAAGGCTTTCTGACAAGCCTCTGTCCAATTCACCAACATAGGTTGTTTCTTAGATGTGAGTTCTTTTAAGGGGGCCACTATGGTGCTATAGCCCTTAACAAATCTGCGGTAGTACCCGGTGAGACCTAGGGAGGCCCTCATCTCAGTTTGGGTCCTAGGTTGATTGTCTCAATCTTGGCCTGGAGGGGCTGCACCTTGCCACCACCTACTAGGTGTCCCACGTACACCCCGGAACCTTGCCCAATCTGGCACTTACTGCCCTTGATGGTCAGGCCTGCCTGCTGCAGAGCCTGAAGCACCTCTTGAGGTGGAGCAGGTGTTCCTCCCAGCTGGAACTGTAGACGGCAATGTTGTCTAAGTAGGCTGCGCAGAACTCATCCTTGCCAGCTAGGACCCCGTTAACCAACCATTGGAAGGTAGAGGGCACATTTTTCAATACAAAGGGCATTACTCCGAACTGGTAATGTCCCTTAGGAGTAGAAAAAGCAGATCTCTCTTTAGACCCCTCAGTCAAGGAGATCTGCCAGTACCCTGATGTGAGATCAAAGGTACTGAGGAGTTTGGCAGCGCCAAGCCTGACTATCAGCTCATCAGCTCAGGGGATGGGGTGAGCGTCTGTCTTCGTGTCTGAGTTGAGACCCCGGTAGTACATGCAGAACCTAAGTTCTGGCTTGCACCGGGAGTTGCAGCCTTGAGAATTAGCACCACTGAGATGGACCAGGGGCTGTTGGACTTCTCAATCACCCCAGGAGCCAGCATCTTGGCAACTTCCTCCTGGATGCTAGTCCTCACTTTGTCTGACAACCTGTAAATTTTGTCTCCCGTGTCAATGCCATGGACACACAAGTGTGTGAGTCCAGGGGTGAGGGAAAACAGGGAGGAGTACTGTTCCAGTAACTGGTGGCAGTCCCCTCTCTGATCCAGGGTCAGGGAGTCAGAGAGATTGACACCCTCCACTGACCCATCACCTTCCTTGGCAGGGAGGAGGGCAGGGAGAGGTTTGCTCTCCTCTTCCATACTCTCATCTGTCACCAGAAGCATGCTGACCTCAGACCTCTCACAACGAGGCTTCAGTCGGTTCTGATGAAGCACCCTTAGGGGGGTTTCTATGGGACTTGAGGTCCACTAGGTAAGCGGCCTTCCCCTTCTGGTCGTTGATTTCAAATGGGCCAGTCCAGTGCTCCTGAAGGGCCCTATGCTCTACTGGCTCCATCAACCAAACTTTGTCGCCAGGTTGAAACTCTACCAGGGTTGCCTTCTGGCTCGAGGTTGCTCTTGGCCTTTTTCCAGAAGCGCTGCATCTGGTTGAGGAGGGCCAGTATGTAACTGACCATATCCTGGGGGGGGGTCCTGGGAGCTTTTTCCCACCCCTCTTTTACTATGCTTAGGGGTCCCCTGACAGGGTACCCATAAAGAAGTTCAAAGGGGCTGAACTCCACCCATTTCTGGGGCACCTCTCTAAAACAAAAGAGATGGCATGATTAAAGGATGTCCAACTTACTCCTCATGGCCTCAGGGAGGCATGTGATCATGCCTTTCAAGGTCTTGTTGAATCTCTCCAGAGTCAGAAAAGTGGAAGGAGGCAGGAAAAAGGTTGGAGGATGACCACCCTAAGGCTGTCGGGTCTAACAAGCATGAATACAGGTGCAGATTAAAGTCAAACTTCAGTTAAGAAACTGCAATGTTTAAATGTACACTGCAAGGCCAAATCACCTCATTAATAGAACTTTAACTTCTCAGCAAGTCAGTTGTACTTTCCAAGGACTATACCAGCAAATGTAGGCATGGCTGATGTGCATTAATAGAAAAGGTGTCAACACTTCTCACCAAGAGCATAATGCAACATATAACAAGGCGGTGCCATTGTTAAGAAATTTGCTACACAATGTGGCTCAATTAACAATGGTTAGACCTTTTGGGGTTTTAAAGGCCACTATTGAAGGTGAGTTTTGATCTTACACTAATATCTCTTTTAGAAAATAAAGTGCAAAATTGTGCTTTGAAATCGCATTGGGCCACGTGTATTTGCCAAAATATGGTAAGCTATAAATTCCATTTAAAATCTCCAATCACCATTTCTCTACATGTATCTGGCTCTTGTTACGCTCCTTCAGGCTCTCTCATACTTTTCTATTCACTCCCAATCTCTGCTCTCACTGCCTCTCTCAGCCTTTCCCCACTATGCCTTTCTGTTTACTGCTGCATCTATCTTCCCATCCATATCTCTCTCCTGTTTTTTCTTTCCCTTCTATTTCCTTTCCTTTCTTTCTCTTAATCTTCTCTCTTTTTCTAGAACCTCTCCATGGACGTCAATTCACCAGAATGCCAGGGGTAGCGGAAGTGACATCACACATCATTTCATCTTTACTTTCACTAACACACATATGCCTACACAAACACACATTCACTCATGCACAACTCTATTTTACATAAGCACACTCTCATCCGCAAGCATGCACACAACATACACTTAAAAGTGTTGTTTACTTACCTCAGCTACCAAGCAGGGTCATATTCCAGCTAACTGTACTCCATATTTTATTACACTAATAGTGAATAATACATTATTCACTATTAGTGTAATAAAAAACAGATTGAAAACAAGGAAGTGGAGCCTCTGTAAGGACGAGGTGCCCCTGTGTTCCTGGCACTGTTTTGCCATCTCTGAGGCCAGGGGTCACAGAGGCAGTGCCTGGAGTCGCCGGAGCTAGCTAGGGGTCACAACTGCGACCCCTGGTGACCCCTAAATGACATTCATGAACCTCTCCTCTCTATCTTTTCTTTTCTTCTATCTTCTTTGTACTCCCCAATATTTTTTCTTCTCCATTGATTATGAATGGTAACTGAAACTTTCTCTTGGCTGTGCATGGCCATTAGCAGCACCTCCCACCTTTCTTTGACTACTGTGCTTTTTGCTGTTCCCCAGTCCCAGAATACTACCATCCTAGGGCCTCCTGGAACTGAAGAAGACCCCCTGATTATGGGACAAAGACGTTAATGGGTGTGGCCATAATATCTCTGCAGCTTTTTGCCAATTCTTGTTAGACAGGACCTCAGGTTGTATGGATTTAGTGGGTTTTTAACTGCTTTAGGGCAGACAATAACCGGTTGACATCCACCCTACTAATTTCACAGTGCAGTGGACTGCAATGGGTCATCCACAGGACTATAAAGGAAATGCTCCTGGTAAAAATACCAGAAACATTTTCTTTTCCAAATTCAAAGTTGGCATGTAATGGAAACGCTTCCTGCGAGTCCCTTCTTTAATTTTTTGTTTTGTTGTATTGTGAAGCATGCTGCACGCATTGTCATTACATAACAAAACAAAAGTGAAAACAGATTACGCTAATGAAATCTGCAGGAATCAGCAACTGTCCTAGCACACAGCTTTCCTATGCTTCTCCTGGCAATAGTAGTACCTACTTGTGTGACGGAGCTGTTGCCCATGAAGGGAAACGCTGCCTTATGCCTCTAAGACACAATAAAAGATCAAGATTTTGTATTGCAAATTGACCAATTCTGGTGATGTAGGTATTTCTGGTATTTAGGCAAGGGCTCCGTTGGAACCCAGGGAAACCTTCTGGGCCCAAACAATTCTGAAAACAAGGAACCAATGGAAGAATGGGGTGGTCTCGTTTACGTGGATGGCAATAATTTTTCTTATCTAGAATGTCTTGCAAACGCTAAACTTTGTCTAAATCACATATTTTCCTCATATTTCTGTGGACAAATATTCCAGAATCTGTGAGGATCCACAAAATTCCTCCCACCTTGAGTTACCACACTTCTCAAAATAAAAACACTACCCCAAAATGTTATGCTTGTATTACAGTATTTTTTTGTTTTATGGCCATACAGTAGATAAAGATAAAGTATAATTTCAAAGAAGTCAATACATTTCATAAAGCAGATTTATACTACAGAGATCTTAAATTGGAATATACAAAAATCTGAAAATGTTAGGAGATGTTCTGCAGCGATTTCTAGAGAGGTCACTTTCAATGCAAATGCTTTCAGCCTCAGATGCCCTATGTATGGTTTCCACTTTGGTCCAAGGATATGAATCCACAGTGTGGTGACCCTGGCAGGGGTATCTAGAGATATTAAACTACTTCAGAAAGATTGTCAGTTATAACAGCCCTTTATGACATGGTAGGCCATATTGGGTCATTTCAGATTCACACTACTGATAATTGGGGTATTTGCACCCTTCTGCAGCAGATACATTAACCTAACAAACAATCTAGTTCCTGCAAACAAAATAACAATCTGTAGAGGAGATACATTACTTTACCAGGCTGTATTTTGCAACTGGCCATAGTAGGCTGGAGCAATGTCAGTCAAATATAAGTTGTACCTGATTTGTGCTAACTCTGCCTGAGCACAACAGGTTAATCAAAACACCATGCCACTGGCCCTCCATGCATTCTTTGTGCTTTTTGCTTTCCTTGTGTCCCAGTATGCCCCCGCTCAGACCCTGCCACATCCTGCTGTCCTTTTCCTCTTTTCCTGCCTTGCTTCCCTCCGCCTGCACCCTGCGCCCCCCAGGCCCTACTTAATGGCGGGAGCAGTGCAATTCCATTGAGCAGGCCCCTCCAGCTCTCCGCTGGCATTGCTGGCACTGCTGCAAAGCACAACATTTTGCCTGCAGCTCAGTGCCTCTCCCCCAGACCGCTGCCTCCTTAGCCTGCTGCCTGCTTAACCCCCTCCAGGCCCTCCGACCTCCCTGTACTCTCTTTCTGCTTTTTGCTGTCCCTGCGTGGTCTCGCTCAGGCCTCCTGCAGCCCACTTTTGTTTCCCACCTTGCAAACGCCCCACCCTCCAGGACCTACTTAATGGCAGTAGCGGTGTGACAGCGCTGCGGGTGCATGCATCGGGCGTGCAGCTGGCACTCCAAAGGCAATCTGTGCCTGGAACGTGCCCAGCAGCAGGACCCCTGGATCTGCAACCCGGCACTAGTGCTCCTCCAATCAAATCAAGATCCTCAAGCCAAAGAACTGGAGCTCTTTCTCCCGCAATGTTGGAACCACCACAATCTGCGTCCAGCAGACTCCAGCCACTCCAGCCACAACCTTCAACTCCACTGTGTTCTACTCAATGTCCGATCCCTCTGCAAGCATGCCATAGAAATCTGGGACACCATCACCACCCCCGGACCCTCGCACCCGACATTATGTCATCACTGAAACCTGGCTCATCCCCGCCTCTGCAACAGACATTGCCACCACCTCACCCCCCGGGTACAAGATGATACACCGCCCCAACAGACACGGAGGCATCCCCATCATCCACAAGGACTGCACCACCTCAGATGATGACAATACACTGATCATGGAACACCTCAACTTATAGATCAAACCCAACACCAATACCACCATCAGAGGAACCCCATAGCCCCTGCCACAGCTTCTGCAACTTCATCCTGGAATTCATCGCCCCCTGACAATCACCTCCAACCACTACATCTTCCAGGAGGACCTGAACTTCCATCTAGAGACCCAGACGGTGCCAACTCCGTCTCACTCCTTAATAACATGAGCATCATCAGCCTCTCTTAGCTGATCACCGCCCCCACGCACAGTGCAGGACACACACTAGACCCCATCTTCTCCTCCAGCAACATAGCCAAGTTCTCCCATACCTCCAAGGTAACATGGACCAACCCTCAAACAACAATGCAGAAAACTAGAGACACTGGCAATCCAACAAGACCACCGCCAACCTCGACTCCTTCAGGACCGCCCTCAAAAGATACAACCACTGACTCAGAGAGACCAAGGAAGAAGCACTCACCACCCGCATTGAGGCAAGCACTAACCACTCCAGAGAACTCTTTAGCATCATCATAGAAATCTCCTGCCGATCCACCCCTCCCAAGCCCTCTGCAACATGCTATTGGACTACTTCCACAACAAGATCACCAACATCTACAGCAACTTTGACCCCCAACCCACTGACCTCAACCACCCCCGCACCTCATCCCACAATTCCCCCCCCACACAGGATCACCAAATGGGTGCAACTTTCTACCGAAGACATCCTCTCCGTCACGGCCTCCATCCACTCCTGATCCCCAAAGGACCCCTGCCTGCACCGTTTCTACAACCTTGGAGGAGTAACAATTGCAGCCTCACTCCCAGAGCTGTCTTAAGAACAACATGATTCAATGTTTCAGCACTGTTGTGCATCTTTTCACCCAGCAAATTTTTGTTTGCCATACAATATATGAAATTTGAGAAGGGAGTTCAGCTAGTGTTCATTGAATTTTTGGCCTCTCAGCTGTTACAGCGAACTAGTATTGATACCATGTTTCATATTTGCTACTCACACACAACACTGTGGAGTCCCACATGGGGTCAATCATATACCCTGTACATACAACATCTATCTAACGTCTTTAACAAACCTGATGAAATCATTCAACCTCACCTGTTACAACTATGTGGATGACACCCAAATCATTTAAAAAACGAGATGGTCTGGAAGACCTCTACAATTAAAAACCTGATGACTGCCTTCGAGCCATAAACACATGGATGATGAATAACCATATAGAGTCAATCGCACAAAGTCAGAGCTCATGACCTGCAGGCATGCCAAAATATGAGCCTACTGCCATATGGCCTAAAGAACATGAGGCACCTTAAACAATATCAAGAAAAGTCAGAAACCTATGAGTAACCATGGATTCAGACCTATACTTGATACTACACGTTAAAAACGTAAATTAAGTGCCTTCTACACAATGAAAACACTATGGGGGTCATTACAACCCTGGCGGATGGTGTTAAAGGTGCGGTAATACCGCAAACAGGCCGGCGGACAAAAAAAGGGAATTATGACCGTGGCGGAAACCGCCAACAAAGACAGCCACTTTAACACTCCGACCGCCATGGCGGTACAGACAAGCAGCGCGGCGGTCACCGCCAACAGATAGGTGAAAGACAATGTACCGCCCATAGTATCACAACCCGCCAATCCGCCACCTTTTCCGGGGCGGATTCACCGTGGATAAAAACACAGCGGAACCAGTTTCTGCAATGGGAAAATGCTCACCTTAACACATCCCACGAGGAAGGAGGACACCATGGAGCCGGAATTACAAATCCTACCTGCCCTTCTCTTCCTACTCATCTATGAAGACCAGCGGCGGCGAAGACAACGGTGAGTACTGCCCTACGACATAGGGGAGGGGGGAGGCAAAAGTCAGGGGGACACACACGCAACACCCCCACCCCCACCCTCGCATATTACAACACACACACCAATGCATTTACAAACATCACAGTAACAACCCCCAACCCCCCTGGAAGAATGCAAACACAAAACAAAATCAGTTCAAACATTGTAATGTATCAATATACGTGTCAATTATATACAGATATATATATAAACTCATACAAAGGTATATACAGGATGAGAAGTAGTGCAGATATGCAAACTCAATGTCCGTGCACCACTAGGCCAAAAATGCATGGGCGAGGCCCACACAAGATACCTGTCCACAAACGGAGAGAACACTGCCGGGGCATCAGAGAGAAAAACAACAGGCACCTCAGGGGGAAGGGAAGGGGGTGGCACCTCAGCCGGATTACAGCACCACGCCACATCCACGACGGGGCTCCATGCCCATTGATGTATCCTGGGGAGTGCAAAGTCACAGTCTCACAAGTCTCTACAGTGGGTGGTTTGCCCACTGTTCCATCCTGGGGAGTGCAAAGCCACAGTCTCACAAGTCTCTACTGTGGGTGGTTTGCCCACTGTTCCATCCTGGGGAGTGCAAAGCCACAGTCTCACAAGTACATAACAGCCTCCACTGGTTCTGGAGGGGGACTGGTGCCCAGAGTGCTTCATCCTGTGAAGGACTGAGGTAGTGGATGCATGTCTCCACTGGTTCTGGAGGGGGAATGGTGCCCAGAGTGTTTCATCCTGTGAAGGACAGAGGTAGTGGATGGATCTCTCCACTGGTTCTGGAGGGGGACTGGTGCCCAAAGTGCTTCATCCTGTGAAGGACAGAGGTAGTGGATGGATCTCTCCACTGGTTCTGGAGGGGGAATGGTGCCCAGACTTGATTAGTCTCCCTGTGACAGTTCCTGTCCCGTCACAGTCCCAGCTGCACATGGGATAACGATGCTTGATGTGGCGGTCTTTTCCTTCTTCTGCAGTGCATGCCCTGTTCAGCGGTGCTTGCCCTGTTCAGCGGTGCATGCCCTGTTCAGCGGTGCTTTGCCATGGCGGACTCTGGACTGTTCAGCGGTGCTTTGCCATGGCGGTCTCTGGACTGTTCAGCGGTGCTTGCCCTGTTCAGCTGTGCATGCCCTGTTCAGCGGTGCTTTGCCATGGCGGGCTCTGGACTGTTCAGCGGTGCTTGCCCTGTTCAGCGGTCTCTGGACTGTTCAGCGGTGCTTTGCCATGGCGGTCTCTGGACTGTTCAGCGGTGCTTGCCCTGTTCAGCGGTGCATGCCCTGTTCAGCGGTGCTTTGCCATGGCGGGCTCTGGACTGTTCAGCGGTGCTTGCCCTTTTTCAGCGGTCTCTGGACTGTTCAGCGGTGCTTTGCCATGGCGGGCTCTGGACTGTTCAGCGGTGCTTGCCCTGTTCAGCGGTGCATGCCCTGTTCAGCGGTGATTCGCCATGGCGGTCTCTGGACTGTTCAGCGGTGCTTGCCCTGTTCAGCGGTGCATGCCCTGTTCAGCGGTGCTTTGCCATGGCGGGCTCTGGACTGTTCAGCGGTGCTTGCCCTGTTCAGCGGTCTCTGGACTGTTCAGCGGTGCTTTGCCATGGCGGGCTCTGGACTGTTCAGCGGTGCTTGCCCTGTTCAGCGGTGCATGCCCTGTTCAGCGGTGATTTGCCATGGCGGTCTCTGGACTGTTCATCGGTGCTTGCCCTGTTCAGCGGTGCATGCCCTGTTCAGCAGTGCTTTGCCATGGCGGGCTCTGGACTGTTCAGCGGTGCTTGCCCTGTTCAGCGGTCTCTGGATTGTTCAGCGGTGCTTTGCCATGGCGGGCTCTGGACTGGGCATTGGTGTGTGGCATGACGGTCCCTCATTGCCCAGCGGGGCTGTGCCTGCCGGGGCCCTCCTGGGCAATGCCTATGGCGGTGGTCTCATGACCAGTGACGATACTTGTGCCCTCCTGGGCAATGACTCTGGCGGTGGTCTCATGACCAGTGACGATACTTGTGCCCTCCTGGGCAATGACTCTGGCGGTGGTCTCATGACCAGTGACGATACTTGTGCCCTCCTGGGCAATGCCTATGGCGGTGGTCTCATGACCAGTGACGATACTTGTGCCCTCTTGGGCAATGACTCGGGCGGTGGTCTCATGATCAGTGACGATACTTGTGCCCTCCTGGGCAATGACTCAGGCGGTGGTCTCATGACCAGTGACGATACTTGTGCCCTCCTGGGCAATATATGGCGGTGGTCTCCTGACCAGTGACGATACTCGGGCCCTCCTGGGCAATATATGGCGGTGGTCTCCTGAACAGTGACAATACTCGGGCCCTCCTGGGCAATGCCTATGGCGGTGGTCTCCTGACCAGTGATGATACTTGGGCCCTCCTGGGCAATGCCTATGGCGGTGGTCTCCTGACCAGTGACGACGTTGCTGGCGGTGGCATCCCGGCTGCTGGGAAGGATGCCGCCCTTCTCCGCCGTGATGCTCACACCAGGCTGTGCAGACTTCTTCTGGCCCTTCCCCACCTTTGGAGGAGTCACAGCTGACTCTGCAATCCCCCTGGGACCCCTGTGAGTTGTTTTGCCTCCAGGAGTCTTCAGCCGGTCCCGTCGGCCACTTTCCAACTTCAGAGCCTTTACAGGGTGTGGACTGGCAGTGCCTTGGCTCCGTGTCACACTGCCTGCCCTGGTGGCCGGTGCACTCCACACACCTTGAACACGCACCACTGGTACTGGAGGCATTTTGGCTGAGGCGCTACGACGGGACTGATGAATTGGAGGGGTGGGGGCAAAAAGGTCAACTTTGCAGGGGGGCAGTTTCTGACGAACACTGGGATGGGTAGCTGGAGGGGGTCTGGGAGTGGAGGAAGAGGAGGTGGTTGTAGGAGGTGTCACTTTAGGTGTTTTGGGTGCAGGTACTGGAGGCTGTCGTGAGGTGGATGGATGTTGGGTGTTTGGGTGCCCGCGTTTGTGTACTTTGGGAGGGGGCGTCACAGACACACTGGGAGAGGACACAGGGGACGTGTAAATGGGAGTGGGGGTGGTGAGTGCAGGTGAGCGGGGTGTGGTGCTGGGTGTTCTGGTGCGAGTCCTAGTGCCTGTAGATGTAGTGCATGCAGGTGAGAGTGTAGACGACACTGGGAGGGAGGAGGGAGACGATGAGGAGGGGGACACAGTGGAGGCAGTGGATGTTGCTGTGTCTGTATGTGGGTGATGCTGGTGTGAGTGCCTGTGGGATGTGTGGTGCCTATGTTTGCCTGAGCTACTTTTGTGTGTTGAGGTGTGTGCATGCTGGTCTGATGGTGTGCTTGGGATGGGCTGGGGTACAGGGGATTGGGTCTGGGTGGAGGAAGTTGGAGGGGGGAGGCTAGACACAGGGACAATGGCTGCCATCAGTGCTGAGGCCAGAGATTGCAGGGTTCGCTGAAGGGCAGCCTGACCAGAATGAATGCCCTCCAGGAATGCATTACCGTGTTGCAACTTCCTTTCTACACCCTGGATGGCATTCACAATGGTAGACTGCCCAACAGTGAGTGACCTGAGGAGGTCAATGGCTTCCTCACGGAGGGCAGCAGGGGTGACTGGGGCAGGGCCTGAGGTGCCTGGGGCGAAGGTGATGCCCACCCTCCTGGGTGAGCGGGCACGGGGCGAACGCTGAGGGGCTGCTGGGAGGGCGGTGCTGGTAGGGGAGGTGGCGGCTGTACCTGTAGAAGTAGGGGGCACAGATGGTGCCGCCACCACAAGGGAGCTCCCATCGGCGGACGAGTCCGTGTAGCTGGTTCGTGATCCGGTGGCCGACGTGAAGCTCCCCTCGCCCTCCGTCCCACTGCTGCATTCTGAGTCCGTGGTGTGGCCCTCCATGGCCATGTGGGATGCAGCTCCCTCGTGCTCCGGTGCCACTGTACCTCTGCCTGATGATGCTGATGCACAAAAGAACAGGGAGAGCACAAAAAGGGGGGGGGGGCGACAGAAGAAAGACAGGTTGAGTGCATGGCATACCACTACTGTTGGCGGACAATACAGACACAGCAGCCACCTGCACTACGCCGTGCTCCTGGCCTCTACAGATGCAATTCCTGGGATCTGGACTACATGGCTATGGTGGACATCTGCACACATGAATGCCACAGGGGCATGTATACCTGTACTTGGCACTCTACTGCGGTGGGGTGGAGTGCCACATGGCCTGCATTACGGAGGGGCCTAGCCTATGGAAGTCGCCATGGCCTAGGGAAACCCACAGCCCTCCTCCCACACCTAGACCCCTCAACTGCGCGCAAAGTCCCCAGAATGATAGTGTACTCACCCCCTTGTGTCTGCCGTGATGCCCTCAAGTGCCCATCCAACTCCGGGTAGGCCACCGCCAGGATCCGGAACATCAGGGGGGTCATGGTGCGACGGGCACCCCTCCCACGTTGGGAGGCCATCCCCAGCTGAGCCTCCGCCGTCTTCTTGCTACAGCGGCGAATGTCCTCCCATCTTTTCCGGCAGTGGGTGCCCCGTCTCTGGTGGGCCCCCAGGGTCCGGACTTCCTTGGCGATGGCACACCAAGGGGGTGATTCTGACCGCGGCGGACGGCGGTCGTCGCCCGCCACGCGGTTCCCGCCGAAAGACCGCTCCGCGGTCAAAAGACCGCGGCGGTCATTCTGGCTTTCCCACTGGGCTGGCGGGCGACCGCCGAAAGTCCACCCGCCAGCCCAGCGGGAAACACCCTTCCCACGAGGACGCCGGCTCAGAATTGAGCCGGCGGTGTGGGAAGGTGCGACGGGTGCAGTTGCACCCGTCGCGAATTTCAGTGTCTGCTAGGCAGACACTGAAATTCTTTTTGGGGCCCTCTTACGGGGGCCCCTGCAGTGCCCATGCCATTGGCATGGGCACTGCAGGGGCCCCCAGGGGCCCCGCGGCACCCCCTACCGCCATCCTGTTCCCGGCGGGAGAACCGCCAGGAACTGGATGGCGGTAGGGGGTGTCAGAATCCCCATGGAGGATTCTCAAGGGCAGCGGAAAGTCGGCGGGACACCGCCGACTTTCCGTTTCTGGCCGCGGCTGAACCGCCGCGGTCAGAATGCCCAGCGGTGCACCGCCAGCCTGTTGGCGGTGCTACCGCCGACCTCCGCCATGGCGGTAATTATCGCCAGGGTCAGAATGACCCCCCAAATGTCCTTCTTCTGGTGGGCGCTGACCTACATGACATGCACAAGGGAAGAAGAGAAGTCATTACCAACTGCACCGTCGATGTAAGTGTCCCCCCTCCCTACCCTTGCCATGTGGCACATGCATTCACATGCATTCATGTTCCCTGAACTCTGCCCCCTTCCCTCTTACAACAGCCCTCTCCACCAAGGCCTAGCCCATACAACGTGCTCCCTGTGTACTTACCTGTTGGTCTGGAGGACGTAGAGTAGCGTGTACTGGGGGAGGACCCCGTCTACTAGTTTCTCCAACTCCTGACCAGTGAAGGCAGGGGCCCTTTCTCCAGACGCAGCAGCCATTGTCGCTTCCAGACCGAGGTCACAGCAGCACTTGCAGTGTAGGTCCTTGTTGGACCTGGCTTTTTGACAGGGACATCCCCAAACTTTTTGCCTCCTTCCTCCTATTTTTTCTGACCTGTTGTTGTTGGCTTTTGACCTCTGGGCACTTTACCACTGCTAACCAGTGCTAAAGTGCATATGCTCTCTGTGTAAATTGTACTACTGATTGGATTATCCATGATTGACTATTTATTTTACTTGTAAGTCCCTGGTAGAGTGCACTACATGTGCCTAGGGCAGGTAGATTAAATGCTACTAGTGGGCCTGCAGCACTGGTTGTGCAACTCACCTCAGTAGCCCCTTAACCCTGGCTCAGGCCTGCCATTGCAAGGCCTGTGTGTGCAGTTTCACTGCCACTTCGACTTGGCATTTAAAAGTACTTGCCAAACCTAGAACTCCCCTTTTTCTACATATAAGTCATCCCTAATGTGTGCCCTAGGTAACCCCTAGAGCAGGGTGCTGTGTAGGTAAAAGGAAGGACATGTACCTGTGTAGTTATATGTCCTGGTAGTGTAAAACTCCTAAATTCGTTTTTACACTACTGTGAAGCCTGCTCCCTTCATAGGCTAACATTGGGGCTGCCCTCATACACTGTTGAAGTGGCAGCTGCTGATCTGAAAGGAGCAGGAAGGTCATATTTAGTATGGCCAGAATGGAAATATAAAGTCCTGCTGACTGGTGAAGTCGGATTTAATATTACTATTCTAGAAATGCCACTTTTAGAAAGTGAGCATTTCTTTGCACTAAAATCTTGTTGTGCCCTTCAATCCACGTCTGGCTAGGTTTAGTTGACAGCTCCTTGTGCATTCACTCAGACACACCCCAAACACAGGGTACTCAGCCTCACTTGCATACATCTGCATTTTGAATGGGTCTTCCTGGGCTGGGAGGGTGGAGGGCCTGCCCTCACACAAAGGACTGCCACACCCCCTACTGGGACTCTGGCAGACAGGATTGAACTGAAAGGGGGCTTGGTGCATTTCTTAGACACTCTTTGAAGTCACCCCCACTTCAAAGGCACAACTTAGTATAAAACAGGGCCTCTGCCCTACCTCATGAGACACTTGCTGGAGAAGAAACCTGAACCAGAAACTACATCCTGCCAAGAAGAACTGCCTGGCTGCTCAAAGGACTCACCTGTCTGCTTTTCTACAAAGGACTGCTGCCTTGCTGTTGGCCTGCTGCCTTGCTGAACTCTTGTCTGGCTGTAAAAGTGCTCTCCAAGGGCTTGGATAGAGCTTGCCTCCTGTTCCCTGAAGTCTCAGGACCAAAAAGACTTCTCTCTTCCTCTTGGACGCTCCGTGCGGCGAACTTTTTGACGCACAGCTTGTTCCGCGGCAAGAAAAACGCCGCACACCGACGCTGATCGACGCGACATCTTCGGGACGACCGAAACTTTGACGCACGGCCTCGCAAGGACAACGCCGCCCGACTTCCCGGGAGAAATCGACGTGACGCCTGCCGTGAGATCAAAACTTTGACGCACGGCCTCGCAAGGACAACGCCGCCCGACTCCGCAGGTGAAATCGACGCGACGCCTGCCGTGAGATCGAAACTTTGACGCACGGCCTCGCAAGGACAACGCCGCCCGACTTCCCAGGAGAAATCGACGCGACGCCTGCCGTGAGATCAAAACTTTGACGCACGGCCTCGCAAGGACAACGCCGCCCGACTCCGCAGGAGAAATCGACGCGACGCCTGCCGTGAGATCGAAACTTCGACGCGCAGCCCCGCAGAACGACGCGCAGCCGGAAAACAAGCAGGAAAATCCACGCACAGACCCGGGACATCTGGTACTCCCCGCAAACCACAGTAAAATACTGTCCGCGCGCCGGAAAACGACGCACGACTCCCCGCGTGGAAAATAACGACGCAAGTCCGTGTGTGCTGAGGAGAAATCAACGCACACACCAGTTTTCCACGCACCTCTTCTCCTGTGGCCCTCTGAGGAGATTTTCCACCAGAAACCAGGTACTTTGTGTTTGAAAGAGACTTTGTTTACTTTCTAAAGACTTAAGACACTTTTATCACTTTTCAGTGATATCTTTACAAATTCGTATTGCAACTTTGATCGTTTTGACCTGAAGATACCCAGATAAATATTATATTTTTCTAAACACTGTGTGGTGTATTTTTGTGGTGTTATGCTATGGTGTTGTATGATTTATTGCACAAATGCTTTACACATTGCCTTCTAAGTTAAGCCTGACTGCTCGTGCCAAGCTACCGGAGGGTGAGCACAGGCTGATTTTGGATTGTGTGTGACTTACCCTGACTAGAGTGAAGGTTCTTGCTTGGACAGAGGGCAACCTGACTGCCAACCAAAAACCCCATTTCTAACAGTCCTCTACTGTCGAAGGTCAGGTATCGAGTGATTGAATAGATAGAAAATGGCGGTGACGTCCGCAGCGGTGCGTATCATCAACGCCGGCGCACTTGTTCATTGGCTCCTGGGACCCATACGGTCCAATGTTAACCAATGCTGCATTGCGCCGCGGTCTACCACCGCCTACCGCAACGGTGTGCAACGCCAGCGCAGTTACCTCACAATACCATTGTCACAGTTTAGAGGTCAGGCAGCCGCCATTTCAGGGGCCCACATGGCTTCATTTACTTCTTCGTCACACATAGCTAGGCCTACACTCAACACACATACAGGAATGGTTTTGTGTTTGGTGTCGTGTTCTGTGTATCTGTTGGTACATACCTGGAAATTTGTTGACTCTGTGGTCGCTGTTGTCCTTCCTAGGCACCGTCAGCTGGGACAATTGAGAAGATGGCGGAATCCTCCGGTGTACAGACCGCTGGTGGACCTGTTGACAATGGAGGAGCGACATTTAATCATCACCTACAGGTTTGACCGTGCCACTATCCAGGAACTATGTATCCAGTTGGAGCCAGACCTGATGTCACCAATCCGCCATCCCACTGGAATCCCCCCTGATATTCAGGTGCTGTCAGTGCTCCATTTCCTTGCAAGTGGGTCTTTTCAGACAACAGTGGCCATGGCATCAGGGATGTCCCAGCCTATGTTTTCCAACGTGTTGTCCAGAGTGTTGGCTGCCCTGCTGAAACACGTAAGGAGATACATCATTTTCCCTGAGGTGGAGGATTTGGCTACAGTGAAAGGTGACTTCTATGCCCTTGGGCATATCCCTAACATCATAGGTGCCATTGATGGGACCCATGTAGCTCTGGTCCCCCCCCAGAGGAGTGAACAGGTGTACAGGAACCGGAAGAGTTATCATTCCATGAATGTACAGATGGTATGTTTGGCAGACCAGTACATCTCCCAGGTAAATGCTATGTTCCCTGGCTCAGTGCATGACGCCTACATCCTGCGGAATAGCAGCGTCCCTTATATGATGGGTCAACTCCAGAGGCAACGTGTGTGGCTATTAGGGGACTCTGGTTACCACAACCTGTCCTGGCTACTGACCCCAGTGAGGAATCCCAGGACCAGGGCAGAGGAACGCTACAATGAGGCCCATGGGCGGACTAGGAGGGTGATCGAACGCACCTTCGGCCTCCTGAAGGCCAGGTTCAGGTGCCTCCATATGACAGGTGGTTCCCTATTCTACTCACCGAAGAAGGTGTGCCAGATCATCATCGCCTGCTCGATGCTTCACAATCTTGCTTTGCGACGCCAGGTGCCTTTTCTGCAGGAGGATGGTCCAGATGACGGTGTTGTGGCAGCTGTGGAGCCTGTGGAGCCTGTGGAAAGTGATGAGAAGGAAGCTGAGGAAGAAGACAACGACAACAGGGAGTCAGTCATACAGCAATATTTCCAGTGACACACAGGTGAGAACATTTTCATTTTTACCATTACATTCACTGTCACACGTCTTCCTCTATCCTGTGTGTAATTTCATAGCATTATTTGGTAACTGAGTTGTACCTTTCCATTACGGTTTCACAGGGAGGGTTACCAACGTGTGTTATCTGCTTGCATCCTTCAAGGACTTGTGATGTGTGACATAGGTATGTTGGCTTTACAACTAGAAACGCATTTTGACACTGTCATTGATAATACATTTTACCAAATCACAGACTGACTCCAGATTTGTTTGTGGTTCAAGGGTGTTTATTGAAGTGCTCAAAAATGGAGGGTGGTTGTACTATGGTGATGGGTGACGGTGGAGGAATGTCCATGGCAGAGTCCAGTCCATTGGTCACACAGGTGCACTGGCCATATGGGCAAAGGAAGTGGAGCTGGGGCAGTTAAAGTATGGACAGGGTAACAAAGTGGGACAGTGGGAGGACAATCAGGGTGGTCTCATTTCCTGGCGGGGGTCTTGCCATCTTGCTTTGTCCTGTTCCTGGATCTCAGGGACCGCTTGCGTGGTGGTTGTCCGTCTGCAGGGGGTGGGGTGCTGGTGTGGTGGTCCTGTGGCGGGGCGTCCTGTCCACTAGCGCCGGTGGAGGTGGTGGGCAGTTCATCGTCCATGCTAGTGTCAGGGGCCCCTTGGAGTGCCACGGTGTCCCTCAAGGTCTGCTGTATGTCCTTCAGCACCCCTACGATGGTGCCCAGGGCGGAGCTGATGGTCCTGAGCTCCTCCCTGAACCCCAAATACTGTTCCTCCTGCAGGCGCTGGGTGTCCTGAAACTTGGCCAGGACCGTCGCCATCGTCTCCTGGGAGTGCTGGTATGCTCCCATGATGGAGGATAGGGCCTCGTGGAGAGTGAGTTCCCTTGGCCTGTCCGCCCCCTGTTGCACAGCAGCCCTCCCAGTTCCCCTGTGTTCCTGTGCCTCCATCCCCTGGACCGTGTGCCCACTACCACTGCCCCCAGGTCCCTGTTGTTGTTGGGGTGGTGGGTTATCCTGGGTTCCCTGTAGTGGTGGACACACAGCTGATTGACGTGTCCTGGGTAGGGAGGTATGGGCCCGCTGGGTGGGTGCTGTGCTGGTGTTACCAGAGGGTGGAAGGTCAGTGTTGGGCTGTGCCTGTGCAAGGGGAACCGACTGTCCCGAGGCCCATGATGGTCCGGGCTGGTCATCAGGATCCAGTAGGGCAGAGCTGCTATCGTCACTGTGGGCCTCTTCTGTGGGTGGAGTGGAGTTGTCTGGACCCTCCGGTGTGGTGACGGTCCTTCGTGATCCTGCAGAGGCATAAGTGCATGATTATTGCATGTGTGTGTGTCATGGTGTGCATGGGTGGCTCACCGTGTACACCAGTGCAAGCATTCCTGTGGGGGGGCTTGTGTGATGATGGTTGGGGGGGTGTTCTGGGTATGTGCAGTGAGCATGCTTTGGTGATGGGTGTCCATGCTTTGTTATGTCATGCAGGGCTTGGTGTTGGGATGTGTGGTTTGTGTTATTAGTACATTAGTGAGGAGTTGGAGTGATAGGGGAGGGGTGAGGGTGGGGGTGTGTGATAGCATGCAGGTAGGGTGGGGGATATGATAGTTAAGATTTGACTTACCAGTGTCCATTCCTCCACCGACTCCTCCGAGGCCCTCTGGATGCATGATGGTCAAGACTTGCTCCTCCCATGTTGTTAGTTGTGGGGGAGGAGGTGGGGGTCCGCTGCCAGTCTGCTGAACCGCGATGTTGTGCCTGGAGACTGCTTAACGCACCTTCCCCCGTAGGTCGTTCCACCTCTTCCTGATGTCCTCCCGATTTCTTGGATGCTGTCCCACAGCGTTGACCCTGTCCACGATTCTGTGCCATAGCTCCATCTTCCTGGCTATGGATGTGTGCTGCACCTGTGAGCCAAATAGCTGTGGCTCTACCCGTAGGATTTCCTCCACCATGACCCTGAGCTCCTCCTCGGAAAACCGTGGGTGTCTTTGGCGTGACATGGGGTGGTGTAGGTGATGTGTGGGGTGGTGTATGTGTTGACGAGTGTGGTGATGTGTAGTGGTGTGTGGTGTTTTGTGCGTGGATGTTGTGTGGGTGATGGGGTTGTGTGCCTCTGTGTGGTGGGGTTGTCTATTCTGTGCTCTCTCTCTGGCCTTCGTCTCTATTTTTTGGTCGTAGGGGTTTGTGGGTGATGTGGGTGTGTGTTTTATATTGTGTTGGGTGTGTGGGAGTGTTGTTTGTATGTGTATCAGGTGTGTGTATTTGGAATTGTCCAATGTGGCGGTGTTTTGGAGATGTGTGTGTATTTTGAGCGCGGCGGTGTGTACCGCCAATGGAATACCACGGCTGAAAGACCACCGCGTGGATTCGTGGGTCGTAATAGCATGGGCGTGTTTCTGTTGGCGTGGAGGTGGAGGTTTTGTTTTCGCCAGTTTAACACTGACCTTTGTTGTGGCGGACTTGTGTGGGTGTCTGAATTTCAGCAGATTCCGAGATGTGGGTCATAATAGCTGTGGCGGGATTCCGCGGTCGCGGCGGTGTATTGGCGGTCTTCTGCACGGCGGTAAGCGCCTTTTACCGCCAATGTTGTAATGCCCACCTATGTTTTGTATTACCCCATACGTTGGATCCCAACAGAAACTGGAAGCCATCCTCACAGTCATAGGCCCTCATTACGACCATGGCGGTCTTTTTCAAAGACCGCCAAAGCCACGGGCGCCAGAAGACCGCCAGTGCTGGCAGTCTTCTGCCCACCATATTACAAGTTCCTGCAGGATTTCTGCCACATTTTGGGCAGAAATCATGCAGTAATAATGCTGGCGGGCTGAGGTGCATGGGTGGTTCCACTAGCGGCCCTGCCCCACAAAAAGGGCTCCACCAGCCTTATTACGAGCAGTAATACAGCCTGGTGATGTCCTGATGGCCAGCGGTGGAAGTGCCCGTTCCCTGCCTGACGACTTCCTCGCTGGACAAGGTAAGTCAGGCATCCGACAGGGAAGGAGGGTGGTGTGAATGAATGTTTGTATGCATGTGTGTATGGGTGTTTGTTTGCGTGTGTTTATGCATGTGGGTATGGGTGTGTGCATGTGTGGCTGAATGCATGTATTTATATGTTGAAGTGAATCCATGTATGGATCCATGTGAGTGATTGCGTGTATGTTAGTGTTTGTTGAATGAGTATATGCGGGGTGCGTGTTTGTGTCTGTGTGCGTGTATTGTATGCAGGGAGGGGGGTGCTGTACAACAAGGGGTGTGTGGGGTAGGGGGAGGGGGGACAGAGTGCTGTAGCAGTAGGGGGGTTGGGGGTTTTTGGTATGGAGAGGGGACAAGGGGTATTGGGCTTGGTGGGGGGGGTCATCTGCCTGTGACAGAGAAGAAATTCCCTGTCACCGGTAGCCTTTCCGCCAGGGTTTTCGTTGCGGTGTTACCACTGCGGAAACCCTGGTGAAAAGCCGACTCCTGATACCTTCTGCAGTCTTCATTGGACTGTCAGGTCGGAGGGGGCTCCTTGGCTGCCTCTGCTGAGAGAGAGGGCTTGCTGCCCTCTGCTGGTGGAGGGGGCTCCTTGGCTGCCTCTGCTGGAGGAGACGGCTCCCTGCCCTCTGCTGGTGGAGGGAGCTCCTTGGCTGACTCTGCTGGAGAAGAGGGCTCCCTTCCCTCTACTGGTCGAAGGGGCTCCTTGGCTGCCTCTGCTGGTGTAGGGAGCACCTTGCCTTTCTTTGGTGGTAGAGGGGGAACCTTGGCTTTCTTTGTTGGTGGATGGGGAATCTTGGCTTTCTTTGGTGGTGGAGGGGGATCCTTGGCTCTCTTTGGTGGTGGAGGGGGATCCATGTGTCCCCTCTCGTGACGGCCCCCCTTGGCCTTTGACATGTGACTTGTGTCCTTGCCTCAAGGACTAGGAGGTGCCTCCAGTGTCCCCGTCCTCTGTCCCTTGAGTATTGCCACCCTTGTCCTCCCTTTCTGAGGTAGAGGTGTGCTCCTACTAGGAGTGGCTCCCGTCACACTCAGGGGCTGCTTTGTGCCTGCAGCTGATTTTTTGGTGGGAGCAGTGGCAGACTGTTTGGCTGAGGTGCTGGGCTGGGTTGTTTGGACCCTGCACTTACGGGCAGGACGGTGGGGGTGGATGGGGAGGGAAGAGGTCAAGTTGGGCAAGGAAAAGCTTCTTAGGGACATTGGGGTGGGATGTGGGAGGAGGGATGGGAGTGGAGGTAGTGAGAGTGGTTGTAGGAGGTCTACATCTGCTGGACTTGGGTGCAGGTTCATGGACAGTATGCATGTGTGAGGTGGATGGCTGTTGGGTGTCTGAGTGGGAGCGTGTGTGTCTCTTAGGAGGGGGGCAGACAGGGTGGGATAGGACAAACAGAATGCGTGGATGGATGTTGTGGAGGTGTCTGCAAGTGAGGTGTGTGCTGCATGATGTGGTGATGGTGGTGGCTGTTGATGCACTGCATGCAGCTGTGAGTGCGGATGTGACTGTCACGGAGGAGGAGGAGGGGGAGACAGTGGAGACAGTGGATGTTTTTGTGTGTGCATCTGTCCATTGTTTGTGTGAGTACTTGTGGCTTGAAGTGTGGTGCCTGTGTTTGTCTGTGCCACTCTTGTGTGATAGTTTGTGTGCATGCTTGTCTGTATGTGTGCATGGGATGGGATGGGGTTGTGGAGACTGGGTCTGGGAAGTGGTAGTTGGGGGGGGACGGTAGGACCAGGAACACTGGCTGCCATCAGAGAGGAGACCAGAGGCTGAAACGATCTCTGGTAGGCATTGCATTGCTGCATCTGGGATGCCAGCCCATGGATGGCATTCACAATGGTTGACTGCCCTACAGAGATGGATCTCAGGAGGTCAATAGCCTCCTCACTGAGGGCAGCAGGACTGACTGGGGCAGGGCCTGAGGTGCCTGGGGGGAAAGAGATGCCCACCCTCCTGGGAGGGCGGGCATGGACAACTTGGTGGGGGGGCTACTGAGAGGGCGGTGCTGCTACGGGGAGGTGTACCTGAGGCTGGGGTAGTTCCAGAGGTGTCCGCCACCACCAGGGAGCTTCCATCAGAGGAGGAATCAGAGTCATTGTTGTCTCTTCCAGTCCCTGCCGTGGTTCTCCCCTCGCCCTCCATCCCACTGGTCCCCTCGGTGTCTGTGGACTCTGCCTCCTGGGTCCCGTGGGATGCAGCTCCCTCAGTCGCCGGTGCCCTGAATCCTCCGCCAGATGATGCTAACGCACACATGGACACAATGACAGAAGAAAATAGGGGGGAGAGAGAGGAAGGGAGCACTGGGTCAATTACAGCACCAACACCAAAGATGGTATGCACATTACCATCAGACACAGGGATCAGGATTGAGCACTATGCACCGCAGTGGCATTCCATTGGCTAGGTCCCACAGCAAGATGAGAGCCAACCACCGGCTTCTGCATCCCTCCTGGGACCTACTAATCCCTGTCTGACATGGAATGCCGCCTAGCTAGTCAACAAGATTTTTGCCATACACCCATTTACCCTGAGCTGGACCATGAAGCAATGTCTGAGCTCATATTAAGGGGCACCCACTAACTGAAACCCACCACCAGGATCCCATGCAAGGCAACAAAAATGGTTGTTACACACACTGTATTCACCCCCTTGTGGCTGCTGTGCTGCCCTCAAGCGCCGATCCAGCTCTGGGTAGGCCACCGCCAGTAAGCAGGCCATAAGGGGGGTCAGGTTCCGACGGGCACCCCTCCCTCTTTGGGAGGCCATCCCCAGCTGCGCATCCGTGGTCTTCCGGGCCCAGTGTCTCAGGTCCTCTCACCTTTTCCTGCAGTGGGTGCTCTACCTGCTATAGACTACCAGGGTCCACACGTCCTTGGCTATGGCATGCCACAATCCCTTCTTCTGATGGGCGCTGACCTACAGAGGAAATACAGACAGAAGGACACCATTAACCATACAATCCAGCCTGTCACAGATATGGCCCACAAATACCATTTCCCCTCAAACTGCACACACATCACCTGAAGCTCTACATGCACACTACCACCAGAAATACCCCCCACCCAAAATACACACTGCCAGCACACACATCTCCATGAAACTTTGTTGCATGCATCGTCCCCATGGTGTACTCACCTGTTGGTCTGGAGGCCCATACAGCTGTTCATACAGGGGTAGGACCCCATTCACCAGGCGCTCCAACTCCTCTGAAGTGAAGGCAGGAGCCATTTCCTCTGTCACCCGGGCCATGGTAGGTTCTAGACTCAGGTCACAGTAGCACACGCAGTGGAGGTGTTGTCCTGTGAAAAGTCAGGAATCAAGTGAGGTTATAGACAGAAAATAGCGGTCATGTCCGCAGCGGTGTACCCCATCACCTCCGCCGGTGATCCTCATTGGATGCTGTACTCCATAGAGCCCCATGTAAGCCAATGAGAAATAGCACGGCGATGCATGACCGCCTTCCGTCATGACTCCTAACCCGGGTGGAGTTACATCACTTCCACCTGTCCCTACATATAGGAGAGGCGATCACCATTTTATGGTGTTGGTCAACATTCTTAAATTGAAAATTGCGTCATTGCTGTCAGTTGTACATACATTGCCATTTACATTGTCCAATTACATACAAGCTCAGTTACACTGAGGTGGTGGTTCCATTGTTCAGTTTGTCACTCCCTTCTCACTCTTGTGTCCCTTAGGTACCTACCACTGCGGAGGAATAGGAGGAGGAGGCAAGACCCCATATACAGACCCCTTGTGGACTTGGCTACACTGGAGGACAGGCACATCATACTCACCTATAGATTGGACAGGGCCACAATCACAGAGCTGTGTGCTCAATTGGAGCCTGATCTGATATCAGCTATCCGTCATCCCACTAGGATCCCCCCTCTAGTGCCAGTTCTATCTGTGCTCCATTTCCTGGCAAATGGCTCTTTCCAAGTGACAGGGGGCTTGGCAGCAGGAATGTCACAGCCAATGTTCTCAATAGTGCTGGCAAGAGTTTTGTTTGCCTTGCTCAGACACATGTGCAGCTACATCGCTTTCCCCAAGTGGAAGATTTGACCACTGTGAAGGCAGGATTCTATGCAATGGGACATATTCCAAATATTATTGGGGCCATTGACGGAACACATGTAGCATGTGTCCCCCCCCCCGGCACAATGAACAGGTGTTCAGGAATCGGAAGAGTTTCCACTCACTCAATGTGCACGTGGTGTGCCTGGCTGACCAGTACATCTCCCAAGTCACTGCCAAGTATCCTGGGTCAGTGCATGACACCTTAGTTTTGAGGAATAGCAGCATCCTAAATGTGATGGCACAACTACAGAGGCACAGGGTGTGGCTAATAGGTGAGCCTGAGTCCCCACCCAATGCGTGTCAGTGTATGCCTTCAGGAGTCATCCCCCATACCATTGTGCATGGCTAATGTTTGTTCCTGAATTCTTGCAGGTGACTTTTTCTACCCAAACCTATAGTGGCCATTGACCCCTGTAAGGAATGCCAGGAAAGGGGCTGAGAATAGGTGTAATGATGCTCATGGGCGAACCAGGAGAATAATTGAGCGGTCCTTCGGCCCCCTGAAGGCCAGGTTCAGGTGCCTCCATATGACGGGTGGATCCCTCTGCTTCTCCCCTGAGAAGGTCTGACAGGTATTTGTGGTATGCTGCATGTTGCACAACCTGGCCATCAGACGGCATGTGACTTATCTGCAGGAGGTGGAGGGTGAAAATGTTCCTGTGGCACCAGTGGACCCTATGGACAGTGAGGATGAGGAGGCAGAGGATGATAATGTGGACAAGAAGGTAAGACAGTGGAACTGACCATTCCTCTGATTATTTATCTTTTCAGTGTGGCTGTAGCATGATGGTAGTCACTGCCTCACCTTCTCAAATGACTGCCATCTATGCATTCTCATTTTGCAGATGTTGGTGTGGTTACAACTGTGTACTGATGTGATGACTACAGACAGCTACAGGCCATTTTTTGAATGGAATCACAACGTTTAGGACAATTGCAGAAGATGAAACAGTTAAAATGATTGCACATTTTTGTCATATCAAGCACTATCACTCAAGTTGTGTTCAAGGGTGTTTATTGAAGTGAAAAATATAGAACGAATAGTGCAATGGAATAGGGTGATGGTAGAGGAAAGTCCAGGGTATTGTTCCAGTCTGTTTGTAGCCCAGGCCCAGTGTCCAGGGGGCCATAGGAAGGGGAGCAATGGCAGTTCAAAGTGGACAAGGTGAAAGAGTGGGACACAAGGGGGACATTCAGGAGCAACGTTTGCGGGGTGGTTCACCTTCTGCAAGGGGAGGGGTGCTGGTGGCCAATGAGTCCTGTGGCAGGGCCACCTACCCCCTAGCTACAGCATATGTGGAGGGCTGTTCAGTTGAATGGCTAGTGGAAGGGGCCTGCTGGTGTGATGTGTACTCCCTCATTATGTTGGCCATATCACCCAGCACCCCTGCTATGGAGACCATTGTGGTGTTGAGGGCCTGCAATTCTTTCCTGACCTCCTAGTGGTGTTCCTCCTGCAGCCACTGGTTCTCCTGCATGATATCTAACACCTGACCCATCTTGGCATGGGATTGTTGGTAAGTCCCCAGGACATTAGTGAGTGCCTCCTGGCCACTCTGTTCCCTAGGCCTGTCCTCCCCCTGGCGCACAGCAGTCCTCTGAGTGTCCCTGTCCCCCTCTGCCTGTGTCCCCTGAATGGTGTGGCCACTGCCATTGACCCCAGGACCCTGATTGTCTGGGCTGTGAGGTATGGACTGGGGTCCCCATACAGGTGGGCACACTGCTGCTTGACGTGTCCTGGGGACAGAGATGTGGGGACGTTGGGTGGCTGCTGTGGTGTTGGATACTGAGGGGGGAGGCTCTGTGGTGGACTGGGAGTGGGATGGGGTATATGACTGACCAGTGGTCCCTGATGGGCCAGGGAGTTCATCCAGATCCAGAAGCGCAGAGTTACTGTCATCACTGGGGGCATCTTCTGTTGGGAGACTGGGTGGCTGTGGCACCTCCTCAACGCTGAGATTGGCTGGGGCACCTGTGGGGATGTAAGTGGTGCATTATGCTACATGTCTGTGACATTTTCTGCATCCCTAGCTTCCCTATATTGTTTCTGTTTCCCTGCTACCTTTGTTTGTGTATGGTGATGTATTGTGGGATTGTTAGTTCTCCATGCTGTGTATGCATTGGTGGAGGGTGTACATGCAGTGCTGGGAGGGATGTTTATGTACTGGGTATGGCATGCAGGGCTTGGCATTCAGGTTAGTGTATTGTGGTGGTGCACTGTTGGGGGGAATGGAGTAGAGTGATGGGTGTCAGGCTGACGGGTGGCATGCAGGTATGGGGGGGATAGGTAGTAAATATTGACTCGCCAGTGTCCAGTCCTCCGGCTACTCCAGTGAGTCCCTCAGGATGCAGTATTGCCAAGACTTGCTCCTCCCATGCTGTCAGCTGTGGGGGAGGAGGCGGAGGTCCACCGCCATTCCTGTGGATGGCGAGCTGGTGCCTTGCTGCCATGGAACGTACCTTCCCCCGTAGGTTGTTCCACCTCTTCCTGAGGTCATCCCTTGTTCTTGGATGCTGTCCCACGGTGTTCACCCTGTCCACGATTCTCCGGCATAGCTCCATCTTCCTGGCAATGGAGATTTGCTGTACCTGTGCTCCAAACAGCTGTGGCTCTTCCTTGACTATTTACTCCACCATTACCTGCAACTCCTCATCTGTGAAACGGGGGTGCCTTTGTGGGGACATGGGTGTTGTGTGGTGTGTGTTGTGCAGTGGGTGTTGAATAATGTGGTGGGGTGTGGAGTGTGTGACATGTTAGCAGCCATCACCGCAGCGGTAAGCGGATTTACCGCCAATGTCATAATGAGGGCCATGATCTCCAAGCTTGACTATGCCAACAGCCTATACCTTGGCACATTCATATTTACTATACACTAAATACAAGTCATCCAAAATACTGCTGCAAGATTTTGTCTCTGACTTCACCCAAGACAACTCATGACTCCAGTCTTGCAATCATTGCACTGGCTACCTATAGCAAGAAGGGCAATGTTCAAGGCACTTTGCTCACAGAGCCTTCAAGGGAAAGGCCTTCTAGATTTACAAGCTAAATTGAAGTAATGCAAACAAATCAGGACACTGTGCTCCAGGCTTGCACCACTTATCATACCACTTTACCGTAACAAAATAGAAGTCATTGCTTTCACAGTACAAGCCACCAACCTCTGAAACACACTACCAGCCAGCATTTGAAACATCCAGGAGCCTATAAATTTGGCAGTTGAAAAAATGGCTATTTCTAAGACAATTATGCCACCACACATCCCAACAACAAAACCTGGAAAGACAATAGCACCCTCAAGCTCATTCATTAGCTTACAATCCACAAAGTGGAAACATCCTAACCAGCAAACTACATTCAATAAACAGTAAGTTAAGGAGAGACAACCTATGCTTTGTTTCAATATTATATGGTTATATAACTTCATACATACCATTTCCGGGCCGCACTAATACTAATACCATAACACTTAGCGGCCAGCAGCAAACTGTAACTTAAACCTCTCACATTCAATTAAGGCATATATGCTACTAGGGTTGTCCATCACCAATACTGTGCATCCAACAAACCAAACATTAATAAATGAACAGGCATGGATTAAGATTTGTCACACACTGCAGGTCAATCAGAAGACTTTAATCTAGTCCATGGTTGCAGGTTCCAACTATCTATACACTACGGTCCTTTCTTTACATCGCACAACTGCTTTCAGATATAAGTTGATACTAACAATTCACATCCCAGCAGATTTCTCCACTCCTCTCCTCCTCCAAGAATGACAGCTCCAGCCCAGAACTATACTCCAGGGGTCAGATTTACTAAGATTTTGCACATATCACTGCCTTGTGTTACCTTGTGTTGGGAAGGTGTTCCCTGGGTGGTGCATGGGCGGTCTCATGCATCCACTCATGGATTTTGCTGTATTCCCAGATTTACTAAATCTAATAAACCTAGGAATGCATCAAAAATCTGTGCCATACACAGTGAGGTGTAACAAGGAGAAATGTATTTATTTTGTCCTTGTTATTCCACATTCTATGTGTGCTGCATTTTGCAGAATACATAGAAAGAGGACCATGCCTCTAAGGATTGTTTTTGTGCAGGAAGTTGTCCCTTCCTGCACCAAAACAACCTTGCCTGTAACACAGGCATCCTTGCACCATGGCATACAAATGCCTGTGTTTGCGCTAGGCAGTACACAGTGCACCAGCACAAGTAGACAACACGAATGGACCACATCTTTGAACATATGGCACATTTCTGCTGTCTGCTCTTCACACAATGCACTGCAGCAAGTTGCCTTGCTCTGCTGCATTGGGAGAAATGTAATTAAATCTGCCCCCTAGATTTCTGATTGGACAACCTAGAGCTGTAACTATCTAAGCAGACTATAATCATAAGAAATATTGTAATGGGATCCACAGAGCTGTTAAAGGCTGCCAGCTTCCTCATAATCCATAAACTGAGCACCTGTGACTCACACCCCATTATCCATCACACAGCTACGTGCTGTATCTCATAACCTAACAACCGCACATCAGTAGTCATCACACACAACATGGAAACACTTCCCTCACTGATTACAAAACAAAGACAACATCCTTTTAACCATACACCACCCTATCTGTAGGTTAGCGCTTCAATACACAGGGGTGGTAAGCGCTATACAAAAGAGCAGATCAATACAATACAATATTTATCACTTTTGCATTACTACAATTTGTTTTGATCCTTTTAAAATCTTTGTTTCCATCACACTTCAGAACTATAAAACAAAATGTGCTTCAATTGTGGTTTCAACGCTGCTGGTCTATACTGAAATGTTTGTACAGTTCACTTACAGGTATTTATATTTTTTGCAAATTAGAAACAAATGGGCATCCTACAGTATTTATCTTCACACTCCATGTATATAAGGCCACTATCTCATTAAAATGACAAGATAACAAAGTGATACTATTAAAAAATGTGCTGCATTCAGCCTCATAATTTGTGTTTTCTTGCCACATAATTTAGTCAACATTACTGCATAATTTAGGTCTCCGCTGCTGCCTAATGCCGGTGACCCTGTCTGTACCAAAGAGATATTGTCACATAGTTCACTTTAAAAAATCTTCTCACTTTGTAGTCAAAGAAAAGAAAGTACATTTCCACCTTAAAATAAGAAGCAGTAGTATGGGACAGAGGGGTAGTGACAGTACTTCTATTTGGCAGGTGGCTTCACCTAGGTGTTCAACACACTTGAACATGGTTGGGCTTCTCTTCCTGGACAATCTGACCCCCTGCAGGGTCATGTAATTTCCTTCATTTTCTGATCAGACACTCTTCTAAGCAATAGACAGAACCACAGCTTCTCCAGCATGTTTTACAGACTTCAGATGATGTCTCATCACATCTGAGACACTGGCTGTCATGCTGACAACAGCCCTGGTCTCACAGCAGATCTTCAAATACTCTGTAGAGCACTCCCTTGCTTTAAGAAGAAGACCTTGGAAAGTGAAAAAAGTCAGGTGGTACAGGTCTTACTTTAACAATTATTTTCTAGGTAGAGGAAGATTATTTATGGTTCACAGTCCTAATGACTTGTTTAGAGTAGTTAAATTTCAAATGTAATTTTCTATTTATAGTGCAGATTCAGCCTTTTCACAAGGTGATGGCTCGCACAGGAGATGGTGATGATGCTGACCCCAAATAGGGGTACCCAATATATGTGCACAGTGAAGTGTGAAGTCTCTGCATATGGCTGCCATCAGACTTTCTCAATTGCAAATCAGGTAAAGGGCAGGTGCTGCCTAGATAGCATACCCACATTTAACAATAGACTCTGCTGATTCACCACCTCTCCCCTACCATCCACCAAATTGCAGTGCTCAGGAAAATCTAATCTCTTGGAAGGCCCACATAGAAGTTCTTAGGGTAGGTCTGAATGTAGTACACTTCCACTGTCTACTGGAAACTGTACTGATCCTCCACCTAAAACCAAAGGCCATCCGGAATAGATCCTGCTGGTCCAGGCAAGCACACACAGTGTACACAGGCTAAATGCAATGTATGAGGCACACAAACATCATGTACACATGCACTAGACATGCACACTGAATTTCAGCACAAGAACCTAGGTGCCACATTGAAGTGGAACTTTTACCTGAGTGGGGCCAGTAGGCTTTATTTCTTTCTGACACAAACAAAAAGTCTGATCAAAACTATTAAATCACAAAAATTGGTACACTGCCACCACCACCTCACATCAGCAGCCCAGGACATGGACAGTAATCCTATGTTGACAACAGAGGACACGTTTGGTGTGCCCCTCCAGGACAAACAACATTTTATGGACCTTCACATTACCATGGACATGCTAAGCCACAGTGCTCATGCTAGATTAGAGTTTTAGGTGAGCTGGTAATAAATCAGGATGCCAGTTTCATATTCAGTTATGTATCTCAGAAGGGTACACACCTGTACACCATGCAGAGGACATTCCTATTACAACATGGTGCCTGCTGATGTCTGTTTTGGAATTCCAAGCAATGGTGTTGTAGAGCTGAGCTTTTTACAATGTGTTTGGATGGCCTTGAGGCCTTGAGAGGGTTGCGTTTTCCAGACTGTTTGGAGTTTGGTGCAGTCCTTGTTGCTATGGTCCCTAATGGGAGGCAGGGTGAAACTGGCTATGTTCAACTAATGCATGGGGAGGTAGAAAGCTCATGGGACTCTGCCTCCTAGTTCCCAGCGTGCTGGGGTGATTCAACTGGCTGAGGGCTCCAACTAGGCTATGAAATGGCTTTCCACTTTCCACAGGGACTTGTGGTGTTACAGCATTGGAGGCAGTAAAGGGAGGGTCTTTGTGCAGACAGTGGACATAGAGGCATGGGATTATAATTGGTCTGTAAGCGCTGGGTTTGAGTGATGAACCAGACCAGGCATGGGCTTCCTTTGGGGGTAAGGACCATCAGTTCACATGAGATATCCATAACACAGCTCCTGTGGTGGAGGGAGCCCTTGGTTTTAAGAATAATTCAGGATTCAATCAGTTGTAGAAGTCCAATGTTTATAAGTATACAGCAAACAACCCCATACACGTCCTCTCTGTATCCCTTGCTCAACTGCCTCTCCAGATGGAGTCCCCACATTCTAGAACACAGCTAAAACTAAGAAGCTAACCATGTCATTGCTAAGATACAACATCATCTCCCTCTTCCAAAGTGAACACTTGACATACAGGCTGTTTCCATTACTTGTTCATGAATACAAGGAACAATGCTTAACACAGTTACAAAGACAAATACAAATTTATTTATTTTTTACATTACTACCTGAGTGATTTCTCGTTGTTGGCTTCATCCCTCCACAACTTCAGTTCCAATTCATTGCACAATGTAACTTTCCTAGCATTCCATTTCTTGCCATCGCTCAACCATGCACAATTACCTCTCACTTCCCTTTCTTATTTCGGTTCAGAACATTTACTGGTGTTAAGTTTCCATACACCTACCAACCCCGTCCTACCCAGTCACCCACCTTGAACTTGTGACTGTTTTTCTTAACTTTATCGTTGCGTCTTTGCACATATTTTCTTAATACTTAGACACCCTGTGTACCACATCCTTCAGTCACATATCCTCATCATGCTTAGTACACTTTGGGGGTCATTACAACATTGGCAGTAAAAGCCGCTCACCGCCGCGGCCATAGAATTCCGCCACGGTCATTATGACCCACAGCTCGGAATCCGCCAAAATCCAAACACCCACACAAGTCCGCCACACCAAAGGTCAGTGATAAACTGGCGATAACAAAACCTCCACCATCACGCCAACAGGAATACGCCCACACTATCACGACCCACTAATCCACGCGGCGGTCTTTCAACCGCGGTATTTCATTGGCGGTACACACCGCAACGCCCAAAATACACACACATTTACAAAACACTACCACATTGAACAATTCCAAATACACATACCTGATACATATACACACACCACTCCCACACACCCCTCCCACACACCCAATGCAATATAAAACACACCCCCACATCACCCACAAACCCTTACGACCACAATTGCGACAGAAGGCCAGAGAGAGACACCACCTGAAAGAACAATAGCATCCACAGGCACCCTACGCCATCACTCACACAACATCCACGCACCTCACACAACACACCTCTAAATATCACCCCACACATCACAACACACACCAGCCCACACATCACCCACACCACCCCATGGCCCCGCAAAGACACCCCAGGTTCTCTGAGGAGGAGCTCAGGGTAATGGTGGAGGAAATCATACGGGTAGAGCCACAGCTATTCGGATCACAGGTGCAGCACACCACCATAGCTAGGAAGATGGAGCTATGGTGCAGAATCGTGGACAGGGTCAACGCAGTAGGACAGCACCCAAGAACTCAAGAACTAGGGATGACATCAGGAAGAGGTGGAATGACCTACGGGGGAAGGTGCGTTCCGTGGTCTCAAGACACCACATTGCGGTACAGAGGACTGGCGGCAGACCCCCACCTCCTGTCGCGTGGGCTCTCATTATCCTAAATGAGTCTACTGGATTTCTAGGCAGCAGGATCGATAACGGTGTGGGGGACTGAGTCTGACCCACTTGTAAAGAACTCTGTCACCCTAAATCCGGTTTTTGCTCCGGCTAACTAGCAGTGCCTCATTTCTCCCAGGGGGAAGAAATGATTAGGCAGCCGAGCGCATGACATCTTTGGAACTTCTCAGGGAAGTCGTGGTCACTCAGATCCAAACCAACTCTCTTATTTACAATATGGTCTCATATACAAATGGCAAAGACAGTATAAGTTTTATATAATGTTTTAATAAAACGACTGTATTTTAGATATTAAGGCGTGAGCCGCAATAACCAGAACAATACAACATAGTAGGATTGAAATAGTTACCAGGAGAGTAAAACATAAGAACAAAGCTATCATATTGCCTAACAGTTTCTACTCTCCCTCTGCTTGTTCTATATTAGAGCACAGCATGTTAAGCTTCTAGCTTGCCTTTCTGAATCACTGGGGAGACATAAGCCCTCATACCTGAGCAAAGGCCTGTGATCTGGTTCAGCATCTGCAACGAGGCAGTCAGCGTCTAGCTGTGGGTCTCTGGTCGGAATCTCCCTCTTGCATGTATTGGGACAAGGAAGTGATTTTATAACTAACATGTCATCATGATCACAAAATGTCCCTACGCAGGAATGCCAAATCTAAACTCCTACCACGTCTATCGGCAATGTACCAGACTGTATCCTTGACTGAAGCACAGAGTGAATATGTTATGAAGAACTCCAGTGCTGTAGTAGGCAAAACAGTGTGATATGAATAAAAAACAACACCGTAGAACTGGCTATTTGAAAAATAACAGTACGAAGCCTAATAAAAAGCATTTAGAGCAAAGTGCACAGAGGCTCTAAGCTGTCAGCAAATGAATAAAATACATTCAGGGCAAAGAGCACAAAGGCCTAAAGCCTGAAGCTAATGCGCAAAGTATACGTAAAACTAACCACACTACACCCTCCCCTTGTCGGTAGCAAGTGGTTCCAACAACATAAAAACATGCCCCAAATATAAACAATATATTTCGACAAGGTAAGAAGACAACAAAGTCATACATTTAGGAAACATGTGATGATAAAGCCAAATTCAATATAGTGTCAATTTTGCTGAAGGAAAAAAATCCAATTGTCAGACAGAAGCAATAGAACGTAGGAGCTCCTCCACTTCGATATATGTTAATATCGGAAGATCCACGCCACAAAGTACCATGGAGCAGGTGTGTTCCAAAGCCCCAAAACCATTCAGGGCGGCACCCCGTGCAGGGCCAATGAAAGAGACAATACCATCTTCCTCCAGGAAGGGAATCTCATAAACCGCCTCACGAAGCAAACGCAACTGTAGTGCACAAGTCTGGGAATGAGCCCTAATTGGGAACATCAACAGATCAGGATCGACCACTGGAGGGCGCCGCAGTGAGAGACAGAAAGCCAGTGCATGTTCAAACGAGCACCAAAGGCACCGAAACACGGGTTGCACACAATCCAAAACCGGTCTGAATGACAGAGACCAGTCACACTCCAAATGGCCCAGGAGTGTAGCTCCAAAATGCTGCATCATGCGTTCACGACACAGCTGCGCTGACGGGAGCAGCAATATAGGATCTCGTCGTGGCGGGACAGCCATTGCGAAAAAATAGCAACAATAGCAAGACTCCAGCCAACAAAGCCAAAGTAATCGGGAAACCCCCAAAAATGCTTCCGAAAATAGAGTGTATAGCCGAAGGTATCAAACCGAATATGGAAGAGAAGGTGTGAGCGAAACCAACACCAACAGCTTTGAAAAAATGAGCAATACCAGCAGTGCTGGATGCATTAAATATACGTCCCACAAGTTCACCGAAGTGACTTGGAAAGTTAGTATTCAAAAGGGACTGTATCTCCGCCGATGACCTTGCCACCTGAGGTGCGTAGGTCTCGCTAGCAGATGTAAGGGCCACATGCCTTTGAAACAATAAAGCTTTCAGCCGACTCAACTTGTCGAAATCAACCTTGGAAGTAGCAATATGAGGCCAGATGTCCGCTACCTCCCTAATTTGAGTGGGGGGAAACAACACATTCCTGCAGCACGTAACGGCCTTGTTGACAACGACAACGTAAACTATTCCGGCACGCATGCCACAGCAGCGTTCGCTGTTAAGAACAATGTAACTGCCGTTAGAAAGCACCTGGAAAGTGTTTTTAATAACCGGGACTGGAACACCCTTCAAATAACAAGCTAAGTTAGCAATCGAAGCGTTACACGCTCGGTGCAAGGACAGCAGTTTACAAACCATGGAATGGCTGACAGAAGCTTCGCATTCGCTACCGCTAAGAAAAACCTCCCTCAAACCATTAACACATCTGTATTGAAAGGGAAGCTCCCACACCTCGTGTATGTAACTGTCTCCCAATAGTTCATATCTACCCACCGGAATGTGCTTCAAACAAGAAGTAAATTGCAGAGTGGAAATAGGCAAATTAATAACCCCATGAATCAACCACTCAGCTGACGGAATCTCAGCCACCGTGAAAGGCAGTTTCTCCAATTTCTCAATATTCAACATAACATATGTCGCTTCCTTTTTAGCCATCAACTGTTGTTGACGAGTCAAATTAAAAGAGATAAAGATCTCTCTGGCACGAATGTGCTGCCATGGAACGCGACCCGCCTTCAAGGTTTGAAGAGTCCAACCCAGCTGCATGATGGACAGTGTCTGACTCTGCCCATGATATAAAGAAGACATGTCCGATTTAATAATGTCAATAGCAGAGGAAACAATGCTGTCAATCGTGTAAACACGGTCAGAAAGGGTATGCATGCCATTATCAACAACAGACAAAGGGCCTGATTCTAATGTTGGCGGGCGGCGGGAGCCGCCCGCCAAGCTACCGCCGATGAATGACCGCACCGCGGTCAAAAGACCGCGGCGGCCATTTAGACATTTCCTCTGGGCCGGCGGGCGCTCTCCAAAAGAGCGCCCGCCGGCCCAGAGGAAATGCCCCTGCAATGAGGACGCCGGCTCAGAATTGAGCCGGCGGAGTTGCAGGGGTGCGACGGGTGCAGTTTGCACCCGTCGCGTATTTCAGTGTCTGCTTAGCAGACAATGAAATACTTTGCGGGGCCCCCAGGGGCCCCGCGGCACCCCCTACCGCCATCCTGTTCCTGGCGGGCGAACCGCCAGGAACAGGATGGCGGTAGGGGGTGTCAGAATCCCCCATGGCGGCGCAGCAAGCTGCGCCGCCATGGGGGATTCAAAGGGCAGCGGTAAACCGGCGGGAGACTGCCGGTTTGCCTCTTCTGACCGCGGCCGAAGCGCCGCGGTCAGAATGCCCTGCGGGGCACCGCCGGCCTGTCGGCGGTGCTCCCGCCGACCCTGGCCCCGGCGGTCTTAGACCGCCGGGGTCAGAATGACTCCCAAAGTCTGCAGCAGATTTTCCTGATCAATCTGCCTCAACCGGGCTGCAGCCTCCTGTTGTGAAAGTTTCCAAATCTCATTATAAACTTCGTATAAAAACCTTTTCTTCCGTGGTACCTTGGGACCAGACATAAAATCTTGTAAATCAGTACCATTAGACAGTAATTTGAGATGTGACTTAACTGCATCCAGCGTGGATGATTTCAACCATTGTTGATAAAGCTTCCCCACGCTGTACGTAGTTATAATATCAGCATGTTCTGGTGAAATGTAACGAGGGTCTGCCCTAATAGTCCTGAACCCCCCTGAAGAGGTAACAAAACGTTGATGGCACTCATTAGTGTCTATGGGCCATAATAACCACCCACCCGGATGTAACGATGAAGTGTTAAGCGTACCATTCTGGACCCAATGCGTAAATTCACTAAAAGTAGCATTCACATAGTGCTGCCAGTTGTTTAATTTTGAAGGGACAGGTATACTAGGCAAATTCAACTCTCTAATTGTCGCCAAGCCCAAACAGCTAGTCTGTTGTACCGTGTCATTGAGGAAAATCATCTGCACAGGGATAAGACATGCTCTAAATAATGTATCCCTGCCTTGCATCTGCCAATTTTTCGTACCCCAAACACTTTTCAAGTCAACAGTCTTTAACCAGTATTCATACCCCTCGACCGAAAGGTTAGATACAAACAAATTTGAATATAGTAATTTAGTATCGGTCAATAAAATTTGCTTATTAGAATACGGTGTAACTTTAAAATAGTAAGACTTAGCATTCCACTGATCATGGCCAGAAAAATATGCAAATTTATCATAATACGTTTTCGAACTCCCTTGTGGAGGAGTCGAGCAATGTTCCCATTGCACATAATTAAATATGGACTTAGGGCTACTAGCTTTATGAATAAAATGGTGTCCATAATAGTTGTAGCAAAACATGTCACCATGATTATCTCTAAATTGGTAAGCATCTTCATCGTCATAGACAGTATAATATTGCAAATCCGTTAGCATAGAATCTACTGTCTTCACATCCCAATCATCAGAAACAATGCCTGGTATAACAATATCATTCATTGATAACTTGAGGACATACGGTATTTGAATCAATTCAGTGGGACCATATATATCAAACATTACTTTATCCCACACAATCCCATCCAGAATCGGTATTGCAGAAATTTTCACATTGGACAAGTCTCTTCGAACCATATGAGACGAAAAATGTGGTCTCAACACAGTCTCCACGTGCTCAATGTCCGATCGATCAGGAAGAAAATGACCATGTATTACTAGAAAAAAAGTAACCACAAATCCCAACCATAAAAAAAGAGTCATTACAGCCATAAAAAGCCACAAATAGTTCCAAGGAAAAACAAAATATGTACATTTAAGCCAACTCAGCAGCTTACGTGGACCTCGGACAGAAGACATCGAGGACGAAGAGCTGGACACTGCTTCATCAGCGTCGTTGAAGCAGCCAGAGGCAGTTCTTGCAAAAGGTGCAATTGTGAACAAAGAAGCAGATGGAGGCTCTCTCCTAGGCACGCTATAAACTACATGTTCAGAAACATCAGTAGAACGTACAGCAACTTGATCAAAAGATTCCATATTAATCGTTGTCTGTGGAACAATCGCAAGATCATCTTCCACCCTCCCCAAGCTCGGAGAGGAAACAGCGTCGGTGTAAATCACCTGCAGCAGGACTTCTTCCCCAGTAGTGAGAGGGATGCCGGAACTACTGGGTGTCCCTCTTGGTCTGCTGTGCAGAATCGGCCACATGTTGTAACTTGACATTATCAATAGAAACAAAGCGATTTCCTTTGGCCCCTTGCAGCGGCGGTAAAATCACAGTTCTCGTGCTGCTCACCCCTAACACAGGGACAGGTGCTCGATAAGAAGGACCAAATTCTTTCTTTACTGCGACCTTTTCACGCACTAGATCCCCAATCCTGGGAATCCAACCAGTAGGTGTTACAGGCTCATCCTTAATTCCTGAGGAGGCAGCACTTGCAGAAGAGTTATCTTCACGGAATTGTTGTAAATCCTGCAAAACAGTGACACGATCATTTATGTCAAAGAGCGTAACTGCCGCCTCCACACCAGGACCATCTAGATCAGGAACATACATTTGTGTTCCAAACAGGCACTCATATGAAGTACGACCCCCCAGTGACGGTCTAGGCAAGTTATTAAGTGCTCTCTGTACTCCATATAGGTGGGCTAACCAACTACGACCCGTACCTATAACTCTGGCCGTTAAGGATTGCTTTAAATCACGATTTAAACGCTCCACGACAGAATTTCCCTCGGGATGAAATGGAGACGAGAATTGGAGTTGGACCCCCAACGAACCCATGGTGTCCCTGAATGCCTTAGAGGCAAAAGCAGGGCCCTGGTCCGAATGAAAAGCCGCAACTGCAAATGTATCGACAAAGATGCGCAAATCTTTAATAACAGTCCGAGCATCAGCCGAGCGTTGTGGCCATACCCACACAAATCTGGAGCACGAATCTACAGCAACCAATATATATTTGTATGCACTATCTCGTGTCAGCTGACCACAATGATCCAAGTACACACACTGTAAAGGTTTGTTTGAAATCAGAAGGGGCGTCTGCTGCGGGCGTCTAGCCGACAAAGCTTTAATTTGTTGACAGACGTCACAACAATGGACATACTGCTTTGTCTCTTTATAGAGACCAGGCCACCAGTAACGAGCCTGTAAAAGTGAAATCGTGGCAGCCACACCAGCATGTGCAGATGCCACCCCCTCATGTGCTGCAGATATTAATCGAGGTCTCTCAATTCTATTGGGTAGTTCACGTACACCAATGCCTGGAATATTAACAACAGCATGTAGCGCACTATTCAAGCAGTAACCATATTTAGAAGGAAATCCTTGAGGAAACGGCGTGCCACCAGCCGTAGCTTTTATGGCAGCCAAAATCTCTATGTCTGGTTTGGAACTCGAACGAGTCACTGCGGCCACAATGGCGACAGCCACTGCCGACTTTGCGGCTTCATCAGCCAAAGTATTCCCAGCAACGTGTATTCCAACGCGCTGGTGTCCAAGTGTATGTACAACATGGACCTTAGGAAGCGTTCCTTTCAGATCCACAACCTTACCCCACAACAATTTATGTTTAATGGTGTTGCCTTTGGAATCTCTGAACCCATTCAACTTCCAATAGTGCAGATATTCATTGAAAGACTGAGCACAGTAGTAGGAGTCACAGACCAGCAAGGTCAAAATCGCCGGATCCGCGTGCTCCAACGCTAACAATAGAGCTTTGAGCTCAGCCAGCTGTGCCGTGCAATCTCCCAAGGTTTTAGAATAAGTATGTCGGGGGCAGAACACTTCCCCCTCCATAGTGCCACTCACCACCGCACATGCAGCAGAATACTGTTGTTTAGTCCCAACCGCTGGTTGCGCAGAGCGATCGGTATACATGACCACTTGATATTGGTCAATAGGCAATGTGCCAGCAGGAACTGGGTACTCTATTTCATATTGAAGAAATTCTTGAGTCTGCAGTGTAGGGTCAAATATGTAATCTACATCAGTGGCTGTCAAAGACGTAGCCCATGGTATCCATCGCGGGTGTAAAGCTTTCGAATTAGGAACACTCGCTTTTGTAACAGCCTCTAAGAACGGAATCGGGGAAACGACAATGATGCGTTGGCCCTGGGCAAGCGGTCTCTCTTTAATCACAGCTATCTGTACTTTCGGGCACTATATTTTGGCAGAAAACTCCATTTGAGATATCCAACGTTGTTTTGTATTTCTTACGCACTATATTGTTCATAAGCGCTGCGCTATGTGAATTCTGTATTGCATAAGTGCGTGTGTGACTATTCAAATGTCTGTAATCCACCACTATCCTATATGAATGGTCCGGTTTAGCAACCGGAAATAAGGGATTATTCATCGGCGAGACACAGGGCTCAATTACACCCTGGTACTCCAATTGTGTAAGAATTTTCCAAACCGATGCCCTTGCCTCAAATTTAATAGGATACTGCGGCTGTGGCTGAGGTATGCCCTTTATTGGAATTACATGATAAGGTGATTGTCTATCCCACCCCACATTATTTCTATATAGGGCGGGAGCCTGTGCTAGAGCCCATGTTTTACCATAGGACTCCGCTAGCTCTCTCGGAACAAGTGGTGAGAAGGAAGGTACTATAACATCCTCCCCAACCGGACAGTCGCGAACAAAGTCAGGTGGCCAATCCTGTTCGGCCAACAGAACATCATATGATTTTACCACATGGTCCCAAAAGATGGCGTGTACAATGCGGTCAATGTCCCCTTCTAATCGTAGAGTCACTTGATATACTCTATCAGGATCAGAGACTCGCATATCCGCCGTTTCGACTTGTATGAAGTCATCAGTTGCTTTCACCTCCAGATGCTCTAGAAGACTCCGGCGAACTATTGTGACCTCTGCCGCGCTGTCTAACAGTGCTAACGCCCATGTCCTGTTCGTCAAGAGAACTCTCTTCTTGAGCAGCATGTCTAACTGAGACTGCTGCCACTTTCTTCTTTTTAAATTGCTGTTTTTGTTGCAGCGGTTTCTCTTCTTGTTTAACAGAAACCTCCGCTGAGCGTTGTGAATCCTGTCTCGGTTTCACGTACTCCGTCCTCCGCTCTGACCGCCCACCTCTCTCACTTCTCTTCTCTGAGGAGTCCTGAAAGGAACGAGATTGGCGTGTATCAGTATATTGATATCTATCAGGCGTCTTCAAATTATCCCTATTCCTGAGATTATACCTATTCTGCTGGGTCTCCGGTTGCGGAGACTGTCCCCCATCTTTTTTAGGTGTTTGCTGTTTCTTTTCCCAGCGCTTTTTTGTACCCTCAGGTAGCTGTTGCTTAGCCTTATCTTTATTATTTTTACCCTGCAATTGGGGTTTCTGCGGTCTAGCCCCTAGGCTATCGCAACCAATACTTGAATATGTCTCAGCTATTATTCTCGGAAGTTCCCGCTCTTGATCAATCTGCGGAACATCCCGAAGACGCATTCGCACTGCTAGTGCTACTGCCTCTCCCTTGAGATTACTCAAAATAACCGCGGCAAAATTGCCCATTAACTGCATGCCCAAATCTAAGGCAGGGGCAGCCCCATATTCATCTTGAATTTGTTTAAGCACTTCCGGTAAATTAGCTAAAGTCGGCGTACCGTGCGCTGTAGTGTAGAGCGCGGCAAACACCGTGCCCCAGGTATTACAAAGGTCCACCGGAGGAACCATCCCATACGGCAAACACATCGTCAAAATTCTATGTTTATCCTGAGGTCCCGTATGGGGAAATACTGCTTCCAGCGTATTAATTTTTTGCGCCAGCCAAAATGGAGTCTCCTCACGTTTAGCCGGTACCTTACCCATAACTGAGTGTACAGTGGCCGGATTGATTCCTGGAACCACTGCTTGCGGGTGCGCCGGAGCAGCACACGCTGCATTAGTATTTAATGTCTGCATTACAAACTGAACCAGTCTTCTGTATGTTGTTGCTAAGTCTATATATAAACGACGCACATCAGCCACTGCCAAATTTGCAACCGCAGGATATGGTGTGTAAGTAGCCAATAAAGGCCAGGTCGGACCATCATTACTCAACGGACCTAACCTCACTTGTGCTACTGTATGTGGGAGGGCGCCATCAAGCCAATTATGGTGTTCTTGATAAGATAGAGGTATCTCTAAGTAAGCGTAAGCCCTGTATTGTCCCGGGACATTCGCAACAGTGTATTCGTGAAAAGTATTTGTACCCCCATCAACTGCTGGAAATGCGACCCAAGAATAAAAAAGTTCTGTCCTATAGGCTGCATGGGCTTCCACCACAAAAGTGACTAGACCCCTCTGGACTGTCAGTCCATGTGCTATCAGATGTCCTGTGAGCGGGTGACGTATATTGATTGCTATATTCACTACATTAGGATTCGCCATTTGTAAAAAATAGCACTAGGTCAGAGAAGGCACACTAATATCGGGGTTTTTCCTTTCAAAGTTCAAGCTTGAACAACCAACCACTAAGCAATAGGACGTACCTATCCCGTGGTGGCGGAAACTCTCAGCCCCACAGACGTCTCCGCGTACGGAACCGAGGAGTCAAAATATGTATGAGACCGAGAGAGTCAGTCGGACCTAAACATTAGAGCCAGACCAATCGTTGGCGGCGCCATGTCGCGTGGGCTCTCATTATCCTAAATGAGACTACTGGATTTCTAGGCAGCAGGATCGATAACGGTGTGGGGGACTGAGTCTGACCCACTTGTAAAGAACTCTGTCACCCTAAATCCGGTTTTTGCTCCGGCTAACTAGCAGTGCCTCATTTCTCCCAGGGGGAAGAAATGATTAGGCAGCCGAGCGCATGACATCTTTGGAACTTCTCAGGGAAGTCGTGGTCACTCAGATCCAAACCAACTCTCTCATTTACAATATGGTCTCATATACAAATGACAAAGACAGTATAAGTTTTATATAATGTTTTAATTAAACGACTGTATTTTAGATATTAAGGCGTGAGCCGCAATAACCAGAACAATACAACATAGTCGGATTGAAATAGTTACCAGGAGAGTAAAACATAAGAACAAAGCTATCATATTGCCTAACAGTTTCTACTCTCCCTCTGCTTGTTCTATATTAGAGCACAGCATGTTAAGCTTCTAGCTTGCCTTTCTGAATCACTGGGGAGACATAAGCCCTCATACCTGAGCAAAGGCCTGTGATCTGGTTCAGCATCTGCAACGAGGCAGTCAGCGTCTAGCTGTGGGTCTCTGGTCGGAATCTCCCTCTTGCATGTATTGGGACAAGGAAGTGATTTTATAACTAACATGTCATCATGATCACAAAATGTCCCTACGCAGGAAGGCCAAATCTAAACTCCTACCACGTCTATCGGCAATGTACCAGACTGTATCCTTGACTGAAGCACAGAGTGAATATGTTATGAAGAACTCCAGTGCTGAAGTAGGCAAAACAGTGTGATATGAATAAAAAACAACACCGTAGAACTGGCTATTTGAAAAATAACAGTACGAAGCCTAATAAAAAGCATTTAGAGCAAAGGGCACAGAGGCTCTAAGCTGTCAGCAAATGAATAAAATACATTCAGGGCAAAGTGCACAAAGGCCTAAAGCCTGAAGCTAATGCGCAAAGTATACGTAAAACTAACCACACTACACTCCTCCCCCACAACTAACAACATGGGAGGAGCAGGTCTTGGCTATACTGCATCCTGAGGGCCTCGCAGGAGTAGCTGGAGGAATGGACTCTGGGAAAAGCAAATCTTTCATTACTTCATCCCCCACCCACCTGCATGCTATCACATAGCCCCACCCTCGCCCTCACCCCAATAACTCCAACTCCTCACGTATGTCCCAATATCACAAACCACACATCCCAAGCCCTGCATGTAACACCAAAGCATGGACACCCATCACCAAAGCATGGCCACTGCACATACCCATACACCCCCCCCTAAACCAGTATCACACAAGGTCCTACACAGGAATGCAAGCACTGGGGTACAGGGTCACCCACCCATTACACACTATGGCACACACAGATGCATTAATTATGCCTTTACACCCCTGCAGGACCCATACCCAATGTCACCGGACAGGAGGGTCCAGACATGTCGACTCCACCCACAGAAAAGGCCCACAGTGATGACAGCAGCTCTGTCCAACTGGATCCAGATGACCAGCCCGGCCCATCTGGGACCTCGGGACAGTCGGTTCCCCTACCACTGGCACAGGCCACCACAGAGCCTCCCCCCTCAGGAAACACCAGCACAGCACCCACCCAGCTGGCCCATACCTCTGTCCCCAGGACAAGTCAATCAGCAGTGTGTCCACCACTACAGGGAACCCAGGCTAACCCACCACCCCAACAACACCAGGGACCTGGGGGCAGTGGCAGTGGGCACACCGTTCAGGGGACAGAGGCCCAGGGAAACAGGGGAACTGGGAGGGCTGCTGTGCGACAGGGGGAGGACAGGCCCAGGGAACCCACTCTCCACGAAGCCCTCTCCAACATCATGGGAGCCTACCACCATTCCCAGGAGATGATGGCAACTGTACTGGCCAAGTTTCAGGAGACCCAGCGGCTTCAGGAGGAACAGTATTTGGGGTTCAGGGAGGAACTCAAATCCATCAGTTCAACCCTGGGCACCATGGTAGGGGTGCTGAAGGAACTCGTCAACACGAGGAGGGACACTGTGGCACAACAAGGGGCCCCTGACACTAGCCTGGACGATGAACTGCCCACCACCTCCGCCGGCGCTAGTGGACAGGAGGCACTGCCACAGGACCACCACACCAGCACCCCACCCCCTGCAGATGGAGAAGCACCCCGCAAGCGGCCCCTGAGATCCAGGACAAAGACAGAGAACAATGCCAAGACCCCCGCCAAGAAATGAGACCACCATGATTGTCATCCTTCTGTCCCACTTTGTCAACCTGTCCATCCTTAAATTGCCCCAGCTCCACTTTCTATGCCCCTTTGGACAATGCACCTGTGAGACTAATAGACTGGACTCTGCGATGGACATTCCTCCACCATCACCCTTGACCATTTTACAACCCCCTCCACTATTTAGCACTTAAATAAACACCCTTAAATCACAGTCAGTCTGGAGTCAGTCTGTGCTTTCGAAAATGAGTATTTACAATACCTGTGGGAAAATGCTATATCCATTGTATTGTCAACATACCTATGTCACACAGCTCTAGTCCATGAGGAAACAAAGCAGATGTCACACAGTGTGACCCACATCTGTGAAATCGAAAGGGAAAGTGACAACTCAGGGTCCATACACTGTGCGAAAATGACAGACAGATGAGAGGTAGAAGGATCAAACAGATGTAGCAGGCAGTGTTGTCTTCTCACCTGTTTCTCACTGGAAGTATTGTTGGATCACCGTGTTCCTGTTGTCTATGTCCTCTTCTTCTGCTTCCTTGTCTTCACTGTCCACAGGCTCCACAGCTGCCACAACACCTCCATCTGGACCATCCTCCTGCAGAAAAGGCACCTGTCGTCGCAAAGCCAAGTTGTGAAGCATACAGCAGGTCACAATGATATGGCACACCTTCTTTGGTGAGTAGAATAGGGAACCACTTGTCATATGAAGGCACCTGAACCTGGCCTTCAGGAGGCCGAAGGTCCTCTCTATAATCCTCCTAGTTCAGCCATGTGCCTCATTGTAGCGTTCTTCTACCCTTGTCCTGGGATTCCTCACTGGGGTCAGTAGCCATGACAGGTTGGGGTAACCAGAGTCACCTGCAAATATCGAGGGACAACTGTTAGACACACACTAACTCTTAGGGACATCCCCAGACCCAGACACCTAGTCACACTGTATTGGGTCCATGTCCTCACCTAATAGCCACACACGGTGCCTCTGGAGTTGCCCCATCACATAAGGGATGCTGCTATTCCTCAGAATGTAAGCGTCATGCACTGAGCCAGGAAATTTGACATTCACATGTGAGATGTACTGGTCTGCCAAACACACCATCTGCACATTCATCAAATGGTAACTCTTCTGGTTTCTGTACACCTATTCACTCATGCGTGGTGGGACCAAGGCAACATGTGTCCCATCAATGGCACCTATGATGTTGGGGATATGTCCCTGGGCATAGAAGTCACCTTTCACTGTGGGCAAATCCTCCACCTGAGGGAAAACGATGTAGCTCAGCATGTGTTTCAGCAGGGCAGACAACACGTTGGAAAACATAGGCTGGGACATCCCTGATGCTATGGCCACTGTTGTTTGAAAAGACCCACTTGCCAGGAAATGGAGTACTGACAGCACCTGCACTAGAGGGAGGATTCCTGTGGGATGGCGGATAGCTGACATCAGGTCTGGCTCCAACTGGGCACACAGTTCCTGGATTGTGGCACGATCAAGTCTGTAGGTGATGATCACATGTCGCTCCTTCATTGTCGACAGGTCCACCAGTGGTCTGTACACCGGAGGATGCCGCCATCTCCTCACCTGCCCCAGCGGACGTGCTCTATGGGGGAGAACAGCGAGCAGAGAGTCAACCAACACTGAGGTACGTAAACACAACTTTATATGAAACATTTTCAAAATCGACATATGGCTGTCTTAGTGTATAATCAAAGCCTATATATGTGTGACGCATTTAAAATTAATGCCATGTGGCCCCCTGAAATGGCGGCTGCCTGACCTGTAAGGTGGGACAAGGGGATATGAGGTAATTGCGCTGGCGTTGTACACCGTCGCGGTAGGCGGTCGAAGACCGTGGCGCAAACCTGCTTTGGTTAACATTGGACCCTATGGGTCCCAGGAGCCAATGATGATGTATGCCGGCGGTGACGGTACGCACCGCCGCGGACGTGACCGCCATTTTCTCTCTGTTCAATCACTTGATACCTGATCTTCGACAGGAGAGGACCTACATTGCAAGTGCTGCTGTGACCTCAGTCTAGAAGAGACAATGGCTCGTGTGTCTGGGGAAAGGGCCCCTGCCTTCAAAACGGAGGAGTTGGAGAAACTAGTGGATGGGGTCATCACCCAGTACACGGTACTCAACGGTCCTCCAGACAAACAGGTGAGTACACTCTGAGCATGCTGTATGGGCAATGGCTGTTTGGAGTGGTGTGGATGAAAAATGGGGGGGGAGAATGAGGCGTGCTTGAAACGACGGTGAGTGCATGTGCGACATGGCAAGGGTAGGGATGCGGGCCAATGACTGTGATGGTGCGGGCGCTTATATCTTCTCCTTTTCCCCTGTACTATTCGTGTAGGTCAGCGCCCACCAGAAGAAGGATATTTGGCGTGCCATCATCAAGGAAGTCCGGGCCCTGGGGCTCTACCACAGACGGAGCACCCACTGCCGGAAAAGATGGGAGGACATTCGCTGCTGGAGCAAGAAAACGGCAGAGGCCCAGCTGGGGATGGCCTCCCAACGTGGGAAGGGTGCCCGTCGCACCATGATCCCCCTGATGTTCCGGATCCAGGCTGTGGCATACCCGGAGTTGGATGGGCGCTTGAGGGCATCACAGCAGCCACAAGGGGGTGAGTACACTCTCATTCAGCTGACTTTGTGCGCCTTACGAGGTGTCTGGGTGGGGGAGGTGGGCTGTGGGTTCCCCTAGGCCAAGGCGAGTTTAGTAGGCAGGGTCCCTTCTTAAGGCAGGTCCTGTTGCCCCCCACCCCACCTGTGTACAGAGCCAACTACACCTAGTCAGGCTCCTGTGACATCCATGTGTGCAGCAATCGGGCATAGCCTTTTAAACCATGTCCCTGGGATTGATTAGGGAACTCCAAGTGCACGGCGTAGTGCAGGGGGCTTCTGTGTCTGTAGTGTCTGCCAACGGTAGCGGTATTGCATGCACTCAACATGTCTTTCTTCTGTTTCCCCCCCTTTTTGTGGTCTCCCTGTGCTTGTGTGCATTAGCATCTTCAGGCGGAGGAGCAGTGGCACCGGAGCAGGAGGGAGCTGCATCCCACATGGCCCTGGAGGGCGAGACAACAGAGTCAGAAGCCACCAGTGGGACGGAGGGCGAGGGGAGCTCCACGGCGGGGACAGGAGCTGAGACCATCGATACGGACTCCTCCTCTGATGGGAGCTCCCTTGTGGTGGCGGGCCCCTCTGTGCCCCCCGCATCTACAGGTACAGTCGCCACCCCCTCCCAGCAGCCCCTCAGCGTTTGCCCCGTGGCCGCTCACCCAGGAGGGTGGGCATCTCCTTCGCCCCAGGCACCTCAGCCCCTACCCCTGTCACCCCTGCTGCCCTCAGTGAGGAGGCCATTGACCTCCTCAGGTCCCTCACTGTTGGGCAGTCTACCATTTTGAATGCCATCCAGGCTGTAGAGAGGCAGTTGCAACAAACCAATGCATACCTGGAGGGCATTCATTCTGGTCAGGCAGCCCATCAGCGAGCTTTTCAGACTCTGGCCTTAGCACTGATGGCAGCCATTGTCCCTGTCTCTAGCCTCCCCCCTCTAACTTCCTCCACCCAGACCCAAACCCCTGTACCTCAGCCTATCCCAAGCACACCCTCAGACCAGCATGCACACACCTCAACACACAAGGGAAGCTCAGGCAAACATAAGCACCACACATCCCACAGGCACTCACGCAAGCATCATACACATGCAGACATAGCAACAGCCACTGCCTCCACTGTGTCCCCCTCCTCCTCATCTCCCTCCCAGTCTTGTCTCCACTCACACCTGCATGCACTACATCATCAGCCACTACCTCCATCACCAGCACACCCACCACCACACCCGCTCACGTGCAGTCACCACCCGCACTACCATTCACACATCCCCTGTGTCCTCTCCCAGTGTATCTGTGAGCCCACCTCCCAAGGTACACAAATGCAGCCACACACCCACCCAACAGCCATCCACCTCACGACAGCCTCCAGCCCATGCACCTTCACCCAAAGTCACCAAACGTACACCTCCTACAACCACTACCTCTTCCTCCACTCCCAAACCCCCTCCATCTACCCATCCCAGTGTGTCCAAAAAACTTTACCTGTCCAACCTTGACCTCTTCCCCTCACCTCCCCCACCCGTTCAGTCTCCTAGGGCCCGCCTCTCCAGGTCCCAACCCAGCGCCTCAGCCACAAGATCAGCAGGAGCAGTGGTGCCCGTAGTGACCGGCTTCTGGAGTGCGCCAGGCAGCAGGGCAGCCAGTGTGCCAAGGAGCCAGAGCACGGACAGTCCCCCACCTCAAAAACACCAAAAGTTGGCCAGTGCCCGGCGGGAGAGAGGAAAAAAAAATCTTCAAACAAAGCCGCTCCCAGGGGTACAGGTGGGAGTGTGGATCCAGCTGTGCCACCATCCAAGGTGGGGAAGGGGCACACTAAAACTGGCAAGTCTGGGAAAACCTGCACAGCGGACAAGACCGCCACAAGCACCGCTGCCAAGGACACCGCCGCCACCAACACTGCTGCCAAGGACACCGCCGCTTCCAGCACAGCGGAATAGGACACCGCCGCCACCAGCACCGGCACCGCTGCCAAGGACACCGCCGCCACCAGCACCGCTGCCAAGGACACCGCCGCCACCAGCACCGCTGAACAGGACACCACCGCCACCAGCACCGCCGAACAGGACACCGCCGCCACCAGCACCGCAGGCCACTGAGCGCAACAGATTCCGACGCTACTGAAGCCGCCACGAGCAGGATGAAGCACTCTGGGCACAAAGCCCCCTCCAGAACTAGTGGAGAATGACATCCACTACCTCTGTCCTTGGCAGGATGAAGCACTCTGGGCACAAAGCCCCCTCTAGAACCAGTGGAGACTGTTATCCACTTGAGAGACTGTGGCTTTGCACTCCCCAGGATAAAGCAGTGGGCAAACAACCCACTGTAGAGACTTGAGAGACTGTGGCTTTGCACTACCCAGGATAAAGCAGTGGGCAACCCACCCACTGTAGAAACTTGAGAGGCTGTGGCTTTGCACTCCCCATGATACATCAATGGGCATGGAGCCCCCTTGTGGATCTGGCGTTGTGCACTCATCCGGCCCTTCCCTTCCCCTTGAGGTGCCTGTTTTATTTCTATCTGATGCCCCAGCATTGTTCTCTCCGTCTTGTTCGGGTATCTTGTGTGGGCCTCGCCCATGCATTTTGGGCCCAGTGGTCCACGGACTATGATGGTGGAATCCCTTGGACTTGTATTCTTGGTGTATATATTTGTTTATAGTGTGAATATCTTTATATATGTATATATTTTTGATTCATGTCTTTCAATATATTACAATCATTCGACTCATTTCCTTTTGTCCTTGCATTCTTCCAGAGGGGTTGGCGGGATGTAACTGTAATGTATCATGATGTATTAGTGTGTGTGTTGTAGTGGGTGAGGGTGGGGGAGGGGGTGTTGCGTGTGAGTGTCACTCTCTTTTCCCTCCCACCTCCCCTGTGTCGTAGGTGCAGTACTCACCGTGGTCTTCGCCGCCGACGTTCGTGCTCCTGGCAGAGGAGCAGGAAGACAAAGGCCGGTAGAATCTGAAGTTCCAGTTCCATGGCGTCCTGGTTCCTCGTGTGGTGTGTAGAGGTGAGCGTTTTCCCTTCCAAGTCCTGTTTCCGCCGTGTTTTTGTTCGTGGTGAATCCGCCCCGGAAAAGGTGGCGGATTGGACTGTTGTAATTCTGTGGGCGGTACATTGTCCTCCGCCTGTCTGTTTGCGGTTACCGCCGCAGTGTTTGTTTGTACTGCCTTGGCGGTCGGAGTGTTAAAGTGGCTGTCTATGTTGGCGGTTTCCGCCATGGTCGTGATTACAAATTTTTTCCGCCGGCCTGTTGGCGGTTTTACCGCCGCTTTAACACCGACTGCCAGGGTTGTAATGACCACCATAGTTTTATGCATCCAGGCCGGTGTTTCCACTGTGTTGGCTTCTCTTCCCTTCAACCAAAACAAATGGAGTTACCCCTGTAGCCGCATGGGGTGTGTTGCGGTAATTCCACAACATTTCTTCAACTGCTTACAAAACATTCTTGCCATCTCCTTCAGCTAACTGCACACATTCCTTTAACACACGGTTGAATCTCTCAACTAGACCGTTTTCTCTGGGATGATAGACCGCTGTCCTATGATGCTTAATTCCAACTTCCTTTAGAAATGTTTGTGAATTATCAGCAACAAACTGTGGACCATTGTCACTAACCAAACATCCCTGGTATCCCTCTCTCCTAAAAACTTCCTCACAAAAATTCATTAAACAATCGGCCCTAATGTCCTTAACAAACGCTACCTCAGGCCATTTGGAAAAGTAATCTACCAGCACAATGTCCCATTTCCCTTCTACACCCTTGCTGCTGAAAGGGCCGCAAATATAAATAGCCAATTTATGCCAGGGCTTCTATGAAAACTGGGAAGCTGCTATGGTTGTTTCTTCCGATTTATGACTCTTATCACTCTTAGCACATGCATGCAACACACGCCCGCACGAATCTTTCCACATCTTTATCCATACCAGGCCACCAAAAGTCTGCATGTGCCCCACGCTTCATGCTAGACATACCACCATGGCCTTCATGCAATAGCATGAGCAGTCTACTACGCAAACCAATGGGAACTATCAATCTTCCATCTCTTCTCAGAATTCCGTCCAACTCTGACAATTCAGACCAAACCACCTTGTAGTCCCCACGCTCCAGCTTTTCACACCCCATGGAACCAACTGGCTTGGATAATTGTGCAGAAATTTGCTTCAAGGCATCATCTTCCATAATGGCGAGTTTCCACTCCTCTTCAGTTATCGCACCCTGACAAGAACCGTCAACAATCGCTACCAAACACTCCTCACTATTCTCCTCTGACCCACCACAACTTTTCTGTAGTGGTAACCTAGATAAACAGTCAGCTCCACAATTCCTCTTGCCAGGGACATATTTCAGCAAAAATTACACTCTAGTAGACGGTATATCCATTTTGCTATTCTGGGTGTCGCCTTGCCAGCCCCTATAGTCGTGAATATATCAATCAATGGCCTGTGATCCGTCCTTACTTCGAACTTAGGGCCAGATGTAGCAAGCCGTTTGCATGTCGCAAACTGCGAAAATCACAGTTTGCGCCATGCAAACGGCCTAACGTGATGCTCATTCCCAAATTGCGAGTCGGTACTGACTCGCAGTTTGGGAATGCGACTCGCAAATAGGAGGGGGTGTTCCCTTCCTATTTGCGACTCGCATCGCAATTCAGAATTGCTTTGTGACCGCGAATGCGGTCGCAAAGCAACTTGCAATTACCACCAGTGTCACACTTCCCCTTTGTGAATATCGACAAAAATATTTTTTCAAATGGTTTCGGTATTTTTTTCATTTTGCAACTCGTTTTCCTTTAAGGAAAACGGGCTGCAAAATGAAAAAAAAACTGCTTTATTTAAAAAGCAGTCACAGACATGGAGGTCTGCTGACTTCAGCAGGCCACCATCCCTGTGAGTGCAAGGACTCGCTATGGGGTCGCAAAATGCGACACACCTCATGAATATTGATGATGTGGGTCTTTGCGACCCCATAGCGAGTCGCAGACGGTGTCTGAGACACTGTTCTGCATCCGAGATTGCGACTCGGAAATTGCGAGTCGGACAGACTCGCAATTTCCGAGTCACAATCTCGGAAATTGCTACATCTGGCCCTATGTCCCCCACACATAAGTTTTGAAGTGATCCACACCCCACCAACACGCTAACGCCTCTCTCTCAATTACAAAATAAGTTGGCTCCACCCCATTGAGGGAACGAGATGCAAAGGCAATGATCCTTTCATTCCCTTGCTCATTCTTCTGCAATAAAACAGCTCCCAGGCCATAGGCACTAGCATCTACCATCACAATTGAGTCATCCTGAGGATCAAATGTTGTTAAAGCAACCGCATGTACAATATCCGATTAAATTTTCGCAAACGCTTCTTGACACTCATGCGACCACTCAAATCGTATTCCTTTCTTCATTAACTCCCTCAACACATGCACCTTGTCAGCAATAATATTCTGCTAACTCCAAAAATGAACGTAACTGTTCCTTATTCACAGGAGCTGGTGCTGACTCCATCGCATCTAAATGCTTCATCTTGGGCCTCACCCGATCTGCAGATAACGTGTGTCCCAAATAGTCTACCTGTTGCACTCCAAACTTACACTTATCAATCCCTACTGTTAGACCTATGTCTTGCAATTTAGGCAACACCCTCTCCAATCTGCGGTTGTGATCCTCATCACTGCCGCCCCATATCAAAATGTCATGCTGGAACACCAGAACATTCCCTTCACCTTCCAATATCTTACTCATAAGTCTCTGAAACACTGAGGAGGCTGAAGCCAAACCAAATGGCATGTGTAAAAATTGGAACGCACCCTCCTGCGTTATGAACGAGGTGAGGTGCCTTGATTCAGGATGTAATTTTATCTGGTGATACGCACTCGACAGATCAATGGAAGAAAAATACTTAGCATTCTTGACACTTGAAATCGTAACGTTAATGTGAGGTAAAGGATGTCGGTCTATCCATATACTCTGATTGAGATCCCTCAAATCTACACCCATGCGCACTTTCCCATTCGGTTTCTGAACCAAAACTATGGGACTAAGCCAATCTGATGATTCTATTGGTTCAGTTACACCCATTGCACACAACCGATCCAATTCCTCCTTAAGTTGCCCTCTCAATGCCTACAGAACATTCCTTACCTTGTGCGACTTTGGCACACTTCCAGATTTCACAATTATGCGATGCTCAAATTTCTTTAAGCAGCCTAATTCCTCTGAAAACAGTTTGGGAAATTTCTCTCGCCACCCATCCATTTCCTTGGCTGTGGTCATTAACACTTGGTCTGGATGGTTGGGATCTAAAATTATGCCCAACGCTCTTTGTTATTTCCAACCCAACAGTGCCTTCCCTCTATCAACTACATACACCTTACCCTGTGCCATTCTATCTTTATACTTCAACTGACCATTGAAATAACCCAGCACGGTCAACCTTGTCCCACAGTAACCTTTCGGCTCCACATCAGCAGGTAATAATTCACACGCACCCAAGTTCTTCCAAACCAGTCTATCTACAATCATGTAGGGAGAACATGAATATGCCCACAAAAGAACCTTGACACCGTTTATCTCTGTAAAATATTTAGGAGGAGAGTAACCATCCTTCACTGCCCCCATGACATTGGAAGCATCAGACTCACCATCAGATATTACCAGTACCTCAATAACACCATCCCCTGTGTCATCATTCACCTCTTTGCTATCATATGCATTCACCATACTCACCTTATGTCCATTCCCCTTCACATACTCAGCTTTACACATACGAGAAAAATGTCCCACTTTCTTGCATCTGAAACATTTCGCTTTAGAGGCAGAGCACGTCACGGCATCAGCCATATGTTTGGTACTACCGCACCTATAGCACAAACGCTTCTCTTTCATGACAGCATTGTCCCTTGCCGTGGTGTCGTTCCGTCCTTTGTGTACCACATTTACCCTCCCACTGCCAGTACATTCATGACAATTCTCGCTGTTCAGTTCCTTAACATACCTTGACGTGTTCTCTATACGTCTTGCCACATTAATCATTTTTTGTAATGAAGGGTCTTTCAATTCTAATAATATTTCTTGAATCTTGACATTACTTGTTCTATTTATAAATTGATCACACACAATTTCTTCTTGTAGATCTTTGAATTTACATGTGCCAGCTAATATCCTCAAAGCTGAAATGTACTGCTCAACAGTCTCTCCCAGTAACTGGACTCTTGAAAAGAACCTATTTCTCTCCACCACATTACTAGTTTTCTTGCCATAGTTATCTTCAAGTGCTTTAATAGCACTTGCATATACATCAGATGCCACTTCTTCAGCCTCTGACACTTCATCCCCATCCCCTTCATGGGTGTTTGACCCACCACGTGTAATTCTAGGCAAGGTTTTTAAAACCTTCCTACCCTCAATTCCCAAACAATGCTTCAACAGTGCAAGCTTCTTTAAAGCTTCAAAAGTTGTACCCCCCACAGCCTCCAAATATGTCTCAAAGGACTCCTGCCAATCTTCCCAGGCCATAACCAGAGTACCAGCTGTCTATAAAAATTTCTGTGGGGCTAGTATTGACGCACCCATGGTGTGTATTTCTACTCTCTCAACAACACATACACACAAACTAATAATTCCCTTCACAGCATAAATGAGCATTGTTGCAGTTCACACACAATAAACTATATCAATAAAAGTGGTCACCGTCATCACCAGAATCGACAATGCAGTTCACACACAACAAACTAAACTAATAAAAGTAGTCACCGTTGTCACCAGAATTGGAATTGCTGCAAATCCAATGTTTTGCAATGTTCCAACCAGCTTGTCCAACACTTTCTCCTAAATCTTGTCGTTGATACTTCGTTTCCAGTGCAAGCAGGCACAAAATGTTTGTTGCCCAAGGAACACGCCAAACAATAAATGCAATTAAAGATGTGACGTGTCACGTCATAGCATCGGTTCGTTAACTAGAAGCGCAGACGTGATACAGAGAATACCGCAACGCGTAGTTGCAGCGCCGCAAGTCTCATGCGGCTTCAACTGAATGGTAAGTTAAGTACAATTCTTTAAATGTAAATAGTACTTCCACGGTCTCCTCCCTGCCGTTATGCTCCTTCCACGGTCTCCTCTCTGCTGGTGTGCTCCACCCCGGCACCAAGAACGACCAACATGTATGCTCGAACGGACTCCCAGATACTTCAACCACCTTTCATTTCTTCCTTTTCCTTATTCTGCAGCCGCAGACCGTGTGTCCTATCGTCGCACACCGGTAAACACCCCAAAAGAACACCCCATCCACAAAATCTTGTTGAGGCAAGCTGTCACAACACCTTTGTAGTCCCAACGGCGGTTTCCCCAAAAAATAAATTCAGCAACACGATCAGCCACGTCAGGCCCAACCAGGCTTCCTCAGGTCTGCTACCCGACACAGCTCACAGTCCATACATGAACTTACCAGAACTCGGGTTGATGCTAATTGCGGATCCCATCCTCGTCGCCATATTTTAAGTATAATTCAGAGTTCAATCAGTTGTAGAAGTCCAATGTTTATTAGTATAAAGCAAACAGCCCGTACATGTCCTCTCTGTGTCCCTTGCTCAACTGCCTCTCCAGTCCCCACATTCCAGAACACAGCTAGAACTAAGAAGCTAACCATGTCATTGCTAAGATACAACACTTGGAGTTTCATATGAAGTAAGGGAGAGTGGATCAATGCCTTTGCTGTTAGTTTATAGCACTTGAACCAGGACTCTCTTCCAGGATTTTTGTCTGAAGGCAGTGACGAGAATGGGCGAAAGGGGCGTCCTCACCGAGGCATCAAAACAGCTTTCCAGGATGCTTATCTGGATGTGTTAAAGTGAAATCACCACAATCTGTGCACAAAACTCTCACAAACCTCTGGCCATCTTGGGTGCTCCCTGGCAACACTCAAGAGATGAGAGAGAAAAGGAGCAACAGAACTACTGCACTTCCTTTGAGGACGTGTCTAGACACCACCCTAGACAGATAAACCTGACATGCAGGAGCACCCTGAATGCAGTACAGTCAAAAGGCAGGCAAACAATTTTGGGTTATTTATTTACTCAGTGTTCATTACTGTCCACTGATCCTAAGCCAATGACTGATGTAGGATCTAAGCATTTCTTGCTGTGGAGTTTTTATTTCCTCTCCTTGCTTCTCTCCAAGTGGAAAACACCAAAATCCAGCATATCTTCATCAGGGGAACACCTACATTGCTCGTTGGACACAACCAATAATGCAATGCAACAAGATGGGGCTGCCCGGCAGAATGTAATGATCGGCCCCAAGGTCTCCCCAAGGCCACAGATATTCATTGGTGTTAGAAATGGGGTATTTGGTTGGCAGTCAGGTTACCCTCTGTCCAAGCAAAAACCCTCAATCTAGTCAGGGTACGTCACACACAATCCAAATTATCCTGTGCCCACCCTCTGGTAGCTTGGCACGAGCAGTCAGGCTTAACTTAGAAGGCAATGTGTAAAGTATTTGTGCAATAAATCATACAATAACACAATAAAGCACCACAAAAATACACCACACAGTGTTTAGAGAAATATATAATATTTATCTGGATATTTGCAGGTCAAAACGAATAATGATGCAATATGAAATTGTAGAGATATCACTGAAAAGTGATATAAGTGTCTTAAGTCTTTAAAAAGCAAACAAAGTCTCTTTCAAGCACAAAGTACCTGGTTTAGAGTGGAAAATCCCCGCAAAGGGCCGCAGAGGAATAGATACGTGGAAAAATGGTGTGTGCGTTGATTTCTCCCCTGCACACATGGACTTGCATCGTTATTTTTCACGCGGGGAAGTCGTGCGTCGTTTTCCGGCACGCGGACAGTCTCCTTCTGTGGTTCACAGGATTACCAGATGTCCCGGGGTCTGTGCGTGGAATCTTAGGCTTGTTTTCCGGCTGCGCAGCGTTACGGTGGGCTGTGCGTGGAATCTTCTCCCTCACGGCAGGCGTTGCGTCGATTTCCTTTCTGAAGTCGGGCAGCGTTGTCCAGGCGAGGCCGTGCGTTAGAAGTTCCTGTCGCACCGCAGGCGTCGCGTCGAGCGGCGTCTTTCCGGATCGGCGTGCGGTGAATTTTTCACCACGGAGCAAGCTGTGCGTCTAATTTTTCGGCACACAAGGCGTCCAAATGAAAAAGAGAAGTCTTTTTGGTCCTGAGACTTCAGGGAACAGGAGGCAAGCTCTATCCAAGCCCTTGGAAAGCACTTCAGCAGCAAGGCAAGAGTTCAGCAAGGCAGCAGGGCAACAGCAAGGCAGCAGTCCTTTGTACAAAGCAGTCAGGTGAGTCCTTTAGGCAGCCAGGCAGTTCTTCTTGGCAGGATGCAGGTTCTGGTTCAGGTCTTTTCTCCAGCAAGTGTCTCTTGAGGTAGGACAGAGGCCCTGTTTTATACCCAAATGTGCCTTTGAAGTGGGGGAGACTTCAAAGAGTGGCTAAGAAGTGCACCAGGTCCCATTTCAGTTCAATCCTGTCTGCCAGGGTCCCAGTAGGGTGTGTGGCAGTCCTTTGTGTGAGAGCAGGCCCTCCACCCTCCCAGCCCAGGAAGACCCATTCAAAATGCAGATGTATGCAAGTGAGGCTGAGTACCCTGTGTTTGGGGTGTGTCTGAGTGAATGCACAAGCAGCTGTCAACTAAATCTAGCCAGACGTGGATTGTAAGGCACAGAAAGATTTAAGTGCAAAGAAATGCTCACTTTCTAAAAGTGGCATTTCTAGAATAGTAATATTAATCTGACTTCACCAGTCAGCAGGATTTTGTATTACCATTCTGGCCATACTAAAGATGACCTCCCTGTTCCTTTCAGATCAGCAGCTGCCACTTCAACAATGTATGAGGGCAGCCCCAATGTTAGCCTATGAAGGGAGCAGGCCTCACAGTAGTGTAAAAACTAATTTAGGAGTTTTACACTACCAGGACATATAAACTACACAGGTACATGTCCTGCCTTTTACCCACGCAGCACCCTGCTCTAGGGGCTACCTAGGGCACACATTGGGGGTGACTTATGTGTAGAAAAAGGGGAGTTTTAGGCTTGGCAAGTACTTTTAAATGCCAAGTCGAAGTGGCAGTGAAACTGCACACACAGGCCTTGCAATGGCAGGCCTGAGACAAGGTTAAGGGGCTAAATAAGTGGGTGGCACAACCAGTGCTGCAAGCCCAATAGTAGCATTTAATCTACAGGCCCCAGGCACATACAGTGCACCTTACTAGGGACTTATAGGTAAATTAAATAGTCCAATTGGGTATGATCCAATGTTACCATGTTTAAAGCGATAGAGCATATGCACTTTAGCACTGGTTAGCAGTGGTAAAGTGTGCAGAGTCTAAAAACCAGCAAAAATGAGGTCAGAGAAAGAGAAGGAGGAAGGCAAAAAGTCTGGGGATAACCCTGCAGAAGGGCCATTTCCAACAATTGGCCTTGAGCCGAATGGGGCCAAATTAATGAAAGGGGCTGCGTGGGCCTGTGCTGTGCCCTTGGACACAATCCCAGGCCCAATCATGTGCACAGCATTGTTCCAAGCTGGTCAGCAGCTGTTTACCACCTCAACATCACATCCATATCAGAAAAGCATGAGGAGGAAAGTATTGAGGCATATGGCCTGCACTGAAGCATGAGGATACCTAAACCCAATATAAAAAAGAGAGTTCACACCTCAATCTCTCATCCTCAGGGTGTGAAACATTGGGCCAGATTACAAAGCCTCCTTGCGTTCCACTAGCATCACTATTTTTTTTTACTCTAATGTAGCTCAAGGACGCAATTTTTGCTCCCTCATATTTACAAAGTGGTGCAATGCATTCATTGCGCCACTTTGCGACTCCTTGTGCCACATTATGCCTGCATCAGGCATAATGAATGCAAGGAGGGAGTTCAGGCATTAGGAGGCGCGCAAATGTCTCCAAGGTTTCACTGCACCATTTTTGGCGTCATATTTAATGCCTGCTTAGAGCAGGTGTTAAAATGACGCACCCACTGAAATCAATGGGCCTCCTTGCACTTTGCTACATTAGTGTCAAAATGCTTGAGGCTAGTGTAGCAGAGCACCACAATAGAGTAAAAAAGGTGGACGCTATTGTTCTAACGAATGCCATGGTGCGCCATATTATAAATACGGCACACACATGGTGTTATTAGATTGGGCAAGGGCGATGCAAGAAAAGTGGTGCATCAATACTGATGCGCCACCTTCTTGTAAATCTGGCTCATTGTGTGCAGACTACCACAGGCTGATCTGGTACTAATTGTCTGTTGTCCTGTTACTGAATTTTCTAAAGAGTCCCAGGCATCCACACAGGGCTTTATAAGAAAATTCTTTATACAAGTGGTATTAAAACTCTGGTAAATCGCGATATGCCTTGTAGCGAGCTCAAACGAGCCTTAAAATGCTCACACACAAACATGTCTGTGCACAATATTTAGCAAAGTGTCCTCAGAGGCATAAACAGAAATTTACAGATTTAGGATCCCAGCTGAAATGTGTTGACAATAAAATGTTGAATACATTCATGAGTATCTCGAGCCATAAGTTACTCCTGACCACTAATGGCTGGCACGTATGGCCATGAATGGATCAAAACGTCATGACGTTTAGGTCATGTTCTGGAGATGCCCTGATCGCAAACATACATGTATATGGTAGAAAATTGAGAGCACATAGGAAGCAAGTCATAGGATATGGGCGCTCACAGTGAGTCAATATAATAGCATTAACATTCCAATTTTAACATGGTGCTCCTGGCAAGAGGATCTTCCTAACTCCTCTAATGTTTCCAGGGAAACTCACAATGACAAAACCACAGCTGTCAGGGCACCCATGAATATATAATTCCAAGTAAGTAATATATCAATATGTAATGTATAATGGCATTAATACCATGGAGAGTTTCAAGCTCAATTTATTGTTCAACAAAAAAGTTCAACATAGTAACCACAGAATTGTCCTTTGACATCCATGTTCATGTAGTAAACACAGTATTGAAGTCAGTATCCATGTAGCACATACAGCCACAGCCAACACGTGTTTCGTCCTATGAGAACAGTACTCTCACGGACTTCATCAGGGCTGAAAATAAATGAGAACAGTCACTAATTCATAACATGTGTACAGAACCGTCAAGAGCAGACCATAAAGTATATCTTATCGTGACAATTTGTGAGATCCTAAAACGAAAACATGTAATTTGTGACTTCTTGTGATCATTCATCTGGTGGGAACTAACATATAGTCCCATCACCACAATAAAATTATTAAAATTATCACAAAATATGATAACATTGCCTATAAAGTTAAAGCACAAAATGGGAATATATATGTGAATAACCCATGTGTACAAAGTTTGATCACAATATGAGTGTGCATGTTTCCAAAGTCCAAAGAAAAGTCACCCCAGACACCCAGTCAACACCAAAGTGCGCAATGTAATAATAGCTTGCCCAGTGTAAGATAACAGAAACACCACCAGAGCCCTTCATAATAAACAGTGAAAAACCCATAAATCGAAACATACCTTAACTCAAATTATATCTACATGTATAACCAGTATCATTAAGAACCGTCCAGAGTCTGTGGAAAATAATCATAGATCCACTATATAATCCACTAAGTCTCCTGCATGTCTAAATAGAAAAACGTCCCCAAATAAGGGTACAAGCAAATGTGACCAAAAGGTCCCAGACTGACCTGAGTAAAATATATATAATATCCAACATTAGGATGCAAATGAAGTATTCAAGAACCGTTTCCTAAGTATGCAGAGTGAAGAAAGAAATCGGAAAGAAAAATTATTATATGCTGCAATTGAGGCATGCTAAATATAAATCAACACGATTAGGAAATATCCCCAAAAGTAGTAATGAGACATCAAGTCACCAGGTCCCCAATAACCAAATTCAGTATCTCACCTATCGTATACGTAAGTAGCCATCATCAAGAAAGGCAACGACCGCGGTCGAAATCCCCCCGCGGCGTCCTCTGTATCGGTACTTAATCTCGAACGTCGAACTAACGGAGGAGGATAGAAATTTAAAACCTCCGCGCGTTGGTAGTGAAGTAATAGAAAATGGACTAACCCATGAGTATGGGCGCCATCTTAGAAAAGGAGAGAAGGACCAGCCTTCAACAGGACACGAGAGGAAAAGAAGGACTATCTCCCGTAATGGGCGCCATTTTGGAACTGCATATACCCCGAGCTTGATGTATGTTAATAATCGATATATACAACAAAAACATAACGAATAAATAAGTATCCTCCCAAATTCTTATTAGCCTAAGTCATGCAATAAAGAAATAATTGTAAGGAATTCCTTAAATTGCATACCGCCACCATCCGTGTCAAGATAATGGCCTATGGGGAGAACTCCTTCCCCCAAGATATCTGGTTGTAACCATAATTGTTTATTGCCGCATCTAACAAGATATATGTAGGTGAAGTAGTAGTATCCCTCGCACAGCACAACTGAATAGATTAATACGAAAAACCCAGTGGTCTATACGTAAGTGTTTGGTGTGAAAGGAGAAAGGGGAAGAGTACACGTGACCGTCTCATGCCCCACTCATATTATGTATAGACAACACACTGTCAAGTATACCTAAAACATATAAATTACACCATGGTTTGGATTACAAACAAGCAAACCTGAGACAGTTAATGATGATCTACCATTGCATTACTATGTATTCCTGTTCTAACACAATATATGTATCTGATCTCTCCAAATGAGTATTTATGCATGCCGCAAATACAGAGTATATGTCCCTCTGAGTTGGGCACCAGTCAGTATAATCAATTCACATAGCATTTGACCCAGTGACTTGTATGTAGATGAGACACAATATAATCAAAAGACTACACTTGCAGTAGATTCATGAATAACATATGCTTAATGAACTTAGTAAGTCAGAATGAGAGGAGAGTAGATTGTAAAGATGATGCATAAATATCAGTAATTATTCTTATGTTCCCAAATAGTATTCCATTTCAAAGTTGGTATTGAGACCCTCCTCCACCGCTCTGAGTTTCAAAATCCAATAACATTCTTTTCTCCTGAGGGCTAGTTCCCTATTGCCACCTCTGGGGTCTCTATTTACCTGATCAAATCCAAAGAATTCAAAACCAACAATGTTTTTTTGTTTTGGACAGTGTCGCATATGGTTTACTATAGGGTATCTCTCGTCACCTTGTCTCAAAGCTCTGAAATGTTCACTCGCCCTAACTCTGAGTGGTCTGATAGTACTGCCTACATAGTATAGGCCACAATTGCACATAATCATGTAGATGACAAAATTACTATCACATGTAATATTGTGATTAATGTTGTATGGCGTCCCAGTACAGCTGGTGAATGTGGAGATGCCTGACTTGGCCCATCTACACATTCCACAATGTCCACACTTAAAGAAACCCTTTCCACGGCTGGTAAGCCAGTTAGTCTGAGTTGGTTTACAGCGAAAATTAGAACATAGCAAATTTTTAAGGGTTCTGCCTCTTCTATACGTAAACAGTGGGGTAGCCGGGATCACTTTTTTCAGAGTAGGATCTGCTGTTAGAATAGACCAATGTCTGTTCATACATTTACGTAATAAAGTAGCCGTTTTTGTGAAATTCACAATACAGCGGATACCATTATCCTTAGTTCTCAATTTTTGACCCAGTGTGTCTGATCTGGACAGACGTAAAGCCCTAATCCGAGCTTTGTCTATCACCTTAGTGGAGTATCCCCGTGCTTTGAATCTCATGCTCATATCTTGTATACATAGGCCAAAATCTTCCTCAAGACTACAATTGCGCCTCGCCCTAACCATCTCACCATACGGTATCGCATTAATTTGATGAACTGGATGTGCGCTCTTTGCGTGTAGGATAGAGTTACAGGAAGTACTCTTTCTGTAAAGACGACTTTCTATTTTGTTGTTGCAAATCAGAAGTTCCACGTCAAGAAAGGCAATGTTAGTCACACTTCGTTCAGAAGTAAAGTGAATATTATACTCATTATTATTTAAATAGTTAATGAAGTTGTCAAGTTCTTGTGAGTCGCCAGTCCAGATCATCAAACAATCATCGATATATCTGCCCCAATAGAGTATATCAGAGATCCATTTACTACCCTCTTTACTCCAGATCATATTTTGCTCAAACATTCCCATAAAGAGATTCGCATAGGCCGGTGAGAATTTGGATCCCATAGCTACACCTTGCTTTTGGCGATACCAATCACTTTTAAATAAAAATACATTATTGTTTAAGATCAGATCTACCATTTTTATTAGCATTTGGGTATGGCCATATAGGTTCGCCGGTCTTTTATAGAGGAAGAGACGTAGTGCCTCCTTTCCTTGTTCATGGTTAATGCTGGTATAAAGGGAGGTGACATCTAGTGTAACTAAAATCATCCCTGGTTCCCATGTTATATCCATGAGTATGCTGAGAATATGTTTCGTATCCTTAATATAGGAAGGTAAGTTTCCTACATAAGGCTGTAAAAAAATATCAACATATTCCGACAGTCTCTCAGATGGACCATCGATGCCTGAAACAATAGGCCTGCCAGGAGGGGAAGTGAGACTCTTATGTACTTTAGGTAGTATATATATACAAGGGTTCCTGGGTCTGTGAATACGAAGGTACATATACTCATCTTCTTTTAAAAGTGATTGAGTAAAACAGTCATGTAGAAATTTATTGATTTTATTCGTAAGTGCGGGGATAGGGTCTGATATCATCTTTTCATAACAAGTCACATCCCCTAGTTGCCTATAAATCTCCTGATCATAATCTGAGGTGTTCATTACTACAATATTTCCCCCCTTGTCTGCCTCTCTTATGGTAATCTCCCCATTGGTACGCAATAGTCTTAAGTTTGTCATTTCCTTTTGGGTGAGGTTCTGATGCCAAATATAATGGCGACTGTCATTCTTTGATTCTAGTTTATTAAAATCACGCCAGACCACTCTGAAAAAGGTTTCTATACAGTTATCCCTATTCAGGGTTGGTGTCCACATTGATTTGCTTTTTAAACCACTAGGCAGTGAGTCAGATGGGATATCTAGATCCGATAAAATTCGAGTTATAGTGGTAGGATCCTGTTCGCAGTCCGCTATAGACAATAGACTGGCCGTGTCTTGAATATCCTTAATGGACAACTGTTGGTCTTCATTGAGACCATCCAGGGAGATGATGTTGTCCCTGTTATCAGAATGATTCGCAAAATATTTTTTCAGTTTTAGACGTCTAATAAATTTGAAAAAATCAATTTTCGTATTCTGAAAGTCTCCAAATTCTCCTGGACAGAACCCTAGTCCCTTGCCAAGAAGTGTAAGGTCATGAGAAGTAAGCTCCAAGTTGGAGAGGTTAATTACATTGATAGAACCAATATCAGAATTGGCTATTTCCCCCTGTTCCATGATCTTGTCTGCATTCCTTGTCTTGTATTTGCGTGTTCCTCCTCTGCCACCCCGCCTGATTTTCCTGGGTCTATCTTGCGTCGGCCTAGTTCCCATTGTCCCTGCCTTATCCTCTGGACCTCTGCTAAAAAAGAGGGTTGTGCTGACCTGTCCTGTCTAGAAGTGTTGGAAATAGCACTTAAATCACTGTTGCTGGTAGAAGCACTATTTAGTGAGGATGAGGAGCCTAAATCAGAACCTAATGGGGACGCACTTCTTTTGGATAAATGATCATATTTATGGGAGAATGTAAAGATCCTACCATTTTTGTAATCCAACTCATCTCGCCTAAGTTTGCGTGCCTTCCTTTGTGTAATCTCATTTTGATGCAGTTCCATAATTTCATTAAGAATTTTATAGTTCTTAGCCGTTGGTTCCTCCATGTTCATTTTGTTAATATCTGTTTCTAATTCAGCAATTTCTGTTTGTAATTTAGTGATTTTCCTCTCCGAGTTTTCTATCAGAATATTCATTAGTCTAAAAGAACTTGACACTATTTCTTGTTCCCAATTGTCCAATAAGTCTGGATCAAGATCATCAAAGGTAGGAAAAATATGTGATCTTAGACCTCTAGGTATCCTGTGAAGTTTTACATATTGTTTTAAGGTTGCTCCATCCCACCATTTAGACATCTCCTGTTTCTTCAATTTTTCTAATTTGACAAATTTGTCACGAAGCCCCATTTTGGTGTGCTGGGCACCCGCTGTATAAGGTTTAGGTATAGTCCCTGTCTGCTCTAAACTACCAAAGATGTCTGCTGCTAGTTTATCACGGTCCATATTTACAATATAAAGTACAAACGAAGCAAAGCACTCCAATCAAAGAATAATCAAAACATACAATGCAAAAGGCTGGAGCAGCACCCCTATGTTTAACATCAAAGAAAATTGAGAGCACATAGGAAGCAAGTCATAGGATATGGGCGCTCACAGTGAGTCAATATAATAGCATTAACATTCCAATTTTAACATGGTGCTCCTGGCAAGAGGATCTTCCTAACTCCTCTAATGTTTCCAGGGAAACTCACAATGACAAAACCACAGCTGTCAGGGCACCCATGAATATATAATTCCAAGTAAGTAATATATCAATATGTAATGTATAATGGCATTAATACCATGGAGAGTTTCAAGCTCAATTTATTGTTCAACAAAAAAGTTCATCATAGTAACCACAGAATTGTCCTTTGACATCCATGTTCATGTAGTAAACACAGTATTGAAGTCAGTATCCATGTAGCACATACAGCCACAGCCAACACGTGTTTCGTCCTATGAGAACAGTACTCTCACGGACTTCATCAGGGCTGAAAATAAATGAGAACAGTCACTAATTCATAACATGTGTACAGAACCGTCAAGAGCAGACCATAAAGTATATCTTATCGTGACAATTTGTGAGATCCTAAAACGAAAACATGTAATTTGTGACTTCTTGTGATCATTCATCTGGTGGGAACTAACATATAGTCCCATCACCACAATAAAATTATTAAAATTATCACAAAATATGATAACATTGCCTATAAAGTTAAAGCACAAAATGGGAATATATATGTGAATAACCCATGTGTACAAAGTTTGATCACAATATGAGTGTGCATGTTTCCAAAGTCCAAAGAAAAGTCACCCCAGACACCCAGTCAACACCAAAGTGCGCAATGTAATAATAGCTTGCCCAGTGTAAGATAACAGAAACACCACCAGAGCCCTTCATAATAAACAGTGAAAAACCCATAAATCGAAACATACCTTAACTCAAATTATATCTACATGTATAACCAGTATCATTAAGAACCGTCCAGAGTCTGTGGAAAATAATCATAGATCCACTATATAATCCACTAAGTCTCCTGCATGTCTAAATAGAAAAACGTCCCCAAATAAGGGTACAAGCAAATGTGACCAAAAGGTCCCAGACTGACCTGAGTAAAATATATATAATATCCAACATTAGGATGCAAATGAAGTATTCAAGAACCGTTTCCTAAGTATGCAGAGTGAAGAAAGAAATCGGAAAGAAAAATTATTATATGCTGCAATTGAGGCATGCTAAATATAAATCAACACGATTAGGAAATATCCCCAAAAGTAGTAATGAGACATCAAGTCACCAGGTCCCCAATAACCAAATTCAGTATCTCACCTATCGTATACGTAAGTAGCCATCATCAAGAAAGGCAACGACCGCGGTCGAAATCCCCCCGCGGCGTCCTCTGTATCGGTACTTAATCTCGAACGTCGAACTAACGGAGGAGGATAGAAATTTAAAACCTCCGCGCGTTGGTAGTGAAGTAATAGAAAATGGACTAACCCATGAGTATGGGCGCCATCTTAGAAAAGGAGAGAAGGACCAGCCTTCAACAGGACACGAGAGGAAAAGAAGGACTATCTCCCGTAATGGGCGCCATTTTGGAACTGCATATACCCCGAGCTTGATGTATGTTAATAATCGATATATACAACAAAAACATAACGAATAAATAAGTATCCTCCCAAATTCTTATTAGCCTAAGTCATGCAATAAAGCAATAATTGTAAGGAATTCCTTAAATTGCATACCGCCACCATCCGTGTCAAGATAATGGCCTATGGGGAGAACTCCTTCCCCCAAGATATCTGGTTGTAACCATAATTGTTTATTGCCGCATCTAACAAGATATATGTAGGTGAAGTAGTAGTATCCCTCGCACAGCACAACTGAATAGATTAATACGAAAAACCCAGTGGTCTATACGTAAGTGTTTGGTGTGAAAGGAGAAAGGGGAAGAGTACACGTGACCGTCTCATGCCCCACTCATATTATGTATAGACAACACACTGTCAAGTATACCTAAAACATATAAATTACACCATGGTTTGGATTACAAACAAGCAAACCTGAGACAGTTAATGATGATCTACCATTGCATTACTATGTATTCCTGTTCTAACACAATATATGTATCTGATCTCTCCAAATGAGTATTTATGCATGCCGCAAATACAGAGTATATGTCCCTCTGAGTTGGGCACCAGTCAGTATAATCAATTCACATAGCATTTGACCCAGTGACTTGTATGTAGATGAGACACAATATAATCAAAAGACTACACTTGCAGTAGATTCATGAATAACATATGCTTAATGAACTTAGTAAGTCAGAATGAGAGGAGAGTAGATTGTAAAGATGATGCATAAATATCAGTAATTATTCTTATGTTCCCAAATAGTATTCCATTTCAAAGTTGGTATTGAGACCCTCCTCCACCGCTCTGAGTTTCAAAATCCAATAACATTCTTTTCTCCTGAGGGCTAGTTCCCTATTGCCACCTCTGGGGTCTCTATTTACCTGATCAAATCCAAAGAATTCAAAACCAACAATGTTTTTTTGTTTTGGACAGTGTCGCATATGGTTTACTATAGGGTATCTCTCGTCACCTTGTCTCAAAGCTCTGAAATGTTCACTCGCCCTAACTCTGAGTGGTCTGATAGTACTGCCTACATAGTATAGGCCACAATTGCACATAATCATGTAGATGACAAAATTACTATCACATGTAATATTGTGATTAATGTTGTATGGCGTCCCAGTACAGCTGGTGAATGTGGAGATGCCTGACTTGGCCCATCTACACATTCCACAATGTCCACACTTAAAGAAACCCTTTCCACGGCTGGTAAGCCAGTTAGTCTGAGTTGGTTTACAGCGAAAATTAGAACATAGCAAATTTTTAAGGGTTCTGCCTCTTCTATACGTAAACAGTGGGGTAGCCGGGATCACTTTTTTCAGAGTAGGATCTGCTGTTAGAATAGACCAATGTCTGTTCATACATTTACGTAATAAAGTAGCCGTTTTTGTGAAATTCACAATACAGCGGATACCATTATCCTTAGTTCTCAATTTTTGACCCAGTGTGTCTGATCTGGACAGACGTAAAGCCCTAATCCGAGCTTTGTCTATCACCTTAGTGGAGTATCCCCGTGCTTTGAATCTCATGCTCATATCTTGTATACATAGGCCAAAATCTTCCTCAAGACTACAATTGCGCCTCGCCCTAACCATCTCACCATACGGTATCGCATTAATTTGATGAACTGGATGTGCGCTCTTTGCGTGTAGGATAGAGTTACAGGAAGTACTCTTTCTGTAAAGACGACTTTCTATTTTGTTGTTGCAAATCAGAAGTTCCACGTCAAGAAAGGCAATGTTAGTCACACTTCGTTCAGAAGTAAAGTGAATATTATACTCATTATTATTTAAATAGTTAATGAAGTTGTCAAGTTCTTGTGAGTCGCCAGTCCAGATCATCAAACAATCATCGATATATCTGCCCCAATAGAGTATATCAGAGATCCATTTACTACCCTCTTTACTCCAGATCATATTTTGCTCAAACATTCCCATAAAGAGATTCGCATAGGCCGGTGAGAATTTGGATCCCATAGCTACACCTTGCTTTTGGCGATACCAATCACTTTTAAATAAAAATACATTATTGTTTAAGATCAGATCTACCATTTTTATTAGCATTTGGGTATGGCCATATAGGTTCGCCGGTCTTTTATAGAGGAAGAGACGTAGTGCCTCCTTTCCTTGTTCATGGTTAATGCTGGTATAAAGGGAGGTGACATCTAGTGTAACTAAAATCATCCCTGGTTCCCATGTTATATCCATGAGTATGCTGAGAATATGTTTCGTATCCTTAATATAGGAAGGTAAGTTTCCTACATAAGGCTGTAAAAAAATATCAACATATTCCGACAGTCTCTCAGATGGACCATCGATGCCTGAAACAATAGGCCTGCCAGGAGGGGAAGTGAGACTCTTATGTACTTTAGGTAGTATATATATACAAGGGTTCCTGGGTCTGTGAATACGAAGGTACATATACTCATCTTCTTTTAAAAGTGATTGAGTAAAACAGTCATGTAGAAATTTATTGATTTTATTCGTAAGTGCGGGGATAGGGTCTGATATCATCTTTTCATAACAAGTCACATCCCCTAGTTGCCTATAAATCTCCTGATCATAATCTGAGGTGTTCATTACTACAATATTTCCCCCCTTGTCTGCCTCTCTTATGGTAATCTCCCCATTGGTACGCAATAGTCTTAAGTTTGTCATTTCCTTTTGGGTGAGGTTCTGATGCCAAATATAATGGCGACTGTCATTCTTTGATTCTAGTTTATTAAAATCACGCCAGACCACTCTGAAAAAGGTTTCTATACAGTTATCCCTATTCAGGGTTGGTGTCCACATTGATTTGCTTTTTAAACCACTAGGCAGTGAGTCAGATGGGATATCTAGATCCGATAAAATTCGAGTTATAGTGGTAGGATCCTGTTCGCAGTCCGCTATAGACAATAGAGTGGCCGTGTCTTGAATATCCTTAATGGACAACTGTTGGTCTTCATTGAGACCATCCAGGGAGATGATGTTGTCCCTGTTATCAGAATGATTCGCAAAATATTTTTTCAGTTTTAGACGTCTAATAAATTTGAAAAAATCAATTTTCGTATTCTGAAAGTCTCCAAATTCTCCTGGACAGAACCCTAGTCCCTTGCCAAGAAGTGTAAGGTCATGAGAAGTAAGCTCCAAGTTGGAGAGGTTAATTACATTGATAGAACCAATATCAGAATTGGCTATTTCCCCCTGTTCCATGATCTTGTCTGCATTCCTTGTCTTGTATTTGCGTGTTCCTCCTCTGCCACCCCGCCTGATTTTCCTGGGTCTATCTTGCGTCGGCCTAGTTCCCATTGTCCCTGCTTATCCTCTGGACCTCTGCTAAAAAAGAGGGTTGTGCTGACCTGTCCTGTCTAGAAGTGTTGGAAATAGCACTTAAATCACTGTTGCTGGTAGAAGCACTATTTAGTGAGGATGAGGAGCCTAAATCAGAACCTAATGGGGACGCACTTCTTTTGGATAAATGATCATATTTATGGGAGAATGTAAAGATCCTACCATTTTTGTAATCCAACTCATCTCGCCTAAGTTTGCGTGCCTTCCTTTGTGTAATCTCATTTTGATGCAGTTCCATAATTTCATTAAGAATTTTATAGTTCTTAGCCGTTGGTTCCTCCATGTTCATTTTGTTAATATCTGTTTCTAATTCAGCAATTTCTGTTTGTAATTTAGTGATTTTCCTCTCCGAGTTTTCAATCAGAATATTCATTAGTCTAAAAGAACTTGACACTATTTCTTGTTCCCAATTGTCCAATAAGTCTGGATCAAGATCATCAAAGGTAGGAAAAATATGTGATCTTAGACCTCTAGGTATCCTGTGAAGTTTTACATATTGTTTTAAGGTTGCTCCATCCCACCATTTAGACATCTCCTGTTTCTTCAATTTTTCTAATTTGAAAAATTTGTCACGAAGCCCCATTTTGGTGTGCTGGGCACCCGCTGTATAAGGTTTAGGTATAGTCCCTGTCTGCTCTAAACTACCAAAGATGTCTGCTGCTAGTTTATGTTTCAGGCATCGATGGTCCATCTGAGAGACTGTCGGAATATGTTGATATTTTTTTACAGCCTTATGTAGGAAACTTACCTTCCTATATTAAGGATACGAAACATATTCTCAGCATACTCATGGATATAACATGGGAACCAGGGATGATTTTAGTTACACTAGATGTCACCTCCCTTTATACCAGCATTAACCATGAACAAGGAAAGGAGGCACTACGTCTCTTCCTCTATAAAAGACCGGCGAACCTATATGGCCATACCCAAATGCTAATAAAAATGGTAGATCTGATCTTAAACAATAATGTATTTTTATTTAAAAGTGATTGGTATCGCCAAAAGCAAGGTGTAGCTATGGGATCCAAATTCTCACCGGCCTATGCGAATCTCTTTATGGGAATGTTTGAGCAAAATATGATCTGGAGTAAAGAGGGTAGTAAATGGATCTCTGATATACTCTATTGGGGCAGATATATCGATGATTGTTTGATGATCTGGACTGGCGACTCACAAGAACTTGACAACTTCATTAACTATTTAAATAATAATGAGTATAATATTCACTTTACTTCTGAACGAAGTGTGACTAACATTGCCTTTCTTGACGTGGAACTTCTGATTTGCAACAACAAAATAGAAAGTCGTCTTTACAGAAAGAGTACTTCCTGTAACTCTATCCTACACGCAAAGAGCGCACATCCAGTTCATCAAATTAATGCGATACCGTATGGTGAGATGGTTAGGGCGAGGCGCAATTGTAGTCTTGAGGAAGATTTTGGCCTATGTATACAAGATATGAGCATGAGATTCAAAGCACGGGGATACTCCACTAAGGTGATAGACAAAGCTCGGATTAGGGCTTTACGTCTGTCCAGATCAGACACACTGGGTCAAAAATTGAGAACTAAGGATAATGGTATCCGCTGTATTGTGAATTTCACAAAAACGGCTACTTTATTACGTAAATGTATGAACAGACATTGGTCTATTCTAACAGCAGATCCTACTCTGAAAAAAGTGATCCCGGCTACCCCACTGTTTACGTATAGAAGAGGCAGAACCCTTAAAAATTTACTATGTTCTAATTTTCGCTGTAAACCAACTCAGACTAACTGGCTTACCAGCCGTGGAAAGGGTTTCTTTAAGTGTGGACATTGTGGAATGTGTAGATGGGCCAAGTCAGGCATCTCCACATTCACCAGCTGTACTGGGACGCCATACAACATTAATCACAATATTACATGTGATAGTAATTTTGTCATCTACATGATTATGTGCAATTGTGGCCTATACTATGTAGGCAGTACTATCAGACCACTCAGAGTTAGGGCGAGTGAACATTTCAGAGCTTTGAGACAAGGTGACGAGAGATACCCTATAGTAAACCATATGCGACACTGTCCAAAACAAAAAAACATTGTTGGTTTTGAATTCTTTGGATTTGATCAGGTAAATAGAGACCCCAGAGGTGGCAATAGGGAACTAGCCCTCAGGAGAAAAGAATGTTATTGGATTTTGAAACTCAGAGCGGTGGAGGAGGGTCTCAATACCAACTTTGAAATGGAATACTATTTGGGAACATAAGAATAATTACTGATATTTATGCATCATCTTTACAATCTACTCTCCTCTCATTCTGACTTACTAAGTTCATTAAGCATATGTTATTCATGAATCTACTGCAAGTGTAGTCTTTTGATTATATTGTGTCTCATCTACATACAAGTCACTGGGTCAAATGCTATGTGAATTGATTATACTGACTGGTGCCCAACTCAGAGGGACATATACTCTGTATTTGCGGCATGCATAAATACTCATTTGGAGAGATCAGATACATATATTGTGTTAGAACAGGAATACATAGTAATGCAATGGTAGATCATCATTAACTGTCTCAGGTTTGCTTGTTTGTAATCCAAACCATGGTGTAATTTATATGTTTTAGGTATACTTGACAGTGTGTTGTCTATACATAATATGAGTGGGGCATGAGACGATCACGTGTACTCTTCCCCTTTCTCCTTTCACACCAAACACTTACGTATAGACCACTGGGTTTTTCGTATTAATCTATTCAGTTGTGCTGTGCGAGGGATACTACTACTTCACCTACATATATCTTGTTAGATGCGGCAATAAACAATTATAGTTACAACCAGATATCTTGGGGGAAGGAGTTCTCCCCATAGGCCATTATCTTGACACGGATGGTGGCGGTATGCAATTTAAGGAATTCCTTACAATTATTGCTTTATTGCATGACTTAGGCTAATAAGAATTTGGGAGGATACTTATTTATTCGTTATGTTTTTGTTGTATATATCGATTATTAGCATACATCAAGCTCGGGGTATATGCAGTTCCAAAATGGCGCCCATTACGGGAGATAGTCCTTCTTTTCCTCTCGTGTCCTGTTGAAGGCTGGTCCTTCTCTCCTTTTCTAAGATGGCGCCCATACTCATGGGTTAGTCCATTTTCTATTACTTCACTACCAACGCGCGGAGGTTTTAAATTTCTATCCTCCTCCGTTAGTTCGACGTTCGAGATTAAGTACCGATACAGAGGACGCCGCGGGGGGATTTCGACCGCGGTCGTTGCCTTTCTTGATGATGGCTACTTACGTATACGATAGGTGAGATACTGAATTTGGTTATTGGGGACCTGGTGACTTGATGTCTCATTATTACTTTTGGGGATATTTCCTAATCGTGTTGATTTATATTTAGCATGCCTCAATTGCAGCATATAATAATTTTTCTTTCCGATTTCTTTCTTCACTCTGCATACTTAGGAAACGGTTCTTGAATACTTCATTTGCATCCTAATGTTGGATATTATATATATTTTACTCAGGTCAGTCTGGGACCTTTTGGTCACATTTGCTTGTACCCTTATTTGGGGACGTTTTTCTATTTAGACATGCAGGAGACTTAGTGGATTATATAGTGGATCTATGATTATTTTCCACAGACTCTGGACGGTTCTTAATGATACTGGTTATACATGTAGATATAATTTGAGTTAAGGCATGTTTCGATTTATGGGTTTTTCACTGTTTATTATGAAGGGCTCTGGTGGTGTTTCTGTTATCTTACACTGGGCAAGCTATTATTACATTGCGCACTTTGGTGTTGACTGGGTGTCTGGGGTGACTTTTCTTTGGACTTTGGAAACATGCACACTCATATTGTGATCAAACTTTGTACACATTGGTTATTCACATATATATTCCCATTTTGTGCTTTAACTTTATAGGCAATGTTATCATATTTTGTGATAATTTTAATAATTTTATTGTGGTGATGGGACTATATGTTAGTTCCCACCAGATGAATGATCACAAGAAGTCACAAATTACATGTTTTCGTTTTAGGATCTCACAAATTGTCACGATAAGATATACTTTATGGTCTGCTCTTGATGGTTCTGTACACATGTTATGAATTAGTGACTGTTCTCATTTATTTTCAGCCCTGATGAAGTCCGTGAGAGTACTGTTCTCATAGGACGAAACACGTGTTGGCTGTGGCTGTATGTGCTACATGGATACTGACTTCAATACTGTGTTTACTACATGAACATGGATGTCAAAGGACAATTCTGTGGTTACTATGATGAACTTTTTTGTTGAACAATAAATTGAGCTTGAAACTCTCCATGGTATTAATGCCATTATACATTACATATTGATATATTACTTACTTGGAATTATATATTCATGGGTGCCCTGACAGCTGTGGTTTTTACATGTATATGGTTCTTAACCTGTGGCCCGCAGTGCTTAATTTGTGCTTATTGTTTCCAGTGCTGAGCACCGGCACTTATTTTTGAGGGCCGGCGCTTATTCTTCTGCCTCAAGCACTTACTGCGAGCAAAAGACACATATGGGAAGAGAAAAACGAAAAAGCGTCACGATGGGAGAAAGCTGCAAGAGTGAGTTGAAGGGGCAGGGAGTGTCTTGAAATGGATTGAAGAGGCCCAAGATGGCTTCAGGGTTACGCTGTCTCATTATTCCGTGCTGGCACATTTAATTGCAGCAGCCGCGTGTTTAGGAGAAGGGCTTTGGGCACCGGCACGTTTCTATTGACAAATTAAGGACTGGTGTCCGGGACCCCTAGGGGTCCCCCACACACGCCCAGGGGACATGTGACTGCTTACAAAACTAAATTACATTGACAGATTAAAAAGTGTATAAAAATAAAGAAGCAAAATATAAATTGAAAAATTTAAAACATTCTGTAAATCGGGAGGAATTTCAAATTGGATGCTAAGAGTGAAGTCGCTGTCCTCACATTGATACTTGGAGCAGTGCGAGCTCATTAACCAGAATATAATACGGACAATGGGTTGCCTCAATTGAATTTAGAAAAGCTCTAACCGTACTATTTGAATTACAAATGTTGATTTTTCTTAATATTTGTCTGTGAATTAAAGACAATATTTCACCCTTTGTCTGGTGTTTGATGATCAATAATGATTCAGTGAGGGTCCCGGAATCCAGTAAAGACCAAGTGGGGGGTCAACAGAAGTCAAAAGGTTAAGAACCACAGATGTATATTTTAATTCAACAAAGTATGAGGCAGCAGAGCATACATGTGTCACAGTCTGCAGCCTACAGACAGCCTTTAGCTGTGCCTGGGGCCTTTAGTAAGAGCACACATTCAGCACTGCCCCATGCCTCCCTGAAAAGGACTGAACTCAGTGAGAGCACCTCGCCTTAGCTATACCTGTAAAATTATTTTCTTATTTCACTTTTGTATTGCTTTTTGGTGCACATCAAAGGAAAGAGAAACCATTGAGAAGTCACGATGCAGAAGATTATTTTTGCACCCATGAGACATTGTCTGTATGTATTTATTCACAGACAAGGAGCCTGTTTCACAAAGCTAAGCGTAAACTTGTGTGTACGTTTACACTTGATGTAGCAACTTTACTACTTTTTGGTATTTGCAAACAGTTCTAGTAGTAAGGGTATACGCACACTTAGTAAGTGAATGCCAAAAAGTAGTAAAGTTACTACAGCAAGTGTAAACGTACACAAAAGTGTAAGTTTACCTTTGAGAATCAGAGACAAGGTGTATTGATCAATATGGCCTAAACGATTCACTGATGCCTTTTTGTAAGTCTTGCTAAATCTTCAGGCCTATGTCATTCATACCTAGAGAAGGACAAAAGGTTAGCCACCTTGAACCATTGGTGGTTGTATGTGTCATGCACAGTCTATTTAGCCCTTGGTAGCAACTATCATAAATGATGTATGTAGCATCCCCAAGCATGCAGCCATTTCATTGCTGCATTAGTTATGTGGTGATGTAGGTATATATTGTGGCTGTGGCAGATCTTGCTATGTTCCTAGCGAAGGGTTCAGCCAGGGCTACGAGCTGCGGCTTTCCACGGCTTGACATGTACCAATCATCTTCATCTCATGCTATCAACCTGTGTGAGTCGCTTTCTTTACTCAGGCAGGTGCAGCACATCCGTGGCAGCCGGTAATTTTACCCAGGAGGGGGCTAGGGGCACACACGCACAAATACACCTCACTCACACCTGTTCGTTTACACTCACACACACACCCATTCACAACACTCACTAACAAATACACATACATTCATACATGCACGCACACAACAAACATAAATATAACACATAAAATGTACCTCAAAAGCAGCTCTCTGCTAGGGAAGCCTTGGAGGTCCCAGGAGGCTTGGGACTGCTGCCTTCCCTTATTGTCTGACTTTAGGTCAGCCAATGAGGAAAGGCAGAAGTCCCATGCCTCGGTGGTCCCAGGAGGGTTGGGACTGCTGCCTTAGATCAGCCAATGAGGGAAGGCAGCAGTCCCAGTCTCATCACAGAGTGGGATGGGGTCAGTGACCCTGCTGGCCCCACCCCACTATGTGACAAGGTGTCACTGATTGACACCTGGCCCTGAGCACTTCCGGGCTTAAAACTGAAGCACCCAGGTCAGCGGCAATGGGTGACACTTCTCCTCATCATGAGGGGGAGGGCCTCGAGGTGTTTTTGCCAGGCTGAGAAGGTCTCAGGCAAAGTTCAGCTCAAGCAGCCAGGAGCCTGCACATTTAGCACATGCTTAGCTCCCAGCTGCCTAACCTGAACAAGAGGAGTGTCTGTTAGGCTGAACTTTGTTCAGCCTGACACACACTCTTCTTGCCTGGAAAAAGGTGGGGGGCCCGGCCCCTCAGCCCGTAGGGACAGGCCGCTGCTGCAGCACATACGCATAAAGAATAAGAGCAGGAGCTGTAGGGTTAACGGTTGGTTGTGCAGAGGACATTTTGGTTTCCAGATTATGATCTGGGATCTTGAAAGCAAAAATTATTTGTCAGGGAATGCTAACTGAATGCTTGGCCATAATTTACTAATAAAAGTGCACTGGAGGTTGTGTGTTCCAATATTACTATAATTTGCAATTCTCTCCGGCTGTGTCATACATGATAAACTAATGTTTCCAAATGTACATCTTGGGTAGACAGAAAGTGGTATTACCATCCTAATCCAATCTCTTCTACCAGTTGGACAGTTTGCCCCCATGTTGTGCCTAACTGCATCCGACTGAAGAGGGCAGTAGAACACATTCTGCAGGCAGGCAGTCTATTCTCAGTGTTGGCAGTAGCCTGGAATCCTGCTAATGTGTGCTGTCCAGAGTAGATGGACGCAGAACACATAGGCAATGGAGTTGGTTCCTTGAGATAACCCATTCTATTCCTGGAATTCAATGTCAGCTGAGCAGGCCTTCCATCTGCCTCCACAATGAACCCCTATAGCACATAATTCAATGATGGAGATATCTCATTCCTCACCAATAATGCATGCTCTCTTTCATGCTTTGACACAACCCATGCCTGCTATCTTTTTTCTTTCTAGAGTTGTGCCTGTTGCTTGTCACTTTGCTCCTAACCTGCGTTGCTTGGCACTCAACCCCCTCTACCCTCTCACAGTCTATTCTCCATTGCACCCTCTGGAATATTGGTCACCCTCCTGCATCACCCACTCAAGTGCTTGAAAGTTCACCTCTTGTAATACCTACTCCTACCCACTGTGGTACAGTGGTGCCACCTAACCCTCCCCCTTGCTTCTCCTGCCGCATGCTGACAGATTTCCAAGGTTTAAACACATGAATCAAATTTAATAAACAGAATACATGTTGAAACTATCCTCACAGTTTATTCACACATAGAGGCGCACACACACACACACACACCCGAGAGATGTTTTTCTCTTGTGGATAGCCGATCGGCAAACCCAGACCCGTGGTTCCAACTATGAAACCATGGATCCAAAAGGGATAACCGATTAAAATATTCCTTTAGCCAATCGGATTACTTTATTTTTTGGAAATAATGGAATCACAGGTATCCTCAGTTCGGATACAACAATGCTCTGATTAAAACGGTCAAAATATGCAAAAGCGTTAACCCTTTAAAACCCACTCAGGTTTTTTAAACGCTTATATCCCAAAAGATATTGAATGGATTTACGTCAAAACAATGAAAGCATGTTTCTGTATTCATGCTAAGTTAGGTGTAAATCTGTCCAGCACTTCTGGCTGTAAAAAAATGCAAGCAAAATTTTCTAAAGGAGCTCAAAAGGGTGGGAAAGCTCATCTTTTTTAATTTCTCCTTAATTTAGACAACCACTGTGTAGTTATGGATTAGCAGATGATTTATTAGCATACTCTCCCAGGACAAAAGAAAGAAAAAATGAAAGAAAGAATGACAGACAGGGCTGCAAAGACAGAGCACCATCATAAACTCATATTCAGATTTCAGCTGAGCTTCTGGTATGGTGTGAAAAAGCAGCAGTCAAATGAGCAAAGGCCACTTCAAAAAGACTTTACAGCAGCCTTTGCAGGAGACAGGAACTGTTATAGCTGGAAATGTTCTCTGTGTTCTCATCTGGTACAAAACAAATGGCCTGCTTTCACACCAGGCTCTGCAAAAAAAGGCAACACTAAAGTAATAATAAAGTAAAAAAACATTGGCACCGAAGGGAACTACCTTGAGTGCAGAAGTGATCCTTGTGCAAGGGTTAAATGCAGTCACTCAATGTGAAGATGGCCAGTGGCTCAAGTAGGCTGACCAGGCTATAGGTTGTAGTGGATAGAAGCAAAATGTGACTGCCACAAGAACAGACCAATGGAGGAAGAGAGGTGGCTGAAAGCCCCTTTATGTAAATATATTAAACATATAATTTTAGTAGAATCAAAAGGTCTTTATTAACGCCTAAAATACAGTGCAAAAACTCACTGTTGTTGAGCTTCTGAGTACAGTTTCTGTACTATGGGCCAGATTTAATAAACAGTGGCGCAGCGCGGTGCTGTGCTAAAATTTGCAGCGCCATGCTGTGTCACTTTAGAAATGCAGGGATGCGCCGTATTCACTAAAATAAGGCACACCCCTGTGTTTCCCCCTCACCAGCACTAAATTTAGCTGCCAGCACCAACGCAGGCATCCTTGCATAGTGCAAGGGTGTGTGCGTTGAGGGGATTGATTGTTTATATGCAGGAAGGTGTTCATTCCTGCACATAAACAATCTACAATGACAATTAAGCACTTCTGTGTGTGCTGCAGAATGCAGCACACCTAGAAGTATCAAATCGTAATTTTTGAATGAATGTTTATGTAGAGGAAGGTGTCCCTTCCTGCATATAAAAAATCAATCATGGCCTTTTGCTCTTTCTATGTGTGCTGGAGAATGCAGCACACATGCAAAGCAAAAACGAGGAGGAATGAAAGTATTCCTCCTCATTGTGCCATGCTAACACCACCCCTGGGGTGTTAGTTTTTGGAGCTGCCACAGATTTCAGACTTGTTGTAAATCTGGGGCAGCGTCAAAAGCAATGGGTGTTGAGGTGGAATACAGCAACAGCCATGGCACGCCCCTCGGAAGCAGAAAACTGCGTTGGAGGGGCCCATATTTAAAAGGTGGAGTTAAGCCACCAAAAGTGGTTTATCGTCGCCTTGTAAATATGGCCCACTGCACAGCGCCACCGGAGCGTCACATAAAGTGACACTGCAGTGGTGCAAGGGCCTTTGAAATCTGGTCCTATTTGTGCAGGTTACCAACAGAAATGTTTCATGGGGGATACCAGGCAAATTATTAAATTCCACTCTGGGATTGTAAATATATCTGTAATTTTGGAAAGTAAACATTTGCAATGTACTGCTAATGTTACATATTCCCATCTACTTTTCTCATCCCATCATAGAATATTTCAGCTATTCTCAACCTGTTTCAATAATGCTCTGTGTACAGGTCTCATATTGAAGATGTTTCAGCCACAATAATACAGCGTGTCTGTGTAGCGCTGTACTGCTCCTTGGAGCAATCAGCGCTATATCAAACCTTTATATCAAACTGCCAATATAAAAGAGGCCCATCAATGAACGGTATGTTGCTATCTCGAAAGAGAAATATAAATTGATTGAGTGAGTTGTTAACCTAGATAAACTGTGAATATTTCTTCAATTTATGTTTTCATCTTTTAAGGTGAAAATACGCAATAAATGCCAACACTAATATAAACCACAGTCCATCAGATCTCTTGCAAGCACATTTTGCCCAACACCGAATTGCATTATTATATTTGATAACATATCTGTAGCCGTATGGCTAATGTGGACTTGCTGTATATAACAAAAACTGCAAACGAATGCATTAGCCTATCTTTTATATGAGGAAATTGGGAAAATGCAATTCACGTTGTCACACTGTGAAATTTAAATTACTGAGCCATACATCCTTCCATCTCTGTTCTCATGGGATCAGCAGGGGGCTTGAAATGATGGATACATTCCTTTAAATGCTCCGTTTATCAGTCTGAGCCGAGCTTCCAAGGATCTTAAGGCGTGTGTGTCATTGCAGAATGGGGATAACATGATATGAGGGAATGGGGTGGGAGGGGTGGTGCTAAGTGAGGCGCATCTATTACCGAGTTTTAAATAAGACATCAATGCATATGTGCAGGAATAGTGTCATGGTAGGCAGTCCTGTCTGGCGACATTACCAGACATTAGTATAGACAGATCTATCTGCAAAAACAACATCTTTTGTTCCAGATAATACTGTCCAATGTATGTTGAAATAAAATGCATTGGCCACTTTATGTCATAGTGGAAATGCACACAATCAATGCAATAGGGCCTTAAAAACACAAACATTTAAGGCCTAAATATTAGTGCCCTGGAATATTCCCGGTTATTCACCAGGAATCCCTGTAATTCCGGGGTCAGAAAATAGCGGTTCTAAATTTGTGGTGCATAACATACCGAAAATGGTGGGCCCGATTCACAAAGGTAAACGTAGACCAAAAGTCTAAGTTTAGACCAAAAGTGTAAGCTTAGACCAAAAGTCTAAGTTTAGACCAAAAGTGTAAGCTTAGACCAAAAGTCCAACTTTACTCATAGTAAAGCTAGACTTTTGGTCTAAATTTACACTTTTTGTCTAAATTTACACTTTTGGTCTAAACTTAGACTTCTGGTCTAAATTTACCTTTGTGAATCAGGCCCTGAGATTAGGTGCTGATTTCCACCTTTATTTCTACAGTGTTTCACTAGACAGTTGCAGCTGTTAGCATCCAAAATCTCTGTGACAAGCACCACAATTTACCAAGCAATGCATTTGTGCTATTCGGCACCAGAGTAGCAACTAAGTATAGTAGCGCAATAACGTTGTGATAGCAAAGATATCATTGTGCCAGAATATAGTGTTTTGTAACAAATAACATACAAGTATACTGTGCCATGTAATAGTTTGTGCATAAATAGCGTAATCTGCGTTCTATTCCTATTTTATTAAGGTTCTAATAATATTTTCAATTATGGGTTAAAGTTTTGGGTGTTGTTGGTGACATGTTTTTTTATCTTTATCTTTGGAAGTTCTTAAACCATTTTTATGTTAATTTTCTATGGTCTCTGTTTTATGTTGGAGATTGGGTAGGAGGTATTTTAACGGCTGCTTAATTTGTGAAACAATTGGTGCCGGTGCTCAAGGTGCTGCTCAGAAACCCGCGGCCAGCACTATTAAATGTCAGCGCACCGAATCCCAAAACTGTCATACTTCCTACCCGCTATCTCACTGTTGTGGATCCCTGCTTTCACCCTGGGCGACGGTTTTTACATCTTTATCTTAGCTTTTCCCCAATTCTGTGTTTCCCTTTCTTGCTTCAGGGAAATGTCTGATGAGGAAAAAAAGTGCTGCCCCAAAAATGAGTGCCGGTGGCCCCCACCGTCTTAAAATAAGCATTGAGTTTAACTGAAAAATGTTGTACATTTATGGAGGTAACTTTTTTTAGGCTTCTATGTTACAATAGGGAATTGGGTGAGTAGTAGTTTCTTTATGTTCGTAGTGTAAATTTTGGGGGTTCATATAATTTGGGGTGTAGGCTTTTTTTATAATTTTTTTAACTTTAATTTCATTTCAATGAAATTGTAGTTATACTGAAGACATGAATGGGTAGTGTATTAATTGTAAAACTGATCTCATTTTTGGGGTTGTAGGTTGTAACTTTGAATTGAGTGGGTAGGATTTTTGGGTGCACTGTAAATGATGGGTTTCATGTATATTGCAGGTTTTTATTTTTGTTTTTTGCAGTACGTTAAATGTTTATTGTTTCCAGGAAGAAGTTGCCTTACCTCGTTAGGAATGGTAAAGCTAACATGGGGTTCCCAGAGGAGGAGGTGCATCAAACATCCTCTGGGTCCTTTTTACGTCAGTTTTAGAGCTTTGTTCCAGTATATTTGCCCATGCGGGTGGCTTAATTTGCTGGGCTACATGGCGGCTGTGGTTTTAATGGTCCCTTGGTCTCAGTTTCACCTCAGGCCTTTGTGGATTAATCTGCTGTCCTTTTGGGATCCACTCTCCAGGAACTTCGATCTGTTGGTTCCTGTGTCTCAGGCGATATGTCCGCTGTTGGGGTGATGAACAGAGTGGGGTAATCTCTCCAGGGGTGATCCCTTGAAGCCGGATGCTCCTCTAGTGCTGACAATGATGTTAAAACCTTTGATTGAGGAGTGACTCTGGGGGACAGGTCTGGTCTCTGCAGGCTCAATTGTCTTTTCAGGAGGTGAGACTCTCTTCCAATTGGGTAAAACAGATGGCTCTCTTCCAGGAGGTCACAGGGCTTTGTCATCTTCTTGTGGAGCATAATGTTGTGGTGAGTTTGGATAACCTGGTGACTGTAGAGTATCTCAACAGCCTGGTGGGATCTACTCCAAGTCCTTCAATGCAGTGGTTTTGCCTTTGTTCCAGTGGGGGGGTGAGGCATGTTCAGTCTTTGGTGGCTGATCACATGAGGAGGGATAGACTAAAAGGTGACAGATGCCCTCAGTTCTTTCCTCTCTCTCAGGAACTGTCTCCTACCTGGGAGGTGTTTCTTTAGGTGTGCAAGAGGGTTGCTGTGACTTTTCTTGACATACTTGCTTCCAGGTCCAATGCTCAGGTTCCCAGGTTTTGTGCTCCCAACTATCAGTACGGGCCTGGGGTTGGATGCCCTTATGTTTCCTTAGCCAGACCATCTGTTGTATGCCTTTCCACCGATTGATCTAATTCCCAGGTTTATGGCTCGGTTGCTGGGGGAATCCACATGGTGGTGCTAGTGGTGCCATTGTGCTCACGTCCCACTTGGTTTCCCACTCTCAAGCTCATGGCAGTCCAGGGCCTTTGAATGATTCCTTTCTCCCCTTCTCCTCTATAGTCATTTCCGTCTCTGACTCTCCTGCTGCTTCATCCTTTGGTCTGGAAGTTGAAAGGAGGGGGTTGCAGTGCAAAGGGATTCCTCATCACTCAGCAGTGGCTATTCAACAGTCCCGTAAGCGTCACACGTTGAAATATTTTGTCAGGCATTGGGGTAGTTTCCAATGTTGGTGCGGCCCTCTTAAGTTGTCTCCTCGTCAGAGTTTTTTGACAGATGTGTTGCAGTTATTGTGGGATGGGTTTGAGAAGTGTTTGTCAGTGTCTACATTAAGGGCCCAGAGGGCCGCTTTCAAGGCATTCCACTCTCCTTGGGGGAAACTGGCCAATATGGATGATCTGGTGGCTAGGTTGTTGAGTAGCTTCTCTCTTTCCCGTCCCTTGGTGCAGCCTCTTTTTCCCTTCAGGAGCTTGCCTCTTGTGTTTAAATCTCTGATGTTGCCCCCTTTAGAGCCTTTGGAGATTGGCACACATTAAGTTTGTCACATTCAAGGTTGTTTTCTTGGGGGCTATCACTTCGACTAGGCGCACTGGGTAGCTGGCGGCCCTGATAGCTAGGGTGCCTTTCGTGTTTTTTATAGAGAGTGGGGTGGCGCTACATATGGTTTTAGCTTTAATTTCCAAGGTGGCTTCTCAGTTTCATCATTCCCAGGAGGTGGTCCTCCCTGCACCTGTTGCCAAGTCTGAGAGGGAGAAGGACTTGGCTTGGCACATGTTGGATGTGAAGCGAGCTTTGCAGGTCTATTTGGAGACAACCCGTTTTTTTTGGAAGACTGATTCCTTGTTCATTTCTTTTGGAGCCTCCTCGAGGAGAGACAAGGCCTCCTCTTTTTCTATCAGTAAGTGGACCAAGCAGCTGATTGAGTTGGCTTATTCTTTGGCTGGGGTTTCTTCTCTGGCAGTGGCACAAGGGGCGCAACCAGTGGGGGTGGCAGCTTCCTGAGCTGAGTTGAGGGGAGTGTCTATTTCTGAAATTTACTGTGTGCTGCCTGGGCAGCCTCCAATGCCTTTGTCACGCATTATCGTCTCCCGAATGTGTTGAAGGAGGATACAAATTTTGGGCTGGGAATTTTGCAGGCCTTGTGCTCCTAACTTGCTTGTGTTCTGCTTGGATTTGGATTAATAAATCACTTTTGAGTGCTGCTTTCTGGTATTGTGTCCTTTTGTGATTTCATGTTTCTTGTCTATGAAGGCCGGATTTCTGTCTTGGGTATTCTCCATAAGTAATGAATGGGATGAGAACTGAAGGGACCTGGGGGTAATGACCTATTACTTACCAGTAAACTTCATTACTCCTGGTTCTGTAGTCCTCATCTCATTCATTATGCCCCAGGCTCCCTCCCGGACTTGGTAGTTTAGAATGAATGCTGGGTAGGTATGTCTAAAGTACTACTGTTGGAAGGTGGCAGAGTAGGGAGGTTTCAGCATTCCTTGTGTTCTTTATTTCGGTTGTAGAGATAGTGATTGTCTCCATAAGGGGAAACAGCCTTAACAACGTGGCTCAAACCATGCTATGCCTTTAAAACGAGGCCCGAACCACGAATATGTCTTTACAATGCATTCCTTTACCACGCAAGTCATTACAACGGCTTGCCTTAGGGAAAGTGTTGTTGGACTGATGTTAGACTTTATGTCCAACACTTTCCCTACTGTGGTGCAGACTGGAGTTGAAATAGTAAATTATACTATTCCAAACTCCAGCGCTTTCCCCAAGGCAAGCCGTTGTAATGACTTGCGTGGTAAAGAAATGCGTTGAAGGGATGCATTCGTGGTTTGGGCCACGTTCTTAAGGCAGGCGTCATAAATGCCTGCGTTGTTCCGACACACAACCCTCCATAAGTAATGAATGGATGAGGACTACAGGGCCAGGAGTGATGTAGATCATCGGTAAGTAATAGGACATTATGTAGAAGCTGTAGATAGCCCATTTTAAAATCCAGGGGTATATTTATGGGAAATTGGTGCAGGGCAGCACCGCAAGTCTTCTTCCTGCACTTCCCTATGCCAATGTGAAAGGTCAGGAATGCACAGTATTTATAATATACAGTGCATTCCTGTCCTTTCCTCCCTGCACTGGGGCCAATTTTGGCTGCCTAGTGTCAACGTAAGCATCCTTACACCATGGTACAAGGGTATTGGCATTGCATGCAGGGTTGTTTTGTTTTCTACACAAAAGTAATCCAGAGGGGCATTTTCCAGAATGCAGCACACATGGAAAGAGCAAAAAACGAGAAGAAATAAAAATATTCCTCCTTGTTATGCCTGCTCCGGTGAGGCGTAAGATTTTAGTATTGCCCCAGGTTTATGTGATTAACTAAATCTGGGGCAGCCTCAAAATCCATCGGTGTTGTGTGGAAAAACTCACCGCATTGTCAATGGCAGGCCTCCCTGGAGCAGAGTGAGGCAACACAGCGACTTGGGCTGCTTTGTTTACTCCATCTATGTGAAACCATTCAAAGCCACGCAGAGTGGCTTTGCCAGGCCTCATAGATATGGTTGAGAGGTGTGCGCCACCAGAGCGTCAAAAAAGATACACGCCGGTGGTGCAAGCCTCTCATAAGTATGCCCCCCATTATTCCGGCTACTGGCTTCCAATGGAAGTCCTGCAGAACAACATGGTTAACATGAATTTAAGATGAGGACGCAGAAGAAGTGTTGCGAAAGTAGGAAATATCTGCTGAGGGGAGAGGGAATCACGCAACGGGGGAATGGGAGGTAACCAAAAAGGATGCAGTAGAGATTGGGTAGAATTAATTACCGAGAGAAATAAATGATTTCTTGAGAAGAACAGGGTGATTTGGGAGAGTTTTGTTTTCTAAGCTAGTGGTGATTAGGAAAGAAGGTAGATGCAACTCGAGGCGGAAATCACCTCCCTGAAACGTGGCAACAAATCATAAAATGTAAAAGTGTGTTGCAAAAAACAAGGGGAGGACAGTTTATGCATTTTAAATACATGGAGATGCGAAAATGTAAAAGGCAGACAGGGTTAGCTCCTCTCAACGAGATATTCATAAGGAGGCAAATGCAACTGCTGTATCTTTGAATGGTGCTAATACTCACAATAAAAAAACAAGCATTTTTAATGCAACAGGTCTAGCATTTGCCCGAGTTAGAGCTATTAGAGTTGTAAACTCCTAACCGGACTTTTCTTGCCACACAAATTAAAAGAAAAAAAAATGCAGCGCGATCGCACTATGTAAAATAAACAGATAAAGTAGCAGGGAAACAATGCTGAAAACATCGAGCCTCGTATGGTTTTAGTAGTTTTGTGGTTTTGCTGTGCTGTGTAGGTGGGCTAAACACCAGAAAAGACATGACGTATGCATCCCTTTTACAAACGAAAGCAAGCGGATTTTAAAAGGCAAGCCCACGAACCAATGAAAGTGACTGACGTGACATGAGCGTGGTTGGAAGCCCAAAGAGAGATGATGCACATTTACCTGCAATTTTAGAGCGTTTTAATGATGCAATAAATAATGTCAATCTTTTTGTGAGATGGATTCAGTCAACAATGGTCGATTTTTTCTAATGAACACTTCCTGGTGTTTTAATACAAATGTTGCTAAAAATAGTGTTTATCTTACAAGGTTGTTGCAGCAGATGTTCTTCTTCAATTAAAAGTTCTGCGGGCCATATTTATACTCTGGTTGCGCCGAATTTGCGTCGTTTTTTTCGACGCAAATTCGACGCAGAACTAACGCCAACTAACGCCATATTTATACTCTGGCGTTAGACGCTTCGGGCGCCAAAGTGCCCGGAGTGTGCGTCATTTTTTAGCGTGAACCCCTTCCTTGCGTTAATGATATGCAAGGGAGGCGTTCCCGTCTTAAAAAATGACTCCCAGGCCTTTACGTGGTATTTATACTCCCGGGCAAAAGAGACGCCCGGGAGTGGGCGTGGCCAAAAACGGCGCATTTGCGCCGCTTTTTAACGCCTGGGTCAGGGATGGCGTTAAGGGACAAGTGGGCTCAAAATGAGCCCAGAGTGCCCTCCCCTGCCCCCAGGGACCCCCCCTGCCACCCTTGCCCACCCCAGGAGGACACCCAAGGACAGAGGGACCCATCCCATGGACATTAAGGTAAGTTCAGGTAAGTATTTTTTTTTTTTTTTTTGTGGCATAGGGGGGCCTGATTTGTGCCCCCCTACATGCCACTATGCCCAATGACCATGCCCAGGGGACATAAGTCCCCTGGGCATGGCCATTGGGCAAGGGGGCATGACTCCTATCTTTACAATGATAGGAGTCATGTTGATGGGGGATGGGCGTCGAAAAAAAATGGCGCAAGTCGGGTTACGACGATTTTTTCGACGTAACCTGACTTGCCCCATTTTAAGACGCCCATACGCCATTTTCCCCCTACGCCTGCGCTGTCTTGTGTACGTGGTTTTTTTCCACGCAAACCAGGCAGCGCCGGTCTGCTTGCGCCGGCTAACGCCATTCCATAAATACGGCGCCCGCATGGCGCTTCAGAATGGCGTTAGACGGCGCTAAATTTTTTGACGCTAAACTGCGTTAGCGCAGTTTAGCGTCAAAAAGTATAAATATGGGCCTGCGTCTCCTTGTGCTTCTTTCATATATCTGTTATTCTTGGGGCTTTCCTCGCTTTCTTCTGCCTTTTGTCCCGAGCGAGCTCGCTGCACCTCTTCATCCTTTGTCTGTTAATCAGCTGTTTCACGTCTGGTTTCCGAGACGTGCACGTCCTCCATCACCAGAACGCTCGCGGTCCTTTTCAAATACAACCTGTTTCATCCATTTGCCTTTCTAGTTACGTCTGAAAAGATAAAATTGCATTTGCATTTTAAAACAACTTCGATGTTTACTTACAGCTGTTCATTAGATGCAAAGTGAGTACAACACAAAGCCTTAATCTTAAAAACGTATGAACAAATAACATTTACTAAATGCAATCCATAATGGAGTACTGTGCATTCAATATTTAATCATTAAAGTAACGTAGCACTGAAAACACATATCGGTGGAAAAAGGGATGAAATGTTTTCGAATTTTTGGGCCGATGAGTAGAAAACGTTATCTTTTAATAATTGCAACAAACGTTCATATATGTTCACTGCACTAGAGACTATAGATGGTTGATAACCATCACAAATAGAAAGGGGACACCTTATGCTGGTCTGACAGATCAGTGGGTACATCTTTTTGTCTGTTTGTGGGCCTGTTTTATGGATTGATTTCCTTGATATTAAAACAAACATTGCCTACAGCAAGCACATGGAGACTTTCCTACCTTGTAAAACACTTCTGCAGCGTGTCTTCAGAAATTCAAAACTGCCCCAATATCCAAGCGAGGGTCATTTTTTTGATTAACGAATCCCCTAGTGTGGGCCACTTTTATTTTGGGGCCCGGGAGTATGTTCTGCCCCATTCCTACCCTGAGGATAGACTGCAGCCCTCTCTGCCACAGGGTCCCTTGATATAGAAGGGCTCGGCCCTGCTTGCGTGTACAGGGCTCCCCATTGCTGTCCAGCAGAGACCCCGTAATGGAAACCGCAACTTTGTGGTCGAGATGGTTGATTTTTAAATTGCCCAAGGCGTAATATTCACCCACAAAGAGTCGCCCTGGAAGCACACGAATCTTTAACAACAGCATTTGCACACCTCCTGCGATTTGGCGAAAATACAGTACTATTTTTAAGTAGTTGACCTGACTGCTTTCTGGTCAGCTTTCTGCCTCAAATTCGGTTAATTGTTTGGTGCCATTATCAGCTATTGATTGCAGCCGCGTCAATGCTGCTGGTTTGCTATGGTTTCAAAGCAGCGAGTTTTCGAAATGCCATATAGCTGTGTGTCACCAAACAGTCCTTTTGTCTTGTACTTACACGATTTATTTGTTTAATCAGATCAAATATACTTTAAGAACCTGAATCCCTGCTCGCCACACTGTACCATATTCAACCCTCTCCCATATCTTTCAGATAGTCAGTGGCAGTGCTTAATTTGTAAATAAAAAGGTGCTGGAGCTCAAAGCCCTCTTCAAACGCGCGGCTGCTGAAATTAAATGTGTGAACACGGAGTACTCAGTAAACGTAATCCTGAAGCCATCTCGGGCCTCTTCAATCCATATAAAGCCACTCCCTGCCCCTTCAGCTCACTCTTGCAGCTTTCTACTTTCTCTCTTTATGACGCTCTTTCGTTTTCCCCTTCATCCGTCTTTCCCATATGTGTCTTTTGCTCACAGCAAATGCTTGAGGCAGAAGAATAAGCCCCTTTCCTCCACAATAAGTGCCGGTGCTCAGCACAAAGTACAAGCATAAATTAAGCATTGGTCATGGGTACTGGGCTGCATGTGGCCTACCTGGAAGGTTAAGGGCCCCCCTGAAGTGTTACATATTTAGAAGGAGCTTGCTCCATCATTGCGTAATTTTCTTTGACGCTTCAGTGGCACTTTCGGTACTCCACATTTACATGGTGACATCTAGAGCAAGCGTCACTTTTCGGAGGTCGGCATCCGAATTTTCCTGCGCCTGAACTGGCTGTGTGACGCAACTTTAAGTATATGCAAGGTAGGTGTTCCTTCCTAAAATCCAATGTAAAACCAATTCAGTAATGTTTACGAGTTTAGGAAAAAGTGAGGCATCATAGGCTAGCGGCGCACAAAACGTGAAATGTGTCAAAATTCCTGCCCATCGGCAACCAAGGCATAAGAAATGATGCATTGGCACTGGGCTACAAATAGAACATATCCAAAGCTCTATGGCAAGCTCATCTATGCATGGAGGTGCTAATACTGCAGGTAGGAGCAACAAGAAGACCACCTCCTCTACCACCACACAGCAGGCAGCACAGGAGAAGGGAGCACATATACTGCCAAAGGACCACCCTCATAGACCTCAGGAAGGAGAAGATCATTGCCTACTACAGACGACATAGAAGGGAGTCCATCATACATCTCCTGAACACGATTGCATCAAGGCTGCTGGCAATCTCACAGAGGTGCACCAACATCCCTCCGCAGGTCAACCTGATGTCAGTCCTCCACATGCTGGCATGTGGGTCATTTCAGACCACCACGACAAAGTGCCAGGAATTTCACAGCCATCTTTTACAGCCTTCCTACCTTCCATCCTGGATGCCATCATTAGCTTGACACCCCAGAACCTCATGTTCCTCAAGACACAGCAGCAAGAGCTGGACACCAAGCAAGGCTTTTGTGCCATAGCTGGCTTCCCACATCTTGGGGGCAATGGATTGCACACATGTGCAACTGGTGCCTCCTGCTGCAGGATCCCACCTGTACTGCACACCTACTCAATAAATGTACAGGGAATAGTGGACCATCTGGGGATGTTCATCAATATGCTTCCAAAGTACCCTGGGAGTACGCATGGTGCCTACATCTTCAAGGACTCCATCATCAATGAGCACTTCCAGATGGCCAATATGAGAATAGACTACTGGTTGATAAGTACATCTGAAGTACATGACATACCTAAGGAAAGTAAATAATAAATGACAAAATAGCTATCTCTGCATATGTTGGCGAGGTATACCTCATATTGGAACCATACATTATGGCACATGTGCACTGTAAACCCGCAAGTTACACATGTCACGACATGCTAATCCACTATGTGGCATAATTACAAGCCCCATGTGCTTCGGGTGCATCACTTTTAGTGATTCACCGGCGGTGCACAGCGCAGATCCATATCTACAAGGTCATGCAAAGGCACTTGTTGTGGGTTTTCAAGGCCTCGTAGATATAGTGTAAGGCAACGCTGCGCAAGTTGCCGCCGTGCCATACACTGCATCAAGAGGTCTACTATGGGTGTTGCAGTGTGTTTTTCCATGTAATACCTATGGGTTTTGACATTTACCCAGATGTCCAAAAATGCTTGAATCTGTTAATGTGGGAAAACTGTACGCTTCCCCAGGGCAGCTGCAACAAGGAGTAATATCTTTATTTCTCCTCGTTGTTTCTTCTTTCTATGTGTGCTGCATTCTGCAGAACACATAGAAGAGGAAAATGCCTCTTAGGATTGATTTTGTGCAGGAAATTGTCCCTTCCTGCACAAAAATGATCCTGCCAACAGCACAGACACCCTTACACCATGGTGCCTGCATTGGTGTTAGCCAGGAATTTGTGCCCCAGTGCAAAGGGAAAGGACAGAAAGGCACCATAACTTTTGAATACGGTGCATTTCTGCCCTTTCGAATTGGCGTAGGGCAGAGCAGCGAAAAGGCTTGTGATTCTGCCCTATGCCAATTCCTAGTAAATATACCCCTGTGTGTGCCTATCAGTAGTGGGAAGAACCTGAGCGATGCAATACTGGTAAAACTCTGTGTTGCAACACTGTGTGCAAGGAAGGACTTCTATGGCTGTTGTCTGTGTGTCCACATGTAACTCCCATGGTTCATGAGGCATGTCACGTATCCCACACTAGGTGAACTGTGAAATATTTTCAATCAATTGCCCTCCCCAGGTCATGTATCCCACGTGAAAAATACTTGAGTCATCCAACACACTCTAGCCACCTATGTGTGGTGCAATCTGTGACACAGAGACATAGACAATCAGGTCTCTAAGGGCTCATGTGGTGCATGAAGGTAGCTCCTCATGCACAAAGTAAATCTCACATGAAATGCAGCTGCTCAATCCCCATGTTGCAATTGTGCCTGTCATGGGGCTACGCTGCCCATTGTGTGCCAGAGCTGCTTGAAAACATAGGACTGCGCTGCATGACATCAAATATGTCCCACACTGTCTTTCTCAGTGAGGCACTGCAGTGCTGATATTTTACTTGATGCACTGTAAGGTGTCTCATTTCTTTATATCTGGGCCCTTGTCTCCTGTCCACATAGCTGCCCCACACACCGCAACATTCTAGACCATGAGGTTCCAAATTGAAATGCACTCACTACTCTATCAATGACAGTAGCTAGTAAACATCAGTGGCTACTACTGGCACATTACAATTTCTCCGAATGAATGGAACCACATCATCTGCACTGAGTAACGGATGTAAAAAAAGAATTGTCGTAGGGCAATAAGGCCAACATGAGTTCTACACCAACACAACAGAGAAGAGTGAGATAAGTGCCTTCTAATTGACGTACCTATTCTCTCTGTCAGTCAAGACTGATCTTTTCCTGGCTAGAGTGAAAACAAATATTTTTTTAAATCAGTAAGTGTGTCTCACATGCCAGTCTACATGTATTTTTTTCAAAGTATCAGGAATAATAATTTAGAAAGGCCATGTGTACTATGCAGTGTCAGTGTAGGCCCCAGACATGGGTAAATGCCTATGCAGGTTCACAAAGTGACATTAACAGTCCAAAAACAACATATCCCTCAGCCATACTGATAGTACACATACAGACATACACTCAGGTGTACGTCCACCATGACAGATGCAAACAATGTGTTGGCACATAGGTTCTGGTGGTAAATTGACTAAAGGTAAATGTTAGAAATGGGGTTTTTGGTTGGCAGTCAGGTTACCCTCTGTCCAAGCAAAAGCCCTCACTCTAGTCAGGGTAAGTCACACACTATCCAAGATTATCCTGTGCCCACCCTCTGGTAGCTTGGCACGAGCAGTCAGGCTTAACTTAGAAGGCAATGTGTAAAGTATTTGTGCAATAAATCATACAATACCACCATATAGCACCACAAAAATACACCACACAGTGTTTAGAAAAATATATAATATTTATCAGGATAATTGTAGGTCAAAAAGAATAAAGTTGCAATGGAAAATTGTAGAAATATCACAGGGAAGTGATATAAAGTGTCTTAAGTCTTTAAAAAGCAATAAAGTGTCTTTCAAGCACAGAGTACCTGGTTTCTGGTGGGAAATCTCCTCAGAGGGCCACAGGAGAAGAGATGCGCGGAAAAAGGGGTGTGTGCGTCGATTTCTCCTCAGCACACACAAACTTGCGTCGTTCTTTTCCACGCGGGGAAGTCGGGCGTCGTTTTCCGGCGCGCAGACAGTCTCTTTTTGTGGGTCGCGGGGATTACCAGATGTCCCGGGTCTGTGCGTGGATTCTCCTGCTTGTTTTCCAGCTGCGCGTCGTTCTGCGGGGCTGCGCGTCGAAGTTTCGATCTCACGGTAGGCGTCGCGTCGATTTCTCCTTGGAAGTCGGGCGGCGTTGTCCTTGCGAGGCCGTGCGTAGAAATTTTGGTCTCACGGCAGGCGTCGCGTCGATTTCTCCTTGGAAGTCGGGCGGCGTTGTCCTTGCGAGGCCGTGCGTCAAAGTTTCGCGCTCACGGTAGGCGTCGCGTCGATTTCTCCTGGAAAGTCGGGCGGCTTTGTCCTTGCGAGGTTGTGCGTCGAAGTCTCGATCGTCCCGAGGGCGTCGCGTCGATCAGCGTCGGTGTGCGGCGTTTTTCTCGCCGCGAAACAAGCTGTGCGTCGAAATTTTCGGCGCACGGAGCGTCCAAGTGAAAGGAAGAAGTCTTTTTGGTCCTGAGACTTCAAGGAACAGGAGGCAAGCTCTATCCAAGCCCTTGGAGAGCACTTTCACAGCCAGACAAGAGTTCAGCAAGACAGCAGGGCAACAGCAAGGCAGCAGTCCTTTGTAGAAAGCAGACAGGTGAGTCCTTTGAGCAGCCAGGCAGTTCTTCTTGGCAGGATGTAGTTTCTGGTTCAGGTTTCTTCTCCAGCAAGTGTCTGATGAGGTAGGGCAGAGGCCCTGTTTTATACCCAAATGTGCCTTTGAAGTGGGGGAGACTTCAAAGAGTGGCTAAGAAGTGCACCAGGTCCCCTTTCAGTTTACTCCTGTCTGCCAGGGTCCCAGTAGGGGGTGTGGCAGTCCTTTGTGTGAGAGCAGACCCTCCACCCTCCCCGCCCAGGAAGACCCATTCAAAATGCAGATGTATGCAAGTGAGGCTGAGTACCCTGTGTTTGGGGTGTGTCTGAGTGAATGCACAAGGAGCTGTCAACCAAGCCCAGCCAGACGTGGATTGTAAGGCACAGAAGGATTTAAGTGCAAAGAAATGCTCACTTTCTAAAAGTGGCATTTCTAGAATAGTAATATTAAATCCGACTTCACCAGTCAGTAGGACTTTGTATTACCATTCTGGCCATACTAAATATGACCTCCCTGCTCCTTTCAGATCAGCAGCTGCTACTTCAACAGTGTATGAGGGCAGCCCTAATGTTAGCCTATGAAGGGAGCAGGCCTCTCAGTAGTGTGAAAACGAATTTAGGAGTTTTACACTACCAGGACATATAACTACACAGGTACATGTCCTGCCTTTTACCTACACAGCACCCTGCCCTAGGGGTTACCTAGGGCACACCTTAAGGGTGACTTATATGTAGAGAAAGGGGAGTTCTAGGCTTGGCAAGTACTTTTAAATGCCAAGTCGAGGTGGCAGTGAAACTGCCCACACAGGCCTTGCAATGGCAGGCCTGAGACAAGGAAAAAGGGGCTACTTAAGTGGGTGGCACAACCAGTGCTGCAGGCCCACTAGTAGCCTTTAATTTACCAGCCCTATGCACATAAAGTGCACCTTACTAGGGACTTATAAGTAAATTAATAGTCCAATCAGGTATGATTCCAGGTTACCATGTTTTAAGGGAGAGAGCATATGCACTTTAGCACTGGTTAGCAGTGGTAAAGTGCGCAGAGTCTATAAACCAGCAAAAACAGTGTCCAAAAAATGGAGGGAGGCAGGCAAAAAGTTAGGGGGGACTACCCTAAGGCTGTCAGGTCTAACATGTGTCCCCCCCAGCTGAAAGTGGGGAGAGCTACCCGACCTCCTGGGAGCTCTCATCGCTAAGGCGGAAGTACCTGGAGAGACCATCAGCATTGGCGTGGTCAACCCCTGGGCGATGTTCCACCGTAAAGTCCATCCCCTGTAGGGAAATGGACCACCTCAAGAGTTTTGGATTCTCGCCCCTCATCTGCATGAGCCATCTGAGGGGCCTGTGGTCTGTCTGAACCCGGAAGTGAGTCCCAAACAGGTAGGGTCTTAGCTTCTTTAGTGCCCAGACCACAGCAAAAGCTTCTCGTTCAATAGCACTCCACCTCTGTTCCCGTGGTAATAGCCTTCTGCTAATAAAGACTACCGGTTGATCTCTGCCCTCCTCATTCAGCTGTGCTAGGACTGCCCCTATGCCATGCTCTGAAGCGTCTGTCTGCACGATAAATTCCTGGGAGTAGTCAGGGGCCATGAGTACGGGGGCCGTGCACATGGCTTCCTTCAGGGCGTCAAAGGCTTTCTGACAAGCCTCTGTCCAATTCACCAACCTAGGTTGCTTCTTGGAAGTGAGTTCTGTCAAGGGTGTTACAATGGTACCATAGCCCTTGACAAATCGGCGGTAGTATCCCGTGAGGCCTAGAAAGGCTCTCACCTCCGTCTGTGTTCGGGGTGGTTGCCAGGCCTTGATAGTTTCAATCTTGGCCTGGAGTGGCTGCACCTTGCCACCACCCACTAGGTGTCCTAAGTACACCACGGAACCCTGCCCAATCTGGCACTTACTGGCCTTGATGGTCAGGCCTGCCTGTTGCAGGGCCTGAAGCACCTCTTTGAGGTGAAGCAGGTGTTCCTCCCAGCTGGAACTGTAGACAGCTATGTCATCCAGGTAGGCTGCACAGAAGGCATCCTTGCCAGCTAGGACCCCGTTAACCAACCGTTGGAAGGTAGCGGGGGCATTTTTCAACCCAAACGGCATCACCCGGAACTGGTAATGGCCATCCGGGGTTGAAAATGCGGATCTTTCCTTGGCCCCCTCAGTTAGGCCGATCTGCCAGTACCCTGAAGTAAGATCAAACGTACTCAGGAACTTGGCAGCGCCTAGCCTGTCCACGAGCTCATCAGCTCGGGGGATGGGGTGAGCATCAGTCCGGGTGACTGAGTTGAGACCCCGGTAGTCCACACAGAACCGGAGTTCTGGCTTCGCACCTGGGGCAGTAGCCTTAGGGACCAATACCACTGGGCTGGCCCAGGGACTACTGGATTTCTCAATGACCCCTAGAGTCAACATCTTGGAGACCTCCTCCTTGATGCTGGCCTTCACCTTATCCGACAACCTGTAAATTTTGTTTTTCACAGGGAGACTGTCACCTGTGTCAATATCATGAACACAGAGGTGGGTCAGCCCAGGAGTAAGGGAGAACAGGGGGGAGAACTGCTCCAACAGCTCATAACAGTCTCCTTTCTGATTTAGAGTCAGGGAGTCAGACAGAATGACCCCGCTTACTGACCCATCACCTTCTTGGGCAGAGAGGAGGTCGGGGAGAGGTTCACTCTCCTCTTCCGTTCCTTCATCTGTGACCAGAAGCATGTTGATCTCCGACCTCTCAAAATGAGCTTTTAGTCGGTTCACATGGAGCACCCTTAGGGGATTCCTAGGGGTTTTGAGGTCCACTAGGTAAGTGGCCTCCCCTTTCCGCTCCTTTATTTCAAATGGGCCAGACCAGCGGTCCTGGAGAGCTCTGGGCTCTACTGGCTCCACTACCCACACTTTGTCTCCAGGTTGAAACTCTACCAGGGTGGCCTTCTGGTCATACCATTGTTTCATCACCTCTTGACTGGCCTCAAGGTTATCTTGGGCTTCTTTCCAGAAGCGGGTCATCTGGTTGCGGAGGGCCAACATATAGCTGACCACATCCTGAGGGGGTGTCTTTGGAGCTTTCTCCAATCCCTCCTGGACAATGCTTAAGGGTCCCCTGACAGGGTACCCATAGAGAAGTTCAAAGGGACTGAACCCTACCCCTCTCTGGGGGACCTCTCTATAAGCAAAGAGAAGGCATGGTAAGAGGACGTCCCACTTACGCCTCATGGCCTCAGGGAGGCCACCAATCATGCCTTTCAGGGTCTTGTTGAATCTCTCCACAAGACCATTCGTCTGGGGGTGATAGGGTGTGGTGAACTTGTAAGTTACACCACACGCATCCCACAGAGACTTCATGTATGCAGACATGAAGTTAGTGCCTCTGTCAGACACTATTTCCTTGGGGAATCCCACACGGGTAAATATCCCCATCAGGGTTCTGGCCACCACCGGTGCAGTTACTGTCCTTAGAGGGATTGCCTCTGGGTAACGGGTGGCATGGTCCACCAAAACCAGGATGAACCTGTTGCCTAAGGCAGTTTTGGGGTCCAAGGGACCAACAATGTCGATGCCCACCCTTTCAAAGGGGGTGCCAACGACAGGAAGTGGAATCAGGGGGGTTTTAACCCTTTTTCCTGCTTTACCACTGGCCTGGCAGGTAGGACAGGATCTGCAGAACTTGTCTGAGTGTGTCCTCATTTTGGGCCAATAAAAGTGGGTGACAAGCCTGTTAAAGGTCTTGCCCTGCCCCAAATGTCCTGCCAGGGGAATGTCGTGAGCCAGACCCAGTAGGAAGGTTCGGTAACATTGGGGGACCACCAGCACACGTGCTGCCCCAAAGCCCGGAACCTTAGGCTCACTGTAGAGGAGATCATTCTCCCAATATAGGTGGTGATCGCCAGAGGCGTCGCCGGCTGCCTGGTTTGAGGTTTGTTTCCTCAAACCTCCTAGAGTGGGACATTCTTTCTGCGCCTTGCAGAATTCCTCCCTGGTGGGTCCACCCTCAACTTGCCAGCCAGCAAGCTCAGGTAAGTCACCTAGGGCGGCAATGTCTTCCCCAGTTGGCTCGGAAGCCTCCTCCTCAGGAGCCCCGTCAGCCACTGTGGGAACAGCTGGGGCCGGTTTCCCGCACCCCTGGTCCCTCCTCCTGGCAGCTCTCTGGGCCATCGTTCCAGGCTCCAGATGCCCTTGACTTCCCTCTCGGTCAGCCATGGACCGTGTGGTCATGCAGACCCACTCAGGTAACCCTAACATCTCCAGGTGAGACCTGAGCTCCACTTCTTTCCAAGCAGTGTGCTCAAGGTCATTGCCTAACAGACAATCTACAGGCATGGCAGGACTCACAGCTACTTTCAGAGTACCAGAGACCCCCCCCCACTCAAAGGGAACCAGAGCCACCGGTAGGTGACTCTCGCGATTGTCAGCTACTCTGACCTGGTGGAATGTATTAGGTATTATCTGCTCTGCTGACACCAGTTGACTCTTGATAGTAGTCATACTGGCTCCTGTGTCACGCAGAGCCTCCACCCTCTGCCCATCAATGGTGACCCACTGCCGGTACTTGGAAGTATTTCTGGGCATGTGGGCCTTGGGCACCATTTCTCCTTCTCCCAGGGACACTAGGGAAATCTCTACCTGCTCCCCCAAGCTAGTTGGGTCCATCTCTCCCCCGAGTGCTACACTAGTCAACCCAGGTGCCTGTCCGGTAGTGGACGGTGCCCTCTTGGGGCACTGTGGATCGCCTTTGTAGTGACCATATTGGTAACACTCCATGCATTTGGGGCTAGATTTTCCTGACTTGTCAAATGTCCCTGGCTTTTTCCCAAATCTGGAAAAGGAAGGGTTGCTACCCCCTCCCTGGGAATTATTTTGGGGGCCTTTAGAGAGTTCCTTATCTGTAAGTTTATCTCCCCCCTCTTTCTTCTGTTGGGAACCCTGACCACCTTTGTGGGAGTCCCCCCCAGGTACCTTTTTGGACACTCTGGTGCTAACCCAGAGGTCCGCCTCCTCAGCAAGCTTCCTGGGATCAGTCAGCTTACTATCCACTAGGTGCTGGCGCAAATCTGTATAAGTAACATTAAGCATATGCTCTCTCAGGATCAAGTCATATAAACCTTTATAATCTGCTACTTTGTTGCCCCGCACCCATCCATTCAGTGCCTTACTAGAGAAATCAAAGAAATCTACCCATGTTTGTGTGGTTTGTTTGGTGCTGTCCCTGAACCTCTGACGGTATCCCTCAGGGGTCAGCCCGAACTTGGCAAGTAAAGTGGCTTTCTGGAGTGGGTAGGTGTTTTGATCCGGTGGATCCAATGTGAGAAGTGTGTCCCTCCCCAATGGCGGCACATAACCCCACATAGCTACCCCCCATTGCCCTTCAGGAACCTCATGAGCCCTTAGTGCAACTTCATAAGCAGCTAACCATTTATCTATGTCATCTCCCACCACAAAACTGGGCACCACATTTTTGGGTATACGAACCTTCTTTTCTCCAGCAGGTCCTGTCTGTATGCTGCCACCATTATTGCTGGATTCAGACTGTCTTGCCTTGATCTCCAGCTCCTTGAGACTCAGTTCATGACCCAACAATAGTTTCTTTTCAGCCAAAGCTCTTTCAGCTTCCACTTGTTTGGCTGCTCTTTCAGCTTCTGCTTGTTTGGCTGCCCTTTCAGCTTCTGCTTGAATCTGTTTGGCTGTCCTTTCAGCTTCAATCTGTTTGGCTGCTCTTTCAGCCTCAGCTTGTTTGGCTTCTCTTTCTGCCCTCCTTTCCTCCTGTTGCGCCTCAATTTTCAGTTTTGCCATTTGCAATTGGAACTCCCTTTCCTCTCTCCTTTCCTCTGCGGTCAGGCTTTGCATGGAGACACTGCTCCCTGGTCTGGAAGGGTGCACAATTGCAGTGGTAACACCATCCATAGATAGTGAAAATCCTTCTGAGGGGCCATTTTCTGGCTCCTCTTCCTCATCATCCTCTAAATGGGCTTCTGCCCAGGCCCTCAGCGCCACTTGAAAGTCCTCCTTTCTGGAGGCCCCTTGGGTGGGTACCCTTAATGCCCTGCAGAATCCTCTTAGTTGTTTGACCGTGTATGTATCCAACTGGACTAGGTCAAAGTCCCCTGTCTGAGACCCAGTCAGAGACATGTTGAGTGAGGATTTAGTTTTTGAAAATTGTCAGGAAAAAAAAAAACGGATTTTCAAAAAGAGAAAAAACCAAGTTGACCTTCAACTGTGGGTAGGTAGTGAAATACTTAGCTACTGTATGTCACTGCACAAATACAAGTCCTATCCTCACCGCTGATCACCAATGTTAGAAATGGGGTTTTTGGTTGGCAGTCAGGTTACCCTCTGTCCAAGCAAAAGCCCTCACTCTAGTCAGGGTAAGTCACACACTATCCAAGATTATCCTGTGCCCACCCTCTGGTAGCTTGGCACGAGCAGTCAGGCTTAACTTAGAAGGCAATGTGTAAAGTATTTGTGCAATAAATCATACAATACCACCATATAGCACCACAAAAATACACCACACAGTGTTTAGAAAAATATATAATATTTATCAGGATAATTGTAGGTCAAAAAGAATAAAGTTGCAATGGAAAATTGTAGAAATATCACAGGGAAGTGATATAAAGTGTCTTAAGTCTTTAAAAAGCAATAAAGTGTCTTTCAAGCACAGAGTACCTGGTTTCTGGTGGGAAATCTCCTCAGAGGGCCACAGGAGAAGAGATGCGCGGAAAAAGGGGTGTGTGCGTCGATTTCTCCTCAGCACACACAAACTTGCGTCGTTCTTTTCCACGCGGGGAAGTCGGGCGTCGTTTTCCGGCGCGCAGACAGTCTCTTTTTGTGGGTCGCGGGGATTACCAGATGTCCCGGGTCTGTGCGTGGATTCTCCTGCTTGTTTTCCAGCTGCGCGTCGTTCTGCGGGGCTGCGCATCGAAGTTTCGATCTCACGGTAGGCGTCGCGTCGATTTCTCCTTGGAAGTCGGGCGGCGTTGTCCTTGCGAGGCCGTGCGTCGAAATTTTGGTCTCACGGCAGGCGTCGCGTCGATTTCTCCTTGGAAGTCGGGCGGCGTTGTCCTTGCGAGGCCGTGCGTCAAAGTTTCGCGCTCACGGTAGGCGTCGCGTCGATTTCTCCTGGAAAGTCGGGCGGCTTTGTCCTTGCGAGGTTGTGCGTCGAAGTCTCGATCGTCCCGAGGGCGTCGCGTCGATCAGCGTCGGTGTGCGGCGTTTTTCTCGCCGCGAAACAAGCTGTGCGTCGAAATTTTCGGCGCACGGAGCGTCCAAGTGAAAGGAAGAAGTCTTTTTGGTCCTGAGACTTCAAGGAACAGGAGGCAAGCTCTATCCAAGCCCTTGGAGAGCACTTTCACAGCCAGACAAGAGTTCAGCAAGACAGCAGGGCAACAGCAAGGCAGCAGTCCTTTGTAGAAAGCAGACAGGTGAGTCCTTTGAGCAGCCAGGCAGTTCTTCTTGGCAGGATGTAGTTTCTGGTTCAGGTTTCTTCTCCAGCAAGTGTCTGATGAGGTAGGGCAGAGGCCCTGTTTTATACCCAAATGTGCCTTTGAAGTGGGGGAGACTTCAAAGAGTGGCTAAGAAGTGCACCAGGTCCCCTTTCAGTTTACTCCTGTCTGCCAGGGTCCCAGTAGGGGGTGTGGCAGTCCTTTGTGTGAGAGCAGACCCTCCACCCTCCCCGCCCAGGAAGACCCATTCAAAATGCAGATGTATGCAAGTGAGGCTGAGTACCCTGTGTTTGGGGTGTGTCTGAGTGAATGCACAAGGAGCTGTCAACCAAGCCCAGCCAGACGTGGATTGTAAGGCACAGAAGGATTTAAGTGCAAAGAAATGCTCACTTTCTAAAAGTGGCATTTCTAGAATAGTAATATTAAATCCGACTTCACCAGTCAGTAGGACTTTGTATTACCATTCTGGCCATACTAAATATGACCTCCCTGCTCCTTTCAGATCAGCAGCTGCCACTTCAACAGTGTATGAGGGCAGCCCTAATGTTAGCCTATGAAGGGAGCAGGCCTCTCAGTAGTGTGAAAACGAATTTAGGAGTTTTACACTACCAGGACATATAACTACACAGGTACATGTCCTGCCTTTTACCTACACAGCACCCTGCCCTAGGGGTTACCTAGGGCACACCTTAAGGGTGACTTATATGTAGAGAAAGGGGAGTTCTAGGCTTGGCAAGTACTTTTAAATGCCAAGTCGAGGTGGCAGTGAAACTGCCCACACAGGCCTTGCAATGGCAGGCCTGAGACAAGGAAAAAGGGGCTACTTAAGTGGGTGGCACAACCAGTGCTGCAGGCCCACTAGTAGCCTTTAATTTACCAGCCCTATGCACATAAAGTGCACCTTACTAGGGACTTATAAGTAAATTAATAGTCCAATCAGGTATGATTCCAGGTTACCATGTTTTAAGGGAGAGAGCATATGCACTTTAGCACTGGTTAGCAGTGGTAAAGTGCGCAGAGTCTATAAACCAGCAAAAACAGTGTCCAAAAAATGGAGGGAGGCAGGCAAAAAGTTAGGGGTGACTACCCTAAGGCTGTCAGGTCTAACAGTAAACCATAGTAAATCAGCAATGTGCAAGTTGCAAACACTAAAACAACGTATCCAAATATGACATTCAACATTCATCAACCAAGATTGTAATGCAACCTGGGTACCACAGTGTACTCTGGATACCAATCTCAATGTTACTTTGGCACATCAATGATGGTAGAACCATTGCAAATAGGCAAATAATTCACATTAAGTTACAGTACAATACGTGTGTGTGAAGACCAATGTTTTTTGTACAGGTCTGTGGTAGAAAAACATCAGTTCCAACATCAGTGTGTCCTAAATAAAGATGCCCCACATTGCATAACCATGTGTCAATCCCAGTGCACAATGACATATTGACTGATAGAAAGCAGCAACTGAAACCTGATAATATATCATACAACTATTCTGGGAACCTGTGTAAAATGGACCACACGTAATAACCAGATATCACTCACTAAAGGAAGTGAACAATTCAAAGGCTCCATCGTTGGAAAGTAGTGCAGCAACAACATCAGTGGTTCCACAGAACACATGTATGTGTGATTGGGAAAATGGTGAATAATGGTATAGCCTGCTTTGGGTTGAAAATAATCCCCAATATGTGAACAACATACTGTCCTTTACAGTGGCAATGGACCTACAAAACACCTATCACACTTAGCTACAGTCCAAATGTGATTGTCTGATTGTGGGACTGTCAAAAGGAGCAGGCCATGCACATGTTTTGATATAGAAACAGACATATGGAAATAAAAGTGTTAATCTAAATGTAACCAATAAAAACTGCTAGAAATTTATGTGCGTCATTCAGTACATGTAACTGACATGTACTTGAATGTAGGTTGATCAATCACCATGATCGAAGTGTGACTTTTTTCTTTGTCTTTTCCGCTGACGAAGGATATGGTCTGGAGCTATGGGTCATGACCCCATTTGCACATCCTGAGAAAGAAGCAGACCACACATAAAACACACTTGGAAAGACCAGGGGTGTAGTGGAACAGACTTTCAGGGTACTGAAGTCCAGCTTCCTCTGCTTGGACATATCCAAGGGAAGATTGCTATACTACCCCCATGGTCTGCAAAATAACCCTAGTGTGCTGTATCTTGCACAACATAGGTGTGCAAACAAAAGGGACCTTGGCCATGAGGACCAGGAAGCACCAGATGAAAATGAGGATGAAGATGAGGACAAGGGCCAAAATCCAAACTCAATTGCCAGTACCTAGTGAATAAATAACATTGTCCAGAACCTTTTCAGAGACGCATGAATTTGCTTGATAGACACTAATATATTTATGTTATTCTAAATAGTGTTAAAAAGTGGAAATAAATGAATGAGCACTACCTTTGTGTATGCAATCGCATTTCACACTCACTGCAAACATAAAGACACTCATATCTCGCCTAATAATTTTTGGCCCATCACAAGGCCCATCTCATGTGGAGCAAAATATGTGTGCATTTCAAGAACATGTGCCTAACGCATGTGCTTAGAGAAGACATACACCAAAAAAAAGTTAGCAATGTGGGACAGTGTGGACATGTTGTGAGTATGTGTTCTTCTACAGTGTACTGACAGTCAGACATCCTACCACATTCCAAAAGGGAGTGTAAATGTAAACAGTGCGCAGTGACTGAGTGTGTGTTGTACATCTAGCTATTTTTACTTTTACTGCCCGATACTCGTGGAGACCAGTATATTGAATGCATAGTCCAATGACATATGATGTGCATGGGCACACAGTGCAACCCATATAGTCATCGTATGCAACATCAACATTTGCAAGCACATTGCAAAATCATTGTGGTATCTCACATAACACATATAGGCCCTCATTCTAACCCTGGCGGTGTAACACCGCCAGGGCAGAGGGCACAGGAAGCACCGCCAACAGGCTGGCGGTGCTTCCTGGGCCATTCTGACCGCAGCAGTAATGCCGCGGTCAGAAAAGGGGAACCGGCGGTTTCCCGCCGGTTTTCCCCTGGCCCAGGGAATCCTCCATGGCGGCGCTGCTTGCAGCGCCGCCATGGGGATTCCGACCCCCTTACCGCCAGCCTGTTTCTGGCGGTTTTCACCGCCAGGAATAGGCTGGCGGTAACGGGTGTCGTGGGGCCCCTGGGGGCCCCTGCACTGCCCATGCCACAGGCATGGGCAGTGCAGGGGCCCCCTAACAGGGCCCCACCATGATTTTCACTGTCTGCTGAGCAGACAGTGAAAATCGCGACGGGTGCCACTGCACCCGTTGCACCCCTGCAACTCCGCCGGCTCCATTCGGAGCCGGCATCCTCGTTGCAGGGGCATTTCCGCTGGGCCGGCGGGTGCTGTTTTGGAGAGCGCCCGCCGGCCCAGCGGAAATGTAAGAATGGCCGCTGCGGTCTTTTGACCGCAGGGCGGTCATTTGTCGGCGGGACTTTGGCGGGCGGCCTCGGCCGCCCGCCAAAGTCTGAATTAGGCCCATAATGTGCCGGTGTTGGATTAGCTACCTAGGTCCAATGCTGGCACACTTGCCCCACTAAGCAAGGATGCAGCTGTTACCTGCAGGAATGTATGTGACCGTGTTGGTGTGTCTCACTCTGATACAAACAATGCTGTCACTCCTACAACTCCATCTATGTGTGTTAGTAAAAACAGGAACATAGAGAATCAAAAAGACTCAATAGGTGTGAAGTTCTGACTACATGCAATATCTCTTCTGCCAAGCTAGCATGCTCCAAGCACTCCAGGTTAGAGTGGCATAATGTGTCAATAAGTGCACATATGACCATCTGGTGTGTATGCCTACCCACATTCTAAGTTCACAGAAGCCCTCTCTGTTGCCAAATAATGTGATGCAGGGTAATGGTAAACATATTCCTGCTTGGAAGTCATCACACTTGTTTTGGCTACTCAAGCTGGTCTTGTGATGATCAAAATACAGGCAAACAATTTAGGCAAACACTTTTGTGCAGGCGTAATGTGCATGTGCCACACATATTGTTACAGACACCAAACCCACACAGCAGATGTGTGTGCCTCACAACATTATATGGTGGTCGTTGGGTATTTCGATCTGGTAAATTTACATATCTAGACAGTCAATCTGTGACCTGAATGCCACATACACTGTAGACTGGCTGAGCCTGCCAGTGTATGTCGTTCCCTGAGTGTGCATTGCGTCAGTAACATATTCTATGACAGGAATGCAGACAGATAGCATGTTCCTCAAGTTTTGCGTAATCATGTATTGCAATGTATATTACATATACATAGGACTGAAATATCTATGTAATAAATAAAATACTACGAAGCTATGTCCAGCAAAGCATAATACAAACTGTAAGACATATAAATAATATGAAGATCGCAACAATTCTCAATTTGTCAGTGTATTTCACAGTGGTATATTGCGAGTCCTAGTGTCCGCACCGTTAATGCAATGAGTCACACATCTGTGTACTGTTAACATACTCAACTCTCAAGTCATGAAGCATGTAAGCTCTGAAAATTTGACCAAGAAAACTGATCCCTGGGGATTTTGTCAGCATTACACTACACTGTACCACACACTACAGGCTAGTTGCTTCAATAAAAGCACTCATATTAGCCTTTTACGTGATGCACTGCATTCGGTGTGTCGCTCAGAAGCCACACATCCAAGCCAATGCATCAAAAATAGTGCATTGTGCACTGGCATGCAATGTGCGTAAATCACCCATTGCCTAATTCTCCAACGATACGTCAGAAAAAACAATGCATTTGGATAAAAAATGGCACATCTTCCCAGGAAATTATGCAATAGCTCTGCTATGCTGCAAAACAGGAAGTGTGAAGTTACTTTCACTTTCACTTGCAGTCTTTTTGTCTGTGCTGGCTGGTGGAGATGTTTGGTTTGTGCTCAATAGATTTTTTGGCTTGCTAGAGTCTGCGCTCTGGGGTTGGAGCCTATAAGCTGGATCTGGTGGCTTAGTGGCCTAATGCTTCCATTGTAGGTGCTTGTGTTCAGCCTGAGGGTCACAGGTTCAAATCCTTGTGTGTCTACTCAGCTGTTTATCTTTCTGAAGCCAAGTACCATAGAGTTGGTTAACAATAAACATCTGTTATTCAGCGCCAATATACCCTTCTGGGTGAACATGTGCTTTACAAATATATGTTGTGTGCTGTCCCTTTTGTCCCAAAAGAGTTATTTGTGGATTGTTATTCCATTTTGGGTTGTTTTGTGCACATTATTGTTGGGTGTTTGTCTATATAGGGGTTTGTACTTTTAGTCCTGGGGGAAGTGTTAGGTTAAGTTTAGTTTTAGGTGAGGGTGATTTGTTTGGCTAGGGCAGTGGTCTTCAAACATTTTAATGCTGCGCCCCTCCCGTGAACAAAAAATCATCGGGTCCCCATCCGTACTTTACACAATTATTCTATGAAATTGGCAATGTTTAAATATGTCAACACATATTTAAACATTACAGTTACATTGATACTGTTTTAAAAATGCAATCAAATACATGATGTCAAACATGCTATTCTGGTCAGGCAGACCTAATAAAGTGGACAAATATCCACAGCGTGATTATTAGAAGTGAGGGTTGGGGTGGGGTAGGGGTTTTGAAGTGTTTGGAGTCCCTTCCCTTTTCACACATACTCCCAGCTTGGATATAATAACAAAACATATTAGTGATGACACATTACAGAGCGGTTTGCAGCTGCTCATTTTTTCAGCTCAACACAAAGCCTTGTTGTTAGCATAATGCTTCTTTTGGTCAGAGCCTAGTGCCCCCGCCGGGATCACTTGAGCCCCCCCTAGGGGGACCTGTCTCCCAGTTTAAAGACCCCTGGTCTAGGGATATTTTGGGGAGGGGCAAATCTAAGAATCTGTTGGAGGAGGAGTTTGGTGGCCCCTTATGGCTCCTGGTCAGCTACCTGCCAAACCTGAGCACCACAGCAGTTAAGGTGAGCCAGGGTTACCCTATCCGAAAGAGGAGGGAGTGGTGGGAGAAGGTACGCCTACACATGAGCCATGTCTTCGGCCTACAATGGACTGTCCAGCAATTGAAGCACAGATGGGCAGATGTGGTTAGCCTGGAGGCAGATCTCATCGATCATCTTGGACTGGAAGTTGGTGAGCATGTCGGTAAGTACATATAATACATGAGTTTGTGTGTCTTTTGCAAAAAACTATTATTGCTTTTTCAACTGAAAGGGTCATATATGTTTTTGGGTAGTATGCCATGATACAGGCTAACTCTGTTAGGAAAAAGAACCATACCACAGAGGCATGTTCACTGTGGCCTAGAACTTGCCCAAACTGACCATGCAGTGCTGGGGAGGTCAAGCGGTGCTTGGGGGCCCATCTGGCACTGTGCAGGGTGTGTTATCACCTGACTTGGTAGGTCATTACTGACTGCAAACTGTGGGGGCCACCCGCCATGTATGTTGCTGGGGAGCACACTCACATGTTATCATGCCACAGGTTGGACAGGCTGTTTGGTGAACCCCTAACAATTTAACATATATGTTATCTGGAAAATTCCTTTAGGGCCCTGTAAAGGGCTTGAATGGACAATGTTTATTTACCGTGCAGCAGTAACATGTAAGAAGCTAAGTGAAAAAAAAGAACAAGCATAGATACTGTCTGATATATGTAGCAGTGTTCAGAACATGTATTGATTTGAGAAAGTGCCAGCAAACCTGATATCTTGCAGTGTGTGGTCTGTAAATTTATTCTGTTCACATAGCCATCAAAGACAGACACCATTCATCATTAAGCCATGTGAACTTTGCCATATGCTACACGTCCAACGTGAAGACAATAATAGATATTAGTAGGACAAAGTAGCATGTGCAATTAATAGGGACAAACATCAATGTGCATACATTGCCAATGTATGCAGGCACATATGATGGATGGGTCAGAATCTGCTCTGATAATGTTTGGGCAGCTATCGTGGGGATGCTTCTGGCACATGTTCTATAACAAGCCCAAATGATGGTCGTAATTTTAAATGTCTCTCACGGATACTGTTAGAAATCGGGTCGTTGGTTGGCAGTCAGGTGACCCCCTGTCCAAGCAAGGACCCTCACTCTAGTCAAGGCAAAGGAGACATACACCTGGTTAACCCCCACTTGCCCTCTTGGTAGCTTGGCACGAGCAGGCAGGCTTAACTCAGAAACACGGTGTAAAGTAATTGTACCAACACACACAGTATTACAGTGAAAATACTACAAAATTATCACCACACCAGTTTAGAAAAATAGGTAATATGTATCTAATTCAAACAAGACTAAAATGACAAAAATCCAACATACACAAGTTAAGATTTGAATTGTCAAAAGAATAGGAGTCTTAATCCATAGAAAACAATGGAAACCTTTATTTTACACAACGTACCTGGTTTGTGTCACAAATAAAGCCGCACGGGCAAGCGTGTGTCAGAAAAGTCAGCAATGTGTCGATTCTACACTCACAAGTGAGGCCATGCGTCATTTCTTCTCCAGTCAGGTCGGCAATGCGTTGGTTTTCTCCCTTGCAAAAGAGCAATGCGTTAATTTCCAGATAGGGCACCTCGGATCCACTCAGGTTCACGATGATTTTGACACCCAGCGACGATGCATGTGAAATCCGGTCGCACGGTGTTAGAAAACCACGCTGCATTGTTTCTCCAGCTGCGATGCGTCGATCTCCCAGCTGCAGTGCAGGTGCAGTGTCGATCTTTGCCACAAAGCAGGTGGCGCGTCCTTTATCAGCCGCGTTGCAGATGGTGCGTCAAAATGTTTCACGCACAGCGTTCTGCACGTGGATTTCAGTCCTTGTTCTGCCAACTTCAACTTTGAAGGGCCCAGGAACTTAATAGGGCACCACTTGGCAGGGCAGGAGACTCAGCAGAGAGTCCAGGTGCTAGCAGAGGTGGTCTTTGATGGCCCTGAGACTTCAAAAAAGGAGGCAAGCTCATTTCAAGGCCTTGGAGATTCTTCACAAGCAGGAATGCACAACAAAGTCCCGTCTTTGTCCCGTTTCACAGGCAGACGCAGGAACTGCAGGATAGCCCACCAAAGCACAGTCATAGGCAGGGGCAGAACTTCTCCTCAGCTCTTCTTCTCTTCTCCATGGCAGAGGTTCCTGTTGGTCCAAGAAGAGATCTAAAGTCTTGGATTTTGGGTCCACTACTTATACCCCTTTCTGTCTTTGAAGTAGGCAAACTTCAAAGAGAAGTCTCTTCACAAAATCCTGCCTTGCCCAGGCCAGGCCGCAGACACACGCTAGAGGGTTGGCGACTGCATTGTGTGAGGGCAGGCACAGCACATTCAGGTGTAAGTGACCACTCCTCCCTCCACTCTAGCTCAGATGGTTCATCAGGATATGCAGGCTACACCCCAGCTCCCTTTGTGTCACTATCTGGAGGAGGTTCACTAACAACCCAACTGTCAGTCTGACTTAAACAGGGAATCTACAAACAGGCAGAGTAACATAATGGTTTAAGCAAGAGAATGGCTACTTTCTAAAAAGTGGCATTTTCAAAGTAACAATCTAAAAACCAAATGCTCTAAGAGCTGTATTTTTACATTCTGATTTCAGAGACCCCAAACTCCATATTTCTATCTGCTGTCAAAGGGACTCTGTACTTTATTTAAAGGGAGCCCCCATGTTAACCTATGAGAGAGAAGGGCCTTGCATAGTCAAAACCCCAGTATTTCACTGTTAGGACATGTAAAACACATCAGTACATGTCCCACCTTTGACACACACTGCACCCTGCCCATGGGCCTACCTAGGGCCTTCCTTAGGGGTGCCTTACATGTATCAAAAGGGAAGGTTTGGGCCAGGCAAGTGGGTACACTTGCCAAGTCGAATTGGCAGTTTAAAACTGCACACCCAGACACTGCAGTGGTAGGTCTGAACCATGTTTGCAGAACTACTCATGTGGGTGGCACAACTAGTGATGCAGACTCACTAATAGTGTTTGAAATTTACAAGGAGGCGCTAAGCCACTTTTTGTGGCTGAAAGGCCTATAACTAGACCTCAAAATGTCAGGGTACCTGGGAAGGAATCAAGAATGATTAATACAATGTTTCATATGAACTTTTCATGAAATGTTACATACTGTCTAGGAATATAAGAACCATCTAGAATTATGTTTCAGAACAAACATTGTCTCTTTACATGAGGACAAAAGTAATCTGAACATTCCCTGGAAAACAATAGGAATTGTATTAAGGACTTAACATGCACATAGAATGTAACATCTTGAATTTTACACCTTTGCAGGAAATTCAAAAGGCCCTGGATACTCATGTGCACTTCAGGAAACACTACACATCAAAGTTTTAATTGCCATGAAATGATCGTGCACACTGTAAGCGATCTGAACACCTACATTTAAATGCGGGAAATGAATTGCGCACACTGCCGATTCCAACAAGTATATGCAAATGCCATGAAATGATTGCGCACTCTGTCAGCGATCTGAACATCAAGGTCTAAATGCGGGAATGAATCACGAGTCTTGCCGATTCGAAAGTCACCATGCGAATGCCAAGAAATGGTCGCGCACAATGAATATCAGGAGTTAAATGCAAGCAACGAAATTGCGCGTCTTGCCGATTCGAATGTCACCATGCAAATGCCAAGAAATGGTAGTGCACAATGAATATCAAGAGTTAAATGCAAGGAATGAATTGCGCGTCTTGCTGATTCGAATGCCACCATGCAAATGCCAAGAAATGTTAGCGCACAATGAATATCAAGAGTTAAATGCAAGGAATGAATCATGCGTCTTGCCGATTCGAATGCCACCATGCAAATGTCAGGAAATGGTAGCGCACAATGAATAACAAGAGTTTAATTCCAGGAATGAATCGCGCGTCTTGTCGATTCGAAAGCCAATATGCAAATGTCAAGAAATGGTCGCGCACACTGTTGCCTACCCGAATCTCAAAGGTCAAATGCCAAGGATGAATCGCACGTCTTGCCGATTCGAATACCAATATGCAAATGTCAAGAAATGGTCGCGCACACTGTTGCCGACCTGAAACTCAAAAGTCAAATGCCAAGAATGAATCATGCGTCTTGCCGATTCGAATACCAACATGTTAATGCCAGAAAACCATGAGCACATTCACACGAACAAGGAAAATCTTTCAACATGAAAGCTAAGCCCAAAAACTCGAATGCCCCTGAAAAAGGGATCGGGGGCCCAGCCCGAACTCCTCAACACTCCCCGTTCAAGGACCACCAATACAATGAAGGGCAAGGCCTGGAAGGTCAAAGTAGGCCTCCGGAACTGGAGCTCAGGAAGCTGCCGCCGCCCTGCACCGGGACCCCTGAATAGTGAACAAGTGGAGCTGGGCTGGCTCCCTTATATAGAGTCTGGCCCCACCCACAAACCACACCCAGTCATGCTGCAGGGAAAGCTTCTAGAAGGTCCTAGAAAGGGACCACACCCTGATACACTCTGTAAGCCTGCAGCAATACCTTGCAAATGAACATTATTTGCAAACATCATTAATAGTGGTTTCAAGGTAAAACTCTGCAATGCAAAAGGTTAACAAACTGCATATAAACACAATGCATGAATTATGCTCTTGCATAAAGCCTGGGTTTTTGCATTTTTGTCACCCGTAGAGCGCGCACTGCCCTGATGTTGACAGCAACATCTTTGTGTTTTCGTTTTCAAAAGGTACTGTACCTGGGGGTCCATGCGACTCCGTGACCGGCACCTGTGGCATCAGATTATTGGGAACAACTCCGTCAACAATGCTGTGATAGCCCCAGTTGGAGCTATTGTGCTTTTAAGCACTTTGGCAGGATTTAATATTTAAAAATTCATAACTTTGCTTGTGTCCATTGGATTTTCATCATTTCAACAGTATTGTATTCAGATAAACATCCTCTATTGTTCTAAATGTGTATGGTGTATTTTTGTGGTGTTTTCACTGTGTTATTGTATACATTCTTGCACAAATAATTTACACATTGCCTTCTAAGTTAAGCCTGACTGCCCAGTGCCAAGCTACCATAGGGTGGGAACAGGATAATTTGGATTGTGTTGTGACTTACCCTGACTAGGATTGTGGTCCCTACTTGGACAAGGGTGTATACCTCTCCCAACTTTTTTAACGCTCTCCAACAAACAACATGGCGCCAGCCCAGGACAAAGTATATGGGAACCGTCTGGAAACATACCGCCAACTCAGGTATGTTTCCTGGGCCTACCAATGGATGGGCCGTATGTATGTTGAGGGGGAGGTGGCCAGGACATGGGGGGTCATAATGAACCAGGCTGAACCGCCATATAATAGACACATGCAGGACCGCAATAGGCAGCCCTCCTCTACAGCCAGTCGGCCTCCGACAGGCAGGCAGCCTGACGGTGGAAGGAATCATTATTTGACAGGACAGCGCTGCTGCCCTTTGGATAATGATCCCTAATGCCCCCAGCCTTTCCATGGCGGGTTCCCCCACCAGGGAAAGGCTGGCGGAAGGGGTGCTCCGGGGCTTAGCATGGGCAGTGCAGGGGCCCCTGTGCAGTGCCCTATTGCGCAGGTCAAGTGATCTGCGCGACGGGGGCAGCTGAACCCACTGCACGGAGGCATTGACGGCGGCTCCATGTGGAGCCACTGGCAATGTCCCGGCCAGGCATTCTGCTGGACCAGCGGGCAGAAACAATGTTTCCGCCCGCCGGCCCAGCAAAATGTTTATTATGCGGCCGGCGGGATCCCAGGGGGGGCTGTCGGTCATTGAAATGACCGCCGGCCTGAACACGGCGGTTAACACCGCCGTGTTCATAATGAGGGCCATGGAGTTCTAGACCTCAGGGCACCAAGGACCTGAAAAAGCAGGCACCAGCCAGGAAGTTACTGTGCCCCATGGTGGCAGAGCTGCAGCGGTTCATGGAACATCAACAGCACAGACAACACACGCACTACCGCCCCAGACCACTACCCCAGGACAGCCATCTGTGTTCAAACTACAGACCCTTAATGTCCTATCTAAACTGAAAAAATGTGTGGCTGGAATGGAACTCCAGACAGAGCAACTTATGAAGATGGGGAAACTTTGCTGCAGTCCGTGGACCGGATTGCTGAGCAGATGTAGACCTCACTTGGATTTTCTGCCCCCTGTTTGTAATATGTAGTTTTATAGATTTGTATTTTAGCAAAGCTTAGGATAGTGTGAAGCATAGGGATAGGTCAGTTCAGTAATAGTAATTAGTGGCTAGGTTGTTAAGTGGGTGGAGGGGTTAATGTTTAGGATATGTTGAATAAATTAAATAACTAAATACAAAAAATATATTTGTTTAGGTTTCAATGTTTAGGTAGTTTGTGTATAGGTGTAGTTTATGTTGGTATTGTGTGAAAATGTGTATTAAGGGGGCTGGTGTTTGATGTTTAACATGTCTGTTGTGGTTTATGTGCAGGGTAGTGTAAGTTAAGATTCTGTAGGATGTAGATTTTAGTTAAGTTAGTATAGGTTAGTTAGCATAGGTTAACTGACTTATATTTTAGATAGGATAGATGTGATAAGTAAGGTAGTGTAGTGTAGTTAGTTTTAGATTGTATAGGTTTTGTATTGATATCAATAAACTATGTTTTCTACTTTCACAACTGCTCCATGATTTACTGCTTAGGAGTTGACATATATTGATATGTTGTGTTAGGCACATGATGTGGGATTACCATGCAATGTTTGTTTACATGTGTTAATAGATAAAACACCTACGGAGAAGATCCTTTCAAGTTTGCAATGGAGTCACTTAGGGGATTTTCAAACATGATTCTACAATATAAGTGGCACTCTTGCTGTTAAAGGACACACAGCCCAAAACAGGTTTTCCCACACTGTTGCACTGTGTGTGTGTAAGCTATGCAATATACATTATATGGATGATTATGTTGAACAATTGTCAGTAGTCAAGGAGCCTTAGGGTCATACACTGATGCCAACCACTTATGCTCTCATCCTTGCACCATTTTTCTGTCACAACAGTGTTGTTTTCTGGCTAGTATCCATGGAGGTGGCAGCCACCTGTGCTGTAACTTGCTAATTGTTTCACTTCATGCTTGTGACCTTGGGTAACTACTTGTTAGTTTAGATGCACATAAAGTTCACAGAAACGATTCCCCCTTGCCTGTGTAGATTTGTCCATGGCTCTGTGAAGCACATATCCCTTTAGATAGTATGTAGTGACTTTAGGGTCAGCATATGCAGCATGGTCTACTTAAACAAACCAGCAACAGACACACAACACCAGGTTGAAGATGGTGCAATTATTTACATCTGTGTTAATATGAAGGATCACAATAGCATTTATTTCAGAAACAACTGTGACATTTTTTTAGAGCTAAAGGTTGTCCAGACAGAGTCCATGGGGGATACATGTCATGTGACATGTGGAAGAGAGGAGTATTCCAGTGAGGAGGAGATCCACATAGCCATTAGAGAGGGGAGGCCACATTTACAGCCCACGAGTGGATAAGAGCAACAAGTGGGCAAACACAAAGTAGACAGTGCCAGATGAAAAGTGCGATGGCATGTTGCTCATTACAGGTCCAATGGAAAACTTGCCAAGGGCCACAGACAAACGTTACCGGGAAGTTCTGCACCTGAAAGTGGTGAAATCCACTTCTTCCTCTTCTGATGTGTGTTGTGCCTCCCCTGAGAGTGGTGGTGTTTGTGCATTAGGCATCTGAGACACACCCACATCAGGGGCTGAATATGTGGCTCCTCGGTCCCCAGCAGCATTTGCATGTGCCAACAATGAATGTAGCAAAGCGCTGAGAAGGGCCTGCTGGCTTGTCAGCACAGCAACAACTTTACAGTGGAAGGCATCCATTGTTGTAACATTGGAGTTCTGCTTCTGTTGCAAAGATTGAAGGATGGTGTGTATAACCCCCAGCTGGGGTCACTCAATGGTGTCACTTTGGCAGGGCTTTTGTTGTTGCCTCTGTCTCATGACACCAGTGATGTCAGCCAGGGACTGTTCCAATCTTTGGAGCAGAGTGTAGAGGCCTCTAATTGCACCAGAGGTGTCCTTATTGGGACTGAGACACCTATGGACTCCCTCTAGGGTGCCCGCAATGGTCTCCAATCCCGCTTGCACCTCATCCAACATCTGCCGCTGGACTCCTCCCACTTGCCATTGAAATACAAACTGTGGGCACTCGGAGTCCAAAGCTGGCATTGAACTTGCTGATGATGCAGTTTGGGTTGTACACGGTTCTTCTGGGGAATCGATGAGGCTGTCAGCCCCTGGTCAGTGCATTGCTCTGCCTCCAGTGGCTCCACCCTCTAAGTAGAGCCCTTTCTCTGGCTCCTCTGAACTCCTGAGCCCTGTCAGGAGTTCGAGGCCCTCCTCTACCCGCAGGCTTCTGCCTTCACCTCATCCCTGGTGTCTAGTGGGAGAGCTCTGCTTTCCTACTTGGCTACCTTCTGCCTCTCTCCTCCTTTTGCTTTGCTTTGCTCCCTGCTCCACTACTGTCACTTAGTGCTTCTTTTCCTCGTTTCTCTCTCGCTTTCGCTCCCCCCCTAACTCGCTCCCCCGCCGCGTCTGCCCCCAAGGCCCCACCCTCTTTTTTCCTCTCTGCCCCCTTTTTCATGCCATTTTTGCCACCTCCCAGCTGTCCTCTCCTCTCCCTCACCTCCCTATTTAATGGTGGCTGCTGCGTCGTAGGCTGAGCAATACCACTGACCTGGTCAGTGCACTGCTCTGCCTCCCGTGGTCCCACCCTCTAAGTAGAGCCCTTTGCCTGGCTCCTCTGAACTCCTGACCCCTGTCAGGAGTTCGAGGCCCTCCTCCACCTGCAGGCTTCTGCCTGCGCCTCATCCCTGGTGTCTAGTGGGGGAGCTCTGCTTTCCTTCTAGGCTACCTTCTGCCTCTCTCCTCCTTTTGCTTTGCTTTGCTTTGCTTTCTGCTCCACTACTGTCCCTTAGAGCTCCTTTTCATCGTTTCTCTCTCACTCCACTCTCTCACTTTCGCCCTCCCACTCTCTCTCTCTCTTGCTGCTTCTGCCCCCACGGCCCGCCCCCTTTTTCGGCTCCACCCCCTTTTTCGTGCCATTTTTTATCCCCCTCCTGCCTCCCAGCTGTCCTCTCCTCTCCCCACCTCCCTACTTAATGGGGGCCACTGCTTGGTAGGCTGAGCAATACCACTGACCTGGTCAGTGCATTGCTGTGCCTCCCGTGGCTTTGCCCTTTAAGTAGAGCCCTTTCCCTGGTTTCCCTGGTTGGTGGGAGAGCTCTGCTTTCCTACTAGGCTACCTTCTGCCTCTCTTCTCCTTTTGCTTTGCTTTGCTCTCTGCTCCACTACTGTCCCTTAGTGCTCCTTTTCCTCATTTCTCTCTCACTCCACTCTCTCTCTCTCACTTTCCCTCTTCTTTTTCTCTCCCCGCCACTGCTGCCCCTGTGGCCCTGCCACCTTTTTCAGCCCGCCCCCTTTTTCGTGCCGGTTTTCGTCCCCCTCCCACCTCCTAGCTGTCCTCTCCTCCCCCCACCTCCCTCCTTAATGGCAGCCACTGTGTGGTAGGCTGAGCAATACTACTGACCTGGATAGTGCATTGCACTGCCTCCCGTGGCTCATCCCTCTAAGTAGAGCCCTTTCCCTGACTCTTCTGAACTCCTGACTTCTCTCTCATTCCGCTCTCTCTCTCTCACCTTCACTCTCCCCCTCACTCTCTCCCCCGCTGCTGCTGTTCCCGTGGCCTGCCCCCTTTTTTCGGCTCCACTCCCTTTGTTGTGCCGTTTTTTGTCCCCCTCCCGCCTCCCGCCTCCCAGCTGTCCTCTCCTCCCTCCCACCTCCCTGCTTAATGGCGGCCGTTGTGTGGCTGCGCGGCTGGCGCGCCAAAGGCGTGCCAAAGGCAAGCCCATCTGCGCTCGTCCGCGCCTGGCCGCGCCCAGTGCCAGAACCCCTGGCTCCCATCCCCCTCACCGCCACCAAGCACGTCTTCACTACGACACCGCCACACTCCCTGCCCTCAACACCGGCCGCTTTCCCGCCTGCCTTCAAGCCTCCCCGCAGACCACCTACCGACCCTTCTCCTTCCGGAACTGCGCCTTCACCAGCCTCCACAACAACGACCCACCCACCAAGGCAGGATGCAACCATCTCAGAGGTATCCTCCTCAACACCCACTCCGTCCACAAGCAGGCAGTAGAGCTATGGAATCTATGACTCAGCCTCCTCAGACATTGCCTTCCTGACTGAGACCTGGATGAACCCCTCCTCAGGGCCTGATATCGCCATAGCCATCCCAGACGGGTACAAGATCACCCACAGGGACCAATCCAACAAACCGGAGGAGGCATTGCCATCATCCACAAGAACACCTCAGGATCATGACCAACACAGAAGACACCCTCAGCACTGCCAAATTCCTGCACTTCCAAATCCACACTGACCCAAACACCACCCTCCGAGAGACCCTTGTCTACAGGCCCCCGGCCCAGGACAGCAATTCAACTACTCCATTACCAACATCATCAGCATGCATGCTCTCGCATCCACTGACTATATACTCCTTGGAGACTTAGGGCCATATTTATACTTTTCGACGCACAACTGCGCCAACGCAGTTGTGCGTCAAAAAATCTAACGCCGGCTAACGCCATTCTGAAGCGCCATGCGGGCGCCGTATTTATTCAATGACGTTAGCCAGCGTTAGCCAATGGAGCTGCCTGGTGTGCGTAAAAAAAAATGACTTACACCAGGCAGCGCCTGCGTAGGGGAATATGGAGCTTGGGCGTAAAAAAATGGGGCAAGTCAGGCTGAGGCAAAATTTTCGCCTCAACCCGATTTGCGCCATTTGTTTTTACTCCCAACCCCCATTGAAATGACTCCTGTCTTAGCAAAGACAGGAGTCATGCCCCCTTGCCCAATGACCATGCCCAGGGGACTTCTGTCCCCTGGGCATGGTCATTGGGCATAGTGGCATGTAGGGGGGCACAAATCAGGCCCCTCTATGCCACCAAAAAAAAAAAAAAATACTTACCTGAACTTACCTTAAGTTCCCTGGGATGGGTCCCTCCATCCTTGGGCGTCCTCCTGGGGTGGGCAAGGGTGGCAGGGGGTGTCCCTGGGGGCATGGGAGGGCACCTCTGGGCTCATTCCGAGCCCACAGGTCCCTTAACGCCTGCCCTGACCAGGCGCTAAAAAACGACGCAAAAGCGGCTGGACGTCATTTTTTTTGACCCGCCCACTCCCGGGCGTCATTTTTGCCAGGGAGTGTAAATACGGCGCACATGCCTCGGAGTCATTTTTTAGAAGGGAACGCCTACCTTGCATATCATTAACGCAAAGTAGGTGTCCACGCTAAAAAATGACGCAAACTCCATGAACTTTGGCGCTAGACGCGTCTAATGCCAGAGTATAAATATGGAGTTCGTTTTCCGTGGAATTTGCGTTAAAAAAAACGACGCAAATCCGGCGCAAACAGAGTATAAATATGGCCCTTAAACTTCCACCTCGAGAACACCAATGACAACAACACCCCCACCCTGCTCGACAACCTCTCCAACCTCGGCCTCAAACAGCTCATCATGACACCAACCCACTCCACAGGACACACACTCGACCCTATTTTCTCCTTCAACAATCACATCTCTTTAAGCCACACCACCGAACTCCACTGGACAGACCACCGCTGCATCCACTTCTCTTTCAAGAAACCCACTACACACCACCACCCACAACGGATCCCCCACCGCAGTTGGAACAAGGTCACCAAAGACCAACTTATCACGACCCTCTCCCAGAACCCATCCATCGAAACCACCAGCACTGATGCAGCAGCCCGCAACTTCAGGCAATGGGTCAACACCTGTGCCAATACTCTCACCCCAATCAAGAATCCCTCCAATAGACGCACCGACAGAAAGGCCTTCTGGTTTACCGCCAACCTCAATTAATCTAAGCAGAGCTGCCAAAGACTCGAAAGAAAGAGGCGACAAGATTAGACTCTGGACAACCACACAGCATTCAAAAACGCCATCCGCAAACACCACCAACTCATCCGGGCCGCCAAAAGAACCGCCTTCAAAGACCAAATCAACAATAACGCACACAGGCACAAGGAGCTCTTAAAACGTTGTGAAGGAACTCTCCAACCCCCGCTCCCATACCACTGACATCCCGCCATCCCAAGACCTCTGCGACTCCCTAGCCTCCTACTTCCACCGCAAGATTGCAGACATCCATGACAGCTTCAGCACCCAGATGCCCCCGGCAACCACCAACACCACAGATTCACCTCCGACCAACCTCCTGCTCTCCTGGACCCCTGTCAACGACAACGACACCATTGAAATCATGAACACCATCCACTCCATCTCTCCATCTGACCCCTGCCCTCTCCACATCCTCAACCAAGCAAGCTCCATCATCGCACCCCAACTACGGAAGATGATCAACAGCTCCTTTGAGTCTGCCACCTTCCCGGAGAGCTAGAAACATGCCAAGATCAACACCCTCCTTAAAAAACCCAAGGCACACCCAAAGGACCTCAAGAACCTATCTCCCTGCTCCCCTTGTCGGCAAAAATAATTGAGAAGGCAGTCAACAGACAACTAACCCGCTTCCTAGTGGAGAACCGCACCTTGGACCCTTCCCAATCGGGATTCCGCAGCAACCCCAGCACCGAAACCGCCCTCATCTGTGCCACCGATGACATCAGAACCATACTGGACAGCGGCAAAACCACGGCGCTCATCCTCCTGGACCTCTCTGCCGCGTTCGACACCGTCTGCCACAACACCCTACCCTCACGCCTCAGCAATGCTGGAATCGGTGACAGAGCCCTGGACTGGGTCACCTCCTTTCTCACCGGCAGAACGCAGAGAGTCCGCCTCCCCCCATTCTGCTCGGAGGCCACCGAAATCATCTGCGGCGTACCCCAGTGTTCCTTCCTCAGCCCGACCCTCTTCAATGTCTACATGGCCCCACTCGCTAACATCGCCCGATCCCACAACCTCATCATCATCTCATACGCCAACGACACCCAGTTGATCCTCTCTATCACCAAGGACTCTTCCAAGACCTTCCTCCACAAAGGAATGAAGGCCATCGCCGAATGGATGAAGAGCAGCTTCCTCAAACTAAATTCCAACAAGACGGAAGTCCTCATCTTCTGCTCCACCCCCTCCGCATGGGATGACTCCTGGTGGCCTGCCACTCTTGGAAAAGCTCAGACTCCCACTGACCACGCACGCAACCTAGGATTCATCTTGGACCCCTCACTATCCATGACCCAGCAAGTCAACGCCATCTCCTCCTCCTGCTTCAACACCCTCTGCATGCTCCAAAAGATCTACAAATGGATACCCACCGAAATCAGAAGAACAGTCACCCAAGCCCTCGTAAGCAGCAAGCTGGACTACAGCAATGCCCTGTACGCAGGAACCACGGCCAAACTCCAGAAGAGGCTGCAACACGTCCAGAACGCCTCCGCACGCCTCATCCTGGACATCCCCTGCCACTGCCACATCACAGACCACCTGAAAAACCTGCACTCACTTCCAGTCAACAAGAGAATCACCTGCAAACTCCTCACCCATGCTTACAAAGCACTGCACAACACCGGACCAGAATACCTCAACAGACTACTCTCCTTCTACACCCCGACCCGGCATCTCTGCTCCGCTGACCTCGCAACCGTCCCGCGCATCCACAGAACTACAATCGGCAGTAGATAATTCTCGCACCTCACTGCCAAAACGTAGAACACTCTTCCTACCCACCTGCGCCAGACCAAAGACCTCCTTACCTTCAGAAAACTTCTCAAGACCTGTCTGTTCGAGCGGTAGCAGCACCTCCCGCCTTTTCCCCCTCCCCTCCTCAGCGCCTTGAGACCCTCACGGGTGAGTAGTGCGCTTTACAAATCCATGATTGATTGATTGATTGATTGAGCCCCTTTCACTCCCGGAGAAGGTGAGGCAATGTAGTCTTCATCAATGGAGGGGCAGGATGTCATTGGCAGCAGGTTGATCATCCTGCACAGGCAGCTGGTCAGGAGGAGGTGTTACTTCCTCTGCAATCAAATTGATATATGTCATTGTTGATCAATGCTAGATGTTGCCAGAATTACCTGGCTGACATACAGTATTTATCCTCATTCACTTTCAACTCAAAATTGATGTGTGGTACCCATGTGACTTGTATATATTGAGGGGAAGTGGCAATGCAGTTGCCTTTCAGATGGCAGTATCTGTGTATTGTTCACATGTCACTGTATGACAACGGTGTTTGTGTTATCCAACACATTGCAACTCAGTTACAGAGCTTGCTACCCTGCCAGTGCTGATATGTTGAGAGAAGGTATACATTCAGCTTGATGATTGGCACTGCTTTTCATGATCGCTATGCCTAATGTTTTTTTTGTGTATTTACAGCACTACTTTGGACATTGCATCAACATTGTTCCAAGTCACCAGTGTACCAAGCATTCTCTGTCGCTATTGCTCAGGCCTCAGCTCCTGTGGAACAGGGTTTGTTGATATATTCAGTTTGATCCTGCTGTCATCCTTACACATGCTACATCATGGCAGTCTGCCTTGTTGTGCTGTCTGGCATGCACATTGTGCATTCGTGTTGCCAGGGTTCATAGTTGTCATGCATCTACACTAATCTACACAGCTAGCAACCTGCTTTACTGCAGGCACATGTAAATGTATGTACTTACCATGGGTGTGCTATCTTTGTAAACAGTGGCCAGTGCAGCTTACTCTGAGGGGGTGTATACAGTAAAACTGTGTAGATAGCTAGCACTGGGGCTCACACCATTTCATCATTGCCAGAGTTGGTTATCTGCTGAGTATCACACATTGTTAGACTCAGCCCCACTCGAACGTGTACATGACTCCTCTGACAATTGTCATTTAGGCTTAGTGGCTCCACTTACTGTCACACACAGATGGAAGCCTGATTATACATTGACTCAGATGTGACACCCAAGCCTACATTTACATTCACCACTTCCATTTGCTTAACATGGCTGTATGTATTTGTGAGCTATGTACCAGGCTGGACCCACACATGCTGCTAGTTTTGATACTGTATGACATATACCTTCCCTGGTTTGGAACACACCTTTACACATACTTCTCAGCCTGCAACTACTACAAATTCCTGCCCATACTTATGGCAGCCTAGCTCATCTTGGCACTTCTGAGTTCCCTGTTTGTCATCCTCCTGCTTTGCCATATGTAGCCTGGCACACATTTTCTTCTTCCATCTCCCTCCTGACATGTGCATGTGCTGCATCTTCCCCCTGGTGCACATCACATGTAGGATATAGTATACCTATAACCTCTTTTATGTAATCGCTTCCAAGCTGCAACAGAGGTGGGACACTATCAAACACAGCAAGGCGTGTATATAGCTCAGGCTACCTTGCAGTACACATGCCACTTCTCACCTCCTTGCTATGCAATGTGCCCCCATTCAAACACGGTGACAGTTCAATGTGCTCAGCCACACTTCCATTATAAGGCACTACCAGGGGACAACCTATCTCACACATCATCTATTGTTTCACAAAAAACAAAGCTCACTATGTTATGCACCACTTGTTTTACGTCTCCTGAGATTTGTTACATACCAGGATTTAGGGTGTTGGCTTCCATGGCAGGATATACCTGTGTCCTTACAGCCCACATGTTAGTGCAGCTGTGGGCAATGTAGTTTAATACTAATGATTAAGGGGCATATTTATGAGCCATCAGTGCCATGTGCCATCAGTGCAACACGTGTGTTCACGCACCAGCAGCGCAGATGGCAGACCCATAGGTATGAGGTCATGCAAAGGGTATTTGCATGCCTTTGATTGGCCTCATGTATATGGGGCAAGGCAAGGCAGTGAAAAATAGCTGTGTTCTCTTAGTCTGCATCAAGGGATCATTCCATAGGCATTGTGGCAGGTTTTCCGATGCAACCCCCATGACTTTTGACTCATTCCCAGATTTACAAGGACTGGTGAACCTGGAAATGAGTAAAACCATATGCCTACCCAGAGCAGGCATAACAAGGATAAATGACTTTATTTCTCCTTCTTTTTGCATCATTCCATGATGGCTGCATTCTGCTGAACAGGTGAGAAGAGGTAAATGCCTCCATGGATTGTTATTGTGCAAGAAGTTGTGCCTTCGTACACAATCATAATCCTGCATGCAAAGCAGGCACGTTAGCAACATGTTTCAAGTGTGTCTCTGTCGATGCTAGGCATAAGGGTGCCAGTGCTGGGGTAAGGAACATTAATTTTTTTTTAAGGTAGCATTTCTGCCCTTTCCCTGTGGCACAGGGCAGCCCAGCATGTCCATTTGCTGTGCTGCCCTGGGCCACTATTGTTGTACTTATGCCCCTCTGGACGTGGCTCTGCACATGGTCCTATGTGGTGGTACTTCACATGCCCAAAACCGTATTCCCCTCTCAGGTGAGGATCTGATCCTCTGACACCCACATTCCACTCCATAGCTTTGCAGTCCAGATTTGGCTGCATGGCTCCACAAGAAACTTACTAGCCCATAGTGCAAGGGGGCATGCATTTTCCAAGTCAGGGTGGAAAAGGTTCCACTGTCCTGCCATGTTGTGGTGTTCCAGTCCAGATCTTTTGCTTGGTATTGTGGGACTTGTAGCACTGGACAATGATGTTGTACATTGGCCAAAAAATACCAACATCCAGCGGTGAAGCTGAGCTGGTGCAGCACATCACACATGGACTGAAAACACATGATGGATGTGGACTGTGCAACATGTTAATGTTTTTATGAAGTTACATTTCTATGATGAGTGACTGGACACAGGGCCATTACCATTCCTTTCCCCTACACTCAGCGTAGTGAAGTGCAGAAAGGTGGCATGCTGCACTGCAGAACCTGACATATTTGGTGCAATTGTCCCTTGTTGCCACTTATCCTGTTGGTCTTCATAGGCTGCACTGTCATGCCCTTCCATTCCTGTCATCAAAACAGCTGGGATGACCGATGCCACTTGCTCCTCTAAGCGGTCAGTTCCTTCTGGACCTCAGGTTCTCCTCTTCTGGTCTGCATGTCTGCCTTCAAGTTGCTGGCCAGTTTCTCCTTGGTCTTCCTACGCTTGTAGTCAGGCCAGCACTTCTTGCAGTCTGTCACTGTCCTTTTGAAAGTTGTTTTAATCAACTATGGACTTCCATATGGCCTCTTTCTTCCCTTATAGCAACTTTGAGGTGAAAATTACTCTTCCTCTTCCCTTGGGACGCTGCCTGGACATCCTGGCTGCTGCTGGGTTTGTTGGAGTTGTTACCCTGGCTGCTGCTGCCTTCTCTGTCTTTTCATTTCTTTGAAGGGGAAAACTTTTTTTTTCTGTAATGCGTCATTTTTCGAAGGTTTTCTGACATATTCTGCACTCAAAAGTGATGCAAGGCTGATTTGAGGGCTTTATGTGCCCAAATCAGCCATGCGTCACTATTGCAGCAACTGCGTCAATTTTCCTTCTGTCATCTGTCCCACGGATGTGTCATTTTTTTTGATGCACCAAGGGACCATACGCCTTGGTGGGCTTTTGTAAATATGATGCATACATGGCGTAGGAAACTGTTGTACCACAGCACAAGTTATTTTGATGCATCACTGCCGCACTTCTTGCAAATATGCCCCTCAAGTTTTTATGAGTGGAAACACACTCTTACCCCTGATGTGTAACAATAGACTGCACATCTAGCTGTGTCTATCTCTGCCAGAGTATATCAAAGGGAACATTAGCTTTATGCATCCATGGTGATGCTGTGCCTTTGGTCCTGACTGCTCTCTGGGGACTACCCGATCAATATGAACTACAAATCACCTCTTCAGACATATCTATTATCTTACTGTACGCCTCCACGAAGCCGATAATGGAAACCTCAAGACCTCTAATGAGGGTGATTAAAATCCCATTTCAAACAAAGGTAATTACCGAAACTCCTTTGTAAACAACAAGAAAGCAGGCCGACGTCACCCGATGCGCAGAAGTTTTGTGAGTTAAATGACCTAATTGCATAATTGAACACAAAACAATAGTTTGTGAATGAAGGAGGGCTACATTTTAATGTAGTGAGTTGTGGTTTAGTAGGTTGACTTGCACTATCATGAGAGCATGTTTGAATAGATTTTTTTTTTATACTCAGCCTTAAAATAGATATATATTCTTTAAAGCTTAAACAAATAATTTGTAAATATTTCTTATGAATAAGGCTTGCACCCATCTGGTTTGTTGGCTGTAGCCATTGGCATACTGACAGTCTATGACTATTGTCGGTGGCTTGCCCAAAGCTGTTCAACTTACTATTCAGACTTCTTCTACACACACACACAAACACACATGCACACTTTCTTGGCATATTGTATTAATATGAATGTTTATTATTGGATTACATGGCCATTGTTGTCCTGGCATTCTGGACCGCTCAGATGCTTTTCTCAAAATTGCCCACCAGGTTAAAGGGGCTTTCACAACCCCCGCAACACTGAGTACACAGAAGAACAGCGGTTCTTGAAAAAATGCAAACAAAATATATATATCTGTGTTACAAAATCCAGAATAAGTTATATAAAATTGTGATTGATTTCCATGTGTTATATAGTAAAATCAGATCTGCATAACAGCTCACTTCGCTCAAATCTATCAATTGACAGCTTATTTTTAGGTCCCCTACAACTGGCTAATGATATTAGTGAATTTGGTGAAGCAGCTAAGATGGGAGAGGTAGAATAGAACGAATACATTCATTTACAGAATGTGGGTGAAGAAACAGGAGGGGATAAGTCTGGGCAAAGGGAGGCCATGAGGTGACTCTCCCAGAGGATACACATATTGTAGTTCATATACTTATCAACAATAGCAAAACAGGAACCACCTTAACTCTTTAAGTACAGAAACCAAAGAAAGTAATAAATAGAAAAGATAAGAAAGGAAAGAATATTTATTTTGGGGTTTTAATCCTCATGATGTCAGATGGCTGTATCAGTGAGTTACCATGCACTTACATGATGATGTATGCTGAAATGTCAATAAAGTTATTTTAAGCACCACAAGGGGTAGGGAAGAAGTGAGTGGGAGAGTGGGTGGTGGAAGCAACGAGGAGTCGGTGGAGGGAGCAACATACCTCGAGGAATTAAATAGAAATAAAATAAAGGTGATGGAGAAGGGAGAAACTCTCCCTTGTGTGAGTGTGGATATCAAACAAGGAAGGTAGCACACAAGGGAGAGAGCTAATGAGGGGACCAAGATGAAGTACTGGGCGGATATTGGGGGTGTGAGCAGCCCACAAGGAAGAGCTGGAAAACAAATGCTCGTTCATGGAGTGCCTAAAGGAAAATAATAGTGTTTCCCTAAATATGAAGGATTCCACTCAGCCAATCAAAAAGATTGGTAGAGAGGCTATTCTGAAGAGGAGGGACAATCTTACAAAAGGGAAAAGCAAGCCGTTAAATAGGACGCAACCAAATGAGAGTGTCAATAAAGCCAACCAATGCTAACCAATAGGCGGGTGTCAATCCACTATAAAGTTTTGGTGTGGTTCACGAGAGGCGTGGAGAGGCCGGTAAGAGGTTAAATGAGTGTAGAATTCTTTATCTTTGATCCGGCCCATCAAGCTGAAGATCTAAAAGTAGATGGTGTAGCTTGACATAGACTTGCATAGTTTAAACGTCTGGGTTCTGTCAGGAACACTTTGGGCCTTATTTAGAGTTTGACGGACAGAATACTTCCGCACAAATGTGACAGCGGTCCTGTTTGCCATGATACAAGTGCATTATTGCCTACAGCACTTGCAATACAGCAGATGAGACATCAGCCAAGTTTTGAGGCAACATCCCATAGTCAAACTCCAAATTAGACCTTTTATTTTCAAAATATCTGTTTCAGAAAATGAAACGCTGGATGTATCTGAGTTATGCTGGCCATGCAAATGTTTACCTCAGTATTTGAGATGCTTTTTATTTTAGAGACACTCAGGTCTTCCAAGGCATTTTGTATATGCTTTCTGGTGCCAATACCTGTGTGGTGAGCACTGTACTGAATAAATACCACAATAGTTTACCACATACCTTTGTTTTTTATACTGTATGCTTGCAAACTTGCCCTTTCTACATTTTTGAAGACCAGTTCTATGTTTGTGCTTCCAGGTCTTTCGTTGCTTTTCTGTGTGTATAAAGCTGTGTAGTCAAACTATCTTAGAGAATGTGCTTTCGTTTAAACCCTAGATCAATTGCTCTGACGTTTCCATCCTAGACGACGGGGATGTGGCTTGGTGCCAATGCGATAGGAAGCGAACCTGTAGAGCTCCACCATCTAGACCCATCCAGCACAACTACAGCTAATCTCACCCCATGAACCTCAATGAGGGTGAGCCCCGAACCTACCCTGTGCGACGGATGCCCTGCTTGGACGGTGCAGTGCCCGGCCAGAGCGGGAGACGATGAGCTGTGCCACCATTACATAAAGCGGCAGACAAAAAGACGGCGAGCTGCCCGCCATTACATAAAGCTGCAGACAAAGATGGTGCCGGCAGGCCTGGCACCCGTGCCTGAACACCAACGAACACCCCTAGCTGGCCTGACTATGTGGTGAGGCCCGGGCCAGGAGCAGTTCTGGCCACCGGGCCTCACCAGGGTCTCTTGGGCTCCTCCCAACTGTCCCAAAGGGTTGCAGAGAGAGGAATGGTGCAGGAGTATCAAAGCCGGAGGAACGCGTTCTGCAGGGTGTTCTGTGGGCAGCTGCCTGTCTGGGTACCTCCACCTGGCTCTGCATTCACTGCTTTCAGTTGGCTGGGTGCTAACGGGCCCCCCTGGGTGCAGACTTGCCCAGTGAGAAGGCGGCTACATTCGCCTCCACAAGCCTGAGACGGCCCGCAAACCCTTACATCATGCAGACCGAGCTGGGTTAGGACGAGCTGCATCACGTCTGCCGCAGTGAAGACCTCAGGTGAGAGGGGTGACTCGCTGCGCTCTGCTGCATGGAAGAAACAAGCCCTGTGGCCCCAGGGGTCGGGGATTTACTGGAGCTGCAAGGTGGAAAACACTGGAAGGGCATGAGGAACACTACAACTGGCAACTATTCAAGAAGGGGGGAGAGGCTCCACCCCCCCGTGAGTGCTTGATTTGGCCCCCATGATGCAATGAGCACACCGTGGGGAAGGGGGTGACTCCCTTGGTGCACTCCTGCAAGGAGGGAAGCTCCTGATCTTCCCCCCACCACGCTGGATAGGTGCGAGAGAGGCACGCAACAAGGCTGACCCCCCTCTGTGCAGCAGAAACTGCTTTTACCTACCCACCGTCATTGCTTCCCTTTGAGGACCAGGGGCAACCCAGGTGGGCTCCCATGGGCCCAGGGTGCGCCAGAGTTGGTTGAATCTAACGACTGGGCCTCGAGGGCCAGGGGGCCAACATACACCACACTGAGAACACAGCACGGAGGGCTGCTCCCACTTGAACTGCTACCACCCATTACATGTGCCCTTGCCCTGGACTCAGCGGAGGATGCACACCATGGTGTGGCTGGCACACTGCCTCTGACCCTGCTGGCCTCTGGGGCCTTCGCTAAACAATGGTCTGATCACCTGGACGATTACAACAACCAAACCTGGCCTGAGACATTCTCTACCAGCGGCCCGAGGCACACTCAAGAAGGTTATGCTTGAACCACGCTGCAATGGGCAAATATTCTAAGAAAAGGGAAGCCGGAGACCCTAATCAAGACCACAACACTCTTACAATTGCATCAAGAGGCATGGCTGTGACTGGGGGACCTGAAATGAAAGGACACAGTGGTGCTACACTGGACACTATCCTTCAGGCAATAGCAGCATCCTGTCAAGCACTGGAGCTCAAAATAGATACTATGGTCACAGATGTGGAACTCCTCAGAGACGACTACAGATGATTAGCAGAGAGGGTCATATTGATGAGCCGTACCTTCGAGGACAGAAGCACCGGAGGTGGCTTCAGTTAGAGACCAGCTAACGGGGATGGAAAATAGAGTGAAAGTGTTAGAACTGTCGGTAGAAGATGCTGAGAACAGGGCTAGGAGGAACAGACTACAGATCATTGGTCTGCTTGAGCACCTGGAGTGCTCCAGCGCTGGCATGACTACATTTCTGGTGACCTGGCTCTGCATTGAGATAGCACCTGAGGGCCTCTCTCCATTCTTTGTGCTCGAGAGGTCCCATCACATACTTGCTAGGCCTCCGCCCCCTGGATCAGGACCTCAACCTGTCATTGCTAGGGTATTGCATTTCAAAGGCAGAGACCATATTTTGACCCAGGCCCAGCTGAAGGGAGAAATCACTGTGGAAATCAACAAGTCATGATCTTCCCCAACTTTACCAAGGTAGTACAGCAGCAGAGACCCTCATTCACAAAGACCAAAACGTAACTCAGAAAACTGGGCATTACCTATGTGATGCTGTTCCCTGCTCGGCTTAGGGTCAACTATGACAACTAAGCAGACTTTTTCACCTCCCTGCTACAGGCCTAGGAGTCGACTGAACAGCTCCCTCGTTGAGAGGGCAGTCCCTCCCTGGACACGCAATGAGATTCCCAGCAAAACCGCAAAATATGGGCAAAACCAGATATGATCTCAGGACCTACAGGAGCATCAAAGAATAATGGAGATTGTGGCAGCAATCAGTGGGGTGAGATCCGCTCCCCTGTCGAATATTGGAGATGATGAACTGGCAAACTCTGATTTGGACCAGATTTTGGACATATTATGTACCACTGATGTTTCCCTCCCACAGTTCACACTCAGAACAGAAGAAGAACTGATTTAATATTCTGTTACATGATGTAAGGTGTTGAACCTGTGCTACGGGGAAGGCATAGTATGTACCCTATTCTTTGCAGTGATGTTGAACAATGCTGGCTGTGATGAGCTACAGAACGGTAAATGTAGAAAAATGTTGACCCTGAATAGGAGGGTGGGGAAAATGCGGGCACTCTAGCCAATGACATGATGATGAATAAAGATGGTTGGGGCACGATTGGCCAACTATAACCCTAGTTAGTATCTAGATGGCAGGAATCAAAGCCAGGGTCTCCCTCTTGAGACAACACTCCCCTACCTTCAAGTTGTGCATGTGAAGACTGCACAAATGTTGCCTTGTTGGCTGCTGGTTTGGATGGCGGTGAGTTTACATCTCATCTAGGGGTTGGGGAATTGGGATATTGTTATGCTGTTTCTAGAGCTGCTGTTGCAGGCTCCCCCTGCCTCCACTACCCCGCTCCCTGATGGTGGGCGGGACACACCAAATCTCTTCTCTGTCTCCTCCTGTGGGAGAGGTTGGTGGGATGCTACCTTAAACCCCTTCTGTGGCCACTCCCTTGGCATATTCATTAATTAGTTGGAACGTTAGGGGCCTAAACAGCATGACAAAATTATTCAAAGTGCATGCATATCTAAAGAGGCGCGGACCTCATATTGCCATCCTAAAAGAGACCCACTTGACGGGCCAGGAGAGGGAAGCATTCCACAAGCGCTGGACGGGACGTTTATATGCCATGACATACTCTGCTTTTGCGGTGAACGTTCTGATCTGGGTCAGACTAGTTCAGAAGACAAATTAACTCATAGACTCCAATGGGAGATATTTCTTCATATCGGGTAGGCTGACAGGTCATGATCTGACTATTGTTGGTCTTTATATACCTAACACGGCCAATGGGGGGTTCTTCCACACACTGTTCAAAACACTGTCTCTACACCTGACTCAACAGATTATTTGTGGGGGGAGACTATAGCAGTGTCACTGACCCTATCCTTGACCATTTGCACCCGCCCCTGAGTGATTTTCCTGTGATATGGCTGGTGCGAACATTCCACACCTGGCAGCAGATATGTGGTCTCATAGAATCCTGGAGGATATTACACCTAGGGATCAGGGATTACTGCTTCTATTCTGGCATGCACAATTTACATGTAGGATTGGACACCTTTCTTTGTTCCCCGGAGGCACATAGAACAGTATGACACATAGAATACCTCTGTCGTATGGTATTGGATCACAATCCAATACTGATGGCACTGAACTGGCACAGGCAGCGTACCAAAATTCTAGATTGGTAGCTTCACGTGGAGGCCTTAGATGACCCAGTGTTCTGACAGACCACAGGAGAGCCCATTTTGTCACGGTTTCGGGCAGGGCTGATCAGGACTTTGGTTGGGACACCCCTTGAGGTCACCGGATATCCTACAGAGGTAGTGTACTGGGGCAGAAGAGCAGCTAAAGGCATACACGGAAAGGACAGCTATGGATAGGCACAGGAAACAGGAAAGTAAAAGCAGAGCAACCCTTGTGTGAACAAACAGGAAACGGATTACCAGTGGACAAACACGCTGGGGTTGTACACAGAGTAAGGCGCAGAACCTCCCACAGTGACAGGGAATCTCAATGCCTCTGTGCAGTTTGCTCTTACAGATAGTCACCCTGCCAGCCCCATAGAAAGGAGGCAGCAGAAGTGATTCTGTCTCTGGACCCTAGAGCACAAACAAGGATAGTACTTACATACACAGGACACGCTCTTGTGGGTCCAGCTGGAAACACAGTGGCGATTCCTGAGAAAACAGCAATAGCACACTGTCACTGTTAGGCACGAAATACAACATATAACACTGGACAAGGATGGGGGCTGGAATTGCCTCCTGGAAACCAGGAGCCAACCCCAGTACACAGGAGGACACGTATACACTGGTGAAGACTGATAGAACACTTACCAGACACAAAGAACCAAGAAGAAACAGAAGGGAACAAACAAAGAGGCAGAGGCAAGAACTAGGAACAGGCTCAGGCTGAAGCAAAGGCGGGTCTAGGACTTGAAAACGGGGCGCAAACTTCTGTCTGGGACAGACAGAGACAGGACTGGGAAACTGAGAACAGGCTCTGGCTGGAACAGGCAAGGACAGGACTGGAATACAGGGAGTAGGAAATGAGCAGTAAACAGGACTGGGAAACAGAGAGAAGGTTCAGGCTGAAACAAGGCAGGAGCAGGGCAGAGAAACAGGGAGCAGGCTTTGGAAGAAACAAACAGGTACAAGGCTAAGAAGTAGGGAGCAGACTCTGGCTGGAACAATCAGGAGCAGGGCAGAGAAACAGAAAACAGGATCAGGCTGGAACAGAACAGGACAGGAACAGGAACAAAACTGGAACACCATCCGACAAGGGGTCTGTAACACAAAGGAATTGAAGTCCGATGCACGACGGGGAGCTTGAGGAAATGGCTGCTTATAAGCAGTTCCAAGCTGGGCTGCACAGGAGAGGTTTCAGGTGTGTGTGGTTTCGGACACTTGCAAGTCCTGGAGGAGAGGATCCAGTGAAAAGGAGCAACTGGACTTCTCCCATTGAAAACAATGGGAAACAGAATCCGGGTTTTCCTGACTACCAAGCTGTGCATTATGGGATTTGCAGTCCCAAGAAGCAAATGTAGTCCTACACAAGTGTACCATGGAGAAAAGAGAAACAAACAGGAGTCAGCAAGGGACTCTAGATAGGTGTTCAAGGTGATTCCCAGGCTTCTGACAGTCCCCTTACAGCGCCCCCTGGAAATGGGACGACCGAGTCGTAACAGTATACCCCCTCCCACCAGTCTGCTCAAGAAGAGAAGGCGATCCTTTGGCTGAAAAAAGTTGAAGAGGAACAGCCACAGCAAGAAAATCCAACACCAACCTTGGTGGATAAGTTTACAGTCCTGCCATAGGTGAAACTTCCAATGAGCAAAGCATGTATTAATACCCATATGGGCTCCGATGTCTTTCCTCTCTATTGTTCGATTGATATGGGAGGAGTGCATGGAGTTGGTTTCTGGTGAAGTAGATTCAGGAGCAAGGAGATCTGGAATGGCATTACGGGCAGTTATCTTTATGACATTAGTTTCCTGTTCAATACTTTCCTCTTTGGAGGAGCTGATTGGTGTATTAGTAACTGTCAGGTCTGTAACACCTTCTGACAAGCAGGATTTGTCTGTTTCTGCAGCAGTATTTACATTGATTGTGGTCTGAGGCTTGCAAAGCATAGAGACTTGGGAAACATGGGTAACTGGTGTTCTCAAAGTGAACATGAAAAAGTCAGAATTTTCTTTCGTCTTGGATGACTTCGGAGTATCAAATTCAGGAGCAACAAGAGTTTTCAAGTCTTTAGAAACTGGTTTAACATCTGAAAATGTAGAAGTTCCACAAGCTAATTCTTTAGGGTGATCTTCAGACAAGACTGGGATTTCTTCATTGCAAGTGCTCTGTGGTGTGTTTGTGGTGTCAGAAATGGTTTCTTTGCAAGGCGTTTCTACTACAGATAGTTGATCTTCAACTCTGTTAACACTGAAAGGTTGTTCTTTGGAAGGAAATGGAACTGGAGTCTCTTCAGAAATCACCTCTACATTGTTTTCTACAATTTCAGCTCTTGCCTTTGAAGTGATGATTGTTTCTTGCAATAAAACACTAAGAACAGTACTTATCATCAGATCTTCAAATAAAAGATTCAAATTCAAGTCTTTAGTCTTAGTGGGAAATATTACATCTTTCAGCACTTGAACTTCGGTTTCAGATTGCTGGTTTTCAGGAGTCTTTAGTTTCAGGGACACAGCAGGTGACATTGGTGTGGCTGGTTTTACATCAAGATCAGATACCGGTAGCTCAGAGATCTGTTCTTCACTAATTGTGGAGCTGGAAACAGGATACACATTGACAGGGATCAGCAGGTCAGGGTCAGTGGTTGAGGCTGCAACTGTGTCCAGTTCTAGGTGAAGGATCTCATTTCTTATGACAGGCTGTTTAATTTCAGATTGCTGGCTTTCTTCCTTGTCTGAAATCTCCACGGTTTGCTTTGACACAGAAGAGATTCTTAAACTTTCTGAGAAGTCTATTACAATCTTAGTAACTGCGGGTATTTCTTCACGGTCAGAAAAATCCATTAGTTCACTTGAAACAGGAACTGTCTCTTCATTATCTGAAAATTCTATGATATTGTTTGAAAGGGCAGGAGTATTCCCACAATCTGAAAATTGTGGTATGTGCGCCATTTGGACAGCACTATCTGCAGGTTTGTTCACGGCAAGGCAGGAACCACTGTCATCACTAGATTCAGATTCTTCAACACTGTTGCACAACTTGCCATTAATCTGCAGAAAAGTCATATCTTGGTTTCTTAAGGTGCAGCTATTGTTGTCTGTATCAGAACTCTCTTCTTCCTTTGGCTTTATTTGTTCTGATAGAGGGGCTGAGACACTTCCTTCTGAAGACTCTGATCCATCCTTTGAATCAAGAGGTGTCAAATCTCTCAGAGATGTCAGAGATTCAGTCAACTGTACAGGAATTTTCACTGGAGAACTACAGGCTGAGAGAGAGTCTGAGGAAGAGGCTGAAATATTTATAACTGGAGCTGTCTTTTGACTGTCAGAAATAGAAGGGACAATCTGCTCGATAGAAGTCTTTGGAGAGGCACACAAAGTAGCATACTGTTCTTTAAGCCAAAGCTGGTGATCATTTTCTTTTTTCAGGTTTTCAAATTGCCTTGCAGTAGTTTCCATCAGCTGCTCTGTTACTTCTTCTACCTTACAGATAAACAGAATGTCTGGTTCTGCCAACAGTGAAATATGCATTGATGAAAAGAGCCCATGTGCAAGATTTCTTGTGTATGTTACAACATATTCATCATAGAAGTCTGATATCTGCCTTTTAATCTGCCAAAACTGCTCTTTTAGTGTGTGTATGTCCATATTGTTATCAAACCCACTCAGAATAGAAAAGGGTTTAGCAGAGCTTTTAGGGATTGAGACTGGTATATTATCATCCAGTTTGGGAAGAGCACAAGCTTTTTGAATTGAACTAAGGAATCCCACAGTCTTTACTGATCCCTTTGATACAGGTTCTATCCTGCTCACTTGAAAGCACTGAGGGACTGGTTGATCTTTACACGAGTCAGCACAACACTTAGGAATTGAGACTGATGTACTGTCATCCAATTTGGGAGGAGCACAAGCCATTTGAGTTGAACTAAGGAATCCCACAGTTTTTACTGATCCCTTAGATACAGGGTCTAGCCTGCTGACTTGAAAGCTCTGAGGGACTGAAAGGTCTTTATAAGAGTCAACACTGCACTTTGAATTCTGAGAAACTGGCCTAGATGGGTTAAAGCACTCAACAGAAAACAAGGGAATCCCTAGTGTGGCTTCTTGAACAGTGTCAGGGTTCTTTGTTTTGACAGAGTCCTGGAAGTGAATTTGGGATGCACTAGCATGAGGTGAGGATTTAACCATCTTTTCTTGAGAGTAAATGTCTTGTGCAGAGGTAGCAAAAGCACTTCCACGGTTACGAACATTCTTACTGGCTTCAGCTAATAGATATTGCAAAAACTCATTACGTCCTTGTAATTCTTCTACAGACAGGGACTGGGGGTCATAGCCACAAATAACATAATAGTCTATCATTGAAAGATTAGCGAGCCACTCAGTATAGTACTGAACTTGCAAGTTATGGTTTTCTTTAACAAGTCTATCCTTTAAACTAAGGTCTTTTTAAGAGGATTTCAGAGAATGAATAGGCTTAGAAAGGGGTGTCTTAACATGATAGGAAAGCCCTTTAGGTTTGTGTGTGCCTTTACTGCCAGGGGAGCTTGAAATGTTTGGGTCGTGCATTCTGTCACGGTTTCGGGCAGGGCTGATCAGGACTTTGGTTGGGACACCCCTTGAGGTCACCGGATATCCTACAGAGGTAGTGTACTGGGGCAGAAGAGCAGCTAAAGGCATACACGGAAAGGACAGCTATGGATAGGCACAGGAAACAGGAAAGTAAAAGCAGAGCAACCCTTGTGTGAACAAACAGGAAACGGATTACCAGTGGACAAACACGCTGGGGTTGTACACAGAGTAAGGCGCAGAACCTCCCACAGTGACAGGGAATCTCAATGCCTCTGTGCAGTTTGCTCTTACAGATAGTCACCCTGCCAGCCCCATAGAAAGGAGGCAGCAGAAGTGATTCTGTCTCTGGACCCTAGAGCACAAACAAGGATAGTACTTACATACACAGGACACGCTCTTGTGGGTCCAGCTGGAAACACAGTGGCGATTCCTGAGAAAACAGCAATAGCACACTGTCACTGTTAGGCACGAAATACAACATATAACACTGGACAAGGATGGGGGCTGGAATTGCCTCCTGGAAACCAGGAGCCAACCCCAGTACACAGGAGGACACGTATACACTGGTGAAGACTGATAGAACACTTACCAGACACAAAGAACCAAGAAGAAACAGAAGGGAACAAACAAAGAGGCAGAGGCAAGAACTAGGAACAGGCTCAGGCTGAAGCAAAGGCGGGTCTAGGACTTGAAAACGGGGCGCAAACTTCTGTCTGGGACAGACAGAGACAGGACTGGGAAACTGAGAACAGGCTCTGGCTGGAACAGGCAAGGACAGGACTGGAATACAGGGAGTAGGAAATGAGCAGTAAACAGGACTGGGAAACAGAGAGAAGGTTCAGGCTGAAACAAGGCAGGAGCAGGGCAGAGAAACAGGGAGCAGGCTTTGGAAGAAACAAACAGGTACAAGGCTAAGAAGTAGGGAGCAGACTCTGGCTGGAACAATCAGGAGCAGGGCAGAGAAACAGAAAACAGGATCAGGCTGGAACAGAACAGGACAGGAACAGGAACAAAACTGGAACACCATCCGACAAGGGGTCTGTAACACAAAGGAATTGAAGTCCGATGCACGACGGGGAGCTTGAGGAAATGGCTGCTTATAAGCAGTTCCAAGCCGGGCTGCACAGGAGAGGTTTCAGGTGTGTGTGGTTTCGGACACTTGCAAGTCCTGGAGGAGAGGATCCAGTGAAAAGGAGCAACTGGACTTCTCCCATTGAAAACAATGGGAAACAGAATCCGGGTTTTCCTGACTACCAAGCTGTGCATTATGGGATTTGCAGTCCCAAGAAGCAAATGTAGTCCTACACAAGTGTACCATGGAGAAAAGAGAAACAAACAGGAGTCAGCAAGGGACTCTAGATAGGTGTTCAAGGTGATTCCCAGGCTTCTGACAGTCCCCTTACAGCGCCCCCTGGAAATGGGACGACCGAGTCGTAACACATTTCATACTTTCTTGTAGATGACATTTAACAGCATCGCCAAATGGAGTGGGATGCCTTCAAAACTGTGCTGCGGGGCTGGTAGTAGCGGTCTGATGGACTCTAATTTGGTAAATTGAGACTCAGGAGGAGGCACTGAGAGCCCTGGAGGAAGTTCGCCCGGTAACCCAGGGATACAACAACAACTTCTTAAAACTAAAGAACAACTGGCAGTCTGCTTAGAAAAACTCAGGAGTTTCGACCATTGTGAATATATGATCAAGGCACATGAAGAGCGGGATAAGGTGGGGACTGGCATGGCTTACCACCCCCACCTCCAGAAGCTCCCAAATACTGGAAGTGGAATCAGATATGCGTGTGAACCTCTATGGCCAGGATGATATCAACCGCAGATTCGAAGACTGTTATACACTCTTATATTCCCCTCCTCTTGGGACACAGCAAGATACCCTGTAGGTGTTCTTGGGACCTGCAGTATTGCTGCACAACAATGCAGAAGATGCTGAGGAACTGGGAAACCCTATAACGGTAGAAGAGGTGCGATCCGCCATTAAGAACATGGCTCAGGGGAAAGTACCTGGAACTGACGGCTTCCCCTTTAAGTTCTATGCAGCATACACAGACAGGTTGGCTCCCAAACTAGTTGACTTGTAAGCTGCAGCTCATGATTCTGGCCGACTACCACACACCACAGGGGAAGCGCTAGTGATCATTTTGCTGAAACGGGGGTGACTCTCCCAAGATCTCAGAACATACCAGCCACTATTGATGTTAAATGTGGACTATAAACTCCTGAGTCGCATATTGGCATCCCGCCTCCTTCCACACATGACAAAGCTTGTACACCCTAATCAGAGCAGATTAATCCCAGGACGGATAATAGCTTTGAACATACGCAGATTGTTCTCTATCTTAGAAACTGTCTGCCCAGAGGAGGAGAGGAGGATAGAGCAGTGATAGTTTTGATGGACATAGAAAAGGCCTTCGATAACCTGAGGTGGGACTACCTGTACCAGGTCTTGGAAGAGATGGGGCTGGGGACAGGATTTACTCACTGAATAAACTCCTCAACACCGAGCCCCTTGCACGAGTGCAGACTGGTAGAGTAATATTAAATTCCTACGCGGTTGGAAGAGGAACCAGTCAGAGCTGCCCCTCTCACCTCTCTTATTTGCAATCGCAGACGAACCACTGGCCAGCAGAGTATGGACGGGTCCCTTGTACCAGGTGCAGAACAGCCGAGGTGCCTTCCTAAACATTGCATTATACTCAGATGACACGCTCTTATACCTGGCTAATACAAAGGGAGACCTCCCTGGAGCTATATCGCTGCTGGACCGGTTCTGGCCTTCGCATAAACTGGGAGAAGTCACTGGTGTTCCCATGGAGCTGCACATGCAGAGGCCACAAGACCTCTCTGGGCTCATGTGGGAGGGCTCCTGCATAAAATATTTAGGAGTCAAGGTGTACCATGATCCCAAAGATTTCCTGGAGGGCTACATAGGGACGGCCATTAGAGCCCTCCGCACAAGTGTGGGCTTGTGTAAAACCCTTCCCCTATTTGTGGTGGGACGCATAACAGTGGCAAAGATTGTGGCTCACCCCGTCTACTTTAATTTTTGCTACATAACCAAAAGTGATCCCCCACAATTGGTTTACAGAATTAAACTTACTGATGGTGGAGCTTACATTGGGTGCAGGCAGGTGCAGAGTAGCTATAACTAAAGTGCGCAGGCCCACTGCTGATGGGGGACTAGCTGCCCCTGTCCCCGAGCCGTACTACCTGGCAGCTCAAATCCATTGGTTCATTCACTAGCTTTACATACGACTGAACCCTGACGGAGAGATCCCTGGGGCACCCCGACCCTTAGCACACTGTCTCAGATTTTCCTAACACCCAAAAAGCCTCCCTCTGACAATATGAGAGAACTCCAGGTGATCCATAACTACTGGTTGCGTTGTCTGCAGTGCACCTGAACCCTCAAACCATACTCTCCAGACTTGCTGTTGCAGGCCCTGGGAACTATAACCAGGACAGGAATGCTACAAGGGGTAACGGAATAGGCAACATATGGCGTAACCCATCCGGGTGATCTTTTCAGGGATGATGAATTGCTGTCTTTTCAAGCAAGACCCCCATGGCAGTTCTTACTGCATTGTACAAGGACGATGACAGTACGAAACCATTGGGGGCAGGGATCGATGGAACCTCTGGCCCACCAGATTAGTACTTCGCACCACAGCCGGCAGAGGGCGGGCAATCATACTCTTGTACCAGGTACTCAGGGCAGATGTGAATACAACTCTAGAGGAACTGTGACAAAAGTGGGAGAATAATATGGGACTCCCGATTACAGACACAAAGGGCAACAATCCGTACTAAAGTATACACTGTGTCCAGAAATGCCAGATTCAAATTGATTAATTATTATTATTTACACAGAGCTTACCTAACACCGGCTAAAATTATGCAAATTTATCAGCTACAAGACGTGCAGTGCTTGCGTTGTGGAGAACAAGGGTCTGAAAAGATCCTTATGGTGTGGGACTGCCCTCATCTGAGAGACTACTGGAGGGGGGCGATGGACTGCATTAACCATGTAACAGACAGAACACTTCCCTGCTGTGCACTGACTTGCCTACTGGGAAAGTTCCCTCGAGCGGCAAACATAGGATAACAACTAAATTCAGGATTTAGCCCTAATCCTGGCAAAACAAGAGATGACAATGAAATGGAAAACCATCATGAGCCCCCTGATACACAAATGGAAAGGCAGCATCACCATGTCGGCGGGATACGAGGGAGCGGCACTGTTCCAGACGGTGAGGAGAGGGCGCAGCACAATGGACGAAGCGGGAGCCTAGGATGACCTAGTAGGATGCTTAAAAGTCCCAGACATTGACTCCCCTGACAGTTCCCTGCCTCCTGATCAGGACCATGGAACATCGCCCACTGCACTGGGAGTGGAGGGGGTGGGACGCACCACGGCTCAGGCGAGAGTGTGTAATCTGGAATAGTAGACGGTGGGAGGGAGGAAGGAGTTAAATGTTGATAGGTTCGTTTTAAGTACGAGTCGATACATCTGAAATGAATAGCACTACATGGATTTATATACTTTGACCAAAAATTTACAATTGAAGTGTAATAAATGTGTTGCAGAAGTATAAATCTTGATTATGCTCTGGCCATGACTCGCATTGCACGGTATGTACATGCGTAAAAGCAATACAATCTGTTTTAAAATTAAAAAAAGTCTCCATCCAAGGCAAATTAGTTATGAATCAACGTATTTTGATATTGTCCTTAAATGCACCAACGTCTTTGTTGTATTTCACGACAAATCTTATCCTATTTTCGTTTGGCAAGATTCAAATCGACGTTTCTGTTTCATGATAAACAGACGTTATGTTCAGATGTTATGGGCCATATTTATACTCTGGTTGCGCCGAATTTGCATCGTTTTTTTCGACGCAAATTCGACGCAGAACTAACGCCAACTAACGCCATATTTATACTCTGGCGTTAGACGCTTCGGGCGCCAAAGTGCCCGGAGTGTGCGTCATTTTTTAGCGTGAACCCCTTCCTTGCGTTAATGATATGCAAGGGAGGCGTTCCCGTCTTAAAAAATGACTCCCAGGCCTTTACGTGGTATTTATACTCCCGGGCAAAAGAGACGCCCGGGAGTGGGCGTGGCCAAAAACGGCGCATTTGCGCCGCTTTTTAACGCCTGGGTCAGGGATGGCGTTAAGGGACAAGTGGGCTCAAAATGAGCCCAGAGTGCCCTCCCCTGCCCCCAGGGACCCCCCCTGCCACCCTTGCCCACCCCAGGAGGACACCCAAGGACGGAGGGACCCATCCCATGGACATTAAGGTAAGTTCAGGTAAGTTTTTATTTTTTTATTTTTTGTGGCATAGGGGGGCCTGATTTGTGCCCCCCTACATGCCACTATGCCCAATGACCATGCCCAGGGGACAGAAGTCCCCTGGGCATGGCCATTGGGCAAGGGGGCATGACTCCTATCTTTACAATGATAGGAGTCATGTTGATGGGGGATGGGCGTCGAAAAAAAATGGCGCAAGTCGGGTTACGACGATTTTTTCGACGTAACCTGACTTGCCCCATTTTAAGACGCCCATACGCCATTTTCCCCCTACGCCGGCGCTGTCTGGTGTACGTGGTCTTTTTCCACGCAAACCAGGCAGCGCCGGTCTGCTTGCGCCGGCTAACGCCATTCCATAAATACGGCGCCCGCATGGCGCTTCAGAATGGCGTTAGACGGCGCTAAATTTTTTGACGCTAAACTGCGTTAGCGCAGTTTAGCGTCAAAAAGTATAAATATGGGCCTATGTTTTTTGTCCTCAAGCAAGTGGTGTTCCCGGAGTAACCTTTTTGCAGATTCCCCAGCTCATTTTCTGTGCTTCAGAGACGAAATCCGCGTCTGACCAACAGTTGCTACACAGCCGTAGGAATCTGCTTTAATGTGGACTTTGTGTAGGTTTGTTGGGATGCTCATTCTTGTAAGGGAACACGTTATTAATTGCAGCAGTTTCTTTTGTACAAGGTCATCAATATTTGTGGATTTCTGATTTTGACCTTGACATTTATGTAGCATGCTTCATTTCCAGTGGCGGTCCATGCACCTTTCTCTGTTGATGAACGAAAGCAATAAATGCCTGGCAGCAGCAAGATGTGCACCACAGTATCTGCTTCATCAGAAGTACTCACTGATGCCATTAGTGGACAGAGTTGTGCAGATATTTAGGCCCATATTTATACTTTTTTGCGCCTCATTTGCCTCACTTTTTGACGCAAAAGCGGCTCAAAATCACAAAATACAATTATATTTTGTAAGTTTGCGCCGCTTTTCCGTCAAAAAATGATGCAAATGCGGCGCAAAAAAAATAAATAAATATGGGCCTTACTGTCTATACGCAGTCCGTAGATCAGTTCATGCAAGCATATACGCTGCTGGACACTAGAAGCATGCAGGACCACAATCAGTGAGCTGTATGAGTAAGATTTGCATTTGTGTGGATTTCATAAATTAAATGATTTCCACAGTACGGTGTAAAAAGTGGTGCACAATCTTTTAGCTATGGGTGAAGGCGCATTGTATGATTTTGGGTGCACCAAGTACATGCACTGAGTTATCTTGGTTCATACCCCTTTGGTTTGCTGTCTTTGAGACACAGTAGGAGATGATTCTCACCTACAAGCACCGAGCTGAGTCTTTACAGGGCATGGCATTCCAAGATAACCAGTAAAACCGCACACAGAACTGCAGTAGGGAGAACATCGATTTAACTGAGCAAGTAAGACCAGTTTGAGAGTTTCTAAATGTTGTAATCAGAGGGATGCGTAAGTCAACCACCTGCGGCATGAGGAGTATCATTAGATCTACATGCGTTGATAGACATATTGAACCACAGAAATTAAAGGGAATATAAAAAAGAGAGAATAACATAGGGATTCAACAACTTTGGGAATTTTAGATAAACTGCTACGTTCATAAGGCAGCATATAGATACTGTTGGATAGCTATTTTAGCCATATTTTAGACACATTTTTTAGCAAACTAGTCCTGCCATTGTGCACTTTAACCCGGTTATATTTTATTCAGCGTCACTTTATTTTCTAGCAATAGCTACATTCTTGTGGTGCTGTTTTATTTCCTTTTATCTCATTGTCCTTTCGTAAAGCATTACGTTCATAGCAAGCACTTTGTGCTCCCTTCAAGGCTACAGTCAGATAGAGTTGCTGACAAACGTGGTATGCTGTGTGTCCAACATTCACAGAAAAACACACTCATACGTGGGGCCATTTCTTAGAATGTCAACTGTGTTATCATAAAACACTCCTTTGTCTTAAACACATTAGAAGGAGATTCCAGCCAGATGACCACAACTGTAAGCTGATTACTTCGCTATAATTCCTTGATTAGACAGCTGAACCCCGGAACTACATGGGGAAGGTTTCTTCCTAGACTACAGGCTTCGTTACCCAGGTATGAGGGATGATGCTCTCCCAGGGGGAACCTGAAAGGCAGATTAAGTTTATTATGATGTGCTCAATCCTAGTGTAGGGAGAATATATATATATATATATATATACATACATATATATATATATATATATATATATATATATGTATGTATATATATATATATATATATATCACATCATTCCTAGTGACAGAATGGCAGAATTATTTTTGTGTTTTACTCTCCTCGTCACCTGCTTGCTTTTATTGGGTCTCATCATCCTAGTTATTGCAACACATGCCTTCTTATCCAAGAAGCAGTTAATTCAATAAACTATTATTGAAGTATGTTCTGCCTCTGTTGTGTTTGCCTGTGTGAGACCTTGCTAACCGGGAGAAAGGGATGAGATCTGATTTACCACGATTCCCCTGAGGAGTCTTTCTTGTCATGTGCCCAGTTGTCACAATTATCCTTGTTCTTGGACAGAGATGAGGCACTGCAAGTTAGCCGGAAACTCTGGATTAGGCCAACAGGCATCATATGGTGTGGAATTGTAGGGCGTACCCACGATCTATGTGATTCTGTCACCCAAATCCAGTAGCCTCATTAGCATAATGTGAATCTGACAGAAGGAAATCCAACAGGTGAGAAAGAATAGCTGGCTGAGATCAGAAAGCACTGAAATGACCGCTCAGATAGAGATAAATCAAGTCTTTGAGGCTTACATCGCCGTACGCTGCCAATCTCCAGTCAGTTGAATAACATGTTTGATAATAATCTAATTTGCATTGAGGCTGGTTGACAAGGTTGGCAGCTCTTGAAAGAAATGCTGACATTCAACTGAATTAGGACAGCGATAGAGCCCAGGGACAAGTGCAACACCTCAGCAACAATTGTCTTCTAATAGAAGTGTACAGAAATGACAGACAGCTTCTTTGCCACAGAGACGCGAGGGATGTATAACCACATAAGGGATAGATGTCTCCCCATTCACAACATCCACAGCTGTGTTTATCATATAGGCATATGTAACTTCTGTCATGGTATGTTATGTACTGTCATGTTATGTTAAGTTATGTTATTGTATATTATGGTATGTTATGGTATGTTACTCAATTATGGACTAAAGAAAAATGTTACACACCGGACGTAGGTACTATGGGTCAAGAATGACTTTGAACAGGTTGTTCCTGAACATGATTTAAAATGTGCTCACTAATGTAGTTGGTGGAATATCAATCTACATTGAGAAACCTTTGCAAGGTAAATTCCAGAAGAGCGTGAAAAGGCCAAATAGGAGTCTGATGTGGGAATGTTTGTTCCAGAATTAGCTTTGGCCTGGTATTAATAGAAAAAATCTGTGTATCGCACAAGAGGCCCAATGCAAGGAAGAGAATGAGAACCCTTCTATGGGAGAGGTGGAAGGTTTATAAAGGCACACAGGTAAGTTCACTATTGTGTGTTTGTGGAGCTGGCTGGGGCAGAGTGGGGGGCGTGCAGAAGAAAGACTGCAAGTCCCAAAACCCTCAGCCACAGGACTGCCCCGTGTGACATTGCACCAGGAGGTGCTGCAGTATTTAGCCCGTGAGGGGCTCCGCTACATGGAACACATATGGGACGCTCACAGGCGCATGCCTGGGTGAAGACCAGGCCACCAGCGGGCCTGCCTGCGCCCATCCACGACCGGAAGTGGCTGGGCCCCCCCTCTTTGTCCTTCAACATAAGAAATTTGTAATTCTGATTTTGTTTTTACAGCACAGGTAAGGTGCCTTTACTTCTGCAAGTATGGTCGGGGACTATCTACCAGAAACCGGCATGAATAGTATTGCCGAGCTTGCCCCCGAGAAGGACAACTGTTCACCTGTGCAGCAGTCTGTCACCATTCCCACCACTGAGCGCAACAGGGTGATGGGTAAACTTGCAGCTGCATAGCAGAAGCAGCCTTTGTGCTTCCCTCCTTACAAGAAGCACCTGCTTTCCTGGATTCAGCCTCCAGTGTCTGTACAAAGCCTATCCGGAACTAATCCTGTCCCCTCCAAACAATCCACGGCCTCTCAGACTGGCGAGACCTTATTTTTTTACATTTCACTGATAGAGTCGTGTGCAAGGGTTGGTAACATTCTTGACGAGAAACTTAAACTACTAATTGAGCACTTGGACTGCCTCAAGGGCCAGTTATCTAGAAACTCCAATTGCACTCCCCCGTGGCAACTGGCGTAAGGCAGCATAGCAGCAGAATGGGAGTGACTCTATGTTGGCATCTTCTCAAAGTACCTCTGGTGTTGTATTTGTGTCTGGTTTGGGTTGTACAGGGCATTCCACCAATCGTATGGTCAGGGGGTAGGCTGGAGCACTTGCTATTGGCAGTGATCAGTATAGGAGGCTGGCCCTCTATGTAGCATGCAAAACTAGGCACACTGTGCAGGGGGTTAAGGTAACCACTTGTTGGTTTACAGAGGTAAAAGCTAGACCACCTAATGCTCTAATTTTTATGGTAGCTTTGTTGAGTAGTTAGGCTAATCCTGGAGAAGTGTAAAGTATTTGATGTACTCACAGTATCAATAAATGGGACTACACACTGAGATCATCAAAATCAGCTAAGTAGTTTTTAAGTTATGAATTTTTGAAGTTTTAATAAAAATGGTCTTATGAATCAATGGAAAATATACTTTGAAAATGGATATAGAATCAGGCATTGTGTTTACCAATGTCTACCTTTGCAGGTATGTCGAGGTCACTGGTGGGCACTGCCTACCAGCTGGAGAAGTTTGTGGGGCTTCCGGTTTTGGCGGGAGCAGCTGTGGAAAGTCGTTGGAACTGGTGCCAGGCCACTGCAGGGGACCACTTGAAAAAGCACTGCACAGGCAGACCTAAAGGTAAGACTGGTGGGTCCCCTTGGAGTGTTGAGGTCACAACGGGTGGGGAACCCCTAGAGCACAGGCAGATCTTCAGTGCAGGGCATACGGCGGCCAGGTGCACAGAAAATCAGTGAGCCGGGAGCTGCGCGCAAAGGTGCCCTTGGAAGCAGGAGGTAGGTCTCTTTGAAGGTCTCTTTCAGGTTAACATGGGAACTCTGGTGGGAGGTCCTGGTGGTTTCTTAAGTGCCTTGGCTGGGGCTTCCTCCTAGTCCTTTTTCAGTTTGGAGTGGGCTGTCCTTCTTGGTGAGACCACTACCTAGGGTTCTTGCACGGTTTGGCCACTGGAGGGCACAGTGCCACCAAACTTGGAATACTTTCAGGGTTTGTACTCACGGTCCATTGGGTGGAGTTTGGTCTGGCTGCAGCGTCCAGTTCCTTGGTCAACAGCCAGTCAGTGAAGTGGTTTTCACCGGGTCTTTCGCCCCTTGTTGCAGTAGAGTGATGCCTTCACTCTGGAGGAGATCTTTGGTGATTTGCAAAGAGTGGAGATCCTCTGTGGGTTTGTAGAGTCCATCCAGTATCCAAGCAACCCATCAGCTGCGATTGACGAGTCCTGGGTGCAGCAGGCAGTGTTTGGTACCTTTTCAATATGCAGCAGGACTTCAGTTCTTGCGCCTTGGGTATTCTTTGTTGCTCGTCTTCTTTTGTCCTTGGAATCTGAATTGTTGGTCTTGGGATGCCCAATAAATACTGTATTTAGTGGGTGTTTAGGGGAGTGCCTAGTAGTGACCAATGGGTCATCTACCTTAGGGGGGCTACACCCACTAAGGGCCCACTTCCTGTGAGCAGAGATCACTTCCCTACACCTGATTGGCTATTTTCCTTCCATGCAAGTTGGAGGAAAATGAAATGGAGAGGTCCCCTCACATGCAACACTTTAGGGGTGGTGCAAGCTGGGGATGACCACTCCTCCTTTCCTTCGTGTGGTTTCCCACTGTTGCTCCTGACAAAAGTGGGAGTTTGCAATGGGGGCGGCCATCTGCTGCTAGTTTCAAGGGTGGTAAGCCCTTTGAAGCTCAATAGCAGTGCAGTACAAATTCCTGAGGGAGGGGGTGTTTGCACCTTCATCCAGGAAGGGCTTTGTTCTCGGACCCAGAGAGCAGGACCTCTCACCCCAGGGTTCCTCGAATCTTGTCTGGTGGTGGCAGGCTGGTTGTGACTATCCAGTAACCATGTCAGGTAGTTAGCTTTTGCAGGGGGCACCTCTATGGTGACCCCTGGGTACATTTTGTGATAAATCCAATACTGGTACCAGGTTGGATTTATCATTCAGAGTTGTTTGATACCAAACACCCCAGGGTTCAGAGTAGCCATCATGTAGCTGTGAAACTTGTACTCCAGCACATGTATTAAAATGGCTGCCCTGTTCACTTACTATGTCCCAGGTTTGGCAGGGACACAGTAGGGGCATATTGTTCATGCATCTATGACCACACATACAGTATAGTGTAACTTGCCTTAGGGCTGGAAGGCCTGCCAGAGGGGTGCTTTACCTATAGGGCTTACATTGTGTAGTGGACAGGCCACACAGGCTGTGTGCCATGTCGAGTTTGTCTTTTAGGATTGAATGAGAACACCCAGCTTGCAATGGCAGTGGTAGGTACTTCTGGATGCAGGGCCCTAGAGGGTGGCACCACCGGTGCTGCTGCCCTCAGGGGACTATTCTTTGTCCCCTTGCCCTGGGTGCCTACGTACCATTTCCTAGGGACTTATAGTGGCAGCTAAAGGTGTTGTCAATTGTGCTAATGCATCACAACAGTTTTAGAGAAAGAGAGCTGGCCCAGGGAACGAGGTTAGCGGGCCCTGGGGACTAACAACTTTGAAACTACATCAAATACCAGGCAAAAAGTGGGGACCAACAATGACAAAAGAGGCCTTTTTTTTACAATCTACCTCAGAAATGTGTAACTCTGGTCCATATGATTCTATCTCTGTTCCCAGTGCGCATCACATACTTTGAATCTCCCACCCTCATCTTGCCGATATGTACTAATTCTGGCAGGGGTTTTGCCACTCACAACTGGTCAGCAGGAGTCCTGGGAACAGCTTAGGAATAAGGTTGTCCATCGGTTATATGTGCACAGGCATCTTAGTGCCTGGGGGCCTAATGAGATAATTATGGTGAAGGGGGTTGGCTACAAAACACATCATGGGGGATTGTATTGTTGTAGATTTTTGAATGCCTGCTTGTGTCTGAGAGTTACTTAGTAATAAAGAACCTTTCAGCACAATTGAGACTGAGGTTGTTACCCTCCCACTGGGTTATTTTAATAAACCGCCATCAGCGAAACTGTGCCCCCATTCTTTGAGTACAAATACATTGGGTGGTATCCCCTGTTCTAACATGGTTTCTGCACTTGGTCACCTGGAACAGGTAGACTGACTCAATCACTACTATCCAGGTGCCCCCTGGGGAACAGGAGCATATGGATGTTACTGAAAATGACATCCCTCTCACTGTGGTGGAGGATGAACAAGGGGCAATGGGGCATTCTTCACCTGACATGTCTAACAAGGCACCAGTGCCTATTATAGATGGAGCTAACCTAGGGGCCCCTGAGCGAATTAGTAGCTATCTTATGGGAAGAGATACTGACATTCTTAGAATTTTAAGTTGAAATGTGGCCGGTCTCAGATCAGATGTTGCCCTGTCTGATTGGTTATTTTGTTTGAGGGGTATGACATCATTTTGCTCCAAGAAACTTGGACACAGCGTCCATAATAGTTGATGGTTTTCAATGTTTTAGCATCCCCCCAACTCCCTCATGCAGTGGGGGCACCTCGGGGGGACTGGCAATTTGGGTCAGTACTGCATTAGGTGGGAATGTTTCTATCGTTGAGCATAGTGACAGTAGCTTTCAAGCCATAGTACTTCAATTAGCATTAACTTTGTTTATTGTGAATTTTTATAATAATGATTTTAATGCCATTCCTAACCCCATGTTTCTCCCTTTAATCAAATTCATTGCTGATCTGGCAGATGTTGTGGCTTGTTCTGGTCACATGCTGCATCTCAGCCGTGCTGGTGACTTGAATGTGCGGTTGCCCATCAACATCGAAGACTCTCAGTTGGAATCCTATTTTAGCCCTGATCTTTGTAGTGCTGAATTAGTTTAATTTCTTGCCCCCTAGATATGGTCATTGTGATGACTCTTTCTGGTCCACCCAGTAGAAAGGTTCCCACTTTTAAGGGGCAAGGCAGATCATCAACCATCGATTATGTGTTCCTTACCTGCAATTTGAAGGATCTAATTAGACAAGGCAGGGCCATTCCTTCTAGCTATAGTGACCATAATCCTATTGAGGCCATACTATCCATTTGCTTCAAGGAAAGGTACAGGCAGGATGTTGGAGCATGCAACTTGAAACCTAGTACAGAAAATGTAAGATTGGTTTGGAGACTGGCGGACCCTGCTCAAACCTTGAAAAAAGTAATTAAAGGTAAATCTAGAGATGTTTAAGTTGTGTCAGGTGGAGGAGTCCCTAAGTTTACGGGTGAGGAAAGCTTTTTCTAATTTGTGTTCTTGGATTAGGTAGGCTCTTCTGAAATGAGTTAATTCTAAGGTTGACACCTCCAGATGGTTTAATTCAGTCTGTCCTGCAGCAAATAGGGCTCTATAGTGGCTCACTTGTGCAAACAATAACAACTAATTACAGCCAAGCTCTGGCAGGAGTTTATGTCTGCACAGTGGGAAGTTTTAGCCCCTGCATCTACTCGTGGTAATAGCAAGCTATTTTGGGCCTCCATGTTAGACTTTAAGCATTCTAATAGATCGTCCTATACTATTTCATGCAGTATTGTTGCTGGATCATGAGAGGAACATTTTAGCGCTATATACTTGGCTCCCTCATCTCCTGTTTTTTCTTATAGATTATGCCTTGGTATCTTGTTTTAAGGCAACCTTAGAAGAAGTTGAGAATGCTGTTAAACAAAGCATGGGTGGAAAGGACCCTGGACCTGACGGGCTGCCCAGTGGTCTTATTAAATTAACACTGCTCTTTGGGTCCCTTTACTTACCAATGTTTTTAATAATTTACCCCACTCTTCTCTACCTGATACTTGGAGTACCTTTATAATGCTCCCCATTTTTAAACAGGCATTTGCAATGTAATGGGTCTCGCATTTGCTCCAGTTAGAGCTATTAGCATTGTAAATTCTTAACTGGACTTTTCTTGCCAGGTGGAGGGGGGCAGGGGGCAGGAAAGAAAAGGTGACGTGGTGAGAGGCTGGAAAGGAAAGGAGAACAAGTTTGTTACAGCAGACCGACCCGCTTAATAAACCTTAAAAAGTGCTGTGAGCGAGACTGAAAAACAAAATAAACAATGAGAAGTAACTACCAGCATTGAAATTGTTGATAATTACCAAACACCTCACTGTTTCCCCCGTCCAAATTAACTGCCAACGTTTAAAGGAGAACAGGGCCTCAAAAAAGTCAAAACATGTTTAATGTGGTGCTTAAAATACTGATTCAACCAGGAATAGGAAGTACTTACCATACAAGAAAAATACCTCACTTTAGTTTAATGGTATTTACTAGGTGTGGTAAATACATCACTCCATCCAGCCAACTTGTAGTTGGAGTCTTTAGTGATATGAAAGTTAGAGGTCAGTGGAATCTGCATTATGCGTGTGAACCATTTGGACTCCTTATGTACTGATGATATGTTATGTTACTCTGTTTAAGGACCCCTTACAGGCAAGATGCTCTTCATCTTGTTAAATCTTTATAGATGTTGATTTGTATTAGAACAGAATGAATTCACTCAGCTTTTCTAAGTGGGTACATGGCTGCATGCTCAGTGGACACACTTGGCCACTCTTCCTACATCTGGAAGATAATGTGTTACAATACCTGGGATGAAAGTCCTGCAGGGACATCCACCTGGAAAAATGACATGGAATCATTAATAAGAGAAAAAAACAGTATAAGATAAGTTTCAGCCTATTCCAAAATCATAGGCTGAGACAGATCCATGAAAATTGCATCTACCTCTCTTGGGCTTCCCGAGGTAGAGCCTGGTCCCTTGGAGCCAAGGTTCTCTTTTGTCTAGAGTGTGCAAAGCCTGGAGGAAAATGCAGTGATTCAGTTAGGTCACAAGGTCAAACCAACTGAAAGGCATTTTGTACGGCAACTACCTTCCCATGCTTGCTCATGGATGGATGATGTACACATCCCACTACACACTGATGTGTTTACGAACGTTTTTGCTTTGTAAGTTGGCTTTTTTAAAATCTTGAATCAACCCCATGCCTGGTGGCCATGATACACAGTCTCTAAAGTGGGTGACTATTAGCCTTTTGGGGCTGCTGAAGGCCATATAGGTGTGCTTCTGTTTTCATGGCCTCACCAGGATTACATGCTCCATATGGAATCCTATGAAATTAGAGCCTCCATGTACCCAATAGCCTGTACCATACAAGGGACTTGGCACTGCCTTGTGGAGTTTCACTGAGAGGGCACTAGTAAACCTAGGTCTACCACCATTGCTATGGCCTCAACGTATTTGGGGAGCCTCAGAAAGGGCAGCAGGGACCGAGCTGACATGGATGCATGTAATTAGGTGGTAAGGTTTGATTGCTGCTTCAGCCTCCTTGTCTTACTTGGGCCCTGTTCTGATTCATAAGAATACATGATGAAGAGAAGTTAGCTTGGTTACCAATGCACCTTCCTGGCAGAAGACGTGTGCTGATACCAGAGAGACCTGGCTACGAAATGTTGATGTTTCTCCCCACATCAAAGACACCAACTATGAGATTGGAAGGCAAGAGTAGCTTTGTGCTGTTCTTACTGTTTGATACTGCTAGGTAGGAATATTTCTAAAAAAACATTAAGCCAGATTTAGATTTTGGCGGATGGGTTACTTTGTCACAACGGTGATGGATATCCCATCCGCCGCTATATAAATCCCATAAGAAATAATGGGATTTATATTTTAGCAGACAGGATATTCATCACCGTTGTGACAAAGTAACCCATCAGCCAAAATCTAAATCCGGCCCTTTGTCAAGATGGATACTTGGGGACCCTGAACCTTATAGCTTGGTTTGCACATCTTTGAGTTCATTGTGCTTAGTAGAACATGTAGAGAGATCAGAGAGTGAGATTTCAAGAGTCTAAGTGGACAATCATGTACAGAAGCCTGAATAAAAGGAAATGTGAGGGATAGAGGTACAACATTGTTATATACTTCTTTGGTGCAGTATCACAAGTTGATCAGTGAGGATTTATAACTGTAGGAGGCTGGACTGGCTTGTAGTGAGTACCAAGGGGTACTTACACCTTGCACCAGGCCCAGTTATCCCTTATTAGTGTATAGGGTGTCTAGCAGCTTAGGCTGATAGATAATGGTAGCTTAGCAGAGCAGCTTAGGCTGAACTAGGAGACGAGTGAAGCTCCTACAGTACCACTAGTGTCATATGCACAATATCATAAGAAAACACAATACACAGATATACTAAAAATAAAGGTACTTTATTTTTATGACAATATGCCAAAAGTATCTCAGTGAGTACCCTCAGTATGAGGATAGCAAATATACACAAGATATATGTACACAATACCAAAATATGCAGTAATAGTATTAGAAAACAGTGCAAACAATGTATAGTTACAATAGGATGCAATGGGGACACATAGGGATAGGGGCAACACAAACCATATACTCCAAAAGTGGAATGCGAACCACGAATGGACCCCAAACCTATGTGACCTTGTAGAGGGTCGCTGGGACTGTAAGAAAACAGTTAGGGTTAGAAAAATAGCCCACCCCAAGACCATGAAAAGTGAGTGCAAAGTGCACTAAAGTTCCCCAAAGGACTTAGAAGTCGTGATAGGGGAATTCTGCAGGAAAGACACAAATCAGCAATGCAACAACGATGGATTTCCAAACGAGGGTACCTGTGGAACAAGGGGACCAAGTCCAAAAGTCACAAGCAAGTCGGAGATGGGCAGATGCCCAGGAAATGCCAGCTGTGGGTGCAAAGAAGCTGCTACTGGACAGTAGAAGCTGAAGATTCTGCAGGAACGACAAGGGCTAGGAACTTCCCCTTTGGAGGCCGGATCCCTCACGCCGTGCAGAAGTGTTTTCCTGAAGAAAGACCGCCAACAAGCCTTGCTAGCTGCAAATCGTGCGGTTAGGGTTTTTGGATGCTGCTGTGGCCTAGGAGGGACCAGGATGTCGCCAATTGCGTCTGGGGACAGAGGAGGCGTCGAGCAAAACAAGGAGCCCTCTCAGAAGCAGGCAGCACCCGCAGAAGTGCCGGAACAGGCACTACGAAGTGGAGTGAAACGGTGCTCACCCGAAGTCGCACAAAGGAGTCCCACGTCGCCGGAGGACAACTTAGGAGGTTGTGCAATGCATGTTAGAGTGCCGTGGACCCAGGCTGGACTGTGCACAAAGGATTTCCGCCGGAAGTGCACGGAGGCCGGAGTAGCTGCAAAAGTCACGGTTCCCAGCAATTCAGTCTGGCGTGGGGAGGCAAGGACTTACCTCCACCAAACTTGGACTGAAGAGTCACTGGACTGTGGGAGTCACTTGGACAGAGTTGCTGGATTCAAGGGACCTCCCTCGTCGTGCTGAGAGGAGACCCAGGGTACCGGTGATGCAGTTCTTTGGTGCCTGCGGTTGCAGGGGGACGATTCCGTCGACCCACGGGAGATTTCTTCGGAGCTTCTAGTGCAGAGAGGAGGCAGACTACCCCCACAGCATGCACCACCAGGAAAGCAGTCGAGAAGGCGGCTGGATCAGCGTTACAGAGTTGCAGTAGTCGTCTTTGCTACTTTGTTGCAGTTTTGCAGGCTTCCAGCGCGGTCAGCAGTCGATTCCTTGGCAGAAGGTGAAGAGAGAGATGCAGAGGAACTCGGATGAGCTCTTGCATTCATTATCTAAGGAATCCCCAAAGACAGAGACCCTAAATAGCCAGAAAAGAGGGTTTGGCTACTTAGGAGAGAGGATAGGCTAGCAACACCTGAAGGAGCCTATCAGAAGGAGTCTCTGACGTCACCTGCTGGCACTGGCCACTCAGAGCAGTCCAGTGTGCCAGCAGCACCTCTGTTTCCAAGATGGCAGAGGTCTGGAGCACACTGGAGGAGCTCTGGGCACCTCCCAGGGGAGGTGCAGGTCAGGGGAGTGGTCACTCCCCTTTCCTTTGTCCAGTTTCGCGCCAGAGCAGGGCTGAGGGGTCCCTGAACCGGTGTAGACTGGCTTATGCAGAAATGGGCACCATCTGTGCCCATGAAAGCATTTCCAGAGGCTGGGGGAGGCTACTCCTCCCCAGCCCTAACACCATTTTCCAAAGGGAGAGGGTGTAACACCCTCTCTCTGAGGAAGTCCTTTGTTCTGCCTTCCTGGGCCAGGCCTGGCTGGACCCCAGGAGGGCAGAAACCTGTCTGAGGGGTTGGCAGCAGCAGCAGCAGCAGCTGCAGTGAAACCCCGGGAAAGGCAGTTTGGCAGTACCCAGGTCTGAGCTACAGACCTGTGGGATCATGGGATTGTGCCAACTATGCCAGGATGGCATAGAGGGGGCAATTCCATGATCATAGACATGTTACATGGCCATATTCGGAGTTACCATTGTGAAGCTACATATAGGCAGTGACCTATATGTAGTGCACGCGTGTAATGGTGTCCCCGCACTCACAAAGTCCGGGGAATTGGCCCTGAACAATGTGGGGGCACCTTGGCTAGTGCCAGGGTGCCCACACACTAAGTAACTTAGCACCCAACCTTTACCAGGTAAAGGTTAGACATATAGGTGACTTATAAGTTACTTAAGTGCAGTGTAAAATGGCTGTGAAATAACGTGGACGTTATTTCACTCAGGCTGCAGTGGCAGGCCTGTGTAAGAATTGTCAGAGCTCCCTATGGGTGGCAAAAGAAATGCTGCAGCCCATAGGGATCTCCTGGAACCCCAATACCCTGGGTACCTCAGTACCATATACTAGGGAATTATAAGGGTGTTCCAGTAAGCCAATGTAAATTGGTAAAATTGGTCACTAGCCTGTTAGTGACAATTTGAAAGAAATGAGAGAGCATAACCACTGAGGTTCTGATTAGCAGAGCCTCAGTGAGACAGTTAGTCATAACACAGGTAACACATTCAGGCACACTTATGAGCACTGGGGCCCTGGCTGGCAGGGTCCCAGTGACACATACAACTAAAACAACATATATACAGTGAAAAATGGGGGTAACATGCCAGGCAAGATGGTACTTTCCTACACAACCCCCCCCCCCCAAACGAAGGACAATAAGACTAGCCATGACCTGATGAGTCTTCATTGTCTAAGTGGAAATATCTGGAGAGTCCATCTGCATTGGAGTGGCTACTCCCAGGTCTATGTTCCACTGTATAGTCCATTCCCTGTAGGGATATGGACCACCTCAATAATTTAGGATTTTCACCTTTCATTTGTTTTAGCCAAAGTAGAGGTTTGTGGTCTGTCTGAACAATGAAGTGAGTGCCAAACAGGTAGGGCCTCAACTTCTTCAGTGCCCAGACCACAGCAAAGGCCTCCCTCTCTATGGCAGACCAACGCTTTTCTCTAGGGGTCAACCTCCTACTAATAAAAGCAACAGGTTGATCCTGGCCCTCAGAATTAAGTTGTGATAGGACTGCCCCTACTCCTAATTCAGATGCATCAGTTTGGACATAGAATTTTTTAGAGTAACAAGGGCTTTTCAGGACAGGTGCAGAGCACATGGCCTGCTTCAGCTCCTCAAAAGCTTTCTGACAGTTTGCTGTCCATAATACCTTTTTAGGCATTTTCTTTGATGTGAGGTCATTAAGAGGGGCTGCAATGGAGCCATAGTTCTTAATGAACCTCCTGTAATACCCAGTGAGGCCTAGGAAGGCTCTCACCTGAGTCTGAGTAGTAGGGGGAACCCAATCTATAATAGTTTGGATTTTCCCCTGAAGTGGTGCAATCTGTTCCCCACCAACAAGGTGTCCCAGATAAACCACCTTCCCCTGCCCTATCTGGCACTTTGAAGCCTTGATAGTGAGGCCTGCCTTTTGCAGGGCCTCTAAAACTTTCCATAGGTGGACCAGGTGATCATCCCAGCTGGAGCTAAAGACAGCTATATCGTCCAAATATGCTGCACTAAAAGCTTCCAGCCCTTGCAGGACTGTGTTCACCAACCTCTGAAAAGTGGCAGGTGCATTTTTCAATCCAAAAGGCATTACTGTGAATTGGTAATGGCCTCCAATGGTTGAAAATGCAGTTTTTGCTTTTGCATCTTCTGATAATTTGATCTGCCAATACCCTGCAGTCAAGTCAAAAGTGCTTAGATACTTGGCAGATGCCAGTGTATCTATGAGCTCATCTGCCCTGGGTATAGGGTGAGCATCAGTTTTGGTTACCTGGTTGAGACCTCTGTAGTCAACACAAAACCGCATTTCCTTCTTTCCTTTTTTGGAATTAGGTTTTGGTACAAGTACCACAGGAGAAGCCCATGGACTTTCAGAGTGCTCAACCACTCCCAGTTCTAACATTTTCTGCACCTCTTGCTTTATGCAGTCTCTGACATGGTAAGGCTGCCTATAGATTTTACTTTTGACAGGCAAGCTGTCTCCAGTATCTATAGTGTGCTCACACCAAGAAGTGGTACCTGGCACAGTAGAGAAGAGTTCAGAAAACGGACCCAGGAGATTTATGCAATGGTCTTTCTGCTCAGCAGTAAGACAATCAGCCAAAACTACACCTTCCACTAGAGCATCTTGTTCTGTGGAAGAGAAGAGATCAGGGAGAGGGTCACTCTCTTCTTCCTGTCCCTCATCAGTTGCCATGAGCAGGGTGAGATCAGCCCTGTCATAGTAGGGTTTCAGGCGATTGACATGGAGCACCCTAAGGGGACTCCTGGCAGTGCCTAAGTCAACTAAGTAGGTGACTTCACCCTTTTTCTCAACAATTGTGTGGGGTCCACTCCATTTATCTTGGAGTGCTCTTGGGGCCACAGGCTCCAAGACCCACACTTTCTGCCCTGGTTGGTACTGAACCAAAACAGCCTTCTGGTCATGCCATTGCTTCTGGAGCTCTTGGCTGGCCTGAAGGTTTTTACTGGCCTTTTTCATGTATTCAGCCATCCTTGATCTGAGGCCAAGTACATAATCCACTATATCTTGCTTTGGAGCTTTTAAAGGTTGTTCCCAACCCTCCTTGACAAGTGTTAGTGGACCCCTCACAGGGTGTCCAAAGAGGAGTTCAAAGGGGCTGAAGCCCACTCCTTTCTGGGGTACCTCCCTGTAGGCAAAAAGGAGGCATGGTAAAAGGATATCCCATCTCCTGCGGAGTTTTTCAGGGAGTCCCATATTCATGCCTTTGAGAGTTTTGTTAAATCTCTCCACCAGTCCATTTGTTTGTGGATGATAGGGTGTAGTGAACTTGTATGTCACACCACACTCCTTCCACATGGCCTTTAAGTAAGCAGACATAAAATTGCTTCCCCTGTCTGATACCACCTCTTTTGGGAAGCCCACCCTGGAAAATATTCCCAGGAGGTCCTTAGAGGAATAGCTTCAGGATATCTTGTAGCATGGTCCACTACCACCAAGATAAACCTATTGCCTGAAGCAGTAGGAGGGTCAAGGGGGCCAACTATGTCAACCCCTACCCTTTCAAAGGGAACCCCAACCACAGGCAGTGGAATAAGGGGTGCCTTTGGAGTGCCACCTGTCTTGCCACTGGCTTGACAGGTTTCACAGGACTTGCAAAATTCTTTTGTGTCCTCTGACATTCTAGGCCGATGAAACAAGGGAAGAAGTCTGTCTCTAGTTTTCATTTGTCCCAAATGTCTAGCTAGGGGAATGTCGTGGGCTAGAGTTAGGAGGAACTTCCTGTACTCCTGAGGAATCACTAACCTCCTGGCAGTTCCAGGTTTAGGATCCCTTGCTTCAGTGTACAAGAGGTTGTCCTCCCAGTAAACTCTGTGAGAGTCACTGACATCCCCTTTAGCTTGTTTGACAGCTTGCTGTCTTAGACCCTCTAGTGTGGGAAAGGTATGCTGTGCCACACTCAGCTCCTCCCTGGCAGGCCCCCCTTCACCCAAAAGCTCAGCAGTGTCTGCTTCCAGCTCCTCTGGTGTAGGTTCTGCACAGGGTGGAAATTCTTCTTCCTCAGAAGTAGAATCCACTGTAGAGGGAGGGATAGTAGGTAGTTCTTTATTTCTACTAGCCCTAGCTTTAGGGAGCACTTGGTCCATTGTTCCAGGATCCAAGTCACCCTGTCCTTTTTGCTTTTTGGCCCGAGCCCTGGTTAAAGCAAAAATATGCCCTGGGATGCCCAGCATTGCTGCATGGGCCTCCAACTCCACATCTGACCAAGCTGATGTCTTCAAATCATTTCCTAGTAGACAGTCTACAGGTAAATCTGAGGCTACCACAACTTTCTTTGGACCAGTAACCCCCCCCCCCCAGTTGAGATTTACAACAGCCATGGGGTGGCTAAGTGTGTTGTTGTGAGCATTGGTTACTTGGTACTGGTGACCAAGTAGGTGTTGTTCAGGGTGGACCAGTTTCCCTATTACCATTGTAACACTGGCACCAGTGTCCCTGTAGGCCTGAACCTCAACACCATTTATTAGGGGTAGTTGCTTGTACTTATCCATGTTAAGGGGACAAGCAACTAAGGTGGCTAAATCAATAGCCCCCTCAGAGACTAACACAGCCTCTGTGGTCTCCCTAACAAGACCAACCCCAACTAAGTTACCAAAAGTGAGCCCAGCTACTCCCTTGGATTGGCTATTAGTAGGTTTGCTCCCCCCACCACTGCTATTAGTAGGGACACTAGGTGTAGCAGTAGGGGTTGCAGTGGTAGGAGGCTTGGTGCTTTTCTTTGGACAACTGGGATCTGTTGTCCAATGGCCTTTTATTTTACATAAATAGCACCATGGTTTCTTTTCTTTGTTTTGATTAGAAGAGGATTTGGGCCCACCACCCCCACCAGAGTGTTTTTGTGGGCCTGATGAAGACTCATTTTTAGATTTGTCCCCACCCTTGTCAGAAGACTTACCATCCTTCTTCTTGTTGCCATCTTTGTCACCCCCTGTATGAACTTTTCTGTTCACCCTTGTTCTGACCCATTTGTCTGCCTTCTTTCCCAATTCTTGGGGAGAGGTCCGATCAGAGTCCACCAGGTACTGGTGCAACAAATCAGACACACAGTTATTAAGTATATGCTCTCTCAGGATCAAGTTATACAGGCTTTCATAATCAGTAACTTTACTGCCATGTAACCACCTCTCCAAGGCCTTCACTGAATGGTCAACAAAATCAACCCAGTCTTGTGAAGACTCCTTTTTGGTCTCTCTGAACTTCATCCTGTACTGTTCAGTGGTTAAGCCATAACCATCCAGGAGTGCATTCTTAAGAACTTTGTAATCATTGGCTTCACTTTCTTTCACAGTAAGGAGCCTATCCCTACCTTTTCCACTAAATGATAGTCATAGGATAGCAGCCAACTGCCTTTGAAGGACATCCTGAACAGCACAGGCCCTCTCAAGTGCAGCAAACCACTTGTTAATGTCACCCCCCTCCTTATAAGGGGGAACTATCTTGTGCAGATTCCTAGAATCATGCTCTTTTGCAGGATGACTATTGGGAATACTGCTGCTGCCACCATGGGTTTCTAAACCCAATTTCTGTCTCTCCTTCTCTACTTCTAAGGACTGTCTATCCAAATCCAGCTGTTGCTTCTTGAGCTTCAGTCTGGTTTGTTCCACTCTCAATCTATTGAGCTCCCTTTCTAACAATCTGTCATCAGGGTGGGTGGGAGGGACATGTCTAGAAACAGAAGTATGATGAGAAAGGACAGAAGGAGACCTGTCCCTAACAGAAGGCACCCTAACAGCTTGGCTCACAGAAACAGCACTTCTACTATGATGAGAAGGAATACTCTTCCTGGGATGTGAGACCACACTATCTGTATGATGTGACTCAACATCAATTCCAACTATGTTAGGTTGTCTGCTTGGGGGCAGGCTTGGAAGTTTCCCTGCCACTTCTTTAGCTAGGGGAGCCCCAGAGTCAGAGTGGGAACCATCAGCTAACTTTTCAACAGGAGTGCCAGCTGTGGCCTTATCCTGTTCAACAAGCATATTCACTAACAGTTCTCTAGAAGGATTCTTCCTTACACTTAAACCTCTTTCTATGCAGAGACTCCTTGCTTCTTTCCAGCTAAGGTTATCATAAGCAAGTTTGGACAGATCAACAGTTTGGCCTGTGCCAGACATTTTTAGAAAGTGTTTAAGTGATAGAAAAAGGAAAAAAAAGTTTTTCAGAACTTTTAGAAAGACAGAAAAAAACTTTAAAAACTTTTTAAGAACTTTTTAGAAAGTTAGAGGTACTTTTCAGCACTTTAGAAAAGAAGTGAGAAAAGAAATGCAAAACTTTTTGGTTAGGTGTACATACACTGAACTTGTTTTGTATATTTTTCTCTTATGAAAAGTACAATGACAAAAGTGGTAAGTAGTTACAAAGTACTTATCCCACAGCTGCACAACCAATGTAGGAGGCTGGACTGGCTTGTAGTGAGTACCAAGGGGTACTTACACCTTGCACCAGGCCCAGTTATCCCTTATTAGTGTATAGGGTGTCTAGCAGCTTAGGCTGATAGATAATGGTAGCTTAGCAGAGCAGCTTAGGCTGAACTAGGAGACGAGTGAAGCTCCTACAGTACCACTAGTGTCATATGCACAATATCATAAGAAAACACAATACACAGATATACTAAAAATAAAGGTACTTTATTTTTATGACAATATGCCAAAAGTATCTCAGTGAGTACCCTCAGTATGAGGATAGCAAATATACACAAGATATATGTACACAATACCAAAATATGCAGTAATAGTATTAGAAAACAGTGCAAACAATGTATAGTTACAATAGGATGCAATGGGGACACATAGGGATAGGGGCAACACAAACCATATACTCCAAAAGTGGAATGCGAACCACGAATGGACCCCAAACCTATGTGACCTTGTAGAGGGTCGCTGGGACTGTAAGAAAACAGTTAGGGTTAGAAAAATAGCCCACCCCAAGACCCTGAAAAATGAGTGCAAAGTGCACTAAAGTTCCCCAAAGGACTTAGAAGTCGTGATAGGGGAATTCTGCAGGAAAGACACAAATCAGCAATGCAACAACAATGGATTTCCAAACGAGGGTACCTGTGGAACAAGGGGACCAAGTCCAAAAGTCACAAGCAAGTCGGAGATGGGCAGATGCCCAGGAAATGCCAGCTGTGGGTGCAAAGAAGCTGCTACTGGACAGTAGAAGCTGAAGATTCTGCAGGAACGACAAGGGCTTGGAACTTCCCCTTTGGAGGACGGATTCCTCACGCCGTGGAGAGTCGTGCAGAAGTGTTTTCCTGAAGAAAGACCGCCAACAAGCCTTGCTAGCTGCAAATCGTGCGGTTAGGGTTTTTGGATGCTGTTGTGGCCCAGGAGGGACCAGGATGTCGCCAATTACGTCTGGGGACAGAGGGGCGTCGAGCAAGACAAAGAGCCCTCTCAGAAGCAGGCAGCACCTGCAGAAGTGCCGGAACAGGCACTACAAAGTGGAGTGAAACTGTGCTCACCCGAAGTCGCACAAAGGAGTCCCACGTGGGGAGGCAAGGACTTACCTCCTACAAACTTGGACTGAAGAGTCACTGGACTGTGGGAGTCACTTGGACAGAGTTGCTGGATTCAAGGGACCTCCCTCGTCGTGCTGAGAGGAGACCCAGGGTACCGGTGATGCAGTTCTTTGGTGCCTGCGGTTGCAGGGGGACGATTCCGTCGACCCACGGGAGATTTCTTTGGAGCTTCTAGTGCAGAGAGGAGGCAGACTACCCCGACAGCATGCACCACCAGGAAAGCAGTCGAGAAGGCGGCTGGATCAGCGTTACAGAGTTGCAGTAGTCGTCTTTGCTACTTTGTTGCAGTTTTGCAGGCTTCCAGCGCGGTCAGCAGTCGATTCCTTGGCAGAAGGTGAAGAGAGAGATGCAGAGGAACTTGGATGAGCTCTTGCATTCGTTATCTAAGGAATCCCCAAAGACAGAGGCCCTAAATAGCCAGAAAAGAGGGTTTGGCTACTTAGGAGAGAGGATAGGCTAGCAACACCTGAAGGAGCCTATCAGAAGGAGTCTCTGACGTCACCTGCTGGCACTGGCCACTCAGAGCAGTCCAGTGTGCCAGCAGCACCTCTGTTTCCAAGATGGCAGAGGTCTGGAGCACACTGGAGGAGCTCTGGGCACCTCCCAGGGGAGGTGCAGGTCAGGGGAGTGGTCACTCCCCTTTCCTTTGTCCAGTTTCGTGCCAGAGCAGGGCTGAGGGGTCCCTGAATGGTGTAGACTGGCTTATGCAGAAATGGGCACCATCTGTGCCCATGAAAGCATTTCCAGAGGCTGGGGGAGGCTACTCCTCCACAGCCCTAACACCATTTTCCAAAGGGAGAGGGTGTAACACCCTCTCTCTGAGGAAGTCCTTTGTTCTGCCTTCCTGGGCCAGGCCTGGCTGGACCCCAGGAGGGCAGAAACCTGTCTGAGGGGTTGGCAGCAGCTGCAGTGAAACCCCGGGAAAGGCAGTTTGGCAGTACCCAGGTCTGAGCTACAGACCTGTGGGATCATGGGATTGTGCCAACTATGCCAGGATGGCATAGAGGGGGCAATTCCATGATCATAGACATGTTACATGGCCATATTTGGAGTTACCATTGTGAAGCTACATATAGGTAGTGACCTATATGTAGTGCACGCGTGTAATGGTGTCCCTGCACTTACAAAGTCCGGGTAATTGGCCCTGAACAATGTGGGGGCACCTTGGCTAGTGCCAAGGTGCCCACACACTAAGTAACTTAGCACCCAACCTTTACCAGGTAAAGGTTAGACATATAGGTGACTTGTAAGTTACTTAAGTGCAGTGTAAAATGGCTGTGAAATAACGTGGACGTTATTTCACTCAGGCTGCAGTGGCAGGCCTGTGTAAGAATTGTCAGAGCTCCCTATGGGTGGCAAAAGAAATGCTGCAGCCCATAGGGATCTCCTGGAACCCCAATACCCTGGGTACCTCAGTACCTTATACTAGGGAATTATAAGGGTGTTCCAGTAAGCCAATGTAAATTGGTAAAATTGGTCACTAGCCTGTTAGTGACAATTTGAAAGAAATGAGAGAGCATAACCACTGAGGTTCTGATTAGCAGAGCCTCAGTGAGACAGTTAGTCATAACACAGGTAACACATTCAGGCACACTTATGAGCACTGGGGCCCTGGCTGGCAGGGTCCCAGTGACACATACAACTAAAACAACATATATACAGTGAAAATGGGGGTAACATGCCAGGCAAGATGGTACTTTCCTACAATAACTTATTTGCTTGAAAGCATGGGCATTATGGGTTGATGGAAGAAGAATACCATGGGAGTTCAGAAAAGGAATAAACTCAATTAGTCCTACATTGTAAATATGGAAGTAAACACTTTTGTGTTGATAGTTCGCCACCACATCACCATTAGTTCACTTGTCGATCTCAGAAAAGATGAGTTTCTCTGGTTTCCCATCAAAGTCAAAGCAGAGACACACACAGATTGTGAACAAATTGGTATGTATAGTGTTTTGAAACAGGTGCACTAAAAGCACTACAATTTTTACATTCAGACAGAATGTAAGATAGGTGGACAAAACACGTTTGAGATTAGTAATTGTGGGAAATGGGGTTACTGGTTGAGTGCGTTGAAACGCTACTCAAGTAGCAACCAACATTTCTGTCAGGGTGAAGTCACAAGCAAACCCAAATTAACTTGTGTTTAACCCTCTGGTAGCTAGGCATAAAAGCAGTCAGGCTTAAGTTAGGCCCAAATGACCAAAGGCCCAGATTTAAAGTGGCCTAGCGCCATTCCAACGCCACATTAGCATTTCTTTACGCTAATGTGGTGCGGGAAGGGCAAAAACTTTGTGCCATATTTACAAAGTGGCGCAATGCTGGTATTGCACTACTTTGTAACCCCTTGTGCCACATCAGGCCTGCGTAACCATAATGTATGCAAGGCGGGCGTTCCGGTGCTAAGGGGGCTGTAAAAATGGCGCAAAGGAATCTATAAGATTTCTTTGCGCCATTTTTAGCAGCAGTGCAGCTGCTGATGAGTGCAGGGGTTGAAAAGACTGTTGTGCTCGATGGGCCTCTGGGTGCTTTGCAGAATTTGTGTCAACATTTTTGACGTCGGGGGCGCTAAGGGGCATTTTCATAAATCTGGGCGAAAGTATCTTAACTTCTGGTTTACAGAACACTACCAGGACCCATCATGAGGGGCTTGTGATGTGAAGGCCTGAACTGAGGCTGCTTCGTGTAGCATGGTTCCATGGAGATTGCAACACAAGGTCTGGCATTGAGGATGCGGCGCACTTCAGCAGTTCCAAAGCAGAGCCGAGAAGAGACGCATCTCGCTGCATCAGTTCTTGTCATGGAACTGGGCTTAGGGACCGCTATCTGCCCTGTTTGATCGCTCCCAGATAGGGCAGAAAGTTGTATGATGTGTGTTTGAGGGTGGGGCCTGACCTTCCTACACGTTTTCTTCCCTGCCCGCTGAACCTTCTGTATCAGCGAACCATTCCACGACCATGCGCACGGAGGAAACTTGCAAACTCGCTGCAAGGTTAGCAGTGCAGTCATTCTTGCTCCTTGTACCTCGCAAAGACACAGCAAGTCAGTTTGGACTTCTGGGTCATATGGTATTTAGGCCCATGTCAAAGAGCCCAATACTGGTTCCTCTCTGGCTACAATTCCAGGAAGCCGTGATTTATGGATCGTGGGCAGAGCAAAGCGCTCCGTCCATAAAGTAATCTCTCTTTGGGCTTCAAACCACGCCCAGGTCACGTCAGTCTCTTTCATTCGTTCCTGGGCTTGCTCTTTAAAATCTGCTTGCTTTCATTTGTGAAAGGCATGCATACGTCATGCCTTTTCCGGTGGTTAGCCCGCCTACACCGCACCGGTAAACTACTAGAAACATACGAGGCTAGATGTTTTGAGCCTGGTTTCTGGACTACTTTATCTGTTAATTTTCCCCGCAGCGTGATTGCGCTGGGGTTTACACAGCGCGATGGCGCTCCGTTTTTTCGTTTTCAATTTCAGCGCGATCGTCCTGCATTTTACATAGCGCGATCCCGCTGTGTTTTTTTCTTTTAATTTGTGTGGAAAGAAAAGTTAGGTTAGGAGTTTACAATGCAACTAGCTCCAACACGAGCAAATGCGAGCCCCGTTGCATTGAAAATGCTTGTTCACATTATTGTGGAGCCGCAATCTCGTGCCTTTTGGTAACTCAGACGCTCTGTGCGCATGTTCAATAAGACTCCCGTCAAGTCTACCCACTCCTAGTGAGTACTAGCGCTGGAGCACTCACTTGTTATAGCGGTGGTTCTTTTCTGACTGGCGCGCATTTGGTGCGGGTGTCTTGTTTATGGCTTTTTTCTTCCACGCGCATGGAGTGCATTTCCCGAGTTGTGCAGCACACAATTGGAGTGCATACACTGAGCTGTACAGCGCACCCCATAATTGGCAGGGCGCACTTGGAGTGTATTCTATGATTTACAGGATGTGCTGGAAGCACATATTTTGATTTGTGCAGCACACACTTGGAGCTCGTGTAAGGGTGATCATTGTTTCCTTTGTAGATCATTTGACTTTGGCATATGCTCACATGCGCACGGAGTACTTACCTGTCTTTTCATTCCTCCTGGCATACTGCGCCGGATGCGCTAGTACATTCATACATACAGTATGTTCCAAAGTATAATACGTTTTATTACCAAAAAACATACAAAGTGATTAACAGTAGGTTAAAGGTGATTCTTAAGTGAGTATCACTTGGTCACTTGTTGGATCCTGGACTAGGAGATATATATCCTGACATGCTTAATTTACTCACTCTCTCTTCCTGTTGTGATTGTGCCAGAGCATACTTGCAGCATGTTGTTGGATCATAATCATTGTTGAGTTATTTTAGGATCCTTCCTCCTGGGTGGCCTAAAGACCTTTTGCTCAGGCGGATGATGTAGCTTAATTCAGACATGCACAGTATAAAGGTCTGTGTTCTGTCAGTGCCACGTTGGTCCTTAGTTAGCATTTATCTGACAGGATCAAAAACGTGGCAGCGCTCTCATTTGCCATATTACAAGTGCATTATCGCCTATGGAGCCTGCAGTTCAGTAGATGGGACATTCGCCAAGTCTTGAGGCAATATCGCATTCATCAAACTCTAACTAAGACAGAAAATGTAACGTTCAATGGGCCAGATGTTTGTACGTCATGCAAGGGCCTACCAACAGCATTTGAGAAGTGTTTTATTTCATTGACTCTCAGGTCTTCGAAGGTCCTTTGGTGTGCTTTCAGGTAGTACTGCCTGTGCAGTGGGCACCGCAATGAATAGACACCACGTGGTTTAACACATAATCATTTGAAGCTCTTTTGTAATCTTGTTTTTTATACTGTTTGATTACAAAGTTGCACTTTCTACATTTTGAAAAACAATTAAATGTTTATGCTTCCATGTCTTTTGTTGCACTTCTGTGGGCAAGAAGCTGTGTACTCAACTGTCCCAAAGAGTGTGTTTTCTTTAAAGTGTTAGATCAATTGTTCTCATGTCTGCATCGAAGCCAAATTAAGTATGAGTCAATGTCGTTTTATAATGCCCCTGAATTTATTATTTGTTTATTGTATTCTATGATAATACCTATGCCCCTATTTTCATTTTTGTAAGATTCAAATCGACTTTTCTGTTTCTTGAAAAACAGACTTTGGGGGTCATTCGGACCCTGGCGGTAAAAACCGCCAGGGCCGGGGACTGCGGATGCACCGCCAACAGGCTGGCGGTGCATCCTTGGGCATTCTGACCGCGGCGGTACAGCCGCGGTCAGAAACGGGAAACCGGCAGACACCGCCCTGGGGAATCCTCCATGGCGGCGCTGCAGGCAGCGCCGCCATGGGGATTCCGACCCCCTTACCGCCAGCCGGGTTCTGGCGGTTTTGACTGCCAGAACCTGGCTGGCGGTAACGGGTGTCGTGGGGCCCCTGGGGGCCCCTGCAGTGCCCATGCCAATGGCATGGGCACTGCAGGGGCCCCCTAACAGGGCCCCGCCAAGATTTTCAGTGTCTGCCAAGCAGACACTGAAAATCGCGACGGGTGCAACTGCACCCGTCGCACCCCTTCCACTCCGCCGGTTTCCCGCTGGGCTGGCGGGCTGCCTTCTGGCGGTTGCCCGCCAGCCCAGCGGGAAAATTAGAATTACCGCGGCGGTCTTTTGACCGCGCAGCGGTATTCTGACGGCGGGACTTTGGCGGGCGGCCTCCGCCGCCCGCCAAAGTCAGAATGAGGCCCTTTATGTTCAAATGTTTTGTTTTTTGTCCTCAAGCAAGTGGTGTTCCTAGTGAAATCTCCAGCTAATTGTTGTTGTGCTACAGAAAAGAAAAGGAAAGGTTTTCTTTTGTCTAGCTTACACAAAGCTGTTGGAACATGCATTGATTCAAGGAAGGTCACAAGGTGAAAACAACTGCAAGGTATTATTTTGTCCTGCACCTACCTTCCCTTGGGTTGCTCAGGGATAGATAATGTGCACATTCCACTCCACCACTATGTGCTGTGTGTACGAACGTTTTACTGTGTAAGTGAACTTTCCTTAGGCCCCTATCCACCCAATGCCTGGTGGCCAAGCTGCGCATTCTCTAAAATGGGCATCTCCTAGCCTTTTTGGGCTGCTCAAGGCCATTCAGGTCTGCTTCTGCTCCCATGACCTCACCATGAATACAGGATCCATTTGGAATCATATGTAATTAGGGCTTCTATCTACCCAGTGACCTGTAGGTTGCAAGGCACTTGGCACTGCCCTGTGGAGCTTCAGACAGAGGGTACTAGCAACCCAAGCCATACCTCCAGTTCTGTACCTTCAACTGAACCGAGGAGCCTCACAAAGGGCATAAGGGCACAAGTTGACATGCCATGCATGTGAATAGGTCCTGGAGGGGTTTTGATTGCTATTCCAGCCTTCTCGTGGTCTCTTCTTATTCAAAGGAAGGCATGACGAGGAGGGGAAGCTTGGGTACCAATGCACCTACATGGTAAAAGAGGTGCACTGGTACCATAAAGGCCTGGCTGTGGAATGCTGATGTGGCTCTGCCGATAAAGATGTGTGTCTGGTGGCCCTAATGCTAACTAGGAGATAGTAGGCAACAGGGGACTTTGCGCTGTTAGTAGTACTGGACAGCACTGGATGAGGAGATTTCGAAAACACATTGGGGGTCATTCAGACCCCGGCGGGCGGCGGGAACCGCCGAATGACCACACCGCGGTCAAAAGACCGCGGCGGCCATTCTGTGTTTCCCGCTGGGCTGGCGGGGGACCGCCAGAAGGCCGCCCGCCAGCCCAGCGGGAAACCCCTTCCCACGACCGGCGTAGTGGGAAGGGTGCGACGGGTGCAGTTGCACCCGTCGCAAATTTCAGTGTCTGCAATGCAGACACTGAAATTCTATGTGGGGCCCGCTTACGGGGGCCCCTGCAGTGCCCATGCCATTGGCCCCATGACACCCCTCACCGCCATCCTGTTCCTGGCGGTCGGAACCGCCGCCATGGGGGATTCCTCAGGGCATCGGAAAACCGGCGGGACACCGCCGGTTTTCCTGTTCTGACCGCGGCCAAACCGCCGCGGTCAGAATGCCCTGCGGGGCACCGCCAGCCTGTTGGCGGTGCTCCCGCCAACCCCGGCCCCGGCGGTCCTTGACCGCCGGGGTCGGAATCACCCCCATTGTGTAGAAAGATACTTTGGGACCCTGAATCTTTGAGCTTGGCATGAACATCTTTGAGTTTTCTGTCCTCAGTACAACATGTAGAGAGATCAGGGAGTGATATTGTGATGTTGGTTGCGATGAGATTGTGATGATGGTTGATGAGATGTGAGATGGTTATTCTGGGCCCGATTCACAAAGAGCCTCCACACTCTTGGCGGAGGGTCCACACTCGTGGTGGGATCTCGACACTCGTTGCAGGATCTTCGCACTGCAGTTTCTCACTGCAGAGATTCTGCCACGAGTGCAGAGGCTCTTTGTGAATAGGGCCCTCTGTATTTATAACTGATGTCTTGAGAGCGTGGATAGTATGGGCCGGTGAAAAAGAAATATTGTAGGAAGTTTATAAAGGATAAACCTAACTAGCCTTGCATTGTGTGGATGGCTCACCACCACATCCCCAGCAGCGCACCCGTACATCTCAGAAAAGGAGGGCGCTCATGGTGTCTCTGGCTTCCCAGGAAAGGTCCAAGCAGACACACACACACATTTTGATCCAATTGATATTTACATCATCTTGAAGCAGTTGCACTACAAGCACTGTACACTTTACACTCAAGCTGAAGGGATTCTTGGTATGACTGAGGCGTATATCTGTGTCAGTAGCGCCACTCAGTAAGATTACATAGTTCCTAGTGTGCTAGGGGTGTCTGCATTCAGAGGCCAACCTGACGACATGGGCCTGGGTATGGAAACCACAGAGCCACCACAGCTCTGAGAGAGGTAGCTGAAAGCCCCCCTCTGGCTAGAAACACGCAGGCCTCGAATCACACCTTTTAGTACACACACGCTAGCCTCGAATCACACCTCTTAACACACACCTCCTTCAGATGTTGAATTGAGTCACGTAAGAAAGCACTACAGACGCAGATGTAAAATACATGTATTCTGCTACCGGTTCAAGTGATACAGTAAATATCAGACATGTTTCAGTCCTTAAATTAAATCTCGGTGCTTCAAGAATCAAGGATGGATGTCTAACCTTGACCTGAGCTCAGATGGAGTTACCTAATGCAATATAGATGCCTCTCCAGGGAACGTGCCTGAAGGTTTTGAAGACACTGATGAAATGGACTGAATCTCTGAGCAGCGATTGATTTTTATGGTCTTTATTGAAGATTTTAAAAGTTGGAAAACCGCCTTCTTTACAACTTTATTTTTTTTAAAGGATGTCTGCAACACCAGAACGACCGGATGATTGCAGAAGTGCTGAAACAAAACAAACAAGCATTTGCTAAACTGGCATAGCTTGCGTACGTTTGCATACGGGGCCAATAACAAAAAACAAAAGGAAAACATATTGTGCCCGGTATTCAGTGCATAAATGGTATAAATATTTTAATATGGGATGATTCAGAGTACTTTTGAAATATTAATCATTTTAATATTGTGCACATTACCTGTCCTGCCGACCTGAAAGTTCATTGTTGGTCACATTGAAAATATAAGTCCTTTCTTTGCATTCCACTCTCAGGTCTTTCCACAGAAAAGTTAAAACATGTTTTATGAAAATTGCAAAAATTGTGGAAATAAAAAAAATCTTACCGCCTCAGCTGAGACAAAGCAAGATGGAATGGGCAGTGAGGGGGTCAGTGAGATGCTGCAAACCAGGGCCCTGGTTTATACATTTTGATGCAAAACTGCACCAATGCAGTTTTGCACCACAAAATTTTGCACCGGCTTGCACCATTTCTGAGCACCAGCAGGGCACCATATTTATGGAATGGTTCAAGCTGGTACAAAGGGTAGGCTAGCGTTAAAAAAATGACTTTAGCCGGGTGGGGCTGGCAGTATAAAAGAAGGAGGTTTTGCACCAAAAACTGACATTAGGCACGTTAGAGTAAAAAAAAAGACTAACCAGCCTAGAGCCATTTTCTCACACAAAACCATCCATACCACATGACTGTCATGCCCACCCCCCCCAGTGGCCATCACAGGAGACCAGGATCTCCTGGGCATGGCCATTGCACCTAGTGCAATGTAGGGGGGCCTACTTCAGGGCCCCCAATGGTACTTTAAAAAACAAAAACAAAATACTTGTCTGGGATGGGGTCCCCCATCCTCCGGTGTCCCTCTGGTGTGGGTGGGGGTGTCCCTGGGGGCTGAGGCCTGGGGGGGGGGCACCTGTGGGCTTATTCCATGGTGTTCCACAATAGAAATAGGCCCACAGGTCCCCTAATGCCTTCTGTATAGTGAGCCACCCATCAACCTCTAATTGAGGGTCAAATGGGCAGATTTAAGAAAAGTGGTGCTGCACCCAGTGCAGCGCCACTTTCCTTGAGCCTGTTAGAGCCCCTGACTGCCACCATGTGTGTGCCATATCTTAGATACGGCGCACCATGGCGCAGGGTAGGGGGCAATAGAGTCAACATTTTTTATGCTATTGTTGTACTGTTCAGGGGTAGCGCCAAAATGTTGATGCTAACCCTAAACAGTACATAGGGGCCCACTGTAAACAATGGTATGCCCACTTATAATGCCTGCTCTGAGCAGGCATTTAAAAGTGCCGAAAAAAGTTACTCAAAGAAATTTCTTCGATTTCTTTGCACCATTTTTTACTCCCCCCCTCTAACGGGGGAATGCCCTCTTTGCATACATTATGGCTGGAGCAGGCATAATGTAGCGCAAAGGGTTACAAATTGGCGCAATGCGTGCATTGCGCCACTTTGTAAATATGGCGTGGGGAAACGGCCACCTAAGCTAAAAAAAAATGACGCTAAAACAGCACTAAAGTGGTGTTAGGGCCTCTTAAATCGGGCCTAAGTCCCTTATTTTGGTGCATCATCCCCAAAGTTGATTGCAGTGTAGGGTAAGAACCTTCTTAATGTGAAAAATATTTTTGCTGTGAAGAAGAAAGAAGTGCATTTATACAGGGGATCCTATTCCCTGTGTGGTGTTCTCTGCTATGGGGAACTCCACACAGCAAAGACAGGGTCCTGCTGGGAATTTCAGAAGACCTTCCCAGCAGTACCTCTGTAAAACAGTGCCTGGCACAGCTTTCGAGGCATACTGCTGAGAATATTTCTGAATTTCCCAAATCAGGAAACGTAAGCTCTGCCTACACATGTCCTACTTTTTAATGAGTCAGGTTCCAAATATAGGCAATTACTGCCCAGGACTTCCTACTGTCCTCGCGTTGTCCTCCAACTCTTGAGGATCTTACTCAGACACCACAGGTGTGAGCAACTGGCCAAAAAAGGGTGGTAGGTTGGGATCAACAAAGGGGAATTTTGGGCTGATTTCAGAAGACCCAACCTTACTGATTGGGCATGTAATGCATTGTGCTGGTCTCCAGATTTGCCATGAGGCAGCGGCATTTAAAGACCTTCTGTGCAGTGCAGATGTCTTCCAGGATATGTAACATCCTGTACCTATTTTGACTCAAATCATGGAGAACACAAGTCCACTAAAACTCACAGTGTCTCCTGGAAAACAAGAACCTGTGGGACAGAAGAAGGGAGAGCGGTCCAGAGGCAAAGGAAACATCAGCCCCATATCTCATATGGAGTTGGGGCGGGGATCTTAGCTTGGGTTGCAGGAGAGATGGTCATGCTGATGGATGGTGGTTAGAGTTCGAGGAGCAGACTTTACAATCGCTGTTACCACCACAAGGAGCTGGATAGGGTGTGTCAAAACGTCTGGTGAATCTGAGAGGGGGTCTAACCTAGATCTGACATCCATACCCGCTCCCTCACCCTTTGTGTCCACTGGATGCTTTGGTACTACTTCCAGCTCCCTTGTCCACCATTAGAATCACCTGTATCATCCCTGAAGATGTGCCAGCATCTTCCTCCACTGGTCCAGTGGACTTTTAAAATAAGGTACACATGCAGTTCCATGACCACATTGTACATATAGATCTGATGTCATGAACACATGCAAAACTCTCTGACCTTATAAGATTAACTTTTTTCAGTTTGAAGCCACTATCTAAAAAAATAAATAAAAAATTAGTCTAAAGACAATTTACACATGTACTTTGGGGGTTAAGTAAAGCATGGTGAACAGAGTACTCCAGCAAAAACGTGGTGTAAGTCCTGTCTGCCCCACCAAAAAGTGTATTATAACAATTTACATATGGTGGTGGACGAGACATTTGCATCTTTTTGACAGAGTTGAATTTGCATTGGAAAATGTGGTCAACAAATGATTTAATGCAAAATGGTTATTGCAACTGTATCTCAGATGTAACTTTTTAACACCCATCAAAATTGTCAAGTGTTCCCTATGGGGCCGGCTTTAGTGCTGGTGGCACCTGCTTTGACAATCGTTTTTGGTGTCCCCGATGGCCTCCTCCTCAGGTTCCCTCACTACCACCCAGAAAAAGTTCCCCCCCTTTCTCCCCAACCCCTCTTTCACATACATTTCATTTGTTTCATAGTGTTGGTAAGGGCTGGCTTTACTATGCTACTCAGCTAACCAAATAAAATACAGATCTGTTCTTTGCAGCAGTCATATTAACCCTCTTATTAACCCCTACTTTATAGCGAGTCAAAACTGCCACTAGACAAAACTCGTCACTCCTCTAGCAGGAACATTAATCACAAGAGTTATCTTGACATTTTTTTGCTGCCTGAAAGCTGGGGACACAAGGAACTCTACAGCAGGTGCTTTTAAATCTTATGATCGCACGGCCCTAAAGCTGGCCCTGTTCCTTATTAAAATATAGCAGAGCACTTTACTGTAGGTTTAAACATTATTAAAACAGTAACACAACTACTGGCCTTATTATGGCAAGCGGTGACATGTCCTCTAAAGTCAGCGGAGCGATGTACTACATTGTCCTGTCGGAGTACAACCGCCATATTTAAAGGGCTCCATCAGGCAGGTGGAAATCTCTGCACTTTCAGCAGTCATCATCCTGGAGGCTACGTTAAATACAGTTAAGGTTTGCTGAGCGGCACATGCTTAATGCAGCCACACTGCAAAGTTTTTTTGTTTCTAAAAAACAAACTCCCAAAGCTGGAGCCTGTTACTGAAAAACAAAAATTAAATGTCCCTGACATGCCAGGATTTTTCTCCAAGTGAGTGGGGGTCTTTACTTTCCTGTTCGCGACCAACAGGCATTCCCTGGCAAAATGTCATTACAACATAAAGATATTATTATAAGAATGGTTATCAATTTAGTGTTTTTACCCAGTAGCTAACACCACAGCATAATAAATGTAATTGTTCCCGGCACAAACTATTGTGACACTTGTCTCCGTATTGTGGTTAAATGGACAATGCACCAAAGAGGGAAAGGTAATTCTTCCACTGTATTTTGTATGCAGTTTACAATACTGCACCCTTATGATAGTGGATGGTGCATTCCCTTTCTAATACGTTTCCAGCATCATGTAACATGTAACTCATAAAGTTTGTTGTACGTGAACTACAAGTCTCACCCCAACACATGCTTGGTGAAAAATGACACCCACAGATCTTGCACTGAACCTTCATGTGAGTGATATGGATTCTGCACATATTGTAAAAAAGATACATGTCCTTTTAGTTGAATATACATTAATCATTTAGCCAATGTCTCGAATAACTTGTTAGAGGCAAAAGTCTTAACAATGTATTTTTTATTCAGCATCCAGTTACTCCAAAATTAGGGTTTTAAAATATGATCATTATGACATAGTAAATGTGTGTAAATACAGAACTGATCTCTATGTATATCCATATAACGGCCATCATATCCAAAGACCATCTGTAAGGTGATTTAATTATACATATACTTGGTTAAGCAATAGTTTATGTGACTGATGTGTTTGTTACACGTACCCCCATGGTACTGATCATATGCATTCAGCTCCTATAATAACTGAGGTTAGGCCACTGCCAAGATTTCTCGCAGAAAAGGTGGCCTTTTTCTGCTAGGTAGACCTCCCTGGCAGATGTAAACATGTAAGCTGCCTCCAGTTGTTGAGATACTCCTAGGGTGGCACCAATAGACCCCTTGTGGTGGACTTCTTTAGTGATTTCTCTCCAAATGTTGTCTTAAAAAACATTTGTTTTCTTTAAAGTATGAACTATCAGAATTTACAATGCATTTGTCTAACATTATTTTCAAATTGTAATCTGCACATTAATGAAAATGTTCCTTGCAAGCTGTTTAAATATAGCCTCATTATAAGGGGTGTGTTTAATTTGCATTCACATAATTATGTCAAAATATGCAAATGTATGTGAAATTCCACATAATTATGTGAAATGTGAATCTGTCATTGTGCGAAATGCTTCCTCTGGTCAAGTTTTGCCCTGAGGTTGCATTTGAACAAAAGCACTGTGATGAACAGTCTCTCGCCTTCTAATGTTTCTGTGCATTTGTGGTGAACTTCAGCTGTGAATTGTAAGTTTGTGGTAACCGTATTCAGTGAATGGCATGTAATTAAGCAAAGTGATGTGATAGCATAATATTAGGAATTTTGTGTAAATTTATTCCCAAAATTACTCAGAACACTCTGGCATAATTTAGATTATGTATACATAAATGTGGCACCTCAAGGCATCTTCCTCAGAACACTCTGGACCTGTGAGAGAACAGAAGTATGACTGCACCTGCTCCTTGATATCTGTGAGGAGACCTGAAGTGCTAGAATCATTTCAACTTGTGTCCTGGACCACAAAATGGACTCCACAGTTCAGTGGGCTGGCCTCCTGTATGGAAACAGGGACACAAGAAGCTGCAAGAGACCTTTTGTCTGAAGTGCCCAGTTGACCAGTAGCAACAAACTATCATCCTGACAGATCTCATCTAAAACATCCTATTCTGTGTACTCTAATGCATCACAAATGATAGATTGAAGAAACTTTAGGATTACAGTTTAAGTACTTAGCTGTTATATTGCTCTGTTATTGTATAGACTTAGCACTGATTAGAGATTCAATTATTAAATAATGAGTATAACATCTACTTCAAAAATACACAGTTATTATGGTGGACCTTGCTGGTGGCCTCTGCAGTAGTGACTCTTGACCCTCAAGTGCTAATCCTGCGGTCCTGGGACCCTTGGCTGTGTCTAATTGGATGTCTCCTAACCACACTGAAAGGTTGGAACTTATAAAATGTTTGGATATCCAGGCTACCAGAGGAATGGGACCAACCACCCAAAGCAATCTACCTAGGATGCAAACTACACTGGGCTGAAGAAACAGGTTTCTACAACTTGCAGCTTCTACACAGCAGCAAATTGTTTTGGAATAGCCCTTTGTGGCAAGCTATCTTGTTTTGTAAAACTAATTTTCAGATGCAGCCTGCACCGTTATCCCGCTGGAGGATTCTGAACTCTGAAAAAGAGGCTAAGGGCCCCAGTATGAGTTTGGCGGTCTTGTGACAGCCAAACTCAAGGTGACCGTCTGACCGCTGCACTCCTGGTGGCCCCACCACCAGATTACAACCCTGGCAGGCGGTGCGCCAGGGGACTGCCACCACCACCCGGATCACAGGTCCCGACAGGTTGGCGGCGGTCAGAGTCGTGGTGAGCCACGGTAGTGCCCATGGCAGTACTGACGTGCTGATCACGAGTCCACTTTCCACCAGCCTTTCCATGGCAATTTAACTGCCATGGAAATGCTGGCGGAAAGCCAGTGCTGGGGTCACGGGCAGTGCAGGCCCCCCATTGCAGTGAAGCCCCCCGCTAGCACCGCGTTATGTGCATTGTGTGCTCTGAAGACAGTGTGCATTCCGAGGGTGCTGTTGTGGGACGGCATTGGCCTCAGCTCAGGTATATGCTAGATCTGCCCAGATTGCCCAAGGGATCTGACCATGCTTCCCAGATGAGCTACAGGAACAAACAACTCAGTGGCAAACTTTCCAGGATGCTGGCACATGATAACCCAATTATATAAAGCTCTAGACAGATGGAACACAAACTGTACAGACTATCTGACTGTGACTGAATGAAAGAATACATTTGAACAGGCTAAATTGGTATTCCCAATGTGAGGTTTAAGCTCATACTTTTACACTATCTCCATAGAACGTATTTCACACGATACAAATTGATCAATATTTATCCCAATAGCGAAGTTGCCTGTACACTCTGTAAAGAACCTGCTGCTGGCTTTATGCACATGAGGTGGACCTGCCCTCAGCTAACGGACGTCTGGAGGGAAGTGATGAGTTGTGTCAATCACATCACATGGCTGGAGCTGGAAAGCTCAGTAAAGCTATGTCTATTGGGAGGGGTGCCCCAATATCTTTCCAAAATGCAGACCAAACTTGTAGCTCTTTAACTGGTATTGGTACACTGACGAATTGTGATACACTGGGTGTTGGCTGGGGCACTGGATCATGGATGCTGCGTGACAGACCTGCTAGAGCGAGCAATTGTTGACCAAAAACATATAAAACATTCACAGGGGGATGAGGAAGTGATGGAGGATCTACTTCATTGGGGTGTTAACATGGACAGAATCTGTGAGACACCTAGAGATCCTGCTGGTGGCATCCACAGTGATTTATCTGAATGATTAGGATTGGAAGCTATAGGAAATTGCAAGCATGGGGGAGGATATGGTGGCCCACACTGGGAAGCCAAGGTAATTGTCATGTGCTTTTTCTAATATGGGATCGTGCATGTAGGGGGAGGGTACAAGGGTGCTCATATATGTAAGATAGTTTGTTATATATGTATAATTTCCTTCTGGCGGTCTCCTGCTGTAGGTAGTTATAGTTAGGCCCATTATTTCCATAGACAGAACATTTTTTGTTTTGCCAATAACTTTGGCCCTATTTGACGAATCTTTACGAAATTTTCAAAACTTATACTTCGGTACATTCAGCTGCTGACTCGAAAGTCTTGGGTGATCCCTCAAGAGGGGGTCGAGAAAAAGGAGGGTCCCAAAACACTTTTCCCCCATTCTATGTCAATGGGATTTTTCAATTTTTTTTAACAGGACTACAGCTCGAGCCACTAAATGGAACTACATCAAATTTGGCAGAAAGCTAGCTCTTGCTCCAGAAATTGACCTTTTAGTGTTTTGGTCTGAATCCCTTCAGCAGTTTTGGAGATATTAGAGATTTAAAAATATAGATATCTAGGGATGTGGATTCTCCACGGATCCAACTGTCCCCATGTTGATATCTGATTGGTTGCCAACACTACAACAAGGAAGTGTTGGCAACCCTCTTGGGGCTCGGCTTCAGCTGGCAAAGAAAAGGAGCCAGGGTAGGGTCACCCTAAGCCCCTAGTATTGGTCTAGTGGTCCCTCATGGACCCCACCAAGGCTAAGAAGCTTTTTTTTTTTAAATAGCAGCCGCATGACCTTTTTTTTTTTTGTTGCCCCCGGTTGGGCCAAGTCCTAGGGGCATTGAGGGCTTTAAAAAGAGGGAAGAACATAGGGCCTCCCTCCTATCAAATTGTATTAGCCTCGGGGATCACCCCCTCCCCGGGGCAATCATAGATTAAAATGGGGGGGCATGCACCCTCCCTGTGGCCCCAGGGACCGCCACTTCCCCAGGGCTTTCAATTATATGCAAGGGGTAGCACAGCCCGCAACCCTGGGGCACATCACCTCCCAGGGAAAACATTGAATTAAATGTGGGGGGTGCGCACAGTCCCCCTGCAGCCCCTGGTACCACCACCTCCCTGGGGCAAACATTGAATAAAAAGTGGGAGCAGCCATGCAGCCACCCTGAAGCCCTGGGAACCACCATCTCCCTTGGGCTAATACTGAATGAAATGCGGGGTCAGCATGGTCCTCCTGCAGCCCCGGGGACTGCCACCTCCCTGGAGCAAATATTGAATGAAATGCTGACAGCTCCCACCAAGAAAAAGCAAACATAGCTCTGCTTTCTTTTGGCAAGTGGGAGCTGTCAAACAGCTCCTGCTTTCAGAAAGTGGAGTTTTTATCTGTTTCCCTGCACACAAATATGCATACAGGGAAAGAGATAAAAACATTGCTCTCACAAACAGAGAGCTGCTATTGAAAGAAATTCCCTGCTTGCTGGAGCAATCCTGTCTCCTGCAAGCAGCAGGGAGATGGCTAGGACCATGGGGGCCTTCAGGTTCCCCCTTGTCCTCCTTTGGTAGCAAGCATCTTGCTTGTATGCCACTCTGAAGTTATTTCATGGAGAGACTATTGCAATAACAATAGTTTCTCCATAGAATTAATTCAATGCGTTACGCAAGCAAGATGTTTGCTTGCAAATGTTATAGTTATGTTTTGAGGCACAGCATGGGAGAGTCTCTTTTGGCCTACTGGTGAGTCTCGTGGACTGCTACTCAGTAGGTTGAAGGTTCAAGTCGTGGTATGTCATGCAGTGTGTCTTTTAATTTACTAGTGTTTTGAATGTTAAACATTCTTAGTGATGTAATATTTAAGCCTTTTTTACCAACAAAATCTTTGGCTTGAATGCCAAAGTTATGTCTGGATGCTATACACTAAGGAGTTGTTTATGGACTAGTGGTTAAAGTCTCTGACCCTCACTCTGAAGGTTAAGAGTTCCAGTCTTAGTGTGTCTCTGGTCCTTTGCCTAATTTAATTTCTTCAAATATTTAAGGTATAGACTGAAAGGTGATCTCACTCTTTTTACTTGACAATTACATTTTTCTTTTTAGTTTGTCTTAAAATATATCTTTCTAACTATATAATTTATTAAAGTTTGGAAAAACTCTCTAGCTGGTTACAGGCAGTTAGCCGCAAGACCTGCCCACATCTTTGAGAAGATCAATGATATTGGGACTGTAACATCTGCAATAAAATAATTGATCAGATAACTGTGCATGACTGTGCGCGAGATATAGGTACCTTAGGGCGCGAGTTCTATTTACTTGAAATATCTCTTACTATAACTGCTGAATGTCTCTGGTTTTCTGCGGGTAAATTCAGAATCTAACTTTAATGTCCCTGTAATCTTTGTTTTTTAAGTGAATATATATGTTCCTAGGCATAGCTCAATAGCCCAGATGGTCACCCTGTCAGAGGAACAAAACACCTCCTCACCACCAAGGCCTTTGATGGGGTTGTAATAAATATTATAAAATGTCCAAGAATTAAAGTATCTGGTTCCTAGGTGGAGACAAAATTAATAACCTTATTAATTCCAATGCTTTCCTTTGGAACAGCTAAGCCTGCTATTGTGAAAATAGCTTTTATGGCATTGACATGTTTAACATTAATATTATACATGTCCTACTTTTAAATCTCTTACACCCTGTTTTATTATGCTTTTAAGGCCTAGTTAGGGGTAACTTATTAATGTTTAAAAATATGGTTTAGGCCTGTCAAAAGGAGTTTTTGAACAGGTCGGCTTTGCATTTTAAGCCTTCACGGCCAGGTTACTGGCTGCAGACATGCAGTCATTTTTTGGATTGTCACAATATGTCTTATAGCACTCTAGTGACATTTAATTTGCAGGCCATGGGTATACATTTTACCACATAGCAGGGACTTTTAGGTAAGGGATATATGGCAATTAAGAATGTAGCCAATGTCAACATGTTTTAGGAGTCCGAGCACATGCCCTGTAGGCTGGTTCCAGTCCCAGTGCACAGAGTAAAAAACACACAGCAGCATGAGTACAAAAAATGAGGCTGATCATCAAAAAAGGCATTTTCTTACAGTTCTATACTGTCACTTTCATCAACATTGCTTGACGCAAGCCCGGGCAGACACTGGAGTTGAAGCCATTAGCAATACAAGATGACTGCATGTTGAATGATTAACGTTGTTACAGGATGCAGTATGTCAATTCCAAGTCATGTGATGTGTCAAAAGCTTTGAGGGTGTACTTATTTGGACCTGACACGTGTTATGAATCTAAAAAAATGAACTCTGACTTTATGTTATTCATTAGTTACGCATGTGTTCATGCATGAATTACGGGATCTAAGTGAGGACTTCAGAAAATGTTCATTTGGCAATGATTTGCTTTGTTCCACAGTGTTTTCTAAAAGACTGGTTGGTTGTAGAGGAGTACAATTCTGCAAAGTTTTAGCAATTACTACGTTTCGATTGAGATAGATGTTAGAAATTGGGTTTCTGGTTGTCTGGGGTATGCACCTAAGCCAGGCAGAACCCACCCACTCTAGTCCAGGCAAGGTGGTTACACACCCAAGATAACCCCTTCTCACCCCCTTGGTAGCTTGGCACAAGCAGTCAGGCCTACCCCAGAGGCAATGTGTAAAGCGTTTGTACAATACACACATCACACATGAAGCACTATCCCCACCACAAAGGAAACACAAAACCAAGTTAAATAAAAAGAAACTGTACTGCACACATCATCATTAGATCAAACACAACATGTCAGTAATACCCTGCTACCCAAGCAGTTGTCAGAACATTACACGGTACGGTTACTCTGCAAAGACCGTCAGTAGTCACATATGACACACAGGTTACTGGTTATTCTGCAACATAAGTAGTAGTCAGGAAAACATTGCTAAGAAAATACACCTGTCATAAAATCATGATAAATGCCCGTACCAGGAACATCAGGAAATGTATGGCAAGTCATGGAAAACAGAAGCATATTACCCTGGTAAACACTCTCTCATGAAACCAACATGAGTGTCCCAAAAAGAATATCAGAAAACATATGGCCAGTCATGAAAACCACATCAGCATAAATACCCGAAACTGGAACATTAGAGAGTACCTGGCAAATCATGGAAACATCATGGCCCATAACAGGATCCTTCTCGTATTCAGTCTAGTGTGAAGGGGGGCCCCAGAGTTCCTTGGTGCCAAAAAGGGGGCTGCCTGATGATTGGGGAAGGGGAGGAGGGAGGCACCCCCCCTCCATTCCTATATAGGGGCCCCTCCTGGGGCCCGGGCCTGAACTGTGGTGTCCACTGTCCCTGTGGACCCCCGGGGCCATGACCGGCCACCCCAGGGGGAACAGGAGAGCAAACCCCACCTGTGACTCCTGCACCCTTAGGGGGCCCCAGTGGGGTATCCGTCGAGGCTTCCACCCCACCCCACCCATATGATCTCCTTTGCTGGGGCCCGGTGGGGCATGGAGCCTCTGATGGGGCCTCCTTCCCACCCGTCCTGCACATGACTTCTCTGGAGCCTGGGTGGATCAGGGGGCCTCCGATGAGGCCTCCTCGCTACCCAGATGGTAACCGCACCCAACGCTGTGCGCGAGCCTGATGACTACCAGCCCGGGCCACAGCAGTGAAGCCGGCACTTATCGGGTCTGGTTGGTGCCCCGGCGGGTGCTCTACGTAGAGTGCTTTGCCCCGGGGGCACAACTAAGAGTACTCTCGCTCCAGATTTCACTTCCTTGTGCCCCAGAGGCACGGTACACAGCACGATCTCTACGTGCTTACTGATCTTCACAGGCCCGAGTCACGGCAGTGATTCCCTCCAACGGCAACACAATTAAGTGCTCTCAAGGCGCTATAGGCTATACAACAAATAACTCTCATGGCACAGGGGCACTTGGAAATACCACGCTCTCACAGCGCAATGTGGATGTCCAGCAGAGCATGACTCCAGGTGCTCCAACAGACAAAGGGAAGCACTCCTCACGCTGGAAAGCTAAAGGCACAGCACCCAGACCCTGGAGGACACAAGGGGAGCACAGGGCGGTAGAGCCCAGCAACAGGCCAGCACAAAGGGGATGCAGACAGTGGCAGTTCCTCCTAGTGACCCAGCAGGTCACAGGTCAACACAGCAGCAGCAGTCCAATGCGGTTCCTGGTGAGTCACTCCAGCAGCATTCTGTGTCCAGTTACAAGTATGTTAAAAGTGTCTCTCTTACATGGGGAAAATCCCCTCTACTTCTCTTCAGTTTTGCACAGTGTTAACAAAGGGGGGCAGGGGGTTTCAACCAGTTCCAACTGGTTCTGGGAGTGTCCACTCTCTCCCCTAGCGCTTGCTCAGACATCAGTTGTGGGTAAACAAGCCCTTTGTGTGAGGCCAGGGCACAGCCTTTACGAATGCAAGTGTGCCCGCCTCCCCTTCTCTCAGCCCAGGAAGACAATTCAATATGTAGATGCACCTCTGTGACACCTCCATCCTCCCTGTGTACAGGCTGTCTGAAAAGTATGCACAATGCCCTACTGTCACTCTGCCCCAGACCTGGATTGGAATCAAGCTGCAAAACACAGAGTCAAAAGCACAGAGAAATGCTCACTTTCTATAAGTTGCATTTCTGTAATGGTAATAAAAAAATCCACCTACACCAGTAAGCAGCATTTCTCACTACCATTACAACCATACCAAACATGCCTACGCCACCCCTCATAAATCAGACAATACCACCTAGACATAAGGCAGAGCATTTCCAATGCAATCCTATGAGTAAGGCAGCACTCACAGCAGTGAGAAACCAAATAGGCTGTTTGTCACTACCAGGACAGGCCACGCAACCAGGCACATGTCCTGCCTTCTACATACAATGCACCATGCCCATAGGGGTGACATTCATATAGTAAAAGGGGAGTTCTGGGCCTGGCAAGTAAATTTAGATGCCAGGTCACCTGTGGCAGAAAACTGCAGTCCGGAGACAGGTTTGAAAGGCTACTTCAGTGGGTGGCGCAATTTAATTTACAGGCCCTGAGCATAGGGCTACCACTATACAAGGGACTTACAGGTAAATTAAATGTGCCAATTAGGTTTAAGCCAATCATACTAACTTTGGAAGGGAGAGCACCTCCACTTTAGCACTGATCAGCAGTGAGAAAGTGCTCAGAGTCCTAGAGCCAACAGCAAGAGGTCAGAAAAATAGGAGGAAGGAGGCAAAAAGTCTGGGGATAAACCCGCTAAAAGGGCCAGATCCAACAATAGGAATGCCAGTTTCTAAAGTCAACTTCACTTACATTTTGCCAATATCACGTTCTACCCCAGTCTAAGTATAGATAATGTTTGGTTCATGTATGTGATGGACTAAGGGCCTGATTTAAAGGTCAGCGGATGGAATACTCAGTCACAAACATGACGGATATCCCATCAATAGGATATAATGGGTTCATAATACAGCAGACGGGATATCTGTCACATTTGTGACAGAGTATTCCCCTACACCAAGATCTAAACCAGGCCCTATATTTTAATAATAAACTTAGCAATTGAATCCATACATTTTAATATAGGTCTATGTTTGTGTATGCTGAAATAATTTTATGACTTGACAAATTTCATAAAAATACTGATACACTTGAGAGATACTCTGAAAGAATATTTACTTCAGGAGAATAACAATTTCCGGCTTGTTCATGAATACACTTTAGGATGGCAGCTGTTACGTATGCTGCCATTACTTACATAAAAAAGGACACATGCTCATTTTCGACATTGCAGTTTACGTGCTGTGAGTCTGGTCTCAAGATACCTTAAAACACAATCTGGTATGCTAGACTAATCCTTCTGTAAATTATTAGTATTTACAAATGGCACAATTAGTTGGTTCAATCGAGGGTAGGCAATTTCACATTAAAAACACATCTAATACAAATTACATTTTCACAAGATTATCTGTCATCACTCCTGTTTTCTCTGTTATCTAACACAATAAGCAAACTCCTCAGTAAGCATTGACATTGTTATCTTAGAAGTAATTTAGGGCCTGATTTAAATCCTGGTTTACCACCTGTGGGTCTGCCAGGATAATGGAGTACTTTACTCCATTACCTTGGTTGAAGGATCACCCGCCAGGTTGATAAAAGATCAACAGAAAGGCTGTCATTCATAAAAGCATTGTCAGTAACCTCTGTGATAGTGGTTCCTATTAATGCATTTTACTCTCTGCTACAGGGCTGCACTAGCAGGATGCAGCTCTGTGACACAGAGTATTTTTTTTTCAAAAAAGAAAATAATGAAATGGAACTTACTTTTTGAAAATAAAAAATATGAGGCTACCCTCACCATGGGAGTCATCTTCCATGGCGAGGGGAGTATTATAGTATTATAATGCTTTTACTGCTCCTTAATGCCCGGCAGAGTCCATTGATATAGTCTGCATGCAGCAGAACGTGAGCTACTGGCAACTGGACCCTCACAAGAATGCAAAATAAGGGAAGAGCAAGCATAATATACTCATGGTTAGAGAGGATTTTTGGTCACCTGGTTAACTTGAAATTTGGGTGAAGAGTTGAAGATCATGATGACATAAGGGGCCTCATTACGACTTTGACGGTGTTTTCGGAAGACCCCAGCAGTGGCGGCCGCCAAAAGACCGCCATGTTAGCGGTAATCCGGCTGCCGCATTACAACTCACACCGTGAAGACTGCCAAAAAACAGCCACAAATCCGACACCGCCAGGATACAAGAGGGCGGGAAAGAGGCAGTTCAACCACTAGCACCGCCACGCCATTACAATTCCACCCACCAGATGACGAGCCACAAATCACCACAGCGGTTCTTTCACGGTGGAAAACCATTGGGGGTGCAAACCGCCGTGCTCAGAAACCACCACTGTATAACACAACACCACATTGGACAGTTTGAATATCCCACACCTGACACACATACACACACCAGACACACCTGCTCACTGCACTATCTAACACACAACCCACAATCATTTGCTTCAAAATCGATTCACACATACAGAGAGCGCAGGCAAATACAGTCTTATAGCACCAGTACACATAGGCACAGATGCACATTTCACCCAGCACACACAACACAACTGCACTACCAACACAAAACACACATATTCACCACACACACACACACCACAAGCGTCCATCACCCACTAGGCACCATCCACAGCCCATCAATCACCCTACACTGCACCCCCCCACAACACAACCACTTCCATGTCCCCACAAAAGCTCCCATGATTCATAGACGAGAAGTTGAGGGTCATGGTGGAATAAATCATCAGGGTAGAGCAACAACTTTTTGGAGCACAGGTCTAGCAAACCTTGATTGCCAGGAAAATGGAGTTGTGGCAGCGAATAGTTGACAGGGTCAAATCAGTAGGCAACTATCCATGCACAAGGGAGAACATCAGGAAGAGGGGGAATGACTTACAGTGAAAGGTGCATTCCATGGCATCACAACAACAGATAGCTGTTCACAAGACTGGCGGTGGGCTCCCACCTCCTCCCCCACAGTTCACATCTTGGTTGAAGTTCTTGGACATACTGCATCCTGAGGGCCTGACTGGAATACCTGGCGGGCTGAACTCTGGTAAGTAACCACCACTTCCATGTCACATAATTGTCTTGTACTGCATACCTCCTCACCACCCAAATACTCCCCAATGTACTACATGTCCCACTTATCCACCTAATTCCCCCTAATGTACTACACATCCCACTTCTCCACCTAATGCCCCTCTCCTATGCTACACCTCCACTCAGCCCACCTGCCCACACAGCCCTTGGCAAAGGCACAGTTAGCATTGGCAAATACTAACACTATGACTCCCACAATGCACAAGCCCATTTACCTGAATATCTGGTATGTGCACATCACATCACATCCCTTGCTTTATGACTATTGTACTAGCTATGTCCAACTAGATGGTATGACTGAGGACTACTACATGACAATGACAGCAATGCAATGGCACAACACAATGCCAAACTAGACTAAAAATAGCACAGCACTGTGACTAAAGCAATAGGCCACTAATCAGGATCCACAGCCCTGAAAACAAGCCACCAAGATATGGAATGCAAGATGGCAGACTACATGCACATGCAAAGCATGCACAGACAGGAAAATGAACCTTCCAAACTTCCATACCCTCCTGTCACTGGACACCATGCTGTGACAGTCACAACTACCAATCCGGCCATATTCCACTCACAACTACCAATCCAGAATAGTCACTAGCTAACAGTGCAGAAGTCATGTGAACTATCAGTCAATACCAGTACCCATCCACACAGCCAGAGGTACTAAAGCTGAATGACACCAACCTAAATGGAATATGATTCAAATGTCACAGACCACTATCTACCATCAACAGTATGCTGTGCATCATCAGTCATTGTCATTGCAGGGAATCATGTCAAGCCACTGTATGCAAATGATAAACAGATGACCAAGCACATCTTAAATATGTAACTCCCTCTCTCACTCCATCCACAGGTACCCCTGTCAGTGCCACCCTGGAGATGATATCAGAGACTGCCCGGCCCCCTCAGGATGAAGGCCCAAGTGAGGACAACACGCCTGGATGTCTGGACACTGACAACCTACCTGGCCCATCTGGGACACCTGGTCAGCTAACAACTCCCTGCCCCACCCTGCCTACATCAATCCCCCCAACCCTGTGGCTTCAACATCACAGTCAAGCTTTCGCCCCCAAACCTGTGTCCCAAGGACAGATCAAACTATTGTGTGCCCCACTGTACAGGGACCTGAGTAAACCCCTCACGCCCCAGACAATGAATGTCCTGCAAACACTGGGAGTGGGCACACGGTGCCAGGGGCACAAGCACATGGGGGCAGGGGCATGGGAGGGAAGCTGTGGGCCAGAGGATGGAGCCCCCAAGGGACACGACTGACCAGGAAACCATCTCCCAAGTCCTGGGAGCATACCAACAATCCCAGTACAGGATGGGCCAGCTCATAACCATGTTGGGAATACCACCAGGAGGTCTTGCAGCAGTGGCAAGCCCACAATGCCACTATGGCCACCATTGCAGGGGTGCTGAGGGATAGCAACACCACCCTGCATGCTTCCTCCACCCACCAGCAGGCCTTTTCCGCTAGCAACATAACATCGGACCAATCCACATCAGCAGTAGCTAGTGGAAAGGAGGTCCCGCCAGGGGAACCACAGCCCTCACAAAACCCTCCCTCTGTAGCTGAAGAACCCCCCGCAAATGTGGACGTCCATCCAGACACCCAGCTGGAGCAGATGCCAAGACCACACTCACTGCCAGGGAGTGAGCCTCACCTGATTTGTCTCCCTTGTGTGCCACTGAGACACCCTGTTGACTGTTCAATTACATGACGCCATCGCCCCATTGGCATTTGGATACTGGACCTGTGCTACCTACTCTGATGATGCCATCTACCATGACCTCACTCATCACCTCTTGGACAATGTATGCACCATATATGTTTGTCACAATTTATATATCTGCACAATAAACACATATGGAACACAGCTACTGTATATGTGTCTTCATTACAAGATCAACAAAAGTCATGATTGCTAAATGTGATATGGCTATGCACCCCTACATACAACAGTTATTGTAATTGACAGCAGAGGGAGGCATCCTCAGCAGGAGACACAGTACAACAGATATGTCCCAGGTCACCTGTCAGACAGTCCAAAATCCTGGCCCACACTTGAGTATAGTCAGTATTCCAACCTGCAAAAAGACAATGACAGACTACCATCAGGATGGAAGGCATGGAGCCACACAAAGCACATATGCAGCACATAGAGGCCCTGCCCAGTGTAGAATACCTACTAACCAGGGCCCCCCAGAGATTACCTATACAACACCAGTCACAGACTATTCACCTTGATTTACTGTAGCTGCCATCTGTCATGTACAACCCTCAATCCTCGGTTCATTCAGCAATGGCTAGTGACAATGAATGCCACAAGCCATACGTAGCAGAGGCACATATGTCATTACCAGAGTCAGTGGGTGGAATGACTTGAGAAAAAGAGAATGCTGCAAACATTGCACAATACTGATCTGTACATTGGAGATATGATTCTAGGAAACCTCAGGGGGTACACTTGTTAGATTTGAGTCACTGCACCTTCCTCCTCTGCCTCCTCATCACTTGACATATCAGCATTTCCAGCCACTGGTCCAGCTGCCTCACCCTCATCAGCTAGCAATGATATTCAGATAGATATTTAGGGCTAGATTGTGGAGCATGCAGAAGGCCACTATTATCTGGCATATCTATTGGGATGAGTAGAGGAGGGCACCTCCAGATAGGTCCGGGCACCTGAATCAGGCCTTCAGGAGGCCAAATGTCCTTTCGATTACACGCCTCGTCCTACTGTGGGCCTCATTGAAACAGACTTCCCCATCCGTGGCTGGGTACCTCACTGGTGTCAACAGCCTGGGAAGGTTAGGATAGTTAGAGTCACTGTGTAACAAAATGTAGGATGAGTGACATAACAGGTAAAGCGACAGGGAGGAATGTGATGACAGATGCCATAAAGTGAACCACTTTCAAATGCATATATACCAAGGAGCCAGGCCCTCTCTATGTGTAGTTGTGCTATCATGTGTGGCACATTGCTGTTCCTCAAAATGAAGGAGTCATGCACAGATCCAGGAAACTTGGCTGCGACCTGTGAGATTTACTGGTCTGCCAGACACACCACCTGAACATTAATGGAGTGTTAGTTCTTCCTGTTCCTATAGATCTGTTCGTTGGCACTGGGAGGGGCCAGGGCTATATGGGTGCCATCAATGGCCCTTATCACATGAGGGATGTGTCCCATGTCTTAAAGGTCTGCCTCCACATAAGCCAAATCTGCATGCTGGGGGACCTGATGTAGCTTTCCAGGTGTACCAACAATGCACATAGTACATCCTTCAACACAAGACTGAACGTGGGCTGTGACATCCGTGCTGCCAAGCCCACTGTATTCTTAAAGGAGCCTGTGGCAAGAAAGTGTAGCACTGAAAGGACTTGTACTGTGGGAGGGATGGCATAGTGATTGCATATGGCTGGTAAGAAACCAGGCTCCAACTGTGTACATAGATTCATGATGGTCTGACGATTCAGATGATAGGTCTGGATAATATGCTTGTCCTCCATGGCTGCAAGGTCAGCTAGTGGACGGTGCACTGGTGGTTGTCTCAATCTCCTCATGCAGGACATCTAGGTAGAGAGGAGAGAATGTACATTGAGAAATGCACTTGACATATGTAGGCAGAACATGTCAAAATAGCACACACCTAACACTGTAGGAGATGTGTAGCACTGCTGACATGTACTATAATGGACATGCAGAAACACTTTGGACACCAGCCTTACAGCACAATGCTGAACCTGTAAATTGTATAGGACACATAGCACATGTGTAATGTACCATATGTGGTAAACTTGGATGTCCTGCACTGATCATTAAGAAAAGTAATGGGATACATCAGTATCGTGCCACCACCTATGTGCCACAGAGTTTCTAAGCAAGACTTTCAACAGATATACTGGCACATCACGTCACTGTGTCATACATGTCACATGTGTCAGCACTACCATGATGGCACAACATGGGGTTACTCCCTAATTTGATTTAATATGTGTATGGCGCACTTATATTGGCAGATCAATGCATGAGATGTGCACAAAATGGCAGCCGCCTGTCCTGCAGCACTGGACAGATGGAAGTAACCTAAGTCTTCTGGCATATGTCGTCATGGCAGTAGGCGGTCTTAACTGCTGTGCAACTTTTTAGTGGTTAACATTGCTTCCTAAGGGGGATTGTGGCCAATGGCGATGACCGCCGGCGGTGACGGTCCTGTACGTGGCGGCTGTGACCGCCTTTCTCTGCAGCCTTGCTCACTTGACTCCTGACACTGTTGCTAGCAATACCTTCACAACCTGAGCTGCTGTGTACTGTAACTGGGAGCCATCATGCTACCTCCTGCAGGTGATAGGTCCCCAGGCTTCACCCCAGAAGAGCTGGAGAGGCTTGAAGAAGGGGTCCGATCCCTGTATGGGGAGCTATATGGGACACCAGAGGAGTAGGTGAGCCCAATGCCATAATCATGTGTTATAGGGGTGCATGTGACGGTGAATGGGGTAAGGGTACCGGTGAGGGAGTATAGATGCATGTAGAGGGCATCAAGTGAAGGCATATGGGCAGAGAGGATGGGTATGTGTGGGCACTTGGTGAGTCAGATGTGTACAGGCCACTCCTCTTGGTATGGTGCCAGTGCACATGACTTTGTCCTTTTGTTTGTCTCATCCATGCAGGTGAACGCCCATCAGAAGAAAGGGATCTGGCGTGCCATCGCCAAGGAATTGCGGACCCTGGGGGTCCATAGCTGGCGGAGCACCCATTGTTGCAAGCGGTTGGAGGACCTGAGATGCTGGGCCTGGAAGACTGGGAGGCCCAGCTGGGAATGTCCTCCCAATGAGGGAGAGGTGCCCTTTGGACCCTGAGCCCCCTAATGGCCAGCATTTTTGCGGTGGACTACCCTGAGGTGGATGGGCATTTGAGGGCAGCACAGCAGCCACAAGTGGGTGAGTACTGACTGTATCCTGGGACTTGTATCGGGTTGTATGGGATTAGCTGCCTCACTGTAGCTTATGTGAAAATGTAGTCAATGCAACATGTATGTAGACTTGGGGGAATGGGTAGTAACCACCCTGCTGGAGTATTAGTTGTAGATGTGTTTTGGTGGTTTGCTGTCAGTGGATGTACATCTCTCATATGCAGACTTCTCCATGTCTGCATTGTGGAGATGGTCTAATCCCATTGACACATGTGTGGCTCCATCTGCCTTTACTATGGATGTGAGCTTGTGTATCACCATAACCATTTAATATGACCTGCTCCATCCATCTGCATTTGGGCATTTGTTGCTCCAAGGTGTCAGTCCACCCCCATCTGTATAGAACACCTGTATATACAACTGTGTGACTCAGCTTTTATCATTGGGACTATATACATCAGGTACTGGCAATGGTGTTGACTTCATGTGAGGCTTGACAGTTTTACCCCCATATCTTGGTAATCTGCTATCTATTGGGTATGTGACAAGTTACTCAAGTAGCCTCATTTGATATGTACCTTTGATATGGTCTGATTGCAATAATCATGCATTTCTAAGTGCTAGACTTGTGGGGATTAAACCTTGAACACAATGAGATAGTACTAGAGGTGGTAAGTGCCTAGACAGACCTCTTCATTTACAATATGTAATGTTAATGGCATGGATGCCACTGCCCTAGCAATCCCAGTGCACCATAGCTTATTAGCTGCCTACATCATGTCTCAATGGTTACTTGGGGGTACATCTGATGGTGTGGGAAATTGTCTGCTACCCTTGGCCTAGCTGAAGTGGATGATTAGAACAGGATTGGGTATTGTATGATTTTATGAGATGTTGATGTGAAATGAATGCTGTATTTACTCTTCTGAGGCTGCCCTATGTACTAGTGTGATGTGTTGTCAGTAAGCATTTTGCTTATATGTATTTTTCATCTGAGATGCGTGCTGTCTGGACTTAGGGACAGATATTCCCAAATCTGGAATGGTGTGAGTGAGGGTGGTGTTATCATGCTGTGAAGTGCTGCTGGTGATACTGCATGAGTGTTGGTATTGTATGTGGACCATGATGTCATATGTGTGTTCCCGATGTTCATCAGTTGTGACATTGCCCTTAGTGATTGGGTATGGATGTGTGATATGTGCAATATGGGCCACTGTAGATGCACTTAGATGTATGAATAGTTGTGATACATATGTGCTTGGTGTCTGTAGCTCTTCCTCTGTGATTGGGTCAGACTAATCACATGCCTGTACCCATAACGTGTATTGTTCACATCAGATGTCACCTGTATGGCTGCCTAAATTATAGTGGCTTAATCACTTCTTAGATGTAAATTGCCATTATTGTGCAGAGTGTTATGTCGCCATTAAATGTGACAGACAGATGTTGTGTGTGGGGAGGGGTAAGTAGTATTCACTGTCATGTATACCCTCTCTCACCCTATCTCTCTCCCTCCCTCCTTCTCTCTCTCTTTTTGTGTGCATCATCATCGGCAGGTGAAGGAGAAGGGGCACAGGCAAGTTGGGATGCTGCAGGCCACGGGACCCAGAGTGCTGCTACCAGTGACAGCAAGGGACCCAGTGGCACGGAGGGCGAGAAGGGTGCCACAGGGGAGATCGGATCATCCATCTCATCTTTGGAATCCTCCTCCAGTGGACACTCCCTGGCAGTGGCAGACCCTTCTGGGACCACCGCAGTACCATCATTGTCCTCCACTCTCCTTACTACCACCACCCAGTTGCCCGTGCCCACTCACTCAGGAGGGTGGGCGGCTCCTTTGCCGCAGGCACCTCTGCCCCAGCCCCATTCAGCCCTGCTGCCCTCAGTGAGGAGGTTATTGACCCCCTGAGGTCCATCTCTGTGGGTCAGTCAACCATTGTGAATGCCATCCAGGGGCTGGCAGCTCAAGTCCAGCAGAGCAATGTGTTCCTGGACGCAATTCACAGTGCACTGGCTGGCCTACAGAGATCCTTTCATGCTCTGGCCTCCACACTGATGGCAGCCAGTCACCCTTTGTCTACCATCCCCCCTCCACCTACCTCTTCCCAATCCTAAACCCCTGTTCCCAAACCCAGCCAAAGCACACAGACACACAAGCATGCATCCACCTCAACAGCCAAGGGTACCACTGACAAACACAAGCACCACAAGACCCATCACCGGCATGCACACAAACGACACCCACCTGCAGACACACCAACATCCACTACCTGCACAGACTCCCCCACCATCTCCTCCTTCACAGACACTACACCAGACACACCTACAGCCTCCACACCAAAATTCACTAATCCAGCCACAACTCCTATCTTACCCACAGTCAACACAATATCAGACCCACAGACATCTACCCGTCACCACATCTGCATCTGCCACAACCACGGCGCATCTGTGCCTTTGGCACTTTGGACTGGCCAAGTGCCTTTTATTTGTACACAGGTATTTATTTATATTCAACTTTTTATATTTCTATTATTATATCTGGGCCAACCAGTTGTTGGTTCGATGGTAACATAGTTGTCCTGCCTTTCTTTCCACATGGCTGTTGTGTATTTTGCGGCTTTGGTTTGTGTGTGTGATATTTGTGTGTGTGTGTGTTGGTTTTGCTAGCTGTTGTGGCTGGGCTTCTTGTGTTTGAGTGGCCCTGCCATTTGTCCCACTGTGATGGCTGTGTATTGTGTGTAGGATATGTTTGTGTTTGGTACATGCATGTATATCGATGTATTGTATATTGTTTGAGCTGATATGTGTAAAGGTGGTGTTGTGTGCCCTTGTGTGGTTATTGTGTGTGCTTCTGTGTGTGTGGTGATGGATATGTCAGATGTGTGTTGTGTTAGCATGGTATGACAATAGTTTTGTTGTATGGCTGTGTGATTGTGTATATTGGTTGTGAGGTGTTGTTACTTATTGTTGTATGTATGTAGTGTCATGTGGAGGTTTGTACTGAAATTGCTTGCCAAAGCATTTGTGTAGTTGCGGTTATGGTGTCCTTGTGTGAATGTGTGCTGTTGTGTATTGTTGTGTTAGACTGTGCCGGTGCTGTGTTTCTGCAGGTTGATGTGTGCATAGCACGTGTGTTGGCCATAGTGTGTGTAGTATGGGTGTGCATGTGTATAGTATGGGTGTGCATGTGTGTATGTAGGTGTGTGTGTATAGGTGTGTGGTTACGTGTGTGTGTTGCCGTCTCTGGCTGTCCCAGATGTATATGTTGTGTGTGTGTGTACTTTGGGTTTTCTCTATATAGTCAGGTAGATGTGTGTACTCACGGTTGTTGTCTTCGTCGCTCGTTCGGGAGTCGTTGTGCGAACAGGAGTACTCGGAGGACTTCTAGTTCGGGTTCCATGGCAGCTCCAGACAGGTATGTGTTTCAGAAGGTGAGTGTCTCCTTTTGTAGAGCTGGTTTTCCGCCAGGGTTTTCCATGGTTGTGCGACCACATCAGAAACCTTGGTGGTGTGCAACCTCGTGATATATCCGGCGGGAACATGATCTCCACCGGCCTGAAGGTGGCTACCATTGTCCATGGTGGCATGACCACACTGGCAGTAGTTTGGCTGTCTTCTGTTGGGAAGACCGCCATGTTCATAATTTGGTGGCCTTCTCAGCCGGCCCGTTGGCAGTACGACCACAGCCACGACATGGCGGTCCTGGTACCGCCAAACTCGTAATGACTCCCAGGGTGTCTTTAGTTCCATCAATGTTGTTGGGGTGGGTCAATTGACTTGGCCAAAACTGTTGTGAGGTCATAATTTTACCATTCTCCATGATTAAGGATATAACATTTTTAGGCGTTAACGTTTCAAGTGGTTCTAACACATCCAGTTTTGTTGCTGCCTGTAGGCATTGGCTGGATTGTGGTGTGTCTGAGGGCTTTTCCAGTTTTAGAATGATCATTTTCTTCAGAGTAATAGCAGAAATGTTTTACTGAATTGACGAGCTCTGGGCACGGTTATACTCAGAAGAGCAGAGGGACGATTGTTGAGCTTTGAGGGACAATGCCTCTTTTGGCGCAGTTGCCCCCTTAATTGTGAAATGATGTTGCTGGGTTTTGCAATTTGTAAGTTGGACTCCTGTCCAGTCCCCCAGTGCATGTACTATGACCCCTTATACATGATTATGGTGGCTGATCCCCAAATGCCAAATTTAACTTTCTTAGAAGTCCCTTGTTCAAGGGACAGAAAATACATCCGTGGCATAGTAGTGTAAGTGCTTTGGATCCTAATATGTAAACTTACAAGGAGACGCGTATAGGCCGATGAACCTTTTGACTAACGCTTGAGATATTCCCACCATAGAGATCCAAAATCAGCATAAATCGATAACCAATAGTCAATCATTAACATCAATTATTGGCACTAATCAATTACATCAGCAAATCAATAGGAGTCAGTAAAATGACACACCATGACCTCTCGGTCATGAATAACCACACCTTTATGTAAAGGTTAGAATATTTATTTCCCTATATTAACAATGCTAAAGTCACGTAGGTTAATCTCAAAATCAAATGATAAACATACAGGAACAACACTGGTTGTCCAAATCAGCGGAAAAAGCACAATCTAACCAAGACTTGCACTACTACACACTACACAGTGCAAATCAATAGCAAGAACAATTGTGCAATGGTTATTGTATATATCTAGATTTTACAAGAGAAAGACATTCAATTGTTATTCCCTAATCGAACTTCATTAGTGTGAACCTTATCTAACACCTGATTAGAATTAGCATGTTAGGCTTCATGCGAAACAATATAGTCAACACACATTTGAAAAACGTCTAGCCATGGCTCTGCCAAAATTAGTGCAGTTGGTACCTAGAGAGAAAAGCAAATAGACAATACAATTAACATTCTAATATATTATACCTATCCTTTGGGTGGATCAGCAAGCAGTGACAGTCTTCGTCCTCAGGACATCTGTCTGGTCAGCGAGGCATCAGGGTTAAAAGGCAAAGTCTTAGCATTAAAGTTAAGCAAAGTCTCTTTCAAGATGCAATTACTAGAGTCAAAGTGACGTTGGGTAGTTCACAAAGAATGCCCATCAATCTTGTCGAAGAATGCGTGAAGAATGGGGGTCTCGAAGATTGAGGGGTGTCCTCCCTCTGAGGAGTGCGGCTAAATTGTCTCTCCTAAAGTTACCTCCCAAAATCCTATTGTTCAAGGGATCGCATGTTAACACTTTTCCAATAATATTAAAACATCGGATTACTGATTTCTAGTATTACACGGTTCACATGTCGATGAATGGTCTGTTAGCGATGTGCTCATCATCCGGCTCGTCAAGTAACAATATTGTTGTAGCTTCCACTTTAATCAGTGTCTCCATTGTTCTTTGCCTGGGAAAGTCAGTCCCATACAGTTTATGTTCAATACGTTACATACAGCAGGAACAGTATTTCCTAGCAACCGGTTCTCATGAAAGAAATTTAGTTAAAAACACATTTTACTAAGTCATGGAAAAATAGTTTGCTCAGCCTTTTTATTAAATGTTAAGAAATGCAGCTTGACATGAGGCCCTGCAACTAGGCCATGACCTCCACTAAGTTAAGACTTGTAAATAATAAAGCAAACACATAGTACATAACCCTTAATGGTGCATTGCTGCATTAATTCAAACATATGCTCAGCATTTCATATTAATATGCCATTAGGAAATAAATTTTGTGAACATTGGCAGCCACTTCTCGTGATCACACTTTCAACTGCGTGCATAATTCTTCTTACGTTATTTCATTTTCTAAGCAAATTTGACACTCAAGATACATGAATACTGGTTAATAATTCTTTTGTTAACTCCTGGCTAGCAGTAGTTAAATGCTACCTGTAGACTGCAGCACATATTGTGCCATCCACTAGGCTGCAGGAGCAGCCTACAACTACAGAGGGTGGTGGAATGGGCAAATGGGTGGCGGGTGGGTGCATACACGGGTACGCTACATGTGTGGAGAAAGTACGTAAAATAAATCAAATTCAAAGTAACTTACCTTCCTTGCAAGTTGCTGAGCAAAGCACAAAGATTGAAGGGAGCAGCCTCTCTCGACTCTCCTGAAGGCACTGGAGGCCCGTGCTTGCTCTCAACCCAGCTCTCTATAACAACTGGGTTGAAAGGTGAAAAATGCACATCTGGCCAGCCTTCGAAAGAAAGCAAGCCAAAAAGATATGCACACTTTAAACTTAAGTTTAAAGCTAAATGACAGTCCACCACACCTGCCTGCTGCTGCCACTTAGCTGGTCCCACCCCATCCTGACACTCGGTTCGGGATGAGTTGACGAACAATAAAATGGTAATAAATTAACTTTATTACCATTTTATTTTGTATGACTGGACAGTGCTGGGTGGCATTTTTGTCAGTGGAATGATGCTCCTCCGAGGAGCTCACCCTGGTCGGCTGGCAAGAAAACATAGCTTCAGGCCATCTATAGCTTCACTACTACAGGTTTAAAATCGGCATGCAGAGTTTCAGAATAACCATATTGACAGGAGGGGAACCCTACTTTTAAACACTAAGGGGGTCATTCTGACCCTGGCGGGCGGAGGTAGCCGCCCGCCAAGCGGGAACCGCCAGAAGACCGTACCGCGGTCAAAAGACCGCGGCGGTCATTCTGGGTTTCCCACTGGGCTGGCGGGCGACCGCCGAAAGTCCGCCCGCCAGCCCAGCGGGAAACACCCTTCCCACGAGGACGCCGGCTCAGAATTGAGCCGGCGGAGTGGGAAGGTGCGACGGGTGCAGTTGCACCCGTCGCGAATTTCAGTGTCTGCTAGGCAGACACTGAAATTCTTTTTGGGGCCCTCTTACGGGGGCCCCTGCAGTGCCCATGCCATTGGCGTGGGCACTGCAGGGGACCCCAGGGGCCCCGCGGCACCCCCTACCGCCATCCTGTTCCCGGCGGGTGAACCGCCGGGAACGGGATGGCGGTAGGGGGTTTCAGAATCCCCATGGCGGCGGAGCGCGCTCTGCCGCCATGGAGGATTCTCAAGGGCAGCGGAAAGTCGGCGGGACACCGCCGACTTTCCGTTTCTGGCCGCGGCTGAACCGCCGCGGTCAGAATGCCCAGCGGTGCACCGCCAGCCTGTTGGCGGTGCTACCGCGGTCGTTCGCCCTGGCGGTTTTTACCGCCAGGGTTAGAATGACCCCCTAAGTAAGTCACTCCTAAGTAAGCCTTGCAGTCCACAGGGTAGAGTGGCTAGGGGAGGGAGACAAGCTCTGATCCCCTGGCGGAGCTAGTGGGGTTTTTGGTGCTCCGCTTGGAATGCAGAGTTCACCCAAAAACTCTGCTAGCTCCGCCAGCAGAGCGGAGCTCACCAGGTGCACACTGCAGCCCAGTTATGGGCTACACAGCCCAAGCGCAGGCAGTCTGCACTTGCGCTGTGTAGCCCATACTATAGCCAGGGCCAGGGCTATAGGCACTGAAAGTTACTGTTTCAGGCCTTTTGTGCACCGGCTGCACAAAGGACAGGTCGATGCACAAGAGGACTGGCAGCTTTTGCAGCCTATGGCCCTGGCCTGCATTCAGACCAGGGTCGTAGGCAATGAAAGAAAGCTGCAGTTTCAGGCCTCTTCTAATCTGGCCTGCCCCGCATGCACTGCACACAGGACAGGTCGGTGCACCAGAAGCCTGAAATAGCAGCTATCACTGCCGAGAGTCATCTCCTGAATGCACACAATATTAGAAGCGCTAAGCAGGGTTAGGCCTGGGTAACCAGGCCCGACCTTGCTTAGCGCTTTCGAGATCATGTGCATTCAGGACTCCGCGGCTCACAGAACTCCGCCTCCACAGAGTTCCCCAGAGTTTTTATTCAACTCTGCGGAATTCCATGGAGTGGAGCTCCCTGAACTCTGCCCAGGCCTAATAGTTGCTAGTATATGCAAGCGGACCATATAAAAAAGATAGGGCTGGCATGTTCCTGCAGTGTCTAACCCCCAAAATATATTTTCACTATATAGGGATGTGACTTGTTCCATAAGAAAAGTTAAAGTACAATTAAAATACAATTTTTGTATAAAAACAAGCAACAAAGCCCTGTCAACAACTATTTTTAGCTTTTATTAAAACTTCAATGGTTAAGTTACATTTTTAATAGATATACAAACAGTAACTTTTGAAGAGTTATATTTTTCCTACATGAGGATGTTGTAGGCTAGCTAGCATTGACCTGCCTGCAGCTGCCTGCAGCTGACCCAGTCGATGCTTCCTTTTATAAGATTTGAAATACTATAAAAAAACTATACTGTAAATAATGGTAGAATGGCCTGGGTGTGGTATGTGACCTAGCTTAACCCAAGAAGTGTAGTGGAGGAGGGTCCAGGAACTTCACTAACTGAGAGCGATCAGGGTGGAGCCTGTTCTATTACAGTTTAGTGAGAATAGAAGCCTGGAGGAGACGGGTTATTTGATCCCAGGATACACTTTAGCCCTTCGGCTCTGGTCTCAGTGGAGGAAGAAGCGAGACACAGAACTGGTCTGGAGTAGTTAAGTGAGAAGGAACTGCTCAGTACCTGAGACACACCCCTGGGTGTGACTTAAGGCTTCTCCAGGGTCGTAAAGGTTCTCTCATGTTGTTTGTCACTGAGAATGGTGCACAGTGTGATAGTGTGCAGTGGGAAACAGTAACTGCTGGCAAATGAAGATGGGATAGCCTTTGGGAACTTGTTACTCAGTGGTTAGGGAGTATCCAGGAGTCACCCAACCCACTGGCTAGTGAAGTGAAGTAACACACTCCCTCATCACTAGCTCTTAGGTACACATCTGAAGCTGTGGAAGAAAAAAAGAGGACTTGACCTATTGTCTATGACCTGAGATAAGAACTGAACGGTTGGACCTACTCCACATCAATGAAGTGGACTTCAAGGCTTAGTTGGGTGACCTCTTGTGTGGCTACAGGGACATCAAAAACTGCAAGAGGTCCTTTTCCTACAGTGGCCAGTTGCAACTGGACCATGACACCACCCTGCTGGTCTCTTACACCCTTAGAAGTGACCAAGAGGAGCTACTCCAAATATTGGTAAAAAAGTGGGACTAGGGCATTTTTTGAACTTTTAAGACCTTTGGAGGTTCAGCAGGACCTCACAGCAGAGGTATTCAATTTCAAGAGAAATTTGTTGTTTAGAGCTTCCAGGTTTTCCTCACTGAAGGTTTTTAAGCTCCAAAAAAGACTCAGCCCAAAGGCAGAAATCTTGTCCTGGAAAGGGCAAAATATATTTGTCATATAAGAGTAATTCAAAGCAGCCCTGAAGTTTGAATTTTCCTGCTGGGAACTTTATCCAGACACACCAAAAAGCTTCAGTGGAACCCTATCTATGGCTAACCTTTGAACGGACTTTGCTCGATCCAGCCTTCACCCTTGTCTACTGGAGGATTATGACAAGGGGACTCCGTGCCCCAGAAACAACCGCCATCCAGAGGGGCGGGGCCAGCAATTCCGAAGCTTTAAAGTGCATTTGGAGCTCCTGCATCGTGGGCCGCGCGTGGGCCGCGCGCGGGCAAAGCCCCGGCCAGTGGCGGGCCTGTCCTTCGCCTGTCAGCGGCCGGAGGAGGCCGGGCCGGGCCACCCCCCTGAAGTTTGCCATCTGCCATTTGGAGGTTTAGAATTCGATTAACTGAACACCAAGAGCAGGATATGTCCTTGGAGTCCCTGAAATATTTAATGTGAAAAAGGTCAGTGTGTGGCAGATTTTGGTTAGCGCTACTGTGTCTCTATCAGTCTGATTATCATTTGGGAGGCCCGCTTCTCATTTATTGGAGGTTTTGTCTTGTTTTAATTTTATTTTTTCTTTATTTTCAAGTCTGGTTCTCTAGGGCCTGTGGTCCTTTTCTGAAATGGGTAAAAGGAAGTCAAGTATGCCAAAAGGGGAAGGTGCCCAGGGACCGCAAATTCAACCATCCATCTCTAGTTACCTATCCTCTCTCATTGGGCTTATTGAAACTGAACTAGTGCAGGTTGAAGAGAAAATTGGGAAAGCTCATAAGCTCACCCAGAGACCACCTCTCTGGCCTACTGTGCTTGATAAATCTAACCAAGGGGTACAGGGCCCTTTGTCGGCTACTACCACTAACACTCCCCAGTTTGGCACTGAATTTTCCTGTATGCAGGCCTCAAGGTCCTATAAAGAGCCTAACACTGACTGTCCTTCTCTGGCACCCCCACCATTAAAAAAGAGAAAAGCGGGGAGACCGCCCTAAAAATACTAAAGCCGATGTAGGGGCCAGGAGGAAATCTCATTTACTTTTGAACGTCTCTCTCTTGGTTGCTCCTGATTTGTCACTGGATATTCCCACAATCAATAATGAAGTAAAGGACATCCCGCAGGATGATATTATACACATGATTGATTCTATACTTAAACCATTCTGTTCAGCTTTGGAGGAGAAACTTGTTACTCTGATAACTAAAAAACTAGACCACCTTCACTCTAGTATGAATAGGGTGATGTATCAACCAGTTTTAAGACCAAGTAATATGGACAATCCCCATATGGAGGAGGTTGTGCCAGAAAGGAGAGAAGACTTGCGCAACCCCCCCTCAAATGACCAGGTTTTATCCCAGGTTTTACCACCAGACTCAACCATTATCTGGATACAGACCCCCACTTGCGAAACCTACGGAGCTCAGCCCTTCTTTGGAGCCTGGAAAGGGATTTTATCCAGACCTTTTATCCATTCCTCATTTTAATTCTATTGTCATCAGAGACAAGCCATTACAACTTCCACCTGACTGTATGCCATATGTATTAGTTTTAGCAAATGTGCCATGTTTAGATCCTTGTCATAAAGAAAACACTCAGGCACTAATGAGGAAGTGTCTTCACTGGTTAAGGTTAAAACTAGATATCAAAGAGACTTGAATGGTAAAATTCTTATGGCACGTAGAGTAAACTGGATTGGTCCCCTAAGAAAAGCATAGGATGGTGACTGTGTTATGATTAATTGTTGCCAACCCCGGTTTAGTAAAATGCCTGTTGGCTGACCGGTCTTTCTGTGCTACGAAGGAAGAAGAGATTCATGTTTACCCCCTTAGCTATTTTTATGATCCATCCCTCCCATGTGCAAGCCCTAAAGCAGTACAGCAATATTGTGATTCAGGGTCGGCCAAATTTCAACTGCGGCCAAATAACTCTTCTCTTAGACAGCAACAGACCTCAACCCCTTTAGATGAAAATGATTGACATGTGGATAAGGGTGATGGGGGCGCTCTAGAGAGTCCCGAGGAGGGCTTTGTGCTTGATACTCCTTCACCACAGTATGGGCCTGATTAGATTGATATTGCCCCTTATGCCCCGCTAACAGCCATTATTGGTGAGGAAACAGTGGTTGGGGATGGGACCAACTCGTTTACTTTACTCTGTTGGTATATTGCGGGCCTTCGATCAAAGGCAAAAAACTCAGATTGGTTGGAATTTATATCTGCATATTATGTTATTTGTTTGCAGGAGACCTGGTCAATGGACCCCTTTTATTTAGATGGTTACTACTCTGTTTATCAGCCTGCAATTCCCTCCCCAGTTGGTAGGGCAAGTGGGGGTCTTTTGGTTCTTGTCTCCTTACAACTTCCCAAAATGGAGGCATCTTTAATCTGGTCGTCACCATATTTTATGGTTGTTTCACTGTTGATCGAGGGATGTAAGGGTATATTGCTAATACATTTTTATAACAACATCCCACATGAGCACCTGATGGGAAATTTTGAGGAGAAAACAGATTATTTGGACTCCTGTGATAAGTTCCAGGATAATGAGTCTATTATTATATGGTCAGGAGATTTTAATACGCCGTTATGTAACCCGGAAGTCTTACGTGGGTGTTGTTTTCCCATTGAGGATAGTGAGATGTTATTTCATTTTATTCACACAAAACAAGGTGAAGTTTTAAATTCTTTTATCTATAAATTCGATCTTGTATTCGCAAGGGAAAAGGCTGCCATACTTACTCAAAAAATACCTACATTTAAGGGGAATTCCAAAGGAAGTATTATTGACTATATCCTTATTGGCTCTCCTGATTCTGATTTAATCACTGATTTTAAGATAATACCACATTGTGCCAGTGACCATAACCCTCTATGTATTAATCTTGCTTGTAATTTAAAATCCGTACCTATTAATAGAGAACTGAGTAGGAATTGTGTTTTAAACAAAAAATATGGCCTACGTATGAAATGGGAAAAGATTGATCCTAAAACCTTCAATCTGAAAATTATTGAACAAAAATTGGTCTCCATTAATATATGCTTGTCGCAACAACAAAATCATGACCGATTAGTATTAGAATTTGAGCACTTAAGCCATGCTATTTTAGAGGCTCTAATGACTGTCAGAACCACTGGGGCCCCAGTAGTCAGCCGATGGTTTAATTCTGCTTGCTCTACTGCCCATAGAAATCTAAAAACGGCCCTCAGATCGACCCCTTTTTCCCAGGATTTAGTTAGAAGGGCAAGGGATCATTATAAGGCAGTCTTGTTAGAGAGAAAAAATGAAATCAGAAATACAGCATGGGATGAGATTTGGGTAGCCACCGAACTGAAGGATACTACAAGATTTTGGAGGGTGATAAGCCATCCTTATTTTGCAGAGCAGGATAATAAAGAGGTTGAATGTCTGTTACCCGAAGCGGTGTGGGTGAATCATTTCACAAGAGGTTTTCAATCTGATAGTGAAATTTTTTTGGTGGGGGATGAAAGCAGGGACAAGAGATCTGTGGAATCTAAACTGAATAAAATAGACTTGTCTTTTGAGTTACATGAGGTAATTACAGCAATTAATCGTTCAAGACCCGGGAAAGCACCGGGTCCGGATAGGGTCCCTGTTAACCTTTTTAAGTCCATGCCGGATTTCTGGGGCCCTTTAATTACCAATGTATTAAGAAGTGTTGCACAGAGTAATATTCCCCACTCCTGGAAAAGGGCCATTATTATTCCAATTTTTAAAAAGAGTGACAGGCAAGATCCAATTTGCTATAGGCCAATCTCTCTTATCGATTCCACTGCTAAGATATTGGGGAGTGTGATTTTGACCCGACTGGAAGAATGGGCTGCGGAGGCAAAGATCCTCCCCCCAATCCAATATGGTTTTAGACCTGGTATAGGTACAATGGAACAAGCGCTGAATTTGCACCTTATACTCAGCAAATATGTTATCGCTAGAAAAGAATCCATCCATTTGGCGTTTATCGATTTATCAAGTGCCTTTGACCTGGTAAATAGAGTGAAGCTCTGGTCAATTATGGAATCCCTGGGGGTTGACCAGAATCTTATAGAATTAATTAAGCGATTATGTACTGATTTAACGGTCACAGTGCAGTATGGTTTGCATGGTGAGAAATCTTCCTCTTTTTCCTCCAGGAGAGGTGTGAGACAGGGTTGCATTTTAGCACTGTTCTTATTTTTGTTGTATATTAATGAGCTTTATGATTTTTTAGTAAAAAATTGAAAGGATTTCCCTAGAATGGGACTGAGACATCTCCCTGTGCTTTGTATGGGGATGATGCGGTTTTAATTGCCCGTACAGCTAACGGACTCCAAAGTTTACTGGACCTTTTTTTAAATTTTATGCAAGACCTAGATCAAAAAGTACATTTTTCGAAAACACTTGCCAATGACCGTGGCCCCCCGAAATACTAGATCTAAACAATTTTCTATGGGTGGAAACATCATAAATAAAGTTAAAGATTTTTGTTACTTAGGATTGCACGTAAGTTCTTCCATGTTATGGAAATCCCATCTCACTATTAAGGCCCATCAAATGGTGAGAAATCTGGAAGCAATCTTTCGCTTTGCTTGAAAACTAGGTCATACACCAGCTAATCAAATTGTTAGGCTCTATAATGCGAAATGTGTATCAGCAACTATTTATGGGGCGGGCCTGTGGGGCCTGACTAAAGTAGATTCCCTCCGACGAATAGAGAATAACTTTGGTCATAGATTACTGCTGGTACCAAAGAATGTAGCAAATCTTATTTGTTATGAAGAACTGGGTTTACTGCATATTGAAGATTTGATTGGTGTTGCTCCGCTTTTATTGTGGTTGAAATCTTGGTCTAATCCCGCAGCTAGCGTGGTACAAGATTGTATGACCGACTGCATTCAACTAGACAATTTTAATAGAATTCCATGGTTCACCTATTTGCAAACTATATTTCCGAATATAGGCTTGGAGAGTATGTTTACTCATCCAGAGTCCCTGCCCGCAAACGCAAAGGTTTTAGTCCAAACCCAATATTATGATTTTACCATGAATTTGAGATTTCAGGGGGCCCTGAATTTGTAAACTTTTGAGTCATACTTTCAGATCTCAACTACGTCTTTGATGTCACTTTTGCATTTTATGTATTATTATTTTTTCTGGGAATTTTGATACTCCCACCTGCAAATAGTTCTCCTTCTTTTGAAATCGTGAATTATGTCCGCCGATTATTGTTTCATATTTAATGGAACTGTGTTTTAAAAATGTTGTACTTTTATGGCATTCTGCCGAATAAAGGAACTTGACTGACTGACTGACTAAGGGCCCGATTTAAAGTTTGGAAGACAGGATACTTAATTCCAAATGCAACAGAGTACCATGTCAGCCAAAGTCGAGATCCTCCATTCTCATTTAGAAATAGATGTGTGAACAGAGCTTGTGGTGGCTCCATTGATGGAAAGCTTCCACCGATGTCCCATTACACAGTCCGTCCTCTTCTCTGCTCATCACCACCAGAAAAGACCTGACAGAGAGGGACAGACAAAAACAATATTGATCTCACTTTGAAGTTTGTTTTTTAAATACAATGTAATTTTAAATGTTTGATGGCTAGGTGTATAAACTGACAGCAGCCATCCACCAGTTTTTGTACCTTGAAGGGAACACCCAGTTATGTCTGGTGTCTGTGGAATTGTAATGAACAATTCTATTATGCTGAAGTCAGATATTAAATTACAATTTTGAAAATAGCAGTTTTAGAAAAATGACATTTTCCTGCCTTAGACAGTTATTGCCTGCACCCTGTCTCTGGGTCACATGACAGGGTGGAATTGACATTTGGGCTTTGTGTATTCCTGCTAGAAGGCCAAACACAATAGAGAGCTTAGATGCACCTGGATGGGCCATCACTGACAAGATGGGAGGGAGTAGCACTTACACTTGAATAGGCTGTGTCCTGCTTCCACACAAAGGGCTGCATACCCCCTGTAGTTAGTCCGGAGCCTGGACAGTGAAGATAGGATGCCTGGGGACTTCAAATAGAATTTCTGGAAGCTTCCCCCACCTTCCAGGCAAAAGGCACCAGGTATAAATATTGGACCTTAGTCACCAACTCTTCAGTACACTTCTGGGCCTGTGGAAACTCTGCCAGGAAGAAGGAGAGTTGTGCTGCTGAAATGGTTGCCACTTTGATGGACTGCTGCTCTGAAGGACTGCTGCCCTGCTGCACTGACATGTTGCCTGCTGCACTGTTGCCCAGGTGGGAAGGATTGGACCTGCTTCTTTTTGAACCCAGGACCCCACAGTTGGCTGGCCTCTAGACTTGAATATAAGGGACACAAGGCTCCAAAAACCTTGAACCTCAGCACCTGGACACTGCCATCTGTGAGCATACCCTGCAAAGTGATGTCACCTGAGTCCAGCACCCTTGCAAGTTGGCCTAAGATGCTCTGCCAGCCTCTGTGAACCAAAACCGATGCATCTCCTCTGCTGTGTGGCATAACCCCAAGTAGAACCGATGCATCACTTATGAGGCGTGTATCGATCCTGTCGCAAAGACCCACATTGCCTTTGCAGCCTGCAGCCACTTTGGGACTGCTGCTGCATGACTTATGCTCAACACAAGCCTATGCATCCCTTGTTAACAGCAGCCTTGATGACGACACCGGACACTGCATCTTAGTCTCTCTGCTACCCTGAACGATGCATCGCCTGTGACTGCGCAACATATCCTCAACGCTGGACTTCAGATCACAAACCCTCTTCGACTGGAGCCTTAATGATGATGCAGGACCTCACATTGTAATCTCACTGCATCTCAGAGCCAATGCTTTGCTTCAGCTGTGCAGCGCATCTTCGGCACGGATCCTCAGAATACTCCACAAACTAGGATTTAAGGTACTTTGCTCAGCTGCCCTAACTGGGTCCCGGTAGCTGGCCCACACTCCATTGCGGTCAGCCTGAACTTGTGGCTTTGTCCCAGTCCGGCGCGGCCAGATATTCACAGCTGGTGCTTTGTGCTTTTTGGTGCTACTTTAACTGAAATCCTTAGACCTGCATATCTCCACTTCTACTTATTTGATTTTTGTCATTTTGGTCTTGTTTTATGTATTAAAGGTAGCTCTACTTTTCTCACTTGGTGTGAGATCCTTTGTGTGTGATGTTTTTTACTTTATTACTTTTTAAAGTGTTGCACTGAGTTAAGCCTGACTACTCTGTGCCACGCTACCACAGGGTTAAGCACAGGTTAATCTAGGGTTGGCTTGTGCCTCACCCTAACAAGGATTGTGGTTGCTGCTTGACCAGGCCTCACATCCCTGTCATCCAACCACCCAATTTCCTGCAAGGGGCAGATTCCATGCACTCTGATTCCAGCCCTAGATGGGCAATTCCAGAATGGCCCCTCAGGTTTAAAGTTAAAAAAATGTGTTCATATCATGGGGTCTGCATACTCACCAAGGAGTTTGCGTTAACAGTCCATAATCCTTGATCTCAGTGTCAAGATCATGGACTATGAAATTTGTGGACCTGCTTTGGGGCTTCATTCAATAGTCTACAGTCTTTATACCAAGACCGTGGACTATGAAACTTGTGGACTAGTGTTGGGTCCCCTACAATGGCTGACAGTCACCGTACTGAGTCTGAGACATATGGATGCCATTTGAAGTCTTTGAGGTCCACAGGCTTAGTAAATAATCAGCAGACTCAAACATATTTGTGGACTGATTAAAATTTAATTTTGTGCTGATAAAATGGTCCACTTAGATGTGACCTGACATCTGATTCAGCTTTTGGGGCAGATGTTCATAGTGAGCTCAACATTTTAAACAAGCATTGGCATTGCCAATCAGTCTTGTTTGTCTGTAAAGATAAAAAGCAGTTTGGAAATATAGCATTAAAAAAAGTCAACTGTCAAGACAGGTTCAAGATGGATGCATTTGGAATTAACAGGCGCCTGTGACTTGACCTGTGTTTTTTGTCACTACTGTATTACTATTACTAAGACACTCCTTACATTTATACACAAATAAGAAGCACAGGCATATGCATTGTGTGTTAATGGAAAAGTAAAGATAATGGCTTTTTGTTTAAAGCGTGTTTGCTACATTTTGTGGCCATCAGGCAGCCAGGAAGGGGTGGGCATTAGCAAAAGTCTGGCAGTGAGGGAGAAAAGGGAAGAGAGCCCAGTGATGACAACTGACAGCTGTGGGAACGAATAAGAATGAAGAATGGCAAATGAAAATACAAATGGGCATGGAGCACCAGAAACAAGGAGCAGCAAATAGCTGTGGGGCAAAGAGAGCGAAAAGGGGGCGGGGCCTAGCACCAAGCACCTGGAACGAAGAGCAGAAATCAGCTGATGGAATGAAGAACAACAAATAGAGAAAAAATGAGATAGATCCTAGTGTGACAATGCTTGTGGGAGAAGAAAAAGTTGGGGAGGAGAGATGGATCTGGGAAAGGGGATGAAAATGTAGACTGCAACTAACCAGTATGTGCACTTCTATGGATTGTTAAACAAGTAGTGACAAATATGAAAAAATGTAATTCCAAAACATCAGCAGTGGAGGAATACACCACAGCCCATTAAAAGCAAGGAGAGAGACAAACGCACAATAGGAGGGAAAACCACCAATAATAGACTGGAAACTGAGACTGACAGGAAAACCATTTAAGCATGAGCAAGGTTTGGTTCTGTGGAAGTTTGCATATAATGCTGTCGGTGCCAGAGAGCTAGAGCTCTTTGTATCAAGACAGTAAAAATGCACTGGCTTGACAGTCTCAAATCTGAGACTCAGAACTGGCGCGCCTAGCAGTGATGGCAAGATTTCCTCTATAGCCCATGGACTTCTGGCTGACTTTGTGTACTCTTTTTCGGCCTTTCCGTGACTTAGTGTTCAACTAATCACCATCCAATCAAAAACTGCCTTTCCATTAGCAAGACAAAGCACATCGGTCACTCTGTGAAGAGCGGGAGACCTAAGCAATTTGCAATTGGTTTCACTGCACTTTTCCATCTCTGAGCCATGGCAGAGAAAGCACATCAGAAAAATCCAAGACCCTCTTCTGCAATGGCTTTTGTATCTGCTGAGGAAGAAGTCATTTCCATTAGAGAATTGTGGGACCTCGAAGAAGAATACCAAGGATTCCAGCAATTGGGAGCTCTTTAGCCATCCTCCAGGTGTGAATAAGCAGAATATGCCAGGGATGCCACCTGCAAGCTCTGTGACCACAAGATGAGAACAGAGGAGTCTCTTTGAAACTCCACCAAAAGTTCCTGCAGAGGTAGAGCAATAAAAGGAGGAGGAAAGCAATCTGAATCTCAAAATTCGTTACACGGTACTGCATAGAGTGCAGACCAATGCATGATGTGGAGAACAGAACCGAAGAATTCAGACAGAAAACATGGAAGAATATTCCTGAAAAAAGAATCTGTCAAAAGAGTTCATAAATTGCTTTTTTATCAGAGCTACTATAAAAATCAGTAAAAATGCTGTGCATTAGGCATAGTACTTGGCCAAAGGCCGGATCCTGATGCCAGCTCCTGCAGAAATAATTTCAGTGAAGTTAGATGTAGTTCATCTTGAAAAACCCAGAAGCCCAGAAATGTACCCAAAATTACAGTTAGGTAACTGTTGGCATGGTCAGGGGTGGCTCCTCCGTTAGGACGGAGGAGCGTCGTTCCCCGCCAACAGCGGCAGCTGCAAAACCTTTAAAAGAAAATTATAATAAACGTTGTTTATTATTATTTTCTTGTAAAGGGGTGGGGCTACGGGGTGACGAGCAGTGCTGCACTCCCCCTCAGAGCACATGTGTGTTTGGCCGGCCGGCCAAACACATGCGCAGTAGGCTTTCTCCAGCCCAGCAACACAGTTGCCGGGCTGGAGAGAGCCTGCACAGGCTCCCAGTCTGCCTTGGAGTGTCCTAGCTGTGTGGTCCCAGCCAATCCTGATGCTGCTCTGAGCAGCATCAGGATTGGTGGCAGGGCAGGCTGGGAGCCTGTGCCTGCAGAGGAGACAGAGGAGCGGTGGTGCAGCACGGCGTGCAGGTAAGTTTATTTTTAAAATTGTATCCCCCTGCACCCCCCTCCTCCCTTACCCCCGGTAACATCTGCGAGCCGCGACCTGGTATTGTTACTAATTAGAACAAAAACTGAAACACCATTGAAATTAGTCAATCCATAACTCTTAAATCAGCCATGAAAACCATATCTTGCGCACCAAATGTAAATGTAATGCTCATGACTGCACAATACCATATAAATATTTTACCAGTACCAATGTAATTAGTGATGTCTTCAATGATGTAATTTGAGATTTTATCAGTGATGTTATAAATGATGCAACAGAACATGTCATGAGTGATGTCATATGTGAGTCATAAGCTTCTAACTATAACTGGTGAATGTCAATGATTTTGTAGCTCAAAATGTTACTGTTATCACTGAGAAATTAACCTAACTAAAATGTTACTTTATCCTTTGGTTTTTCCAGTTAATTTCTGAGGTTGTTTTAATTAAAAAGACATCATTTTATCCCACCTAACTATAACCCTACCTTAACCCTCGTGTTTCAATGAATTTGAAGCTTAAAAAAAATAAAAATGAATATATTTGTAAATACATAGAAACTAACCAGTCCAACAATGTTTGCGCTGAGAATGTTCAACTTTGTAGTTTTTTTAGCTAGCATATTGAGATTTATTGTCAGCATAGTTTTCAAAGTCTTTCTATGTACCTTTACATAAACATCATACTTATATTTTAAAAACACACTGATTATTTTTGTTCTATAAGGTAAACAAAGTGTTTTCACAATGTACATCTATTTTTAAGATATGGTATAGCTTGTGAGATTGTAGAGTTATATCTTTTGTTCTAATCTCTTATACGGTGTTCTTTTTCATCTAGTCAGTTTTTATTGAATGCTAATCTTTAATAACAAAATCAGTGCAGTGTGTATATTATATTAATTACTTGGTTCACAAAGTTACGCCTCTCTCGAGACTATCGCAGGACCCGAACATACAATCCCCTGCATGGACTACAAGGGGGCTGTACTTCCTGTCTGGATCTCATGATCCACACGCAAGATCGTACATTTGGAATTAAGATCATAACAGTGTGTTTTTGTAGTGTCGAAGAAAGTAAGACATGAGAAGTGTTGTTTAAAGTTGAAAAAACATTTGATGTATCATTGCATTTGGAATATTTAGAAAGTTCTCTGTTTCTTACTGTCGCGTGGGCTCTCATTATTCTAAATGAGACTACTTGATTTCTAGGTAGCAGGATCGATAACGGTGTGGGGGACTGAGTCTGACCCACGTGTAAAGAACTCTGTCACCCTAAATCCGGTTTTTCCTCCGGCTAACTAGCAGTGCCTCATTTCTCCCATGTGGAAGGAATGATTGGGCAGCCGAGCGCATGACATCTTAGGAACTTCTCAGGGAAGTCGTGGTTACTCAGATCCAAACCAACTCTCTCATTTCCAATATGATCTCATATACAAATGACAAAGACAGTATAAGTTTTATATAATGTTTTAATAAAACGACTGTATTTTAGATATTAAGGCGTGAGCCGCAATAACCAGAACGATACAACACAGTAGGATTGTAATAGTTACCAGGAGAGTAAAACATAAAAACAAAGCTATCATATTGTCAAACAGTTTCTACTCTCCCTCTGCTTGTTCTATCTAGAGCACAGCATGTTAAGCTTCTAGCTTGCCTATTAGAATCACTGTGGAGATATCAGCCCTCATACCTGAGCAAAGACCTGTGATCTTGGTTCAGCATCTGCAACGAGGCAGTCAGCGTCAAGTTGTGGTTCCCTGGTCGGAATCTCCCTCTTGCGTGTATTGGGACAAGGAAGTGATTTTATAACTAACATGTCACAAAATGTCCCTACGCAGGAATGCCAAGTCTAAACTCTTACCACGTCTATCAGCAATGTACCAGACTGTATCCTTGACTGAAGCACAGAGTAAATATGTTATGGAGAACTCCAGTGCTGAAGTAGGCAAAACAGTGTGATATGAATAAAAAACAACACCGTAGAACTGGCTATTTGAAAAATAACAGTACGAAGCCTAATAAAAAGCATGTAGAGCAAAGTGCACAGAGGCTCTAAGCTGTCAGCAAATGAATAAAATATATTCAGGGCAAAGTGCACAAAGGCCTAAAGCCTGAAGCTAAAGCGCAATGAATACGTAAAACTAACCACTCTACACCCTCCCCTTGTCGGTAGCAAGTGGTTCCAATAACATAAAAGGATGCCCTAAATATAAACAATACCTAAAACAAGTATTTCGACAAGGTGAGAAGACAACAAAGTCATAAATTTAGGTAACATGTGATCATAAAACCAAATTCAATATAGTGTAAATTTCGTAAAAATCCAATCGTCAAATAGAAGCAATAGAACGCAGGAGTTCCTCCACTTCGAGATATGTCAATATCGGAAGATCCACGCCACAAAGTACCATGGAGCAGGTGTGATCCAAAGCCCCAAAACCATTCAGGGCGGCACCCCGTGCAGGGCCTATGAAAGAGACAATACCATCTTCCTCCAGGAAGGGAATCTCATAAACTGCCTCACGAAGCAAGCGCATCCGTAGTGCACAAGTCTGGGAATGAGCCCTAATCGGGAACATCAACAGATCAGTATCGACCATCGGAGGGCGCTGCAATGAGAGACAGAGAGCCAGTGCATGTTCAAACGAGCACCAAAGGCACCGAAACACGGGTTGCACACAATCCAAAACCGGTCTGAATGACAGAGACCAGTCGTACTCCAAATGTCCCAGGAGTGTCGCTCCAAAATGCTGCATCATGTGTTCACGACACAGCTGCGCTGACGGGAGCAGCAATACAGGATCTCGTCGTGACGGGACAGCCATTGCGAAAAAATAGCAACAACAGCAAGACTCCAGCCAATAAAGCCAAAGTAATCGGGAAACCCCCAAAAATGCTTCCGAAAATAGAATGTATAGCCGAAGGTATCAAACCGAATATGGAAGAGAAGGTATGAGCAAAACCAACACCAACGACTTTGAAAAAATGTGCAATACCAGCAGTGCTGGATGCATTAAATATACGTCCCACAAGTTCACCGAAGTGAGTCGGAAAGTTAGTATTCAAAAGGGACTGTATCTCCGCCGATGACCTTGCCACCTGAAGTGCGTAGGTCTCGCTAGCAGATGTAAGGGCCACATGCAGCTTTTAGCCGACTCAACTTGTCGAAATCAACCTTGGAAGTAGCAATATGAGGCCAGATGTCCGCTACCTCCCTAATTTGAGTGGGGGGAAACAACACATTCCCGCAGCGCGTAACGGCCTCGTTGACAACGATGATGTAAACTATTCCGGCACGCATGCCACAGCAGCGTTCGCTGTTAAGAACAATGTAACTGCCGTTAGAAAGCACCTGGAAAGTGTTTTTAATAACCGGGACTGGAACTCCCTTCAGATAACAAGCTAAGTTAGCAATCGAAGCGTTACACGCCCCGTGCAAGGACAGCTGTTTACAAACCATTGAATGGCTGACAGAAGCTTCGCATTCGCTGCCGCTAAGAAAAACCTCCTTCAAACCATTAACACATCTGTACTGAAAGGGAAGGTCCCACACCTCGTGTATGTAACTGTCTCCCAATAGTTCATATCTACCCACCGGAATGTGCTTCAAACACGAAGTAAATTGCAAAGTAGAGATAGGCAAATTAATAACCCCATGGATCAACCATTCAGCTGACGGAATCTCAGCTACCGTGAAAGGCAGTTTCTCTAATTTCTCAATATTTAACATAACATATGTCGCTTCCTTTTTAGCCATCAGTTGTTGTTGACGAGTCAAATTAAAAGAGATAAAGATCTCTCTGGCACGAACGTGCTGCTATGGAACGCGACCTGCCTTCAAGGTCTGAAGAGTCCAACCCAGCTGCATGATGGACCGCGTCTGACTCTGCCCATGATATAAAGAAGACATGTCCGATTTAATAATGTCAATGGCAGAGGAAACAATGCTGTCAATCGTGTAAACACGTTCAGAAAGGGTATGCATGCCATTATCAACAACAGACAAAGTCTGCATCAGATTTTCTTGATCAATCTGCCTCAACCGGGCTGCAGCCTCTTGTTGTGAAAGCTTCCAAATCTCATTATAAACCTCGTATAAGAACCTTTTCTTCCGTGGTACTCTGGGACCTAACAAAAAATCTTGTAAATCAGTATTATTAGACAGTAACGTGAGATGTGACTTAACTGCATCCAGCGTGGATGACTTCAACCATTGCTGACAAAGCTTCCCCACACTGTATGTAGTTGTAACATCAGCATGTTCTGGTGAAACGTAACGAGGGTCTGCCCTACTAGTCCTGAACCCCCCTGAAGAGGTGACAAAACGTTGATGACACATATTAGTGTCTACAGGCCATAATAACCACCCGCCTGGATGTAACGATGAAGTGTTGAGTGTACCATTCTGGACCCAATGTGTAAAGTCACTGAAAGTTGCATTCACATAGTGCTGCCAATTTTTTAATTTCGAAGGGACAGGTATACTAGGCAAAGTCAACTCCCTAATCGTCGCTAAGCCCAAACAGCTAGTCTGTTGTACTGTGTCATTGAGGAAAATCATCTGCACAGGGATAATACATGCTCTAAATAATGTGTCCCTGCCTTGCATTTGCCAATTTTTCGTACCCCAAACACTTTTCAAGTCAACAGTTTTGAACCAGTATTCATATCCCTCGACCGACAGTTTAGATACAAACAAATTGGAATACAGTAATTTAGTATCGGTCAATAACATTTGCTTATTAGAATACGGTGTAACTTTAAAATAGTAGGACCTAGCATTACGTGGATCATGCCCAGCAAAATATGCAAATTTTTCATAATACGTTTTTGAACTCCCTTGTGGAGGAGTCGAGCAATGTTCCCATTGCACATAATTAAACATGGGCTTAGGGCTACTAGCTTTATGAATAAAGTGGTGTCCATAATAGTTGTAACAAAACATGTCACCATGATTATCTCTAAACTGGTAAGCATCTTCATCGTCATAGACAGTATAATATTGCAAATCCGTAAGCATAGAATCTACTGTCTTCACATCCCAATCATCAGAAACAATGCCAGGTATAACAATATCATTCATTGATAATTTGAGGACATACGGTATTTGAATCAATTCAGTGGGACCATATATATCAAACATTACTTTATCCCACACAATTCCATCCGGAACTGGTATAGCAGAAATGTTCACTGTGGACAAGTCTCTTCGAACCATATGAGACGAAAAATGTGGTTTTAACACAGTCTCCACGTGCTCAATGTCAGATCGATCAGGAAGAAAATGACCATGTATTATCAGAAAAAAAATAACCACAAATCCCAACCATAATAAAATAGTCATTACGGCCAAAAACAGCCAAAAATAGTTCCAAGGAAAAACAAAATATGTTCGGTTAAGCCATCCCATCAGCCGTCGTGGACCGTGGACAGAAGACATCGAAGACGAGGAGCCGGACCCATCATTATCAGCGTCGTTGAAGCAGCCAGAAGCAGTTCTAGCAAAAGGTGCAACTGTGAACGAAGAAGCAGACGGAGGCTCTCGCCGTGGCACGCTACAAACCATATGTTCAGAAACGTCAGTAGAACGTACAGCAAGATCATCATCCACCCTCCCCAAGCTCGGAGAGGAAACAGTGTCGGTGAAAATCACCTGCAGCGGGACCTCGTCCCCAGTAGTGAGAGGGATTCCGGAACTACTGGGTGTCCCTCTTGGTCTGCTGTGCAGAATCGGCCACATGTTGTAACTTGACATTATCAATGGAAACAAAGCGATTTCCTTTGGCCCCTCGCAGCGGCGGTAAAATCACAGTTCTTGTGCCGCTTACCCCTAACACAGGGACAGGTTCTCGATAAGAAGGACCAAATTCTTTTTTAACTGCGACCTTTTCACGCACTAGATCCCCAATCCTGGGTATCCAACCAGTAGGTGTTACTGGCTCATCCTTAATTCCTGAGGAGGCAGCACTGGCAGAAGAGTTATCTTCACGGAATTGTTGTAAATCCTGCAAAACAGTGACACGATCATTTATGTCAAAGGGCGTATCTGCCGCCTCCACACCAGGACCATCTAGATCAGGAACATACATTTGTGTTCCAAACAGGCACTCATATGAAGTACGACCCCCCAGTGACCTTCTAGGCAAGTTATTAAGTGCTCTCTGTACTCCATATAGGTGGGCTAGCCAACCACGAACCGTACCTATAACTCTGGCCGTTAAGGACTGCTTTAAATCACGATTTAAACGCTCCACGACAGAATTTCCCTCGGGATGAAATGGAGACGAGAATTGGAGTTGGACCCCCAACGAAGCCATGGTGTCCCTGAATGCCTTAGAGGCAAAAGCAGGGCCCTGGTCCGAATGAAAAGCCGCAACTGCAAATATATCGACAAAGATGCGCAAATCTTTAATAACAGTTCGAGCGTCAGCCGAGCGTTGTGGCCATACCCATACAAATCTGGAGCACGAATCTACAGCAACCAATATATACTTGTATGCACTATCTGGTGTCAGCGGACCACAATGATCCAAGTACACACACTGTAATGGTTTGTTTGAAATCAGAAGGGGCGTCTGCTGCGGGCGTCTAGCCGACGATGCCTTAATTTGTTGACAAACGTCATAACAAAGGACATACTGCTTCGTCTCTTTATAGAGACCAGGCCACCAGTAACGAGCCTGTAAAAGTGAAATTGTGGCAGCCACCCCAGCATGTGCAGAAGCCACCCCCTCATGTGCTGCAGAAATCAATCGAGGTCTCTCAATTTTATTCGGAATTTCACGTACACCAATGCCTGGAATTGTAACAGTAGCATTTAGCGCACCATTCAAGCAGTAACTATATTTTGAAGGAAATCCTTTAGGAAAGGGCGTGCCATCAGCAGTAGCTTTTATGGCAGCCGAAATTTCTGTGTCTGGTTTGGAACTCGAACGAGTCACTGCGGCCACAGTGGCGACAGCCACTGCCGATTTCGCGGCTTCATCAGCCAAAGTATTCCCAGCAACGTGTATTCCAACGCGCTGGTGTCCAAGTGTATGCACAACATGGACTTTAGGAAGCGTTTCCTTCAGATCCGCAACCTTACCCCACAACATTTTATGCTTAATGGTGTTGCCTTTAGAATCTCTGAACCCATTCATCTTCCAATAGTGTAAATATTCGTTGAAAGACTGCACACAGTAGTAGGAGTCACAGACCAGCAAGGTTAAAAGTGCCGGATCCGCATGCTCCAACGCTAACAATAGAGCTTTGAGCTCAGCCAGCTGTGCCGTGCAATCTCCCAAGGTTTTAGTATAAGTATGTCAGGGGCAGAACACGTCCCCCTCCATAGTGCCGCTCACCACCGCACATGCAGCAGAATACTGTTGTTTAGTCCCAACCGCTGGTTGCGCAGAGCCATCAGTATACATGACCACATCATATTGGTCAATAGGCAACGTACCAGCAGGAACAGGGTATTCTATTTCGTATTGAAGAAATTCTTGAGTCTGCAGTTTAGGGTCAAATACATAATCTACATCAGTGGCTGTCAAAGACGTAGCCCATTGTATCCATCGCGGGTGTAGAGCTTTCGAATTAGGAACACTCGCTTTTGTAACAGCCTCTAAGGCCGGAACCGGGGAAACGACAACAATGCGTTGACCCTGGGCCAGCGGTCTTTCTTTAATAACAGCCATCTGTACTGCAGTGAGAATTTTCTCAGTTTGTACAAAACGTTGCTCTGCAGCAGAATACAAGTGAGATTTGTATGCAATCGGGACAGTCTCCCCTTCATTAAAGGTGACATAAGTAAACCCAACAGCCCCAGGTATCACCCTGATCACTAAATGTGTCTTATTGTCCCGAGTGTGTAAGTGTTTAACTGCTAAAAGATCACTCTGTAATTCTCGCAGTATGTATGTATGTTCAATCGTCCAAAATTTACTCGAAAAATTTGGGCGAATCAACTCGTATAAGGGTTTTATACGTGTTGCATATTCAGGAATGTAAGTTCTGCCAAATTTCAGAAACCCCAACAATGACTGGAGCTTCCGAACCGTATTAGGAGGCTGCAATAAAGCACATTTCTCCAAAAAATGTGGCGCTAAGCTCTTGCCCTCACTCGACAGCTCATATCCCAGGAAAATGACGCTGAGGAAGGCAATCTTTGATTTCTTAAAATTAAACTTATAGCCAATATCAGCAAACCCCACAACAATGCGCGATACACGCCTTAGATGTTGCAGAATCTCATCATCTGTCAGATATATGTCATCGACATATGATAATGCTTCAGGGTCGAACTCATGCAGCATTTCAGTTACATGAGCCGAAAACAGTCCTGGGCTATTCTTATACCCCTGAGGCAAACGGCAAAAAATTTTCTGAGAGCCAAACGCACTGAAACAGGTATAGTCCCGACTCTTGGGCGCTATATTCTGGCAGAAAAATCCATTCGAGATATCTAATGTTGTCTTATATTTTTTACGCACTATATTATTCATAAGCGCTGCGCTGTGTGAATTCTGTATTGCATATGTGCGTGTATGACTATTTAAATGTCGGTAATCCACCACTATCCTATATGAATGGTCCGGTTTAGCAACCGGAAACAAGGGATTATTCATCGGCGAGACACAGGGCTCAATTACACCCTGATACTCTAATTCTGTAAGAATTTTTCTAACCGATGCCCTAGCTTCAAATTTGATAGGATATTGCGGTTGTGGCTGAGGTTCGCCCTTTATCGGAATTACATGATAAGGTGATTGTCTGTCCCACCCCACGTTATTTCTATACAAGGCGGGAGCCTGTGCTAGAGCCCATAATTTACTATAGGACTCCGCGAGTTCTCGTGGAACAAGTGGTGAGAAGGAAGGTGTAATAACCTCCTCCCCAACTGGACAGTCGCGAACAAAGTCAGGTGGCCAATCTTGTTTGGCCAACAGAACATCATATGATTTTACCACATGGTCCCAAAAAATGGCGTTTATAACATGGTCAATGTCCCCTTCCTATCGCAGAGTCACTTCATATACTCTATCAAGATCAGAGACACGCATAGCCGCCGTCTCGACTTGTATGAAGTCATCAGTTGCTTTCACCTCCAGATGCTCTAGAAGACTCCGGCGAACTATTGTGACCTCTGCCGCGCTGTCTAACAGTGCTAACGCCCATGTCTTGTTCGTCAAGAGAACTCTCTTCTTGAGCGGCATGTCTAACTGAGACAGCTGCCACTTTCTTCTTTTTAAATTGCTGTTTCCGTTGCAGCGGTTTCTCTTCTTGTTTAATAGAAACCTCCGCTGAGCGTTGTGAATCCTGTCTCGGTTTCACGTACTCCGTCCTCCGCTCTGACCGCCCACCTCTCTCACTTCTCTTTTCCGAGGAGTCCTGAAAGGAACGAGATTGGCGTGTATCAGTATATTGATATCTATCAGGCGTCTTCAAAGTATCCCTATTCCTGAGATTATACTTATTCTGTTGGGTCTCCGGTTGCGGAGACTGCCCACCTTCCTTCTTAGGTGTTTGCTGTTTCTTTTCCCAGCGCTTTTTCGAACCCTCAGGTTGTTGCTGTTTAGCATTATCTTTATTATTTTTACCCTGTAACTGGGGTTTTTGTGGTCTAGCCCCTAGGCTATCACGACCAATACTAGAATATGTTTCCGCTATTATTCTCGGAAGCTCCCGCTCCTGATTAAGCAGCGGAACATCCCGAAGACGCATACGCACTGCTAGTGCTACTGCCTCTCCTTTGAGATTACTCAAAATAATAGAAGAAACTGTGGCAAAATTGCCCAGCAACTGCATGCCCAAATCCAAGGCAGGGGCAGCCCCATATTCATCCTGAATCTGTTTAAGTACGTCCGGTAAATTAGCTAATGTCGGTGTACCGTGTGCCGTAGTGTAGAGCGCGGCAAACACCGTGCCCCAGGTATTACAAAGGTCCACCGGAGGAACCATCCCGTACGGCAAACACATCGTCAAAATTCTATGTTTATCCTGAGGTCCCGTATGGGGAAATACTGCTTCCAGCGTATTAATTTTTTGCGCCAGCCAAAACGGAGTCTCCTCTCGTTTAGCCGGTACTTTACCCATAACTGAGTGTACAGTGGCCGGATTAAGACCCGGAACCACCGCCTGTGGGTGCGCTGGAGCAGCACGCGCTGCATTCGTGTTTAATGTCTGCATCACAAACTGAACTAATCGTCTATATGTAGCCGTTAATTCTGTATATAAACGACGAACTTCAACCACTGCCAATTGAGCAACCGCAGGATGTGGTGTATATGTAGCCAATAAAGGCCAGGTAGGACCATCATTACTCAGTGGACCTAACCTAACTTGTGCTATTGTGTGTGGGAGGGCGCCATGAAGCCAATTATGGTGTTCTTGATAAGATAGAGGTATTTCTAAATAAGCGTAAGCCCTGTATTGTCCAGGGACATTCGCAACTGTGTATTTCTGAAAAGTATTTGTTCCCCCATCCACTGCTGGAAAAGCGACCCAAGAATAAAAAAGTTCCGTTCTATAGGCTGCATGGGCGTCCACCACAAAAGTGACTGAACCCCCCTGGACTGTCAGTCCATGTGTCAATAGATGTTCCGTGAGCGGATGTCGCATATTAATTGCTATGTTCACTACTTTAGGATTCGCCATTTTATAAAAAACGGCTGCAGGTCAGAGAAGGCACACCAATATCGGGGTTTTTTCCTTTCAACGTTCAAGCTTGAACAACCAACCACTAAGCAATAGGACACCTATGCCGTGGCGGCGGAAACCCTCAGCCCCACGGACGTCTCCGTATACGGAACCGAGGAGTCAAAATATATATGAGACCAAGAGAGTCAGTCGGACCTAATCATTAGAGCCAGACCAAACGTTGGGGGCGCCATGTCGCGTGGGCTCTCATTATTCTAAATGAGACTACTGGATTTCTAGGTAGCAGGATCGATAACGGTGTGGGGGACTGAGTCTGACCCACGTGTAAAAAACTCTGTCACCCTAAATCCGGTTTTTGCTCCGGCTAACTAGCAGTGCCTCATTTCTCCCATGTGGAAGGAATGATTGGGCAGCCGAGCGCATGACATCTTTGGAACTTCTCAGGGAAGTCGTGGTTACTCAGATCCAAACCAACTCTCTCATTTCCAATATGATCTGATATACAAATGACAAAGACAGTATAAGTTTTATATAATGTTTTAATAAAACAACTGTATTTTAGATATTAAGGCGTGAGCCGCAATAACCAGAACGATACAACACAGTAGGATTGTAATAGTTACCAGGAGAGTAAAACATAAAAACAAAGCTATCATATTGTCAAACAGTTTCTACTCTCCCTCTGCTTGTTCTATCGAGAGCACAGCATGTTAAGCTTCTAGCTTGCCTATTAGAATCACTGTGGGGATATCAGCCCTCATACCTGAGCAAAGACCTGTGATCTTGGTTCAGCATCTGCAACGAGGCAGTCAGCGTCAAGTTGTGGTTCCCTGGTCGGAATCTCCCTCTTGCGTGTATTGGGACAAGGAAGTGATTTTATAACTAACATGTCACAAAATGTCCCTACGCAGGAATGCCAAGTCTAAACTCTTACCACGTCTATCGGCAATGTACCAGACTGTATCCTTGACTGAAGCACAGAGTAAATATGTTATGGAGAACTCCAGTGCTGAAGTAGGCAAAACAGTGTGATATGAATAAAAAACAACACCGTAGAACTGGCTATTTGAAAAATAACAGTACGAAGCCTAATAAAAAGCATGTAGAGCAAAGTGCACAGAGGCTCTAAGCTGTCAGCAAATGAATAAAATATATTCAGGGCAAAGTGCACAAAGGCCTAAAGCCTGAAGCTAAAGCGCAATGAATACGTAAAACTAACCACACTACATTACGAGGTCGCTGGATTTTCTCAAGAGTCCCGTGAGACACCTGGGAGAGGAAGGACATCCTACAGAAGGACTGTGATTTGTTCATATGGATGTGTTAAGTTTGCAAAAAAAGATCCCTTTCTTGTTGCTTCATGCGGCTATTGGGTTTTCCTGTGGCTATACCTTTATGACTAGCTCTCGGACTTTGCTGATTATCTGTTACCAAAATTTCATCGTCTGATTCAGATGAGAACCCTACTCCTGTTCCTGCAACTCAGCCACCAAGCAATTCTTTTTAAATGAGGCCTGGTGGGAAAAAAATATCTGTCAAATATGTGATTTGCAAAATATGGAAAAATGAGTTCAGTAGGGGCAGCTGGGACATGCAATATAGCAGGAGTACAACTGGGATGTGGCAACATATGAGGGTTGTGCACCCTCAATGCCTTCCTCGAGCTGAGCTAGCTCATGCTGCAGAGCTTGATAACTCATTAGGGGCATCCATATCTTTTCCACCTGGTGACACTGTACCTGCCCAGGTACTCACTGCTCAAGCAGATACCTACCCTGTATATCTGAACAAAGCCCTTTTTTGCTGCTTTTGTAAGAAGATTATTTTTTCTTCTGAGACACGCAGAGCTACACAGGATGAGTTTGCCCAGGATCATAAATGCCCACCTAGGCAGTAGGTTTATTTTTAACCTGTTTCCATAGTTTTTTCTCCTCATTGTTTTGAAAGTTGAAAGAAATGTTTTTATTTACTCCCAATGTCTTTTTTGTTGTTGCAACCTTTAAAAAAATACAAAAAAGTAAAAATGTTTAAAAACAAATAAAAAAAATACAGTTGTTAAAAATGGTAATTAAAAAAGCTCTTTTTAGAGCAACCCTATACTTTCATTATGTATTGTGTTTGTACTATGTTTCCTTTTTTTCCTTGAAGACTCTCGCGAGACACGTGCAACAGCCAGGTGCGCAGTCCCTGTCATCCACTATGAGGGGCAGTGTTTGCTGCTTTATGCTCACGAGTGTCTCACGAGTGCATACTTTCATAATGGAATTCACATATCCTGCTGTAATAGGTGTAATTTATATGCACCAGATTTTCACTACCCCTCCACCTTTTTTCCTGCGATCCTGCTAGACTTTCATGAGATCATAAAAACACTTTAGAGGAAGGTTTTACATTTTTCTTCATTACAATAGTTACCCCTTATAATCCTCACTACTAGACTATGGGGAAATACAGGCCTCTCCACTGAGACCTTACATGAAGACAACTAGTGCATAGAGTAGGGTGTAAAGAGACACTTCCTCTCCATTCACAGCTTTCCCAAGCTCAGTAGTATGCATAGTAGGGTGGGGAGGATACTCACCTCACATGTAAGACCTCACTGTTCCATACTAAGCATAACAAGTGCTAGCCTCCCCACTGACACCTCTCCCCAGGGAAATACCACATTTATTAGTGTGTGGGAATTCATCTCCTGTCCACTCACAGCTCTCCTCAGCATGACAGATATATAGAGTAGTATGTAGGGAAACACTGCCTTCTGCACTAACACCTATCTCCAAGACAACATGGGTGTACATGACAATGCAGTGAACCAGTGGCCTCTGTCCTCACACCTCTCCTTAGAACAACACCAATATGCAGTGCTGTCTGGTAAGGGGGTCATCTCTCTTCTAACACATCTTGCCAGAGTAAGAGGTGTCTCTAGTAGAGTTTCACAGAAATGCATCTCTATGCTCATACCTCTTCTGATGTTGACAGGTATGCATAGCAACCTTTGGGGAGAAACTGCCCTGTTTCCTGACACAATTCTTTTGCATGACAATTCTGAGTAGTAAAGTGTATGTAGAGGCTGGCCTCTCTCCTGTGATGTGTCTATTTCATAATTCTTGTGCAAATTAGGGTGTATGGAGTGGCTTGTCTTTGTGGTCACAACTCTTCCCAGTATGACAGAAGTGCAAGTATGGAGTTGAAGTTACCTTTGTACTCAAAAGTATGTCTTGCATAACATCAATAGAGATTATGATATGAAACCACACAACCCTCTCAGGTGAGACATCTCCCCAGAGTAGCATATGTGCAAAGTAGGCTGTGGGTAGAAACTGTTCTCTCTGCACCTATATCTCTTCATACTGATGAATGTCCATAGTAGAGTATAAAATAGAGTATCCTCTCTGTTCAGAACTGTGTCTTGGGTAACTTGTGTCCATATTTCATTGTGGAGATATACTTACCTGTATTGCAAATGCCTCTCAGTAGCAACACCCCTACATAATAGAGTGTGTAGCAGCTGATAGCAGCGTGTATTAGAGTATAAACATGCACTTACCTCTATGCGAAGATCCCTCTTTTGCATTACAATTACCTGTACTACAGGATGCAACACCACTTGCAAAATAATTGGCTCCCCCATTACCAACTCTCTGTAGGATAAAATATATACTTAGTATCATTGACATACATGTATATAATAGCATATTCAGTCTTTGAACATGGTACTGCTAGTTTTAGATGTGTGCTATATTATGGCAGGTTAAGTGGCAATAAGGTCTCAACAAAGTAGCATATCTATATTTACAGTTCACAAAGCCTAGCTCATCCAGAGTTAGCTCATGCTGCTAAAGTATTCAATCATTTTATTACAAGAAAAAAGAACAACAGACAGAACATTGCAGTTGCAAAATTGACAATATCAAGACACAGTCAATCAGTATCAATTTCCCTAGAGGTCGTGGGTGTACCCATTTCTCTGCCCAGCCTATAAACAAATCAGCAACCATCTGTAACTTTAGTCAGTGTCCGGTAATGAATATTTGCTCCTACTATTCTGGGTGGGGTGTACAATCCATCTCTGTAATCATTCCATTTCCCCCAGATTTTGGTCCATTTACCTGGGCAACCCCTACACTCATACACCACTCTTTCCGTTAACATGCACCAATCTAAATCAAGTTTCCAATCAGCCAACTCTGGAGGCTGTTCCGTTTAACAAGTGTCAGCATTATTATATTTCACAACCATCAACCCCGGAGTCATCCAGTTTTGGTCCATACATGTAAGGTCAGTTTTCTCCCACATATTCAACAAACACCATTTTGGGGGAAGGTGCAACACAGCTGCCACAGACATTATTTTAGCAATCCACTACAGAGTCCCAATATCCCAAATGTTCAGGTGACTCCACCTTCTTCCAATTTGAATACACTGCCTAAAGAGGTAGTTGTTGCTGAACAGCACAATAATCCTGCTTGTCCCAACAAGGCTCTCCTTTGATGCTTATGTAAGCAGATGATTGTTTCTTCAGACGCATGTTTCCATTTTCCTCCTAAAAAAAAGACAAAACAACCAAAAAGATAAAAGTTATATTCAGGTCAATAATTGATAACAGTGATATATCAGTATTTTATTCTAATGATTTCTACGTTTCTCACCCACAATCACATATTTACATCCAATGCACAAGTAACTTGTTATTCCTTTCTACTGAAAAATTCAACAACCTCATATTAGTGCACTTTTTTCACAAAGAAATTATAACATGCCATCAAACCTCATTTCATACAAGTTTATAAAGTAACACATTCCTCTTGAGACACCTTTGTTAACACTCACCACAACTTTTTTCTCTAGAAATAGCAATATCACCACTCAAGCATTTCATAGGGCTAATTTAGATGCTAAATGAGGTTCATAACAACAGTACAGCTGGTATTATTATATTATTTGTTTTATCATTTGGGAAACACTGCGTCCTTTACTTACAAGTACACACAGTTTGTACATTTCATATTTTAACACAATCTGCAAACCATTGCTCACATCTCTGTACATTCTAATCTGTATCTCTCAAAACCTATGTTAGCACATATATACCTACCCAAACAATGTTTGTCACTGTAGAGTAAGTGTACCAACATTAGTACCCTTACTAACACTTTGAAATATACTGCTAAATACCTGAACTTGGAGTTCTTTCTTAAATGCAAATGACTCTCTTTCAAATCTACATACATTTTTTTCCGCTAAGCACTAATCAAAGAGTCTTCCTTCACTTCCAAAGCAGCAAGGACAAAGTGAGCAATCATATCACAGCATTTCTCCAACCATGTAATAAGAATGGTAGCTACTGGTTGAGCCATGGCCTGTATTTTTAGTTCTTCCCGTCATGATCTTACAAGACTCTTGCAAGATCATAAAACACCTAGTGGCAGTCCAGTAATTTTCCATGTGACGCCCCATAAAAATAAACCATCTACTCATCACAGTACCTATCTCTCACACAGTTTCTCTTCAAAACAATCAGCAGAATATGCATTAAAACTAATGGAGTGTATGGAGAACTCATCTACTCCTTTTTACCATTTGTGATCCCACATGAGTCCAGTTGGGTCGTAAAAATTAGTAAAAAACAATATATATTAATTTTCTTTGCAGTAGTTATCCCTTCAACCCTTCCTCTCTATAGTCTGCACACACACAATAGTCTCAACTAAAACCTCTCTCTTGTGACAGATTTTCTCCACCCCAGCCTTGTGAGACTACCTCAAGTACGAGAGCACCCAAATGCCTGCCTTCTACAGTGTATTTCTCTGTGTCCCGTGAGAGTCTCACAAACTCGAACATTTAGGGCCTCATTATGAGGCTGGTGGGTTTGAGACCACCCAATTAAGACCCTGGCGGTCAGACCACCTGGGTACCGCCATCATCGCCAGGATCCATGATATCGACTGACTGATGGTTGTGGAGGTCGAAATCAGCCAGGGTGGCACTTCATGCAGCGCCTCCCTTCTGATCATGACCTCGTTCTCCGCCAGCCTTTTCATGGCAGTTTCATCACCAAGAAAAGGCTGAAGGAGAAAGGTGCAGGGGGCCACAAGGGGGGCCCCTGCACTGCCCATGCACTTGGCATGGGCAGCGCAGGGGCCCTCTTACCCAGCACCATCGCAATGTTCACAGTCTGCTGGGCAGACAGTGAACATTGTGAAGGTGCTGGTGCACCCTGCAGCAGCAGTATTGCCGCCTGCTCGATTACGAGCTGGTGACAATGCTGCTGCCTGTTTCCCGCTAGGCTGGCGGGCGGAAACCTCGGTTTCTGTCCACCAGCCCAGAGGGAAATTCTTAAAGGGTCCAATGGGAAGGTAGCCAGTGTGGCAGTAACATCCCCGTGAGAAGTTCGGCGGACAGTTCAAACCATCTGCCAAACTCCTAATCAAGCCCTTTGTGTATTTCTCATGGATAACAGGTCTGTATCCTTCAGTGTGGATAGTAGCCTATGTACTGACACCTTCCTCTATAAACAATTTTCTCTACTACCCTTGATCCATGATCTCGTGAGACTCTTGTGAGATCTTAAAGTTTAGGTCACATGATGTACACTCTTCTTCTTTACAGTACTTATAACTTTTATTTCCTTCTCCTTCGATTTTAGGAAAAAGTGACCACTCCAGTCCCAGCTTTCCACAGTATGGCAACAATATATAGTAGGGAGTGAGGAGAGACTGGACTCTTCAAAAACACCTCACCACAGGATAACCACTCTACATAGTAGAGTATAACAGGGACTGGCCATTCCACTGAGACATCTCCCCAGGACAACAAAGATTTGAATACAGTGTGGGGAAGGACTGGCCTCAACACTGAAAATTCTCTCTTGGATGAAGACTGTTTGAACTAGGGTGTAGAAGGAAACACCTCTACACTAAGGCCCTCATTACAACCCTGGCGGTCAGAGATAAAGCGGCGGTAAGACCGCAAACAGGCTGGCGGTCCAAAAAATGGGATCATGACCACGGTGGAAACCGCCATCATAGAAAGCCACTTTTACACTCTAACCGCCAGGGCGGTAGCAACAAACACCGCGGTGGTCACCGCCAACAGACAGGCGGAAGACAATGTACTGCCCACTGTATTATGAGTGGCCAATCCACCAGCTTTTCCGGGGCGGTACCAACGACATAAAAAGCACGGCGGAAACAGTACACTGAAGGGGAACCACTCACCTTTCGACACTCAATGAAGAACCAGGACGCCATGGAGCCCGAGCTGCAGGTCCTCCCCATGCTGGTGTATCTACTAATACACCAGGAATTTTTTAAGAAGGTGGCGGCGACGACGACAGTGAGTACTGCACCTAGCACACAGGGGAGGGGGGAGGAAAAAGGGAGTGACACACACATTCAACATGCAACACCCCCACCTCCCACCATCACCCACAACACCATACACACAAAAACATGCAACAACAGTACAGTTATCCCCAATAACCCCCTGGAAGAACCCAACGACAAAAGGAATTGAGTCAATTCTTTCATATATTATAAAGAGTCAGAAAAAGTAAATGATGTGAAAAACCAGTATATACAAATATTTACAAAATGTACAGAAGGCCGTACACTGTCCTTTGCAAATGTCCATGGCCCACTGGGCACAAAAATCATGGGCGAAGCCCACACTTGACTCCTGCCTCAAAACGGAGAGAACACTGCAGGGGCATCAGGACGAAAACACACAGGCCCCTCAGGGAGAAGGGGAAGGGGGGGTCACCTCAGCCAGAAGATGGTGCTACGCTACTGCTCCTGGAGGGATCTACATGCCCACAGCGATGTCCTGGGGAGGGCAAAGCCACAGTCTCTCAAGTGAGTGGTTTGCCCACTGTTTGGTCCTGGGGAGTGCAAAGCCACAGTCTCTCAAGTCTCTCAAGTGGGTGGTGTGCCCACTGCTTGGTCCTGGGGAGTGCAAAGCCACAGTCTCTCAAGTGGGTGACATGTTCTACTTGTTCTGGAGGGGACCTTCTGCCCAGTCTGCTTTATCCTGCCAAGGATAGTGATAGTGGATGTATTTCTCCACTGGTTCTGGATGGGGCCTTGTGCCCAGTCTGCGTCATCCTGCCAAGGATAGTGATAGTGGATGCATTTCTCCACTCGTTCTGGAGGGGGCCTTGTGCCAGTCTGCTTCATCCTGCCAAGGATAGGGATAGTGGATGCATTTCTACACTGGTTCTGGAGGGGGCCTTGTGCCCAGTCTGCTTCATCCTGCCAAGGATAGGGGGAGTGGATGTATTTCTCCACTGGTTCTGAAGGGGGCCTTGTGCCCAGTGATGCAGCACCTGGGGTGTGGCAGTTCACATTCCCTCACCTGGGTGTGTGAGGCATGAGATGTGCAGGGAACAGGTAGCATGATACTCCATGGAGGCAGAGAGACACTCCATCCTGCGACGATTTAGGCTGCAAACCGCTGGTAGTGCCATTGCTGGTGGTGGTGCCTCAAGTGGTGTTTGCAGGGTCCAGGACGTCTCCTGCAGCCTCGGACGGCTGCCCGCTGGGGATGCTGCTGATGTCCGATGTAGTGGCACCGGCAGGGCATGTTCCAGTGCAGATGGCGGTGCAGGTGGCGTGTTTGAGGTGGTGTCTGCTGCGGAGATGCTGCCGGTGCTGCCGGTGCTGCCCGTGGTGCAGGTGCTTGCAGTATTGGAGTGAGACAGCAGGCCGTCTCCAGCAGCCTCGGACGGCTGCCCACTGGGGATGATGCTGGTGACTGTCGTTGTGGCAGCGGCGGTGCAGGGGGTGGTGCAGATGGTGGAGCAGGTGGCGGTGCAGGCGGCGGTGCTCACCATGGTACAGGTTGCTGGCCTATCAGGATAAATGGTCACCAGTCCCTCACCTGGAGGCTCAGAGCCCTGAAGTGACTTGCCCTTGGCTTTGTGTCCCTTCCCCACCCTGCTAGGCGCTGCTGGGACCTTGGCACTGTCCTCTTTTGTCTTGGATGAGGCCTTGCTGGGTGGCTTTTGCATCCTGTCCGTGCTGCATGACGGTCCCTTCTTAACCTTGGCAGGTGGCGGAATTGGGTGGTCTTTAGCATCTGTATAGGGCACTCTGCCAGCCCTGACGGTGCGCCCTTCAATCCTCTCAGACTTGCAGGGACCACAGCGGATGCGGAGTTGGTGGCTTAGGTGCTGGCCTGGGATCTAGACATCCTGGCCCTCGGGGAAGGACGGGGGGAGGCGTAGGGAAGAGGTCAGTGTTAGCCAGGAAAGGTTTTTTAGACACACTGGGACGGGAAGATGGAGGGGGTGTGGGAGTGGAGGAAGAGGTAGTGGTTGCAGGAGGTGTACGTCTGCTGAGTTTTGGTGAAGGTGCATGGGCTGGAGGCTGTTGTGAGGTGGATGGCTGTTGAGTGTGTGTGTGCCTGAGTTTGTGTACTTTGGGAGGAGGGCTCACAGACACACTGGGAGAGGACACAGGGGACGTGTGCATGGTTGTGGGGGTGGTGATTGCTCGTGAGGGGTGTGTTGTGATGGGCGTGCTGGTGATGGAGACAGTGGCTGATGATGTAGTTCATGTAGGTGTGTGTAGAGACACTACTGGGAGGGAGGTGGACGAAGAGGAGGAGGGGGGACACAGTGGAGGAAGTGGATGTTGGTATGTGTGCATGGGTATGGTGCTTGTGTGAGTGCCTGTGAGAAGAAGTGTGGTGCTTGTGTTTTCCTGACCCAATTTTGTGTGTTGATGTGTGTGCATGCTCGTCTGAAGGTGTGCTTGGGATAGGGTGAGGTAGAGGGGATTGGGGTTGGGTTGTGGAAGCTGGAGGGGGGAGGCTGGACACAGGGACAATGGCTGCCATCAGTGCTGAGGCCAGAGCCTGAAATGCTCTCTGTTGGTCCGCCATGACAGAATGTATGCCCTCCAGGTATGCATTTGTTTTTTGCAAATGCTTCTCGACACCCTGGATGGCATTCAGAATGGTTGACTGCCCAACAGTGAGGGATCTCAGGAAGTCAATAGCTTCTTCAATGAGGGCAGCAGGGCTGACTGGGGCAGGGCCTGAGGTGCCTGGGGTGAAGGAGATGCCCACCCTCCTGGGTCAGCGGGCACGGGAAGCACGCTGAGGGGTTGCTGGGAGGGCGGTGCTGGTAGGGGGGTGGCGGCTGTACCTGTTGTTGGGGTGGGCACAGAGGTGTCCGCCACCGCGAGGGAGCTTCCATCGGAGGAGGAGTCGCTGTCACAGGTATCCCCTCCTGTCCCCATCGGGGAGCTCCCCTCGCCCTCTGTCCCACTGCTGCCTTCACCCTCAGTGGATTCGCCCTCATGGGCCATGTGCAGCTCCCTCCGTCACCTCTGCTCCTCCGCCAGATGATGCTAATGCACACAAAGACAGGGTGACAAAACAAGAAGGGGGGATAGACAGAGGAAGCACATGGTCAATGCCAGCAAGACCACTACTGTTGGTGTACACAACACACAAGAATCAGCCCTAGGCTCTAGGCCATGCCCAACTACTCACTAAGGTAGTCACCAGCCCATGTGGTACAATGCCTAACGTCAGCATCTGCACACATGACACCCACAGGACCCTGCCCAGTAGTAGTCGGCCACTTGTACCATAGGGGTAGGAGTGCTTCAGATCCTGCAAACAAGGGACCTACCCTGCCATGATCGCCCTGGCCTAGGGGTACCCACAGCCCACATCCCCCACCCAGCTAGTTCCTAAAGCGCGCAAAGTCAGCTTTCGGAAACTGTACTCACCCCCTTGTGGCTGCTGTGATGCCCTCAAGCGCCCATCCAACTCCGGATAGGCCACCTCCAGGATGCGGAACATCAGGGGGGTCATGGTGCGACGGGCACGCCTTCCACGTTGGGAGGCCAGCCCCACCTGGGCCTCCGCCGTCTTCTTGGTCCAGCGGTGCAGGTCCTCCCATCTCTTGCGGCAGTGGGTGCTCCGTCTGTGATAGAACCCCAGGGTCCGCACCTCCTTGGGGATGGCACGCCAAATACCCTTCTTCTGGTGGGCGCTGACCTAGAGGGAAAAGACAGCGGAAATTGTAATTACTCACCCGTCTGGACCATCATACTCTTTGCCCACCAGTTCCCACCCATGCCCTGACGCACATACAGTGACCACCTCACATGCAGCATTCAGGCCAGGACGCCTTAGCACCCCCCAACATGTGGCTTACATCCACACCACTCCAAACATGCATTGCCCACACATCATGCTCACAGTGTCCTCACCTGTTTGTCTGGAGGACCATAGAGTAACGTGTACTGGGGGAGGACCCTATCCACCAGTTTCTCCAGCTCCTCCGCAGTGAAGGCAGGGGCCCTTTCCCCAGACACTCTAGCCATTGTCGCTTCCAGACTCAGGTCACAGCAGCACTTTCAGTGTAGGTCCTCTCCTGTTGATGGTCAGGTAGCAAGTGAGTGAATAGGTAGAAAATGGCGGTGACATCTGCGGCTGTGCATACCGTCACTTCCGGCGCACATCGCCATTGGCTCCTGGGACCCATAGGGCCTAATGATAACCAATGCGGAGTTGCACGGCAGTCATCAACCGCCTACTGCGATGCAGCACAATGCCAACACAGTTACCTCATTTCCCCTTGTCCCTCCTCACAGGTCAGGCAGCCGCCATTTCAGGGGGCCACATGGCATGGCATCTAACTGCGTCACAGCACATATTGGCACATATACTGACTCTTGATTTCAAACACTCCTTCTGTGACATTAATTCAAACACAGTTGTGCTATCTATGTTGAAAGATGACCTTCTGCTCACCGTTCTCCTCCATAGGCTACAACCGCTGAGGCAGATGATGAGATGGCGGCATCCTCCGGTGTACAGACCCCTGGTGGACCTTGCGACAATGGAGGACAGACACATTATCATCACATACAGACTTGATCGTGCCACAATCCAAGAACTGTGTGCCCAATTGGAACCAGACCTGATGTCAACTATCTGCCAGCCCACCGGAATCCCCCCCTCCAGTGCAGGTCCTGTCAGTGCTCCATTTACTGGCAAGTGGCTCCTTTCAAACAACAGTGGCCATGGCATCAGGGATGTCTCAGCCGATGTTCTCCAACGTGTTGACCAGAGTGTTGTCTGCCCTGCTGAAACACATGCACAGCTACATCGTGTTCCCCCAGGTGGAGGATTTGGCCACACTGAAAGCTGACTTCTATGCCCTGGCACATATCCCCAATATCATTGGTGCTGTTGGCATTTGTTCCCCCCGCAGAACTGAACAGGTGTACAGGAATAGAAAAAGCTAGCATTCGATGAATGTGCAAATGGTGTGTTTGGCAGACTAGTACATCTCCCATGTGAATGCCAAATATTCTGGCTCAGTGCATGACGCCTATATCCTGAGGAATAGCAGTAGCCCTCCAGTATCCCTTATGTGATGGGCCAATTCCAGAGGCACCGGGTGTGGCTAATATGTTAGCCCAAGGTCCCCACCCACTATAGGAAGGTGTCTGGGTATGGGGTTGTCCCTAAGGGTTAATATGTGTCTAACAGTTGTCCCTCGATATTTGCAGGTGACTCTGGTTACCCCAACCTCTCATGGCTACTGCCCCTGTGAGGAATGCCAGGACAAGGGCAGAGGAACATTACAATGAGGCACATGGGCGTACAAGGAGGATTATTGAAAGGACCTTCACCCTATTGAAGGCCAGGTTCCGGTGCCTCCATCTGACAGGTGGCTCCCTGTACCACTCACCGAAGAAGGTGTGCCAGATCATAGTGGCATGCTGTATGTTGCACAACCTGGCCTTGAGACGCCAGGTGCCTTTTCTGCTGGGGGATGAGCCTGGTGATGGTCTTGTGGCAGCGGTGGAGCCTGTGGACAGTGAGGAAGAGGAGGCAGATGAAGAAGATGTGGACAACAGAACAAATATTATCCAGCAGTACTTCCAGTGACACACAGGTAAGAGACTGTAACTCAACTTCACATTTCAGTATACTTTTGGACATTGTACATGGCAGGTTCATACCCTCTGTATATGGCCACTGACTGTTCCCTTTGGATTCCCTTTTTTTCAGATCTGTGTACCCCATTGTGGCTCCTGCTATGTGTACTGCTGCCCACCAACTGTCATACATTGGTATAATTCAATGAACACAGACGTTGCAATGCTTTGAGAATGTTGTAAGAATACATCTTTCCTATCATTACACCGACTCCAGTATGGTTTATATTTAAATGGTGTATATTTTTTGTGCTAAATTGTATGGGGGTTTGGGCAATGGGCTGGGGTGATGGTGGCGGAAGGTCCATGGTAGAGTCCAGTCTCTTGGTATCACAGGTGCATTGTCCAATGGGGTATAGGAAGGGGAGGAATGGCAGTTCAAGGTGGACAGGGTGACAATCAGGAGAGTCTTATTTCCTGCAGGGGTCTTAGCAATGTTCTCTGTCTTCTGCCTGGATCGCAGAGACCGTTCTGGGTGGTTCTCCTTCTGCAGGGGGTGGGGTGCTGGTGGCCTGTTGGTCCTGTGGCGGGGCTCCTGTCCACTAGCGGAGGTGGAAGGCTGTTCCTCGGTTTGGCTAGTGTCAAGGACCCTTTGTTGTGCCACTGCCTCCCTCATGGTCTTGCCCATGTCAGCCAGCACCCCTGCTTTGGTGACCAGGATGGTGTAGATTTTTGTGAGGTCTTCCCTGATCCCCAGGTATTGTCCCTCCTGCAGCCGCTGGGTCTCCTGTATCTTGGCCAGTACTGTGCCCATGGTCTCCTGGGAATGGTGGTATGCTCCCATGATGCTGGAGAGTGCCTCGTGGAGGGTCAGTTGCCTGGGCCTGTCCTCCCCTGTCACACAGCAGTCCTCCCAGCTTCCCTGTTGTCCTGTGCCTCTGTCCCCTGAACCGTGCGCCCACTGCCACTGACCCCAGGTCCCCGATCCTCCTATGTTTGTGGGTTTGCATGGGATCCCTGTAGTGGTGGACACACTGCTGATTGACGTGTCCTGGGGACAGTAGCATGGGCCCGTTCTGTGGGTGCTGTGCTGGTGTTTCCTGAGGGGGGAGGCTCTGTGGTGGGTTGGGACTGTGGCAGGGGAACCGACTGTCCAGAGGTCCCGAATGGACTAGGTTGGTCATTGTGATCCAGGCATGCAGAGCTGCTGTCATCACTATGGGCCTCTTCTGGGGGGGGACTGGATGTGGCTGGTACCTCCTCCTGGTGACGTTGGGTAGGGGTCCTGCTGGGATGCAAATGCATAGTTATTGTATTTGTGTGTTCCATTTTGTGCAATGGGTGTGTTTCCCTGTATAATTGTGCTTTCCCTGTTGCCTTGGCTTTGTATGCGTGATGATTTAGTGGGCTGGGTGAGTCTCTCTACTGGGCATGCTGTGGTGATGGGTGTCCATGCAGGACTGTGATGGGTGTCCATGCACTGGTGTTGCATGGAGGGCTTGGTATTGGGATGGGTAGGTTGAGATTTGGGATATATGTGAGTTGGTGCAGTGATGGGAGTGAGGGAAAGGGTGGTGGTATGTGATGGCATGCAGGTAGGGTGGGGGATATATACTAGTAAAGCTTTGACTTACCAGAGTCCAGTCCTCCTGCTACTCCTGTGAGGCCCTCAGGATGCATTATTGCCAAGTCTTGCTCCTCCCATGTTGTTAGTTGTGGCGGAGGAGAGGGGGGTCCACCGCTAGTCCTCTGTACAGCAATCTGGTGTCTTGAAACCACGGAACGCACCTTCCCCTGTAGATCATTCCACCTCTTCCTGATGTCATCCCTGGTTCTTGGATGCTGTCCCACGGCGTTGACCCTGCCCACGATTCTCCGCCATAGCTCCATCTTCCTTGCAATGGAGGTCTGCTGCACCTGTGATCCAAATAGCTGTGGTTCTACCCAGATGATTTCCTCCACCATGACCCTTAGCTCCTCTTCAGAAAACCTGGGGTGTCTTGGGGTGCCATGGATGTGGTGTGAGTGATATGTGTGAGGTGATGTGTGGGGTGACTTGTTGGGGTGTATACTGTGATGTGCGTGGATGGTGTATGTGTGATGGTGTTCAGTGCCTCTGATTGAGTGGGTGCTCCTTGCTTGTCCCTCTGTGCTTGGTCTCTTTTTTTTGTTGTAAGGGGTTGTGGGTAATGTGGGTTTGTGTTTTATAGTGGTGTGGGTGTGGTGTGTGTATGTGTGTCAGGTGTGTGTATTTTGAATGGTCCAATGTGGTGTCGTTTTGTATATGTGTGTGTATTTTGAGGGCATTGTTGATTCATGGTTCGTGATACTGTGGGCGTATTCCTGTTGGCGTAACGGTGTGGGTGTTGCTATCGCCAGTTTATCACTGACCTTTGGTGTGGCGGACTTGTGTGGGTGTCTGTATTGTGGCGGTATTCTCAGTGTGGGTCATAATACCCGTGGCGGATTACCGCCGCGGTCACGGTATGTTGGAGGCCATCGGCACGGCGGTAAGCAGCATTTACCACCAGGTTTGTAATGAGGGCCTAAGACCTCTCTCAGATCACAAGTGTGCGCAGTAGGATGTGGTGAGATACTGTCATCTCCTCTGAGAGCTGTCTCTGGGATGACAGGTGCGTATAATAGCGTGTGGTGAGGGACTGCCCCCATCCTTAGACTCTCTTTTGGATGATGGGTAGGCATAGTAGGGAGTTGTGAGGGACTACATTATCATATCATAGATCATATATAGATAGATAGATAGATAGATAGATAGATAGATAGATAGATAGATAGATAGATAGATAGATAGATAGATAGATAGATAGATAGATGATTCACTTAAAAAAAACAAAGGTTACAGGGATGTTATAGTTAGGCTCACATTTTAAACATATATAACCATAGAAATTCAACTGTTATAGTTATAGTTATAGTTATCTTAAGTAACTATAAGTCCTGCCCTAAGGTAACTATAACTCGCGCCCCCGCCATGCACAGTTATTTCGTCAAAAATGTAACTGCATATATTATATTGATATTGTCAATAATGTTATCAAAGTTGTTATGAGTGCCGTAATTTGTGGGTTCATTACCAGTGCATGGAATGGGGGCGAGTTATAATTACCTTAGGGCATGAGTTATAGTTACTTGAGATAACTCTAACATTTTAATTTCTATGGTTTTATACGTTTACAATGTGAGCCTAACTATAATGTACCTGTAACCTTTGTTTTTTTAAGTGAACTTCTGTGTTTAAATGGAACATCCCTGTGACCACTGTTTTTTCAGTAAATTTCTATGTTTTTTTAATGTATAGTAATTTTCATTACTATGCCAATGGCTGTGCACGGCGGTCCTGAGACCAAACCCCTATAAGTACCCAACCTTGCGCCATGAACGACCTTCACTCTTGTGTGGCAGGGTTTGCCCAGCAGGCAGACCCTGCGGCCAACACCCTTAACCACCCAAACCCATGCTGTGAATGGCCCTCTGGCCATGCATAGCAGTGTTGGCTGCAGCCTGTCTCTCTGGGTGTGAGAATAAGTGTGAGAGGGTGTATGTGGGTGAAAGTGTCTGTGATAGTCTCTGTCTGGGTGTGAGAGTGCATGCATCAGTATGTCTTAATATGTGCATCAGTGTCTGCGCAGGTCTGTGAGTGGGTGCATGTAGGTTTCAGTGGGTCTGTGAGTGGGTGCATGAGTGTCTGAGTGGGTCTGTGAGTTGGTGTGAGAGGGTCCAAGTGGGGCTGTGCATGGGTGCATGAGGGTCTGAGTGCATCTGTGAACGTCTGCATGAGTGTCTGAGTGGGTCTGTGAGTGGGTGTGTACAGGTCTGAGTGGGTGTGTGAGAGGGAGAAAGAGAAGGAGGGTGAGAGAGATAGAGAGTTTTTTAGGCATTGATGGATGATATACCTAGAATGAGATATTTCTGGACAAATTGAAAAGAAAAATGTATTTGTCAATTAAAAAAAGGGTGAGACCACCTTTCAGTATAAATCTTAATATTTTGCAGCATAAAAAAAATTGAAGAAGGAAAATGACCACGGGCACACCTGGTGTAGAACCCTCAATTTTCAATGAGTGGGTCTGTGACTGTAATCTTTAGGCCATAGGTAACTCCTTACTGTGTTGCTTTCAGACATACCTATTACAGTCAATCCCACGCATGTGATTGGAAAGAAATATGAATGTTCCATCACTAGAAAGGTTTAACAGTCAAAACGCCAGTAAATAGTTATAGTTACCTTAGGGTGCGAGTTTTAGTTACTTGAAAGAACTGTAACTATAACTGCTGAAATTTAAAGGTTTTGTACGAGTATAAGTAAATTCAGAACCTAGCTATAACGTTCCTGTAACCTGTTTTTTTGTTTTTTTCAGTGATATATATATATATATATATATGAAAAAAATAGCTATTCTGGTAGTAAATCTCAGTGTCTGATTTTATACAGTGTAGAGATGGGGAGCAGACATGCAATCTTTCACATTTTAAAAACTATGGGCCAGATGTATGTAGAGCTGGTTGCAAAATACTGGTCGCATATTGCGATAAGTGTGGTCATTTGTAAAATGACCTGTGTACTAATAGGTTTTTTTGCAAGTTCCTGATTCATAGTAAGTCGCAGTTTGGCCTACCTCATGAATATTTATGAGGCAAGTTCCAAATTGTGGCCCACTAGAAAGTGCAGCCATCAAAGGGGTGGTCGCCTGCCGAGATCAGCAGACCACCATGTTTGTGATTGCTTTTAAATAAAACATTGTGTTTTTTCTTTAAATGCAACCTATTTTCCTTAAAGGAAAGCAGGATGTGTTTAAACAAAAAAAAAGTGTAATTTATGTTTTTTTAAGACTAGGCAGTCCACTGGGCCACTGCCTACTCTTAATTTTTTTTTTACATTTCCCAGTTTACAAAGGGGTTACCACCCCCTGGTGTTGGTAATATGTTAATGTTTTGTGACTTCATTTCGATCACAAAATATTAATACATACCATTACGTTTTAGAATTTGAAAGGGACGCCCCAAATATTTCCCCTTCCAAATCCCGATTCGGTATTTGGTCATAAACCTAAATTGCGATTTGGTAACAAGTTACCGAGATACGATTTGGTGGTTGTACATTTAAAAAATCATTTTTGGTTTAGCAAATGGCCCGAGTCTGTGTATTGGGCAGTTTGTGACCTCAAAAATGCTTTGTATGTAGCCCTATGTTTAAAACTAATTTTCTTTAGAAAGATGAAATGAGACATATTTTCAATCTGTAATAGAATCGTATTTCATCCCAAAAAGCATTGCGGGGCGCTTTGGATTAGAACATTGGACTCTTGGTAGCACCCCTGAAGACAATGGCGAGGCACTGACTGCTAATCTCCAGGATACCCCCTGTAGTGCTTTCCTCTTATCTAGTTTTTAAGCACTAACATAACACAACAGAAATGCACTTCTGAGGTCAAAGAAGACTTTTATTGTTGTTAATTCTTCCACAACCACAATATTTATGAATGACGAATTAGTAGCTTTCAAGTCCGCGTTAATCAAACAAAATATATCAGTTTGCAATATACACAGCAGGTTATATTTATAAGATATTGAATGCAAAGCAAAACAAATACTTCACCGTGTGGGAACTATTTACAGCTTCATCTTTCTAAGGTCTGCAAGCTGATGACCCCTGTCAGCCGCGAGAAAGAGATTCATCTACCCACACGGGATTGCTGGCAGCTGGCGCCAAGCTCCAGCACGAGGTCCGGCAGATTCGAATCTGACCCTCTGCAGCCTGTTACATTCGTTACAAAGGTGTGCCCCTTCCTCTCAGACCTGGGAAACTGAGCAAGCCTTTTGGAGACTGGCCAGGTCTCCAAGACTACTCCTGTTCCCAAGCTCAAGCGAAGAAAAACAACACCCATGTACTCTCTCTTATCATGTCTAGTCTACTGTGAGAAAAACATCTTGGTTCTCTGGTGCAAAAACACAGCTTGGAAAAATACAGCTTGGATTCTCAACTGCAATGTCTAACTCCACGTTAAAGGCAATGGGCAGCTAACCTAAATATCAAATGCAATGTCTAGTGTCATGTCAAAGCCAATAAGCATCTAAGCTGAATACAAAATGCAATGTCTTATATCATGTCAAAGCCCATAGGCAGCTAAGCTGAATATAAAATGCAATGTATAATATCATGTCAAAGCCAATAGGCAGCTGAGCTGAATATAAAATGCAATGTATAATATCATGTCAAAGCCAATAGGCAGCTGAGCTGAATACAAAATGTAATATCTAATAGCATGTCAAAGCCAATAGGCAGCTAAACTGAATACATCATGTCAAAGCCAATAGGCAGCTAGACTGAATACAGCATGTCAAAGCCAATAGGCAGAATACAGAATGTAATGGCTAATGCAATGTCAAAGCCCATAGGCGGCTCAACTGAATACAGAAAGTAATGGCTAATGCCATGTCAAAGCCAATAGGCAGAATACAGAATGTAATGACTAATGCAATGTCAAAGCCCATAGGCGGCTAAACTGAACAAAACATACCATGTGCTACTGGTGAACATTGAGCAACTAATATGCGCAGTGGTGAAACACAAAGTCATTGGTCAAAACAAACTCCATCAAATGGCAGTACATTCCGCCCTTTGACCAATGAATTTTTGTTTCACATATCTCCTGTTTCAAACAAAAACAAAAAAAACATCAGCACAAAAAAAACATTATCAGCAAGTCACATTTGAATGATCAAAACAATCCCTGTAAAGCAATAGAAGTGAATTAACACATTGATTTCATAACCTTTCACATCAGATACATCTATACAGAAAAGACTGGGCAATTTTTATACTCTGAGTGAGTCTCTAATTCAACAGTGTTAGCAATTTGATGTGGCATGAGTTCTGCTCATGTAAAGGTGCACGGTCCACCTGAAAGGTTTGCTGGAAGATAAGCAAAAGTCAGAGTTCCATACGAGAAGGGAAAAAAAAAAAAAACACAGCTTTAGTTCCAGTGGAAGAATGCATCCATGGTGCTGGCACTTTACTCAGCCAGGTTCAGGTTGGGGGTTCGGTCCCTTCCCCGACCCCACATGCACACACCGGAAGGGGGACCACACAGCACACTCAGGGACAGTGGCGAAACGTGGTAGGATCTGCAAAAGAAACAAGTATGACTTTTCTTGCAAATAACATTTTTCATTTAAACTGCACCCTTCCTCTTTCTTTCCCTGTTTTATAATCAGCAGGACGTTTTTGAGGCCCTTTGTTATATTTTCTGCAGGTTCTGGAGGATCACTTTGGGCTTCAGCCCACACATCAGCACTGAGGTTTTTATCTGCTGCGCCACAGCTTCCCTTTTCTTGCACTGTCAGAAGGGCTGGGGCAGACTCATTCTTTACCAAACCTCCATTCACTGCACTTTTGTCAATTTGGGCCATTCTGTCTCCAATTTGTATGAATGAATCAGATTCTTTTCTAGGTATCAGCATAATTTCGATTTTTCCTTGGGAATTTGCAGCAATCACTCTCCCTAAAACCTGATCAATTTGCCATATCTGTTCTGGTAACTTTCCTCTCCCCAACTGCTCTGTGACTGCTTGCATGACAGATTGCTTTTGTGCGTGCTGCACAGTTTTTATCAAAACTAGGGGAATGTGCATCTCTCTCATCTTTGCCCACCTGTAAGTGGCTTTTTCTCTCAGCTGTTCACATTTCTGGGGCACCCACTTAGCCATCCCCACTAAGGCAGAATTCTGGGTGTACACTTCTCTCTCTGAATTTTTCTCATTAACATCTGCAAGGTAATTGAACCAGTTAGGTGCTAAAACATTAGCAATGAACCAAAAATCAGCGTAAAAATGGCACATCTCACGTAGCTCTTGCTTTAAAATCTGACACACATTATACAACTCCATTCCTTCTACGGTGCCAGAAAACAACATTTCAGTCAATGAATCATTAGTAAAACAAACATGCTTTTTATCTTCAGTGGACACGAATTCAAATGGTGCACTCAACTTCATTGGTAACTCTTTTACCTGTGGTACTCTAGCCCTGTCTTGCAAGTACCAGATCCATTGTATGATTCTAGCTAGGGGCACTATTTTCTTTCCTTGTTCTTGAGTTACATGTACATAAGTATTTCCTTCTTGCACTGCGCAGAAACCTAAAGTCTGCATTATTTCATTTGCCAAATCACAAGCGCGCAACTGCATATAATTTTTCACAGTGACCATATACAAAAGTGTTAGGATTTCTCTCAAATGAGGGCTATTCTTTTTCCAAAAATCAAACAAGCTAATGAAAGTCGGCTCTTGCTCTAAAATCTTTCGTTTTACTTGTGCATTTTGCAACGGTAACTCGTAAATCACATTCTGGTCTCTCTCGTCCGTGTTATCAGTTAAGGAATGCGCTTTCACTGCCAAAAACCCTGGCTCACACGGAAACTCAGTGCAGCTCGGAGCTGTCTTAACCCCCTCATTACTGGAATGGGACAAGAAAGATTCTTCTAAAACAGCCCTTTTATAACTTTCAGTCGGGCTAATTTGCTCACGTAAATTCCTATTTTCATGTTCCAACTTCCTACATTTCTCCTTCATTTCTCTGTAAGCAGATAAAGGTATCCAGACCTTTCTGTCATCATTACTTCCAAAAGACACATTTTCTACATATGTACAACAGAAATTATTTCTCAAAACACTATCAGGCATTTTAGCTACACATGCATTTTCAAAAATGGTCTGCTGTGCTTCTGTAATTCTCCAAACAGAAAACAATTCACAGTTTTTCTTAGCACCATCGGGCAGTTTACCAACACATGCATTCTCAGACATGGTCTGCCGTGCTACTGTGATTCTCCAAAAAAAAACAATTTCTGTAATTCTCCAAACAACAGAAACAATTACACTTTTAAAGTGTGCACTTAGAAATCTACCAACTCGTCAACACCCTCTTAATCACCTCTTAATGACCGACACCCCACTTCTGGTACCAATTGTAGTGCTTTCCTCTTATCTAGTTTTTAAGCACTAACATAACACAACAGAAATGCACTTCTGAGGTCAAAGAAGACTTTTATTGTTGTTAATTCTTCCCCAACCACAATATTTATGAATGACGAATTAGTAGCTTTCAAGTCCGCGTTAATCAAACAAAATATATCAGTTTGCAATATACACAGCAGGTTATATTTATAAGATATTGAATGCAAAGCAAAACAAATACTTCACCGTGTGGGAACTATTTACAGCTTCATCTTTCTAAGGTCTGCAAGCTGATGACCCCTGTCAGCCGCGAGAAAGAGATTCATCTACCCACACGGGATTGCTGGCAGCTGGCGCCAAGCTCCAGCACGAGGTCCGGCAGATTCGAATCTGACTCTCTGCAGCCTGTTACATTCGTTACAAAGGTGTGCCCCCTCCTCTCAGACCTGGGAAACTGAGCAAGCCTTTTGGAGACTGGCCAGGTCTCCCAGACTACTCCTGTTCCCAAGCTCAAGCGAAGAAGAACAACACCCATGTACTCTCTCTTATCATGTCTAGTCTACTGTGAGAAAAACATCTTGGTTCTCTGGTGCAAAAACACAGCTTGGAAAAATACAGCTTGGATTCTCAACTGCAATGTCTAACTCCACGTTAAAGGCAATGGGCAGCTAACCTAAATATCAAATGCAATGTCTAGTGTCATGTCAAAGCCAATAAGCATCTAAGCTGAATACAAAATGCAATGTCTTATATCATGTCAAAGCCCATAGGCAGCTAAGCTGAATATAAAATGCAATGTATAATATCATGTCAAAGCCAATAGGCAGCTGAGCTGAATATAAAATGCAATGTATAATATCATGTCAAAGCCAATAGGCAGCTGAGCTGAATACAAAATGTAATATCTAATAGCATGTCAAAGCCAATAGGCAGCTAAACTGAATACATCATGTCAAAGCCAATAGGCAGCTAGACTGAATACAGCATGTCAAAGCCAATAGGCAGAATACAGAATGTAATGGCTAATGCAATGTCAAAGCCCATAGGCGGCTCAACTGAATACAGAAAGTAATGGCTAATGCCATGTCAAAGCCAATAGGCAGAATACAGAATGTAATGACTAATGCAATGTCAAAGCCCATAGGCGGCTAAACTGAACAAAACATACCATGTGCTACTGGTGAACATTGAGCAACTAATATGCGCAGTGGTGAAACACAAAGTCATTGGTCAAAACAAACTCCATCAAATGGCAGTACACCCCCCTTCTACAATATTCCATTGTTTGTCTTTCTTTTTCTTCCCAGCTCTTTCTCACTTTTTAAATATGGGCCATTAAATCCTCAGTGCACACAATGTTCTAATAGACTCATAGCCCTTCGGACTTGGGCTATTCCATTTGTTAAAGGCCCTTTCCCTTATTATAGGCACTCGCCTGCGAGTTCGGCCTGTAACTCGGGTTCAGGGCCTTTAACTATCATTATAGCCCTTTGCAGCAGGCTGTATAGACTGTAAGGGCAAATACCCGAAAGCATATTATTTTAATTTGCGCTATAATTATAACACCCGCGATCTAAGGAAGACAAATCCGAAAAATACCACAAGAAAAACATTGATCAATGTTTGTTCTTGATGTCAGGAGAAAACAGACAAGAAACAACGAGGTAATCTGCGATCGCCGGTTGAGGGTTTAAAAAACAGCAAAGGCCTGCACGTGAAAATGTTGTTAATACATAACATGACATCTAGCACTAAAAATGGAGTACAAACTCCTAATAAAATAAAATAATACTAATTTACGCACACATCCTCACCGGCCCTGAAGTAATGAATCATTCAGTTGTCGAACACACTCTTATTTTTCAGAGCAAGTAACTTAATGAAATATGGATGCAATCCTGCGCAAAGGTTCCCACAGATGCTGCCGAGCCCTGAGCGCTCATGATTTAACAAAGAGTGGCGGGGGAGGAAGGGGGCGCAGGGCCGAGGCTACAGAGTGCATTTATCAGCTGCATTCGATTCCACAGCGGTATGGAGTTCTGTAACGCCATGCCTATAGCGCTGCACAGACGTAGCTAGGACACTAGGCACCCATTGCCAGAAAAAATAGGATTATTGTACTTTCACTTGCTTTTTTATCCTCACCGTACAATTCCCAAATGTCAGTAAATGTAGGGCTAAGATTATTGTAAAATGTACTCAACATTTTTTACTTTTTTTCCTTAAATTGAAAATAATTTTCCATGGAAAAAGTTGCCTTCTCGCAGCACCTCGAACGAAGATGGATATGTTGAATGCACTTTCCAACATTAACAGCACATCATGGTTAACTAATTTACAGGTACTTTCAGAAGTGCAGAAAAGTGTATGATACAGAATCATATACATATACATATACAAAGAATCACTCTTCTGAGACATCCCTGGGTACACACACACTCACTCACCCTCAAATATCACTTATAACTGCAAAAAATCGCATATCAGGATGGCTTTCCACAACTGAAGGTGACTTTTGTTTAGGCAAAAATCTACAGATCCTGAATATGTGAATCAAAATTTGACTTTTGTTAACAAGAATGAGGTCACTTCCAGATTTAGGCAGCTGGACCACTGCCAACAGCCTCGGTATATCGTGTTTTCGCCACCATCGGTTTTGACTCTTGCAGAGAGCTGGTAGATTAACTTCATTTTTTTATTTCTTTCTTTATTTACATTGTTGTTCATTAACACCACTTCACCAGCTGGTATTAGAGTGCTTTGCATGTAGCATTAACAGCTTATACATGATAAACCTATATTTGAAAATCTGCAAAATAGGGAGATCAGAACACAGGGATGGAGTGGGCAGGAGGTACAGATAAGGATCGTTTCACAAAATGTTATGCTAAATCTTGTGAGATCTTGGTGCCCTGAGGTGGAGTACCGTATTAGACATAATAGCATTGGAGCACTCATTGCCGTACTTTAGCGTATACTGTTGGGGTAAAATATGATGTTGTTGCCGACAATCAAACACAGTAGTCCTTATTTTCTCCTCTTCAAACAACTAATCCAGAACACTAAAGAAGTGGTGAGTGTAGTTTCCTTTAATGGTTTCACAGTGTCATGTAAAATACAGATGGTTGAGCCGACACGTGTTTCGTCTGACAATGGGCTTTCTTAATGCTGATTACATCCCATGATGGTAACATAAAAGAGAAGAAACAATTTGTCAGTCAATGGTATTCATATGTTACTTATTCTATATTTTCCCTTCCAACATATGTGTATACCTATGAGCTATTTGAAAAGAAGTGTTGCAAGAATCCCATTCCTACATAAATCAGCCTATCACCCCAAAGTTATATTACACCACCATCTGTGATATGAAATGAGTGAGGAAAAACGTGAATTACAATGTATAAGATAAACCTGGGTCGCCAACAAATGATGCAGTCACCACTCCTAAGTTATAAGTATTAAAATAATACTTAGAAAAAAGAGTAAAACAAGTCATCAGAGACGATAATGTATGATCCAGATATCCCAGAAGAAAATAAGACTTTAGCATTAAAGAGTTTTAACGAAGAGGGAAGCAGGAGCCTCAGCAATTACCTAATCAAAAACTGTAAAACGGCAGTAAGGACGAGAAATGTAACACAACTTTGTCCAAAATATTGTGGCAGGCCCAGATTGTTTACAGATCTGACGTTGTTAGTAACCTACGTATATGCGAAAGAACCTTAGATTGTACACAATCTTGTTCATTAGTCAGTTACCCCCTTATCCACCCATCTAGAAAATAGGGGCCAAAATACTGGCATCGCCTATTATATAATACTGGGCCAGAAAATCCAATACTCAAAGTCATGCTACATCAGAGGTTTCAACCGTACTACAGTTTTTGGGGGTCAGTGTTACAAATGCAAACCCCAGGGGTGGAAAACAAACTGGGGATCTGAGAAAAAATGAGGAGCGTTGAATCATTCGATTATGGGCGATGGAACTGGGAATGAACTAAGATAGCAAAATGTACTAATTTTGCAGTCATTGTGCATGTATTAATATAGGTACAAGTTACACAAGAAGGAACATCAACGCCAGAAAATTATATGTGCCATAACACTATGGGCCTCATTACGAGTTTGGTAACCTTTTGGCAAGACAGCCGTGATGGTGGCCGCCAAAAGACTGCCATGTTGGCGGCAATCTGACTGCTGTATTATGACTCATACAGAAGAGTCTACCAAAATCCAGACAAAATTCCCAAACCGTCAGGACACTGGAGGACAGGAGAGAGGCAGTCCCACCACCAGCACCGCCCGCACATCAAAAAAACACATATCCTATAATGACCTACAAATCATGTTAGAGGTTCTTCCATGGCGGAAGAACAATGGCTGTGTGAACCGCTGTGGTTGACGGTCAAATCAGTAATACACCACACCACATTGGATAGTTTGAAAACCCCACACCTGACACACACCCGCACACCCGGCACACCTACACACTGCACTATAAAACACATCCCTTCACACCCTGCAATCCTTTGTGACCAGAACACCATACACTGCTAGATATAAGCCACACAAAAAAATTACTAACCATAGAATAGGCACCCCCTACACAATTCATATAGCACTAATCCCACACCTGCACAACACTCCCAACACATACATTAGTACCCCGCACATTCAACACCACCTGTCAACCAATCACATCACAGCACCCACACCTCATCACCAATTGATTTCTCTTTTTAATTTTTCTTCATCACCATCTCGTCCACCACTACCATTTCCCCACAAAAACATCCCTATTTCACAGATGATGAATTGAGGGTCATGGTGGATGAAATCATCAGATTAGAGCCACACCTATTTGTAGCACAAGTCCAGCAAACGGGAAACATCCTGAACAACGAGGTCTAAACCACTACTTGGCTGAACCACTACTGCTAAACAACTAAAAAGTCTCTACAACTAAGTACTAAACAACTACTGTCTAAACAACAATTGTGCATGAATAACAATTGCCTGAACAACTAATTTTAAGGTAAGTTTTTCTTTTTGTTTTTTTTATGGTTTATTAGGTGCTTAGAATTTATTTATATATATATATATATATATATATATATATATATATAATATATAAATTGTTTAAAAACCAAAAAGAAAACCTTACCTTAAAATTAGTTGTTCAGGCAATTGTTATTCAGGCACATTTGTTGTTTAGACAGTAGTTGTTCATTACTTAGTTGTAGAGACCTTTTAGTTGTTTATCAGTAGTGGATTAGGCTATAGTTGTTTAGGATTTAGTTGTTCTGTCACATATTCCCAGCAAACAACTATTGCCAGGAAAATGGAGGTGTGGCAAAGAATAGTCAACAGGGTGAATTCTGTAGGCAGCTAACCATGCATAAGGATGGACATCAGGAAGATGTGGATTGACCTCTGGCTGGCGGTCCTCAAGACTGGCGGTGAGCCCCTACCTCCTCCCCCAACTTTCACATCATGGGAGGAGAAGGTCTTGGACATCCTGCATCCTGAGGGCTTGACAGGAATACCTGGGGAAGTGGAGTCGGGTAAGTCACAATACAACAACTGTTACCAAACTGCAATGTCCTACATGCTCGCTGATCTCCTTTGGCCACCTTAACAGCCAACCCCCTCACCACCCCTGTGTCCAAATGTCCAAATACCCCTCTCTGGCATAGCACATATCACCTGGGGCACACTGTCTGTGCATGGCATGGGTAGTATAGGGACTGACAGCACTAAAACTCCCAGCATGCACTACTCTACCTTTAAGGTAACTAGAACATTGTACTACAAGTTAAATAGCCGTGCATGTGAAACTAACAATCAATTCAACCCACCTGACGTCTTCACTATTGTACAGTCCATGGCAATGACATCAATGCTATGGCCATCTGCCAGTACTATTACAAGCAACACACAGCTGTGTTCACTACTACACTTACCTTTAGATCACCAAACAATCTTATGTACTCACCTGGGAGGGACACCAATATAGGAAGCTGGATGTACTTGGAGAAAACCCATACAGAGGCCCAGGTACAATGGTTACACCTCTACTGTTGGCCAGCACTGTTACCATAGTACATTGTGCAGTTGTTAGTTGACTCAATGATGCTACACAGCTAACTTGGAGATCACTTTAAAATGTCAAGTCATGAATCAGACAAGATATGAGTCAATGAAGTAATCTAACCACCAAGATACTCCAACATCTTGTAGCAGGTTGTATGTAATTAGAAACTCTGTGTCCCATATAGCTTTAACCCAGATTTAGAAGCAGGTGTCATTCTCATATCAGGGGATCAACTAAAGGCTTTGTGTGCATGTCACATAGCATGTCTTGTGGCCAAAGTTTGATATCACTTGTTGCATTACTTTCAGCAACTGTGTGTTCCACTTCTCCGACAGGTAACCTAGCTATTGTTACAATGGAAAGGACACCAGAGACCGCCCCTACCCCTCTGGATGAAGCCCTGAGTGAGGATGTGTGGACATTGAGGGTGAAGCTGTCCAATCATTCAACAACTGTGAGCCTTACACTGCCCACATCGACTCCTCCCAGCCCTGTTACTTCAACATCACAGGCAACCATTCACCCACAAACCTGTGTTCCAAGGACACTGTCTACCATCTTGTGCCCTCCAGTACAAGTACCTGAGTCTCCTGTCGTAAACCCAGACAATGATGGACCTGGCACCAGTGGAAGTGGACAAACTGTGCCTGGGGTACAGGCATGTGGGGGTAGGGTGCGTGGGAGGGATCGCGCGGACCAGAGGATGGAGGCTCCTAGGGATACAACTGGCCAGGACGCCATCTCCCTAGTCTTGGAAGCTTACCAACAATCCCAAGGTGTGATGTGCCAGGTACTTACCATGATGGGGGAGATCAAGGAGCCACAGAGGGACAACCACCAGGAAGTCATGCAGCAGTGGCAGGGCTAAAATGCCCACTTGGCTTCTATTGCAGGGGTGCTGAGAGACATGGATACCACCCTGAGTAGGTTTTGGACACACCACCTGGCCCCTTCCAGTAGCAATGAGATATCAGACCCTTTTACATTTGTGGTTACTAGTGGAATGGAGGCACTGCCATAGGAAGGACATGCCTCAGACACCCCTGCCTCTGTAGCTGAAGAACCCCCCTACAAATGTGGACATCCCACAACACATCCAGGAGGAGTAGATGCCTAGACTAAAACCACTGCCAGGAAGCGAACCTCTACTGATTGGTTCCCCTTGTGTGGCACAGATACACCCTGTTGACGTTTCTGAAACCTATCTCCATTTTCCTATAGTACAAGGACACTGGACTTCTGTCTCCAAATGTTGTAGCAGCTACCCTGATGATTTTATTCACCATGACTAAACCCTTCACTGTTTCCTTTGTGTTATATTTGATCCAATTCACTAATTTTGTTGTGCACTTCTAAATAAATACTAGTTAACCACAGATCAGGTGTGAGAGTCATTTATCAACCATATTTAATTGTCACCTATAACACCTCTTGCACAAAAAAGTTTCTCTCAAATGTAAGACATTCGTAATGTTCCATCTCACATGTACTATTTAATCAGAGTAGATTTTGCAGTGACTAATTATGATAGACATAACTCAACTATCATTGAACATTCCCACATACAGGTTGGGAAAATTGAAGTATTGCTTCTCACTTCAATGTTTCAGTATAGATGTCAGTCACTACCTCCCGGAGACTACTGAAGTTTAGGGACATGTCAGTCTGTTACGATCCCAATAGGCAAACTGATTGGTTCAATGTATCACCAGCTAAAGTATTATCACATACCCATTCTATAGCTCTCAAATGACCATACCCCATGATACAGACAGAAGTCAGTACAAATGCCCCCAGTCATGCAACCTTCCACATACCATGGTCAGGTATCAGTAGGCATGCCACTCACCTATGTCAGTCTTGATACACATGCACAGTGGCCTGCAGTGGGGAAACACAGTTACCGCTACATACAAGTTAGTTAGTACCAATACCGACCATTCTGATGGTTGAGGGTATGGATAGCACAGGATGACATGCGTTAGAGACAAATGAACACACACATGGCACCAGTGAGCAAACCTCAAATGCCAAACAGGTCTATTTAGTGGAATAGGACGCTAGCATTCCACTGTCCTGACAGTCTAGGCATAGATTTCACACACCACAAATCTCACGCCTGACAGTACCTGGTTCAATCCATGTTCCCCTCACATGTCAATATGCAAATCCGAGCTGCCTGTGACACTGTCTGATATTGTCAAATGAGGATGACCCTGTGAAGTAATCTGCAAATTATAAATGTCAAACATAAGGTATAGGCTGCATTGAAACAAAAACATTATACAGCCAATTCCCATATACAATGGTAACTCAGACTGTGCATTGTGACAAACGTAGGCTATGATGATCAAAAAGCTGCACACTAGTCCAGTGGTTCCCAACCTTTTCACTTCTGTGGTCCCCGATTTTATCATTACTGGAACCCGGGGACCCCCACTGAATCATTATTGGAATCTGGGGACCCCGCAATGAGTCATTGGGGACCTAAACTGTTAATATTATTTAATTTTCTGAGCAGTCTCGGACACCCTAAGAAGGCTTCGCGGACCCCCAGGGGTCCCCGGACCACAGGTTGGGAACCACTGCACTAGTCCATGTAATATTCTGCATGCACATCCGAGTTTTGGGCTTTGAAGCTATTTATGACCTGTCTGATAGTCATACTAAGACCCTAAACCCACCAACACCCCACTGAGTTACTTAAATTACAAAACATCACATAACTAAAATCAGGTGAAGTACTGATTGATGAGATCAGCCCTGATGTCTCCAGATTCATCCTCATCATACTCATTCTCACTGACAAATATGCATTCTCACCTGTTGGCTCACCATCATCTGGTATAAATGGGATTTTGACGTCTCATTTAGAGGTTGTGGAGCATGCAGCAGGCAGCAATAATTAAACATACTTTGGTGGATGAGTAGAGGAGGGCTCCACCAGACTTATCAATGCTACGGAATCTTGCCTTCAGGAGCCCAAAGTCCGCTCCATTACACGCCTTGTCCTTCCGTGAGCCTCATTGGAGTAGACATCCCCTGGCGTGGTTGGGTACCTCACTGGTGCCAACAACCAGGGACGGTTTGGGTAACCTGAGTATCCTGTAAATAAGAGTTTAGAAAGGCAAGCATAAGTGACGGACATCTACACATTTGTTAGCAGATAAAAGTTACATCCACACATGACATATGTGACTTACCAACCAGCCAGGCCCTTTCTGTGTATTGTTGTGTCATCAGCAGTGGGATATTGCTGTTCGGCATGATGAAGGAATCATGGACTGACCCCAGGTACCTTGCACAAAGTTGTGAAGTGTAGAGGTCAGCCAAACAGACCGCTTGGACATTAATGGAGTGAAGGTTTTTCCTGTTCCTATACACCTGTTCATTGGCATTTGGGGGAACCAAGGCTACATGGGTGCCATCCAACCGCATGTGGAATGTGTCCCAAAGCATAAAAATCAGCCTTTACATGGGCCAAATCTTCGTGTTGTGGAAATCTGATGTAGCTGTCCAGGTGTTTCAGCAATTCAGACAGTACAGCCTTCAAGACCAGACTGAACATAAGCTGAGACATCCCTGCAGATAGTGCCATGGTATTTTGAAAGGACCCTTTGGCCAGGAAGTGCAGCACTGACATAACTTGTACAATGGGTGGTATGCTATAGGGATTACGAATGGCAGGCATCAGATTTGGCTCCAGCTGATGACAGAGATCCATGATTATATGCCTATCATGGCGGTAGATCTGAATCACATCAGAATCACATGTCGCTCCTCCATGGTCTGCAAGTCTGCTAGTGGACGGTACACTGGACGTTCTATCACTCTTCTCATGCCAGGGTAACTATGCGGGAGAAAAGAAGAATGTATGTGTATCACTCATTCTGTACATCATAAGTATGATCATACCTATGTCACATACAATGCTGTAAAATGCCACATGAAACTGTTAAATCATTGTACACTGAACTTTCCTAGGCAAATAATGGCGTATTACTGCATTCACACCCCCTTTCTGCTTTCATACTTTAGAAATGGAAAACCATGTCACTGACAGTCTATGTGACATTAACATTCTTAACATGTTGCACATATATGGAACACATATACCATATGTCAGATTGTCATTGGTCTGCTGACTATGCTAGAACATTTGCATTACTTAAAAAACATTAGTTTTACATACTATACATAATTCATGCACATTTCTACATTTGCTCAAAGCCAGCAGTGAACCCAATGTCATAGATATGTTTCACAGCTTGTGACGCAACTTTAAAATAATTTATTTGTCAGCATATGAGCCTTAAAATGGCAGCTGCCTGACCTACTGCGCTGGACATTAGGAAGCGACCGGATACAACCACAGTGGACATTGCCGTTGGAACATATTGCTGCCTTTGGCGGTCTTGGGCCAGTGGCGATGTCCACCAACGGTGACAGTCTTTTACGTGGCGGGTGTAACTGCCATCTCATACTTCATCTCTCACTTGAATCCTGACACTGCTGCAAGCAAGACCTCCATGACCTGAGCTGCTGTGTACTGCCTCTGGGAGCAATCATGCCACACCCTATAGGTGATAGGATCCCTGCCTTCTCCCCAGAGGAGCTTGATAGCTTGTGGAGGAGGTCCTACCCCTGTATGAACAGCTCTATGGTGCACCAGAGGAACAGGTAATTGCAATGCAATTGCACTGTTTGAAGGGTTAAGAGTATGATGATGTCCAGGAAATGTGGTGGAATGAAGGATTGTGGTAATATATGTGGGTAGATAGGCATGTGCATATGTGTACAGATAGGTTTCGAGTCCTAAGACATAGTAGAGAGTGTGTGATGTATGTATCCTGACCCAACTGCAGACTATAATACATGATCATTGAAGGTGGTATTTAGAGATATTCTTGTGGTCTGGTCACATGTTTCAAGCTGACACCTGGTGCTGCACATGCATGTTGTATGCCTGTCTCAACATCACACATGGCCTGACTGCAGATGGTTATCCCTCATTGAAGAGGATGTTGAAGGCAGTCTGTATATGGCTAGTTGCACTAACTTGTATTTTCACCCTGCTCGTTTTGGTATTGTATATGTGGACATGACATTCTCTTCTTGTCTGTCATCCAAGCAGGACATCCTACATGTTGGTAACCATGGAGGTATTGCTAGACTCCTATTGGATCACATACATTGGTGTCAGGGCTATGAATGTCAGTACCATATTCATGTTCTGTAGATGGAAAGTGGTTACACATCAATTTACATAGCCATAGTGTTGTAGGCACAATAAATAGACCAAGACATATTATTCACAGTTACAATCTTAACTGTTTTTTGCCAACATCATGTGCATATTGAAAGGTTATGTCATGAATCTACATTGTAATGAGTTATAAACATATTTTCTATTGCTATTTTGGATATGTTTTGAGTCTTTGTATGGAAATCTATTGTTTGCACTGACACCAATGTGGTGCAGGTGTGGTAGTTCACATACACATATGAGTGGTATGGTATGTGTATTCAGGCATTTGGCTTCCATCATGGTGGATATACCTGTCATGGTAGCCTCATATGTGGTTTGTATCTCTGATTTCTTCCCAAACAGATGCAAGGCTAGTCATGTCTGATGTGTGGATAGTGATGTTGCAACTCAGTCATTGGGCTATTGATGGAATAATTGCATGATACGTTGAACTGTATGTCACCTTCATGCACATGACAGGTGTTCATTGACTTGAAAGGGTAGATATACTACCTGTGGTTGTGTGTGAGTAAATGCTCTGAGCTTATTAGGCCCTTATATGAGTGCTATACTTTGTTTTCAGGAGGACAATGACTTAGATGACTGGGTCCACAAAGTATGTATTATCCTTTCCTACATCACTATTGGTACATGTGTTTTGACATATGTTCTGACTCTTTCATCTTCGAACATTTGGTCATGACAATTAGTGTAGTTGCATGTTTGCAAATTTCCATTATGAAGGTTTTGAACATGAAGTGGGTATGGCTTGTGTGCAACATGCTGTATTGTGTTTGCTATACAATATGTTTCCTTGCCTGGTACATGACATCAGGCCAATTTGTTAGTATGTTTTTAGTTTGTGTATGTGATATATGTAAATCTATGTTACATCTATTTCCCATAGCTTGGTTGGACTATGTTGATGTGGATAGGGACCCAGTATCATGTGGCCAAGTCACCTTGTCACGGAATGGTTAGTGTGATAGCTCTACTGCTATCATGATATTGTAGGTGTGAGATAGGTAGCTTAGCTGGTGTGTGACTATGTTATGATTGAGGGATGTACATAGTATCTTGTTGTGACATGATTTTGGACTAAACTGGTACTACCTGGGGGTGTTGTACAACTAGATGTGATGTTACTGATGTGTACAATGAGATGTAAGTGGTATGTAAAGAATGTGTTGACCCTACCTCACTCCCTGTTTCCCAGCATCAGCAGGCAAAGGAGACGGGGCACAGTTGAGTGGGGAAGCTTCTGGCCATGGGACCTCCAGTCACAAGTACACCAACACCGAGAGACCCAGTAGCCCAGAGGGCGAGGGGAGTGCCACGGGGGAGACTGGATCCAGGTCATCATCTTCGCAAAACTCCTCCAGTGGACACTCCCAGGCAGTGGTGGAGACATCTGGGACCACCTCAGCACCATCTCTGTCCACCACCCCCCTTTCTATCAACGCCCTCCCTGTAGCTCCCTGTAGCTCCCCACCCAGTTAGCCATGCCCGCTCGACCCAAGAGGGTGGGCGTCTCCTTTGCCACAGGCACCCCTGCCCCAACACCTGTTAGCCCTACTGCCCTCAGTGAGAAGGATATTAGACTCCTGAGGCCGATCTCTGTAGAGCAGTCGACCATCATGAATGCCATCCAGAGACTGGCATCTCCGATACAACAAAGTAATGGGTTCCTGGAGGGTATTCATAGTGCTCTGGCTGGCCTACAGAGATCATTTCAGGCTCTGGCCTCCACACTGTTGGCAGCCAGTCACCCTTTGTCTACTGTCCCCCCTCCATCTTCCTTTTCACAAACACAAACAGACAGGAATGCATCCACCTCAACATCCGAGGGTAGCTTAGACAAACATAAGTACAAGACACACCACCTGCATACACACAAGCAACATACACCTGCACACAAAGCAACAGTCACAATCTGCCCTGATACCCCCACCACCCCCAGCATCACAGACACAACACTTGACACACCTGCAGACACCACACCAACATTCATTGATCCAGCCACCACACCTATCCTACTCGCAGACAGCACCCCAGCAGACCCTCAGACATCCACTCCAGTCACCACACCCACAGCCACTGACATGCCTATATGCAGCACTTCCACCATACCTGCAGTCACCACCCCAACAGCCACCCACCTACCACGGCATCCCCCAGCACCTCCACCCCTCCTCAGCCCAAGACACATAAACGTCCTCACTCACCCACCCAACAGATACCCACCACCCACAATCATACCTCCCACAAACACGCACCCAAGACATCCACACCAATACCTCATACAGCCACTCCCTCTCCCTCCACACCCAAACTCTTTTGTTATGACCGTCCCTGTGTGTGCAAATAAGCTTTCCTCTCCATGTTTGAACTTTTCCCTACTCCTCCCCCATAACACCGCTAAACAATCCATTTCCCTCCCCAAGGCCATCCCTTCCACCTCCAAGGCCTCTCCGACCCCCCCATGCCAGTACCCATGCCCCTCCCCCACCAAGAAGTCGACCGCTCCCAAGAAGACCCAACCCCCTACGCCTAAACCAAAACCCCCTTCCCAAGCCAAAGTACAACCCCTCCCCACCTCACCCACACCCCGCAGGTCATCCCTGGGGTGCCTCCCTGCCCCCTTGATTCCCCTACCTGTGGAGGTTACATAGCAGTCAGGAGTGAAATTGGGGCACCATATATGTCTTTGGCGCACCACGTTGTTTTTTATCTTGGATTGGCTAATGGCCTTGAACTTTTCTATTTCTTATGTCAAAAATATCTTCAGACCAACCAGTTGTTGGTTTTCTGGTCACATTCTTGTCCTGCTTTTCCTTTCCTAGGTTTGAGTAGTTCCTGCCTGACATTGGTTTTGTGCGAGTATTTGTGTGTGTGTGTGGTGCTTGTGCTTCCTGTATTGTTTGGGCAGTATGTTAGGGTCTGTGCAGTGCTTATGTCCACCAGGGATAGGGTGTGTGTTGTATGATGTGCATGTGTATGTTGCAGACATGTTGTTGTGATGGTATTGTGTGGTGTTTGTGTTGACATGTGTTAGTTGTTGTGGTGTGTGGCTTTGTGTGCCTTGACTGTGTGAGTGTGCATGTATTGTGCATGGTACGATAGGTATGATGTGCTGTGTATGTGATGTGTGTGTTGATTGCTAAGTAGTATGAATGTATAATTGTGTGTGCTCATTGCCTGTTGGTTGTACATTGTTTTGTATGTGTGATAAGTCCCTGGCTAGTGTCGGTTGTGAGTGCTTGACAATGTGTTTATGATGGTGCGGTTGTGGTGTTGTTGTGATGTGTTGGTATGTTGTGTGGGATTGTGTGAGACTGGGCCTGTGCTGTATTGCCGTGCATAAATGTGTATTCTTGATGTGTGGTGTGTGTGTGCAGGCTGCAGTGTGTGTGCTGCATATGTGTGGGTGTCTTTATTGTTGTATGTAAGGGTGCATGTCAGTGTACTGTTACGTGTGAGTGTTGCCCTCGCAGACCCCTCCCTATGGTATGTTATGTAACTGTACAAAATGTCACAATATATATAAAACAGGTGAGTGTGTGTGCTTATGGTTGCTGTCGTCATCGGCGATGAAGATTCCATTGTCTTTCTGTGAGCAGGAGGAGCGGTATGACGTCTAGTTGTGGTCCCATGGTGGCTCCGGACGAGTATGGCTTCTTGGAGGTGAGTGTCTCCTTTTATACATTTCGTTTCCATCTGGGGTTTCCGTTGTGGTCCGACCACGGTGGAAATTTTGGCGGTGTGCAACCTCGTAATAAATCCAATGTACACTGGGTCTCTGCCGGCCTGCTGGTGCCTTCTAACATCCGTGGCAATCTGACTGCACTGGTGGTGCCGTTGGTGCTTTGGCGGGATTCTGTATGCATCACCGCCAAAGTAATAATTTGGCAGTTCACTCCGCCAGCCTGTTGGCGGTCTGACTGCCACCGTCAGCATGGCGGTCCTCGAACCGCCAAACTCGTAATGAGGCCCTATATGCTAAAATACATTCACGAGTGCTCCAATAGTATTATGCCTCATGTGATACAGGAGGGATACACCATTTGTGTATGTTACCCTGTTTATTGACATCTTGGCAAGGGATGTCCAATATTGTATGAGCACCAATATTTGAGCAAAAATAATTGTACCTCACATGTTTGAATGAGCAATGATAGTACCATAGTTGCCTAGTTTTTTTGTGGAGTAACTTATATTGAAAGTTCTTAGCTAAGGTAGCTTGTGAATAGGTAGGTCTTGAGTTTTTGGAGCAAGGAAAGAATATCAGCTGCAGTTCTTAAACTCTGGCATCTACCTGGAGGCCTGCTGGCCAGGGGGCTGGTTTCAGAGCAGGAAGGGGCGCTATGGCCCACCAATGCTCCCATGACCGTATTCTAAATGAGGTCTCCCTTAATGTAGGGCTGGGTTTAATATGTTTGCCAGGGTAGATTTTTGAAGGGAAAGATGAAGGCACACTGAAACAAAAGGGAGTATATGTGCTTGTCTTTGTTATTTGTCTATCACTTAAATGCATTTAATTCCAAACTCTTTAAGTAATTTTCATGTAGCAACATATACTTCCAAACACAAAAGTCTTCACATCGAAGTGGCGGGGTTGATATAATAAGCCTGGATTATGCCAAGGAGCTGGAGGAGTGCTGGGGGCAGGAGGAACTAGGGAGCTAGATGAGGGAGTGAAGATGGCATTATTCTTGTTTGCATAAGAATTGGTAAAACTGCTGCTTTGGGATAGTCATTCTTAGTTTATGAAGGAGCTGCATCTCTGGTTGAACCTCTGCACATGATGACAATCCATAGGAATGTGAAGAAGTGTCAGCCTGTAGGGGGAACCAATTAAACAGAATAACTCATGAAGATTACAAACTCATATTTGCTGTCATTTGCTTAATTTGTATGTTAGGAGGCTGTATTGGAGGGAATTATTGTGTTTTTAGTAAAAGACCAAACTAATTTTTGTGCACAAATTAACTTTTCTTACTAAATAAAGAATATGCTACTTAGGGACAGAAAGCTGTATTTTCAGAAAATGCAGAGCAGCATCTTAGAGACATCACTTTGGAGGCAATTTTATACAGAGTTGGGAAGTCTTACTGGTGATGTGCGGTCATAACTCCCTTGCTACCAGAGGGCTCACTAATAGTAGCTTCTCTTACAGCCATTTCAGGATCTATGTTGATGACTACTATTGCTGTAAATTGCAACTTGAGCCTTAGACCTAAGGCATAAGTATCCCGAGAGGGTGGATAGTTCTGCCCTAGGGGACATACTACTTGTTTAACCTAAAGGATAGCTCTGCTGCCCATAGTCTGAGATTGTGAGATATGCTCTCTTCCCTCCTCTTCCAAGCGGATTCTCAGACATGATATGACTCATAGGCCCATATTTATACACTGTTTGTGCCAGATTTGCGTCATTTTTTTTTTACACAAATTCAGCGCAAAGCTAACACCATATTTATACTTTGACACTAGAACCGTCTAACGTCAAAATATCCCAGTGTGCATCATTTTCTGGATGCGTGAAACCGCCTTGCGTTAATGAGATGCAAGGTAGGCGTTCCCATAGAAAACATTACTTAAACACCTGCACGCCATATTTATTCAACCCGGCAAAAACAGCGCACAGCTGGGAGGCGGAGCTGGAAAATGATGCAAATCCCAATTTGCGCCAAAATGTAATGCCGGGGTCAGGGCAGGTGTTAAAATGGTGCAAACACACAAGTACTTAAGGAAAACACACAGAAGCAACATCAGAGCACAAAAAGGAAGACATGGCGGTGCTATTCATCCAGCATGAACGAAGATGCAGAGCACAGGAGCAACAGCAGCAGCTTCCACCACACCAACAGGGACCCCAAAGGCAACGCCGAAGACAGGAGAGGATATTCAGGACCAGAACAACCCTTCAGGGCCTCAGGAAACATGACATCATCCAGAGGTACAGACTAAACTGGCAACAGCTGCTGCGCCACATTGAGCCACAGTTGGCACCCAGCTTGCAGACACCCCACATCAATCCACCAGAGACCAAGCTGCTAGCTGTCCTGCACATGTTGGCAAGTGGCTCTTTTCAAACCACTGGTGCCCTGGTTGCCGGGATCGTACAGCCCTCATTCTCTGCCTTCCTTCCCAAGGTACTGGATGCCATCATCTCCCTCACACCCTGCACATCAGCTTCCCCAACACACAGCAGAAGCAGCAGGAGACCAAACAGGGGTTCTATCAAATCAATGGCTTCTCGCACATGCTTGGTGCCATTGACTGCACACATGTCAGGATTGTGTCACCTGCTGCAACCGAGCATCTATACCGCAACAGGAAGCACACACACTCCATCAATGTGCAGGCCATTGTGGATCACCGTGGATTGATCACCAACATCGTAGCAAAGTATCCTGGGACTGTACCTGATTCATTCATCTTCCGCCACAGTACCATCAATCAATACTTCCAGGATGGACGATATGGCAATGGCCTACTTGTTGGTAAGTACAGAAACCTAGTAATATACACACAGCACAGCAACCCTGTAGGACACCCAACACATACACCACTACATTGACACGTGGCCAGGAAGACACTGAGGTGTGACACTGGTAGTCATGTTTGATATCTTGACCAAATGGGATACACACCTATGGACAAATGACAGATGCAAATAACAACAGATGCCACTACAGAGCCACAAGGGACCAATTTAAAACCCCACAATGACAATGACATGGCCTTAACTGGCAGTACAACTTGGAAGATAAATCTTCCAATATCACATCAATAACACTCAATCACACACCCTTCCAAGCAATACATACTGTGTAAGGGGTGTGTATTGTGTTTCGCTGCAGGTCAAACACCATGAGACACATAGCATGATGATGCTGCCTCTAATGAAGGTGACATGGAATCATTGAGGCAGTACCAACATCTCAACTCACTCCTGGGGTGATATTGCCCGCTAGCAATAAGGAAGTGGACTGTGCTATGAAAACATGTGGATGTGACACTAATGCAAAGTGCACACTGCTACACACATGGATTGAGACAATTACACATATACATAACAGATGTACAGGCACATGGACCTTCTGACACTAAAACCTTCACCTCCACAACCAAGTTAGCCAGCTTACCAGGAGCAGGTTCAGTACTGTAGGTACATGTTTGCACATGAGTCAACTCGGTGAGGGCACAAAAATAGGTTTGCATAGAACTTGTCACACATGGGATGATTGTGCATTGTCAATTGTGAACACTTCAGTGCTGCCAACTTATGGAGATGTGTTGTACATTGTCACCTAGCCAAATCATAGGTCCTCGCTGTTGCATTTCACATGCAATTACATATGTCTAATGTCTAATTGGATGGGATGTTCAGCCCATATAGTGCAACCGTGTTACCACCACAGTGGAATCGATTGTGTGTGTGGAAGTATCATGTCACCTCCAGTGAAGGCACATGGACACTTCTTTCACATGACTTAATGCATGGGAGATACACAATGAACTGCAAGTCTAGAAATATACCGCTGATATCAGGTCAATCAGCCAAACCCCAGTTTTGATAGTTAAACAACCCAATGCAGAAAGAACATCTTAGAAGCCGAGGATCCCACACAATACCACAAACACAGATGAGACACAAGATAACAAGATAACAACTTCCATGCAAGTGATAATCAAGGTGCAACCAACAACCAAATATATACCCTCAGCTGATTAGGGTTACGGGATCCAGCCATGAATCATGACCCCATTTGCCAACCCAAGCACAGCAGCAGAGCATGCTTATAATGAGGCACATCGTAGGACACGCCCCATAGTTGAGAGGACTTTTGGCATCCTAAAGTCCAGATTCAGGTGCCTCGACATCACCGGAGGCAGCCTCCTATATTCACCTGAAATGGTCTGCAAGATCATTTTGACCTGTGCCATCCTGCACAACATATGTGTAAGGAGGAACATTCCCCTCTATGAACCAGACCCACAAATGCCTGAAGAGGAGGAAGAGGAGGATGCTGTCCGTGAAAATGAGGGGTAGCATCCAAACACTGCTGCAGGATTGCGTCGCAGACAACACATTGTACTAAACTTCTTCTAACTATATTCACCATCACCACTTTGTTATCATATGTCATTAAACACCTACCTTTATCACTCAATCATGCTCTGGGTAATCCTTTGTGCATCACATGATCCCTAAGAATCATAATCAGAGTTTAGCCTCATGGAGCATTGCAGAAATACAGATTAGGATACTGAAAAAGCCACATCTCATTTGATGGGTATGAATGTACAGCCAAAATCACACACAGTGTAAATGACATAAATTCTGTCTATTTCACATGTGAAGGGCAATATCAGAGGACCACAGCTATGAGACACATCCATGTTAACAACATGGTCCATTGCAGCACATAACACACAACTAAAACACCATCAATCAGATTGAAAAAAGTGTCTCATACATGAGGCAGTGGGTGTGCTATTGCATTGGTAACAGGAATGTATGACCAGATGCTGGATAGCAGTAAGTGTGACATCAGCTATCTCTGCAAGGAGTATGTGTGACAAGAAGTCCATCTAAGCTGAAAATGTATAGCACGAGTGCCCCAAGTATGACAAGCATTGCTCACAAAACATGCCCTGCACAGTCCATCCCAGGTTATAAATCCTGCCACTGCCATGTTTTAAGCCTCTACCCTCCCTTCTCTAGGGGGGCCTGTAAATGGACTATCTGTACCCTGAGACTCCTCAGCTGCACACACCCAGACTCCCATTCTGACTCCTGTGTGCTTCACACTTCAGGATGGAATGCCAAAGTCATAGTTTATCAGTCTGCATGGACTTCAGGTCAAATAATGCTCTGCCTGGTAGTCGGTAAGACCTGTAATCAGCTGTCCATTGCTTCCCATGTGAAAGGTCCACTTGGCCCTTTGAACCTGATTCTCAACTCCACGACTTGTGAGAGACTGAAGCTGCACACACCTGTGAGCACTACCATGCAGACCAGCCATTTGAACCTGCCCTGCCCTTGCTGCTGCCTGGAACTGCTTAGAAGCTGCTAGTTTCAGAATTTCCTTGTTGTGCATTGGCAAACAAATCACTTGTGTATCAGAGCCCCTGGGGGATTGTGTAACGTTGCAGACCACAGCAGAAACTGTTTTTAGTTCCCACAGTGCTGTTCCTGCTTGTCCCAGTCTGAGTCTGCCCACTGTGTATTTGCCTTGTTCATGTTTGTTCCTGACAGAGCCTGCATCCTGGTAGCCAGACTGGTTCCTGGCTTTGCGTTCAACATAGAGGTTCCCTGTGGCTACATTTGTCTCATAGTTGCTTTCCATGCTCTCTCTTGCCTCATGGGTTATTGTGTGTGGTAGGTCTACAATGAATCCTCAAATAGATAGTATATTTTAATCATATTACTCATAGTAATCAGTTCTGGGACATGTATTCAAATGGCCTAATCCAGCCCCCATCCCTTGTCTGGTATTGCCTGTAATTATGTTTGCCAAACAGTGACAGTGTGCTATGGCTGTATGCATGGATTCAGTACGGTGCCTCCAGCACAACAGACAAGGCTTGCCAATGTGTATGTGAGGACAAAACATGTTTGTGCTCTGACGGTCCACACACAGAATCACTTCTGCCGCCACCTTTTGATGGTGCTTGCGTGGTGACTAGATTAATTAGCACAGAGGCACTGATGTTCCCTGTTGCAGTGGGAATTTTCAAGACCACCCTGTGTACACAAGTTGTGATGAAGGCTGCCTGTTACCTATTACTCATCCATTAAGTTTTTGAGCACACCAAGGTTGCCCTGTTGTCAACCTTAACAAAGTTCTGCAGTGCCATAGCTGGGCTATCACCATGCATGTCGTTAGTTGATCTTTGGCTTTAGGGCAAATCTGCTTTGAAGGATACTCCTAATCGAGGGAATGGCTCCACAGACTCATGACTACATCTGCACGTAACTATGACAACATGGAGGTTAATACTGATAGAGGGCACACATTGCCACACACTTGAACTGGACACCTTTGTGCAATGAACCACTGGAAATATGTGAACACATGCAGCATGGTCTGCTAGTCCTCCACAGCCACAGGAGAAACATGGGTCATTTACATTAGTCAAACTGTGGTGTAGCAAAACATTTTTGGATTGGATTTGGGACTCTGTGTCACAAACACCGTACCTACTTAGCATGTTCCAATGCCTGACTCATGGGTAGTATACACACAACTGACCATGAAGTAGTATACAACATTTCATTACATGTGATGGGTTACATTTCTGACATTGCCATTATCAACTGTCCTCTATCTATCCTGTGTATAGTTTGTCATGGGAGATGTTTTGTCCCCAAACTCAGGGAAGTTCACACAGCATAAGACACAACAGATATAACAAACACATATCAGGACTGATGTACCTCAATGAATGGCATCTGATGGTTATCCACAATTACAACACATTCATACAAGCACATTATGCAAGAAACTTCTTGTGACGTTCACACAGAGGCACAACAACAATTTAAATAGGCAATTCACAGTTAGAAACACACAGGCCATGAGTGATTTTTTTAACTTGCGTAGTGTTGCTATCCTCAATTGATGCAACACCTGCTCAAACTAGGAAATACCAATTTTATTCCAAAAGTTTGTGTTGCTTTTGAGTCAGTTAAGAGAGCTAATCTGGCACAACAACATGAGTATTATGGTCCGTAGTAATGTGGTCTGCCACATGTGCCCAAACACCAGAATACACACAGCAGGTCATAACATCCTATCTTTGTATAGTTATAGCCTTCATGTATGTTAAAAGAAGAAAAATGTCACAAACACAGTTATAGACAGATATTTTAAAACAAATGCATCAAAAAAGACGCATATTCGTCAAAATATGACGCATATGTGTTAAAAAGTGCCGCTCACACCCATTATACATCCATTGGTCCCTAGCATTAATTCCAACACTGCACCTCATGAAATAGGTTATCCATTAAAAAAAATTGATCCTTGAATGCCTGGGAATTTTTTCAGCATATGCGTCCAAAAATATTGACGCAAAGCCCGTAAGCATCATAAAATTTCACGCATCATAATAAAAACGCACCACATTTGAGACAGGAAGTGATGTAAGAGGATATCCTGTTCACGGAAATGGCACAGTGGGTGTACTTTCACTTTCACTTTGCAGTCTGTGATTCTTCTAGACTGTGTGGCTGTGTGTAGAGTTGTGTCTGTCAATATTGTGCTTTTGTCTCCTGTGTGCCATTTCCATTGTCATCTGTTGTTGTTGTTGTAATTGTCTGTGTAAATCAGTGTAAGTGTGTTTTTGTCATTTTTTGAGATTAGATTTGTCTTTGTACTGTTGGGAGTGTGTCAGTGGGTATTGTTAGTTGAGGTATTGTTGGGCTGTTTGTGGGTTCTTCAAGTTTCCTTTCCATATCTCCTTTCCCTGTATTTCCTTCTTTACCCTTTCCTATCCCTATTATTTCTGATATGTTGGGAAGGCCACGTCTGGGGAGAACGGGTGAGGAGGAGCTGGGCGCTTTTATTTGGCTGGTGTGCCACTTCCTCCCCCTGATGTTGGAGGCTGGTGGCAGGGTGATTCAGGGGTATCACACCGAGGCTCAGGTGGTCAAAGGTGCTGGTCCACCTAAAAAGACTGTTCAGCAGCCAGTGAAACGACCACCAACTGAAACATCGCTGGGCTGACCTGGTGGCCAGAGAGCAAGACCTGCTGGACCACCTGGGTTTGGTGATTGGTGGCCCTGTTGGTGAGTACAAATTAGACTAATGTGTACAGTTAAATGCTCTGTAGTGACAGTAGCAGATTTTGTGACATGCGGCATGCAATGTTTGTGAACATGTGGAATGCAAATTGAACAAACTGTGGCCCTGACAAATACTATTTTTTCTACCAATTTCCATCATTTGTTGACGCACGAGCTGCACAAACTTACATAAGACAACTTTATCTTGGGAATAAGTGCTGCTTTTACGTCAATAGATGATGTTAATGCGGCACAAACAAAAGTATTATTCAGGGCCTGTGAGTGTACCAGGAATGAGATGTATTTCACATGCTAATGCAAGTAATCAAAGTCATTCCTAAATCTTTTAATACATGTCTGCACAGTATTCATGGCCCTATGTATAAATATCTTCCTAACCTCTGTTAATGTCTCAGGCTGATATTTCGACGTGGTTTGTGCAGCATTTAAATTCATTATGGATGCCAATGTAATGCACACTTGATAATATCAAATTTTTTGTGTGCTACTTTCCATAGCTGTAGCGTAAACAAATGAAGCAAATGCTCTACATAAAAAAACAATAACATCTGGTCCTAAGTTAATTTTTTCTGTGTGTTTACGTCTGGACAGATAATCTTTCACATGGCCAAACGTAATTGTGCCCGGATTCTACCAGATTGCAGTAGCAGTACACAGGTTCCTCTTGTGGCTTTTCGAAGTAGGTGTAGAATTCCTATCGTTGAGTAGCATGACCCAACAACATTTTTGCCTTGGCCACAATTGCTGGTACAGAGCTGGTGCATTTGCCATCTGTGTCACTTTATAGCCAAACAATTTTCTAAAGTTACTGGTTCATCATGGGATCCCTGAACTTTGTGAATGCATGGTCCGAAAATATTTATTTGCATGATGTTGTGCAAGGGACCACTGACTGCTTCCATCAGGCATTTAAAGTCACGAAATAGTTTGCTAGTTTACGTTTGGTACACCCCTGCTAATCTAATGCAGCATATGTACAATTGTTAACTTCTCAGTATGAAGGCTATCACAGACATGGTTGTATGCTAAGATCAGCAGGCCAGCATTCCTGTGAGTGCCGCCATTCCCAAGGTGCTTACAAATAGAGACCTACGTCTTCAAGATTGCAGAAGTAGGACATTTGCGAAACCATGTTTCAATTAGGGGACAGTGTCAGTTCGGTTGTATAACCACAGATCACCCAACTTGGAAAATGTAAGCTAATTAATGTGGCAAACTGTGATCTACAATACCTGATATAGGTACACAGGGCCCAGAGTAACAGATTTCAGGTGCAATGACTACACCTGTGCCCATGCATTCTGTCATGGATGATCAAAATAGACACTGTCAGCATATATTTGTTAGTTGTTTTGATTTAGATAAATGGCCAACCCATGTTTAGCGTTACATTGTCATCGAGTAACACACAGGATCCCTGCCATCATGGTGTCATAGGGGTCATATTCTGCTCTGGGTACGATGCCAATGTGGCATATGTAACCTACATACAACACAGGCACACATATAATGGACCATTGAAAGCACAATAATTCCAGAACTAAACTCAACCCACATGAGCATCACACAGTAACTCATTGTCCCTTGATGCACAAGCCACAATACCTGAGTCACTGATATTGCAGTGCATCAGGAATGTGGCTTTGCATGTCTCTCATAATAACAAATGATGAAATGGAGTACCCTCTACTAAATTGAGTAATCATGTTTGGCACCACATGATTGTTAGGGCCAGTGCATGTGTGCATATGTGTGTCTATCACTCACTGGAATGACAGTGTCAATGCATGTTTGCAGTAGTATGTCTGTTGGTGCGTCTACATGCCTGATGTGCTGCTCTAACATATAAAATGTCACACACAGTAATTATTTTATCCACGTTTTGTACAGGGAGCAGACATTGATTACATTTCACCCTACCATGTTTTACAGGTGGACCAGCACAGGGTTAGGGTTAGGAAATATGTGTACCTAGGTGTGAGGATTCCAGTGTAGAAGACAGACATGTAATTCAAACATTCATTTGTTCAAACCAAGGATGCCCCCTCATGATTAGCAACTGCATACCGTCCAGGCTATTCCATTTACAAATCACAGGTCTTGTGGGCCTTGATTGTCTTCCAGAAGCTAGTCATTAGTTGGCCTGACACATGTGGAGTACTTGCAGCATTTGTTATGTGACTAATAGCAGTGCAATGATGCAAAGATCATTTAAGTAGGTACACACCTATTTGTGCATTGCTGTGCTGTTAGATAGTAGATGTGTAGGTTGTGTTGGCCTGTCATTCCTCAGGGACATTCTATGATCTGTACTGTGATTTGGTCTGTACAAGCTATTTCTGAGGAAGTGTTACAATGTCATCTGTAGATGTATCACATAATGATGTCACTAATGTTTAGCTTTCTCTATTTTTACAGCTGCCAACATGAATGCCCATGAGCTCAGGGAATTCCAGAGGCGGGCAATGCGTTACCACCACATACTAGATGTGGAGTCTGGATTCCGCAATATGGCATGCCGGTAACGCCATGAGAGAGCCACAGGGGTCTGAAGTGCATTTGCCCAAGGGTGGCCATCCTTGCCCACAATAGCCATCACCACCACTACAGCTCAGACCACAGTCACCCAAAGGATGACAGCCACTGTTGCAGGTCCCTCAACCTCATCTGCTCCAGGCCCACAGGCAGCAGCTCCTGCACCTCCCCCTCCAAGCACGGCACCGGCATCAGCAGTACCATCAACAAGTGGAACACAGACAACCCCAGCTGCTGTGATAGACAATGTTGAATTTCAGAACATGAGACGTGACATGCAATGGATGTTGTGCAGGATGGACAGGCTGCAGCAGGAGGTGTCCCGCAATAGCAAGAGACTGCAGGTTATTAAAAAGATCCTGCGGAGGGCCAATTTGTGACTTTTGGATCTTCACCCATGGTTCCCTCCCCTCCCTCATCTTTCCTGGTTTTTATCTTTAGTAGGCTTAGGGGGCTTAGTGTTACGTTAGAGTAGGATGTTAGTTTAGTTAGTATAAGTGGGTTGGGTGGTGGAGGGGGTTATATTATTACATATTTTTTTGTGGGTGGGGGATGATGTTGGGGTTTATGTGTACTTAAAAAAAACATTTAAAAAAACAATGTGTAAAAAAAAAAATATATATATATATATTTATATTTGTTTAGGATAAGTTAGTATGTGTTAGGTTAGTATATGTTGTCCTACATGTGTCGCGTCATATAAGGTGGCAGGGGAGTTGATGTTTAGAGTGTTTCGTTAAATGTGGTAGGTAAGTTTAGCTTAGGGTAGTTAGGGCCAGTTGTGGGTAATGTGTAGTTAGGATAGGTTAGGTTAGGTTAGGTTAGTTAAGGTCTTTCCCCTAGTTTTAGTATCCTTTATTACTGTGAAATAAAGTTTTAGGTACTCCTTTACAGTATGTGTCATATGCTTGGGGATCAGGGCCTTGGCATGGGTGAACAGTGTCAATTTAGTGTTTGCATTTGCATTCCATCCTGCATCAGAATCCCATTACTGACATGGTTATTCCCAGTTCCTAATGTGCTGTCACATTGGCAGCTACACCAAAGCTACTTCTCTATGCATCTGCCATCCATTGCACCCACCACTCAAGGTTACTATGGTTCCCAATGTGTTTTGAAGTTTGGATGTGTTTTCAAATCTGTCATCGTTTGAGTCCTGATTTGGAATCTTGGACACTGTGGTATGTCTGCCTTCATCCTGATGTTCATATGACCCTGATAAGCTGAGTGATGGTATAATTTTATGTAGTATTGTATACATAAATCACACCTATTGTTTCTTACATTGTACTCCCAGGTTACATATTTGTCCATACACTCGTACACATCCATTTCTGCTGTATGGTGTGTGTGTGTGTGTGATGAAAGTGTATAGTCAGATGTCACATACATAAAGATTGTCTTGAAGGGAATGTTGGCCACATTGAGTTTCAGCTTATAGATACCTTGAAGCGGACGTTTTCTGTCCTACACAGCATTATACTGTTTGTTTTCATTTCACTTCAGAAATAAGCCTCAGGAAGCATAGATGATGATACAATCCAGACCCCAGTGCATAGTTCTCAGCCCACAACCTTTCAACGCAGTTGTATTGACATTCTATGGCCATTGACATGTGACATACATCACTAATCTCCTGTACAGTTGATGTGTCACATTACACAGAGACAAAGTGATTGTGTTAGTACTTTTATTTTAAAGTGCTGTAGTGCAATAATTACATAGTCCAGGATAGTGAGTCCATTAGTGTGACGCCTTCTATTGTGATGCCACACAAGTGCAATGGGACACGTCATTGGACATGCTGGGGTGAAGTGTCATACAGTGCAGAGGAGCATGAATTGCCAACGATGTAGTGAGAGACTATCACAGAGCATAGTGTCAAGGTAAACAGTGTGCTGGAAAACAGTGCACGTGACCAACTGTAGCAAGACTGGCATGTTAACAAGCACAGGACATAGGAAATCAGTGCCCATGTGGCATGGACTTGTGCTACCGGGTACTCCTACGGGTGAAGGTGATCTGTTCCACGTCTTCATCTTCTGATGTGTGTGTCGTCTCCTCTGCCCTTGGTGGTGGTGGGTTTGAAGGGCCAACACACACTTCAGTGTTTGAAGACGTGGAGTCAGAATTCCTGGTAGCTGCCAACTGTGGGGCTATTAAAGGCATTACTGCAGCAAGGAGGAGCTGCTGGTTCTTGAGTATAGCAGCTACATCACTGTGGTAGGCAGCCAGGTCGGCCCTGAGGGGGTCATGATTGCATTCGTGCACGGAGTGAAAGGTTTGGGATGCCAGGTGCTGTGGCAACTCCCTTACTGCTGTGGTGAATTCCCTTACACATTGTTGTTGTAGTCCTTGCAGGATGTATGGTAGCGCTTTAATGGGTGCTGCCTGTTCTGCAGATGACATCATGCACATGCGCATCCCCTCAAGGCTGGCTGACATATTTTGCATCCCCACCTGCACCTCCTTGGCCAGCTCCCGCTGTACTCCCACTACTGTCCTCTCAAAGGTGGTACCAGTGCCCTCAGAGTCCTCAGCTGGGTTTGAGCTGGCCAGTCGTACTATTGGGGTTGCCCTCTGTGATGGCTGCTACTTCTGTGCTCCTCCTTGCAACTGAAGGTGGGGTCTGGAGGGTTCCAAGGACATCTTGGAGAGTCTGCTGGCTAATGTTTGTCAGCTCGTCATCCATGTCATCAGGGAAGTCCAGGACAGGCATATCCCCAGGAGAGCCATTGTCCTCTGCAATGAGATATTGTACAATTAGTGTGTCAGTGTTGTGGCAGTTGTAATGTTACGTTACTGACTTCCTATTAGTGGAACATTGTAATCTTGGTTCCTGCTCATTGTTCCTGTCATTAAGATTAGCATTCTCCCAGGCCTATGCCCCACTTGCATGTCACATGTAGTGTGGGCAGTTTGGGGACTTGTCTGCGTCACATCCTCTAGTTGTAGATTCTGTCCAAATTGTATGTTGCCACCTTCTTGTCCTTCTCAACCCTCTGTCTACTTCCATTAGCATGGTGAGGCCTTGCATTGGCTGTGGGTGTTCTGATGCCACTTACACCACACTTAACAATCTGGAACTGACCCAGTCTCAGATATTTCACATCCACTTATATGTTGCTGAGACCTAGCATATACTATGTATAGCATTGGCATGGCACGATACTGGTGTCAGCATTGGTAGTGTGTAATGTTGATGTTGGGGAATGTGTGCTACATTGAATTGCAGTGATGGTCCTGCCAGTGTTCCATTTCCTCTTATGACTGTGCGGGTGTGTTTAACTAGCTACACACATGCTGTTGTCTTAGCAGAATGACAGTTGGGATGTTGCAAGGCGGCATTGCAGCTATTGTTAGCACAGGCACAGGGTAGACCCTGAAATGTGCAGCATAGGTATGACATTACTGCTGTGTACTTCATAATGTAAGTAACAATACCTGGTGTTTATTGCACCTATAGACATGAGCATTTGACAGAATTTGCACCTTGTTAGGAATTACAGGGGATTGATAACGTTGTCATCCTGAACCCTCTATTTGGGTGTGTTTGATCCATGGGCACGTAACTGCCATTAGCTACTTGACCAGCACACACAGCACAGGTGGTAGTGGCAACTGTTGTCAATGGTAAATACCACTTGCGGATATGGCCTGAGACTGGTAATTGAGCCCTAGTTCATGTAGCGACAATACCAGCTGTCGTGTGACAGCAGGCCAGTTTTACGTTGCACCCTACACTCCTGGAATGCCTTTGCCTTTCCAAAAGCCTTGGCATGGCAGAGTAACCCCATGCAAAGATTGTTGGTGTAATGTTGTGCTGTGCCCCTGGTTTCCACTGCACAGCCCATGCACCCGTGCTGTGCCCCTTTGCCCTTTCCACTACCCGATTATCATGGCTGACATGCATTGTGTAGTAAGTATGTCCCCCCCGCTTACAGTTAACATTTAGGTATTTTTGTTCCCTACACCACTTACCCTGCATCTCTGTTGTATCCTGGTAGTCTGTGCTGTCCTGTCCTTGAATCCCTGTGACGATCTCCTCAGGTATGACGGCTGCCACCATCTCCTCCATGTGGTCCAGGGCCTCCTGCAGTGCTGGACTCCCACCTCCAGTCTGCAGTGCTGCCTTCCTGTTCCTCGCCATTTTTTCCTTGGTCCTGCGCTTGCAGTCATGCCAGCATTTCTTGCACTCAGCGACTGTTCTCCGTACTTCTGCCACACTGTTTATCTTGTCGACAATTTTTTGCCAAATTGCCTCTCTCCTCCCAATTGGCAATTTTGAGGTGACAAAAAGTTGGTGCTGGTGTTCCGTCACCTCTTTCACTAGTATTTCATGCTCCTCTGCACTGAACCGACACTTCCTTTTCATCTTCTCCCTCTCCTGGGTCTTGTCTGGTTCCTCCTGGCTGGTTCCTGGTCGGCTGGAGTCTTCCTGGGGTCTCTCATTGCTTCTGGGATCCATTTTGGGGTTCATTTGCACATTTTGCTGTGTTTGCGCCGCTTTTTGACGTTATTGTGGGGAAAAATGGCACGTATCCGGTTTGCGACGTCGTAAACCGGATTAAAGTCATTTTCCCCGCATTAATGTTGTTTTTCTTTATGACGTGGCGCAATGGTTGGAGTAAAACAAAATGACTCTAACCCGTGGTTTGCGCCACGGAGCGTCAAAGTATACATTTTACGCCAGGGTGGTGCATAGAAATGGCGTTAGTCAGCGTTAAACTTTTTGACGCAAAACTGCATTGGCGCAGTTTTGCGTCAAAAAGTATAAATATGCCCCATAATCTACAAGGAAAGAGTGGTACTGGAAAACGAAAGGCAGAAGTGAAGGAAGTTTTTTCACAAATCACATAAAATAATCCTCCAAATTGTATACAAGGGTATCTGAAATGCTTTTTAAACCCATGGCAATTTTAAGTAAGTCATTTTCCTGTCAAAATTGTTCACTGTGTGACAACATATTTTCACACAATTATCTTGGCAGATGAAAGAAGAACCCCACATAAACATACTTGGAAATGGCCATGTTCACCCAGGAGATCATGCATTGTTGGAATATTCAGACGTGACCTGTGGCTGTTTAGCAGGGAAAGTAGGATGAAAGATTTGGAAGCTTTAGACACTTATGGATGCTGGTATTGAGCCTATTTTCGTAGCCTGCATTAGGACCCATGGAAAATTAGCCATACAGTAACACAAAGTAGCGTAAAATAATATCACTCAAAAAAAGGGTAAACATTTAAAATATAATATCAAATAGAAAAGATTATATAAAATAAAATCACAATTTTTTTTTAGAAAAACTAAAGGAAACAAACAATGCATTAAAAAATAACCAAAGTTCAAAAATACTAAGATTGGACACAACTTGAAAAAAGGGAAACAATATTTACAATTTTGCCTCTAAACTAAAAAATAAAAAATGAAATATATAACAAACAAATAATTAAACTTCACTAAAACAAATAAAGATAAAATAACAATCAAACTTTAACATATATGAGCTTACAAAAATTTTTTAAAATCTGGTGGAATACAATTCACCATAACTATTCCAACCTAGGCAAAAGCAGAGGAAGGTTTGGACTCTAGAGGGGTCATATTTAATATTCCCAATCTAACCTAAGAAACAGTAGGAAATGTATTGGACTCTGTTAGGCTCCGATTGACTATTTCCACTTCATCCTAAGCATCAGTAGGGAAAGTGGTGGACTTTGGTAGGGTTGGTTTACTATTTTCACTACAACCCAAGCAACAGTATGGAAAATGTTGGACTTTAGAGGCATCAAATGTACTATTCCCACTCCATCCCAAGCAACAGTACTGAAGGTGTTGGACTTTGGAGGGGCTCAACAAACTATTTGAAGTCCAATCTAAGGAACAGCAGGAAATGTGTTGGAATTTGGAGGGGTCAGATTTAATATTCTCACTCCAACTTAAACAACAGTAGGGAACGTTTTGGACTTTAGAGGGTCTGGATTTCTTATTTTCACTCTAAATTAAACAACAGTAGGGAAATTGTTGGACTTAGAAGAATCAGATTTACATTCCCACTCAAACCTAAGCAATACTAGGTAAAGTGTTGGACTTTTGGGGATATGGGTTAGATTTACTGTTCCCACTTCAATTTAAACAACAGGAGGGAACTGTTAAACTTTGCAGGTTTCAGATTTATTATTTCCAATCCTAAATTAAAAAAATTGAAACAATCTATCTAAATAGACATAAAAAAGTATATAAAAATACTTTCAACAACTGCATTTAAAAATACAAATTTGTTTAAATGTTACATAACATTAATGACAAAAATTAAAAACTAAATTCATAACATAAAGGAATATTATAAAAAACATGAAAAATAATTTAAAATACTAAAATTAATATAAATTGCCTTACAACACATAAAAATAAACATAAACTTTAAAATACTTGACAGTTAAAAAAAATATGTAGATCACAATCCTCATATGGGGCAAAAATAAATCAATTAAATATAATGTTTTGAAACACATAATACCACAAAATACTTTAAAAATGAATAAAGAATATTTCAGACAAGTTTCCCCATACTTCTCTACTAATCTAATAAAAAAAAATAAAAAAATAAACAGTAACGAATATAAAAAGAATATAGCTAAAATATATAATAGAAACATATTTTTAAAATGTAACATTTTTTATCAACAAATGTTCATTAAAATTTTCTTATTTTCTTAAATAATTATTAGAAAAATGTACTTAGTGAAAAAACTAAATTAAAGAAAGACCTTATATATATATATATATATATATATATATATATATATATATATATGTAGAGAGATGTATTCCTCTCTGGCTGTCCAGTGTAGGAGAAGGAGACAAACCCTTCTTAAAAGGGGTGTATTTGTCCCTTGCCCTTCATCGGTGACAGGCAGCAATCTTAACAATCCCCAAAATAACATGCAACTTGTATCCAATGGGGAACCATTCAAAACACCTGGAAGCCCTCTTGCGTGTCCACCGAAGCGACACCAGAGGGCCTCGCCATGGTAGGGCTGGCATTGCTGGACACCCCCAGGTTAATGTTTACCCCCTTTTCCACCCATCCCTGTTAATTTATGTTAATCTAACGTATATGTTAACATGGGCAGTGTGTGGCCCGTTTTTTGGTCTGTCTGTCGTGACAGGAACAAAATAAATGCCCTACACAGTTCCATTTCAAGCTGGCCCAACTGGCCAGTCCAACTCTGGGACAGTTCTCCATATTCCTTCCTGTCCTGCTTTGAATTAGCACCTCCATACATCAGGTGAACCTCTGTAAGGAAGCACTCCTCCCTTCACCGACAGTATCTATCGGGGTCATTATGAGTTCCGCAGACGGTTTTCACCATCTGCCGAACTTGCGACGGTGAGGCTGCTGCCACACAGGCTACCTACCTGCTAGCCTCATTAAGAGATTCCCGCTACGCTGGCGGGCAGAAACCTTGGTTTCGGCCTGCCAGCCTACCGGAAAACAGGCTACAGCATTGTCTCCAGCTCGTAATTGAGCCAACAGCAATGCTGTAGCCCACAGGGTGCACCCTCGTAATGTTCACAGTCTTCAAAGCAGACAGTGAACATTGCAAGTGTGCTGGGAAGGTGGGCCCATGCCAAGTGCATGGGAAGTGCAGGAGCCCCCCTTTGGCCCCCTGCACCTGTTCTCTGCCAGCCTTTTCATGGCCGTGTTACCGCCATGAAAAGGCTGGCAGAGAACAAGATCGTAATCCCCAGGGCAACGCTGCTTGCAGTGCTGCCCTGGCAGATTAGGATCTTCACCACCTCCAGACTGCCAGGACCCAAGATCCTGGAGGAGCTGGAGGTTTTGGTTTTAATGTGGCGATCAGACCACCGCATTGGCGGTGGTCAAGACCGCCACCGCTAGTGTGGCAGTATACAGACCACCACTCTCGTAATGACCCCCTACATGTGGCCACTTATATATGCCCTTCAACAATATCTCACTGTCAGACATATAAAACAAGGCTACTCATCAAAACACAGCTTCCCTTTCTTGTTCTTAGTTAAGATTTCTCATGTGCTCTGTGTTAGAAATGGGGTCTTTGGATGGCAATCAGGTTACCCCATGTCCAAGCAAGGACCCTCACTCTAGTCAGGATAAGTCAAACACAATCCAGATTAACCTGTGCTCACCCTCTGGTAGCTTGGCACTGAGCAGTCAGTCTTAACTTAGAAGGCAATGTGTAAAGTATTTGTGCAATAAATCATGCAACAACACAGTGAGAACACTACAAAAGGACCCCACACAGATTTAGAAAAATATAAGATATTTATCTGATTAAATGCAGGTCAAAACTATCAAGAAAGTATACTTTGAGATATCACTTTTGCAATGATAAATAGAGTCTTAAGTTCTTAAAAGCAACAATTGTCTCTTGCAAGTGCAAAGTACCTGGTTTGCATCAAAATTATCCACACGAAGACTGCAGAGGAGGAGATGTGTGGAAAAAGGGCAGGTGCGCGTCGGTTTTTCCTGGTGCACACAGACGATGCGTTGATTCTTTTCCACGTGGCAAGGGCTTTCCGTCAGTTTCCGGTGCATAGGCTTAAATCCTTCTTTGCGATGTGGGGTCTTTGGACATCCAGAGCTGATGCGTGGAAATGGGCAATGCGGGGAAGTTCCTGTTGCACGACTGGCGCAGCATTGATTCCTCTCGCAGGAAGTTAGCTGCTTCATTCCTGCTCAGCTATGCGTTGATCCGGTGGGCTATGCGTTGAAGTCCTGATCGCAACGCTGGTGCTGTGTTGATCTCTACCCGGGAAGCCGGGCTACGTTGTTCCGGTTCAGCATTGTGGTTCCGCAGGGCAGGCTGTGAGTCGGTTCCAGCAGGCTGTGCGTATATTTTTCGCCGCACAAGGTGTTTCCTTGCAGAGATGGAGTCTTTTTGGTCCTGAGACTTCAGCAACAGTAGGCAAGCTCAAACCAAGCACTTGGAGAGCACTTCTCCGCAGAGCCAGATATCAGCAAGGCAGCAGGGCAACAGCAAGGCAGCAGTCCTTTACAGCAAAGCAGTCCAGGTGAGTCCTTTGGGCAGCCAGGCAGCTGCTCTTGGCAGGTTGTAGGTTCTGGTGCAGATGAAGTGTCTGAATTGGTAGGGTCAGGGACCCAGTTTATATACCCAAATGTGCTTTTGAAGTGGGAGAGACTTCAAAGAGTGGCTTAAAAGTGCACAAGTCCCCTTTCGGTTCCATCCTGTCTGCCAGGGCCCCAGTAGGGGGTTTGGCAGTCCATTGTGTGAGGGCAGGCCACTGTCCTTTGAAATGTAACTATCAGGGCCTCCACCCTTCCAGCCCAGGAAGACCCATTCAGTATGCAGATGTGTTCAGGTGTGACTGAACATCCTGTGTTTGTGGTTGTCTGGGTGAAATGCACAAGGGAGCTGTCAATCAGCCCAGCCAGATGTGGATTGGAGACAGGCTGTAAGGCACAGAAGGATTTTCAGTGCAGAGAAATGCTCACTTCCTAAAAGTGGCATTTCTAAATTAGTAATACCCAATCCAACCTCACCAATCAGCAGGATTTTGTATTACCATTCAGGACATACTAAATATGACCTGCTTACCACTTTTTGATCAGAATCTACCACTTAAACAGTATGTGAGGGTAGCCCTAATGTTAGTTTATGAAAGGAGCAGGCCTTACAACAGTGCAAAAACGAATTTAGGAGTTTTACACTACCAGGACATATAGAACACTCATGTTCATGTCCTGCCTTTTCCCTACATAGCACCCTGCCCTATGGGCTACCTAGGGCCTAACTTAGGGGTGACTTATATGTAGAAAAAGGAGTGTTTAAGGCTTGGAAAGTGCTTTTAAATGCCAAGTAGAGGTTGCGGTGAAACTGCACACACAGGCCTTGTAATGGCCTGAGAAATTGCTAAGGGCTACTTAGGTGGGTGACACAATCAGTGCTGCAGTCCCACTAGTAGCATTTAATTTACAGGTCCTAGGCGCATGTAGTGCACTTTATTAGGGACCTATAAGTAAATTAAATATTCCAATTGGGTATGAGCCAAAGTCCCCATGTTTTAAGGGAGAGAGCATATGGACTTTAGCACTGGTTAGTAGTGGTAAAGTGCGCAGAGTACTAAAACCAGCAAAAACTGTGTCAAAAAAGTGGAGGGAGGCAGGCAAAAAGTTAAGGGTGACTACCATAAGGATGTCAGGTCTAACACTGTGTTTATCAGATACTGTTGTAATTTTGCATATGTAACTTGAAGATCTTGTATTTTTTTTTATAAACACCTAAAAGAAAGGGTTGCAGAGACATTTTGCACTTTGTGCTCCAGTTTTCGCTGCTTCTAGACATTATACAGAGCCCCTCCAAATTACGTAATTTCAGCAGTTGGTTTGCAAATTACTCTGTTCTTGAATCATTTTACTTTGCATTTAGCACAATTCTGAACATTCACTAAAGGTATATATTTTGTGAAACATGCACAAGACAAAGATGCCCATTTTTGTGAACCTTGCACTACTGCACACTGTTCATGTGCAACTTAGGGCCTAATTACGAGTCTGATGGTCACTAGACTGCCAGATTTGCGGTGGCAGTCCCAAGCGCCATGGCTTTGACGGTCCGACCGTCAATTTAAGAGTTTGGCTGTCAGACCACCAAAGGACCACCGTCTCTGGCAGGATCAGGGATCCCGACATGATGACGGCGGTCATGGTAGTAATCAGCCATGGCGGAGCTGAAGTCAGCGCTGCCTGCTGATTACAACCTTGTTCTCTGCGGGCCTTTTCATAGTGGTCTGACCACCATGAAAAGGCTGGCGAAGATCAAGTGTAGGGGACCACAGGCCAATGGCATGGGCAGTGCATGGGTCATTTCAACGGTACACCCTGCGTGCAGCATCATTGCCTCGGCTCAATTATGAGCCTCGAACAATGCTGCTGCACCTTTCCCACTGGGCTGACAGGCGGAAACCTGGGTTTGTAATGGAACCGGTGGGGAGACCGTCAGTACCATGGCAGTCTCCTCGTCGGGAGTTTGGCGCACTGATGTTTTTGTCTGCCAAACTCCTAATGACCCCATGCAATCTCTTTAGTGAAGCTATCCAGTACAATTGATTACAGGAAAACGTCTATGTCAGATTTGATTTCATAAGAAATAAATGTTACATTCCTGGTTTCTTTAACGTGAAACCAATGTGGGTTGGCTTGAATAGCTACAGTTTTTATTTCCATTTCTTCACAATGGTCTTGATGACCTATTTTGTGATCTGCAGGGAGGTTTGTGAACTCACTGCCCCCAACATACACCCTCTGGTGAAAAATAATGTTCTCTTTGCAGACTCTGAATTTTCTTTCAGTTGTGTTTGCTCTCAGACGAGTAGCACCTCTAAAGAGCCCATCCACCCCCACCCACAGCTCCATCTCACGCTTGACTGACATGAGTACAGCATCTTTAGATGTTCATAAAAGTGCTGGGGTGAAGTGGGGATTTTCACAGTCCCAAATAATTCATAAGGCTCTCCTTGAATTATACCTTCAAAGCTAGTCAGCTTGAAGCATTGTGGCTGTCCAAGCTACACTGAATGGTTGAAATTGGAACCCAGAAAACAACCACGAATTGTGGTAGAGCAAAAATAGCAAAACTTGTGAGATTTCAGTAGCAACAGTAGCAACAGTCCCATTAAAGGATTTGGATGCAACAACACGAGTAGAGCAAGAAAATAATATCACTTAAAGCCTTGCACAAAAATAAAAAAATAATGTTACTCCACGTTGCTTGGGGATGGGAGTAGATGGCATCCCTCCCTATTCTGGTATCTTGCGAGGTTGCACACCATCGACCACCCTTTATCTGAGCGCTGCATTCCGATCAGTATCTCCAGGAAGTACAATAAGATGGAAGCCCAGAGCAGAAGCTACAGAATGCTATATTCCTTGTTAGGTCTGACCTGACAGCGCACCTGTCGTCTGACCTTATGTGATGAAAAGAAAAAAGAGCTTTGAGAAGTACAGCTGAGAGAGAGGCTTCAGCTTACCAGGGGCGGTTCTTTGCAGTGGCAAAGTAGCGTCGCCCCTCTGGCTAAGAGCCAGGAGCTGTAAAATAAAACAATATTTAGTTATCGTTTTATTTTACAGCTGCTGACTCAGCCAGCAGCAAGTGCAGGGAGGGGTGGGGCTGGGCTACCCAAGTGGAGAGAGGAGAGGGCGAGTGGAGTATGTGCACTTTAAGTGTACATGTGTGTTTAGCCGGCCTGACCGTCCAAACACACATGTGCACTTGTACACAGCCGGGTTGGAGAAACTGCCACACTCTTATACAGTGTCTGAGTGTCAGGTTAAGCCACTCAACCCAATCCTGGTGCTGCTCTTATGCTAGGTTTAGCATGAGAGCAGCAACATAATTGCTGGAGAGTCTGTGCTGGTGTCCTCGTGAATGCTGGGACACCAGAAGAGAAAAGGAGCGCAAGGTGGCTGGCATTGTCCGCAAAGGTACGTTTTTTGTTTTTTTTTACATTTATTCCCCCCTGTCCCCATCCCCCTCCCACCCGCCTCTCTCCTTGAAACTTGTAACGACCGCCACTGTTCAGCTTCACCCAGATGTCTTCTGAGTTTTGCATTTGATTGGGCAGGCGTTGTGTGCTTCTGTCGAAAGAGTGCTCATACTGTGCTCCCACGGGCTGGTGGAGTGCTTTCCCTCACCTAACATGGCTGCCATGTTAAAACACAATTATGAAGTGGAGTGCAAGTGGAATCATACATCATGCTGTACTAGTAATGGCAACGCTACTATTGGTTTCCTCAAGATGAAGCAATGCAGTGAATCTGTTCATGCAGGTTAATTGTAATTATAATTGTATTTATACAAGGCCATCTGTCTGCTGCTTACAGAGCCACCCATTAATTCATCCTAATATCTTCTATTCATTATTCATATTTTAGCAATAGACAGTTGCAGGTAAATGTAGCTGTTCCAAATTGCCTGACAACCGATCTTTAAGAGAGAATACCCCTCTATCAGTAAAGTGATGTGATTGCATACTGATTAACCTTAGTCAATCCTAGCAGGCTTCACAGAATTTTGTAGTGCTCATTGTCTGAGGAGATGGGCTGTGACTATGGACTCCTCTGGGCAGCATGGTCATCGATTTAACATTAATGCCAGGGGCAGCAGAGAGGATCTTACACAACGTCGGACCGTCACACCTGAACCACTGCGTCTCCTTCCACACCCCCAACAGAACCCTCCGCTCCGCTCAACTGGCTCTGGCCACTATCCTTCGCATTCGAAAAACCACTGCAGGAGGACGATCCTTCACATACATTGCAGCAAAGCGCTGGAACAACCTGCCCTAGACCTCATACAAAGCCCATCGCTCACCATTTTCAGGAAGAACCTCAAGACGTGGCCCTTTGGATGCGGCTCCACCCTTCACACACCCCCACCCAGTGCCTTGAGACCATCAAGTAGCTTGACAAAAACGAATTGTTTGATTGTTTGACTGAAGAGTCCTAATCAGGACAAAATAGGTCTTGGGTTGATTGTGTCCTGGTTCAGGGTGGACCTGGCCTGGCAGATCAGGCTTGATGATGGGTTGGAATGTTACCACAAGCCAATGACAGTAGGGTTTTTAGACAGAATACCAGAAACAGAAATATCATGGGCTAAAATATTGTGTAAAGAATATTGAGGACAAACATATTGTGAAGGTAAGTTTGTGTAGGTAAGCAAAGTTTTACTAATTGTAACTCACCATATATGTAGATTGATGATATATAAATATATATGTGTGTGTGTTAATGTGTTAATTGTAACTCACCATATATGTAGATTGATGATATATAAATATATATGTATATGTGTGTGTGTGTGTATATATATATATATACATATATGTATATGTATATATACATATATATATATATATATATATATATCTATATATATATATATATATATATATATATCCAAGGTACATAGATAGATGTGGAGTTAAGAATAGTAAATCTATATTTACCTATTTGCACTTACCTTTTCGGTATTTTGGTCCTTGATATTTTTGACACAATATTCTGACACATATTTGCCTTTTGATATAACGCCCTAAGTGGCCATGATTATGACCAGATGGGGGTTCCGGGCTCACTGTGCCACTTGGATCTAGCTACTCCCAGCTGAAGAATGACAAACAAAGGAAACCAGTCTTGCGTTGCTTGTGTTCAAGTTCAGAGAGGATCTGGCCTGGCAGTTCAGGCTGGACTGTTCCTATTTGAACAGGGTTAAGACTGATTTGCATATGGCTGGGTTCCAACTGAGGTGACATGTTATACAAACGAACAATAGATTGGAAAGTTAGCCTGAGAGATTGCCAGTGGTTTGACCTATTACAAGCATTCCTTACCTCACCTTTTGTGTGTTTTATGTAGAGTCCTAAGCAGCCACGTTTATGCCCAGATGCGGGTTCCTTGCTACATCCGACTGAAAAGCCCAATCACCACTAAACAGGCTTGGGTTGCTTGTGTTTCGGTTCATGGGGGACCTGGCCTGGCAGCTGGAGCTGTGCTGTTCCTACTGGAACAGGGAAGACAGATTTGCATGTGGCTAGTTTCAAAATTGAGACGACGTGCTGCATCTGCACTGCTGAGGGGTAAGGACTACAAACCCCAGGAGAACCTAGAGTTTTTCCACCATGTCAGTTTGGCACCTACGTAATGAGTTCCCATTCCCCGTGAGCGAAGACCAGGGCAAGAGTGGGCCCATCTGCACCTGTCCAAGGTGGGACAAGGTTGGCTCTTCGACTGGGGATGCACCTGGAACACTGTCTATCCATGACTTTAAGGAAGTAAGTTGTTCCTTCCCAATCTTGACTGGTTATTTCTGCCTTCCAGTTCCATTTAGTATACTGGCCCTTTGCTTTGTGGGGTTCTCATGCTTACGATAAGGGAAAAAGGAAAGTCTCTAACTCTAAATCCACCCAGTAGCACAACCATAGACACCTTCTTGGCTCAAGCCGTGGGCGTTATCACCAAGGAAATCGACCTGGCAGAAAGACGTTTGTCCTTGGACCTTCCTGGCTCAACTATCATTCCTTCATTCACTGATGCTGGTCCTGTGGCTTCAGGGGAATCTGAAGTGCCTCTGGATACTAAGGAGACATTGCTGCACCCTGGATGCTAAACATAAGTGAAAGCCTAGGTTTGTAAACCACAGGGGCGATGATACATGTGAGAATATTCCTGGTACTTCGGTCCCCCCAGTCATTATTCTCTCGGATGGTTTTGATGCCCCTTAATGGGCCACCATTTTTACTAAATTTACTGCTGCTCTCAGCGAATGTCTGGTGCAACTAAGGGAGAAATTGGACAACCTTGATGCTGAAGTTGACAACATTTCTAAACTTTGTCCACGCCATCTTAGGCCCTCTCCCTATGAGCATTCATCTGCTTTCACTTCTGGAGCTAGGCCCCTGACTTAACCCAAACCATTTTAACCATCAGTACTGCTCACCTTTCAGTTGGTAGCCGCTCTCGGAGACTTACTCCAGTAACATAGGAAAGTGCATCCAATGTACCTGTGCCCAGCTGCCTTCTTTCCACCTCTGCCTCAACTCTACAGCTTAAACCTCTTTTGCTAACGATTAACCTTCCTCCTGCATATTGGCCTTTTGTTGTACTCCTGGCTAACGTCCTGCAACTTGCAGACTACAGCTCAGAGTCTACTGTCCAGTTCAAAAATAAAGTGTGGCACTGGCATGCTAACAATTCAGGCTTTACTGCTTGGGCTCATAAGAACATTCTGATTGAATGGTGAAGGGAATGGGTTGGTCCCACCACAAAGTTATTCCAAGAGTATTGCATTATTATTAACTTTAGACATCCAGCCACTACAAGGTGCATTTTGGATCATCGTCAGTGGGTGCCGTCTTGGTTAGTGTTAGAAATTGAGTCTCTAGTTGGCAGAGGTATATACCCTCTCAAGGTAGGGACCACAATCCTAGTCAGCGTAAATCAGTAGCACATCATAAATTAACCTGTGCTCACCCTCTGGTAGTTTGTAGCAGAACTGGTAGGCTTAACTTAGGAGTTGATGTGTAAAGTATTTATGCAACACTTAAAGCAGTCAAACAGTGAAAACATCACACAAAAATAATCCACACCAGGTTAGAAAAATAGATCTTAATTTTATTAACAATACAAGACCAAAATCCACCAAAATCCGATAAGTAGCAGTCAAGAAATGACTTTTTAAAGAATATCTGCAAATGTGGTGCATAAAAGCTTAAAGCTCCAACTGGGGCTATCTGGGCCGCGACACCAGGGTAAATCTAAAAGTTCAGGCTGACCACAATGGAGCATGAGCTGGCTACAGGGACCAACCTTGTCCCACTGAAAAAGTAACTTGTGTGGACGGTTGCGTTGATGTCAAAGATCAGATGCGAGGAAAAGAGGGAACGATGCAAAGGCAATGCTTCGGTTCCGATCTGCGCAGTCAGGGAAGCATTAGAGTTGAGCTCCGCAGCCAGCATTGCAATGTCTTTGTCCTTAGTGGCAGCACTGATGCGTCGGTGTCGAGGGAAGACGTGTCGGCTCCAAGCAGCGCAACAACAGCGATGGGTGCATTTTATTAGAAACAGATGCAGAACCCACTTCCAAGGGCCCAGGACTGGATTGGCACCACTTGGAAGGGCAGGACTCATGGTTGGCAGAGTTCAGAGACCACAGCAGAGTTGAGTGAAGTCTTTGATGTCCCTGAGACTTCAGAACAGGAGGCAAGCCATCAATTCCTTGGAGCCACTTTGGTTCTGGGGATGTAAAGATGCAGGTCTTACACCCAGGCAAGGAGAGCAGCAGGCACAGCAAAGCAGGAGTCCATACAAGTCCAGCAGAGTGACATTCCCTTCAGCACAGCAGTCCTTCATCCTGGCAGAATGTCCTCTGATCCAGTAGTGTACTGATTTGGTGGGGTCAGAAATCTAGTTCTTATGCTCAGTGGTGTCTCTGAAGTGGGGGAGACTTCAAACAGAGGCCTTTGAAGCCCCAGACACACTACAGGGGTTATACAGTCCTTTGTGAGGGCTCAGGACACAGCCCATTCAGGAATAAATGTCAGAACCTCCCTCCCATCCTGCCCAAGATGGGCCATCGACATGCAGATGGCCACTTAGTCACACTTAAGCTCCATTTGTGTGTGGCTGTCAAACATCTCAAAAACTACATGTATGACATGTAACCCAAAAGTCATTTAACCAGGTTCTTGGTTTATGACCTAGTTTCTATAGAAAAAGTGTTTTTTTACTTGCCTATATGTTTGGCTTCGGTTGACAAATCTTCATGAAATTTTCCCAAAAAATATGACGCTATGTCAGGTGCTGTCTGGAAGATTTCTGCATGATCCGTCAAGTGGGGGCTGAGAAAAATGTGTTTACTCCATGTTATTTTCCTTAGGGATTTTGAACAGGAATAGAGGACAAACCACTGGATGGATTTACACCAAATTTGTCAGAAAGCTAGCTCTTGGTCCAGAAAGCATCCTTTTTGTGATTTGGTGTAACTATAACTTGCGCCCCAAGGTAACAATAATTTGCACCTTCACCATGAACAGCTAATTACTCCACATATTATATCATTGATAACACCTTATGTGGCATCTTTGATACTATCACTGCAATATTTGCAATAAAATTATTGATGAGAAAACTTTGCATGGCAAGTTGGTTTTTAGTGCAGTTATAATTACAGTTACTCGAAATAACTATAAGTATAACTATAGCTAACTATAACTGCTGAATTTCTGTGGTTTCCTACGAGTAAAGTCCCTAGAACCTTTGAAAAGACTGCTGGTAAAAGATGCTTACCTCCTTGGACCTGGTCTGTTATACACACTGATGACGCAAGTGAGCTCTGGCACAGCATGCCATACACGTGTATATCCCAATGGGGAACATCCTTTTTTATGACTTTTTTTTTCCGAAAGTCGTGGTTAACGAAAGCGCAACAACGCTTTTTTTAACCACGACTCCGTTTTTTTGTGCCTTAACTACGTATGTTCTGAACAACGAACATGCGTGGTTAAGGTACAAAGAAGTGAGTTGGCGAAGGTAAGTGGTGGGTTTCAGGTTTTGGGGAGGGGGTGGGGGGTCAGGGGGTTTTAGGTTTTGGGGTGGGGTTGGGGCGTTTTTGGTTTTGGGGAGTGGGTGGGGGGTCAGGGGGTTTTAGGTTTTAGGGTGGGGTTGGGGGGGTGGGGCGTTTTTTGTTTTGGGGAGTGGGTGGGTGGTCAGGGGGTTTTAGGTTTTAGGGTGGGGTTGGGGGGGTGGGGCGTTTTTGGTTTTGGGGAGTGGGTGGGGGTCAGGGGGTTTTAGGTTTTGGGGTGGGGTTGGGGGGGTGGGGCGTTTTTGGTTTTGGGGAGTGGGTGGGGGTCAGGGGGTTTTAGGTTTTGGGGTGGGGTTGGGGGGGTGGGGCATTTTTGGTTTGGGGGAGTGGGGGTGTCAGAGGGTTTTAGGTTTTGGGGTGGGGGGGTGGGGTGAGGGATGTAGGGTGAATGGTGGCTATTGCTAATGATTTTATCAGGAATGCCTTTACAACGAAATATCGTTGTTAAGGCATTCGTGGTAAAATCATTAGTAGTAGCAACGAGGTCGGTGTTCCGACCTCGTTGTTAAGGCAGTAGTTGTTTTTGAAGTCGTTGTTTCGTCGTACAGTCTATCCCAATTTCTTAGTGAATGCGTGAAGCTTTATTATGAGTTCTTTTGAACTAGCTGAGGAGCTATATCTCTTTCAGTATTCAAATTTGGCATGATGCCGACTCACACAGCCATTGATTTTCACATTATTGAAAAAGTGCTGAACGTATAAAAACATATGAAGAAATAAACTAGCTACTGTGATCGTCTTGGCAAGCTCTCAGTGTTAATTTCAAGATTCTTCTGAGCCCAGCTTGAAGACTCAAGATTGCATTTCCACTGGTAGTAGGCTTGAAACTGTGCAACATAGTTTAAATTAAAAAGCTTACCTCTAAATAAAGAAGTTATACATTAAAATCATTCTTACAAAATAGTATGAAAACAGCAATCAGTAATTTCTCTGTATCCACCGGTTTTCTGAGATGGGAAAGTGCTCTAAAATAAAAACAATTACTTTCATTAATAACTGTGGGACTCCAGTGAATTCCATGCCCATTCTGCTCAGGCTAAAGGAGATGCTGCAGTGGGATAACTTTCCTGAGTGTACATCTTTAATGTTTGATAGACTCATAATTTGCCAAAAAAGACAGTGTGCATGTCCAACTAGGTAATTGTTATGTTATGTTAGCTGTATTTTTATAGCTTGCTAAATCAACCACAAGGGGATCCTTGCATGTAGCAGGTGTGTAAAGCTAGCCCTGGTGGGCTTACTTAAAAAGCCAGTTCTTCAGCATCTTGCGGATTCAAGAAGGGAATTCAAGAATGTGTCTTTTTCCACTCCCCTCTGAAAGGTTCTCTATTTCTGTTCTAGCTGTTTGCAGTGCAGTTTGGTCATTTTGAGGTCTTCAATATACTGCCTGGCTTGTGTTCTTGTTTTGCTGTGTGGCTTCGTTTGTGGGGAGACAGGATGTCAGCACAGTCTATGATCAATTTATTGAAGTTGTTGATGTTGCCTGCTAGATGGTCGGCGTACTCCAGTTTGTTCTTTTGGAAGGAGGAAAACCAAACCAACCTCTGCTAGGTTGTTCAAGTGTCAGTGGGCTGGGCCCATTTTGGGGGCTATTCAGTGGTAATAGATGTTGATTGTGAAGCTGACTATGGCATTGTCCATCCAGGTGACAGACTTGGGTGTGTCACCTGGTCAGCGTCTGCTGACCTCCCCAGCTCCTCTGGCTGCTGCTGCCTCTGCCTTGCCTGGGAACAAACTGAGAGCCTGCCTGACTCTCAGTTCGAGTTCGAGGCCCTTCTCCATCCGCAGACTCCTGCCTGCGCCTCATCCCTGGTGGTCTAGTGGCCATCACAAGTATCTCTCTCTATCTCTCCTTTACTCTCTCCTTTACTCCTGCTTCTATATTTCCCTGCCTTTTTTCTTTCACTTGTTTTTCCACTTTGGGCTTTTCTCTTTTTCTGTCCTTTTCTATCCCTCTCCCTCCTGCGCCGCTCCTGCTCCAGCTGACCAGACCCCCCAACCCCTCCCCTTCTTAATGGCGGCCGCAGTGCGGCGGCACTAAATTCGCACCAAAGGCAAACCCGGCTGTGCCCGTTTGCACCAGGACCAAGCCCAGCACCAGGAACGCTGGATCTCCGACAAGCCATCCACCTGTCAACATCCATTACAACACTGTGACCCTCCACCGCCTTAACACCGGACATCTCAGCGACTGCTGCACCACATCCCCCAAGGACACCCACGGACCTTTTCCGTGCAGGAACTGCAACTTTAGTGCCAGCCACAACAAGCAGAAGGTACTCCCCACACCCAAAACATCAACACCCACCACAAAACCATCAACTGCACCCTCCTGAACATCCACTCCCTCCACAAGCATGCCACTGAACTCTGGGATTTGATCAACACCGCCCTACTGGACATCTCCTTCCTTACCGAGACCTGGACCAACCCCACCTCGGGACCAGACATCGCCATCGCCATCCTGGACGGACACAGCATCCTAAGGAGGGACCGGCCCTCCCACCCGGGCGGAGGCTCACCATCGTACACGAGTCTTCACTACGTATCAAGGATAACTCAGAAGAACAGTGCACCACCATGGAACACCTTCACTTCCTGGTCCACACCAATCACAACTCCTCCATCCGCAGCACCCTGGTGTACAGACCACCTGGCCCCCGCCCAACATTCATTGACGCCACCCCACAGGCCCTGGCATCCAACGACTACCTCCTCTTCGGCGACCTGAATTTCCATCTCGAGGACTGCAACGATCCAAACACCACCACTCTACTCAACAACCTCGCCACCCTCGGCCTCAGACAGCTGATCACCGTGCCCATGCACATCGCAGGACACACACTGGACACCATCTTCACCTCAAGCAAACGCATCACCATTGAGACCATCTCCACCCCAGACTGGATCGACCACTGCTGCCTACACTTCACCATCACCACACCCAGTAGCTGCATCCGCACCCCAAGGAACCCCCACAGGAAATGGAATGAAATAACCATTGAGCAACTCACCACAACTCTCGCCAAATCCCTCCGGCCTCCCTCCGATGACACAAACACCTCAGCGCGCAATCTCAATGCATGGATCACCGATGCACCGACACTCTAGGTCCCCTCCGTCTGACATCAGCCAAGCACATACCAAAGAAAGCCAGCTGGTTCACCACCGAACTCCAAGAATCCAAACGCACATGCAGGCACCTAGAGGAAAAATGGAGGAACAGCCAAACCAGCGAAGACCTCGCCTCCTTCAGAGCCGCAACCACCATCCACGGCCGACATATCAAGAATGCAAGCACGCTCCCTGGGAAAGCATCAACTCCTCCCCACACAACACGAAGGAACTTTTCTCAGTCATAAATGAGTTCACAAATCCCCCCTCCAAAGCCACCAGCATCCCCCCATTGCAAGACCTCTGTGACAAACTCACTACCTTCTTCCACTGCAAGATCCAAGACATCTACAACAGCTTCCTCCCGGAAAACCAACCCAGCACCAGAACCTACGACCGACCCACCACCCCAGAACCTACCCAGACCATCCACAGCTGGTCCATGCTCACCACAGAAGAAACAGAAAGCATCCCAGTCCGGAGCCCCCACAGACCCTTTCCCACACTACATCTATGTCAGAGCAAGCACATCCATCGCCCCGAGCTCTGGAACACGATAAACTGCTTCTTCAACACTGGCACCTTCCCGCAGACTGGAAACACACAGAAGTACGCCACCTCCTGAAGAAACCCTCTGCCGACCCATCAGAACTAAAGAACTTCTGGCCCATCTCGCTGCTACCTTACCCAGTCAAAGTACTGGAGAAAGCCTTCAACACACAACTGCGAAATTTCATCGAAGTCAACAACTCTCTGGACAGCTTCCAGTCCAGGTTCTGCAGCAACCACAGCAAGGAGACAGCTCTTCTTGCAGCCACCAATGACATCTGATCACTTCTAGACCACGGCCACACCACATCACTCATACTCCTCGACCTCTCAGTGGCCTTGGACACGGTCTTCCACAGCACACTGTGCACCAGACTCCATGACGTAAGAATCAGAAGAACAACCCTGAAATGAATACACTCTTTCCTCTCTGGAAGGACTCAGACGGTCAGACTCCCCCCCAACACATCTAAACCCACAGGAGTCAGCTGCGGAGTTCCCCAAGGATCCTCTCTGAGGCCAACTCTTTTCAACATATACATGACCACATTCGCAGCCATTGTCAGAAGCCACGGAATGGACATTGTGTCATATGCCTATAACACACAACTCATCTTTCCCTCACCGAAGTCCTGGACACGGCCAAAAGGAATTTCCACTCAGGAATGGAAGCCGTCGTCACCTGGATGAGAGAAAGCTGCCTCAAGCTCAACTCTGACAAGACAGAGCTCATCATTTTCAGAAATGCAACCTCAGCATGGGATGACTCCTGGTGGCCCACATCTCTTAGTACCCCACTTGACCGACTGAGCACACCCGCAACCGAGGCATCCTCCTTGAGTCCTCCCTAACTATGACCCGACAGGTAAACTCAGTCACCTCCTCCTGCTGGCACACCCTCTGTAAACTCTGGAAATTTTTCAAATGAATCCCAGCAGACTGCCACAGGACAGTCACCCACGCCTCAGTCACAAGCAAGCTCGACTAAGGCAACGCTCTCTATGCCAGAACCACAACGAGAAACATCAAAAAGCTGCAACTCATCCAGAACGCCGTCACCAGACTTGTCCTTCACCTCCCATGCCAAGAACATATCTCTCAGCACCTGAGGACCCTCCACTTGCTCCCGATAGAAAAATGAATCACCTTCAAGCTAATCAACCACACGTACAAAGCCACACATATCATCAGACCGGCCTACCTGAACCACTGCATCTCCTTCCACACCCCCACCAGATCCCTCTGCTCTGCTGAACTGGCTCTGGCCACTATGCCTCGCATTCGGGAAACCACCGCTGGAGGATGATCCTTCACCTATATCACAGCAAAGAGCTGGAACAGCCTACCCCCATTACTCAGACAAAGCCCATCGCTCACCATCTTCAGGAAGAACCTCAAGACGTGGCTTTTCGGATGAGGCTCCACCCTCCCAAACCCCCCCCCCCCCAGCGCCTTAAGAACCTTACGGGTGAGTAGCTGCGCTCTACAAAAACTGATTGATTGATTGATTGCCTGTGATGTAATCAAAAGATGAGAAGACTGGGTATAGGAATTGTCCGGCAGCAAGGAGATAGTCACTGAAAGTCTGTAAAGAGCAAGCAATTAACAGAAAAAGAGGCAGATTTAAAGCTGCCTGAACCCCTTGAATCTCTGTGCAATGAGGCATGCAAACTGCTGTGTTCATTTGGCTCTTGTTTGAGATTTATTATGTAAGGTAACTGGAGCAGAGATGGATAAAGGGAGAGGGGGTAACGGTAGGGAAGAAAATAGATATGGAGTCAGAGGAAGTTAGAGTTAAAGCGAAAAGGGAGGCCAAGGGAAAGAAATACAAGGCACAAATGATAGCGATACAGTGGTGAGCAAGATTGTGAAGAAGAGGAAACAGAGAGAGCAGTGAGAGTGTTTAAATGTAATAGAGATAGGGTTTATGTGGCAGTATGAAAGCAGGATGATCGCCTCCATCCAAGTCATTACAGACACTGTTTCCAGTCTTTCCCATCTTTATTAGCCTAATATTTTCTGAGTGTAGCACTCTTGCTTTTCGTCCTATCAATAAATTAGAACACACTTGAAAATAATATTTTGAAGGGGAAAAGTTCAGGACTGCAGACAGTGTCCATAATGATAAAAAGTGAGGTAGTCAATCACGTGAAGGCCATATTGAGGGAGACTGAGCAAAGTGAAAGGAAAGTAAAAAAACAAGAGGAAACTTGTCCATTGTAAGGTAGGGAGAAAAGGAGAGGAATTTTGAGCTAGTGAGAATTAAAAAATGAAAGCTGCTCTAGAACTAGGGCCATAACTATCAGTAGTACAGAGGGTCCTGTGGCACTGGCATCCATGTGCCTAACTGGTGCACTAAACTCCAAGTAAGGTTGTATTTTCCTACCCATCAGATGGACAGGCCCCATTTTCCTTCCTTACACGTGGCTCCTTGGCACCCTTACTATGCCACTGTCTAGAACATGGAAAATACATAGTAATAAAAAATACTGTGCCAGCAGAACGTGTGACCGAAATTAAATGTGACACTTAATCAATTAAATTAGATTTTCCGGATATCTGAAACAATACTCAAGGCCTTAACTCGATTAACGCTCTTACCTGCAGTAGAGGAGAAAATGGGTGTGAAATTTAGTTACTGGTTGAGGGGGGTGAAACCATTACTAAAGCAGCAACCACAATCCTTGTCAGGGTGCAGCACAAGCAGACCCCAAATTAACCTGTGCTCAACCCTTTAGTAGCGTGGCACTGAGAAGTCATGCTTAACTAAGAGGCAATGTGTAAAGTATTCATGTAGCACTTCAAACAGTAATAAAGTGAAAATACAACACAAGAAAGACCCCACACCAATTTAGAAAAATAGAGTACAAATTAATAAATAATTTCACACCAAAATGACAAACATCCAATCAGTACAACCAGAGTTGTGAATTTTTAAAGATATAAGTGAAAATAGTATCAAAAAGCCTAAAGCGTCACTATTGGCTATCTGGTCATACGCGACCAGGAGAAAGTCACAAGTTGAGGGCGACCATGATGGAGAGTGGGTTGGATACAGGGACCAGGTTAGTCCAGCTGAAAAGCTGCCTTGTCAGTCCAACGCAAAGAGTCCTTTCCACAGAGGAGGGGGCCACGAGGAGCAAGGAAGTGTCAGGGTCAGTTGTTGCTGTAGTGCCAAGAGAAGGCCGGGATCATGGATAGGTTAGAGCTCTGTGATGGCGCTCTCCATGAGCGGATGATGCTGAAAAGCGAAGGGTTGGGTTGTTGGCACTTCACATTGGTGGGCAGTGCGAATGACAAGGTTTTGGCATAAACGGATGTGGAGAGCCCAAATCTTTAATTCAGCCTCCCTAAGGCCCCTCCATAGGTCCTGGACCTCGGAGGCACCATTTGGGGGTCAGGAGCTTCCTCCCGCTAGATCTGGCTAGTGGTTCAGGGGGCTGGGACCCTGTTATGTCCCTGTGGCTCTGAACCGGAGGCCGGCAGACTAGCCCTTGGTGTCTCTCTGGGAGCCCTGGGTTCAGATGCAGGTCTAATCCCTCTCTCTCAGACATGAGGGCAGCAGGACAGTAGAGCAGCAATCCATCAAGACAGCAATCCAGCAAGGCAGTAGTCCAGTAGTGCAGCAGGCCAGCAGAGTGGCAGTCCTTTCAGTAGCACAGCAGTCCTTCTTCCTAGCAGAGCCTCCAGAGGTCCAAAAGTGTACTGAAGAGTTGGTGTTTGAGGGTAGTTCAGCAGAGTAGCACAACAGTCCTACTTCCTGGCAGTGCCTCCACAGGTCCAGAAGTGTACTGAACTGAAGAGTTGGTGTCTGAGGTCCAATATTTATACCATTTGCCTCTTTAAGTGGGAAAAGCTTCTAGAGGATTCCCTTTGAAGTGTTCATGTTTCCTGCCTCCTCTACACAGGCTCTAGACTAACTACAGAGTATATGCAGCCCTTTGTGTGAAAGCAGAACACAGCATATTGAAGTGTAAGCAGGGCTGTGCCCATTTCCATCATCGAACCCTGCCAGTGATGAACCATATAGGCACACCTAAGCTCTCTATTGTGTGTAGCTGTCTACGAGGAATATAAAAAAAGCCCAACTGCTAACTACTCCCAGTCATGTCACCCAGAGACAGGCTGCATGCACTAAATGGCTAAGGCAGGAAATTGCCAACTATCTTAAAGTAGCATTTGCAAAATTGTAATCTAAAATTCAACTTTACCATAAGAGAAGATTTGCATTACAATTTCAAAGACAGCTAACATGAACTGGGTACCTGCTCCCATTTGGAATATATCACTTGTTACATGTAATAAGGAAACTCCAATGTTATCCTACGGGTGAGGCAGGCCTACTTTTTAAATACATGACACCCTGCCCTCTGTACTGTCCAGACCTTACCCTAGGAGTGATTTATATATATTGAAAAAGAAGGCTTGGGCCTGGCAAAAGGTTTATTTTGTCTGGTCGAAATGGCAGTTTAAAACTGCACACAAAGGCTGTAATGGCAGGCCTGAGACATGTTTAAAGGGCTACTTAAGTTGGTGGCACAATCAGTGCTACAGGCCAACTAATAACATGTAATTTATAGACCCTGGACACAGGCAGTGCCTCTTTCCTCAGGACTTTCAAGTAAATGAAATATAGCGATAGGGTGTAAGCAACTCTTACCATGTTCAGAGGAAAGAGCACAAGTACTTTAACTCTGATTAGCTTTGTAAAGTGTGCAGAGTTTCAACAAAAACAAATTCAGCAAAATGGAGGCATTAAGGCAAACATGTTTGGGCATGATCCTACAAAAACTGCCAAGTCCAATACAAAGATGGCCAAATCAGACCATCTTCTATAAAGCTGGAAATTAAACTCAGGTCCCTCTTCTAGGCCTGTAGTAGGTTGGAAGAGGCGTTATGTGTAACATCCCAACAGAGGTACATCTAATGATAGGCATGGGATGCAGGACTTTCTATTCTGTATGACAACGTCTCATGAAAGTCATCTATGCAGTAGAGGCAGGCTTCCAATGAAAGAGTCATATGGGTTCTAATTATAGTGTGCAAAGCTTGAAGATTAGAATTCCTTGATAAATGAGGCAATATGGAGAAGCTTTTCTGTGAGGCTTTGTTGTTCATTGACTAGGTCTGACATTGTTATTGGCAAATGTGTTTCATATGATATTGAGCCATGGTTATGTCCACCTAAATATAGCCTAACTGGAAGTGAAAGATGCTTTTCTAGTACTTGATGTAAAAACAGTCTGTTCAGGGGCTCTGACGTTCAGGGGCTCTGACGTTCCACTCAAATCTACTCCTTATAATCCTTTTAGAGTGGATACTGCTGCTGCTGGTTATACCCATAATATGAATCCACAAATAGTTCTGGTTGACCTTGAGGAAGTGAACTGGCTTTCTGCTCCTTCCTTATTGACTACAGTTTCACATGAGAAACCTATCTTAGCCATTTCTCAGATAGAGGTCCCTCTTCCATATTTCCTTAAGGTTTTCTTGTGGAACGTGACCAGACCTCCATCAAACTTAAGTGATCCTGGTTGGTTAGCATTTATCAGCAATCAATCACAATATATGTTTAATTCAGGAAACCTTGGCAACCTCAGTTATTTTTTATAGAAGGCTTTATTATTTATCGAATTGGAATTCATTTTACTCATAAATTCCTTTTCACATTGCTCATTAACATTCTTCTGCTGGGTTGACCATTTGGATGAAAATCATAATAATCTATATCATAGGCAATGTTAAGACAAATACTCCAGTTTTACAATTCTTAAATGTAGTTTCCAACTGTGATGATATTGGCCATTTATAACATAGGGTGAATTTCATGTCTCAAGAATCCCCAGACCTCTTGAAAGTTGACACACTGTTCGCCCAACAAAACACTGTTACTATGTTGCTCATGGCAGCAAACTTTAAAGATTTGGAAATGTTGTAATGTTATGGCATATCAGTTGGCTTCTGTGGCATTAACTCATGGTCTTCATCCCTGCAATGGATGTACTATCTCAAATTTAACACTTCAGTCCACATAGCAGATGAGTTAGTGGTCAAACTATATAGATTGCTCGATGCTCCACGTGCTTGACTACCAATATATTTTGGATATGACTGCCATTGAAAGATCAGAGACGAACCACTTTCCCTAATCATAAAGGGAGACAATTTTGCTCAAATTAACCCCTGCTTTCCCCACTCTCTGAAAGGGGTGAACATCTGACTACCTGACAACCATATGTATGAGTGAAATTAGTCCAGGAATTACTGCTCCCTTTTTACGGGCGAGCGCAAAGCGCTCCGTTCCGTGTTGTTATCTCTTTGGGCTTCAAACCACGCCCATATCACATCAGTGTCTTTCATTGGTTCGTGGGCATGCCTTTTAAAATCTGCTTGCTTTCATTAGTGGAAGGCATGCATACGTCATGCCTTTTCCGGTGGTTAGCCCTCCTCGTGCACAGCGACCAAATACTGAAAACATACGAGGATCTCTGTTTTCCTTCCAGTTTGTGGACCACTTTTTCTCTTTTTTCACAGCGCGATCTCGCTTGGCAGAAGTTGAGCGCTATGCATGACATCGACCCTGTTACATAGTTAATTGCACTTTTGCCGGTTACGTAGATAATTGCACTTTTGCCGATAGGTTTCACTACGAGTGAACTGTCATTTCCGTTTGTGTGTCTGCTTTGCACTGATGGCGGCCGTCAGCTCGCTTATGTGAAACTTGTACTTTTCAGTTTATATGGCAAGAAAAGTCCAGTTAGTTTTGTGAAACTGTTTTATTTTCATTTTCAATTTATGTGGAAAGAAAAGTCCGGTTAGGAGTTTACAATGCTAATTGCTCGAGCTCAAGCAACCGCAAGACCGTTTACATTGCAAATGCTTGTTGGAATCGGCTCTGCTAAAGACCTGTGGTGCTTCTTTCCTCCTGAGGATTCACGCCATGATGTTTGAGACACTTGCTCATTGGTTTGTAAAACATTTTGATATAAGAAAGGCCAGGATAGCAATATTTTGTAATAAGCAAAGTCTAACTTGATATTACCTTTGAGGTCGAACAATGAGCTTGGCAAACCTATTAAGACTGAATATATACACCATTTTTGGCACATCGTGGCTCAGGGAAGTTTATAATTTCACATAATGTTCCTCAGGTATATAAAATGCTGAGGCACGGTCTCAACACTTCACTGTGTTAGATATTTACTGAACAACCGAAACTGAAACATTAGGTCATAAAGCTTATTATATAAAGAGCGTGTGGGATGATGATATCCGGGTTTACTGCTCATGTGAGAATATAGAACACGGCATTCTATGTGAGAAACCAGGTAAAGCTCTAGGTGGGCAAAATCCCTGTTGATGTATTTACATCAGAGCCAAAGATCTGGTTTAATTTCATTCAGGCTAACCCAAATTCCATCTTTCAGACGCACCCATTTTCCGAACGTGGTTGGGTGTGATAACGCGTCCAGCCCTTATGAATTACCTGTACCTGGACACGTTGGAGGTCGGTGAATCTTTTAACCGAGTCGGGCTCTCCTAATCCTCAATAGTCGAGTCACTCAGATCAATAATCAATAACTACTGAAATCGGTATTTAATACTCAATTAATAGATCAATATAACACATCAGAAATCAATAACAGTTGGTATTTCGGCGCACCATGACCTTTCAGTCATGAATAACCACACCAGTTTATTAAAAGTTAGTGAATTTATTTCCCTATAGTAACAAAGCTAGCACGATATATATATGTCTCAAAACCAATTGATATATGTATATGAACATTACTAGCTGTCCATAACGGCGGAACAAACACAATCTACGTAAAATCTGAATAATAATACACTCTGTTATAGCAATGCAAATCACTAATGTGACTAACTGTATTTGACTAATTGCATACATTCGGTCAGCATAACAAGATTTCAATTCTTCATGATACATTGAATGAATACCTCGACTAACCTCTAATTAGCATTGGCATGTGGGACTTCATGCAAAACGAATTTAGTCAACACAAATTTGGAAAACTTCTAGTTAGGACCCTATCAAAATAGCAGTTGGTACCTAAAAGGAAAAACACAATGCATAATACATTTATCCTTTCATATTTACCAAATACAATCAGCATTCAAGAAAAGTCTTCGTCCTTCAGGTACCGGTTGATCAGCATGGGGCAAGTTTCAAAGGGGCAAAGTTTAAGGGCAAGTTTCCTTGCAGCGGCAAGGAGAATGGGGCAAAGTTACTGCATGGGCAAGATGGGGGCAAATCAAAGTTAAAGTCTCTAGGGTGAGAATTCTTAAAGTCTCTTTCTCTCAGATAGAGAAAAGGGCATCAGGGTATCGTCCAAAATGGAGTCTGGCATCAGGCTTCAAACTGGCATCGAGGAAAATGGCTGACTTCTCTTTTTCCAGTGGGTTTAAGTAAGAAACATTCCAAATTCTGTAGGGTCTTCCATTGGAGGGTTCATAGGTTGGCTTCAAATTGTCCAATCAAAAATTGTCTTTTACTAGCGCCCATTTATGCATACACTGTCCTTGGAGCCTTGGAACACAAATTGTATCATGGTTTGCCAATTATTTTACTATCTGTACCTTCATTGTCCGCACCTGCAGAGACTGACCTTGTATCAAAGGGGATGTAACCGGCCTAGCACGAAACCTTGAGATAAGTGTACCAGCCAGTTTCTACTGGAAAAATACAACTTCAAGCAAGAATATATGTTTCATTAATTCAAGGAAAAAAATCACGCAGTTAGAATTTGAAACCAAGCAACTAGGCCAAAGCCTGTACTAAATTTAAGCTAAGCAAAACAGTTTACAAACAAGAAATCATGGCATACATTTGCGATTATGACGGATTACTACATTTTCAATACTTCGTGATTAATAAAGCTCGTTTATAATGATGGCGAACTACCCCGAGGGCACAATTTTCCCTCGTACATTATTTCTTTTACTAAAATCACACTACATTACACGTATTGATTACACAATTTATATGAATATATGTCGGACCTTCTTTTTCTGCGTCATCAATCCCTCCTCTGATGACTAATTATGTCATCACATCAAATCTACCCACAAATTTTATTCCATTAAAATTCTGTATAGTAATTTGCCACTTCAGTCAATTCCCTTTTTCTTTTAGTCCCTTTTGACTTTTCTCTATATATTTCCACCATTTTGTTCTCTATTTTCTCTTCTCTTTTTCTTTTGTTCCTTGCTTTTAACATTTTGAAAGCTTTCCATATTCCCCAAGAGCCTAATAAACAAATTAATATTATCAATATTCCCTTTACTATTTTTAGTAACAATCCGTTCCAAACGTTGCTGAGCCAATTTCCCACGGAAGCAAATCCTTTTCCAACTTTCTCCCAAACTCCGGGTTCTTTCAATTCCTTTAAATCTACACTTTCTTTAGTTAAATTTGTAAGCATCATTCTAATTTTTCCACTGTTGTCTGGTATATATGTACAACAGTGACGTGTACCAAGCATTTTGCAAACGCCGCCATCCTTTGCTAAAAGAATGTCTAAGGCAAGCCGATTTTGAAGAGTCATAGCTCTTTCTGCAGCAAGTTCAGCATCCATCAGGATTATAGCTCCTGAAAACTTTGTCAGCATGTTATCCACAATAGTAGACAACTTTCGTATTTTGATTGAATTCAATATGACTCCTACTGAAGGAATCAATGCTCCAAATATATATTCTACCACACCAGAAGCTGTCTCCCTTTTCTGAACACGATGTGATTCAGACAGCCTTGGAAATTTCTTTAAGTCGTCTAGTTGGTAAACCTTTGGGAGCACTATTCCCAAATAACACCTCCCATACCATCCTTTAGGAAGACGATAATAGGCGTTGAGTCCACAAATATAATAGACTCCAGGAATAACTGGGTCTTGTCCATTCAGCATGAACGTCCACTTAGATTGAAATGCATACGTATGTTTACATTCACTCGTTCTCACAAAAACTGTGTCATAATATGATGGAAATCTATGTATACAAAATCTTCCTACATGCAATATATCTAAAGCTATTTTCCCTTGTGTCTTTATTGCAGCAAAAGCATAATTATCTACAGACGTCCTTTCGTGTAATTCCCTCTCTAATTTCTCCTTCATTTCATTCTTCCTATCATCAGTGCGGTCTAAAAATTCTATTTCTACTGGTGAAAGCAAGTATGTAAGGTTCTCTCTATGTGCGTGAGCTGTGTGAAAAGGTGACATCGGTTCGAAGAATTCCCTCATTAATTTGGCATAATAATCTCGAGCTATCTTACTTAAATGCCCTATTATGGGGACATATGCAAAAGTAACATCGTAATTAGTATAGAAATAATGAATGTCTTTTTGAGCATAAAATCTGGAAGCTACTATACTACATGTAATTCCATACGTAAGAGGCATGCTGTGATACGTTACCCCTTCGACTACTGAGGTAGGTATTTGTGTACACACATAACAATCTTTTGCATCCATGGTCTCAACATACTCACTCAGTAAGCAATAGAAAACGTTAGATGAAAGTTCCTTCTTATCATGCAAGTGTCTCTCGTCTTGCTCAAGTCTCTTCAGAGCTGTTAGTTCAGTAACGATAATAGGTTTAGAAGTAGAAGCATCATTCGTCTCACTCTCACTTTTACCATGCATTCCAAGAACTATTGCTACAATGATTAGTACACATGCAGTTAATAAGCCTATACACATATATTTACAACACTTCATCTTACGCCCCTGTGTAGTGAAGCTAGTCATGATCTGTATAGAATCAGAAAGTTGAAGACACTTTATCAAAACGTATTTGCAGGTATTTACAAAGCTGAACGAGTTCAATGTTCACACAGTTTTCTTTAGCAGCTTAGTCTCTTATCGGTTAGCAGCGTTGTCTCAAAATCGGTTTCAAAGTCAATCAAGTTAGCAATGTCTTAGCCGGTTGAAAAGTCAATCAAGTGATCAATGGTTTCAATCAACAGAGTCCATAAAGTTTTTATTTCCAAAATGAAGTTCTGCCTCTTCGTTCTCAAGACTGAGGGATACGAATTCGTCTGACCAATCGTTATTGGCTACGTACGCCCACTCCGGACCGGAATACCTCCTGCTCGGTATCCTTTTTCTTTTCAACTTTGCATCTCTCTTTGATTCTTTCTCACTGATACTTTCCTCTTTGCCCAAGTCCTTTTCTTCACTTGGTGTTGGTACTACAACAGACACTTCCTTTCTTTTCTCTTTCACTCTTGGCCCTTCACTGTCGTTCAACGTTTCTCTAGTTCTTAGTTTTACTGGCGATATGCTTTGTCTACGTTTTGCACTGGGTCCACTTGACAGACCTGCAACCTCTTTCGAAGGAGTTTGAACAGTTTCACTCTGTCTTGTTTCGTCTTCTCCTTCTGGGAAATCAATCAGGTTTTCCTGTTCCCTTCCTGTATCGTCTGCTTCTGGGAAAGCCCTCCTCTGATCAGACTTTCCTGCTTCTTCACCTCTTTCGAGCCCTTTGTCACCGTTACTTTCTTCAGGCTCTTTGTCACTTTCAGCTGCTTCAGGCTCTTTGTTACCTTCAGCTGCTTCGTCGCTGTCTGAGGCTTCTCCTTGGTCTTCCCCAAGTGAATCAGTTGCTTCGTCCTCAGAGAATATTTCTCCCTCCTCTATTTCTGCCTGTTCGCTTCTAGTTCTGTTTCGCTCTGCCTCAGCGCTTGGTACTTTGTTATCAGGTACTGGTAACTTCAGCGCTTCAACTTCCTCATCTGTGGGACACAACACCCTCTTTGTGTGACTGGCGTGAATCCAGTTGGGAACTCCCGCACACTTCACAGCAGTGGTAGTCGTCAAAATCACTTGGAAAGGTCCTTTCCAACGGGGTTCCAAACACGACTTCCTCACGTGCTTCTTTATCACGACCCAGTCACCTGCTTTCAGGGCGTGTCCTGGACCTTGGATCGGTGGCAAGGTGGTTGCCTCCACCTGGTGAGAGAAAGATCGAACCACGTCAGCTAGACCTTTGCAGTAGTCTAACACCATATCATCTGTAATATTCAAAAGCGCATTTGCAGGAACTGCTGGAAGTCTCATAGCTCTGCCCATGAGAATCTCGTGTGGGGACAGTCCAGTCTTTCTGTCAGGGGTGTTTCTCATTGACATTAGTACCAAAGGCAATGCGTCAGGCCATTTCAAGTTTGTCGATGCACATATTTTCGCCATTCTCGATTTCAATGTGCCATTCATTTGTTCCACTAGACCTGATGCTTCAGGGCGGTAGCTACAATGCAGCTTTTGCTCAATGTTCAGTGCTGCACAAAGCAATTTTATTACTTCGTTATTGAAGTGACTTCCCCTATCTGATTCTAAAGAGATCGGGAATCCGAAACGTGGTATTAACTCTCTCAAGAGTAGTTTTGCAACCGTGAGACTATCATTTCTGCGTGTAGGGTATGCTTCAATCCAGTGACTAAAAATGCACACAACCACCAACACATATTTCAAGCCTCCATGCACAGGCATCTCAATGAAATCCATTTGCATCCTGCTGAATGGACCCCCTGCCCTTCCAATGTGGCTCAAATTTACTACGGTTCCCTTCCCTGCGTTCATCTGTTGGCAAATGACGCAACGGTGGCAAACTGCTTCAGCAACTTGACGGAATTTGGGGTTAAACCAATCAGTTTTAAACAATCTAATCATGGCATCCCTCCCAAGATGAGCTTGTCCATGGTCAAATCTGGCTATCTGTGTCAAAAGGCTATTTGGAAGAATGAATTTCCCTTCACTTGAAACCCATAATTCATCCAGTCTCTTTACACATTGTGATTTGGTCCACGAGAGTTTCTCATCCTCACTGACATCATTTTGTGAGGATTTCAATTCGTCCATCGTATCTATCACCTTTAGAGCAAATATTTCGCTTGGTTCGAGTTCTGGTTCACTTATCAAATTCCATTCATCCCTAAGCAATATACAGTTCAATGCGCAAAACCTTGCGACTTGATCCGCATATCCATTTCCCAGAGAAACATAATCTTGTCCCTTCGAATGTGCACTGCATTTTACCACTGCTACTTCTCCTGGTAGTTGGATGGCATGTAACAATTCTTTTATTCTTTCGCCATTTTTCACTGGTGATCCTGAAGAGGTCATGAAGCCTCTCTGTGACCACAATTGTCCGAAATCATGCACTATTCCAAACCCGTACTGGCTGTCAATGTAAATGGTAACTTTCATCAATGCAGATAGTTGGCAAGCTCTAGTAAGGGCTACCAATTCTGCTACCTGTGCAGAGTAAACTCCTTGGAGCCAAGATGCTTCCAAAACACCTGTTACTGTGCATACAGCGTACCCTGCTTTCAATACACCCAGTGCATCTCTTAAACATGAACCATCGACAAAAATAATTTGATAATTTTCTTCCAATCGGGTATCTTTGATATCAGGTCTAGGTTTGGTGCAGAATTCAGTCACCTGAAGACAGTTGTGCTCGATGTCTTCAGCGTTCTCAATTTCAGCATTTTCACTGGGAAACAAGGTTGCTGGATTCAACGTAGTGCACCTTTTCAGCTGCACATTAGGTGATCCCAAAATTATTGTTTCGTACCTTGTGAGTCTAGCACCAGTCATGTGCTGTGTTCGGGAACGTGTCAAAAGTATCTCAACTGAGTGAGGGACCATGACTGTTAAAGGGTGTCCCATCACTATTCCTTCACTCTGAGTGAGGCTGATACCAACTGCGGCTACGGCGCGCAAGCACCCTGGCAGTGCTGCTGCGACCGGATCCAAAGTAGCTGAAAAATACACTACTGGTCTGTTTACGCCACCATGGGCTTGGGTCAAGACAGACAAGGAACATGCATCACGTTCATGACAAAATAATGTGAAAGGCTTTGTGTAGTCAGGCATACCTAAAGCTGGAGCCCTGCACATGCATTCTTTCAATTCAATAAAAACATCCATCTCTTCTCCTTTCAGTTCAATTTCATCCAATGCATCCTTTTGGGTCAGTTTCAGTAAAGGTTTTGCTAGGGTTGAGAAGTTGGGAATCCATTGGCGACAGTAACTCACCATTCCCAAAAACTTCCTCACCTCCCTCCTCGTCTTTGGAGGACTCATTTGAAGTACACTTGTTATTCTTTCCTTCATAATTTTTCGTGACCCTTTCTCTATTTGGTGACCCAAATATTTCACTTTCTTCTGACAGAACTGTAATTTTGAAAGAGACACCTTGTGTCCATTCCTTCCCAAATGGTTCAATAGGGCAATGGTGTCGGCTGTGCAGTCACTTTCTGTCTTGGATGCAATCAGTAAGTCGTCAATGTACTGTCATAGGGTTGACTCGAATGGCAATTCCAACGCTTCCAAATCTTTCTTTAGAATCTGATTGAAAATTGACGGTGACTCAGAAAACCCTTGAGGAATTCGACACCAACTGTAGACTCTGTCTAAGAATTTGAAACAAAAGAGAAATTGGCTGTCCTCGTGAAGAGGCACCGAAAAGAATGCTTGTGACAAGTCGATGACTGAGAACCACTCGTCATCGCAAGGGACTTGAAACATTATCACAGCTGGATTTGGTACTACAGGGCAGCATTTAATTATTATGTCATTTATTTTCCTCAAGTCCTGCACAATTCGGACCTTTCCACTTGGCTTTATTAGTCCCATGATTGGTGAATTACATGGACTGCTTAACACTTCTTTCAGTACTCCCTGTTTTACAAACTCATCAATGAGTTGGGCGACTTTCATGAGGGTGTCTTGTGCCATATGGTACTGTGGGGTCTGGGGAAAGGTTACATTAGGTTTTACAGTCACTTTCACTGGTTCCACTCCTTTCACCAATCCCACCTCTTTTCCTGTCATATCCCACACTTCTTTTCCGACTGTTTCCTGTAACTCAGCTGGAATATCTGCTTCAGTGATCATCGGAAAAAGGGTAATCAGAGGATACTCTTCATCGACAGTCTCCATCTCATCCCCTTCTACACTGTCCTCTTCTTCCCCATCACTGCTCGTCTGAATTCTAATTCCATCGTTCGAACACATAATCGAACACCCCAATTTGCACAATAGGTCTCTCCCTAACAGTGATATCGGGCTTGAGTCACATACCACAAAATTATGTGACCCTTGATAGTTACCAATTCTGACTTGTACTGGATCTGTGATTGGGTTCGTCAGGTACCTATTTGCTACTCCCACTACTTGAACCGTTCTCCCTGAAAGTGGCAAATTTGGCACTTCAATGCTTCTAACAGTGGAACGTGTAGCTCCTGTGTCAACCAAGAATGAAACGCGATGACCCATAACTCTTCCCTCCACATACGGACCCTTTTGATCAACTTCCAAAGATGCTGCAAGCACACAATTTCCCTCCTCATCTGAACTTCCACTCTCCCATACATTGTTTATTCCATTCTCGCTGTGTAACGGGAATGGTGTACTGTGTCATTTTGACTCATTCCCTGACCCGTGACCTGTTGAGGAAGCATTGCTTGCTGCTGATTCATTGGTGCTAAGGGTATTTGCATTTGCTGATTAGGTACCATAGGAAACTGCTGTTGCATTGGCTGCAATTGTGTCATTTGCACACGAGGCATTTGCACCTGTTGCGGTTGCATGGGTTGTAAACCCTGCATCTGGGTTATATTGTTTTGAAAATTTGGGTTTGGACCTCTCAGTTTCGGTCCTCTCATTGTCTGGAATGCATTGACATCATTGTTTTGCTGACCTACACCTTCCTGCACCATCATTGGGCACTCCCGTTTCCAATGCCCGACAATTCCGCATGTGTGACATGGCATCACCTTCTTCATTGCCTGTATACCATTTGGGATCATAACGGTATTCAAATCAGGACCATTATTCACAAAACCTCCTCGACCTCTGCCTCTCATCTGCGGCTGAAACATAACATTTCCCTGTTGCTGCTGCTGCAGCATCTGTTGTTGAAAACCTTGCAAACCTTGTAAACCTGTCTGAGCTGCTCTGAGCTGCATCACCATCACCTTTTCCTTCAATCTTTTCTGCTTTGTCTCAATCTCATCACTGCAGTATTTTGCATAATTCAACACTTCATCGATCGACTTTGACTGCCAACAAATCAAATGCGATTTAATCATCTGGCTAATTTCGGGTCTCAGCCCTTCCACAAACCTGAACACAAAATGGAGCATGTCCTTTGGCTCAATCGTTTCCGTGCCACTGTAATTTTTAAACGCTTTCAACAATCTCTCGTAGTACGCACGTATAGACTCTTTAACCTCTTGGGCTGTTCTGTCAATCCTCTGCCAATCCACATTTTTCGACGCAACCTTGGTTTTCAAGTGCTCGATCACCTTGTGGTACAAACTCATTACCGTAGGTGATGGCGCACCTGTGTCCCTATCTCTCTCTGGTTCACTCGTTGGCCAACCTACAGCCCTTTTACAATCTTCCCACAAATCAGCCGGAACCACAATTTCAAATAAGGTATTCAGGTCTTCCCAGAGACACTTCGCGAGTTTCACAAATCTATCCGTTTGTTGATACCACTCAATCGGCTTCTCTCTTAATTTGGGAAAGTCATCCGTAAAGGATTGAATATCGCACCTGTGCCATGGTACATGTACAAGTTTTCCCCCTGCTGTCTCTCTCATTGGTAACATGGTTATCAGATCGTCATTCTGTTGCTTTTTCTCACTTCGTTCTGAAGTATTTTCTTTCTTTTTGTCCTTTTTCTTAACCCACCTGCTTTCCCACTTATCTAAAGATCTCCAAACCTGTGCACTCTGCAGTATCTCTTTAAGGTGTGTTTTCATCCCTGCGGATCTCATGTGTTCAAAATCTTTTGTCTCAAAGTCTAACCTGTAACTTCTGCTCAGGTGTTTGGTCTTACCTATATCGATCTCGTTTCTGTCTGCAATTTCTTGTAACTTCTTATGTATGTTGCTCACTTCTCTTGTAATCCTAGGGCACATGTATCTTAGTTCTTCCTCTGTGTATGATTCTAATCTGTTCAAACCCATTGTTCCCTCTACCAGTTCATCTGCCTCCATACCCAACCTTATTTTATTCAGGTATTCTTCTCCCTTCCCGCTTGATGTACTCTGTGGGGAGTTCAGGCTGCTGAACCATTGTGTTAACTGTTGCGCGTTCAGTCCCATCAATGTAGCAGTTACATCAACTGCCATTGACGGTTTCTGTAATGTTTCAGTCTGTGAGGTTAACGGTACTAATAGTGGTGGATGTGACCTTACCACAGTTGACGGAGCACAAATTGGAATTGGACTAAATTCCGACAAGGGCCCAGATCCATTTGGCAGTGCCGCTATCGGAGTTGTCTCTGGAGTGGTTTCTATGCATCTCCTCCCTGTCCCATTCTGTATCATTAACCCTTGGTCGCTGGTGCTTGAATTTGCCTGTATGTACAGTGGTACTGGTGGACCTACAGTGATAGGTAGAGATATCGCGTCTGGATTCTGTCTGTTCCCCAAATTCTGTGGCATGTTCATCCCCACATTGTGGTTCATCATTGCTGGCATACCTAACTGGCTTTCTACTACTCGCACTTCTTGCGTTTGCTTTTGGGGCATCGAGAACTGTGTTGATTCAGCTTGAATCAATGTCGGTGTCTGATAGTTTTGTCCTCCCTGCGCCATTGAATCGGAAGTCATTCCCACATTATGCTCATCGCAACAGTGCCTTTGAACCTGTGGCTGATAGTTATCAGCAGGTTTCAATGTTGGCACGTCTGGGTACATTCTCTGAATCCGAGGTATTCGTGGTGAGAAAGGCATGTCAGAGCTGCTCGGCCTCTGAGATATTCTCAAATTTGGTGTTACATTACCCTGTATTGGTTCTGGAGGGGCAGTACTAATGCTTGAGCCTTTTTCGCTTTCCACATATGGCGGTGGGCGATCATTCAGTAATTGTATAATGAATTCCTCATCATCTGACTCATTTCCCCTTTTCGAGTTTCTATTGCTCTCTCTCTCTCTGGACTGACTCCTGTTTGTCTTACAGGTGGCTTTCCTTCCTTCCGTCTCCGCTTCCTCGGCAATCGCTGGAAACAATTTAATTCCCTGCAATACGTCTGATCTCCAAACCTTTTGTGTGCTGTCCCATCTAGCATCCGCTAGTGTCTTTTCTACTTTTCTTATTCTTGTCTCAAATTTCTTTTGTTGTTGGTTTCTAGCTATTAGCTCCCAAATTGCTAATGCCTCAAACTGTGCTGGCCTTGGGGGTACTTTCATGTCGTATAGCGCAAATCTCAGATTTTCTAAAGCCCTTAAATTAAACGACCCGTGGATAGGGAACGCTACACTTCCATGTTTCTCTGTTAATTTTCACCATTGCTTTAACCATAGACATGGCGCTACACCCTTTTCTTCAATGACGATGTAAGCTGGTGTACCCTCAGGCGGTGTTTCTTCTCCTACATTTGCTTTAATATAAACATCTCCCCTCATGGCACTCTTAAATGCTTTGAAAAATGTCATCTTTCCGTCTTTTGTTTTTCTAAAATATGTAATCAATAAGTGACTTTAATTCCCGGAATACTCTTCGCTTGCCTTTCCCCTTCCAATTGCGCTTCACGGACTGCGTCCAATCCGTGCGCGACCCTTCTCACCAACCGACCTATCCCAGCGCGGCTCCTAGTGACGTCACACTCACACACTGCGGCTGACAAAGTCCCACGGCTTGTCCTCTTTTCATTCGGCTTCACTCATAAACTAATTTCTGCAATATAACGCGAGCACTTAACCAAAAGAATAAAACAGATCTGTCGGTTTACTACAGGAAAGGTAATACAATCACTTCAGAAACCTTAGGGATTTTTCACTAGCCTCGGCAGTTATTCCATCTTTCTCGGTTTCCCACTTTCGCAAGCAAAATTTGACCCGCAAACTTTACTCTCAACTGATCAATGAACTATTCTAGTGCACTTTAGAATTCGTCAAATCTCAAAGTCGAAGTTTTCTTTCACTCTGCAACATTCATACCGACTTGTTGACCACGCCAGATCAACCTATTAAACCAACCAGATCACAACATCAAACAAGTGTCACATACACTTTTCAACATACTCTGGAGTCTCTTGACCTCGCAGGGCCCGTCTCAACATCAACAACCACGTGGACAATTTTTCTGCTCAAAGCGCTACACACACGTGAAGTTCGACGACTTCCCTACTCTCACACTTTTGGAGGAACACTCCTCCAATATCTTTTAACTCCTTAAATCCTCACAAACTTCTCAATTAATCTGCTGCGATAAGCTGTGCAAGCGCGAAACCCTCACTTCACTCATACCGTCACTAGAAACGCTGAGACCATTCTATTACCTCCATGTTCCTCATTCGCAAGCTCCGAGATCCCGGGAAAGTCATTGGGGACTTAGGGCATCATCATCTCTCCAACTTGTTTTATCAAAGAAAATTCTAACCTGACTCTGTCTATTGTTCGGATGGGGTCCCAAAGGGCTAAACCATCAATCTCTGCTACCATCTACTGATAACGCGTCCAGCCCTTATGAATTACCTGTACCTGGACACGTTGGAGGTCGGTGAATCTTTTAACCGAGTCGGGCTCTCCTCATCCTCAATAGTCGAGTCACTCAGATCAATAATCAATAACTACTGAAATCAGTATTTAATACTCAATTAATAGATCAATATAACACATCAGAAATCAATAACAGTTGGTATTTCGGCGCACCATGACCTTTCAGTCATGAATAACCATACCAGTTTATTAAAAGTTAGTGAATTTATTTCCCTATATTAACAAAGCTAGCACGATATATATATGTCTCAAAACCAATTGATATATGTATATGAACATTACTAGCTGTCCATAACGGCGGAAGAAACGCAATCTACGTAAAATCTGAATAATAATACACTCTGTTATAGCAATGCAAATCACTAATGTGACTAACTGTATTTGACTAATTGCATACATTCGGTCAGCATAACAAGATTTCAATTCTTCATGATACATTGAATGAATACCTCGACTAACCTCTAATTAGCATTGGCATGTGGGACTTCATGCAAAACGAATTTAGTCAACACAAATTTGGAAAACTTCTAGTTAGGACCCTATCAAAATAGCAGTTGGTACCTAAAAGGAAAAACACAATGCATAATACATTTATCCTTTCATATTTACCAAATACAATCAGCATTCAAGAAAAGTCTTCGTCCTTTAGGTACCGGTTGATCAGCATGGGGCAAGTTTCAAAGGGGCAAAGTTTAAGGGCAAGTTTCCTTGCAGCGGCAAGGAGAATGGGGCAAAGTTACTGCATGGGCAAGATGGGGGCAAATCAAAGTTAAAGTCTCTAGGGTGAGAATTTTTAAAGTCTCTTTCTCTCAGATAGAGAAAAGGGCATCAGGGTATCGTCCAAAATGGAGTCTGGCATCAGGCTTCAAACTGGAATCGAGGAAAATGGCTGACTTCTCTTTGTCCGGTGGGTTTAAGTAAGAAACATTCCAAATTCTGTAGGGTCTTCCATTGGAGGGTTCATAGGTTGGCTTCAAATTGTCCAATCAAAAATTGTCTTTTACTAGCGCCCATTTATGCATACACTGTCCTTGGAGCCTTGGAACACAAATTGTATCATGGTTTGCCAATTATTTTACTATCTGTACCTTCATTGTCCGCACCTGCAGAGACTGACCTTGTATCAAAGGGGATGTAACCGGCTTAGCACGAAACCTTGGAGATAAGTGTACCAGCCAGTTTCTATTGGAAAAATACAACTTCAAGCAAGAATATATGTTTCATTAATTCAAGGAAAAAAATCACGCAGTTAGAATTTGAAACCAAGCAACTAGGCCAAAGCCTGTACTAAATTTAAGCTAAGCAAAACAGTTTTCAAACAAGAAATCATGGCATACATTTGCGATTATGACGGATTACTACATTTTCAATACTTCGTGATTAATAAAGCTCGTTTATAATGATGACGAACTACCACGAGGGCACAATTTTCCCTCGTACATTATTTCTTTTACTAAAATCACACTACATTACACGTATTGATTACACAATTTATATGAATATATGTCGGACCTTCTTTTTCTGCGTCATCAGGTGGAAAATATTCTGGTATTCAAGAAAGGTAGAGTTGTGATCCATTTAATTATTGCCCAATAAGTTTAAGTGATGATATGCAAACATTACTTTGTAAAATGGCCCCAGCTATCCTAAAGGAGTGGATTAAGGATAAGAATTTACACGGTTACAAACAGAATGTCAAAAAAAGTTAGCAAGTTTGATCATGCCTTCCGATTTAATCTATTTTTAGGAATTTGTGTCTTTAAACAAAGAGGCACTATATGTGGCATTTCTTGACAATTCATTATTTGACACTGTTCCACGTGCCATGTTGTGGAACGTGTTCACTAATATAATTATAATTACAATAATAATTATATCACACGTTCTGCCAATGGCCTTTCATCAATGGAAAGATTAAAATAACAGTCGGAAAAGTCACACATAATGCAATAATGGATTATTTGACAAGCAATGAGAGTTCATAATATTCTTTCACAAATCCTACCAATTTTAGGGGCATATTTATAAGCCCCTTGCTACGTCCTAGCGTAATTTTTCTTGACGCTAAGGTGGCGTTTAGGAGGCCTTTCTCCCGTGCATATTTACAAAGTGGCGCAACGCTTGCATTGCGCCACTTTGTAAACTCTTGCGCCACATTATGTCTGCGCCAGGCATAATGTATGCAAGGGGGTGTTCCGACACAGGGAGGCTCAAAAAAATGTCCTAGAGAAATTTACAGCATTTCACTGCACCATTTTGTCTGACATTTTTAACACCTGCTGTGCTTTGCTACACTAGCAGCAAAATCTTTGACACTAGTGCAGCAAAGCCCCACAATAGGGTGAAACATTTTGACACTATTGTCCTAACGACCGCCAAGGTGCGTCGTATTGTAACTATGGCGCAACCATGGTGTTATTAGGTGGGGCAGGGGCGATTCATGAAAAGTGGTGCATCAGGACCGACGCACCACTTTCTTGTAAATATGCCCCTAAGTGTTTTTTCCCTGATGATGCCATGCTTCATCCAGGAAGCAAACAGGTTGTGTGATGAGTTCCCCTGAGTTTGGTGGAAGGAAGAAGATAATTGCAGGTTTTGGGTTTTTATTTCCCAGTTTCCTTCAACAGCAGGCAGATGGACCATTTCTGGATAAACTGATATATTCTGCATACAAATACCAATTTGATTGCGGATTCCAAGTGAGGACCTGCAGCAGGTGCATGCCCCTGAGTTTGTTGAGTCTCATGGACTCATTGAGCTATGAGATGCAGTCATTACTGTGACAGGGTGACATCAAGGGGCAAGAAATTGGCCCTCTGGCCTCACATCTAAGGAGCTTGGCCCAGAATAATCTTTTCATTGATGTGATCCTTATTTTTATTGGAAATGCTGTTCTCCTGTGTAGGTGCTGCTTCAGTAGGTCTTCAAGATGGTTTTTGCTGAAACTTGCTAGTGGCTTTTGAAAAGCATTTTATGTATAATATTCAATCCTGATATCTGATAGGACATTGAGGATAGTAAATAGGATTGGATTCCTTGAGTTATACCATCTTTCTTTGCTTTGTCAGCTGGTTTGGTCAACTGAACGGCCCTTGACGACAAAAAAGAGGGTTGCATTTGCTGCACTGTCTTCAATCAGTGCATCCCCTATGTCTATTTCTAAGTGCAAGAGTTGTTGTTGATTGAGGTAGGCCAACTGTTTTTTTTTTCAGCGCGCTTTTCTCAGGTCGTCTAGTAGTATAAAATCCAGTATTGTGCCATACAGAGCTTAATTTGAGCCAGTGGTTGCCGGTGGGGGGCACCGGCTCTTTTTTTTGGGCATCGACACTTATATGTCCGCATCAGATAGTTCCCGAGGTAAAAACACACGGATCGAAAGATGACAGAAACGTCACTAAGGGAGAAACCAGCGACCTGAGAAAAACGAGACAAAGGGTCAGGGAGCGCCTGTTAGTAGATTGAGTTAGTGGATTGAAGGACTACCATCCTTGGTATGTGGCACGCCGACATTTAATTGCACAGGCCGCCGGCTTCTGAGCAGAGCTTCGGGCACCGGAACCTTTTCTTTCACAAATTAAACACTGGTGCCATATCTCAAAGTGCCTCCAACTTCGGTCTTGGGTCACTGTTTTCAGTCTGTTTGGTTCTATGGTGGCATACCTTTTTGCAAATTTTATAATGCCTGTGGTTGCTTCTTGTCCTTTCACAAGGGTGGTATTTAGGTGGGTTTTGCAGGATAGTTGGTCGTTTCAGTAATTGCCAGAAATCTGAAAGTAGTTACAGGTTCTATGGATTGACTGCTCAGTGTGACTGGCTCTGGTAGTGACCTCTATGGGCTTCGGCCACTGATCATCACTTAAAATTTTGGCTAAATGATTAAAAAAAAAATTGTCACATTTTCTGTTGTTGCTAGCTGCAAAGCATTATGGTGGTCATTACAACCCTGGCGGACGGTGTTAAAGCTGCGGTAATACCGCAAACATGCCGGCGGACAAAAAAATGGAATTACGACTCTGGCGGAAACCGCTAACAAAGACAGACACTTTAACACATCGCCCGCCAGGGCGGTACAGACAAACAGCGTGGCGGTCACCGCCAACAGACAGGCGGAAGACAATGTACCGCCCACACTATCACAACACACCAATCCGCCACCTTTTCCGGGGCGAATTCACCGTGGATAAAAACACGGCGGAAACAGCTTTTGCAATGGGAAAACACTCACATCAACACATCCCACGAGGAACGAGGACTCCATGGACCCGGAACTACAAATCTTACCTGCCCTTGCATTCCTGCTCATCTACGACCAACAGCGACGTAGGCGCAGAACATACCGGTGAGTACTGCACCTACGACACGGGGGGAGGCAAAAGTTACGGGGACACCCACCAAACACCCCCACCCTCGCATATTACAACATACACACCAATGCAGTCACAAAAATCACAGTAACAACCCACAACCCCCCCCAGAAGAATGCAATGACAAAGCGAATAGCGCCCAAACTTTGTATTTAGCCAATATACAACTCATTAAAAAATATACGGACATATATCACGAAATCTGTCAAAATAAATATACAAAACAAGAAGTAGTGCAGATATGTACACAACAATGTCCGTGCACCAACAGTCCAAAAATGCATGGGCGACGCCCACAATAGATACCTGACCAAAATCCGAGAGAACACTGCCGGGGCATCAGATAGAAACACTACAGGCACCTCAGGGGGAAGGGAAGGGGGGGCACCTCAGCCACATGAATGCAAAGCCAGATCCACGACGGGGCTCCATGCCCATTGATGTATCCTGGGGAGTGCAAAGCCACAGTCTCTCAAGTCTCTACAGTGGGTGGGTTGCCCACTCTGCCATCCTGGGGAGTGCAAAGCCACAGTCTCTCAAGTCTCTACAGTGGGTGGTTTGCCAACTGTGCTATCCTGGGGAGTGCAAAGCCACAGTCTCTCAAGTCTCTACAGTGGGTGGGTTGCCCACTGTGCCATCCTGGGGAGTGCAAAGCCACAGTCTCTCAAGTCTCTACAGTGGGTGGATTGCCCACTGCCATATCCTGGGGAGTGCAAAGCCACAGTCTCTCAGGTAGATGCAGGTCTCCACTGGTTCTGGAGGGGGACTGGTGCCCAGACTGGATGAGTCTCCCAGTGAAAGTACCTGTCCTGTCACTGTCCCAGCTGCACATGGGAGAACGATGCCTGATGTGCCGGACTATTCATACCCACACGGTCTTTGTCCTGTTCAGCGGTCTTCACCATGGCGGTCTTGGCCTTGTTCAGCGGTGCTTTGCCATGGCTGCCTATGGACTGTTCAGCAGTGCTTTGCCATGGCTGCCTATGGACTGTTCAGCGGTGCTTTGCCATGGGGGTCTTTGCCCTGTTCAGCGGTCTTCACCATGGCGGTCTTGGCCTTGTTCAGCGGTGCTTTGCCATGGCTGCCTATGGACTGTTCAGCGGTAGCCTAAGATGGCGGTTAAGATACTGACATTGGTGTGTGGCATGACGAACTCCACACTGGACATTGGTGTGTGGCATGACGATCTCCACACTGGACATTGGTGTGTGGCATGACGTTCCATCATTGCACAGCGGGGCTGTGAGATTCTGGACCCTCCTGCGCTGTGACTCCGGGCTGCGACTCCGGCGGTTGCGGTGGTCTCCTGACCAGTAATGATACTTGAGCCCTCCTGGGCTATGACTCTGGCGGTGGTCTCCTGACCAGTAACGATACTTGAGGCCTCCTGGGCTATGACTCTGGTGGTGGTCTCCTGACCAGTAACGATACTTGAGCCCTCCTGGGCTATGACTCTGGCGGTGGTCTCCTGACCAGTAACGATACTTGAGCCCTCCTGGGCTCTGACTCTGGCGGTGGTCTCCAGACCAGTAACGATACTTGAGCCCTCCTGGGCTCTGACTCTGGCGGTGGTCTCCTGACCAGTAACGATACTTGAGCCCTCCTGGGCTCTGACTCTGGCGGTGGTCTCCTGACCAGTAACGATACTTGAGCCCTCCTGGGCTATGACTCTGGCGGTAGTCTCCTGACCAGTAACGAGGGTGCTGGCGGTTGTGTCTGGACCGGCGGAAATTATGGCGTACTTCTCCGCCGTGACACTCACAACAGGTTGGGGAGACTTCCTCGGGACCTTCCCCACCTTCTTTTGAGTTACAGATGACTCACCAATCGCCTTGGATCCCATTTCACTGTTTGTACCACCAGGAGTCTTGACACGGTCCCGTCGTCCAATCTCCAATTTCGGAGCCTTCACAGGGGGTGGGCTGACAGTGCCTTGGCTCCGGGTCCTACTGCCTGCCCTGGTGGACGGGGCACTCCACTGGTACTGGAGGCATTTTGGCTGAGGCGCTACGACAGGACTGATGAATTGGAGGGGGGGCAAAAAGGTCAATTTGACATAGGGACAGTTTCTGACGTACACTGGGATGGGTAGTTGGAGGGGCTCTGGGAGTGGAGGAAGAGGAGATGGTTGTAGGAGGTGTCACTTTAGGTGTTTTGGGTGCAGGTGCAGGTACTGGAGGCTGTTGTGAGGTGGATGGATGTTGGGTGAGTGATTGCCGGCGTTTGTGTACTTTGGGAGGGGGCGTCACAGACACACTGGGAGAGGACACAGGGGACGTGTATATGGCAGTGGAGGTGGTGACTGCAGGTGAGCGGCTTGTGGTGCTGGGTGTCCTGGTGCGAGTCCTAGTGCCTGTAGATGTGGTGCATGCAGGTGTGTATGTAGACGAGACTGGGAGGGAGGCGGGAGAAGAGGAGGAAGGGGACACAGTGGAGACAGTGGATGTTGCTGTGTCTGTATGGGTCTGATGCTTGTGTGAGTGCTTGTGGTGAGTGTGGTGCCTGTGTTTGCTTGAGCAACTTTTGGGTGTTGACTTGTGTGCATGCTGGTCTGTAGGTGTGCTTGGGATGGGCTGGGGTACAGGGGATTGGGTCTGGGTGGAGGAAGTTGGAGGGGGGAGGCTGGACACAGGGACAATGGCTGCCATCAGTGCTGAGGCCAGAGATTGCAGGGTTCGCTGAAGGACAGCCAGACCAGAATGAATGCCTTCCAGGAATGCATTACCGTGTTTCAACTCTCGTTCTACACCCTGGATGGCATTCACAATGGTAGACTGCCCAACAGTGAGTGACCTGAGGAGGTCAATGGCCTCCTCACTGAGGGCAGCAGGGGTGACAGGGGAAGGGCCTACGGTGCCTGGGGCGAAGGTGATGCCCACCCTCCTGGGTGAGCGGGCACGCGGCGAACGCTGAGGGGCTGCTGGGAGGGCGGTGCTGGTAGAGGAGGTGGCGGCTGTACCTGTAGAAGTGGGGCGCACAGATGGTGCCGCCACCACAGGGGAGCTCCCATCGGGGGACGAGTCCGTATCTCTGTTTGGTGATCCTGTGGCCGACGTGAAGCTCCCCTCGCCCTCCGTCCCACTGGTGAAATCAGAGTCTGTGGTGTGGTCCTCCATGGCCATGTGGGATGCAGCTCCCTCGTGCTCCGGTGCCACTGTACCTCCGCCTGATGATGCTGATGTACAGAAGGACAGGGAGAGCAGAAAAAGGGGTGAGACAGAAGAAAGAGAGTTTTAGTGCATGGCATACCGCTACCGTTGGTGGACAAGACAAACGCAGCAGCCCCCTGCATTACGCCGTGCTCCTGCCCTCTGCACATGCAATTCCTGGGAAATGGCCTACATGGCAATGGTAGACATCTGCCCACATGGATGGCAGAGGGGCAACTATACATCAATTTGCCTTTTTTTTAGCTGGGGTAGAGTGCCACATGGCCTACATAACGGAGGGGCCTTGCCTACCTAACTCGCCCTGGCCTAGGGACACCCACAGCCCACCACCCCCACCCAGACAGCTCCACAGCACGCAAAGTCCATTGCATGAGGTTGAACTCACCCCCTTGTGTCTGCTGTGATGTCCTTAAGTGCCCATTCAACTCCGGGTAGGCCACCGCCAGGATCCGGAACATCAGGTGGGTCATGGTGCGACGGGCACCCCTCCCACGTTGGGAGGCCATCCCCAGCTGAGCCTCCGCCGTCTTCTTGCTGCAGCGGCGAATGTCCTCCCATCTCTTACGGCAGTGGGTGCCCCGTCTCTGGTGGGCCCCCAGGGTCCGGACCTCCTTGGCGATGGCATGCCAAATGTCCCTCTTCTGGTGGGCGCTGACCTACATGACATGCACAAGGAAAGAGGAACAGTCATTACCTACTGCACCGTCGTTGTAATTGGCCCCCTCCAAACTCTATCCCTGTGGCCCATTCATCCCCATGCATGACTGTTCTATGTACTCTGCCCCCTTCCCTCATCCACCCAGCCCTCTCCACCCAGGCCTAGCCCATACAACGTGCTCCCTGTGTACTAACCTGTTGGTCTGGAGGACTGTAGAGTAGCGTGTACTGGGGGAGGACCCCATCCACAAGTTTCTCCAACTCCTGTGCAGTGAAGGCAGGGGCCCTTTCCCCAGACGCAGCAGCCATCGTCGCTTCCAGACCGAGGTCACAGCAGCACTAGCAGTGTAGGTCCTCTCCTGTCGAAGGTCAGGTATCTAGTGATTGAACAGATAGAAAATGGTGGTGACGTCCGCGGCGGTGACGTCCGCGGCGGTGCGCATCATCACCGCCAGCGCACCTGTTCATTGGCTCCTGGGACCCATAGGGTCCAATGTTAACCAATGCAGCATTGCGCCGCGCTCTATGACCGCCTACCGCGACGGTGTGCAATGCCAGCGCAGTTACCCCACAATTCCATTGTCCCATTTTAGAGGTCAGGCAGCCGCCATTTCAGGGTCCCACATGGCTTAATTTACTACTCCGTCACACATACCGAGGCCTACACTCAAAACCTTTCCCGGATGGGTTAATTGTCTGGTGTAGTCTTGTGTATGACTGTGGGTACATACCTGGAGGAATGCTGACAGTTTTTTCGCTGTTGTCCTTCTCAGGCGCCATCAGTTGGGACATATTGGAAGATGGCGGAATCCGCCGGTGTACTGACCACTGGTGGACCTGTTGACAATGGAAGAGCGACATGTCATCGTGACCTACCGGTTTAACCGTGCCACAATCCGGGAACTATGTACCCAGTTGGAGTCTGACCTGATGTCACCAATCCGCCATCCGACTGGAATACCCCCTGACGTGCAGGTGCTGTCAGTGCTCCATTTCTTAGCAAGTGGGTCTTTTCAGACAACAGTGGCCATGGCATCAGGGATGTACCAGCCTATGTTTTCCAACGTGTTGTCCAGAGTGTTGGCTGCCCTGCTGAAACACGTAAGGAGATACATCATTTTCCCTTAGGTGGCGGATTTGCCTACAGTGAAAGGTGACTTCTATGCCCTTGGACATATCCCCAACGTCATAGGTGCCATTGATGGGACCCATGTAGCTCTGGTCCCCCCGCAGGAATGAACAGGTGTACAGGAACCGGAAGAGTTATCATTTGATGAATGTCCAGATGGTCTGTTTGGCAGACCAGTACATCTCGCAGGTAAATGCAATGTTCCCTGGCTCAGTGCATGACGCCTACATCCTGCGGAATAGCAGCATCCCTGATATGATGGGTGAACTCCAGAGGCACCGTGTATGGCTATTGGGGGACTCTGGTTACCCCAACCTGTCCTGGCTACTGACCCCAGTGAGGAATCCCAGGACCAGGGCAGAGGAACGCACCAATGAGGCCCATGGGCGGACTAGGAGGGTAATCGAGCGGACCTTCTGCCTCCTGAAGGCCAGGTTCAGGTGCCTCCATATGACAGGTGGGTCCCTATTCTACTCACCGAAGAAGGTGTGCAACATCATCATCGCCTGCTCCATGCTCCATAACTTGGCATTGCGACGCCATGTGCCTTTTCTGCAGGAGGATGATCCAGATGATGGTGTTGTTGCATCGGGGAGCCTGGGGAGCCTGTGGACAGTGATGAGGATGAAGCTGATGAAGATGAAAACGACAACAGGGAGTCACTCATACAGCAATATTTTCAATGAGACACAGGTGAGTAAAATTTCATGTTTCACATTATATTACATCTCACACGTCTACCTCTATCCTGTACCTACATTTCACTCCCTATTTGTTAACTGAGTTGTCCCCTTCCATTTCAGTTTCACTAATGTTTTGACCTACGTGTCAACAGCTTGCACCCTTGAAAGGCTTGTGATGTGTGACATAGGTATGTTGACCTTCCAATGGCTAACCTTTTTTAACACTGTAATTGACAATACAAAGTTCACAATCATTGACTGACTCCAATATTATTGAGGTCGCAAGGGTGTTTATTGAAGTGCATAAAAATGTAAGGGGGTTGTGAAATGGGGAGAGGTCATGGTGGAATAATGTCCATGGCAGAGTCCAGTCTATTAGTCTCACAGGTACATTGCACATCTGGCCATTGGAAGTGGAGCTGGGGCAGTTCCAATCTGGACAGGGTAACAAAGTGGGACAGTGGGGGGACAATCAAGGTAGTCTTATTTCCTGGCGGGGTCTTGCCATCTTGCTGTGTCCTGTTCCTGGATCTCAGGGCCCGCTTGCATGGTGGTTGTCCATCTGCAGGGGGTGGGGTGCTGGTGTGGTGGTCCTGTGGCCGGGCCTCCTGTCCACTAGCGCCGGCGGAGGTGGTGGGCAGTTTGTCGTCCTGGCTAGTGTCAGGGGCCCCTTGGAGTGCCACGGTGTCCCTCAAAGTCTTTTGAATGTCCGTCAGCACCCCTACGATGGTGCCCAGGGCGGAGCCGATGGTCCTGAGCTCCTCCCTGAACCCCAAATACTGCTCCTCCTGCAGGCGCAGGGTCTCCTGCAACTTGTCCAGGACCGTTGCCATCGTCTCCTGGGAGTGATGGTATGCTCCCATGATGGAGGATAGGGCCTCGTGGAGAGTGGGTTCCCTTGGCCTGTCCTCCCTCTGTCGCACAGCAGCCCTCCCAGTTCCCTGTGTTCCTGTGCCTCCGTCCCCTGGACCGTGTGCCCACTACCACTGCCCCCAGGTCCCTGTTGTTGTTGGGGTGGTGGGTTAGCCTGGGTGCCCTGTAGTGGTGGACACACCGCTGATTGACCTGTCCTGGGTAGGGAGGTATGGGTCCGCTGGGTGGGTGCTGTGCTGGTGTTCCCAGAGGGTGGCAGTTCGGTGTTGGGCTGTGGCTGGGCAAGGGGAACCGACTGTCCTGAGGCCCACGATGGTCCGGGCTGGTCATCAAGATCCAGTAGGGCAGAGCTGCTGTCGTCACTGTGGGCCTCTTCTGGGGGTGGAGTGGTGTTGTCTGGACCCTCTGGTGTGGTGACGGTCCTTCGGGTTCCTGCAGGGGTATGAGAACATGATTATTGCATGTGTGTGTTTCATGGTGTGCTATGGATGGGTGTGCGTGAACCCCAGTGCAGGCATTCCTGTGTGGGGGCTTGTGTGGTGATGGTTGGGGGGTGTTGTGGGTCTGTGCAGTGGGCATGCTTTAGTGATGGGTGTCCATGCTTAGTTGTGTCATGCAGGTCTTGGGGTTGGGATGGGTGGTTGGTGTTATGGGTAGATTAGTGAGGAGTTAGGGTGATAGGGGAGGGTGTGAGGGTTGGGGTGTGTGATAGCATGCAGGTAGGGTGGGGGATATGATAGTGAAGATTAGACTTACCAGTGTCCATTCCTCCGACGACTCCTCCGAGGCCCTCAGGATGCAAGATGGACAAGACTTGCTCCTCCCATGTTGTTAGTTGTGGGGGAGGAGGTGGGGGTCCGCCGCCAGTCCGCTGTACCGCGATGTGGTGCCTGGATACCGTTGAACGCACCTTCCCCCGTAGGTCGTTCCACCTCTTCCTGATGTCCTCCCTATTTCTTGGGTGCTGTCCCACAGCGTTGACCCTGTCGACTATTCTTTGCCATAGCTCCATCTTCCTGGCTATGGATGTGTACTGTACCTGTGCGCCAAATAGCTGTGGCTCTACCCTGATGATTTCCTCCATCATGACCCTGAGCTCCTCCTCGGAGAAGCGGGGGTGTCTTTGGCGTGACATGGGGTGGTGTGTGTGATGTGTGGGGTGGTGTATGTGTTGATGAGTGTGGTGGGTGTAGTGGTATGTGGTGTTTTGTGCGTGGATGTTGTGTGGGTGATGGTGTAGTGTGCCTCTGTGTGATGGTGTTATCTATTCTGTGCTGTCTCTCTCTGGCCTTCGTCTCTAATTTGTGGTCGTAGGGGTTTGTGGGTGATGTGAGTGTGTGTTTTATATTGTATCGGATGTGTGGGAGTGGTGTTCGTATGTGTATCAGGTGTGTGTATTTTGAATTGTCCTATGTGGCGGTGTTTTGGAGAGGTGTGTGTATTTTGAGCACGGCGGTGTGTACCGCCAATGGCATACCGCTGTTGAAAGACCGCCGCGCGGATTCGTGGGTCGTAATACCATGGGCGTGTTTCTGTTGGCGTGGAGGTGGAGGATTTGTTTCTGCATATTTATCGCTGACCTTTGGTGTGGCGGACTTGTGTGGGTGTCTGAATTTCGGCGGATTCCGTGATGTGTGTCATAATAGCTGTGGCGGTCTCCCGCCGCCGCCGCGGTGTATTGTCGGTCTTCGGCACGGCGGAAAGCACCTTTTACCACCAATGTTGTAATGACCCCCTATGTGTTCATGATAGCAGGACTGAGGCATTTGCATGATGATGCAGCAGAACTTTTAAGTGTAGTACTCTTGGGACATCTTTAGCAGATCCCAGGAGTTCAATATATCTGTCATTTGCACAAAAGTTAAGAAAACTTGGGGCCAAGATGCAACCCTGCCTTACTCCTCTGTTTGTGGCAAAGCATTTTATTCTGGTGCTGTTTAGAGCTACCCTGATTTTGGCTTTTGTGTCATCATAGAGGCCTTTTATTATTCTTAGGTGAGGCTGTAGGAGTCACATGTTTTTAATTTTAATTCAAAGTAGCTGTTGACTGACCAGGTGGAACGCTCGTGAGAAGTCGAATAATAATGCAGCATACAAAGGCATCTGCCTTTTCATTGAAAATTCATACACAGTGCACTTCAGGCTAACAATCTGATCTATGGTTAAGAGTTAATTCCTGCCACCACCTTACATGAGGTTCAGGATTTTGTTCTCCTTCATTCTGTCATTCAGGATTAATGTGGGGATAGTATTTTCCTCTATGTGACTTTGGCTAATTGGTGTAAATTGTTGTAAACTATTTATGCAGTACTGTAACAATATTAAAGTAAAACTGTCAAACAATAAAAAAAACTCCAAACACAATTAGAAAAATAATGTTAAATTTAATAACAAAATGTCACAAAGAGAACAAAAATCCAATAATGGGAACTGGATGTATGATTTTAAAAATTTTTAAGTGGGTATAATGCAAAGAAGCAATAGGCAAAAATAATTGTCTATGGACGCCGGAGAACGGGACCTAGAAGCAGTTTCAGGCTGACCATGATGGAGTGTGTGTTGGATACACCAACTAGGTATGTTCCGGGGAAAGATTTTGCCTTCTGGCTTAGGGCCTCATTATGAGTGTGGTGGTACAAGGGCCACCACACTCGCGTTGACAGTCAGACCGCCACACTCCAGGCGGTCTGACTGCCCAATTACATCTTTGGCAGGCGGACACACCTGAAGACTGCTGTCCTGCCCAGGATCATAGATCCCGATGGGGTGACGGTGGTCTTGCTTGTAACCAGCCATGGGGGCTCTGAACTCAGCGCTGCCTGGCTGAATACAAACCCACTTTCTGCCAGTCTTTTCTAGTTGGGGATCCCGCCATGAAGAGGCTGGTGGAAAGCCAGTGCCGGGGGCCCTCAGGGGAGCCCCTGCACTGCCCATTCCCAATGCATGGACAGTGCAGGGCCCCCCCTGCCCAGCACCGTCGAAATGTGCACTGTCTGCACTTCAGCCCTCAGGACCTCAGGGGAGGCACTTAAAGACTCATAGGGTGTCAGGCAGGGGCCAACAACAGGGTCCAAACCAGGCGTAGTTGTCACTAATCATCTAGCTACTTCCACAAAAAGGCCTCTTTCAGGTTGTTGTAGCCACACAGAAGGTCAGCTAACAGATCCTTGGAGTCCACTTCGTTGTCCTGGGTACAGAGCAGGCCCAATCCTTCAAGTCTCCTTTTAGGTCACACACAGCAGGTCCAGTTCTTTTATTTTTTTCCATAGTCCAGCAGTGTTCTGAAGAGGGTCCCTCTGGGGTGCTAAATTTATGACAGCACCAGCTAGAGAATAGGGGTGACTCCTGGCAACTCCCTAACCAATGGAGTAAACGTTTCCCGGGCCAACCCTTCCAAATAGTTCATTAGTTCCTGTTTGCCTTACTGCAAACAGGCACAAAATATTATTATTATTATTGTTATTGTTATTATTACTATTATTATTATTATTATTATTATTATTATTATTATTATTATTATTATTATTATTATTATTAATATTATTATTATTTTGTAGAAAGCATGGCTACGGGCAGGGTTTTCCAATACTAGACATAAGAAGTGGGTGACTTGGGCAGAGTCCAGCAAAAGTTAGAAAAGCCATATTTCTGAGAGTTTGCGGAACACGTTCAAGGAAGAACATCTTCTCAGCAGGTCGGGCATTCTGTTCCACAGCTTGGGGCCCAAGTAGGAAAAGAGGCGACCACCTTGACAGATTTTTTTAAATCTAGGGACCGTAAACAAAATTCCATTCGCTGGAGCAAAGAGAGTGGCTAGGGCAGTATGGTTTTACTAGCTGTTGGAAATAGCAAGGACCTGTATTGGACACAGCTTTCTGCATATAGCACTGAGCTTTGAACTATATGCGTTTTTTGACTGGAAGCTAGTGAAGATCACAAAGGAGGTTGGACCTGGAGGCACCTTTGGCAAGGTAAAACAATAGTCTGGTGGACGAGTTGTGGATCGCCTAAAGGCATTTGAGTGTGGTCTTGCCAGCCCCCAGGTAAAGAATGTTGCTGTAGTCCAGCCGTTATTAAATTAAGGCCTGGATGACAGTCCGCAGAGTAGAGAAGGAAAGCATCCATATCATTTTATTTAGCCACTTTAGGACTTCAAAGCAGGTGGAAGCTACCTTGGAGATCTGAGTTTTCATAGAAAGTTTGTTGTCAAGCCAGACACCTAAGTTCTTCAACTTAGAAATGGGCATTTGGGGAATGCAAGGACATCCAGTCAAAGGTGTGGCCCTCACAATTGGGGTTGTTGTCCAAAATACCATGTGTCAAGGCATTTTCAAGGTGGTGAAAATCTTCAGCCACACTAACCTTGGGCTCTGATGAATGGATGTGTGTGTAGGAGTGTCAGGGCAATCATCAGTGTCCTCTCACATCTAACAATACATTCTGGTTTGAAAAAAGTACTATACCATGATCAAACCCAAAGTCAGAAGTCTGGTAGGACAAAAGTAAGGTCCTTCAGCAGCCAGAGAGGGGGTCCACAAGAATTGTTATGCCACACTGTTCTATCCTTTTCAAGCATGCCACATGTTTTAAATATTAATCAACAGACCTGTCAAGCAAGATTAGATCGAGTGGTGTTACAGGATGCCCACAACTCCGACTCAGAATATTCTGTGGAGTTCAGAGGAGACATTTCTGCCCATTTAAGTTGGCCTATTGTTTGCTGCTGGGAGGTACTTTGTACCTTATTCACACATGTTCAAAGCTGGCACAGCCCTATGCTAATGAACCTTCTAACATCTCAGTCAGGCCTAAACTTCTAAATGTTGCTTTCCCTTAATATTTGTTAAAAATCTGAGTTCACCTTTGAAATGGATTCAAATAACCATAAAAAAAACTGTGGTTTCTTATTTTTCTAGCTGGTCCATTTCCCGAGTTAGCAGTGTTAGTATTTTAATCTGCACTCTTGTTATATACAAAGGGCACCTAGGGCTGCCACAGTGAAAACAGCTTTTTGGCCCTTGTCTCTGTAGGGATATGTGAATAATAATTTCTACATGCCCCACTTTTAAATACTATGCACCCTACCTTATGATCTAGAAGGCACACATGAGGGTTATTTTTATTTTTTTTAATTGAGGTTTTTACCTGTTAACAGGTCACACTGCCAACAACATGCAACTCATTGTCTCCCTCAATCACAAGATGACTAGTTCCTGGATCAAGTTCAATGCCTTCATGACTGAAATCACCCACTAGATGAAGACCGACTGTCTAAAGCACTGACAAGACCAAAAGTGTTATCTTCAGGAGGAGCACATCACAGTGGGACTCCACCTGTTGGCCAAGAGAGCTAGGACCCCCACCACCACGGAAAGAAACTCGATATCATCATCAACAGCAAACTCGACATGAGCACCCAAGTCAATGCCATCACCACCTTATGCTTCCATACCCTGAAGATTCTGCTAAAGTTTTTAAAATGACTCTCAGTAACACCCACAAAAACCATCAAGCATGCCCTGGGCACAAGGAATCTGGACTACGGGAACATCCTCTATGCTGGGACCAACAAATAACTCACAAGAAGGCTGCAGACCATTCTGAACTTAGCAGCCAGATATACTCTCAACCCCCCATTCTGCACTCATACCACACCACACCTGAAGGCACTCCACTGGCTACCCATTCACTAACAAGCACAATTCAAACTGCTCACTCACACTTTTGAGGCACTACATAACACTGATCCAGCAAGCCTAAAAAATCACTGCTTTTACAAACCTTCCAGACACCTCTGCTTATCAGAACCCCTCCTTACTCAAATCACTCACAGAAGCAAAACCAGATCCTGCAGGCAAGTTTTATGTGATAATGACCACACGTTTGGATTTTTCCCACAATAAATTTGAACAGGTCAATATTGCTGATATCTAATGGGGAAAAGGCCTCTTAAATTCTGAGGCATGCATATCTTGGTACACAAAATAGCAAAACCTGTATTTTATGCCCTTTCCTGGAAAGCTAAACTCATTATAGGTGCTATTTATTGCACCGGTTAAGGTTGAACCCTGGGGTACGTTTTTTTCTAACGTGTGGTAAACACCACTTATCTCTTCTGGAGGCTTTACTGTCTGACTAAGGTTTGCAAGTTGTTTCTGATGAGATGAAAACAATTATGACGAGGAACAGAAACAAACAGAAGAGAAATGTGTACTCTCATCCAAAGCCAATGACAAGATGGAGTGCATAAAACGAGTTGTACGAGCTGAAAGTAGAAACATGAAAAGTTATTTCTATCCAGTGTCATGAAGTAAATATATTTTTTGCACAATTATTGTCAACTTCACAAAGTTTGCACAAGCATGATCAGTCGTTGGAGAAAACACCTGTTAAAGCAGGTTGGTAGGAGAAGAACTGTACAAAACCACTTATTGCAGAATTACCTTGCAAAAATATTTCAAGGAAAATACTCTAGCAAACTTTTTTGCAAGGGAAATCTTCTCTTGCAAGGGAAGTGGTCAGTGTGCCAAAAGAAAGTTTTACATTTTGCTCAGAAGTTGAATCTGCACCCTCCCAGGTCTGGTGGCAGGATTAATGCTTGCGCTGCACTGATTTCTGCATGGGTCCTTATCTTTCTGTTAGCATTGGCACCAATGTAGGGTATCCACCTTTTCTGCATGGTCACTCCTGATTTTTCACCATTTGTTGGACCCTTTTTTATTGCTGGCTCTAGACTCTGCACACTAGGGCTGTGTGCTTAGACCCTTAAAAATGGAGGAATTGGCAATCCTTGATGACAAAGTTATATTTTCTGAAAAACCACAGTATATTGTGTGAAAATACATCCATGGTTTAACTAATTAAATGTCACTTCTGGCCTGTAGCACTTATTGTTCCATCCACTAGGTTATAAAATAAAACATGACTTCAGGCCATTGTAGCCCACGGCTGCAGTGTAACACCTGCAGCGTTATGTTATGCAGATTTGTAGAGCGCACTATCTCCCCGGAGGGTATCCTGGCACTGAGCAGTTGTGAGTCTAGGCACAACTTAAGTCTAGGGTACTACTAGAAAAGCCAGGTCTTCAACTTCTTGTGGAATTCAATAAGTGAGGAGGAGGCTCTTATGTGTGGCACCCGGTGATTACCGCATGTGAGAATTTCTAAATTTACTTTATTTTGTCCAACGGTCATAAAAGCAGTACAAAAAATAAAAAACATAACACAATATCAAATTTACAAAAATGAACAAATGCCGTTCATGTAAAATTCGAGGGATACCTACTATGCACTAACACACTGCACCAATTGTAACTCGGATCTCTGAGGAAAAACTTGTTTGCACAGAGATCCTAATTTACTAATGCACTTTGAATCAAAGCCCAAATCACTTGGTAGTCCCTCTCTCATGAAGAAATCTTCCAAAACACTGTTTGACTAACAGAGTTAATTACTGCCCACCTCAGTGTTACATTATCATTATCCCCCGTTAAAAGAGTGGCAGAAAGTCTACAGCAGCAGGTGCCTAGTTCACTAAGATGCTCTGTTCTACAGCAGCAGGCGCCTAGTTCATTGAGATGCTCTGGTTTACAGCAGCATGCGCATAGATCACTGAGATGCTCTGCTGTACAGCAGCATGCGCATAGATCACTGAGATGCTCTGTTCTACAGCAGCATGCACCTAGTTCAATGAGATGCTCTGTTCTACAGCAGCTTGCGCCTAGTTCACTGAGATGCTCTGCTATACAGCAGCAGGCGCCTAGTTCACTGATATGCTCTGTTCTACAGAAGCATGCACCTAGTTCACTGAGATGCTCTGCTGTACAGCAGCATGCGCCTACTTCACTGAGATGCTCTGTTCTACAGCAGCATGCACCTAGTTCAATGAGATGCTCTGTTCTACAGCAGCATGCGCCTAGATCACTGAGATGCTCTGCTGTACAGCAGCATGCGCCTAGATCACTGAGATGCTCTGTTCTACAGCAGCATGCGCCTAGATCAATGAGATGCTCTGTTCTACAGCAGCATGCGCCTAGATCACTGAGATGCTCTGCTATACAGCAGCATGCGCCTAGATCACTGAGATGCTCTGTTCTACAGCAGCATGCACCTAGGTCACTGAGATGCTCTGCTCTACAGCAGCATGCGCCTAGTTCATTGAGATGGTCTGCTCTACAGCAGCAGGCACCTGGTTCACTGAGATGCTCTGCTCTACAGGAGCATGCGCCTAGTTCACTGAGATGGTCTGTTGTACAGCAGCATGCACCTAGTTCATTGAGATGCTCTGGTTTACAGCAGCATGCGCCTAGATCACTGAGATGCTCTGTTCTACAGCAGCATGCGCCTAGATCACTGAGATGCTCTACTGTACAGCAGCATGTGCCTAGTTTATTGAGATGGTCTGCTCTACAGCAGCAGGCGCATGGTTCACTGAGATGCTCTGCTCTACAGCAGCATGTGCCTAGTTCAGCAGCAGGCGCCTAGTTCACTGAGATGCTCTGATCTACAGCAGCATACGCCTAGTTCAATGAGATGCTCTGTTCTACAGCAGCATGCGCCTAGATCACTGAGATGCTCTGCTGTACAGCAGCATGCGCCTAGATCACTGAGATGCTCTGTTCTACAGCAGCATGCACCTAGTTCACTGAGATGCTCTGCTCTACAGCAGCAGGCGCCTAGTTCACTGAGATGCTCTGCTCTACAGCAGCATGCGCCTAGTTCACTGAGATGCTCTGGTTTACAGCAGCATGCACCTAGATCACTGAGATGCTCTGTTCTACAGCAGCATGCGCCTAGATCACTGAGATGCTCTGCTGTACAGCAGCATGCGCCTAGTTCACTGAGATGCTCTCCTCTACAGCAGCCTGTGCCTAGTTCATTGAGATGGTCTGCTCTACAGCAGCAGGTGCCTAGTTCACTGAGATGCTCTGTTCTACAGCAGCATGCGCCTAGTTCATTGAGATGTTCGGCTCTACAGCAGCATGTGCCTAGTTCACTGAGATGGTCTGTTCTACAGCAGCATGCGCCTATATCACTGAGATGCTCTGTTCTACAGCAGCATGCAACTAGTTCACTGAGATGCTCTGATCTACAGCAGCATGCGCCTAGTTCATTGAGATGCTGTGTTCTACAGCAGCATGCGCCTAGTTCATCGAGATGCTCTGGTTTACAGCAGCATGCGCCTAGTTCATTGAGATGCTCTGGTTCACAGCAGCATGCGCCTAGATCATTGAGATGCTCTGGTTCACAGCAGCATGCACTTGATTCACGGAGATGCTCTGGTTTACAGCAGCATGCGCCTAGTTCATTGAGATGCTCTGTTCTACAGCAGCAGGCGCCTAGATCATTGAGATGCTCTGGTTTACAGCAGCATGCACTTGATTCACTGAGATGCTCTGGTTTACAGCAGCATGCACTTGATTCACTGAGATGCTCTGTTCTACAGCAGCATGCACTTGATTCACTGAGATGCTCTGTTTTACAGGCTATGGGCATGGGTGGAGAATAATGTATTCTGCTCTTGCTTTATGCTTTTAAGGGAATTTCAGATAAATGTATTTCTACTTCGCTCGCCTAACCTGAATATTGTAATCCTGCCATAGTCCCATATTTTTTCTTTAACAGTTTTGTATAGTGAGAATTTTCCCAGTGCAAACATCTCTAGAACAAAGTTGTGAAAGACACACAGCTATGACAATCACATCAGGCACCTGAAATGTCAGGCTGCTGAATGACTTTGGTTTATTTCAGGTTCAGCAGCCATGCTCTTGAAATTAATTTTCAAGAAACCTGACACTGCTAAAATGACGAGGTACTCTCTTAAATGATGTATGCGATTCCTCATCTTCAAGGGAGTAATGACTCTTGTTCACACAATTTGTCACTTTGTATTTCTTTTAGCAATGGAGATGAGCATGGCTGCGTTCATTGTGTTCATCTCTCATTTCATTTGTGCCACCAGTTCAACAAATGGGTTCTTACATGGTGATCTTTATAGCAAATGACTGCCAAGCTGGCACAAATGGAACAATGACGTTGTGGCAACATGTTTGATTCAGTATCACATTTGTAGGAACATTTGTAGGAACAGGTACTGCAGCATAACTACCTCCGGCACTAGCCCTCAAATGAAATACAACTAATACATTCCTTCGTGACACCATCATGCTTCCATATTCTACCAGACGTGAAGAGCCAGGCTGGCATGCCACACATAAAAACCTCTTGTCTTATCTCTCTTGTCAGGCAAACAATGCCACCACATTTCACATGGGCAAAGCAAAACCTCACGGAACAAAAGAGGCTGTATAACATACAGATAAACACAGAAAATGAAGACATACTCATTGGAAAACAATGCAAGTTTAAACATGTATCATCTGCACTTATATCCACCTAGATACTGCTTTTAATGCCCACAATTGACCTTTCTTTTGAATTCCATCTTTCCACCAGTCAAGTTACCACTTTATACCTCTTTCTCATTCCATCTGCAAGGCTTCCTTGTCCAAAACTCCCTGATACATGTGGTATTTATTGCTTGTATGTAAAAATATTCTTATTTTCCAATGTTCCCCAAATTTTGCCCTGAACAACTGGCCCAGATTTACTAGCAATTTGTATCGAGTTTGCATTCTGGTGCAAAATGTGGTCGTATTTACTTTCCAACCCAAATCAGGATTGGCATTAGAAAGTTGGCCAAAGTAACACACACATACCTAGATAGATATTAGAGAGTGACGGTAGCCACTCTGTAGTTATAGTCAGGGTTGCCAGAGATAAGGGCTTTGTGGATTTTTGTCCGGTAATAACTTTGCACCCGTTTGACGAATGTCTGTAAAACTTGGCAGACCTGCTGCTCCCCCTTTCATTTTTTGCATCCTGAAAGTTTACAGTGTTTTGTCAAGGCAGTGCAAGGAAATAAGAGGAGTCCCAAAATGGGCATAAAATATACATAGACTTTTGTATTTCGTGCAGAGCAAACACCGTCAGTCGGATTTTGATGAAATTTGGAAGGATTATATATTATGGTGTGAGGCAGATTCTGCATGGTACTGCAGGTAAGTAGGTTAAGTGTTTTATAAGTTTTAAGTGTTTCTAGTTTAGCTACATCTGTGGCCGTGGTAGAACTGTGTTACACCCGAGGTATATAGCGATGACAAGTCGTTAGCTGATTGGCTAATGGCTGCCTTTACAAAAGTTGAAGGCAGCCACATGGTTTTGCCTCAAGTTTCCCTCAGTTCTGCATTACACATTTTAATAAAGGTAAGTATCAGGTTTGGTATTTTCCCCTGCCTATTACCACTTTATTATGGTAATAGGCAGGGAAAAATATGTATAGGTCTACATATATGTATATGTTGAATAAAATATACAGAGTTTTTCAGGAATATCACAATAAAGCAAAACCCCCAAAAAAATTAAAAACATTTTAAAAAATTGGAAATACACTGTAAGACACTATGGCCCTCATTATGACTTCAGCAGTTTATTCCGTAGACTGCCGAAGTCACCGCCACCACATGACCGCCAGTATTGGCGGTCTGAAGACTGCCATATTATGACTGCTGGCTGCTCTCCACCACTATTTGTTGGGTTGAATCCGCCAGCAGCCATACTGGCGGTCAGTGTTCTAGTGGAGCTTGGTCCGCCGCCACTACCACGTCACCACAACACCGCCCGCCATATAACAACATTGTAAACGGCGTGGTGGTGTTGTGTTAGTGGGGCGCTGGCAGCAGAGCAAGCGCCATGGACCCCGTTCCCTCCCGGATGACCACCACAACCACCAGGTAAGATGATTGTCTGATAGGGAGGGGGGTGTTGAGTGTTGTGTGTGTGAATGGCAGTGTGTGTGTGTGTGTGTGAATGGAGGGGGAGTGGGGGGTGTTGTGTGTGTTTGTATGCATGTGTATGTAAGTGTCTGTGTGCTTGTGTAAATGCCTGTATGCGGGGGGTGGGAGGGGTGTCGTGGCCGTATGTGTGTGTGAATGAGTAAGTATGGATAAGTACGGGGATCGGGGTCAGTATGGGGATCTGGGAGGGTGAGGGTGTCGCGGCTTGGGGGGTGAGGGGCTTCTGATGGTTTTGGCAGTGGGGGGGCTCCCACATGGAGGGGGTGGCTGGGGAGTCCTGTTGTTGAGACAGGAATTAGTATTCCTGTCGCCAGTATCCTTTCCACCAGGGATTTCGTGGCTGGTCTGCCGGGACGAAAGTGGTCAACCTTTGGCCAGACGGTCTCACTGTCCTCGTGGTACAGGCGGTGAACTGGCTGTGATGCAGCCAGTTCACTGCTGCGGTCATAATTTGGTGGTACTGCACCGCCACACTGTTGGCGGTCTGACCGGATCCGCAGGCGTGGCGGGGCAGGACCGCCAAGGTCATAATGACACCTATATTATTTTAGTATAGTGTGCTAAAGTGTTTTGTCAGGGTTTTAAATATTTAAATGTGCACATAAAAGGGTATGGAGTAGCACGGTGATTACTAAGAATTACTGTACTGCTTTAAAAAAAACACACTTTGCCATTCAGTGTAGAAGAAACTATTTAAAAAAACAAAAAAACTTTCCAACATTTCTCTGGGGTACCATAGTACTTCGGCGCTTCTCCATACATTTTAACAAAAATATAGCGGGGTTAAATCTATTTTGCTCTACTTATTACCACTTTATTAAAGTGATAATAGTTAGGGCAAAAATACCAAACCTTATACTTACCCACATCGGAAGGCATAACGCACAACACAGGTAAAGGGTACCAAAAAACAACATGGCTGCCCTTAACTTTTGGAAAGCGCATGATTACCTAATCAGCTAGTGATTTGTGATAAGTATGTAACGGGCTACTAAAGCTAAGAACCCTCACACAGTTCGCCAAAATACCGCAATAAGAGAAATCACTAACTTTAAATACATTAAAACTTAAAAAACTAATGACATTACTGTTAGACCTGGCAGCTCTTGGCGTGGTTTCCCCTGCCTTTTCACTTCTGACCTCCTGTTTTTAATCCTGTTCTGAATTTCGTTTTTGATGGTTTTAGGACTTTGGGCACTCGACCACTGCAGACCTTTGCAAGAGTGCAAGTTCTCCCTGTCTAAATTGTATTGGTGATTGGTTTATCCATGATTGGCATATATGATTTACTTGTAGGTCCCTAGTATAGTGAACCAGGTAGGCCAGGGCCCGTAAATCAAAGGCTACTAGTAGGCCTGCAGGACGGACTGTGTCACTCACATGAGTAGCTCTGCCGACATGTCTCAGGCCTGCCATTGCTGTGCCTGTGTGTGCATTTTTAAATTGCCATGTTGACCTGGCAAGTGCACCCACTTGCCAGGCCCAAACCTTCCCTTTTATTCCCTGTAAGTCACCCCTGAAGGTAGGCCCAAGGCAGCCTCCTGTGCAGGGTGCAGTGTATTTAAAAGGGAGGACATGTACTGATAGTGAAATACTACTAATTTCGTTTTTCACTATTGCAAGACTTATTTCTCCCATGGGATAAAAGGGGCATTGCCTTGAAATATCTGTTAAGTGTAATTTCCCATTGTGAGCAGTTCTAGATTTGGAGTTTGGGGTCCCTGAACTCACAATTTAAAAATACAGCTTGTGTTAAAAATTGGGTCTTTGGTTGGCAGTTAGGTTACCCCCTGTCCAAGCAAGAACCCTCACTCTAGTCAGGGCAAAGGAGAATCACAGCTGGTTCACCCCCGCTCACCCCCTTGCTAGCTTGGCACGAGCAGAAAGGCTTAACCCAGAAGCAATATGTAAAGTATTGGTACCAACACACATAATAATACAGTGAAAACACTTCAAAATAGACACTGCACCGGTTTAGAAAAGTAGGCAATATTTATCTAAATCAAACAAGACCAAAACAACAAAAATCCAACATACACAAGTCAAGATATGAATTTTCAAAAAATAAGAGTCTTACTCCATAGAAAACAATGAAACGTTGATTTTACACAAAGTACCTGGTTTGCCTCAAAAATAAAGCTGCACAAGCAAGCGTGCATCGGAAAAGTCAGCGATGCGTCGATTCCTTACTTTAAAGTGAGGCCGTGCGTAGTTTGTTCTCTGGTCGGGTAGGCCATGTGTTGTTTTTCTCCCTCGCAAGAGAGCAATGCATCGATTTCCGGATGGGGCACCTCAGAACTGCGCCGATTCACGATGTATTTGACACACCCAGGGACGATGCGTGAGAAATCCGGTCGCACTGTGTTAGAAGACCACGCTGCGTGGGCTTTGCATCTTTATCAGCAGCCGAAAGTGGGTGTTGCATCCTTTCTCCAGCTGCTTCGATCTCCCAGCCACGATGCAGGTGGAGTGGCAATTTTAGCCGCGAGGAGGTGGTGCCTCGTTTATCAGCCGCATTGCAGATGGTGCATCAAACATTTCCCAGCACAGCGTTCTATACGTGCATTTCAGCTCTTGTTCTGCCAACTTCACCTTTCAAGGGCCCAGGGACTGGATAGGGCACCACTTGGCAAGGCAGGAGTCTCAGCAGAGAGTCCAGGTGCTGGTGGTGGAAGTCTTTGATGGCCCTGAGACTTCAAAACAGGAAGCATGCTCAGTTCAAGCCCTTGAAGATTCTTCTTCAAGCAGGAATGCAAAACAAAGTCCAGTCTTTGTCCCCTTTCACAGGCAGAAGTAGCAACCTCAGGATAGCACAATAAAGCACAGTCACAAGAAGGGGAAGCACTTCTCAGCTCTTCTCCTTGGCAGAGGTTCCACTTGGTTCCAGATTTGAGTCCAATATTTCTGCCCCTTTCTGCCTTTGGAATAGGCAAACTTCAAAGGGGAGTCTCTGTTGCTTACAGGATCCTGCCTTGCCCAGGCCAGGCCCCCGACACACACCAGGGGGTAGGAGACTGCATTGTGTGAGGACAAACACAGCCCATTCAGGTGTCAGTGACCACTCCTCCCCCCACTCTAGCTCAGATGGCACATCAGGATATGCGGGCTACACCCCAGCTCCCTTTGTCTCACTGTCTAGAGGAGATTCACAAACAGCTCAACTGTCAGTCTGAACCAGAGAGGGAATCCACAAACATGCCGAGTCACAGAATGGTTAAAGCAAGAAAATGCCTACTTTCTAAAAGTGGCACTTTCAAACTAATAATCTAAAAATGTATTTTTAAATTGTTGGTTCAGAGACCCCAAACTCCTATTCTATCTGCTCATAAAGTGAAACCGCACTATAAGGATATTTAAAGGCAGCCCCATGTTAACCTATGAGAGAGATAGGCCATGCAACAGTGAAAACCGAATTTGGCAGTATTTCACTGTTAGGACATGTAAAACACATCAGTACATGTCCCACCTTTAACATACACTGCACCCTGCTCATGGGGCTACCCAGGGCCTACCGTAGGGGTGCCTTACATGTATAAAAAGGGAAGGTTTAAGGCTTGGCAAGTGAGTACACTTGCCAAGTCGAATTGGCAGTGCAAGACTGCACACACAGACACTGCAGGGGCCAGCCTGAGACAGGTTTACAAGGTGTTAGAAATGGGGTATCTGGTTGGCTAGGGTATGCACCTCAGCCAGACAGAACTTACCCACTCTAGTCAGGGCAAGGGAGTTACACGTCCAAGATAACCCCTGCTCACCCCCTTGGTAGCTTGGCACGAGCAGTCAGGCTTAACCCAGAGGCAATGTGTAAAGCATTTGCACAACACACACAACATATGTGACGCAATATCCCCACCACAAAGGAAACACAACACCATATTATATGAAAATATACTGTATTGTACACAACGCAATTATCAGACCAAACATCACATATCAGTACTATCCTGCTACCTTAGCAGTTGTCAGAACGTTACACATTAGTTACTCTGCAACCTAGCAGTAGTCACACATAACACACAGGTTACTCAGTATTCTGCAACATAAGCAGTAGTCAGGAAAACACGTTATTACATCACAGCACTTGTCATAAGAATATCATAAAATGCCCATAGTAGGAACATTAGAAAACATATGGCAAGTTAGAAAAACATATTAGCAAGCATGTCCATAAAAGGAACATTTGCATACACATATGTAAAAACATCAAACGCAGGCAGGTAATATATGAATCAAACAAAAGTCTGTAGAAAGAACTTTGGATTGCAACTATATTGGTCCTTTAAACAGTACCTGGTTGGATGAAGGCACCTCCAGTGCCTAGAAGGTGAACAATGGGGCCCCAGGCGCTCCTATGCACAAAACGGGGGCCTCCCTTATACTCTGGGGTCAGAGGAGGGCGACATGCACCTCCTCTCTTTTATAGACAGGCCCCTCTGGGGACCGTGATTACTGTGGGCCCCCCAGGGCCTCCACCGGCCCTCACGAGGGGGGCCAAAGCCAGCAAAAACAACTTAGGGCAGGAGGGGGGCACCACGCACCCCCTCCGGTTTAATGGCAGGCCCCTCCCGGGACCCTGCGATCTCTGAGGGCCCCCCCGGGCCTCCACTAGCCCTTCCACCAAGGGGGGGGGGCCACAATAATGCCCATTTTACCTAACAGCAGAAAAGGAGCATCCTGCTCCTAACGCAGAGGCCAGGGGGAAGGGGGCACTCCCCGCGCCTTCCCCTGGTCCTGCCGTGAAGCCACAAGAAGATCGGACCCCTCCTGGGGCCCAAGCAGACACTCGCCTGCACCCGATGCGGTGCGCGAGTGTTCTTCCAGCTTCCCGCGCCGCTGCAGTGATCTTATTGAAAGGGGTACAATGCAGCTCCCAAGGCTCCATAAGCGCGCTGCAATCAGCGCTATGGCAATCAGCAATCACGGAGAAGCACCCCTCGTGAAGAAATGGATGCAGGGGTCAGGGGCCACAGCACCCTGCCCCTGGGGAGCAGAATCTTAAGACAAGGTCCTCAGGTGGAAGGCCCAGCTACAGGCCAGCACAAGGGAAAGGCAGCAAGTGGCAAGTCCTTCACAGTGACCAGGCAGGTCACAGGTCAGCACAGCAGCAGCAGTCCATGGCAGTTCCTGGTGAGTCCTTTCAGCCTTTGGTGTCCAGTTCCAAGATGATTCCAAGAGTCTCCAAATTGTGGGGAAAATTCCCCTGTACTTATAGTCAGTTCTTACAGTGTTTTACAATGGTAGGGAGAGGAGGTTCCAGCTAGTTACAACTGGTTCTGGGAGTGCCCCCTCTCTCCTTTCAGCACAGGCTCCAAACATCAGTGGGGGGTTAACGACCCTATTGTGTGAGGCCAGGGCACAGTCTTTACAAATGCAGGTCTGCCCTGCCTCTCCCTTCTCTGAGCCCAGGAAGACTATTCAGCATGCAGATGCACCTCTGTGACACCTCCACCCTCCCTGTGTACAGGCTGTCTGAAAAGTATGCACAAAGCCCCAACTGTCACTCTGCCCAGACGTGGATTGGAGTCAAGCTGCAAAACACCAGAGTCATAAGCACAGATAAATGCGCACTTTCTAGAAGTGGCATTTCTGTGATAGCAATAAAAAATACACCCACACCAGTAAGCAGCATTTATTAGCACCATCACAACCATACCAAACACGCCTACGCTACCCCTCATAAATCAGAAAATACCCCTTACACATAAGGCAAGGCGTTTCTAATGCAATCCTATGAGAAGGCAGCACTCACAGTTTGTCACTACTAGGACAGGCCATGCAATATGGCACATGTCCTGCCTTTCTAAATACATGGCACCCTGCCCCAGGGCTAGCTACGGCGTACCTTAGGGGTGACTTACATGTAGTAAAAGGGGTGTTCTGGGCCTGGCAAGGAAATTTAGATGCCAGGTCCCTGTGGCAGAAAACTGCGCACACAGGCCCTGCGCTAGCATTCCTGAGACAGGTTTGAAAGTCTACTTCAGTGGGTAGCGCAAGCAGCGCTGCAGGCCCAGTAGTAGTATTTAATTTATAGGCCCTGGGTATAGAGATACCACTGTACAAGGGACTTATAGGTAAATTAAATATGGCAATTAGGTATAAGCCAATCATACCAACTTTAGATGGGAGAGCACCTGCACTTTAGCACTGGTCAGCAGTGATAAAGTGCTCAGAGTCCTAGAGCCAACAGCGAGAGGTCAGAAAAACCAGGAGGAAGGAGGCAAAAAGACTGGGGATGACCCTGCGTAAGGCAAAAAGTCCAACACCAGGCTACATCAGTGCTTAAGGCATTTGATTTACAGGCCCTGGGCACCTCCAGTGCACTTTCCTAGGGACTTACCAGTAAACCCGATATGCCAATACATGGAAAAGCCAATTACACATATAATTTACACAGGAGCACTTGCAATTTAGCACTGGTCAGTAGTGGTAAAGTGCCAAGAGTACCAAAAACAGCAAAAACAGAGTCCAGCACGCAGTCAAAACATGGCAAGCCGAGGCGAAAAAGATAGAGGAGCCCAGGTCAGGGATACCAGGTCTATCCGCTTGCCTCCTGTTAAGAAGTCCTGTGGCCATCAAAGACTTCATCTGTCGGCACCTGGGTTCTCTTGCTAAGAGTCCTGACTTGTCATACTACATTTAAACTTTGAAAATTTGCATCTTTACTTGTGTATGTTGGCTTTTTGTCGTTTTTGTCTTGTTTTACTCAGATAAATATTGGCTATTTTTCTAATCTGGTAGTGATTTCACTGTGTAACTGTGTGTGTGTTTGTACAAATACTTTACACATTGCCTCTGACAAAAACCAGACTACTCGTGTCAAGCTACCAAGGGGGTGAGTAGGGGTTTTCTTAGCTGTGTGTCTCCCATACCCTGACTAGAGTGAGTGTCCCCACTTGGACAGGGTGCAAACCTCTGCCAACTTGAGAACCCATTTCTAACAGTTACTTACTTGCACTACACAAAATAAACCTCGCTGCACAATAATATGTAATTCAGAAAACTTTAAACAAAATAACACTCATAGTTTTGGAACAGCACAAATGCGATAACACTTATTACTAAATTTAAATAGATTAAAAATTACAAAACAATTAGATTACTCACCTCCAGTAGACAAAATAAACATGTACATAAAATAACATTTAATCCTGCTAAATTTAAACAAAATACCACTCCCGGTTTTGGCACAGCACACAATACATACCTACATGGTTGATTGTTACCTTTGGTAAACGCAGCCATCAATCAATCACATCACCAGTTTCAAGGCCCGTGTATTGTGGTACACTGTCAACTGTAAACGGTATACTGTAGCACAATATAAGTACGTTTTATACAACATATGTTTACTAATACTTACACTATTTATGTATACTGCAACAAAATTAACATTTACATATTATAATGAATATTTTCGAGATTTAATATTGAGATGTTTTCATATATTTTATGGTACCTTTTATTAAGTTTACACACTCCACTTTATGTCACTCTAGTCTATAAGAGTTGACTTTACGCCACTGCACTCTACGCTATTTACAGTATGCCAGGCTACTTTTCGACACTCCAGTACTGCGCTAAACCACTCTACCTTACTTTACTGAACACCACCCAACTTCACTGAATGCCACTCTAGTGTACACCACTATGCTATTACAGTGTTCACTTCTGTATTCTATTAAACTCTCATATATGCCACTTTACTCAACGCTCCTAAACTAATGCTCCCAACTGTATGCTATTCCACTGCACGTACCTCCACTTTAAGTTATTCCACTAAATATAATTCCAGTATGCCCCATTAGACGATACATTACTGGAGTGTTCACTATTCCAGTGTACACTACTCCACTCTACACCACTTAATTCTACTAAAATGCAGTGTACACCACTGCAGTATACCACAAAATACTCTATGCTATTTCAGGTTAAAAACTCATTCTGCGGCACCCCAGTAAACAACACTTCAGTGTACGTTACTAGAACCTATGCTTCTATAATTAACCCTATTTTATTCTACCACATTCTACTCTACACTACTCCACTTCATAGTACTGCAATGTGTGTCTCAAGACTTAACACTAGTAAACTCACTGTTATTACAGTAAACACTACTACATTGTACACCACTCGACTGTATGCCACTACACTTTATGGTACTCCAGTATATGCCACTGCCCTGTACCCTGTTACATGTGCCTCACTGTGGTATACGCTATTCCACTCTGCAAACTGCACTGTACAGAACTGCAATACATGCCACTACACTTTACAGAATTTTACTTTACAACATTACAGTATACCACAGTTGACTTTATGCAAGCCCACTGCACACCACTCAACTGTACGCCACTCCACTTATATGAAACTCCATTGTAACCCACTCCAGTGTACGCTTTTCCAGTTTACACCACTCCACTATACCACACTCCACTCTACACCATTCGACTGTATGCTATTTAGCACATATTACAATATATGACCCTACACTATACAACACTACACTCTATACAACTCAACTGTATGTCATTATAGCCTCCACAAATACACTACAATAATTACAGAACATAATTCCACTTTACCACACTCCGTTTTATGCTATCCCACTGTATACCACCACACGATATGCTATCAAACTGCATGCCACTCGTCCCTTTTCCATCCACTTTCTATACTTGTATTATCTAATTATATCTTAATAAATCGTTTAAGCACCATGTTTACACTGATATAAATCATACTTATAACTCACATTTCAACATACGCACCACCTTTAAAAAAAAAAACTCACACACCTCTATACACAGTCTTCTCACCTCACTCGCCACACTAAATTAACTATAACTTGCCACTATATCATGTACTGTGTTCAGGCAAATGATGTAATTTCATGTGATAAGTGTTCTTATTAATGCAGTGATTTCACATGCTCTAACTTCTGTAGTATGCAAAAGTATAGGTAGTGGATGGAGGAAGGGCGAGTTATAGTTAATGTTGTGTGGCGAGTGAGTGAGGTGAGAAAAGTGCTGAATGGAATTACACCAAAAATTGCAGGAAGCTAAATCTTAGTCCGCAGATTATGCTGTTTGTGATTCGGTGTAAATCCATTCAGTTGTTTTTTTTTTTTAGAAATTAACAGGTCTTAAATATTTGTATATGTAGACAGTTGGGTCAGAGAGAGGCTTGGGAGACTCTTGCAGGAGCATCATTTTAAATATAGAGTATTCTGATTGGCCCAGGGAGCTTTATTTCCCTTGGGCCAATTCACTCCTGCAGGGCTCAGACTGTGGCAGGAGTGAGCGCTCTGATTGGCTGCCAGCAGCCACAGGACTTGGGGGCTCGAGGGACACCCACAGGTTTTTTTTAGTTCAAAACATTTATGTTGCCACTGACATATTTACCTCACTATAAAGTCACTTCAATCTTTGTTTTGTTCATTAAATTACTAAGTTTTTTCAGACGAAAACAGATCTTTTCATCACACCTTACTATAACATGGCTTTAACATTGCTTTAACCTTAGTTTTTTTAGTGAATGGCTATGTTTTTTTAAACAAAGACAGATCTTTTTATCACACCTAACAATAATCTTACTTTAACCTTTGCTTTGTCTAGCGCATGCTCTACAATACACCTGCGCAAAGTATCACAAGGTAATGTCTCCAGCAACCTTGTGTACATGTAATTTTGGCAATGTGATTGTTTCTCGAGCGTCCTCATATAGAAATCTGTGACAAAATGAATCCTCACATACAGAGAAGACGATTATACTACAAACAAAGAGTTGAATCGCCACCAAAGAAGGGTACTTTCTTCTAATAATATAAAGTAAGTGCTTGTTTGTTTGGTATAGATGCCCTCATATTCCTCTGCATTAAGAACGTACATCAAAATTTGTGGGAAATGCACTGAGGTCCTTTTGATAAGTTGAGCTGTCCATCAGCATCGAAAATGACGGAACACCATTTAAATTTTAACAGGGGGGGGGGTGCGCTGCCCCTCTTTTCGAGCTTATTATGGAACAGGAGCCCCATTCCAAAGGTCCTTCCTTTAAAATAGGTGGGTGCCCCAGTGCTCACCTGATGCACCAACACGTTGGTTGCCTCAGGGGGGAGCCCCAGGGCCCACGCAGCCCAAGTCGGCTTTCTACATAGTGTGGGAGCAGCATTGCTCCTGCCGGGAGGAAGCAGCTATTTTATGCTGCTCCTTTCAGGTGGGAGCAATATCTTGTTCTGTTTCTCTGACTACATCAGTGTAGACAGAGAAACAGATCGGCTCCCAGCTGCAGAGAGCATTTTTTAAGCTCGAGCCTGCTGGAAGCAGACACTGTGTTTGCTCCAGTTTGGCAAGAGATCTGGAAAAAAAACTCCTGCCAGATGGAAGCCAACACAAGTTTCCCTCTAAACAGCACCAGGGGAAGGGATCCTTGGGGCCCAAAATGGGCAAAAGGAGGGGGGCCCTACTCACATTATTTAAGATGTCATCAGTGGTGTCATAAATTATGTCACAGAACATGTCATGAGTGATGTAATGTGTGAGGTCATAAGCAGTGCATGGCGGTGCGCAAGTTATAGTTAGCTCTGCTAACTATAACTGGCGAGTATCTGTGTTTTTTTAGTACAAAACATTAATGTTGCCACTGACATATTCACCTAACTATGAAGTTATTTTAATCTTTGTTTTTTAACAGTGAATTTCAAAGTTAAAAAAAAAAAAAAAACAGACCTTTTTAACACACTTAACTGTAACGTTAATTTAATCTTTGTTTTTTTCAGTGGAAATATATATATATATATACATATATATATATATATATATATATATGAAAAACACAGTGGTGGTACCCACTGAGTACTTATGAGCAAGTCATTTTCCATAGGAAAAGTGTTTCTAGATCTTTACTCAGAAAGCATGCTTTTTGTGATTTGGTGTAATTCTGTTCAGCTCTTTTTAAGAAATTAAAGTTTAAAAATAGTGATATCTGCTGTCTCTGGACCCAAGGGGGTGCTGTAGTAAAAAGAAATGACAAAACAAATCTGATTTTCAGGACCGTGGGAGTCCTGTGTGACCGAGGGATGTGATTGGCAGCCGCAATGTAAAGAAAAATGTTGCAGCCACCATTAAAGTACTAAGGGACGTCGTCCCAAAAACCCGAAACAGATTCAAATAAAAACATACAAGGGGGCAGGGTAGGAATACCTTAAACCCGTAGTGCATGTGGCTGAGGGAGCCCTGAGGGAGCGTCCCTGTGCACAACATTTTTAAAAAATGTATTACGGGCTGTCACTGTTTAGCGGGTATCCCGTGGGAGCTAGTGCGGCACTCCCATGTGGAGTGCAAACTCTTGCAGGACTAAAAAATGTTTTAAAAAAGGAGAAAGTGGATGTTGGCCACTCACGGGGGCTTCACCACCTGTGAGAGTTGGGTGCAAGGCCTAGCTGTGGCCATGTGCAGGGTAAGGTTGGCTGCCCATGAGGAACTAGGAACTGTGCCTGGGCCAGGCCAGACCCATACGTATAAATTGTGCTTCTATAATGCACTGCTGATATCTGAAGTCCACGGCGGTGCAAGTTATACTTATGTCAGCTAGATATAACTGGTGAATTTTAGTGCTTTTTTGGTTTTAAATTGGTAGTGTTTCTCAGTGAATTTCTAAAGTTTTTTTTTAACGTAAGTCTAACTCTACTTTAACATTTGATTTGTTTCAGTGAAAAAATATATAAAGATATATATTCATTATAATTTTAAGCTATTATATTGGACTTTTAAACATTTATTAAAAAAAAGAATTAATTCAACATAATGTTTACCCATATATAATAAATAGTAAATAAAAATAAAAATGTTAGTGCAGGTGGGATTTTTATAATTATTGTTCACAAATTGCGAATTTAATTAATATATTTAATACCCTTTTATTGTAATAGAATTAGGTTAATAATAAACATTTTAAGTTAATTTACATTTTTAATAAGCATGAAATATGTGTTGTATCATTTTTAAACTTTAATAATCTTACCATTAAGTTTCCATATGGAGATCTCTGCCATGGTGGTGGTGATCTCCATGTACTTGGGCAAAGTTACTAGTAGTAACTTTACACTTGCAAATCCTATTTTAAGAGGATCCACTCCCTCATTTGAGGTTGTGAAGGCATGTAACTCTGTTCATGGGAGTAAATCTCCACTCACTAAGAAGTCCCGGCTACTTGATCACTGGTATAGACATTCAAGTTGACCACAGGTTCTTATTCAGAATGTTATTTGAGTTCTAGCCCCTAGCTGCCACTTACTCCGCATTGTACACAATATAACAAAAATGAAATGCGCAACGAGGACCAGATTTACTACGATTTTGCATTGGGGTTGCATCACTTCTGCGACATGGTCCTGATGAAACATCTATTTTGGTATTTACAAAGCCAAGTAAAGCTTGATTTGTGTGGCTTTGTAAAAAAAAAAAAAAAAGTAAAGCAATGTAGCACATAATCCTGCCTTGCGTAACATTGCTTCGGGTAGGCATCACATGGGTGGGGCATGGGCGCTCCTGTGATTCCATCTATGTATTTGACCCAAACCCATGTTTACAAAGACTTGTAAACATGGGTTTGCATCAAGATGGTGCTCCTAAGGGAGGCTGGGATAAGGAGGAAAAAATATCATTATTTCTCCTCCTTTTTTTCTCTTTGAATGTGTGTAGCACACATACCAAGAGGAAATAGTCACAAAGGGTAGCTTTTGTTCAGGAAGCAGGCACCCTCTCTACATGGCACAAGGGTGTCTGCATTGGCTCTAGAAAAGAGCAGACTTGCGCCATGTCTTTGTAAGTACGGCGCAGTTCTGCTCTCTCCCTTTTTCACAAAACAGCGCAGCAACTTCCCTTATTGCACTGTGTTGTGTGACAACTTTGTAAATCCGAGTCTGTGTTTCCTTCAGGCATTCGGCTATCATAAGAGGATACTGACATGCACAAAATGTGGGTCTTCAAATGACGAGTTCATTAGTTGGCCAGCCAACCACTACCAGGTGAAAAACCTGAGATCTTTGTGCAAAACAATCTGCACCTCTGCCTCAACTAGAGTTCATTCTTAAATCACTAACCTCCAATTTCCTAACAATTTTCACATGGAAAACAGGCAGAAGGGCTATAGAGGCTAGCTCGAAGTCAGGCTTCAGGAGGTGGCGTGAGTCCAGAAACAACTCATAGTTTATGGATTTGCTTGCCATGAGGTGTCTATGTTGTATCATTCCTTCCACCAAACCTAAGCCCTCCCACAGACATTCAAACGTATTCAAATACTTCAATCAAATATATTAAGTGTTTCTTCAGCAAATTAATGAGTAAAATGCAACGTCTTCTAATCAGACCAATTTAGATGTTTGATACGAAGATCATGCATAAGGAAGAGGCCTGTGAGGTGCCAAAATCCACCAGCACAGGCTCAGTGTAAACAATCCTCAACCTTACTCTAATCACCTCTATTTGTGTGATTTTGATCGCAAGCACTATATTATGCAGCAACCACTGAGAGTTTTTAGCGCTTCTGTATTCTTCTCCTCCTGTGACCGAAATGCTGCCCAGAGAAATATCAGTTAGTGGATGGTCACAGTGTGTTGAAGCTGCCCTCATAAGTCTATCCTTTCTCCTTAGTCTCAGCTGTAGTTAATAATTCAAAGTAGCGAGCTCAGCGGGTTTGTGCAAGTGCTGCTGAGATCATGCCAATAGTTCTATCCAAGAAAGTGAATTAGATGAAAGATCTCTGAGGGAAGGGAGTGGTGTTGGCTGTCAAAAGGAACCAGGGAAAGTCTCACATCACTGAGTGCCAGGGTCTCAGAGCCCCAGCGCCGGCAGCGCCTGCAACTTACATAGTTCATAGGACCAGTAGTGAGTTCGCCGTGGTTACTTTCAAGCCAAGAGTACCAACTCTTTCTGCGAGATGGCTGAATACCTCGAGGTCTGAATGATTGCACCTTAATTGTTCTAAATCATTACTTCCGAGTGGATTTACATTTAGGGCCAGACGCACAAAGCCTTTGGACATTTGCAAATGGCCCCATACACAGAATCCGTCCGTTTGTGAACGCAAAAAGGGATGCACAAAAGTCAAATTGTGAATCAGTAAGCTGTTACCGAATTGGAATTTGGGTTTGCTGTTCGGTATTAGGAAGTGACACCAAATCGCAGTCGTATGTATGAATGTTTTGCAACCGAAATGTGGTTGCTAAACTTTCACATTTTACCACCTTCCAATTAGGTGGAAACACATTTGCAAATGGAACGGGGTCCTCAAGGGACCCCTTCCCTATTGTGAATGGTTGTAAAAAAAAAATTAAGAGCAGGCAGTGGTCCCAGTTTTTTCTTTTTGAAATGCATTCCGTCTTCCTTTAAGAAAAACAGGCTTCATTTCCAAAAAAAGAATTGCTTCATTGAAAAGCAATCACAGACATGGTGGTCTCCCACCTCAGAAGGCCACCATCCTCCTTGTGATTCTTGCGATTCCCGATGGGTCGGAAACTAAGACCTGCCTAATAAATATTTATGAGGTAGATTTATTTGTGGCCCACTGGGAATCACAAAATGTGTCAAACACACATTTGTACAGTGGTCTTTGCAATTACAATATAACAAATCACAAAAATGTGCTATTTGGTAATCGCAAACATTTACCATTGTACATCAATTGCTGGTGCATGCTCACAAACATACCCAGAAGCACACCTGGAAAGCTGAGGCAGGTGCAGGTTTCCATGCATGTTTCTGGAAAGGTCTCAACGTCTATTATTCCAGTGTGCAGACCTCCGAAGTCCTCTCTGGGAGAACGTAGCCTCCTTTGCGAATACACAATTTCTGCAAGTTACAAATGTATCCTTATGGAGAAAGGCATTCCTTTATACCCCCACCGAATATACAGTGGTGAACTGTCCCCCTTTTCACCCTGGAAGGAAAGTTATTCTGGCTCTTTCCTGGAGTAACACTCTGACCATTTCCATAACAGAACAGGAACAAAAAGGAGTTTGGGAATGCTCACTACCTTTTTGTGGGTGTTTCCAAATTTCCAAAGCAATCCACGCTTTGGAAACCCATTTAATACACTTGTTTTAATTTACAGGTGTGGATTTCTCCACACATATGTCAGAAAGATTTGCACTCATAGAAGTATATATGACCACCAAAAATCCTTTTGTAAATCCCTAGGGGTTCTAGAAAACTTAACCTTGGTCATGAGGGTATGTTTGTGACTGACTTTACCTTTGTGAATAGGGTCATTTAAGGTGTTGCCCTTTTCCCCCCTTGTTAGTTCTCCATTTTGTTTTGTTCTTTGCCTTCTTTTATTTCCCCTTCTTTTTTTTCTTGTGGATATCCCCAATACAACGATTTTTCCTTTTATCTTACTTTCCTTCTTTTTTCTTTCTTTTTCACAATTTCTCCCATCTATTCTGGGGTATTTTGTTTTCTACCTTTTTGTATTTATCGTGGGGAAATCCTCATCAATGTTTTTCTTATTCCTTCTCTTCTTTTTTGCTATTTTTTGTTTCTGATTCTTTCCTACCCTATATTTCACTTTTTTTCTAATTTTTAATGTGTTGAATCTTTTGCAGGTTTAGTAAAATGTTTGATGGTTGAGTTTGGGAAGTAATAATTGAGAAATTTGGAAACATTATCATTAGAACTGAAGTTTAGAAGCCTTTATCTTAAAAAAGACTGTTTGCAGTTAGGATTTACCAATGAGATTCACACCCATAGGACTAGGTCACCAAGTGGCATGCTTGCTATCCACATTGGACAACATGACACCCTGTGTTAAGTTCTGATTGCAGTCAGACTGATGCACCCATGATATCTCAAGAAATATATATCAAAGGATGATAGTTCAAATATTCTGTGTTCAGAACAGACTGTTTATATGAGAACATCCGACAGTTCCTCTTGAGCTTAGTGAAGGAAAATGTAGGCTAACACAGATTCAGATGAGGTTTGTTGACTTGCTTCAGGCCTTTCCCATATTCCTCAATGAAACAAAGACCCACGTGCTCACTACTAGTAGGTTGAGTGGGTGTTCAGGGGGCACGCTGAGGGGGAAGTGCAGACTCACTAGCACATACAGGCCCATATTTATACTTTTTGACGCAAAACTGCGCTAACGCAGTTTTGCGTCAAAAAAATTAGCGCCGGCTAACGCCATTCTGAAGCACCATGCGGGCGCCGTATTTATTGAATGACGTTAGCCGGCGTTAGCCGGCGTTAGCCGCCGGCGCCGTCTGGTGTGCGTTAAAAAAAACGACGTACAACAGGCAGCGCCGGCGTAGGGGGATATGGGGCTTGGGCGTCAAGAAATGGGGCAAGTCAGGTTGAGGCAATTTTTTCGCCTCAACCCGATTTGCGCCATTTATTTTCACTCCCAACCCCCATAGAAATGACTCCTGTCTTAGCAAAGACAGGAGTCATGCCCCCTTGCCCAATGGCCATGCCCAGGGGACTTCTGTCCCCTGGGCATGGCCATTGGGCATAGTGGCATGTAGGGGGGCACAAATCAGGCCCCCCTATGCCACCAAAAAAAATAAAAAAAAACACTTACCTGAACTTACCTTCATGTCCCTGGGATGGGTCCCTCCAGCCTTGGGTGTCCTCCTGGGGTGGGCAAGGGTGACAGGGGGTGTCCCTGGGGGCATGGGAGGGAACCTCTGGGCTCCTTCAGAGCCCACAGGTCCCTTAACGCCTGCCTTTTGCAGGCGTTAAAAAACGGCGCAAAAGCGGCCGTACGTCATTTTTTTGACCCGCCCACTCCCGGGCGTGAATTTTGCCCGGGAGTATAAATCCGACGCACATGCCTCGGAGTCGATTTTTTAGACGGGAACGCCTACCTTGCATATAATTAACGGAAAGTAGGTGTCCACGCTAAAAAATGACGCTAACTCCATGGACTTTGGCGCTAGACGCGTCTAACGCCAAAGTATAAATATGGAGTTAGTTTTGCGTCGAAATTGCGTCAAAAAAAACGACGCAATTCCGGCGCAAACGGAGTATAAATATGCCCCACAGTGCTTTGTTGTTCTGACTCTTCCTCAACTTTCTTTGTGGTGCAGATGTCTGAGGGATACTTCAGTGCCAGTTCAGGTCATCTTGCAGACATGTACTCTGGGCTCCTGGAAAGGCACTGTTTTAATGCCATCATTTATGCAAGTATCAGTCACCAGGCTATTGGCTTAGTGGAGGCTGCAAGGTCAGGGTTGCTCCACTCCACTCTGTGCAGTGCCACTTATTCAAGCAAAGTACAGTAGCATGGTCTCCTCATAGGGATACACAGGACACAATGCTCAACAGGCATTTGCTGAGCACATAATTGTGAATTTCACTAAACAGTCCTGCTGCCATATGCACAAAAAATGTTACATTAGCTTAAAAATGCATTGAATGTTTAGCTCCAGCACAGTCTTAAATCAAAGAATGCACAAGCATTCCAATACACCCCTAAGAAATCATTATTTTTTGTTTTATATACTGTTGGTTGGCTGTATGGGGGTCACAGTTGAAGGTATACCTGTTGTAACCAGAAGGTATCATTCTTTGGCAGCTATAAATGGGCAAGTGTAGGGTAAATGGGAGAATGAGCAGGGGTGTAGCTTCAGGGGTTGTTGGGGTGCCACACACCCATTATAAACGCACTTCCCAGTTGAAAGTTGGATCCAGGGACTCTGGGAAGGGCTTGGCAACATTTCTGTGAACCTTCCCGTGAGCTCATGACAGCAGAGGCCCATGTCCATTTGTATGCTGCAAACACACATTTAAAGCAGCCCCTCCCACTGATCCACACACTATATGGCAAAGATAAACAAAGACAAAGGCCCTCACATGACCTGATCTAGAGCAACCTTTCAAAGTATGAAAGTGTGCTTCGTCCCTAAGAGAAGAGTTTTTCACTATTTTGTATTGGGAAGTTGGGGTCTCATAGACAATGCTAACATACTGTTGCAAGGATGGCAAACCAGAGAGCAGGGTTAATACCAATGGTCCGTTAGTCAAGTAGTTCTTCTGAGTTTTGGGGAGGAGAGGGGTTGAGGGTGAATGAGGCCAATAGTAAACAGTGTCTTTTTAAGGGTTTTGGGGGCCCTGGGCAAGGCTTTTTTAGGGCCAATTGTTCATAACAACTTTGAATTGTATTACCCACTGTTGTGCTAAATGTAACACAAAAGCAGTTGAAATATGTCTTTCTGAGCCCCCAAAACTACTTGAGATGATGCTGGTCAAAAAGAGACGGAGGTAGATGTACACAGAGACAAGAAGAGGTTCATGTATAGAAATAGACAGAGTTGAGCTAGAGAGACTTTCCCAGGGCACCTCTCGGGAGGTGGGGACCCTGGGCAATTGCCCACTTTGCCCATGCCTTAAAACGTCTCTACAAGTTCGCAACATTCCTCCTTGTACATTTATGTTTATAGTAGGACGTAAATGTACCAAGACTTAGATGCTCCTCGTGTGCATCCTCATAATTCCAAACTCTCTGTCTAGCGTGCCAGTCCTGACTTTCAGGCCTCTAGTTGCAGATGTGCATTTCATTAACATTTTTCTTCAGAAAAATCCATTTGTCAAATACTAGAAGGCACATTTTTCTTTTGTTGAAGAGTTGTGTGCTGGACACCTAGAATGCAAACTACCTACAGGCTTTTGTGATGCTGCTTTCCTTCACCTACTCATCACAATTTGTTTTTGGCCTGCATGCACAGACAGATGGCACCTCAAGCTTGATATGCTCTGGCTGGAATAAAAATGTCCTCTGAAAAGCACAATATTTTCCCTTGGGCTTAGGTTGATACTATATATCAAATATATAATAAACAGCCATGAAGTTACACATACATGCAGTCTCACACACACACACCCACACATATCAGAGACAGCTGTGTAGTACTGCAGGTCCACTTGCCCACCCCGTTGTTTTACTGGCACTGAAACCTATGACCTGATTTTGTTTGCTCATAGACCATTACAGTAGGAATGTAACCCTGAGAGATAACTGAAACCTTTAAGTGCAAGTGAAAGTTAGCAACCAATTGCATCTGCCCAACTTACCAGTCTTCTACTTGCTGTTAGCAAGCTCTTCTATCAAACTCAACCTGAAGGGATAGATGTGAAGGGCTTCAAGAATGATGATTAAGTTTTTAAAAAATCACCATTGTTCCCTTCAATAGCGTTAATAATCAAAACTCTACCTTCCCGATGCTGGTCATCCAACCACCCAACCCCTACTAAAGAAATACTCTTTCTTTCAATTGCACACTGCAGAGTTAGTTGGGGAATCACACACTCACACCCCCTGAATCTCACTGACAAAGCTACATCCCTGAGAATAAGAAGAAATATTTTCAGTAACAGGATTGCATGGGTAGGTTAAACTAATGCTGACCACATTTTGCATCCATAAAAACGCATCATAAGGTTAGCCATCATCTTTGTTTTCAGTCTCTCACCCACTCCTTCGCCAATTACCACCCTTTGAAGCGTAGACCCTTGTGTATGGGTGGGTAGAACATTTCGGCTTTGCCAAAGGCACCTCGGTGTGTACAGGAGACAGAATGGTCAACAAAAGGTCTGGTCTACGCTCATTGGCTTTTGGAATATCTCAGCACCACTTCTCACTGGATCCATAAACAGAGCCCCTATCAATGGGATAACTCAGGGATGGTAGACGTATGAGCAGGACGCGGGGCACTCATCCAAGATGAAGGAGGTCCAGGGTCTCTCTCTCTGTGCCTGGCCCAGGATATGCGAACTGTGTCCTGCCCTGGGTCAGGGGCGAAAAGAAACTTGAGGGGACTCCCCTACAATGCACATGAACCCATTGAGGAGCACCTCGACCCAGTCAGGAGCTGTCAGGTGACAGGCCTGCTGCCCGTGCACAGTGTACTGCTCCAAAGGGCCCCCTTGAGCTCTGGGGAAACTCTGCACCCAGGGGCTGCAGGGTCTAATGTTACACCACTGCCCTGGGTGCAGACTTAGGTTATGCACCAATTTCTTTATAGCACAATGAAAAAGTACCCTTTCCTGTTTAAATTCTTGTGTTGTTTTAACTTTATAAATTACTTCCTAAACGTTTGCGCTTTCATACTCAAGTCCTACCCGGGGAGGTTTTCAAGGACATTCTCACAACAAATCAATTCATACCTTATCTAACTAAATCCCTGTTACATGTGGTATATGTACAATTGAAAGATTAATTAGGATAATCAAAATGTTTCGTTTGATCTGCAGGAAGTCAGGAAAAGGACATGTTCAAACTCTTTGTATAATTTGTATGAGTTGAGTGAAAGGGGCTTAGCTGAAGGTTCCCTTTACTATTCCATTCTTTGGTTGGATTGAGTTTATTTCTCATTTATCTCCCACGTTAAGCTTATCTTCTGTGGCATTAACTCTTCGGACCACCCAAAGAGTGAGAAATTGCAGACCATCTACAGTCGTGCAATTACCGAGTTTCTGTCTCCCCTGGGTGTCGTGGGCTGGATAAAATCAGTGCCCTGCAGATGTATTTTCCTGATGGTGCTGAGGGCATGCATGGCCACGTGCCGCCAGGGCCTCATCGACAGCTTGTAATGGGATTTCACACAATTTCTGCTCTCACAGGAAGTCAGCGTCCGGAAAAGTTAGCAAGCTGTAGCGAAGTTCGTTAACGCTGCACAAATTGTTTACAAGAGATGTTATGATGCATTTGACATATGACCATGTGTAACTTACGTGCATGTAAGGCACGCAAACTATATATATAACCAACAAGCACTGGCAATGACAATCACTTTTGCTTTTGAATAGCTAAAATGTTTTTTGAAGCTTCAGTAAGATACATAGAATATGTTCCACATGGGCATCAACAGAGAAAGCTTCCCAACCTCATCATATGAGCGGCATTGTTAGGAGGCGTGGTGGGCAGGGGCAGCTCCTCCGCTTGGGTGGAGGAGCGTCGCACCCCTTCACCCCTCCCCCGCCAGCAGCAGCAGGAGCTGCAAACCTTTCAAAATAAAATGATAATAAACAATGTTTACTATCCTTTTTTTTCTAAAGGAACGGGTCATGGGGTGACGAGCAGTGAGGGGAGTGCACGGAGCACTCCCCTCAGTGTGCATGTATGTTTGGCTGGCTGTCTCGGGCTGGCCAAACACACATGCTCACAAGGGCTCTCTCCAACCCGGCACTGTGTTGCTGAGTTGGAGAGAGCATGCACAGGCTCCCAGTCTGCGCTGGAGCGCCTAGCCAGGGCACTCCAGCCAATCATAACTCTGCTCTGAGCAACGTCATGATTGGCCCAGGGCAAGCTGGAAGCCTGGGCCTGCAATGCAGCGGACAGCAGCAGAGAGTGGTGGCACTGTTCAGGTAAGTTTGTTCTTTTTTTTATATTATTTATTTTTGTTTCATTTCCCCCTGCCCCACCACTTCTTCAAGCCACCAGCCGCAACTGGTGGTGTGAGACAGCATTATCATCAGGGGAGTCAGAGTCTAATAGTTTGGGGTCGTGGCTGGAGAAGCACAGCTGGACTGCAGCTGATGGATGGCTGCCATTACTGTATTCTTATAAGAAAAAATGACCAGATAGTAAAAGGTTTTTGCTGCTGATACTGATGTATGTTGAGGCTGCTTTGCAATCATTAGTCTGTCTTCAGACAGTACTACAGTGAATGCTGCAGGGTACAGAAATTAATGATTGTTTACAGGTTTTGAGAAAAATTTAATCCCTTAACTGCTGGGGCTTCAACACTCCCCCCTCCTTTCCCCATGCTGAACCCTTTTTGGCTTTTTGGCTATTTGGGTTAGTTCCTGCTTAGAGCTCCATAACTTTTTGTCCACATAAGGTATCTGTTGTAACCTAGAATACCTAGCATGCTATCTCTTTACCTGCAATGTGTCATCAGTTGGAAACTTGGGTTGTAGAGATTTCTGGAGGAGCAGTTGAAGAAGAGGATTTGGTCTGGAGGCTTTGTGCAGGGCTCCCTTGAGGCGGATGCAATATAGGACTCAAACTAAGAAAGTGTTAGAGCACTTCTTGACAAGTGGCAAGGAGTTGCATCCTCCTCCTCCATTTCAAGCGTGCATTATAAACATAAAGCTACTTTGTGAAAAGTAACTTTCATTATTACCTGTGATGATATACAACAAATTAAACCAAGCTGAGAAACCAAGCTGGGGTGCATGAAAAACTAAAGATACTGTGAAATTTTATTTTTACCTTTATGACTACTAATTAGTGCTAAAAGGCCCCGGCGCACGAGTAACGGGTGAAGTGGCAATTGTTAAGAGGATCGCGTCAGCAGATGGATGGTTGCCAGGAGGAGTGCATGTTTCAGAGCGTGTGTTCGGAGCGCTTGAGGCTGAGCGTTCGCCTTACCTAGTAGGGCGTGTGTTCCTGAATGCGCTGAGTGTGCAATTAAATTGAGCGCATTCCTGAACCAAGCGTGCCTTACATCGAGCCGCCCAGCAAACAAGACAGACTCATTTTGTTGCGGCAGGGACGAGGGAGCAGCTACTCTTTGATTCCTTAATCTTCCACAAGATGGAGACCGGAAGTGAACTCAGTGCTTAATTTGAGACGGTGGTTTCCGGTGCGGGCACTGGCACTTATTTTTGAGGGCTGGCACTTAGTTTTCTGTATCAGACATATACAGCGAGCAAAAGTCACTAATGGGAAAGACAGAGGAAGAGACAAAAGAAAAAGCGTCACAAAGTGAGGGAGCAGAAAGCTGTAAGAGCGAGCTGAAGGCACAGGGAGTGTCTGTAAATGGATTAAAAAGGCCCGAAATGGCTTTAGGATTATGCTACCTGAGTATGCTGCACTCGCTCATTTAAATGCAGCAGCCGCGTGTTTTGGAGGAGGGCTTTGGGCTCCGGCACATTTTTATTTACGAATTAAGCACTGAATGAACTGGTATACTTGAACACCAGTCGGCAGGGGCATGTGACCTAGAAACACTACCAATTTAACTAGTGTTGTGTTTATTAAATAGCCTGAATGCTGAAATAAAGTGGTCATATTAAGTCAATTATTAGCAACAGTTTTTCCTGAGTATTTTTGAACTCTATTTAATTTTAAGCCATTGTCACAGCCAAAAGTAGAGACCATTATTGAAAGAATAATATTGTTTCAACATGTCTCAACCACCGCAACATCTCAATCACTACAGTTCCTATCTGAGCGCAGTGAACCTATAATACCGGAGAAAAAGTGGATACTTTTATTCTACTCGTATCTAATTGGCATTGTGGGTGAAAAATGTTCTCCTGCCAGGAATCAAGGAATCCTTCTTAATAATTTTGACATTGACGGTCGAAATGTTTATTACAATTTCAGTGTAATGACCATTGGTAATGGTGAGGGGGAATAAAGAGACGTAAATGTCTTTAGTGATGTTGGGTCCTGCATAAATGTTATCACGGAAAGACATACGTTTTTTATGAGAACCCAAACTAATGGCGAGAGAGTGGGGAACTTTTTGCTTCATTGAAAACTCTGGCACAGACGGGTGTTTGCGGATTTTACAGAATCTTTAATCAGAGACCAATTGCTGCCCTGCACCAATGACCCGAGGGTACAGGAAAAATCATCAGCGAAAACACATACTCTGAATGGTGCCTGTTAGAAATGTGGTCTTTGGTTGACAGTCAGGTTACCCCCTGTTCAAGCCAGGACCCTCACTCTAGTCAGGGTAAAAGATAATCACCATCAGCTAACCCCTGCTTACCCCCTTGGTAGCTTGGCAGAGCAGTAGGCTTAACTTCAGAGTGCTAGGTGCAAAGTATTTGTACCAACACACACAGTAACTAAATGAAAACACTACAAAATGACACAACACAGGTTTAGAAAAAATAGGAAATATTTATCAAAACAAAACAAGACCAAAACAACAAAAATCCGACATACACAAGTCAAGTTATGAATTTTTAAAGATTAAACTCAAAAATAGCGCTTAGAAACACAAAATGCTTCGATGCGGTGTTAGCACGGCATCGTGACAGAGTCATTCCCAACAATCCGACACCAGCGGCGCCGGACACAGAGTCACGTAGACCCCCAGGTATAGTACCTTGGTGAAGAAATTAAAACGAGCCGATGCGCGAAGTCGTGGATTGCGGCGTCTGTGCGAAACGTTGAATACGTGCACTTCGAGTGGTGTCGGTCACGACGTGGTGCAGCGACTACCACGGAGTCGTGGACTTTGGCGGGGCTGCAGCGATGTTGGGCCTGCGAAGGTCTTCGCGTTCCAGCGAAGATCACGGACTTGGTTGCTGGCGGCGTCACCGGATTCAGCAGCGTCGACAGTCCGAAGTCGATTTCCTTGGATTTTCACCAGCTTTCCTTTCAAGGGCCCAGGGACTGGATAGGGCACCACTTGTCAGAGCAGAAGTCTCTCCAGAGACTCCAGGTGCTGGCAGAGAGAAGTCTTTGCTGACCATGAGACTTCAAACAACAGGAGACAAGCTCTTGATCAAGCCCTTGGAGATTTCTTCACAAGATGGAAGGCACACAAAGTCCAGTCTTTGCCCTCTTACTCTGGCAGAAGCAGCAACTGCAGGATAGCTCCACAAAGCACAGTCAAAGGCAGGGCAGCTCTTCTTCCTCAGCTCTTCAGCTCTTCTCCAGGCAGAGGTTCCTCTTGTTTCCAGAAGTGTTCTAAAGTCTGTGGTTTTGGGTGCCCCTCCTATACCCAATTTCTCCTTTGAAGTAGGCCTACTTCAAAGTAAAGTCTCTTTTGAATGTGAAATCCTGCTTTGCCCAGGCCAGGCCCCAGACACTCACCAGGGGGTTGGAGACGGCATTGTGTGAGGACAGGCACAGGCCTTTCAGGTGTAAGGGACCACTCTTCCCCTCCCTCCTAGCAAAGGTGGCTCATCAGGATATGCAGGCTACACCCCAGCTCCCTTTGTGTCACTGTCTAGTGTGAGGTGCAACCAACCCAACTGTCAAACTGACCCAGACAGGGAATCCACAAACAGGTAGAGTCACAGAAATGGTCTAAGCAAGAAAATGCCCACTTCCTAAAAGTGGCATTTTCAAACACACAATCTTAAAATCAACTTTACTAAAAGATGTATTTTTAAATTGTGAGCTCAGAGACCCCAAACTCCACATGTCCATCCGCTCCCAAAGGGAATCTACACTTTAATCATATTTAAAGGTAGCCCCCATGTTAACCTATGAGAGGGACAGGCCTTGCAACAGTGAAAAACGAATTTAGCCATATTTCACTGTCAGGACATATAAAACACATTACTATATGTCCTACCTTAACCATACACTGAATCCTGCCCTTGGAGCTACCTAGGGCCTACCTTAGGGGTGTCTGACATGTAAAAAAAGGGAAGGGTTAGGCCTGGCAAGTGTGTACACTTGCCAAGTCGAATTTACAGTTAAAACTGCACACACAGACACTGCAGTGGCAGGTCTGAGACATGATTACACTTGCCAAGTCGAATTTACAGTTAAAACTGCACACACAGACACTGCAGTGGCAGGTCTGAGACATGATTACAGTGCTACTTATGTGGGTGGCACAACCAGTGCTGCAGGCCCACTAGTAGCATTTGACTTACAGGCCCTGGCACCTCCAGTGCACTTTACTAGGGACTTACTAGTAAATCAAATATGCCAATCATGGATAAACCAATCAACAATACAATTTACACAGAGAGCATATGCACTTTAGCACTGGTTAGCAGTGGTAAAGTACTCAGAGTTTAAAAGCCAACAGCAACAGGTCAGAAAAAATAGGAGGCAGGATGCAAAAAGATTGGGGATGACCCTGCATAAGCAAAAAAGTCCAACAGTGCCATAGGCATTGTTGAAAGCATGGAGCATGCAACAAGTTGGGCTAAGGAAATGTGGCTGCCTCAAACTCCACCCTAGCCAGGGTCACAACAGCTCTGTCTGATAGCAAGGATGAGTTAAGTCTTGTGCAGAAAGTGACAGAAAGTTTAAAAGTTAGTGGGGATGTGCAGAAGGACTCTAAAACCAAATGCTACAACTGTGTCAGTCGTAATCATTTATCTAATAACGCAAACTGTTTGGCTAGCACTGCAGCATGAAAGGGCCATTTTGCTAATTTTGCAGGAGCCCCAAAATGACCAACGTGGGAGAACCTTCTGTGAGCCGGCATATGATATTACATATCAATACCTCGGATGGTGAAATTCAACAAGTGGAAGACATTGTGGATGGGGGAAGTATAATTATACCTAAATGTGACACTGTGATTGGTGGGAAAGTTGTTCTGGTCCTTGCTGACTCAGGCTCCCCTTCCATTCTAATTAGGGACAAGAACTGGGAGGAGTTCTTTGGTAAGGAAAACATTAGGCTCCTGGCATCAGATATAAATCCAAAGTGATGGGGGGCCAGTAAATCAACTTGTTTGGTTACATCATGATGTCATCAAGATCAAGGGACATGAGACTGTGGGTAATCATTATGTAGCCAAACAGGGTGACAGCGTTTTAGGTTGGCACCACCAGAGAGACCTTGGCATCATCTTAAACCCAAATTCTCCCGAGCTGATGCTCTTGTTGTCACATATTAGCGATGATGCAGGTGGTATGGAAGAGTTGTTGGTAGTATTTGTAGAAAAGCTTGGTCTGTTTAAAACATTCAATCATAAGATTTTCTTACAGTCAAGTGCCAAGCCAGTTGTTACATAAGGTCAGAAATGTCCTCCATCTTATGCTAAAACCCCTGCAGGAAACATTTGTTAAGCTGCTGCAGCTGGGTGTGGTAGAGGAAATTGAAGCCTCTGAATGGCTGGCTGCCATAGCTCTAGCGCCAAAGGACAGTGGCACGAAACTTGGAATCTGTGTGGACTTAAGGGGGCTAAAACAATGCGTCTATGTAGACCAACAGCTTTTGCCAAATATCAATGAGACCTTGACCATGCTAGCAGGGGCAAAGGTTTTTAGTGCCATGGATCTTTCAGTAGCCTACCACCAGCTGTTTCTCCATGAAGATTCCTGGCCTCTCACCTCCTTTGTCATGCCGTTGAGGGGTTTCTGGTTTGTCAGAATGCCTTTTGGGCTGGCTTTGGCGTCTGCTTGTTTCAAAAGGTTGATTAAAAAGGTACTAAATGGTTCTAAGGTACTCAGAGTATGAGGTACTATGTGTTGGCCCCTGAGGGCAGCATCACAGATTGTGACACCATAAGGGACCATGCATCCAAGTGCACCCAGCAGTGCCATTGCAGGCTGAGTGTCCTGGTGCAATCCTAAATTGCAAAACTGACGTGTGCCCTGTTCGCTATACACTGCAAGCAATATAGGTAAGTCATCCTACTGGCAGGCCTTCCAGCCTTAAGGCAGGGTGCACTGTACTGCATATATCGGCATAGATGCATGAGCAAAATGCTCCTACGGTGTCCCTGCCAAACCTGTGGCATAGTAAGTGAACAGAGCAAACATTTTTCATGCATGTGCTGGACGCTGGTCAGTACAACTTCACAGCTACATGATGTCCACTCTGTGGCTTCAGCTGGTACCAGTATTAAATTTATTGCAAAATGTACCCAGTGGCCACCTTAGAGTAGCCCCCTGCAAAAGCTAACTACCCTGGCATGGTTGCTGGCTGATCACAGCCAGCCTGCCACCACCAGACAGGATTCTGGAACCCTGTGGTGGGAGCCTGTGCTCTCTGGGTCCAGAGAACAAAGCCCTTCCTCTGCAGAGGTGTTACACCTCCTCCCCCAGGACTGTGCACAGCCCTGGCTAAAAGAGTTTCAAAGGGCTTACCGTCCTTGAAGCTCAACCCCCAACCTTGCTGCTAGCAGCAGATGGCCACCCCCATTGCAAACCCCCACGTTTGGCGAGAGCAACGTTGGAAAAATGCACAAAGAACAGAAGGAGTAGCCACCCCCAGATCGCACCACCCCTCAAGTGTTGCATGGAAGTTGACCCCTCCATTTCATTTTCCTCCATCTTGCGTGGTAGGAAAATAGCCTATCAGGGATAGGGAAGTGATCCCTGCCTATAGGAAGTGCTCACATAGTGGGTGTAGCCACCCTAAGGTCGATGACTCATTGGTCACTACAAGGTACTCCCCTAAACGCCCACTAAATCCAGTATTTAGTGGGCATCCCTTGACCTGCAGATCAGATTCCAAGGACATAAGAAGAACAGCAACAAAGAGGACCCAAGGCCTGAGAACTGTATTCCTGCTGCACAAAGAAAAAGGCGCCAAACCTTACCTGCTGCAGACAGGACTTGACAATCACCGCTGAGGGGTTGCTAGGACATCGGACAGAACCTAAAAATCCCCAGAGGATCTCCACTCTTTGAAAATCACTGAATATCTCCCTCCAGAGTGTAGGCATCACTCTTTTGCAACAAAAACTCAGAGACCAGTGAAGTCCAGTTCACCGACTGACTGTTGACCAAGGAACCAGATGCTGCAGCTGGACCAAATTTCACCTGATGGACTCAGAGGACAAACCCTGCAAGAGTTCCAAGTTTCACTACGACCTCCAGTGGCTGAACCATGCAATAGGCCAGGGTACTGGTCAGTCAACGTCAGACACCAAGAAGAGAAGTCCGCACTGGACTTCAAAAGGACCAAGAGGAAGCCCCAGTTAAGGGACTTCAGAAACCACTAGAAGCACCAACCAGAGTGGCCCTGCTGACCTGCAAGCAATCCTCAAAGTGACCTCCCTCCTGCTTCCAAGGACTTTTCAGCAGCTCTTTCCGCTAAAGCCTGGAACTGGCTGAATTCCTCTGGCTGGCCCACAGGACTTCTTGATGACCTCGACCTAGGAGCAAAAGGAAACATTGGTAAATGCATTTCCTGATTTTATATGCATTTTTTAAGTTTTCTCCCATTGAGTCGTCAGGTGCGTAATTACGCACAAACAGACTATTTTTGCTAAAATTTGAAAAATCATAACTCAAAAAGTACTTAGCCAATTATGATGATCTTGGTTTTAAAAAATGTATAAAAATCTGAAGTATTTTTGTAAATTGGTCTTGAGTTATTCCTTTGTTTGTGTGTCTTAATTTATTGATACTGTGAGTACAACAAATGCTTTGCACTTCTCCAAGATTGACCTAACTGCTCGACCAAGCTACCATGAAAATTAGAGCATTAGTTGGTATAGTTTTTACCTCTGTAAACCAAAGTGTGGTTGCCCGGACTCTATGTACAGTGTGCCTGGTTTGCACATTACATAGAAAGCCAGTCTCCTACACCGGGTAAAAGGAATGTTTCAGCATACTGTATTTCCAGGTTGCCTCTAGTTGGGGGTAACACACCAGAGGCAGAAATTCCTGTGTTGTGGGTCAAGAAATCAGCCTTGAACAAGTCAGAGTGAAGAATTGGAGGCTGACACGGATCCGGTCCGTAAGCTGGTGTCTGAGTATGTCATTGGTGGTTGGCTCAGTTTAAGTGGCGTTCCAGATAATGCTGGGGCATTTTGGAACACTAAAGAGTAACTGAGTACAGTGAGTAGTGAAATCTATGGATGAGATAGACTGAGTCCCCCAGGAGGGTTGTGTGAGAACATCGTCAATTTGGCCACGAAGGGCACTAAGGCAGAAATCTTACTAGAGCTAAAGTAAGAGAATGTTATCAGAGGTCAGGCCTTGATAGGCAAGTGGAGGGTGTTGAGAAGGATTGTTTACAATGCATGGGGACTGATACATCTAAAGTGGTTAGAATGGCTCTTCCATCCTCAGTTCAGGATTCTGATGAATCTTGGTGCAAACTAGGGCTGAACAGGGGGGATCTTTAGATTTGCTGACACCCAAGGAGATGTTTGTCATTGTCTTAGTAGATTACACTTCCAGGTGGGTCATGGCTTGTTGCGTAACTTCAGTCACCTCCAGGAGTGTACTAGTGTTTTTGAGGGATGTATTCTCATGTGAAGGTGTTCCCAAAACCATTGTGACAGACAATGGTGTTTAGTTTACCTCACAGGAGATGAAATGATCTGTCTATTGTTCATTTTCACACTGCTCTCTATGCTCCCCAGGCAAATGGTCTAGTAGGAAAAAATGAATCAACTGGAGAGGGCTAGTGTGCAGACTGCTTTGGACAATAAGATACCGCTCAAGGTAGTCATATGTGAAAAACTGTGGGCACATAGGAATGCACCAAGTAGCATAACACGGATTTCTCCTTTCCATCCTTGAAGGGGAGAGTTGCTGGCTCTAAATTTAATCCATTATGGTTGCACCCAAGGAAGGGTGATTAACCTGCAGTGGCCAACAAAGTCATAGTAGATCAAGACAGGTACAAAAAACGTTTTGATGACAAACATTGTACACACCAGCGTGAATGGGAGACCGGTGAGTTGTTTTTTTACAAGAGACCCACTTGGTGTCCAAAGGGCAAGTCCACAATTATGGGACCCAGGAAGGTTGTAGATGTAAAAAAGAATGTGGTGCTTTTAGATGGGGGTGAAGCGTGGAGTATGTCATGTTTGGCAAGGTCTTCATGGGAGGAACCTGACAAAATACATGATGATGGGGTTGGAGAACAGGAGTGGGGCTGTGGTCCCAGACGAAGTGCATGGGTTAGAAGACAGCCAGCTCACTTTAGGGATTATGACCTAACTGATTAGTTCCAATTAAGTCACTGTGCCTGGCAGGTGTCGTGTAAGCTTGTCCGTGTATTATCTGTCTTCTTTCCTTGCTCATTGTATCTTTAATCCTTGTAACTATGTGTGTAAATCATTGCTCCCTTAGTTAGCCTTTTACATATTACTCATTTTTTTCATTACACTTTTATTCATGTGATTAATATAATGTAAATATGTTTTCTCATTATTGAGGGGGAAGATGTGTTGTAACACAGTACACCCAGCATGCTATCTCTTTAACTGCAGTGTGTCATCAGGTGGAATCTTGGGAGCAGTCGAAGAAGAGGATTTGATCTGGAGGCTATGTACAGGGTTGGCTTGATGTAGAGGCAATTAAGGACTGTTGGCATATTTGCCTAGGTTCTGCATTGTTGAACCAGCTGACTTGTATTTATTTGGAAGAGTGGTGAAAAGCAGAGATGGGTTCAGTTCAAGCAAGTACAGTTTTGGTGATACAAATAGGACTGAATGTTCTGAGGAGACTTCTCAGGGAGGCACCTAGACCACAAGAGTGTCATATGGGTAGATCCCTCATGGTTTCCCTAAAGATGCTAACTTGTCAAATTACGAAATAACGAACGAGTAGGAAAAAACAGTAATTTGAGAACAATTTTCATATGTAACTTTTTGTCACAATGGTCAATTTTCAAAAGCAAAACACCATTACATCCGCTAGAACCTTCTATTTGTTGGGATATGTAAGGTTTGCAGGTTCTTCAAGAACCGAAATACCAAGAATCATCAACTGAGCTGCACCATGCAGTGGTTTTTCATTGTGTACCAAGTATAGACCAATACATTTGGTAAAATATGTAGAGTGAAAGATGGGTATCAAGGAGACCTATGTATTTCTAAAATAGACCCAAGATATGGAGCTTAGAATTAATTATTGTGGGTGCTAACTCAGCTGGCACCTAGGGAAACCTAGCAAACCTGCACATTTTTGAAAACTAGACGCATGGGGAAATCCATGATGGGGTGACTCCAATGGTCAAAGTTTTTTTAAATGTGCAATTTTGGGTGAGAAATTATTTTGAGTACTAATGATTTTTATGATGCATCCTAGAGGTAATTGATGAATTGATAATACTGCGCTTGAAACAATTTCACTGAAACATTTAGAGTAGTGTTTTAGTTGTGCCACATTTGTGTGAGTACCAATTGTTATTAAAATGGATGCAGATTCCTGATGTTCCTTTCAAAATGCTCCTGCTCATGCCTTCTTCCAATCAATCTCTCCCTCAGTGTCAGCTCTCCCTACTGTTTCTGCACTCTCTGCAGAGCTCATGATTCTGTGACCTTGCTAGTTATTTTCCTTCCAGAGCAATGTAATGCGAATGAAACTTCTCTTCATATGCTGAATGTAACCATTCCAAGGTCTTCCGCTGTAGCTTTCTGATGACAGGCCTGTTTGACTTATGTAACATAACATTGTGTATCTCTGGACAGCAACAGTGTAGAAGCTGTTGGGGACTTGTGTACAAGTGAGTTAGTTCTATATGCTTCATAATTATGTGGAGTTCTCTAATTTGCTTAAAATGTGCTTTCACTGGTCATTACGCTGTGAGTTCTCAGTTTTTGCCCTTTATTATTGCTTCAAATGTGTATAAAAAACCCTGGTATTGTGGGTGAGACAGAGACTTCCTGAGTTCCTCTCTGATTTACTACATTTTCCACCAGGGATGCTGTCTAGTTTCCGCTGTGATATTATGCATATGCCGCTCTTAGGGCACAAATGATTGCAGCTGATGGTGGATCTCCCCCACCCCCATGCCTGAGCTTGGGGACCATTTACTCCTCCCACCCCTGGATTGGGCTGAGTTATCTTGCAGGAAAAAATCTGCACCACTCACTCTGCTCCTTGACACTCTGCTACAGAAGAGCAATGTGCCTCACATTACTTCGCTCTGCCCGTGCTGCTGCAAAGCCTGCAACAACGTGGAGCTCATGGGGCCCTCACCCCTACAATGCACTGCTGCATGTGCTACGTCGCTACTGGCAGATTACTACCACCAAACTGTCTATGCATGAGGTGCTCCAGTCACTTTATTCCCTGGTCCATGGCCTTCACCTCAATTTATGGATTGCCTCCTCGCTAGTCTCTCACATGCTGGCACCCATCTATGCATTGCAAGCCACATGGGAGGTAGAGCTTGGAAGAGTACTCTGCGAAGCTGTAGTGGAAGTGGGTATTTACTCACCTGTGTACAGTATCCAGGAACACCCTCCTGAAATAAATACAGTTTTATGCATTGCATAGAGCCTATCTCACCCCTGAGAGAACAAACGCCTTCTACTCGGGAGCTACCGCTTCCTGTCCCCGTTGCCATCAACTTGGTGCTGGGCTCCAACACATGGTCTAGCCATGCCCACAGCTTAGAAAGTATTGGACTAGTCATTAGCCAAGCCCAGAAATTGTTGGTGCAGATAAACCTCTACAGGTAGGATGTTTTGTCCATCAGCCTTTTCATGCATCCCAAAATCCACCAGGGCCCTTTTGTGTTTCCTTCATCTTGCATTAGTGCTTGAGCTTCACTTTGTGATGCACCTTTGGAAGGCTACAATACCTCCTACCATTGACACTTGCCGACAGGGACTCACCTTGTGGGCAAAGGCCGAGAGTGCCCTACTTCAGCGTGAGGAAGTGTAGGGGCTCCAGAGGTACCCACTGTCAATGAGCTGGGATGTTCTCCTTGAGGCTTTCCACGTCCAACATGCTGACATGACTCCACAATAAATGTTCATATTAGCACTGCTGCCCTTGAGATGGAAGCTAATGACATTATTGGCCAATTAGTTCTCGCCGCCTTAAGCAGCTTCCCATGTAAAGGCGTGAACACCTGAGGCCTTTGTGCCGTACTATGGTTATACAAGGCACCTGCATTGTTTGTCCACCTGCCTAGGATCTAGCATGGTCATAATTACCTGATGCACACCTGACAACCATGCGGGCAGCGTTGCATCACTCTGCCTGTCCCTATCCGTGGGCCCCTGCTTCCTTAACTGTCCCACAGTTCCTGCTCCCCACTGTAATGCCAATACTGTGACTTACGTCCTGCTTTGTTTGCCGTCCTCCCTTGTAACATTTTTCAGTAGTTTTTGTTTTACTGTTTGCATTGCAACTGTTTTTCCCTTGTTATGCTCACTGTCATTTCACTGTTATTATGAGGCTTATGGACTACTGCGCGAAATATCACAGCTTCGTTGGAAAAGCAATAAAACAAACTAAAAAATAAGGAACAGTAAAAAAAATATATATATATATATATATATTTATATATATATATTGTAAAAAAAAAAGAAATAAAATATATATATATATATATTGGTTTACTAGAAACCAAAATAATTCTCTTTTTAAAAAGATGCAAAAGCCACACGCCCATACAATAACTCTGGATCAGTAAACCTGTAAGAAAACATACAATACCAACACACAGAAAAGACTATATTAGAATATAATATAAACCTTGCTTTAAAAGTATACAAAACGTGTACAACATAACATTATATTAAATAACAACACAGTACTATCAAACTATAACTAGGCCCAACACAGAACACTATTGAACAAACTAACACAAAGAATGAAAAACCCCAAAACTTAAAACCAACACTACAACTATCATTAACTAGTTCTACCTACATCCTCCCACCTCCAAAACCCTATAGAAAATCTTAAGAAATACCTTACCTCAGCTGATGAACAACAGCACCTTACAGTGATTCACTCCCAGGAAAAGTGTGGAATATGACACAAACAGATTAAAAAAGTAAAGTTAGCTATAAAATGGCTGCTGAATGAAAGCAAAAATTAAAAAGAGTATCTCCCTATTGAAAATAATAGGACTTTAACGAAAAATTGTTAAAAAATGTGTAAACGTTTTATAAAAATACAAAGCTGGTCAATGAATATTAAAAGAAAATAGAACATTTACTGCTCCTACTCTAATCTCAGCCATCTAGTAGAAGGGGTTAGACACTAAAGGCCTAATTGAGTCCGCCAGGTTCTCTGATCCTGTGCAGACAGTGCGCATTTCAAGGGTGCTGGTGCACCTTGCATGCAGCAGCATTGCCACTGGCTCAATTATGAGCTGGGAACAGTGCTGCTGCTCCTTTCCCGCTGGGATGACGGGAGGTAACCTTGGTTCTAGCCTGTCAGCCTAGTGGGAAAGTTGTAATGGGGCCAGTGGGGGGACCGCCAGCAGCGTGGCGGTCTCCTTGTCAGGAGTTTGGTGGTTGGATGTTTCCGACCACCAAACTCGTAATGACCCGTGTTAGAAATGGGGTCTTTGGTTGGCAGTCAGGTTACTCTCTGTCCAAGCAAGGACCCTCTCTCTAGTCAGGGTGAGTCACACACAAAACAAATTATCCTGTGCCCACCCTCAGGTAGCTTGGCACTGATCAGTCAGGATAAACTTAGAAGGCAATGTGTAAAGTAATTGTGCAATAAATCATGCAATAACACAGTATAACACCACAAAAATACACCACACAGTCTTTAGAGAAATATAGAATATTTATCTGGTTAAATGCAGGTCAAAACGATCATGATTTGGTAAGTACACATTGAAATATCACTTTAGAAAATGATCAAAAGAGTCTTTAGTTCTTAAAAAGCAACAAGTGTCTCTTGCAAGCACAAAATATCTGTTTTGCTTTCAAATTCTCCACAAGGGACCGCAGAGGAGATGTGTGGAAACCGGCGAGGTGTGCGTCGGTTTCTCCTGGCGCACACAGACAATGCGTCGATAATTTTCCACGCAGGGAAGGCTTTGCGTCGATTTCTGGGGCGCTGACTTGGATCCTCTTTGGGTTGCGGGGTATTCGGACGCCACAGGGACGATGCGGAGAAATCCTGGGCATGCAGGACGAAGTCACAGGAGCTGCATCGATCCAGTGGGTTATGCAGGGAAATTTCTGTTGCACGCCATGCGATGCGTCAATTCTTCTTGCAGGGAGTCAGGTGGTGTTGTTCCAGCTCTCTATGCGTTGATCCAGTGGGCTGTGCGTCGAAGTTCTGGTCACAACGCTGGCGCTGCATCGATCTCCACTCGGAGGGCCGGGCTGCGTTGTTCCGGTTCGGCATGCAGTGATTTTCTCACCACGATGCAGGCTGTGCGCCGTTTCTGGCAGGGTGTGCGTCGAATTTTTGCCGCACAAGGATTTCTAGAACAAAGTCTTTTTGGCCATGAGACTTCAAGGAACAGGAGGCATGCTCTATCCAAGCCCTTGGAGAGCACTTCTCAGCAGAGCCAGAGGGTAGCAAGGCAGCAGGGCAACAGCAGGGCAGCAGTCCTTTGCTGAAAAGCAGTCAGGTGAGTCCTTTGGGCAGCCAGGCAGTTCCTCAAGTTGCAGGTTCTTGTTCAGAGTTTGTTCACCAGTGATATCTTGTCCAGAAGTGTCTGAGTTGGTAGGGACAGAGGCCCTGTTTAAATACCCAACTGTGCCATTGAAGTAGTGGAAACTTCAAAGAGTGGCTTGGAAGTGCACAAGGCCCCCTTTCAGTTCCATCCTGTCTGCCAGGTTCCCAGTAGAGGGTTTGGCAGTCCATTGTGTGAGGGCAGGCCACTGTCCTTTGACATGTAAGTGTCAGGCCTCCACCCTCCCAGTCCAGGAAGACCCATTCAGTATGCAGATGTGTGCAGGTGTGACGGAGCATCCTGTGTTTGGGGTTGTCTGAGTGAAATGCGCAAGGGGACTGTCAACTAACACAGCCAGACGTGGATTGGAGACAGGCTGTAAGGCACAGAATGATTTGAGTTTAGAGAAATGCTCACTTTCTAAAAGTGGCATTTCTAGAATATCAAAATAAATCCAACTTCACCAATAAGCAGAATTTTCAATTACCATCCTGGCCATACTAACTATGACCTGGTTACTCCTTTCAGATCAGAATCTACCACTCAAACAGTATATGAGGGTATCCCTAATGCTATCCTATGAAAGGAGCAGGCCTCACAGCAGAGCAAAAACGAATTTAGGAGTTTTACACTATCAGGACATATAGAACACACATGTTCATGTCCTGCCTTTTACCTACATAACACCCTGCCCTATGGGCTACCTAGGGCCTACCTTAGGGGTGACATATATGTAGAAAAAGGGGAGTTTAAGGCTTGGCAATCACTTTTGAATGCCAAATCGAAGTGGCAGTGAAACTGCACACACAGGCCTTGCAGTGACAGGCCTGAGACATGGTTAGGGGGCTAATTATGTGGGTGGCACAATCAGTGCTACAGCTCTCTAGTAGCATTTAATTTACAGACCCTTGGCACATGTAGTACACTTGACTAGGGACTTACAAGTAAATTAAATAAGACAATTGAGTATGAGCCAATATCACCATGTTTTAAGGAGAGAGCATATGCACTTTAGCACTGATTAGCAGTGGTAAAGTGCGCAGGGTCCTAAAGCCAAGAAAAATGAGGTCAGAAAAAGAGGAGGAAGGCAAAAAGTTTGGGAGTATGAGCCAATGTCACCATGTTTTAAGGAGAGAGCATATGCACTTTAGCACTGATTAGCAGTGGTAAAGTGCGCAGAGTCCTAAAGCCAAGAAAAATGAGATCAGTAAAAGAGGAGGAAGGCAAAAAGTTTGGGGGTGACCCTGCAGAAAGGCGATTTCGAACAACCGGCTAAAGAATTAAAATGTAATATTCCCACTTCAATCAAAAGCATTTAGGGGAAGATGTTGGTTACTAAAGAGTTGACATTTACTATTCCACAACAATCTAAACCACTTAAGACAAGTTGTTTGGGAGTGACGTTGTCTATTTTCCTTAAAGTACTTGCTCAGTACTAGTTAATTATTGGGATGTTTGTTCAGTAGGTGGTAGGCTGGTGGGCATGGCAAATTATTTATGGCTGCATGTTCCATCTGCATAGTGTTTGCTTAACAGCAGTTCAGTGGCTCTGCAGTACTTAGGGGTTTGAACGTGCAGAGTGCCATGCACCAGACATCCATATTGTGGTATACTTTGACAATGACTTCCTGTCTATTCTTGATTGGATCCACAATACTTTCTGTTGCTCATTCTCCATGCCTATTCTGTCCATCCTGATAAAACTCTTGAAGGCAACAAAAAGAGAGTCAAAAACTGTGAGAGATTTAGTTTGACTACTTATCAACCCTACTCAAGTGGATCTCTAAATGTAAAGTTACACTTTTTTTAGCACCTCTGCAACTTCTATATCCATCAACTGTTCAAAACCCTAACAGGCAACCAAAAGAGAGAGTGTGAGAGAGAGAGAGCCAGAGAGAGTTATGTGGAGACAAATTGACTCTTAAGCCTCTTATTGTATGAAGCCCTAACACCTGTCTTTGCTTCCCTCATTGCCTAACCCTGCCACCACCACTCTACCCATCTGGTCAAAACTAGAAAGCAAAGAAAACAGCCAAAGAGAGACAGAGAGAGAAAAAGAAAGAGAGAGAGCGCGAGACAGAGAAAGAGAGACAGAGAGAGAGACACGCTGATTCCCACCATCTCTTCACAGGTTGATTTTGAACACCTCCTCTCATGCCACTCTCTTGTCCACCACTGTCACCATTTTTTTCTCACCTGGCCAAAAGCCTACTGTGCAAAGAAATAGACAGGGGGGCTCCACTAAGGGCTCCACCAAGCACGATCCTTCAGAGGAAACTAAGGAGCAAACTTCCCTAAGGTGCAGGGAATGGAAAATAAATTAAATAAGAGCAGAATTAAATTGAAACTCATCGGCCCGTATTTATACTCCGTTTGCGCCGAATTAGCGTCGTTTTTTTCGACGCAAATTCGGCGCAAAACTAACGCCATATTTATACTTTGGCGTTAGACGCGTCTAGCGCCAAAGTATGAAGAAAGAGCGTCATTTTTTAGCGTGAACGCCTTCCTTGCGTTAATGAGATGCAAGGAAGGCGTTCCCGTCTAAAAAAATGACGGCGACGCAAATGCGTCGTATTTATACTCCCGGGCAAAAATCACGCCCGGGAGGTGGCGGGTCAAAAAAACCCGCATTTGCGCCTGAATTTAACGCCTGGGTCAGGGTAGGCGTTAAGGGACCTGTGGGCTCAGAATGAGCCCACAGGTGCCCTCCCCTGCCCCCAGGGACCCCCCCTGCCACCCCTGCCCACCCCAGGAGGACACCCAAGGATAGAGGGACCCATCCCAGTGAAGTACAGGTAAGTTCAGGTAAGTATAATTTTTTTTTTTTTTTTTTGTGGCATAGGGGGGCCTTATTTGTGCCCCCCTACATGCCACTATGCCCAATGACCATGCCCAGGGGACACAAGTCCCCTGGGCATGGCCATTGGGCAAGGGGGCATGACTCCTGTCTTTACTAAGACAGGAGTCATGAAATGGCGTCTGGGCGTCGAAAAAATGGCGCAAATCGGGTTAAGACGATTTTTTAGCGTCAACCTGACTTGCGCCATTTTAAGACGCCCTAACGTCATTTTTTCCCCACGCCGGCGCTGCCTGGTCTATGTGGTTTTTTTCCACGCACACCAGGCAGCGCCGGTCTGATTGCGCCGTCTAACGCCATTCCATAAATACGGCGCCCGCATGGCGCTTCAGAATGGCGTTAGACGGCGCAAAAATTTTTGACGCTAAACTGCGTTAGCGCAGTTTAGCGTCAAAAAGTATAAATATGGGCCATCAAATCTTGCTACCTTTGTGTGATGTGGGACGCACAAGCTGCTCGGGATCTGAAATCAGTAGACTGCACGAAGACGTACAGCTGCCCCCAAAATCCCAAAAGCCTGTGAAAAATCACCATGCATTGATAGGTAAATCAACATTCAGGAGAACTGCCTGAAAGAACCACAGTCAGAAGAAAGTCTTTATGGCACAAAATGTTTTATGGCCATACCGCATTTAATAGTTTTATGGCCATATCACATTTTGATCGTACTGCATTTGCAACAAGGGACTCTGCATCAACATCACTAGTAATAGTTCACAACACTGCATCCTGTGCATATTAACCAACTACAATGCACTCCAATGCACTTCACCCTAAGGACAATGCACCCTGTGACTGGACAATAACCCACGCTGCACTGCACCCTATGAACAATGCACCCTGTGACTGGACAATAACCCACGCTGCACTGCACCCTATGAGCGATGCACCCTGTGACTGGACAATAACCCACGCTGCACTGCACCCTATGAACAATGCACCCTGTGACTGGACAATAACCCACGCTGCACTGCACCCTATGAGCAATGCACCCTGTGACTGGACAATAACCCACGCTGCACTGCACCCTATGAACGATGCACTCTGTGACTGGACAATAACCTACGCTGCACTGCACCCTATGAACGATGCACTCTGTGACTGGACAATAACCCACCTGCACTGCACCCTATGAGCGATGCACCCTGTGACTGGACAATAACCCACGCTGCACTGCACCCTATGAGCAATGCACCCTGTGACTGGACAATAACCCACGCTGCACTGCACCCTATGAACGATGCACTCTGTGACTGGACAATAACCCACGCTGCACTGCACTCTATGAGCAATGCACCCTGTGACAGGACAATAACCCACGCTGCACTGCACCCTATGAACGATGCACTCTGTGACTGGACAATAACCCACGCTGCACTGCACCCTATGAACGATGCACCTTGTGACTGGATGATAACCCATAACCCACACTGCACTGCACCCAATGAACAATTCACCCTGTGACTGGACGATAACCCACACTGCACTGCACCCTATGAACGATGCACCCTGTGACTGGACGATAACCCACACTGCACTGCACCCTATGAACGATGCACCCTGTGACTGGACAATAACCCACGTTGCATTGCACCCTATGAACGATGCACCCTGTGACTGGACAATAACCCACGCTGCACTGCACCCTATGAGCGATGCACCCTGTGACTGGACAATAACCCACGCTGCACTGCACCCTATGAGCAATGCACCCTGTGACTGGACAATAACCCACGCTGCACTGCACCCTATGAACGATGCACTCTAAATGTCAAACTAAATCTCTCACAGTTTTTGACTCTCTTTTTGTTGTCTTCAAGAGTTTTATCAGGATGGACGGAATAGGCATGGAGAATGAGCAACAGAAAGTATTGTGGATCCAATCAAGAATGTGACTGGACAATAACCCACGCTGCACTGCACTCTATGAGCAATGCACCCTGTGACTGGACAATAACCCACGCTGCACTGCACCCTATGAGCAATGCACCCTGTGACTGGACAATAACCCACGCTGCACTGCACCCTAGGAACGATGCACTCTGTGACTGGACAATAACCCACGCTGCACTGCACCCTATGAACGATGCACTCTGTGACTGGACAATAACCCACGCTGCACTGCACCCTATGAACGATGCACCTTGTGACTGGACGATAACCCATAACCCACACTGCACTGCACCCAATGAACAATTCACCCTGTGACTGGACGATAACCCACGCTGCACTGCACCCTATGAACGATGCACCCTGTGACTGGACGATAACCCACGCTGCACTGCACCCTATGAACGATGCACCCTGTGACTGGACAATAACCCACGCTGCACTGCACCCTATGAGCGATGCACCCTGTGACTGGACAATAACCCACGCTGCACTGCACCCTATGAGCGATGCACCCTGTGACTGGACAATAACCCACGCTGCACTGCACCCTATGAACGATGCACCCTGTGACTGGACAATAACCCACGCTGCACTGCACCCTATGAGCGATGCACCCTGTGACTGGACAATAACCCACGCTGCACTGCACCCTATGAGCGATGCACCCTGTGACTGGACAATAACCCACGCTGCACTGCACCCTATGAGCGATGCACCCTGTGACTGGACAATAACCCACGCTGCACTGCACCCTATGAACGATGCACTCTGTGACTGGACAATAACCCACACTGCACCCTATGAGTGATGCACCCTGTGACTGGACAATAACCCACGCTGCACTGCACCCTATGAACGATGCACTCTGTGACTGGACAATAACCCACGCTGCACTGCACCCTATGAGCGATGCACCCTGTGACTGGACAATAACCCACGCTGCTCTGCACCCTATGAACGATGCACTCTGTGACTGGACAATAACCCACGCTGCACTGCACCCTATGAACGATGCACTCTGTGACTGGACAATAACCCATGCTGCACTTCACCCTATGAACGATGCACCTTGTGACTGGACGATAACCCATAACCCACACTGCAGTGCACCCAATGAACAATTCACCCTGTGACTGGACGATAACCCACACTGCACTGCACCCTATGAACGATGCACCCTGTGACTGGACGATAACCCACACTGCACTGCACCCTATGAACAATGCACCCTGTGACTGGACAATAACCCACGCTGCACTGCACCCTATGAACAATGCACCCTGTGACTGGACAATAACCCACGCTACACTGCACCATATGAGCGATGCACCCTGTGACTGGACAATAACCCACGCTGTACTGCACCCTATGAGCAATGCACCCTGTGACTGGACAATAACCCACGCTGCACTGCACCCTATGAGGAATGCACCCTGTGACTGGACGATAACCCACACTGCACTGCACCCTATGAACGATGCACCCTGTGACTGGACAATAACCCACCTGCACTGCACCCTATGAACAATGCACCCTGTGACTGGACAATAACCCACACTGCACTGCACCCTATGAACGATGCACCCTGTGACTGGACGATAACCCACGCTGCACTGCACCCTATAAGCAATGCACCCTGTGACTGGACAATAACCCACGCTGCTCTGCACCCTATGAACAATTCACCCTGTGACTGGACGATAACCCACACTGCACTGCTCCCTATGAACGATGCACCCTGCGACTGGACAATAACCCACACTGCACTGCACCCTATGAACAATTCACCCTGTGACTGGACAATAACCCACGCTGCACTGCACCCTATGAGCAATGCACCCTGTGACTGGACGATAACCCACACTGCACTGCACCCTATGAACGATGCACCCTGTGACTGGACGATAACCCACGCTGCAGTGCACCCTATAAGCAATGCACCCTGTGACTGGACAATAACCCACGCTGCACTGCACCCTATGAACAATTCACCCTGTGACTGGACGATAACCCACACTGCACTGCACCCTATGAACGATGCACCCTGTGACTGGACAATAACCCACACTGCACTGCACCCTATGAACAATTCACCCTGTGACTGGACAATAACCCACGTTGCACACTAGAAATTGCAGCATACCACACCTGCCCTAGGAACAGTACGAATGGCATTAAAATGCCACGCAGTGGCACAAACATGCTGTATAAGGGCAACATGATACTAAATGATCATTAACATGCTGCATTATATTATACTGCACTCTGTGACATGGCAGCACCCTAGGGATTGTAGGATACTGCACTGCACCATAGGGGCATTAACCTGCTGCTTTGAAGCAGCATGTTAATATAAGTTACATTCTGTGTAGGAGGGGCATTAATATGGACATGCTACACCTATCTGCATCCTAGAAACACTAGCTCACCACCCTGTGTTGCAACAAGGAACCCTACACCAGCACATTGTATTGCATCCTGAGGTCCATAACCTACTATACTGCATGTTATGCTAGGAGTATGACCTCAGCACACTGAATCCTGTCAATATGAACCAACCATAATGCACTGCACCATAGGGATACTGCACTCTGTGATAGGACAGTAACTGACTGCACTGCCCCCTCGAGTATACAGCATACCACCTGCACTCTATGGACAGTAACATAGCATAGTGTGCCTTATGAACACTTACCCTCAGTGCTCTGAACTGTGCAGAAACTGGCTTATCATCGAGCACTGTGTCCTGGGGACAGCAGCCCACTACACTGCATCTTAAGGACAGTAACTAGCCCACTACACTGCATCTTAAGGACAGTAACTAGCCCACCACACTGCATCTAAGCGACATTAATACACTATGTTGCACTGTAGTCTAGAGGCGCTGACCTTCACCACTGCACTGAGCTCCTATATTGACTCACTAGAGAACAACGCATTCAAGGTACAGAAAGCCTTACCAGTACACTGCATTTCAGGGCGCCTAGCCAACCAAACGACACTGCATCCTACCGACATTAGCACACTACACTGCATTGTGCCCCGGGGACTCTGACTCGACAAAATGCAGTACATCCTATGGACACTAATGCAATACGGTGGAATGCTGCTTACGGAAACTCACCCATTGCTGCTTACGGAAACTCACCCATTGCTGCTTACGAAAACTCACCCATTGCTGCTTACGGAAACTAACCCATTGCTGCTTACGGAAACTCACCCATTGCTGCTTACGGAAACTCACCCATTGCTGCTTACGGAAACTCACCCATTGCTGCTTACGGAAACTCACCCATTGCTGCTTACGGAAACTCACCCATTGCTGCTTACGGAAACTAACCCATTGCACACATCACCACATGGGACAATGGTGCATCACGCTGCATCCTGTCGTGCCCAGGTCTGCTGTGCAGTCTATTCCCCACACACCACATTGGTATGTGCCCCTTACACACTTCCACACATCGCACCTAGTGTTCCCCTTAGGCCCCTCCGTCTTCCTAGGTAGGTAGCACCATGTTCATCCCTTGAGGCCTGACTTCTCGGACATGCAATCCTTGGACCTGACTGGTCTTTCTTCCATCTCCCCAGGGATTTTTGGCCTCACTTGTTGGAGTCATTGCGGTTAGGATAGAAAAGGTTCTGCTTGCTGCAGGGATTTTTCTGGAAGACACACACGTCCTGAATCCTCGCAAGATTTCAGGAATGGCAGCCATCTTGGGTGCGGTTACTTTAAATACTGCACCCAGACTCTTGCAGCCTTGCTGGCCTCACTCCATCCCGACTGAAGGAGAAGTCCCCCAAATCCAGAGTGCAAAAATCCAGAGTGCAATTTAGTTGTCGAAAGACGCTGAATTCCCTTTCGGCTGTATCCGCACTACTTCGACCTCCATGCCGGCATCCTCTTGGAGTCCCTGGTACTAAAAAAAGAAAGACTAAGGGGGTTATTCCAACTTTGGAGGAAGTGGTAATCCGTCCCAAAAGTGACTGTAAAGTGACGGATATACCACCAGCCGTATTACGAGTCCATTATATCCTATGGAACTCGTAATACGGCTGGTGGTAAATCCGTCAACTTTGGGACGGATTACCACCTCCTCCAAAGTTGGAATAACCCCCTAAGTCACCACAGTAAGACTGGTTATCGAGACAGCTAAAAAAAATAACAAACAATGTTAGTGCATTAAATCCAGCAGTACCCGGCACAGGTTGTGTTTTGACAACAGTGATGCAGTTGTGCAAAGAATCTACTCTGAACTTTAGTGCACTTGACAACAGAGACGTTCCAATTTTGGAGAGTTGCCCATTTGCTATTATAGTTGGACAGCGCTTCTGGGGAACATTAAGGGAAAAGTTTCAAGAAACATTTGAGCAATAAAAGGTAGAGCTATTTCACTCAACGACTCTAACTAGAACAGTAAACAACAGAAAACCTCTGACCCAAAACAGTGTTCTCCTGTTCCCGGGCAGTGTACTTGAACATCGCCATGACAAAGCATACCCAGAGATTTCCCCAAAAGCACAGTCAGAAACAACTACCTAGGCTGATGAGATATTATGAGAATTAGGCAGGCTTTTAATTGTTTTATTAGACCCATGTATAGGAAAGGATTGATTGTTGACGTTTGCCTACCAAAGGGACAACAATACACGCTTCTCAATAAAAGTGATCCCTGAACAGATACTCTCAGGGTTCCTCCCCTGCCTGACACAGTCTAGACTCAAGGGTCTGAAGACATCTCTTCTTCTCTCTGCATTTTCTCGGCCTTGGTGTGGTCAGATATCAGGTGGGGGATTAGTCGCGAGGGGCATAAACTGCCAATTTTCGTTTCAGTAGAGCCCTGGAATTCAGGTGAGTGGATCTGGTCTGCCAGCATCCTATGAACACCAACCTTACAAACTACAGTGCATCAAATGAAAACTAACCAGCCACACTGCGCTGTCGATTGGAGGCACTCATCTATCACACTGAACTATCTAGACATGAACCCACCGCACTATACTACAACCTAAGGAATTAACAAAGGACATCACACTGCATCCTAAGGTCATTGACATACCACAATATACTCTAACCACCACATCTCACAGTATCTTTGGAACAGCCATTAACATACTCCAGAAAAAAATGTAGTTAATGCTCAAAGAATCAGGCTATGAAAATTAAAAGTTCGAGATTATATTTATGGTACTTACTTTCTGCCATCCTCCTTGGGCAGGCAGAGGTCTGGGAGCATCAAGGAACACACAGTCATGTATCTACTGCTGTTGTCTCCAAATCATCTAAGTTGCAGGAGGACCTTAGAATGCAGCATGTTCGCCCTACCTACCAGGGCTCTGGAGGACGCTCTGATTGTAATGGTTAGACAAGATCCTATATCTTCCTTCATATTCCCAGCGGTAGCTACAGTTGAGCACTAAATACATAGTTTATAGGAGGCGGAACAAGCACAAACAAAACCAAATACCAATGTTAGTAACTATGACTGTCCAAACCAAAGTATTAATTTCCAAAATGGATATCTCTTTACTATAAATCAGGTTACATATTATGATAAGAGGACAGTGAGTTATACGGTCTCTGAAAAATGCTACCTACTTAAATCCCACTACACACACCCATAATAATGTAAATGTGGTTCAATGTATTACAACTTATAAAACCTTTAGTTTGAAATGACTGATTACGGCTGAAAATAATGGTATGATGTTTCCTGAAGTCATAAGGGAAAGCAATGCATATAGAAAAGTAGCAAAATATTCTGCAGTACTTGTGAATAACCAATTACCTCTTTCTTTTGGAAGAAAATGAATCAACAACCGACCAATGATTTAAAGACACTATGGGGGTCATTACAACCTCGGCGGTCTGCGTGGCAGACCGCCGAGGTTGCGGCGCCAGAATACCGCCATTGCTGGCGGTATGGCTGGCTCCCTATTTTGACATTTCCGCTGGTCCAGAGGACGTTAACAGAGTTACCGTCCGCTGGCCCAGCGGAAAAGTCACATCAACATTGCCGCCGGCTCGTAATTGAGCCGGCGGCAATGCTGATGTGCAGCGGGTGCAGTAGCACCTGTCGTGCATTTCACTGCCTGAAATTCGGGCAGTGAAATGCACGACGGGGCTCTTCCTGGGGGCCCCTGCACTGCCCATGCCAAATGCATGGGCAGTGCAGGGGCCCCCAGGGGCCACCTGAGTCCCCTTACCGCCAGCCTCTTCCTGGCGGTGCAAACCGCTAGAAACAGGCTGGCGGTAGGGGAGTCATAATCCCCAGGCGGATTATCACCACCGGGGCTAAAATGGCGGAATACTGCCGGCCCCGGCAGTGCGACCGCGTCAAATAAGCCGGGAGGCACCGCCAGCCTGTTGGCGGTGCTCCCGTCGTTTTGACCCCCTATGTCCCATAAACAATCTCTTACAATTATCTAATTACCCACACCGCAATAAAGGAAAGAATTTCAGTATCATTCTTGCTCATTAAAACACATTAGGAGTGTATACCCAGATTAAACTACACCAGCCCAGTAATTCATTTATCCCATTTAAAACCATCACACTGACCTACATATGCATTCCCCAACAAAACTAGATTCAAGATGACCACTAAATAATCTCAACAGAGATGATATCCCCTCTAAGCTACCAGACCTCTTAAATAATAATCAAATATCAGAATCTACGAGAGACGGGATAAAAGCTTTCATGAAAAAACTCCTAAAATTATGGACAGTTTGTACTGCAGTCCAACTCAGATCTTTAAAGAAATGGAGCCTTTGATGTAGCACTAAAAATAATTAAACTTAAAGACAGAGCAAGTTTAAGATGATGAGAAAAACTGGAGAAAATACCACACTTAGGCCCGTATTTATACTTTTTTAGCGCTGCATTTGCGTCATTTTTTTATGCAAAAGCAGCGCAAATGCGGCGCTAAAAATGTATAAATATGGGCCTTAAATTCACATTCATACACATGAACCAGGAAACACAGACCATTTATAATCCTTGAAGTACTTTTTGAGACAAAGTTCAGCCATCCATAGGTCCCTCAAAATCCTATGTTTCCTTAATCAAAGACCACTCAAATCCCATTCATCATCCTACTTTAACTTGCTTTGAAGCACTCATCTAAAAGCATAAAGGGAGAGGTAAAATCAATACTTCTTTAAATTTCACTTCCAATGAAAAATATTATAATGCCCTTTTCATTCTGAATGTTTAAACACATTTCAAAGCATAACCTCGCCTGATGACTGTTTCTTCAAGATCACTCATTTTACATGTTCAAAGTTGGAGTACCTCAAGAATTGAGTTTGTCACCCAAACAATTAAACTTTCATGTGTGTTCGGTGGCCTTCATGAACCATGGAAGAGCATCACCAATACGACTATGGCACCCACTTTTACAAGAAAGGTATGTATTTCGAAGAAATTTCCAACTTGAAGAAAATCTCCGCAGCTTTGGAGTAATGAGTTGTATCCTCCACACTCAAACTAAACCCTTCTCATTTACAATTGTAAGCACACAATGCCTGCTATATCCCACCTCACAAAACGTATTTCAATAGGTATTTCAACGAATATAAACCCGAATATCATAACTCAAGACTTCAACAATCAAAAGGTGAGGACACTTTTACCACCATATTTTAGAATAAAGTATAAGACAAGTTCTCACATCAACAGCCACAATCCCATCTTACAAGAGCTTCAGTGTTACTGCTAGCTCCTATCAAAACAGCCTTGCATTTAGCAGTGTCTAAATAGTCAACAGCACCTTCCCATAAACTTTATTTTGTCTGCTTAAAACCAATCATGCCTATTAAAGACTGCATTCTTGTCTTCACGGAAATTACCATGGGTCAGCCTTCAGACCCCCTTGAACAACGACCACCTTGAAACGGGAAAAAACCTATAAGAAACAAACTCACTTTTAACTCAGTATTTCCAAAACCATTAAACCTAATATTTCTCTGAGTTGCTGCTTCATTTTTAGACAGTAAAAGACAGTTCGGAAACAGTAACGAAGGTTTTTTTTTGTTTGTTTCTGAGCCATGCTGTCAGAAAATAACACATGCATAAAAGATGCTAGTGGTCTGTAGTCACAAAAAGATGTACAGGGACTGGGGCAAAATCAATGCCATGTGCCAATGCATGTGTCTATTCCACTATAAGGATGAAAGCCCTCACCGACAATGACACTTAGGAAGATGGGTGGTCAGTAGGAGATCCTATGAAGACATAGAGGGTCATTCTGACCTTGGCGGCCGGTGGCCGCCAGGGCCACCGACCACGGGAGCACCGCCAACAGGCTGTCAGAAGCGGAAAGTCAGCGGTCTCCCGCCGACTTTCCGCTGCTCGTGTGAATCCTCCATGGCTGCGGAGCGCGCTCCGCAGCCATGAGGATTCCGACCCCCCCTACCGCCATCCTGTTCATGGCGGGAAAGCCGCCATGAACAGGATGGCGGTAGGGGGGGTTGCGGGGCCCCTGGGGGCCCCTGCCGTGCCCATGCCAATGGCATGGGCACGGCAGGGGCCCCCGTAAGAGGGCCCCGCAAAGTATTTCAGTGTCTGCCTTGCAGACACTGAAATACGCGACGGGTGCCACTGCACCCGTCGCACCTTCCCACTCCGCCGGCTCGATTACGAGCCGGCATCCTCGTGGGAAGGTCGTTTTCCCCTGGGCTGGCGGGCGGTTTTTCAGCAACCGCCCGCCAGCCCAGGGGAAAACTTGTAATACCCGCCGCGGTCTTTTGACCGCGGCGCGGTATTTCGGAGGGGGGAATTCTGGCGGGCGGCCTCCGCCACCCGCCAACATTGGAATGACCCCCATAGTGTGGGCAAATATAGCATTTCAAAGAGCCAGGACTATCAACTGTTTATTTGTTGTGTCCCTAAAGGGTAGAGTTTTAAAAAATGGGAAATACTGCAACCCAATGTGAAAGGTCCACATCTTTCTGCTTATACTGAAACCTTAAAGCAGATGTGAAGGCATTCATCCATACCACGAAGAATCGCTCTGCCAGAATAGCACATGAAAAGACAACAATTATAGTCAGTGGTGATGTTAATGGCATTCATTTACTGGCTGTTGGACCCACTGAACTTTGGGTTTTGGTATGACACAACAGTTGGGACGGCGCACACAGTAATACAGTTCTGTCCATGCCTCAACAATAGGAACCAAGTTGAGTCTGAAGGCCCCATCCAAATATTTTTCACTTTTAAATTCACAAATTTGATCAGGTAAAATCTGTCGGACTGTTCAGAGTAATACCACAATCTTCTTAGCCTGGAACAGAGAAAAGCGTGGGGTGTTAACACATTATCTACCAGTATAAAGGGTGGAAGCGCCTGAGAGTAGGGAGGTCATGCTCCATCCATATAATGAATACAGCGGGACTTGTTATTGCTATTTGCAGATGCAGTATTAACTCCTATAAATAGGGTCACTCCAAGTGACTTTAAAGTCATTCTGTGACCCTGTCTCCCCTCTCACCCCCACCCCCAGCACACAAACATGTAATCTCTCTCTCTCTCTTTCTCGTCCATTTCATTCATTTTTTCAGCTAGTGAAGGACTTTCGTTTGGTAGCCTAAATCAATGTGCTGTTTCCACTAAAGTACTTAGACTAACACACCCGAAATAAATGATCTGTAGGCAGTGCTTAATTTGTAAATAAAAATGTGCCAGTGCCCGGAGCCCTCCTCTTAAACAGGTGGCTGCTGAAATTAAATGTGAGAACACAGGACACTGAGGCAGTGTAACCCCGAAGCCATCTCGGTCCTCTTTAACCCATTTACAGCCACTCCCCGCCCCTTCAGCTCACTCTTGCAGCTTTCTGCTTTCCCCCTTTGTGACGCTTTTAAGTTTTACTCTTCCTCCACATTTCGCACATTTAATTGCAGCAGCCGCGTGTTTAAGCGAGGGTTTTGGGCACCAGCACATTTTTTTTTACAAATTAAGCACTGCTGTCATGCCACACTGTGAATTTAGTGGAGACAAGTTTTGTAATTGCATTGCTCCATACCTCATAAAGTACCATTAAACATGAACCTAGAACAGAAACATGGAATGGATGTTACTTTAATTCTTATTCACATTTTCTCAAAGAGGTTGAGACTTTTAAACATGGAGCCAATTCAGCATGGACAATCGACAGACCCAAATTTTTGATTTGCCGGAACAGAAAGTTAAAATGGAAACAAATAAAACACAGACAAACTTCCTTTTGCCTATGTCAAATTTTCTATTTTCATTATAGTGCTCCTAAGTCCAAGGGCAAAAGACGTACATTTCCAAGGTAAGTGTTACTGTAGCTTTTTACATTTTGCTCACAACACAGTTTCTTGGTAATGGTTGTCCCGTGTGAAGTGTCCTTGTCCTCGTTCATTTTCCAGTTTCTAATACTACCTAGGTCCACATTATCAGACTCATATAACTCAAGTTTGGACATCTCTTCCATCTGCAAAGATATATAAGTGGTTGTCCATTCCTGTACTGCTTCTCCAACTTTACCCTCTCTTCTCCCAATCTCACCTCCTCCCTTTCATGCACCTCCTCTCATCGTCATTACCTCTAGCTTGCAAAAAGTGCAAGGGAAAGGGATATCCGCCACCAACTTCATCTCCGTGACAAGCCGGGAGGAGGTGTGTGTAGATGGGTTTTGAGTGTCTTGAGTGTTTGTATCCCACCTTTCAACCTAAGGGTATGTCCTAACTGGTACGCAAGGCTCTGTTAAGTGGTGGTTGGGTCCGAAGAGAAGAAGCCCCTCTTCTCTTAAAAGGAAGCTCTACCCCTCCCACATTTTGGTAATAAAACATGGTGAACAGAATTCTCAATGGGGACCTTTAAGGTTCAAGCTGCTTTAGGACTGGTGACTCTCAGCAGAATCAGGCCAACTCCCTGCCCTTCCTTCCACTATCTGCCATGGGAGTCAGATTTGAAAATGGTGCTGTTTCCTTGACTGAGTGCAAGCTGTCAGTCGTTTGCTGTTGTGATGGAGAATTATCATAAATGGAGCACTACCAGATATGGAACCTCCACTTCAACGAAAGACCTCATGTCTTATGGAGAATTTGATAGTAATGGAGTATTCTACAACTTCTGAAGCAAATGCTAACATTGGCCCGCTTTACAAGCTGCACGGTGAGGGTTACATTATTTACATCCTTTATCAACCTTGGCATCAGAGTGAATAAATGTCTCCTATCATGAATTTTCTCCTCACAGAATCAGCATGTCCTGAAGTTCAACACACTTCCCCTGTGGAAATTGAAATCGGCCTATACTTTGATTTCATGAGGTGCATGCTATTGTGTACCTTACCTAATTTCCATATGGGCTACCAGTCCCTATTTTTGAACATAGGATGTTAACACTCGTGGCCCTGTGAGAACCAACTGTACAAATAAAATAATTTGATCAACCAAATTTCGGGACGTTTATAGCTCCTGCATTGAGCTGAGCACCACAGTGTAATTGTAAACTTTGTAATTTCATTTGCAGATTTATTGCAAGTGAATATCCTGCCGTGGTCATCGTTAGAGTTAGGTACAATACAAGTCAGGCAAGTTTTCATATAACCATGGCTGAGTTATTACATAACCATGCACTGGAACCAGATATAGTAGGTGTTTATGACCAAAATCTATACATAAAAATGACTGAAGTAAAAGAACCTATGAGTGTATGTAGGAGACTGGCTCTCTATATAGTGTACAAAAATGATGTGCAGTGTGCAGAGAGTCCGAGCAACCCCACCTTAGTTTACAGAAGTGAAAACTAGACCACCTAATGCTCCAACTTTTATGGCAGCTTGGTCGGGCAGGTAGGCCAGTCTTGTGCTAGGCATTTATTGTACTCACAGTATCAATAAATGCGGACACACACTCACAAGAATACCTCAAGACAAATTTTAAAAAATACTTCAGATTTTTATTAAAAAAATTAAGACAAAGACCATCAAAATCGGGTAAGTATATTTTAAGTTATGATTTTTCAAATTTTAGCAAAAATTGTCTTGTTGTGCATAATTATTCACCATAGGAATCAATGGGGGAAAACTTTAAAAAGGTATATAAAATCAGGCAATGCTTTTACCAATGTCTCCTTTTGCGTATAGGTGGAGGTTGCCAAGATATCCTGTGGACCAGCTGGGGAAGATCAGGTGGCTCCCAGTTTCGGTGGGAGCAGCTGCGGAAAGTCCTTCAAGCTGGTGCACGACCACTGCAGGGGACCACTTGGAAAAGCAATGCACAGGTGGACTTCAAGGTGAGTCCAGAGGGTCCCTTTGGATTGTAGAGGTCACAACGGGTGGGGAGCCCTTAGAGCACAGCTGGTTCTCTGGTGCAGGCCCCAGGGAGGCTGGGTGCAGAGCAGACAGGTGGTCCAGAAGCTGTGCGCAAAGGTGCCCTTGGAAGCAGAAGGCAGATCACTTTGAGGGTGAATTGCAGGTCAGCAGGGCCACTCTGGTAGGAGGTTCTTGTGTGTCCTGAAATCCCTTGATTGGAGCTTGCCCCTGGTTCTTTGAGAGTCCAGAGTGGACTTTTCTTCTTGGTGTCTGATGTTGAGTGTCCAGTACCGTGGGGTATTACACAGTTCAGCCACTGGAGGTTGCAGTGCCACCAAACTTGGCACACTTGCTGGATTTGTCCTCCGAGTCCCTTGGGTGGAATTTAGCCTGGCTGCTATGTACTGTTCTTTGGTCAGTGGCCCATCAGTGAACTAGACTTCACTGGTCCTTTGCTTCTTTGTTGCAGGGAGTGATGCCTTCACTCTGGTGGGAGATATTTGGTGATTTTCAGAAGGATGGAGGTCCTCTGGGGTTTTGTAGAGTCTGTCCTATGTCCATGCAACCCCTCAGCGGCAATTGTCGAGTCCTGGGTGCATCAGGCAGGGTTTGGTGACTTTTTCTTTATGCAGCAGGAATGCAGTTCTCATGCCGTGGGTCTTCTCTGCTGCAGGCCTTCTTGTGTCCTTGGAATCTCATCTCTTGGTCTAGGGGAGCCCACTAAATACTACATTAATTGGGCATTAAGGGGAGTCCCTAGCAGGGGCAGTTTCTCCTTTAGGGCAGAGGAACATCACCCCCACTGACAGTGTAGGACGCGTGAAAAATAAAATGGTAATTAAGATATTTCATTACCATTTTATTTTTTATTTCAGCCGAGCCGAATGGCAGCACTGGGTGCGGCCACAGCTGCTGATTGGCAGCAGGGAGCATGGTTGCTAACTGCTCCAGCTTAAAATGCGCTTGTCATTTTGGCCGGCTGTCTTGTGACGGCCAGCCTGACATGCACATTTTAAACCTCTCCACCCATCTGTCTTAGACAGCCTGCTGGAGAGAAGGCACAGGCACCCAGTGCCGGCAGGGGCGTCAAGGCAGCCCGCTCCAACCTGTCCTGGCGCTTCTGTCATGCTGCTAACATTATCAGCAGCATGACAGCAGCATCAGGATTCATGGAAAGGGGTTGGCTGAGGCTCGACTCCACGAGGACTCGCGCTGACTCCATTGAAGACGAAACACAGAGCGGAGGACATGGGAGCGTTGATAAGTCGTTTTTGTTTATTTTTATCAGTTCAAGGCGGGCACTTTAGCAAGTAATTTAAAGCATGCTATTGTAGGTTGCCAACGAAAACCTACTACTTAGGCTGGATTCCATGCTAATCAGACTCGCAGTTGGCTTTAGTTATGTTTCCCTGCGGAAGGAAGGCGCCGCATGCTAGCATCACTCATAGACACACCGACCTTTGGCTGTGTAGTGATTTTTATGCTTTCAGCTGCTCCCCAGGGAAAGATTACATTTATTTTTTGTACAGGTGAATTTGGTTCCCGTTTTAATTTGTTATAAAAAATGTTTAAATACCTTGCGCTATGATCTGTGACATGTTTGATGCCAAATACATTTGTGTTTGTTTGGGCATTTACCAGGACTGGCATTTACTAAATAAACTACTTCTGAAAAATATCAAAATCAGGAGAGGAAACACCAGCATATTGTTTTCCACAACACTGCATTTTGTGAGCTGCCTGAAACTTTTTACTGTCCCATGGTCAAAAAAATTAAAAGGAAGGTGGTAACCAGGCTTTTAAGCACGCACAACAGCCCAGACCAGCTTCTGTGTAGAAAGAATAAGGCCAGCTGTGTATTCATGCTGCCTTCATGGTCTCATTTCAGCATGAAAAAGATTAGCTGGTTCACCTTTATAAACTTGTCAATGGCACATGAATAAGTTGTCAGTTAGAATGTGGGTGTGGTGAATCAGACCCAGCAGCCTCAGGCCTACATAGTCCAGGATGCACTTCTTATGGGAAATGTTGTTGGCTGCAGAACAATTTTTTCAACAGTGTGTAACTTTTCAAAGCTATTTTTGTAAGCTGAAAAGGAGACTAGAACTACTAGGGAGAGTGAGAGAGCAAGTCAACAGTAACTCTTTTTTGTGATGTCATCATTAGCATGAGCCATAACCACCACATATGGGAGAGTCTAGAGCAAGCTGGCAGAGATTTTAAGAAATGTGTGGAAAAACAGCATAGATCCAAAAGCACAGTTTTAATACTATTTTTGAATGTATTCACTAATTTATGTATTTGTCTGTATGTTTGTTTTGGACTTTTGCAAAGTGTCTCATTGAGATTACTTAACAGTAATCAGTCATGTACAATAAAGTATTTTGTGTGCAAGTGCATGACTTGCTTAGCTTTTCGTCTCGGGGAACTCAGCAGAAATTACGCTTGCAAAGTCCGGATTTTCAACTTTAGGGAAAATGTACTCACTTTAACTATTTGTCATAGTTTTTACAGAGAATACCTGAAGAGTGCAAGAAAAAGGTTTGCCACTTTTCACACCCCTTCTAAAACTTCCTCCCCCCTCTCCCTCCCTCCTGCCTCCCTGGCTATCACATTGTAAATTAACCTTCACTCTGGAAGAGTTTCCCAGCTCCCCTCTCTTGAGTGCCCTTTCTTCAAGGTGTCAAGAGATGATTACCAAGTGAACAAGCACAGACACTGATGCGGCACAGCACACCCCTCTCTTGTTCTCCGCCATGGCAGCAGTGCCACATAATTTAAAGGCTATTCAATTATCCAGTGCTTAATTTGTGTTGGTTGTTTCCGGTACTTAGCATAGGCGCTTATTTAACAGGGCCAGGGCTATTGAATTTTTCTCCCGTGTGCGATGGGCCCAGTAAATAATAAAAAATGATGGACCTACTTGTCCTGTCCTCCTCCTTCAGTTCATATACCTGTTCTGCAACCCACAGGCATTGTCTGCATTTCATGGTGCGTTCAGAACACTTACAGTTTGCTGTGTCCCCCTTTGTCAGGTGGTATATTGAAGTGTCCTGAGGTGGATTTAAGGCCAAGCAGCGTGGTACTTGGCGCGCTGGTGCCCCGCCGGTTCCAGATCGGCGCTTTGAGCACCGGCACTTATAACTGTACAAATTAAGCACTGCAACTATCCTTAACCCTGTGAGTTTCAACCAGAGTCACATTGTGTGAAAGGGCTATTCAGTGTAGTATGGGTACAAAGAGATAAAGACAGGCTTTCCAAGCCGGCGCAGCAGGTGGGAATGCGTGCTCCTCTGCACTTATACCCATTCCTCTCTAAGCAAGAGGGAGCATGAGGCACAGACTGTGCTTTTAGAGTGGACACCGAAGGCGCTGTTTTTGTTTGATTCATTGGAGCCTGGCAGTGTTATCATTAACTCAGAAACACTAGTGAAGATGTTACATTGCCTCAGTTCATTGGCTTTATATCTCCTCAACAGTAAGGAATGTAATTTTTCCTGACCCCGACAACAGGTGGCACTCTTTTGTGAACTGTGGTGGACTGTGCAGTGCACGCTGTGACACAGACTATAATTACAGCAGAACAAAAGCATGATGGACGGAGTGCTGAACAATGCAAACACTCACCCCCAGTCACAGATCTGGGTTTAATCCATTGTTCTTTTGCTCACCATGCCACCCCAGTTTGGACCCAGCCATATGCAAATCAGTCTTGACCCTGTCCCTCATGGGAACAGTCCAGCCCGAACTGCCAAGCCAGGTGCTCCCTGGACCGGAAACAAGCATCCTGGGACCAGTTTCAGGGTTTCACCCTTCATCAGCCAGGCTAGCTTGAATCCAGTGGCACAGTGAGCAAGGGACCCACGTCTGGGCATACCCTTACCACTTAGGGCAACTTTAGCAACATAAAAAGATGATGAACGGAGTGCTGAACAATGCAAACACTCACCCCCAGTCACATATCTGGGTTTAATCAATCGTGCTTTTGCTCACCATGTCACCCCAATTTGGACCCAACCATATGCAAATCAGTCTTGACCCTGTTCCTCACGGAAACAGTCCAGCCCGAACTGCCAAGCCAGGTGCTCCCTGGACTGGAAACAAGCATCCTGGGACCGGTTTCAGGGTTTCACCCTTCATCAGCCAGGCTAGCTTGAATCCAGTGGCACAGTGCGCAAGGGACCCACGTCTGGGCATACCCTTCCCACTTAGGACAACTTTAGCAACACAAAAGGATGATGGACGGAGTCCTGAACAATGCAAACACTCACCCCCAGTCACAGATCTGGGTTTAATCCATTACTTTTGCTCACCATGTCACCCTAGTTTGGACCCAGCCATATGCAAATCAATCTTTACCCTGTTCCTCATGGGAACAGTCCAGCCTGAACTGCCAGGTCCTCCCTGGACCGGAAACAAGCATCCTAGGACCGGTTTCAGGGTTTCACCCTTCATCAGCCAGGCTAGCTTGAATCCAGTGGCACAGTGAGCAAGGGACCCACGTCTGGGCATACCCTTCCCACTTAGGGCAACTTTAGCAACACAAAAGGATGATGGATGGAGTGCTGAACAATGCAAACACTCACCCTCAGTCACAGATCTGGGTTTAATCCATCGTTCTTTTGCTCACCATGCCACCCCAGTTTGGAACCAGCCATATGCAAATCAGTCTTGACCCTGTTCCTCATGGGAACAGTCCAGCCTGAACTGCCAAGCCAGGTCCTCCCTGGACCGGAAACAAGCATCCTAGGACCGGTTTCAGGGTTTCACCCTTCATCAGCCAGGCTAGCTTGAATCCAGGGGCACAGTGAGCAAGGGACCCACGTCTGGGCATACCCTTCCCACTTAGGGCAACTTTAGCAACACAAAAGGATGATGGATGGAGTGCTGAACAATGCAAACACTCACCCTCAGTCACAGATCTGGGTTTAATCCATCGTTCTTTTGCTCACCATGCCACCCCAGTTTGGAACCAGCCATATGCAAATCAGTCTTGACCCTGTTCCTCATGGGAACAGTCCAGCCCGAACTGCCAAGCCAGGTGCTCCCTGGACTGGAAACACGAGTGGCACAGTGAGCAAGGGCATGCCCTTCCCACATAGGGCAACTTTAGCAATATAAAAGGATGATGGACAAAGTGCTGAGCAATGCAAACACTCACCCCCAGTCACTGGCAACTTTAGCAACATAAAAGGATGATGGACGAAGTGCTGAACAATGCAAACACTCACCCCCAGTCACAGATCTGGGTTTAATCCATTGTTCTTTTGCTCACAATGCCACCCCAGTTTGGACCCAGCCATATGCAAATCAGTCTTGACCCTGTTCCTCTTGGGAACAATCCAGCCTGAACTGCCAAGCCAGGCCCTTACTGGACCAGAAACAAGCATCCTGGGACCGGATTCAGGGTTTCACCTTTCATCAGCCAGGCTAGCTTGAATCCAGTGGCACAGTGAGCAAGGGACCCACGTCTGGGCATACCCTTCCCACTTAGGGCAACTTTAGCAACACAAAAGGATGATGGACAGAGTGCTGAACAATGCAAACACTCACCCCCAGTCACAGATCTGGGTTTAATCCATTGTTCTTTTGCTCACCATGCCACCCCAGTTTGGAACCAGCCATATGCAAATCAGTCTTGACCCTGTTCATCATGGGAACAGTCCAGCCCGAACTGCCAAGCCAGGCAAAGGCCTTCTGCAGCACACATAAGAAAAGGAATTTGACTCTCAAGATTGTTTTTGTGCAGGAAGGTGTTCCTTCCTGCACAAAAACAATCCTGCTTGTAACACAGGCACTCTTGCACCATGGTGCGCGGGTGCCTGCATTGGTGCTAGGCTGCGAAAAGGGTGCCAGGACAGAGGAAAAGGCAAGAATGTGTTGTATTGCCTTAAATATAGCACATTCCTGCTATTTCTCTGTCGCACAGTGCCGCGCAGCACGTTGACTTGCTGCGCCGGGTGACTTTTCCATAAATAGGCCCCTAGTGCTTATTGTATATGTTGCAGACGTCTTTGTTAAACACCAATCCAATAATGGCGCTTAGCAATATTTTTTAAGGTTGTTTCTAATGGGCCTGGGCACTTTTGGAGTAGGGTCTACTTGAGTGTCTACTTCAAATACTTGAGATAACTATAACTGGTGAATTTCAGTAGTTTTGTCAGTTTAAAATGTTATGTTTTAACTGGCATTTTACCTAACTATAATGTCACTTTAACCTTTGCTTTTTTAGTGAATATATTTGCAAACCATATGAGAAACCTAGCTATAGAGCAAGGAAGTGCTGTACTATGGGAACGGGTACAAAGTGAGAACAAGAAAGACTTACCTACAAAGGGATGTGTGCCGTACATTGGCGTCAACTTGTGGTAACAAGCTGAAGTTATTACTTTTATATGAGGCCTTCTTTGAAGAGCAGTTTTCAGCTTTGCCCTGAGGTGAAGGAGCGCCTGATCACTCTGTTATAGTGTTTAATATAATTGATGCATAGCAATAGAAGGCCTGTCTTCTGGTCTCTTCCTTTTAGGGTTTCTTTGCTCCACGCCTGTTCTTACACCATTTGTGGCCTTCTCAGACAGGCACCTTCATCGTCTCTGCTGGGTAGGGTGGTGGGATGAGGCTTCGGGCTCTTCAGAGCAGAAACCACTAAACCTGCATCCTCTGCTACTTGAGTGAATGTGTTATCTCTGATTAAGGAATACTCCTAGGAATATCCCCATACAGGTGTAATATGAACCCAAACATATAGCAATGAAGAAGGTGACCCATGCCATGGACATCAGTCAGTGGCACATCATGAGATCTTTAACTTGTGGGCCACGTCAGTGAACTCTGGTAGTAAAAACTAATAATTCAAATTAAGCAATTAGGGTCAGAATGCATAAATAGTGAGAAGTGGCATAAATATGTAGGTAATCCTGCCCATAGGATGTATTATTGTCTCTATTGCACTTCATCATCTACTCTGCTGAACTAGTCACCAAAAAGCCACAGAACAGTACAACTTGTTTGATGTTTAATTCTAAAACAATTCAGCGTGCAAAACCCAACTGCATGCAAAATTGCAAAAGAACAACTTCTTCAACAAAGTGAAAACGAGAGCCATATACATTGCTAAAACAGAAACGTATAATCAGTATTGTTACTGCAGCGCTAACTGCCAGGGTCAACAGTGTGCCATACACAATAAAACACAAACAGGGGGGCAAAAGGTAGCCCCACGCACCATGCTGTCTTGGGAAATGTCTTTTTTACCCAGTACACATTCTGCTGTCCATCCTGCCTCTTTACCATATTCCTGTAGAGGTACATTTCTATTTCACTCTTGCTTCCATGCATGACGTGTACTAGAAATTCGAGGAGACAGTAATCTGTGAGATGCTTTAATATTTGCTGTCCATTGTCTTTAAATACCTCTTCTTCGTTAAAAAGTGAGTTTTGTCCTCACGTGAGAGCAGATTGGTTGACTGATAGTCTGCTCCTGTAGTCATTTAAGGCTGGACAGCAGACAGAGTTTCACCCCAGGAGAACCTGAGTCCACATCAGTTCTGTAAATAGCCGAGGTCGGCAGCCCCTAATAGATGCCTTTACAACCGTTTAAGTAGATTGACATCTGACATGGCTCACTAGGTCATGCCTGGCAGCAAACAACTGCAGATAGATTACTACATCTTACCTGCAAGGCTGCTAGATTGCACCAAGGCTCTTGTTCAGGTACAGCAGTGTTCAGTTTCATTGCCTCCCTGCGGGACATGTAATATCAGACTGCAATGCATTATGTAAGGGGTGGATACGTTATAAGGATGCTGCAATTCACTGAAAAGCTCTGTATGTACCATAAAGAGGAATGAGCTTTTATAAAGTCACATAGCCGGAGGTGACTTACAATTTACTTATAAAGTAAGGGAGTGGATAATATAAAACTCCTAACACAGCGTCACACCATCATCCCACCCATAATTATTTTGGTCTCTTCTAATGACAGGGAGGATAGGTTTAAAATTATATAGAATCAGCATGACATCTGTGCTGTTAAAACCAGCGTTAGTGCCCAGAATAAACACTCCTTTAAGGCAAGCGATAATCCAGGTAGACCAAGAGTTGATGCTGAAATGACTGGCTCCATTTTTATACATTTACTTTTGTTAATGTTTTTAGTGAAAATGTTGCATCAGAAAGCCGCAAGGGCCACATGTACGTAGCCTTTTGCACGTTGCAAATGGCGAATCGGGCCATTTGTGATGTGCAAAATGCACTTTGCCATGTACCAAACCATTTTTGCGATTCGGTAAACTATTTACCAAATCGCAAAAAGGGATTGCGACTCGCAATTAGAAAGGCGTGTTCCCTTCCTAATTGCAACTCGCAGTTCCATGTATGATTGTTTTGTGACCGCGAATGCGGTCGCAAAACAATCGCAGTTAGCACCAGTGTCACACTGGTGATAACCCATTCACAAAGGGGAAGGGGTCCCCAGGGGACCCCTTCCCCTTTGTGAATGGCAGTTAAAACATGTTTTCAGAGCAGGCAGAGGTGAAAACGGCTGCATTTAAAAAAAAAAAAACTGCTTTATTGAAAAACAGTCACAGACATGGTGGTCTGCTGTCTCCAGCAGGCCACCATCCCTGTGAGGCCCGCCATTCCCAAGGGGGTCGCAAATTGCGACCTACCTCATGAATAATGAGGTGGGCATTTGCGACCCCTTGCGAATCACAAATAGTGTCAATGACACTCGCAAATTGCGAGTCGCTCTGACTCGCAATTTGCGAGTCGCTCTGAGTCGCAAAACCAAACGTTGGTACATGTAGCCCTAAAAGTCTAGATTTGCAAGCACTTTACGGAATGTTTACATAAAAAATGACGCAAACCATCACAAAAAGTTTTTCTTTATTTACTTTTCAGCGTGTTACTTAGCGCCAATGGGGAGTTTCATGCTTCGTACATTGGTTTAACTGTGCAACCACCCAACCTTTTGATGCAAAACCCAATACGCAGCATAAAATAACTCTGGTTTGAAGAAGGCATTAAAAAGGAGATTTGCTTTTATTTCTCCCAATGCTTCCCACTTTGCAGGTATGCTGTGGTGTACAGCACGTATCCAATGTAGGAAACAGTTTAAAGTTAGTCTAAGCATAGTATTTTGTACTGGAAGTGTACCCTTTCAATAAAAACCCATTCTGGTCTCACGCAGGCATCTTTGCACTATGGTGCAAAGGTGTGTGAGTGGCGCTCAGCAGCCGGATTCTCCACCGGCACTAGAGAGAGGGCAGGAGAGTGCCATATCTCTGTAGATATGGCCCTGTCCTCTCTCCAGCTCACACAATGCTGCACAGCTTTTTTGCGTGATGCGCTGTGTTGCGTGTAACTGGGCTAAAGTGTTTAACAGATGATGAATTTCCACAGGCTCAGATTATAGGAGGGTCACAAGGAGGGAGCTCTATCCCTCAATAAATGTGTGATAAAACTATATGGCAAGCAGCTTAAGCCTCAGGTAGATATCTAGAATGCTTAACCTATGAAACTCTACCAGCGCTCCAGGTACAGTGGCAGGTCATGGCCTTTGGACTGATTGGTGCTACCTGATATGGTGACATTGAACTCCTTTCTCTGCAGCCTTGACGGGGTCAGGACACTCCAGTGGACTAAACACGTGCTATAGATATCTCTTGTTCCATGTCATCAATTTCAAAACCAGCAAACCCAAATTTACCTTTTATCCTTGTGGAAGCAAAATATTAAGGGACTCATTCTCAACTTGGTGGGTGGTCCTTCCGCTCACTAGGTCAGTTTCGGTCAGGGCGCCAATCCCCGCAGAGGACAGCCCACAATATTTAGAGATCCTTCCCTCCAGCGCAGTGGATGCTTTGAAAGCACTGATGAATGCGAACCAGGTGTGGGGTTTGTTTGGTGCACCCACCAAGAACTAACTCCCAAAATGGAAGTTTGTTAAAAAAAATAATTTAAAAAAAACAAAGAAAACAATGTATCTAAGAAGCAGGCTTTTTTCGTTTTTGGGGTTCAGAGTTATTTTGTGTTTTCTGTGTCTGTGTCCGCCATGATGGATCAGAGGTTTTGTGGATTTGGGGAAGGAAAATAAATGCCTGCATCCCTTCCCTTTTCGGGCTAGTGTACCGCCACTCGGTGGCTCTATGGTCAACAGACCACCAGGTCAAAGGTTTCTGATGGCAGAGTCAGTTCATGCTCCATCACAGGATACCCAGCCATTCTCCCAACTAGAATGATGATGGAGAAATCGAAAGGAGGTCCTAAGTACCACTGAACCGGGTGAAAGCAATAGATGGCATTTTCAACACTTAAAGTATAAAAGTTATGCTGCCTAGTAAAAATAAAGTTACTATAGGTGTTACGACTTGTTAAATATTTTCACGCCTGATGACAGCAATGGGAGTCATTTTTGTTGTGCCCTCCAGTGACTATGACACAGTAAGATAACAGAGCCCTTCAAGGATGCTGTTTTAATGCAGACCAGCGGTTTCATTGTTGTTAGCGCATCTTCAATCGCAAAAATTATGCTCTGCTGCCAATCGGGGTAATAGAGAAAAGGAAGCAGTGCTTTGTCCTACGCTTGGAACAAAAAATGATTTTCTTTTCCTGAAATTTTACCCGTTCTGTCGCCAGAATTCACCAGGCTGCAGTCTTTCTTCCATGGCTCTCAGGGCCAGACAGACAAGGTTTGAATCCGGTGTTCTCAGTGTGCTTTGTCACGGATCCTTTTGTCCCTTGAAGAGGCAGCTTTGGTCCAGGCTCTTGGAGAAGAATATATTTTTTGTGCCTACATCACGGGCACAGATTAGGCTGCATATCTCACAGAAACATTGCGGAATAGGAGGGTCCCTCAATGAATCACACCTGTCATTACTATAGGAAAAGCGAGGCATTCTGTAATTGTAGTCACTATGCAATTGTCTTAGAAAACAGGCAAGGCGAAGCAATCCAAGCTACTCATATTTTCACGACGCCAATGGCGTAACAAAGGCCCCCGCAGCCACCGCGGCGCAGGGGGGAAGGGCTCCAAGCTCCAGGGGGGACCCTTCAACACAGCACCTGGCCTGATTCCGGATGGGCCCCCCTCCTTGTTCTTTGCAAGGGGGGCCCTCCAGTTTCGTTCCACTGCACACATCCGAGTACCCGCAGCTTTTGAGTTTATGAAGTTCCTTTATAGAATAAGGTAACGTGTTAGCAAAGAAAATCAAAACTCATAACTGTTACTTTATCTTCAGCAGGTAAAAACACGTATCCTTTTCAGTTTAGCACATTTTACCTGCAGGTCACAAACAGATCTCTGCATCTATTTCTTTAAACCACAGGGGGTGCTGCTGCAGCGGTTACACTTCTGTGCTCAGTGCTTAACTTGAGCAGATGGGTTCAGGCGCGGGGCACCGGCACTTCTTTTTGAGGGCCGGCACTTTTTCTGCCTCAAGCATTTACTGCGAGCAAAAGACACATATGGGAAAGATGGAGGAAAGGACAAGACTGAGCTGAGGGGCAGGAAGCGGCTGTAAATGGATTGAAGAGGCCCGAGATGGCTTCAGGATTACGCTGCCTCAGTATTCTGTGCTCGCACGTTTAATTGCAGCAGCCGTGTGAGCTTTGGGCACGGCACGTTTTTATTTAGTTTTTATTTACAAATTAAGCACTGTCTGTGCTGCTTTGCCAGTTCGACTGACCCTAATCTTTTTGCCACGGGCGTAACTTGGTCACTAAAATTGGGGAGTGTGAGTGTCAGATTTTCCGACAATCACGTTGGCATATCATTCTAAAATACATTACACAATAAACAGGGCATATGAGGGGGAATTAAGGGGCAGTGGAGAGGCAGGGGAACACGGATTGGTAGGCATATAAAGTGAGAGAAATCATAATGTTTTGTAAAATAAATAACATCATTGAAGACTTTCAAAACAGATTGAGGGAGACTATGGGGGTCATTCTGACCCTGGCGGTAATTACCGCCATGGCGGAGGTCGGCGGTAGCACCGCCAACAGGCTGGCGGTGCACCGCTGGGCATTCTGACCGCGGCGGTTCAGCCGCGGCCAGAAACGGAAAGTCGGCGGTGTCCCGCCGACTTTCCGCTGCCCTTGAGAATCCTCCATGGTGGCGGAGCACGCTCCGCCGCCATGGGGATTCTGACACCCCCTACCGCCATCCAGTTCCTGGCGGTTCTCCCGCCGGGAACAGGATGGCGGTAGGGGGTGCCGCGGGGCCCCCGTAAGAGGGCCCCAAAAAGAATTTCAGTGTCTGCCTAGCAGACACTGAAATTCGCGACGGGTGCAACTGCACCCGTCGCACCTTCCCACACCGCCGGCTCAATTCTGAGCCGGCGTCCTCGTGGGAAGGGTGTTTCCCGCTGGGCTGGCGGGCGGACTTTCGGCGGTCGCCCGCCAGCCCAGTGGGAAAGCCAGAATGACCGCCGCGGTCTTTTGACCGTGGAACGGTCTTTCGGCGGGAACCGCGTGGCGGGCGGCGACCGCCGTCCGCCGCGGTCAGAATCACCCCCTATGTGTGCGCTTTTGTTTGTGTGTCTGTGAAAACGCCTGGTGATTTGCGATAGGACCTCACAATGCCCGAATGAAAGCAGCTGTACCCAACTATTTACCCCAAATACATTTATTAAGAAGTGTAACACCCCAAACACCACCCCTGAAGCTACACCCCTGCTTTTTTCTCACCACCTTCCTTTCAAATTTCCCACATCTGTCCTGCTCCATAAAGCCAGGTTTATCTTTTAATTTGTGCTTTTCAGAGATTTATTCCTAAATGATCACAGCGCAAATATGAGATTGCTCTGGTAATTATTTGAATATTTCAGAAAGTCTGGCAAATATTTGAGGGTCACTTTTCAAAGGATTTCCTCCATTACTGGAGCACATAAAAATGTAAATAACCTCCATTGCTTATGTAAGTAAAATCTGTGTACATGCCAATTGAAGCCTAAAAGGTTTATGTGCCTGTGAACCACAGATTTGATTGGACGGAGGGCCCCCCTGCAACCGTAAAGAAAGCAAGCTCCCTAAGCAAAAACAAGGAACAAATCAAAGTCAAGCTTGGTGCACGTCAACACATGTATGCTTGAGGAGGAGGAGCGAGCGGTGCGAGGGAGCGAGGAGAGAAAGGACGCGGCTACCGCTGCTGTTGATCCCCGGAGAACGCTTGAGAACACAAAGGTGATCATTACAACATTGGCGGTAAAAGCCGCCTACCGCTGTGCAGAACACCGCCAACACACTGCTGCGCCCGCGGAAATCCACCACAGCTATTATGACCCACAGTACGGAATCCACCAAAATTCAGACACCCACACAAGTCCGCCACACCAAAGGTCAGTGATAAACTGGCGAAAACAAAACCTCCACCGTCACGCCAACAGAAATACGCCCACAATATCACAACCCACGAATCCACGCGGCGGTCTTTATACCGCGGTATTCCATTGGCAGGACACACCGCCGCGCTCGAAATGCACACACATTTACAAAACACCCCCACATTGGACAATTCCAAATACACACACCTGATACACATACACACACCACTCCAACACACCCAATACTATATAAAACACACACCCACATCACCCACAAACCCCTACAACCAGAATCATCGAGAGAAGGCCAGAGAGAGACACCACCATCAACAAACTAGCATCCACAGGCACACAACACCATCACCCACATAACTTTCACGCACAAAACACCACACACCATTACATATCAGCACACTTATCACCACACACACCACCCCACACATCACCCACACCACCCCATAGCACAGCAAAGACACCCCAGGTTCTCGGAGGACGAGCTCAGGGTCATGGTGGAGGAAATCTTCCGGGTAGAGCCACAGCTATTCGGATCACAGGTGCAGCACACCTCCATTGCTAGGAAGATGGAGCTATGGCGAAGAATAGTGGACAGGGTCAACGCAGTGGGACAGCACCCAAGAAATAGGGAAGACATCAGGAAGAGGTGGAACGACCTACGGGGGAAGGTGCGTTCTGTGGTCTCAAGAAACCACTTTGCGGTTCAGTGGACTGGCGGCGGACCCACACCTCCTGCCCCACAACTAACAACATGGGAGGAGCAGGCCTTGGCGATTCTGCATCCTGAGGGCCTCGCAGGAGTAGATGGAGGTATGGACTCTGGTAAGTCAAATCTCTCACTATTTCATCCCCCACCCAACCTGCATGCCATCACATACCCCCACCCTCACCCCCATCACTCCAACTCCTCATAAATGTCCCAGTATCAAAAACCACATATCCCAACACCAAGCCCTGCATGCAACAACAAAGCATGGACAACCAACACCAAAGCATGCCCACTGCACAAACCCATACACCCCCCATAAACCATCCTCACACAAGGTCCCACACAGGAATGCAAGCACTGGGGTACACGGTCAACCACCCATTGCACACCATGGCACACACAGATGCAATAATCATGCTTTTACACCCCTGCAGGACCCCTACCCAACGTCACCGCACAGGAGGGTCCAGACATGTCCACACCACCAACAGAAGAGGCCCACAGTGATGACAGCAGCTCTGTACAACTGGATATAGATGACCAGCCCGGCCCATTGGGGACCTCGGGAAAGTCGGTTCCCATCACACAGTCACAGGTCACAGGCCACTACAGAGCTTCCCCCCTCTGGAAATACCAGCACAGCACCCACCCAGTGGGCCCATACCCCTGTCCCCAGGACACGTCAATCAGCAGTGTGTCCACCACTACAGGGAACCCAGGCTAACCCACTACCCCAACAACTACAGGGACCTGGGGGCAGTGGTAGTGGAAACACGGTCCAGGGGACGGAGGCCCAGGAACACAGGGGAACTGGGAGGGCTGCTGTGCAACAGTGGGAGGACAGGCCAAGGGAACCCACTCTCCACGAGGCCCTCTCCAACATCATGGGAGCCTACCACCATTCCCAGGAGACGATGGCAACGGTACTGGCCAAGTTTCAGGAGACCCAGAGCCTGCAGGAGGAACAGTATTTGGGATTCAGGGAGGAACTCGGAGGCATCAATTCAACCCTGGGCACCATCGTAGGGGTGCTGAAGGAAGTCCTCAACAAAAGGAGGGACACTGTGGCACAACAAGGGGCCCTAGTCTGGACGATGAACTGCCCACCACCTCCGCCGGCGCCAGTGGACAGGAGGTACCGCCACAGGACCACCACACCAGCACCCCACCCCTTGCAGAGGGAGAGCCACCCCGCAAACAGTCTCTGAGATCCAGGACAAAGAAAGAGAACGATGCCAAGACCCCCGCCAAGAAATTAGACCACCCTGAATGTCATCTTTTTGTCCCACTTTGTCACCCTGTCCATCCTCAAACTGCCCCAGCTCCACTTCCTATGCCCATTTGGACAATGCATCTGTGAGACCAATAGACTGGACACTGCCATGGACATACCTCCACCATCACCCCTCCTCATTTTGCAACCCCCCCCCAATATTGAGCACTTAAATAAACACCCTTGAAGCACAAAACAATCTGCAGTCAGCCTGCGATTTCGAATTAGTGTATTATCAATTACTGTGGCAAAAAGCTCTTACATTTGAAATGTCAACATACCTATGTCACACAGCTCTAGTCCATGAGGAATCAAAGCAGATGTCATACAGTGGGACCCACATCTGTGAAATCGTGAGGGAAAGTGACAACTCAGTGACCATACACTGGGTGAAAACGACAGACAGTAGAGAGGTAGTAATGTTAAAGTACATGTAGTAGGCAGGTTTGTATTCTTACCTGTGTCTCACTGGAAATATTGCAGGATCACCGAGTCCCTGTTGTCGATGTCCTCTTCTTCTGCTTTCTCGTCTTCACTGTCCACAGGCTCCACAGCTTCAACAACACCACCATCGACCATCCTCCTGCAGAAAAGGCACCTGTCGTTGCAAAGCTAAGTTGTGCAGCATACAGCAGGCCACGATGATCTGGCACACCTTCTTTGGTGAGTAGAATAGTGATCCACCTGTCATATGGAGGCACCGGAACCTGGCCTTCAGGATGCCGAAAGTCCGCTCGATTATCTGCTGTGTTCGCCCTTGGGCCTCATTGTTGCGTTCCCCTGCCCTTGTCCTGGGATTCCTCACTGGGGTCAGTAGCCATGACAGGTTGGGGTAACCAGAGTCACCTGCAAATGGCGAGGGACAACTGTTAGACACACACTAACCTGTAGGGATATCCCCAGACCCAGACAACCATTCCCAATGACTTGCTTACAGGTGCTCACCTAATAGCCACACACGGTGCCTCTGGAGTTGACCCATCACATAAGGGATGCTGCTATTCCGCAGGATGTAGGTGTCATGCACTGAGCCAGGGAACGTGGCATTAACATGGGAGATGTACTGGTCGGCCAAACATACCATCTGCACATTCATGGAATGATAACTCTTCCGGTTTCTGTACACCTGTTCACTCCTGCGGGGGAGGGGACCAAAGCCACACGGGTCCTATCAATGGCACCTATGATGTTGGGGATATGTCCCAGGGCATAGAAATCACCTTTCACTGTAAGCAAATCCTCCACCTGAGGGAAAACAATGTAGCTCCGCATGTGTTTCAGCAGGTCAGACAACACTCTGGACAACACATTGGAAAACATAGGCTGGGACATCCCTGATGCTATGGCCACTGTTGTATGAAATGACCCACTTGCAAGGAAATGGAGCACTGACAGCACCTGCACTTGAGGGGGATTCTTGTGGAATGGCGGATAGCTGACATCAGGTCTGGCTCCAGCTGGGTACACAGTTCCAGGATTGTGGCACGGTCAAGCCTGTATGTGATGATCACATGTCTTTCCTCCATTGTCGATAGGTCCACCAGCGGTCTGTACACCGGAGGATGCTGCCATCTCCTCACATGTCCCAGCGGACGGTGCCTATGAAGGACAACAGCGAGCACAGAGTCAACCAACTCAGAGGTACATACCCACAGCTTACACAGAACACGAATCCTAATCCGAAAAGTGGCCTGTATGTGTGTGGAGTCTACCCCTAGGTATGTGTGACGCAGTTACAAATAAAGCCATGTGGGCCCCTGAAATGGCGGCTGTCTGACCTCTAAAGTGGGACAATGGGATGTGAGGTAACTGCGCTGGTGTTGTACACCGGTGTGGTAGGCGGTCAAAGACTGCGCCGCAATGCTGCATTGGTTAGCATTGGACACTATGGGTCCCAGGAGCCAATGACGATGTACGCCGGCGGTGACGGTACGCACCGCCACGGACGTGACTGCCATTTCTATGTGTTCAATCACTCGATACCTGATCTTCGACAGGAGAGGACCTACACTGCAAGTGCTGCTGTGACCTCGGTCTGGAAGAGACAATGGCTCGAGTGTCTGGGGAAAGGGCCCCTGCCTTCACATCGGAGGAGTTGGAGAAACTCGTGGATGGGGTCCTCCCCAGTACACGCTACTCTACGGTCCTCCAGACAAACAGGTAAGTACACTGGGAGCATGCTGTATGGGCTATGCCTGTGTGGAGAGGGGAGGATGTAAGAAGGAAGGGCGGAGAGTGCGGCGTGCATGAAACAACGGTGAGTGCATGTGCCTCATGCCAAGGGTAGGGATGGGGGCCAATGACTGTGACGGTGCAGTTGGTAATAAGTTTCTCTTCCCCCTGTACAAATCATGTAGGTCAGCGCCCACCAGAAAAAATATATTTGGCGTGCCATCACTAAGGACATCCGGACCCTGGAGGTCTACCACAGACGGAGCACCCACTGCCGGAAAAGATGGGAGGACATTCACCGCTGGAGCAAGAAGACAGCAGAGTCTCAGATGGGGATGGCCTCCCAACGTGGGAGGGGTGCCCGTCACCCCCCTGATGTTCAGGATCCTGGAGGTGGCGTACCCGGATTTGGATGGGCGCTTGAGGGCAACACAGCAGCCACAAGGGGGTGAGTACACTCTCATCCTGCTGATTTAGCGCGCAGTGGAGGGGTATGGGTGGGGGAGGTGGGCTGTGGGTTTCCCTAGGCCAGGGTGAGTTTAGTAGGCAAGGTCCCTCCGTAAGGCATGCCATGTGGCACTCCACCCCACCTCTGTAGAGTGCCAAGTACACCTAGTCATGCCCATGTGTCATCCATGTGTGCAGATGTCGTCCATAGCCTAGTAGGCCATGTCCCAGGGATTGCACAGTGGAGCCCAAGAACGCGGCGTAGTGCAGCGGGCTTCTGTGTCTGTCGTGTCCGCCAACGGTAGGGGTAATGCATGGACTCAACATGTATTTCTTCTGTCCCCTCCCCCCCCTTTTTGTGGTCTCCCTGTTATTGTGTGCATTAGCATCATCAGGCGGAGGAGCAGTGGAACCGGAGCAGGAGGGGGCTGCATCCCACATGGCCCTGGAGGGCGAAACTACGGACTCGGAGTTCACCAGTGGGACGGAGGGCGAGGGGAGCTCCACGGCAGGGACAGGAGCTGACACCAGAGACACGGACTCGTCCTCTGATAGGAGCTCCCTTGTGGTGAGAGCAACATCTGTGCCCCCGCATCTACAGGTACAGCCATCACCCCCCCAACAGCACCGCCCTCCCAGCAGCCCCTCAGCCTTTGCCCCATGCCCGCTCACCCAGGAGGGTGGGCATCACCTTCGCCCCAGGCACCTCAGGCCCTGCCCCAGTCACCCCTGCTGCCCTCAGTGAGGAGGCCATTGACCTCCTCAGGCCCCTCACTGTTGGGCAGTCTACCATTTTGAATGCCATCCAGGGTGTAGAAAGGCAGTTGCAACAAACAAATGCATTCCTGGAGGGCATTCATTCTGGTCAGGCTGCCCTTCAACGAGCTTTTCAGACTCTGGCCTCAGCACTGATGGCAGCCATTGTCCCCGTCTCTAGCCTCCCCCCTCCAACTTCCTCCACCCAGACCCAATCCCCTGTACCCCAGTCTATCCCAAGCACACCTTCAGAACACCATGCACACACATCAACACACAAGGGAAGCTCAGGCAGACATAAGCACCACACATCCCACAGGCACTCACGCAAGCATCACACACATGCAGACACACCAACATCCACTGCCTCCACTGTGTCCCCCTCCTCCTCGTCCCCCTCCTCCCTCCCAGTCTTCTCTATACTCACACCTGCATGCACTACATCTACAGCCACTACTGCCATCACCAGCACACACACCACCACACCCCGCTCACGTGCAGTCACCACCCCCACTACCATCCACACGTCCCCTTTGTCCTCTCCCAGTGTGTCTGTGACGCCACCTCCCAAGATACACAAACGCAGGCACACACCCACCCAACAGCCATCCACCTCACGACAGCCTCCAGCGCATGCACCTTCACCCAAAGTCACCAAACGAACACCTCCTACAACCACAACCTCTTCCTCCACTCCCAAACCCCCTCCACCTACCCGTCCCAGTGTCTCCAAAAAACTTTTCCTGTCCAACCTTGACCTCTTACCCACACCTCCCCCACCCCGTCCGTGTCCTAGGGCCCGACTCTCCAGGACCCAACCTAGCACCTCAGCCACAACATCTCCGGGACCAGTGGTGCCTGTAGTCACCGGAATCTGGAGTGCACCGGCCACCAGGGCAGCCAGTGTGGCATGGAGCCACAGCACGGACAGTCCCCCACCTGTCAAGCATCAGAAGTTGGCCAGTGCCCGGCGGGAGAGGGGGAAGGCTCCAGCCACCAAAGCCGCTCCCAGGGGTCCCGGTGGGAGTGTGGAGTCAGCTGCGACAGCTTCAAAGGTGGGAAAGGGCCACAAGAAACCCAGCAAGTCTGGGAAGAGCAGCACAGCGGAGGAGTCCGCCATCATCCCCACTGCCCAGGAGGCCACCGCCATCATCCCCTCTGCCCAGGAGGCCACCGCCATCATCCCCGCTGGGACAGAGAGGACCGCCAGCACAAGCCCCGCTGGGCTAGAGAGGACCGCCGGCATAAGCCCTGTTGGGCTAGAGAGGATCGCCAGCAGCTGAGTCGCGGCAAAGGAGCCCTCCGCCTCAAGCACCACTGAACAGGGCACCGCCGCCTCAAGCACCGCTGAACAGGGCACCGCTGCTCCAAGCACCACTGAACAGAGCACCGCCGCCTCAAGCACCGCTGAACAGGGCACTGCCGCTCCAAGCACCGCTGAACAGGGCACCGCCGCTCCAAGCACCACTGAACAGGGCATCACCGCTCCAAGCACCGCTGAACAGGGCACCGCCGCCTCAAACACCATTGAACAGGACACCACCGCTCCAAGCACCGCTGAACAGGGCACCGCCGCCCCAAGCACCGCTGAACAGGGCATCGCCGCCCCAAGCACCGCTGAACAGGGCACCGCCACCTCAAGCACCGCTGAACAGGGCACCGCCGCTCCAAGCACGGCTGAACACGGAACCGCCGCTCCAAGCACAGCTGAACAGGGCACCACCGCCTCAAGCACCGCTGAACAGGGCACCCCCGCTCCAAGCACCGCTGAACAGGGACCACCGCTCCAAGCTGCGCTGAACAGGGCACTGCCGCTCCAAGCACCGCTGAACAGGGCACCACCACCACAAGCACCGCTGGCCCATGAGCGCCAAGGGCACTGACGCTACTGAGTCAGTCACAAGCAGGATGAAGCACTCTGGGCACCAGGCCCCCTTCAGAACCAGTGGAGTATCACATCCATTACCTCTGTCCTTAGCAGGATGAGGCACTCTGGGCGAAAGCCCCCTCCAGAACCAGTGGAGTATAACGTCCACTACCTCTGTCCTTAGCAGGATGAAGCACTCTGGGCACAAAGCCCCCACCAGAACCAGTGGAGTATCACATCCACTACCTCTGTCCCTAGCAGGATGAAGCACTCTGGGCATCAGGCCCCCTCCAGAACCAGTGGAGTATCACATCCACTACCTCTGTCCTTAGCAGGATGAAGCACTCTGGGCACCAGGCCCCCTCCAGAACCAGTGGAGTATCACATCCACTACATCTGTCCTTAGCAGGATGAGGCACTCTGGGCACCAGGCCCCCTCCAGAACCAGTGAAGACTGTTATCCACTTGAGAGACTGTGGCTTTGCACTCCCCAGGATACAGCAGTGGGCAACCCTCCCACTGTAGAGACTTGAGACACTGTGGCTTTGCACTCCCCAGGATGCAGCAGTGGGCAAGCCACCCACTGTAGAGACTTGTGAGACTGTGGCTTTGCACTCCCCAGGATGCAGCAGTGGGAAAGCCACCCACTGTAGAGACTTGAGAGACTGTGGCTTTGCACTCCCCAGGATGCAGCAGTGGGCAAACCACCCACTGTAGAGACTTGAGAGACTGTGGCTTTGCACTTCCCAGGATGCAGCAGTGGGCAAGCCTCCCACTGTAGAGACTTGAGAGACTGTGGCTTTGCACTCCCCAGGATGGAGCAGTGGGCATGTGGCCCCCTCGTGGATTTGGCGTTGTGCACTCAACCGGCTGAGGTGCCCCCCCTTTCCCTTCCCCTGAGGTGCCTGTTTTCTTGCTCTCTGATGCCCCTGCAGTGTTCTCTCCATCATGGTCAGGGATCTTGTGTGGGCCTCGCCCATACCGTGTGGGCCCAGTGTTCCACGGACTTCATTGGAGCACTACCTGGACTACTAAGCTTGGTGTATATTTTGTATATGGTGTATATATATATTTTTGCTTACTTGATTTTAATATATTACAGTGGTTACACTCATTTCCTTTTGTCTTTGCATTCTTCCAGGGGGTTTGGGGGGTGTAACTATAATGTATAAATATGTATTAGTGTGTTGTAGTGGGTGAGGGTGGGGGTGTTGCGTGAGTGTGTCCCTGTTTTTCCCTCCCCCCTCCCCTGTGTCGTAGGTGCAGTACTCACCGTTGTCTTCGCCGCCGGCGTTCGTGCTCCTGGTAGAGGAGCAAGAAGATGAGGGCTGGAAAAATGTGCAGCTCTGGTTCCATGGCGTCCGGATTCCTCGTGGGGTGTGTAGAGGTGAACATTTTCCCTTCGAAGTCCTGTTTCCGCCGTGTTTTTGTCCGTGGTGAATCCGCCCCGGAAAAGGTGGCGGATTGGTAGGTTGTGATACTGTGGGCGGTACATTGTATTCCTCCTGTCTGTTGGCGGTGACCGCCAAGCTGTTTGTCTGTACCGCCGTGCTAGGTCGGAGTGTTAAAGTGGCTGTCTTTGTTGGCGGTTTCCGCCACAGTGGTAATTCGATTTTTTTTACCGCCGGCCTGTTGGCAGTCTTACCGCCGCTTTAACACCATCCGCCAGGGTTGTAATGACCACCAAAATGCCAGAAACCCAAAGACCGCAGTGACCACTACTTTTTGGGGATAGTTGGGGGCCGCTGGGCCACTCAGGCTGCTCTGCAGCTTTGGTGGTGATTCGGCTGGGGGTTTCCCTCAGATGCATCGGATGCCATTAGTGCCGCAGTTGTTGTTGCCATTGCCGCATGCAGGCGATCAGCAAGTGGTGTCTGGCAGCTGGCCACTCTATAAGTCCCACAAGCTTGGACATTTGTCTGCTTCCTCATATTGGGATCTCGCTGTTTACCTCGTTGTTTACTGGTTTTGCCGAGCAGCCAGCAGCAGCCGCTAGTAAAGTATGGTAAAGCTCAGAAGAGAGCCGGTACTCTCAGAAACACTCTGCTTGCTTGCTTAGGGGCCATATTTAAAGGCCATACTAAAGAATTTGGGCCCATATTTATACTTTTTAGCGCCTCATTTGCGCCACTTTTTGACGCAAAAAGCGGCGCAACCTTACAAAATACAGTTGTATTTTGTAAGGTTGCGCCGTTTTGTCGTTAAAAAATTAGGCAAATGCGGCGCTAAAAAAGTATAAATATAGGCCTTGGTCTCTATTGTTACCATTATTATTACCACTCTAAGGTCCCAGGCCATTTTCATTATCAGGCCACCATCTACTGCTTGCCTTCCTGTCCTTGCAACAATTACTTATGGGACAGGCAACTTGGAATTAAAAATTAGGTACCTGGGAGACCTGTGATTCTCGTCTGCCCACCGCATTGATTACATTAACCGCATCTGTGCTGTGCATGTGTGCTGCTGGGGCCAGAAGAAATAATGTGTGTCATCCCGCCATTCTATCATCTTGTCTACCTGAAGCTTTGGCAGGATCTAGAGGGGTACCTTGGTGGAGAGAGGCAAGAGTGAGTGAATCAGTAGTTTGAAACAGCATCAGTGACAACAGTAAATAGCAAACAGCAAAAGTAGTGACTGTGATTTTGTGCCTCAGTGGCATTCAGGGTATGTTTGGGTGTGTGAAGGTGAAGCATAGGCCACAGGTCCCTCCAGTGGTGTGGAGGCAGCTGGCATTAGGTCAGTGCAACTTGTACCACATAGAGGGGGCCTGCCTCCTGCACACATTTCCACCCTCTGGAGACTTATTTCATTTGTTTATGAAAGCTTTCAAAAACTGTTAGACCTGTCAGATCTTGGTGTGGTTCCCCTGTCTTTTTGCTTCTGACCTACTGTTTTTGATCCTGTGCTGAATTTCGTTTTTGCTTTCTTTAGGACTCTGGGCACTTTATCACTGCTCACCAGTGCTAAAGTGCAAGCTGCTCCCTGGGTAAATTGTATTGGTGATTGGTTTCTCCATGATTGGCATATCTTATTTACTACTAAGTCCCTAGTATAGTGCACCAGGTGTGTCTAGGGCCTGTAAATCGAATGCTTCTAGTGGGCCTGCAGCACTGATTGTGCCACCCACATGAGTAGCCCTTTTAACATGGCTTAGGCCTGCCATTGAATGTCTGTGTGTGCAGTTTTAAACTGCCATTTTGACCTGGCAAGTGCTCAAACCTTCCTTTTAACTACATGTAAGTCACCCCTAAAGTAGGGCCAAGGCAGCCCCATGGGCAGGGTGCAGTGTATTTAAAAGGTAGAACATGTACTGTTCTGTCTTATATATCCTGCTAAATTTGTTTTTCACTATTGCAAGGATTACCCCTCACATAGGGTAACATGGGAATTACCTTGAAATATCTTTTAAATGTAGTTTCCCTTTGCGAGCAGATAGAGATTTGGAGTTTGGGGTCTCTTAACTCACAATTTAAAAATACATCTTTTGGTGACTTTTTTTTTTAGTTGTAATTTTCAAAATGACACTTTTAGAAAGTGGCCATTTTATTGCTTAACCATTTTGTGGCTCTTCCTGTCTGCTGAATACACATCTGGGTGAGGCTGACCCTGTGAGAGGGTCTCTCAGTTTGGTGAAGGAGAGCTGAGAGCAAGCTCCCAAGTTTGGTGAAGGAGAGCTGGGAGCAAGCTCCCAAGAAGCCATCCCAGGATGTATTCAGTTACATGCTGGCCTTCAGGAACCAGACAACCCACTTCCGGAAACTCACCCAGGAGAATCAAGAGGCTAGCTAGAAGGACATGAAATGCTGGTATGGCCAGAATACCACTCTGGTTCAGTTTCAGCATAGCCAACAAGTGTAGCTGATGGCCCCATTAGGGCCCCATGCGGTCAAGAGTAATGGATATGCAGACCTGTAGGATCCCTTCGAGGGTGCTAGACGTGAGCCGCCTCAAGCCGCACTTTGAGAGGTCTGAGTTGACCATGCTCTTGGTCACAGATGATGGGGTGGAAGAGGAGAGTGAACCGCTCCCTGACCTCTTCTCTTCCAAAGAGCAGGATGGGTCAGTAGAAGGTGTGAACCTCTCCCCTACTCTGACCCTAGAACAGCAGAGGAACTGTAGCCAGTTACTGGGACAATTCGCCTTCATGTTCTCACTTATCCATGGAGTCATTCAATGGTGCACTCATTATATTAACACTGGGGATAGCCTGCCCGTTAAGCACAGGTCTTACAGGTTGACTGATAGAGTGAGGAGCAGCATCAAATAGGAAGTCTCTAAGATGCAGGAGTTAGGGGTGATTGAGCACTCCAACCGTCCTTGGTGCAGCCTAGTGGTTTTGGTCCCCACGGCTGCTCCACCTGGTGTCACACCTGAGCTGAGGTGATGTGTTGACAACTGGGGCTGAATGCTATCACCAAGAGTGACGTGCACCCCGTTCCCCGAGCTGATCAGCTCACTGACTGGTTGGGAGCTGCCACGTTTCTCAGCACGTTTGATCCAACGTCTGGGTATTGGCAGATTGCCTTGACTGAGGGGGCAAAAGAGAGGTCTGCATTCCCAATGCCAAAGGGGCATTATCAATTCTGTGTTATGCCCTTTGAGTTGAAGAACGCCCCTGCCACAATCCAGAGACTGGTCAACCAGGTCCTGTCTTGGTTGGAGAATTTCAGTGCTGCCTACCTAGATGACATTGCTGTCTTCAGCTCTAGCTGGGAGGACCATTTGCCTCACCTCCAGGAAGTGCTGAGGGCCCTATACAGTGCAGGCCTCACTATCAAGGCCAGTAAGTGCCAGATAGGGCAGGGATCTGTGGTGTACTTGGCACACCAGGCAGGGAGTGGCCAAGTGGCAATCCCTACAAGCCAAGATTGACACCATTCTGGCTTGGGCACCCTGCCCCCAAGACCCAGCCAGAGCTGAGGGCCTTTTTAAGCCACATCGGATACTACAGGCGATGCATCAAGGGTTATGCACCATTGTGGCCCCCTTGACAGAGCTGACTCCCAAGAAGCAGCCATGTCAGGTGATCTGGACAGAGGCATGCCAGGCACCTTTTGATGCCCTGAAGGAGGCCATGTGCACTGCACCTGTGCTCAAGGGTCCTGATTTTTCCAAATAATTTGTGGTGCAGACAGATGCCTCAGAGCATGGTGTGGGAGCCGTGTTTTCACAGCTAAAGGAAGAAGGCCTAGATCAACCAGGAGCCTTTTTCAGGAGGAGGTTACTTCCCTGGGAACAGAGGTGAAGTTCAATAGAAAGGGAAGCTTTTTCCGTGGTCTGGGCACTGGAGAAGCTAAGACCCTACTTGTTTGGGACTCGCTGACGGGTTCAGACAGATCACAGGCTCCTCAGATGGTTAATGCAAATGAGGGGTGGGAATCCTAAACTGTTGAGGTGGTCCAGCTCCCTATAGGAAATGGACTATATGGTGTAACTCCGCCCTGGCACAGAACACATCAACAGTGATGGTCTGTCCAAGTTCTTCCGCCTTAGTGATGCAAACTCCCATGAGGGTGGGTAGTTCTCCCCAATTTCAGCTGGGGGGGGGCAAGTGTTAGACCTAGCAGCTCTTGGTGTAGTTTCCCCTGTCTTTTTGCTTCTGATCTCCTATTGTTCATCCTGTGCTGAATTTAGTTTTCGCTGACTTTAGGACTCTGGACACTTTACCACTGCTGACCAGTGCTGAAGTGCAAGTGCTCCCTGTGTAAATTGTATTGGTGATTGTTGTCCCCATTATTGGCATATCTGTTTTACTACTAAGTCCCTAGTATAGTGTACCAGGTATGTCCAGGGCCTGTAAATCGAATGCTACTGGTGAGCTTGCAGCACTGATTGAACCACCAACATGAGTACCCCTTTAAACATGGCTCAGGCCTGGCAAGTGCACCCACTTGCCAGGCCCAACCTTCATTTTTACTACATGTATTTTGTACTTTTATGGTGTTTACACTGTGTTCATGTGTGTGTGTGTGTGTGTACAAATACTTTACACATTTCCTCTGAGATAAGCATAACTGCTTGAGCCAAGCCACCAAGGGGGAGAGCAGGGTTTATCTTAGCTATGACTCCCTTACACTAACTAGAGTGACAGGGTGCAAACCACAGCCAACTAGAGACCCAATTTCTTACAAAAACATTCTGAAAGTCCAGTTGTGGCTTTTATCCGGTGCCTCTCTTCTATTGTTGTCTTCACTGTACATGTGTTTCCCTCTGAAAAACATTTGTCAGATGGTCTGACTTGCAGCTAATTGGCTAGGAAGGGCTTGTGGGATTATAATGACTTTGAAGAAATTGTGTTCTGGCCGAGTAGTTTCTTCCTCCAAAAAGCCAAAAACAAAAAATAAGAAAATGTACTTGTGGTGTAAGAAACTCCCAGCAACATCTTATCAAGTTCCATCCTGTTATTACTGTTTTATTTTTTTAAAGAAAATGTCTTCATTTGCTTCTGAAGCAGTACCTATAGCAGAAGTTTCTAGTCATTTGCATTCTGTCCCTCCTCTCTCTGAGATGTTCCCTCGCTGCCAAATGTTTGTACCATGGAGCCAAGTGTTGTTGATGGGTCTGCATTGACTGGGGGTGCTCAGGATAGCCAAGTTCCTTCACTTTCGGCTGGTTCTTCAGAGTCTCCTGCAGAGTTGTTTCAGACACCTGAAGCATTGTCCCTCAACCCTTCAAATAGTACTATGAAAGGTCATGGTTCTACAACTCTCCTGCTCCAAGGTGGTAATTTTGGCTGGCAATTTGTAGCCCCAGAAGTATTCCTAGAGGTATCCTTGAGAAGTGAATCCGTTGTTGGAGCTGCCATGGTTACCAGCAAAGAGGGGGTTGGGAAAGATTTTATCCTTCCAGACATTGTTATTGACTTGCATAGTGAGGCTGTTGGGGGGTAGGGGTAGCTTCTTGGTTGGTAGTCCCTTACAGAAAATGTTGGATGAGGGATGTAATTAAACCTAATTACCCCTTCTGGTTCCAGGCGACCATCTTTACCTTCATTATACTGTAGTTCCTCTTATTTTGAGAGTTCTCTCTCTGAGTTAGATCATGATGTTTTCCTACCGAGTACGCAACTAAATATCGACAATGGTAGAGAGGGTGCCCCATCGGACATACTGTTTTGCATTGAAAACATCTTATGCACTATCATGTCTCTATTTGAAAAAAATTCTGTTAAGTTCTGACCATGTACTGGGAATGATGTCCACAATCTTGGTTGAGGTGCAAAATGTACATGTTTGGATTTGCCAGTTGACAGCCACTAGTCAATTCAGCTAACGGTAATATCGTGAGACAAAAGCCTAAAATGGTTGTGCCTCTTGGAGGGTTAAGTGGCATTTCTCTGCAAGCTGGTGTACAACTGCGTTATATGCCACCCCCAAAAAATGACAGTAATCTTGAAAAAGAGCTATGTTTCAAAGTGCTGTTTGGGGACTTGGATCAGTGGTCTCCCCCAGGTAAAAGTTGAGATTGGGATCTTTCCATTTATTAAGAAGGGGTCAAAAAAAGACTGTAAACATTTGGTGAAAGTAAATGGATCAGCATCACAGTTGAGTGCAGGGTTGGAGGGATGCAGGCTTCTGCTAACTTGTGAACTGCATTGCCACCCTCTGTGCCTGAGACCAATGGTATGTCTAGCAGAGCTCTGGTGGACGGTAAGATGGAGGCTCCTTTAAGGAGTCAGAACGGTATGATTAAAAAAACAAAAATTGAAAATAAGATTTCCTAAACACAAAACCAAACTGCATTTCCCTAGAGCTATTGACACAAATACTTTGGGGGTGGGGTCCTGGCAAATCGCCCTTCTGAAGATTTTGTTCTTTAGGTACGTACTGTGCAAAATTTCCTGCATATAGATCTTGCTGGATTGGTGGTGAGGATGGAAGCAACATTGACTTTTTCCGCTCCTCCTTCAACTGCCACTCAGGGAGCCTTGCTTACCATAGCAACAGCTACGCTTGTGCCTCCTGGAATGGAAGGGGGAATAGGAAGTGAGGCTCCTTCCTCCTTAAGGGAGGCGGGAGGAAGGGATAATGGCAATTTGGGTGGTCGCAAGGACACACCTCCCATGTAAGAGGGATAACCAAAGGAGAACTGCTGTGTATTCCACCCAGAATGAGTAATGCTGACTATGACTTCTCAGTTGCATCTAACTTACACCCTTGTACTATGCTTAGTTATGGAGCTAAATCTTTTTGCCTGAGGGTGAGAAAACCCTCTTGGAGCCACTCGATAGGCCGTCTACATAGGACGCAGGTGGAACAAAGTGTTATTTCATCTGTGTTGGATTTTGTTTTGCTATTTGACAACAAGTCTTCCCCGGTAAATAGAAGTTCTCTCCTAAACTCTTTCAGGGTGATTGGGGCCTTAAAGTTGGTGAATAGTGGTGACATCACTAATGTGACTATTTACTTGTCTTTTCTGTCCCCTTACTCCTGAGTTACTTTTATCTCCTTAGCTGCTGCAAATTTGGTTGTCCAGAATTGTGAATATTTTCTGAAGCGGGAGATTGATGTTGTTTCTTTTGCTGAGTATTAGGAACTCATTCCCAGGTTTCAGATCTGATAGATGATCTTGCTCACTGGAGCTGGGTGGCGGGTGCTCTGAACAACAATCACACCTCACCCAGGACTTATGAGCCACAGAGTTAGCCTGTTTGGCCTATTTCTGTCCTGGAATATGTCTGGGTTGGGACATGATGAAGGAAAATTTAATTTTGTGAAATCCCTCAACCCTCTAATCATTTGTCTTCAAGAAACGTGGTCACAATCAGAGTTTGATTGCAGTGGTTATTTCGAGTTTGCCTGTAATGCAAAGCGCTCAGTAAGGGGTCATGTCAGTGGTGAGTGGCTATTTTGCTTAAGAACACAGTTAATTGGGACTATTTTGTATATAGGCACCCTTCAAATTTGGGTTAATACTTGAAGTTGGCTCTTCTGGGAGATAATGGTGGTACAACTACTATTTATTAGCGAACATTTATGTTCCTCCTGGGAACTTATTTGATTGCTTGGTGAATTCCCTCTTTTCCTTTTTCCACAATGTATGTTTGTGTCATGGAAGATTGCCCCTGAGTTATAATTATGGGAGATCTAAACACTAAGGTGTTCAACTCCACTTGAGCAATTTTGCTTATGTTGATAAAGAAGACATATGGCCCATTTCAGAGATTGTCCTCCCTGCTACAATCGGATCAGAAAAGTGTGGGTTTTCATTACTCAAGACTCTTAGAAAATCCAATTTGAATATCCTAAATCAGTGATGCCCTGGGGGTGAAGTTGCCTCATTTACTTTTAATACCTCCTCTACTTGGAGTCTTCTATATTATGTGGTGATCTCAGATGTTTGGGGTTTGTAAGAAACTCACAGTCTTTCCTACTGATAGAGTGACCACAGTTTAGTTGGCACATCTGTGGCCCTTAGTTTCCAAGAGTTAGATTCAAGAAATCCTTGATTGAGTACTATGGGTTTTAATAGTCTAATGGTAGTTCCTTCTGGACCACTAAGAATATGGCTGTTTTAAGCGCAAAGATCAAGGAAGTCTGTGATGATTTGGTGGGACTTGTTTGTGATGAGCCTATTCACTTTTTTGAGACTCAAATGGTAGAAATTCATGAATTAAGCTCTAATTCTATTCGTTCCTGGGTGCCGAGAAAGGGTAAGTCTGCATTAAAGGTAAGAAACCAGGAAATAAATTCATTAATTAGAAAGCAGCACTTAAAGTACTTGTGAAATCGACCACCTTAAATGACTAAGTACTCGTCGCAAACTCCTTGTTACTAGAAGGGAGTTAAAATGGACCAACCTAAGAGAGGCTGCATGAGCTAAAGACTCGAGGAAGTACTGGTGCTTGATCACAGAATTCTGTGATTCGTGCAGGCAATCCCGATTTCTTAAAACATTTGGGTGGACTATGTGTCCCAGATGTACGCGAGTAACGTTGAGGTTGATTCCCCTGTCGTTCCTTGTGTAGTCGAGGTTTCATTTTCTGTGTATGGGCCAGAATCCTGCCAGATCCTCTGGTGCCCTGGGACCTGATGAGGTGCCTATTACAGCTATAAAAAAGGAAAGTGTAGCCTGGGGGTCTTTTCTGGCCCAAGGCACCAGGGTGCCTGCATTTAAGCCAGGCAGCTCATTGTGTGCAATGCAGGGGGAAGGGACAGGAATGGACCATATGCCTTAAATACAGCGCATTCTTGCCCTTTCCCAGTGTCACAGATGACTTGCTGCGCTGCACCACTTTGCCATAAATGTGGTCCGAGCGTAGGAAGAAGGGAGGCGAGCTGAGCATCATTTAACTTGACGCTACCTGGCCGAGTTTGCTTGAGCTACAAAAACATCATTTGTGCACCACAAAGGGGGTTGAAGACTAACTGTAGCACAGAGCTCAAGAACGGTTGATCCGACCACCGAGGATAATTCGTGCCATTATTTTAGTGATGAAGTGATATCGGAGGCTGCGTGAATGCTGAGTATATGAAGGCTGACCAGGGGTGAAGAGCAGCAAAGCCGCCAGAGAGCAGCGAGCGCAAACACCCTAGGGGGATGAGGGGGGTGTTTGGAAAGCACAGCCTGGAAGAGTATTGTACTGGTTTTCAATTGCATACATACAGCACTTACTGTCTTTGAGACATAGAAGTGCTTAAATACATCAATGTTTCTCATGCAAAGAAGGATTTCAGAAGATGCCTGGCAACCTGCAGTGCATGTCACTAGGCAACCTGAAAACTTGAAGCAGGGCTCTCCGGGTTGTGCCTTAATTGTGTTTATATGGTGGTTACTGCCCCTTATGAGGTGTTGAAGTGCTTTATGCCAGGCAGCTCTGGAACCCAAGATCATTGGTTAATCCAACAGTTATTGATTATTGGGCTTAGTCTTGTGCTCTCAAGGAAACCAGATCATGCATTTTTTTGTTTTAAATTAAATTAATGGGAGTTAGTTGCGATCTTTAGTGGGGGGGAATGTGAGTTCATGCAGATGACTGATGGGATTAATAGATTAATTAGAGCAGATTAGGTATTGGTAGGGTGCAGGGAAATTACTTTTCAGAGAAGTAGAGGTTGTGATCTTCAGATTGAGGTTTGGGCAACTTACAGAAACACCCTAATGAAGTTTAAGGAAAACATGCCTATGTGTCTTAGGTGCTGTGCTCAGGGAGAGGAGGCAAGCAGTTGATGAAAGTAAAGAGAGGGTTTTTTTTTAAAAAGAGGGACTACAATTGGAAGTTTTAAATCACAGTCAGTTTTGTATGCAGGGTATTATAAATTCGGAGGAGGCCTTTTGAGATAACATGCAATCTTAAAATGCAAAACAGAAAGAAACAACATTTATGAGATCATACAATATTAACTACCTTTGACAGGCACTAGAATCAGGCAAACAATCTATCTGCTGCTAAGCTACACCCAGACCACAGTTTCATCAAAGGCAGCTGATCAGCTCAGACTTTGGAAGCATGAAATTATGGCTGAGCCCATATATACAGCAATATCCGGAACTTTAGGCTGCACTCGAAGCAGTAAGCTCATGATCCTAGTGAAAAAAAAACACAGACTTTCAGGTTAGTGCAAACAGTCTAACGCATTTAATCCAAAAATAGCCAGTAAACATTCAAAAGGAGCAAGGCAATTGCCTAATCAACGGATCAGAGTTTCACATTAAAATATGTCAAGCTAAAATCCATACATTGAAATGCTAAAATACATATATTACATTTATACATTTTTCTCAAAGAATGTGAATTGAAGCAAAAACACACAGTAAACAGAAAGGTGCATAAACACCCTATGAGAAGGTTCTCAAGAAACAAGTGTAAAAAAAGCCCTTGAAAATTAGATAAGTTTACCTAAGGAAAGGCTGACTCTCCTACTTTTTGAAATTCTCACTTATAATCATGCGTTACATGTAAATGATACCACGTTCTCCCTAGCAAACTGTAAGAATATATTGAAAAAGTAATAGAAACATTAAAAATGATTTTCTGCAAATGCTGGAGTGGGTGTCTTCTAACCTTCTTCTATAAAGTTTAACTCATAGTATTAATTACAAAAGCAATGTGGGATCCGCTTGGATGCACCTGGTTTAGCATGACACAAGTTGGGGGTGAAGACAACATCCTCAGACAGTGGAAGTGCGTTGTCTGAACTCCTGTGACAGGAGGCTGGAGACCCAGATACTGAAGTAAAGAGGACAGAGCTACTTTTAATTAGTCCATGAAGACTTTACTAGCAACGGGATGCTGATTAGGTCTTCCGGGGCACTGCCATTTGGTGAATGGTAGGGTGAGGATGGAAATGTAGTTTCTATTGTTCAAGGTGAGGAAACGTCCAGGCCAGGTCTGCCCTTTTGTCTGTCCCTAATTGCTGTTTATGGAAGATGGAAGACTGCGAGTTGCAAAATCTTGCACTTCATTTTGCCCAGGTTGAGGGTACTCCTGCTTGGAGCCAACCTCATTGCTGCCTGCTATGAGAAGCATCCCTTACATAAAGGCTGTGACTGGAGGCCAGCCTGAGAAGGATGCTAAATACAGAACCAAACAAAACTGTAGCATGAGACAGTTTGTGCACTCCAGGGGCGTAAAACCGGCCCCTGCGGTGCGAGGGGGCCCTAACCCTTCAGGGTGTCGTAGTTTGGACCCTTGCTCTGAGCAAGACTGCTGGTTTAAGGATGACAGTACTTTTGTTTGTAGGCGACTACACCTTTTCTACAACAAGTCGCAACTGTGGTCCCAACCTTACCGGCTCACTAGCAGCACCTCACCAGAAACACAATAGTAAAAGGTGATTTATGGCAGCCGTTACGCATGGACTCGAGAATAAGACATCTCAGGGAGTGTCGTGGTTAAATGGAGGTTACCCCTTTCTCACAGATATATCATGTCTCATACAAACACAGGCAATGACAAAGATGCAGTAGAGTTTCAATAGTTTTTATTTAGCATAACTGCAATTTGCGATAAGTTGCATGGGCTGCAATGATTAGGATAATGGCTAATGAAAGAAACAGAATTGTGAAGACGAGAGTCATTATTACAAAGACCCCCACCATCTTGCAATGCATGTAAAAGACATACGAGATGTAATATGCCCTAATACCCTAATGTGATAGGCCTAACCTCCTACCTAAAGGAGAGCTGGGTTTGCTAAACCTAATCTGCCAATGCCGTGTCCATGCGAGGAGCCCCCAACCCTCGTTACCTTGGAATGAGGTCTCTATCTCAGACTCCGCAGGGACACGAAGACTGGGTCAGCGTCAAGACGACTGCAGCATCGATATCAGCGATGGTGGCAATGCCCTCTGGTCGGAATCCCTCTGATTATCTGTCTAAAGTGTGATGTATTTATACAGATCTACAAGGACCCCTGACGTAGGTGTGTTCCCAAACAACAGATAACAGGCATGCTTGGGACGGCAATTAATATCAACAATCCCTCGAAAGTATAGAGATGGAAAATCCCTAAGTGTGAACACCTACTGTTTGTTTGTCTTTGGTGCTTGATCTTGACGCCTTGGCGCGGTGACACTGATAATGTTACCCATAACAAAGTGGCCTAACTATAAACAAGGCAGCCATCTTAGAAGAAATAAATAATTAAATGGGCTAAGACAGAGCAAGCTAAGTAGGTTAAAAGTCACTAGGTGGCGGGGGCACGAGTCTACAAGCCAGAGGCTAAGCTAACTCCTGTTATCCCATTAAAACGAACTAGGATTCACTACAAGGGGCTCCCTAAGACTTAAGAGGGGCCCCATTCCATTCCTGGTTACTGAATATCTGTGAGGTATGGGAGGCTCAGGGTCCCCGCCACATTCTTCTGTGTGGTCCCATCATTTTATGTTATGCCACTGGTGCACTCGTGTAGTACTGTTTGCAGTAGTGACCTAGTCTGTCTTTTAAATGTTGTGCTATCAGCCCCATACTCAGTACTCATCACCGTAGCTTGATTGAGGGCTTGTTGAGCTCAGGGGCGGGTCATGTGCCTTTTGTGTATTTTCATTTCGCCGAGCACTGGTATCGCTCTATTAACCAGTTGCCACTTTGGCTGCCATGTTTGGATTCGGCTTTGCCTGCTGAGGCCCCCTGCTCTTCGTGCAGTGGTCCTCGCCCTTTGCCCCTGCCACACAAGCTCCCAGCTGGCTGTTCGCCTATCAATTGTTCCCTCCAGGTGGGGGTTGGAGGAGGGGTACAATGAACTGCAATTATCATCCCACGGGCTCCAGAAGGTTGCACTGCACATCAAGCACTTCTGCAATCAAATAGCCCCTACCCTTTGTAGCCTGCTTTGGGCATGTCTCGGTGGGTATAAGGTGTTAATGCATGGATAGCTATAGCAGCTGCCAAGTTGCCCTTCGTCATGGGTGACCGTATGAGCCACTGATGTATCTTTTAGACTAAAGCTCATTGCTTTCTGACATTCATAGTTCCAATTTTTTACTTTTTCAAAGTATGGTCCAAAACTTGAAAGCTATGGTTACATTACACTTTCTTACCAGGGGGCAACAGTTCCCCCTAACGTAAAATACCAGAAGCCTCCCTGAAATCGCTTTCTGCAGCTTTTCCCACACTCGCATATCTTCCCTCTCTGGAAGCAATAATATAGTGGATGCTGTCCATGAAAAACAATATTATCCAAAGCCCATGCAAACTGAAAAGTATTTTAATGTGCTTTTGAAAGGCAATCCCAGTGGAAGCGAAGGAATGGCCCGTTCAGGCTGCTGCTGGAAACAACCTCGTCTGAATTAAATCCCTCCACAAGCCATAGCCAGGGGCGCCAGTGAAACAACACACCAGCGCACGAGGAAGTGGTGCAGAAACTACTTTAAGAGGGAGGTCTGAGTAGCACCCTAAACCTTCCCCGCTCACAAATAGATAAGCAAAAGCCCTAGTGCCCTGCACAGTATTATACTGTCCAGGTAGGTGCGTTCACCTCCTAGATAGAAAGCAGCAATGGATATTCTTTGCTTATTAGAACATGCATCGTTTAATGCAATTAATTTTTTAATATTCATTTTTGACTTTGATGCAAGCATCAGATGCAGTATCAGGGCATCTATTTCATATGTATGTATCACAGAGAGCTCTGAACTCAGGCCAAGCTCTGGCAGTGAGTGATGTGCTGTACCCCAGTGTTTCTTAAATGTACCTCTGGATCCCCTTTGTAAAGAATCACCTCTCTGTGTCTCCTTGTAGAGATGCACAGCTCAGCGCCCCCTTATACAAAGGCACCCCGCTGCACCCCCTTGTACTGATTCCATCACATACTCCCTCTTTGTAAAGAATCACCCCTCTGTGTCTCCTTGTAGAGGTGCACATATCAGTGCCTCCTTATACAAAGGCACCCCGCAGCACCCCCTTGTAGAGAGCCCATAACCTGCCCCCCCTTTGTAAGGAATCACTTCTCTGTGTGTCTCCTGGTTGAGATGCACATCTCGGTGCTCCCTTATACAAAGGCATCCCCTGCACCCCCTTGTTCAATTCCCATCACCTGCCCCCTTTGTAAAGAATCACCTCTCTCTGTGTCTCCTTGTAGAGATGCACATCTCGGTGCCCCCTTGTACAAAAGGCACCCCTCTGCCCCGTATATACAGAGGCACCGCTGTGTCCCATGGTTCAGAGGCACCTCTCTGCAACCCCTTGTACAGAGGCACATCTCTACACTCACTTGTACAGAAGCACTCCACTGCAGCCCCTTATACCAAGGCACGCCTCTGCAACATAAATGCGGGGCTTTCTTTTACACCCCCTTGGTCAGAGGCACCCCTCTGCTAACCCTTGTTCAGAGCCATCCCCTGTACCCTCTTTTTCGGCGGCACCACCCTGCATCGTATTTACGGAGGCACCCATCTGCACCGTATACACAGAGGCACCCCTCTGCACTCTCTTGTACATAGACGCTTCTTCCCACCCCCTTGTACAGAGGCACCCCTCCGCACACTGTTGTATGGATGCACCCCTCTGCACCGTATACACAGAGGCACCCCTCTGCACCCTCTTGTACATAGGCACTTCTTTCCACCCCCTTGTACAGAGGCACCCCTCCGCACACTGTTGTATGGATGCACCCCTCTGCACCGTATACACAGAGGCACCCCTCTGCACCCTCTTGTACATAGGCACCTCTTCCCACCCCCTTGTACAGAGGCACCCCTCTGCACCCTCTTGTACATAGGCACCTCTTTCCACCCCAGTGTACAGAGGCACCCCTCTGCACACTGTTGTATGGATGCACCCCTCTGCACCGTATGCACAGAGGCACCCCTCTGCACTCTCTTGTACAGAGGCACCTCTTTCCACCCCCTTGTACAGAGCCACTCCTCTGCACACTGTTGTATGGATGCACCCCTCTGCACCGTATACACAGAGGCACCCCTCTGCACTCTCTTGTACATAGGCACCTCTTTCCACCCCCTTGTACAGAGGCACCCCTCCGCACACTGTCGAATGGATGCACCCCTCTGCACTGTGTACACAGAGGCACCCCTCTGCACTCTCTTGTACATAGGCATCTCTTTCCACCCCCTTGTACAGAGGCACCCCGCCGCACACTGTTGTATGGATGCACCCCTCTGCACCCTATACACAGAGGCACCCCTCTGCACTCTCTTGTACATAGGCACCTCTTTCCACCCCCTTGTACAGAGGCACCCCTCCGCACACTGTTGTATGGATGCACCCATCTGCACCGTATACACAGAGGTACCCGTCTGCACACTGTTGTATGGATGCACCCCTCTGCACTGTATACACAGAGGCACCCCTCTGCACACTGTTGTATGGATGCACCCCTCTGCACCGTATACACAGAGGCACCCCTCTGCACTCTCTTGTACATAGGCACCTCTTTCCACCCCCTTGTACAGAGGCACCCCTTGGCACACTGTTGTATGGATGCACCCCTCTGCACCGTATACACAGAGGCACCACTCTGCACCCTCTTGTACATAGGCACCTCTTTTCACCCCCTTGTACAGAGGCACCCCTCCGCACACTGTTGTATGGATGCACCCCTCTGCACCGTATACACAGAGGCACCCCTCTGCACACTGTTGTATGGATGCACCCGACGGCACTGTATACACAGAGGCACCCCTCTGCACACTGTTGTATGGATGCACCCCTCTGCACCGTATACACAGAGGCACCCCTCTGCACCCTCTTGTACATAGGCATCTCTTTCCACCCCCTTGTACAGAGGCATCATCCGCACACTGTTGTATGGATGCACCCCTCTGCACCGTATACACAGAGGCACCCCTCTGCACCCTCTTGTACATAGGCACCTCTTTCCACCCCATTGTACAGAGGCACCCCTCTGCACACTGTTGTATGGATGCACCCCTCTGCACCGTATGCACAGAGGCACCCCTCTGCACTCTCTTGTACAGAGGCACCTCTTTCCACCCCCTTGTACAGAGCCACCCCTCTGCACACTGTTGTATGGATGCACCCCTCTGCACCGTATACACAGAGGCACCCCTCTGCACTCTCTTGTACATAGGCACCTCTTTCCACCCCCTTGTACAGAGGCACCCCTCCGCACACTGTCGAATGGATGCACCCCTCTGCACTGTATACACAGAGGCACCCCTCTGCACACTGTTGTGTGGATGCACCCCTCTGCACTGTATACACAGAGGCACCCCTCTGCACTCTCTTGTACATAGGCGCCTCTTTCCACCCCCTTGTACAGAGGTACCCCTCCGCACACTGTTGTATGGATGCACCCCTCTGCACCGTATACACAGAGGCACCCCTCCGCACTCTCTTGTACATAGACGCCTCTTTCCACCCCCTTGTACAGAGGCACCCCTCCGCACACTGTCGTGTGGATGCACCCTTCTGCACCCTATACACAGAGGCACCCCTCTGCACTCTCTTGTACATAGCCACCTCTTTCCACCCCCTTGTACAGAGGCACCCCTCCGCACACTGTTGTATGGATGCACCCATCTGCACCGTATACACAGAGGTACCCGTCTGCACACTGTTGTATGGATGCACCCCTCTGCACTGTATACACAGAGGCACCCCTCTGCACACTGTCGTATGGATGCACCCCTCTGCACCCTATACACAGAGGCACCCCTCTGCACTCTCTTGTACATAGGCACCTCTTTCCACCCCCTTGTACAGAGGCACCCCTTGGCACACTGTTGTATGGATGCACCCCTCTGCACCGTATACACAGAGGCACCACTCTGCACCCTCTTGTACATAGGCACCTCTTTTCACCCCCTTGTACAGAGGCACCCCTCCGCACACTGTTGTATGGATGCACCCCTCTGCACCGTATACACAGAGGCACCCCTCTGCACACTGTTGTATGGATGCACCCCGACGGCACTGTATACACAGAGGCACCCCTCTGCACACTGTTGTATGGATGCACCCCTCTGCACCGTATACACAGAGGCACCCCTCTGCACCCTCTTGTACATAGGCGCCTCTTTCCACCCCCTTGTACAGAGGTACCCCTCCGCACACTGTTGTATGGATGCACCCCTCTGCACACTATTGTATGGATGCACTCCTCTGCACCGTATACACAGAAGCACCCCTCTGCACTCTCTTCTACATAGGTGCCTCTTTCCACCCCCTTATACAGATGGACTCCTCTGCACATTGTTGTATGGATGCACTCCTCTACACGTATACACAGAGGCACCCCTCTGCACTCTCTTGTACATAGGCGCCTCTTTCCACCCCCTTGTACAGAGGCACCCCTCCGCACACTGTTGTATGGATGCACCCCTCTGCACCATATACACAGAGGCACCCCTCTGCACTCTCTTCTACATGGGCACCTCTTTCCACCCCCTTGTACAGAGGTACCCCTCCGCACACTGTTGTATGGATGCACCCCTCTGCACACTATTGTATGGATGCACTCCTCTGCACCGCATACACAGAGGCACCCCTCTGCACTCTCTTGTACATAGGCACCTCTTTCCACCCCCTTGTACAGAGGTACCCCTCCACACACTGTTGTATGGATGCACCCCTCTGTACCCTATGCACAGGGGCACCCCTCTGCACTCTCTTGTACATAGACGCCTCTTTCCACCCCCTTGTACAGAGGCACCCCTTCGCACACTGTCGAATGGATGCACCCCTCTGCACTGTATACACAGAGGCACCCCTCTGCACTCTCTTGTAGATAGGCACTTCTTTCCACCCCCTTGTACAGAGGCACCCCTCCGCACACTGTCGTATGGATGCACCCCTCTGCACTCTCTTGTACATAGGCACCTCTTTCCACCCACTTGTACAGAGGTACCCCTCCGCACACTGTCGTATGGATGCACACCTCTCCACCATATACACAGAGGCACCCCTCTGCACCCCCGTGTACAGAGGCACCCCTCTGCTAACCCTTGTTCAGAGCCATCCCCTGTACCCTCTTTTTCGGCGGCACCACCCTGCATCGTATATACGGAGGCACCCATCTGGACTGTATACAGAGAGGCATCCCTCTGCACTCTCTTGTACATAGGCACCTCTTTCCACCTCCTTGTATAGAGGTACCCCTCCGCACACTGTTGTATGGATGCACCCCTCTGCACCGTATACACAGAGGCACCCCTCTGCACTCTCTTGTACATAGGCACCTCTTTCCACCCCCTTGTATAGAGGCACCCCCTGCAAACTGTTGTATGGATGCACCCTTCTGCACCGTATACACAGAGGCACCCCTCTGCACTCTCTTGTACATAGGCACCTCTTTCCACCCCCTTGTACAGAGGCACCCCTCTGCACACTGTTGTATTGATGCACCCCTCTGCACTGTATACACAGAGGCACCCGTCTGCACTCTCTTCTACATAGGCATCTCTTTCCACCCCCTTGTACAGAGGCACCCCTCCGCACACTGTTGTAAGGATGCACCCCTCTGCACTGTATACACAGAGGCACCCCTCTGCACTCTCTTGTACATAGGCGCCTCTTTCCACCCCCTTGTACAGAGGCATCCTCCGCACACTGTTGTATGGATGCACCCCTCTGCACTGTATACACAGAGGCACCCCTCTGCACTCTCTTGTACATAGGCACCTCTTTCCACCCCCTTGTACAGAGGTACCCCTCCGCACACTGTTGTATGGATGCACCCCTCTGCACCGTATAAACAGAGGCACCCCTCTGCACTCTCTTGTACATAGGCACCTCTTTCCACCCCCTTGTACAGAGGCACCCTTCCGCACACTGTTGTATGGATGCACTCCTCTGCACTGTATACACAGAGGCACCCCTCTGCACTCTCTTGTACATAGGCACCTCTTTCCACCCCCTTGTACAGAGGCACCCCTTTGCACACTGTTGTATGGATGCACCCCTCTGCACCGTATACACAGAGGCACCACTCTGCACCCTCTTGTACATAGGCACCTCTTTTCACCCCCTTGTACAGATCCACCCCTCCGCACACTGTTGTATGGATGCACCCCTCTGCACCGTATACACAGAGGCACCCGTCTGCACACTGTTGTATGGATGCACCCCCCTGCACCGTATACACAGAGGCACCCCTCTGCACCCTCTTGTACATAGGCGCCTCTTTCCACCCCCTTGTACAGAGGTACCCCTCTGCACACTGTTGTATGGATGCACCCCTCTGCACACTATTGTATGGATGCACTCCTCTGCACCGTATAGACAGAGGCACCCCTCTGCACTCTCTTGTACATAGGCGCCTCTTTCCACCCCCTTATACAGATGCACCCCTCTGCACACTGTTGTATGGATGCACTCCTCTGCACCGTATACACAGAGGCACCCCTCTGCACTCTCTTGTACATAGGCACCTCTTTCCACCCCCTTGTACAGAGGCATCCTCCGCACACTGTTGTATGGATGCACCCCTCTGCACCGTGTACACAGAGGCACCCCTCTGCACTCTCTTGTACATAGGGGCCTCTTTCCACCCCCTTGTACAGAGGCATCCTCCGCACACTGTTGTATGGATGCACCCCTCTGCACCGTATACACAGAGGCACCCTCTCTGCACTCTCTGGTACATAGGCGCCTCTTTCCACCCCCTTGTACAGAGGTACCCCTCCGCACACTGTTGTATGGATGCACCCCTCTGCACCGTATACACAGAGGCACCCCTCTGCACTCTCTTGTACATAGGCACCTCTATCCACCCCCTTGTACGGAGGCACCCCTCCGCACACTGTTGTATGGATGCACTCCCCTGCACCGTATACACAGAGCACCCCTCTTCAACCTCTTGTACATAGGCACCTCTTTCCACCCCCTTGTACAGAGGTACCCCTCCGCACACTGTTGTATGGATGCACCCCTCTGCACCGTATACACAGAGGCACCCCTCTGCACTCTATTGTACATAGGCACCTCTTTCCACCCCCTTGTACAGAGACACCCCTCCGCACACTGTTGTATGGATGCACCCCTTTGCACCGTATACACAGAGGCACCCCTCTGCACTCTCTTGTACATAATCACCTCTTTCCACCCCCTTGTACAGAGGCACCCCTCTGCACACTGTTATATGGATGCACCTCTCTGCACCGTATACACAGAGGCACTTTCTCACTTTCAGATTTTCAAAATGTGACAGTAAGGCCCATATTTATACTTTTTTGTGCTGCATTTGCGACGCTTTTTTTACGCAAAAACGGTGCAAACTTACAAAATACAATTGTATTTTGCAAGTTTGCGCCGCTTTTGCGTCAAAAAATGACGCAAATGCGAAGCTAAAAAAGTATAAATATGGGCCTAAATATTTTAACCAGGACAAATCACAAACTCTTCCCCATTGTACTCCATAGTAGATCTGCCTACAGCAAGTGCCTAGACCCTGTTCTGCAGCAACACACAAACTAACATTGGATGTTTGATGTACCATCATTTATAATGTATGGAAAGGTTTTTAATTGCATAATAACTCTCGGTCTCTACATCCAACGTTATTCTTTCTCATGGAATTTTAATAATTATAACTTGTACAGTCAAGGTTCTGATTTAAGGTTTGGCGGACGGAGTACAGTCAAACAGGTGGTGGAGGAGGACATTACCTTTGCAACCCTGGCGGACTACCATCCACCAAATTTAGAGATGACAGATGGTCCAGCAGTCATCTCTGCACATTGAAAGGAACCAATGTCATAGTGCTTCCTTTCCAGGTACAAAATGTTTGGTGGATGGCCGCTGTCAAATCTAACGGCTGCTCACCAAACTTTTACAGAACTTTTGTTTTTCAGAGGCAACACTCCAAAGCAGGAGTTTGTTTCTGAAAAAGAAGAATCTAATGACCCAACACTCTTGGAGTTATCTCTAAGGGACTGGTGCCATTATTTATTTTCTGTTCCTCAACACCAGGTTTTCCTACCTTTGTGATGAAGTGTCCTGTCCACCAAAGTCTTACTCAGGCCTAAAGTCTTTTATTTCATGTCAGTACAGTTATATCGGCGTAACTGCACATATAGCACTTGTATTTATCTGAATGATGCATTGTTGCTTTAGCCAAGGTCGAAGATTGATTCAGACAGTCATCACAAAAGCATAAACTGATTTACATGTTAGGAGTCAGATTGTTTGGTTTATTCATTCACACTTTACATCAAAACTGTGTTTTTCAGATTTTTTAGCAGTCTAATTTCCTACAATGGCCACTTTTAAGTTTTCTTCCTCAATAATAACACATCATTGAAATAAAATTGTTGGTTCTGATCCAATGAATGAATGCACATTGAGTATGTCACACGCCTGCATAACGTGATGATGCTATCTAATTCTGCAGCAAAGGTAGGGTAAAGTCATTAGAACTAGCATCTCGATTGTACAGAAAAATCTACAAAATATTATGCAGCACATTGGTAAATGGAATACTCGTTCTGATGTAAGAGTATTAAAAAGAATATAATGGAAATCAGTTAAAATACTCATTCATTTCGCGACTGGGAGCAGTACACATTAAATACTGTGTTTTAGTCAATTGACCATGAAAAAAGGTTCATTTGTAAGAAGGAAGTTTTGATTCACTTCAAAGTGAAATTTTGGAGGCATACATATGATGACGCAGAAAAAGAGGGTCCTACATATATTCATACATATTGCATAATCAAACATATAATATAGAGTGATGTTAGTAAAAGAAATAATATACGAGGGAAAATGTGCCCTCGGGGTAGTTCACCATCATTGTAAACGAGCTTTATTAATCATGAAGTATTGAAAATGTAGTAATCCGTCATAATCGCAAATGTATGCCATGATTTCTTGTTTGAAAACTGTTTTGCTTAGCTTAAATTTAGTATAGGCTTTGGCCTAGTTGCTTGGCTTCAAATTCTAACTGAGTGATTCCTTTTTTTCCTTGAACTAATGAAACATATATTCTTGCTTGAAGTTGTATTTTTCCAGTAGAAACTGGCTGGTACACTTATCTCCAAGGTTTCGTGCTAGGCCGGTTACATCCCCTTTGATACAAGGTCAGTCTCTGCAGGTGTGGACAATGAAGGTACAGATACCAAAAATAATTGGCAAACCATGAGACAATTTGTGTTCCAAGGCTCCAAGGCTAATGTATGCACAAATAAGTTCTAGTAAAAGGCAATTTTTCATTGGACAATTTGAAGCCAACCTATGAACCCTCCAATGGAAGACCCTGCAGAATTTGGAATGTTTCTTACTTAAACCCACCGGACAAAGAGAAGTCAGCCATTTTTTCCTCTATGCCAGTTTGAAGCCTGATGCCAGACTCCATTTTGGACGACACCCTGATACCCCTTTCTCTATTCGAGAGAAAGAGACTTGAGAATTCTCACCCTAGAGACTTTAACTTTGATTTGCCCCATCTTGCCTATGCAGTAACTTTGCCCCATTCTCCTTGCCGCTGCAAGGAAACTTGCCCTTAACTTTGCCCCTTCGAAACTTGCCCTATGCTGATCAACCGGCACCTGAAGGACGAAGACTTTTCTTGAATGCTGATTGTATTTGGTAAATATGAAAGGATAAATGTATTATGCATTGTGTTTTTTTCCTTTTAGGTACCAACTGCTATTTTGACAGGGCCCTAGCTAGAAGTTTTCCAAATTTGTGTTGACTAAATTCGTTTCGCATGAAGCCCCACATGCCGATGCTAATTAGAGGTTAGTCGAGGTATTCATTCAATGTATCATGAAGAATTGAAATCTTTTTATGCTGACCGAATGTATGCAATTAGTCAAATACAGTTAGTCACATTGGTGATTTGCATTGCTATAACAGAGTGTATCATCATCCAGATTTTGCGTAGATTACGTTTCTTCCACCGTTATGGACAGCTAGTAATGTTCATATACATATATCAATTGGTGTTGAGACATATATATATCGTGCTAGCTTTGTTAATATAGGGAAATAAATTCACTAACTTTTAATAAACTGGTGTGGTTATTCATGACTGAAAGGTCATGGTGCGCCGAAATACAAACAGTTATTGATTTCTGATGTGCTATATTGACCTATTAATTGGGTATTGATTACCGATTACAGTAGTTATTGATTATTGATCTGAGTGACTCGACTATTTTAGGATGAGGAGAGCCCGACTCGGTTAAAAGATTCACCGACCTCCAACGTGTCCAGGTACAGGTAATTTTATAAGGGCTGGACGCGTTACCAGTAGATGGTAGCAGAGATTGATGGTTTTGCCCTTTGGGACCCCATCCGAACAATAGACAGAGTCAAGTTAGAATTTTTCTTTGATAAAACAAGTCGGAGAGATGATGATGCCCTAAGTCCCCAATGACTTTCCCGGGATCTCGGAGCTTGCGAATGGAGGACATGGAGGTGTGAGAATGGTCTCGGCGTTTCTAGTGACGGTATGAGTGAAGTTAGGGTTTCGCGCTTGCACAGCTTATCGCCGCAGATTAATTGAGAAATTTGTGAGGATTTAAGGGGTTAAAAGATATTAGAGAACTATTCCTCCAAAGGTGTGAGAGTAGGGAAGTCGTCGAACTTCACGTGTGTGTAGCGCTTTGAGCAGAGAAAAAATTGCCAACGTGGTTGTTGATGTTGAGACAGGCCCTGCGAGGTCAAGAGACTCCGGAGTATGTTGAAAAGTGTATGTGACACTTGTTTGATGTTGTGATCTGGTCGGTTTAATAGGTTGATCGGGCGTGGTCAACAAGTCAGTATGAATGTTGCAGAGTGAAAGAAAATTTTGACTTTGAGATTTGACGAATTCTAAAGTGCACTAGAATAGTTCATTGATCAGTTGAGAGTAAAGTTTGCAGGTCAAATTTTGCTTGCGAAAGTGGGAAACCGAGAAAGATGGAATAACTGCCGAGGCTAGTGAAAAATCCCTAAGGTTTCTGAAGCGATTGTATTACCTTTCCTGTAGTAAACCGACAGATCTGTTTTATTCTTTTGGTTAAGTGCTCGCGTTATATTGCAGAAATTAGTTTATGAGTGAAGCCGAATGAAAAGAGGACAAGCCGCAGGACTTTGTCAGCCGCAGTGTGTGAGTGTGACGTCACTAGGAGCCGCGCTGGGATAGGTCGGTTGGTGAGAAGGGTCGCGCACGGATTTGACGCAGTCTGTGAAGCGCAATTGGAAGGGGAAAGGCAAGCGAAGAGTATTCCGGGAATTAAAGTCACTTATTGATTACATTTTTTTTTTAGAAAAACAAAAGACGGAAAGATGAAATTTTTCAAAGCATTTAAGAGTGCCATGAGGGGAGATGTTTATATTAAAGTAAATGTAGGAGAAGAAACACCGCCTGAGGGTACGCCAGCTTACATTGTCATTGAAGAAAAGGGTGTAGCGCCATGTCTTTGGCTAAAGCAATGGTGCAAATTAACAGAAAAACATGGAAGTGTAGCGTTCCCTATCCATGGGTCGTTTAACCTAAGGGTTTTAGAAAATCTGAGGTTTGCGCTATACGACATGAAAGTACCCCCAAGGCCAGCACAGTTTGAGGCATTGGCAATTTGGGAGCTAATAGCTAGAAACCAACAACAAAAGAAATTTGAGACAAGAATAAGAAAAGTAGAAAAGACACTAGCGGATGCTAGATGGGACAGCACACAAAAGGTTTGGAGATCAGACGTATTGCAGGGAATTAAATTGTTTCCAGCGATTGCCGAGGAAGCGGAGACGGAAGGAAGGAAAGCCACCTGTAAGACAAACAGGAGTCAGTCCAGAGAGGGAGAGAGCAATAGAAACTCGAAAAGGGGAGACGAGTCAGATGATGAGGAGTTCATTATACAATTGCTGAATGATCGCCCACAGCCATATGTGGAAAGCGAAAAAGGCTCAAGCATTAGTACTACCCCTCCAGAACCAATACAGGGTAATGTAACGCCAAATTTGAGAAGATCTCAGAGGCCGAACAGTTCTGACTTGCCTTTCTCACCACGAATACCACGGGTTCAGAGGATGTACCCAGACGTGCCAACATTGAAACCTGCTGATAACTATCAGCCACAGGTTCAAAGGCACTGTTGTGATGAGCATAACATGGGAAGGACTTCCGATTCAATGGCGCAGGGAGGGCAAAACTATCAGAGACCGACATTGATTCAAGCTGAATCAACACAGTTCTCGATGCCCCAAAAGCAGACACAAGAAGTGCGAGTAGTAGAAAGCCAGTTAGATATGCCAGCAATGATGAACCATAATGTGGGGATTAACATGCCACAGAATTCGGGGAACAGACAGAATCCAGACGCGATATCCCTACCTATCACTGTAGGTCCACCAGTACCACTGTACATACAGGCAAATTCAAGCACCAGCGACCAAGGGTTAATGATACAGAATGGGACAGGGAGAAGATGCATAGAAACCACTCCAGAGACAACTCCGATAGCGGCACTGCCAAATGGATCTGGGTCCTTGTCGGAATTTAGCCCAATTCCAATTTGTGCTCCGTCAACCGTGGTAAGGTCACATCCACCACTATTAGTACCGTTAACCTCACAGACTGAAACATTACAGAAACCGTCAGTGGCAGTTGATGTAACTGCTACACTGATGGGACTGAACGCGCAACAGCTAACACAATGGTTCAACAGCCTGAACTCCCCACAGAGTGTATCCAGCGGGAAGGGAGAAGAATACCTGAATAAAATAAGGTTGGGTATGGAGGCAGATGAACTGGTTGAGGGAACAATGGGTTTGAACAGATTAGAATCATACACGGAGGAAGAACTAAGATACATGTGCCCTAGGATTACAAGAGAAGTGAGCAGCATACATAAGAAATTACAAGAAATTGCAGACAGACACGAGATTGATATAGGTAAGACTAAACACCTGAGTAGAAGTTACAGGTTAGATTTCGACACAAAAGACTTTGAACACATGAGATCCGCAGGGATGAAAACACACCTTAAAGAGATACTGCAGAGTGCACAGGTCTGGAGATGTTTAGACAAGTGGGAAATCAGGTGGGTCAAGAAAAAGGATAAAAAGAAGGAAAATACTTCGGAACGAAGTGAGAAAAAACAACAGAATGACGATCTGATAACCATATTACCAATGAGAGAGACAGCAGGGGGAAAACTTGTGCATGTACCATGGCACAGGTGCGATATTCAATCCTTTACGGACGACTTTCCCAAATTGAGAGAAAAACCGATCGAGTGGTATCAACAAACAGATAGGTTTGTGAAACTCGCGAAGTGTCTCTGGGAAGACCTGAATACCTTGTTCGAGATTGTGGTTCCGGCTGATTTGTGGGAAGATTGTAAAAGGGCTGTAGGTTGGCCGACGAGTGAACCAGAGAGAGATAGGGACACAGGTGCGCCATCACCTACGGTAATGAGTTTGTACCACAAGGAGATCGAGCACTTGAAAACCAAGGTTGCGTCGAAAAATGTGGATTGGCAAAGGATTGACAGGACCGCCCAAGAGATTAAAGAATCTATACACGCATATTATGAGAGGTTGTTGAAAGCGTTTAAAAATTACAGTGGCACGGAAACGATTGAGCCAAAGGACATGCTTCATTTTGTGTTCAGGTTTGTGGAAGGGCTGAGACCTAAAATTAGCCAGATGATTAAATCGCATTTGATTTGTTGGCAGTCAAAGTCGATCGATGAAGTGTTGAATTATGCAAAATACTGCAGTGATGAGATTGAGACAAAGCAGAAAAGATTGAAGGAAAAGGTGATGGTGATGCAGCTCAGAGCAGCTCAGACAGGTTTACAAGGTTTTCAACAACAGATGCCGCAGCAGAAGCAACAGGGAAATGCTATGTTTCAGCCGCAGATGAGAGGCAGAGGCCGAGGAGGTTTTGTGAATAATGGTCCCGATTTGAATACCGTTATGATTCCAAATCGTATACAGGCAATGAAGAAGGTGATGCCATGTCACACATGCGGAATTGTCGGGCATTGGAAACGGGAGTGCCCAATGATGGTGCAGGAAGGTGTAGGTCAGCAAAACAATGATGTCAATGCATTTCAAACTATGAGAGGACCGAAACTGAGAGGTCCGAACCCAAATTTCCATAACAATATGAACCAGATGCAGGGTCTACAACCCATGCAACCGCAGCAGGTGCAAATGCCCCGTGTGCAAATGACACAATTGCAGCCAATGCAACAGCAGTTTCCCATGGTGCCTAATCAGCAAATGCAGATACCCTTAGCACCAATGAATCAGCAGCAAGCAATGCTTCCTCAACAGGTCACAGGTCAGGGAATGAGTCAAAATGACACAGTACACCAATTCCCACTACACAGCGAGAACGGAATAAACGATGTATGGGAGAGTGGAAGTTCAGATGAGGAGGGAAATTGTGTGCTTGCAGCATCTTTGGAAGTTGATCAAAAGGGTCCGTATGTGGAGGGAAGAGTTATGGGTCATCGCGTTTCATTCTTGGTTGACACAGGAGCTACACGTTCCACTGTTAGGAGCATTGAAGTGCCAAATCTGCCACTTTCAGGGAGAACAGTTCAAGTAGTGGGAGTAGCAAACAGGTACCTGACAAACCCAATCACAGATCCAGTACAAGTCAGAATTGGCAACTATCAAGGGTCACATAATTTTGTGGTATGTGACTCGAGCCCGATATCACTGTTAGGGAGAGACCTATTGTGCAAATTGGGATGTTCGATTATGTGTTCGAACAATGGAATTAGAATTCAGACGAGCAGTGATGGGGAAGAGGAGGACAGTGTAGAAGGGGATGAGATGGAGACTGTCGATGAAGAGTATCCTCTGATTACCCTTTTTCCGATGATCACTGAAGCAGATATTCCAGCTGAGTTACAGGAAACAGTCGGAAAAGAAGTGTGGGATATGACAGGAAAAGAGGTAGGATTGGTGAAAGGAGTGGAACCAGTGAAAGTGACTGTAAAGCCCAATGTAACCTTTCCCCAGACCCCACAGTACCATATGGCACAAGACACCCTCATGAAAGTCGCCCAACTCATTGATGAGTTTGTAAAGCAGGGAGTACTGAAAGAAGTGTTAAGCAGTCCATGTAATTCACCAATTATGGGACTAATAAAGCCAAGTGGAAAGGTCCGAATTGTGCAGGACTTGAGGAAAATAAATGACATAATAATTAAATGCTGCCCTGTAGTACCAAATCCAGCTGTGATAATGTTTGAAGTCCCTTGCGATGCCGAGTGGTTCTCGGTCATCGACTTGTCACAAGCATTCTTTTCGGTGCCTCTTCATGAGGACAGCCAATTTCTCTTTTGTTTCAAATTCTTAGACAGAGTTTACAGTTGGTGTCGAATTCCTCAAGGGTTTTCGGAGTCACAGTCAATTTTCAATGAGATTCTAAAGAAAGATTTGGAAGCGTTGGAATTACCATTTGGGTCAACCCTAGTACAGTACATTGACGACTTACTGATTGCATCCAGGACAGAAAGTGACTGCACAGCTGACACCATTGCCCTATTGAACCATTTGGGAAGAAATGGACACAAGGTGTCTCCTTCAAAATTACAATTCTGCCGGAAGAAAGTGAAATATTTGGGTCACCAAATAGAGAAAGGGTCACGGAGAATAATGAAAGAAAGAATAACAAGTGTACTTCAAATGAGTCCCCCAAAGACGAGGAGGGAGGTGAGGAAGTTTTTGGGAATGGTGAGTTATTGTCGCCAATGGATTCCCAACTTCTCAACTCTAGCAAAACCTTTACTGAAACTGACCCAGAATGATGCATTGGATGAAATTGAACTGAAAGGAGAGGAGATGGATGCTTTTATTGAATTGAAAGAATGCATGTGCAGGGCTCCAGCTTTAGGTATGCCTGAATACACAAAACCTTTCACATTGTTTTGTCATGAACGTGATGCATGTTCCTTGTCTGTCTTGACCCAAGCCCATGGTGGCGTAAACAGACCAGTAGCATATTTTTCAGCTACTTTGGATCCGGTCGCAGCAGCACTGCCAGGGTGCTTGCGCGCCGTAGCCGCAGTTGGTATCAGCCTCACTCAGAATGAAGGAATAGTGATGGGACACCCTTTAACAGTCATGGTCCCTCACTCAGTCGAGATACTTTTGACACGTTCCCGAACACAGCACATGACTGGTGCTAGACTCACAAGGTACGAAACAATAATTCTGGGATCACCTAATGTGCAGCTGAAAAGGTGCACTACGTTGAATCCAGCAACCTTGTTTCCCAGTGAAAATGCTGAAATTGAGAACGCTGAAGACATCGAGCACGACTGTCTTCAGGTGACTGAATTTTGCACCAAACCAAGGCCTGATATCAAAGATACCAGATTAGAAGAAAATGATCAAATCATTTTTGTTGATGGTTCATGTTTAAGAGATGCACTGGGTGTATTGAAAGCAGGGTACGCTGTATGTACTGTAACAGGTGTTCTGGAAGCCTCTTGGCTTCAAGGGGTTTACTCTGCACAGGTAGCAGAATTGGTAGCCCTTACTAGAGCTTGCCAACTTTCTGCATTGATGAAAGTTACTATTTACACTGACAGCCAATACGGGTTTGGAATAGTGCATGATTTTGGACAATTGTGGTCACAGAGAGGCTTCATGACCTCTTCAGGATCACCAGTGAAAAATGGTGAAAGAATAAGAGAATTGTTACATGCCATTCAGTTACCAGGGGAAGTAGCAGTGGTGAAATGCAGTGCACACTCGAAGGGACAAGACTATGTTTCCCTGGGAAATGGATATGCGGATCAAGTCGCAAGGTTTTGCGCATTGAACTGTATATTGCTCAGGGATGAATGGAATTTGATAAGCAAACCAGAACTTGAACAAAGCGAAATCTTTGCTCTAAAGGTTATAGATACAATGGACGAATTGAAATCCTTACAGAATGATGTCAGTGAGGATGAGAAACTCTCGTGGACCAAATCACAATGTGTAAATAGACTAGATGAATTATGGGTTTCAAGTGAAGGGAAATTCGTTCTTCCAAATAGCCTTTTGACACAGATAGCCAGATTTTACCATGGACAAGCTCATCTTGGGAGGGATGCCATGATTAGGTTGTTTAAAACTGATTGGTTTAACCCCAAATTCCGTCAAGTTGCTGAAGCAGTTTGCCACCGTTGCGTCATTTGCCAACAGATGAACGCAGGGAAGGGAACCGTAGTAAATTTGAGCCACATTGGAAGAGCAGGGGGTCCATTCAGCAGGATGCAAATGGACTTCATTGAGATGCCTGTGCATGGAGGCTTGAAGTATGTGTTGGTGATTGTGTGCATTTTTAGTCACTGGATTAAAGCATACCCTACACGCAGAAATGATAGTCTCACAGTTGCAAAACTACTCTTGAGAGAGCTAATACCACGTTTTGGATTCCCGATCTCTTTAGAATCAGATAGGGGAAGTCACTTCAATAATGAAGTAATAAAATTGCTTTGTGCAGCACTGAACATTGAGCAAAAGCTGCATTGTAGCTACCGCCCTGAAGCATCAGGTCTAGTGGAGCAAATGAATGGCACATTGAAATCAAGAATGGCGAAAATATGCGCATCAACAAACTTGAAATGGCCCGACGCATTGCCTTTGGTGTTAATGTCAATGAGAAACACCCCTGACCGAAAGACTGGACTGTCTCTACATGAGATTCTCATGGGCAGAGCTATGAGACTTCCAGTAGTTCCTACAAATGCACTTTTGAATATTACAGATGATATGGTGTTAGACTACTGCAAAGGTCTAGCTGATGTGGTTCGCTCTTTCTCTCACCAGGTGGAGGCAACCACCTTGCCACCGATCCAAGGTCCAGGACACACCCTGAAAGCAGGTGACTGGGTCGTGATAAAGAAGCACGTGAGGAAGTCGTGTTTGGAACCCCGTTGGAAAGGACCTTTCCAAGTGATTCTGACGACTACCACTGCTGTGAAGTGTGCGGGAGTTCCCAATTGGATTCACGCCAGTCACACAAAGAGGGTATTGTGTCCCACAGACGAGGAAGTTGAAGCGCTGAAGTTACCAGTACCTGATAACAAAGTGCCAAGCGCTGAGACAGAGCGAAAAAGAACTAAAAGCGAACAGGCAGAAATAGAGGAGGGAGAAATATTCTCTGAGGACAAAGCATCTGATTCACTTGGGGAAGACCAAGGAGGAGCCTCAGAAGGCGACGAAGCAGCTGAAGGTAACAAAGAGCCTGAAGCAGCTGAAAGTGACAAAGAGCCTGAAGAAAGTAACGGTGACAAAGGGCTCGAAACAGGTGAAGAAGCAGGAGAGCCTGATCAGAGGAGGGCTTTCCCAGAAGCAGACGATACAGAAAAAGAAAAGGAAAACCTGATTGACTCCCCAGAAGGAGGGGACAAGGCAGAACAGAACGAAACTGCTCAAAATCCTTCAGAAGAGATTGCAGGTCCATCAAGTGGACCCAGTGTGAAAAGAAGACCAAGCATATCGCCAGTAAAATTAAGAACTAGAGAAGCGTTGAACGACAGTGAAGGGCCAAGAGTGAAAGAGAAAAGAAAGGAAGTGTCTGTCGTAGTACCAACACCAAGTGAGGAAAAGGACTTGGCCAAAGAGGAAAGTACCAGTGAGAAAGAATCAAAGAGAGATGCAAAATTGAAAAGAAAAAGGATACCGAGCAGGAGGTATTCCGGTCCGGAGTGGGCATACGTAGCCAATAACGATTGGTCAGACGAATTCGTATCCCTCAGTCTCGAGAACGAAGAAGCAGAGCTACACTTTGGAAACAAAAGTTCTATGGACTCTGTTGATTGAAAACATTGATCACCTGATTGACTTTTCAACCGACTAAGACATTGTTAACCTGATTGACTTTGAAACCGATTTTGAGACAACGCTGCTAACCGATAAGAGACTTAGGGGGTTATTCTAACTTTGGAGGAGTGTTAATCCGTCCCAAAAGTGACGGTAAAGTGACGGATATACCACCAGCCGTATTACGAGTTCCATAGGATATAATGGACTCGTAATACGGCTGGTGGTAAATCCGTCACTTTTCCGTCACTTTTGGGACGGATAAACACCTCCTCCAAAGTTAGAATAACCCCCTAAGCTGCTAAAGAAAACTGTGTGAACATTGAACTCGTTCAGCTTTGTAAATATCTGCGAAACCGCTTTGATAGAGTGCCTTCAACTTTCTGATTCTATACAGATCATGACTAGTTACACTACACAGGGGCGTAAAATGAAGTATTGTAAATACATGTGTATAGGTTTATTAATTGCATGCGTACTAATCATCGTAGTAATAGTTCTTGGAATGCATGGGAAGAATGAGAAAGAGACGAATGATGCTACTACTTCTAAACCTACTATTGTTACTGAATTAACCGCTCTGAAAAGACTCGAACAAGACGAGAGACACTTGCATGATAAAAAGGAACTTTCATCTAACGTTTTCTATCGCTTGCTGAGTGAGTACGTTGAGACCATGGATGTGAAAGATTGTTATGTGTGTACGCAAATACCTACCTCAGTAGTGGAAGGGGTAACATATCACAGCATGCCTCTTACATATGGAATTACATGTAGTATTATAGCTTCCAGATTTTATGGTCAAAAGGATATTCATTATTTCTATACTAATTATGATGTTACTTTTGCATATGTCCCCATAATAGGGCATTTGAGTAAAATAGCTAGAGATTGGTATGCCAAATTAATGAGGGAATTCTTTGAACCAATGTCACCTTTTCACACAGCTCACGCACATAGAGAGAACCTTACATGCTTGCTTTCACCAGTAGAAATAGAATTTTTAGACCGCACTGATGACCGGAAGAATGAAATGAAGGAGAAATTAGAAAGGGAATTACATGAAAGAACATCTGTAGATAATTATGCTTTTGCTGCAATAAAGACACAAGGGAAAATAGCTTTAGATACATTGCATGTGGGAAGATTTTGTATACATAGATTTCAATCATATTATGACACAGTTTTTGTGGGAACGAGTGAATGCAAACATACGTACACATTTCAATCTAAGTGGACGTTCATGCTGAATGGACAAGATCCAGTTATTCCTGGAGTATATTATATTTGTGGACTCAACGCCTGTTATCGTCTTCCTAAAGGATGGTATGGGAGGTGTTATTTGGGAATAGTGTTCCCAAAAGTTTACCAACTAGATGACTTAAAGAAATTTCCAAAGCTGTCTGAATCACATCGTGTTCAGAAAAGAGAGACAGCTTCTGGTGTGGTAGGAGATATATTTGGAGCATTGATTCCTTCAGTAGGAGTCATATTGAATTCAATCAAAATACGAAAGTTGTCTACTATTGTGGATAACATGCTGACAAAGTTTTCAGGAGCTATAATCCTGATGGATGCTGAACTTGCTGCAGAAAGAGCTATGACTCTTCAAAATCGGCTTGCCTTAGACATTCTTTTAGCAAAGGATGGCGGCGTTTGCAAAATGCTTGGTACACGTCACTGCTGTACTTATATACCAGACAGTAGTGGAAAAATTAGAACAATGCTTACGAACTTAACCAAAGAAAGCGTAGATTTGAAGGAATTGAAAGAGCCCGGAGTTTGGGAGAAGGTTGGAAAGGGATTTGCTTCTGTGGGAAATTGGCTCAGCAACGTTTGGAACGGATTGTTATTAAAGATAGTAAAGGGAATATTAATAATAATAATTTGTTTATTAGGTCCTTGGGGAATATGGAAAGTTATTAAAATATTAAAAGCAAGGAACAAAATGAAAAGAGAGGAGAAAATAGAGAACAAAATGGTGGAAATTTATAGAGAAAAATCAAAGGGGACTAAAAGAAAAAGGGAATTGACTGAAGTGCCAAATTACTATACAGAATTTTAATGGAATAAAATTTGTGGGTAGACTTGATGTGATGACATAATTAGTCATCAGAGGAGGGATTGATGACGCAGAAAAAGAGGGTCCTACATATATTCATACATATTGCATAATCAAACATATAATATAGAGTGATGTTAGTAAAAGAAATAATATACGAGGGAAAATGTGCCCTCGGGGTAGTTCGCCATCATTGTAAACGAGCTTTATTAATCATGAAGTATTGAAAATGTAGTAATCCGTCATAATCGCAAATGTATGCCATGATTTCTTGTTTAAAAACTGTTTTGCTTAGCTTAAATTTAGTATAGGCTTTGGCCTAGTTGCTTGGCTTCAAATTCTAACTGCGTGATTCCTTTTTTTCCTTGAACTAATGAAACATATATTCTTGCTTGAAGTTGTATTTTTCCAGTAGAAACTGGCTGGTACACTTATCTCCAAGGTTTCGTGCTAGGCCGGTTACATCCCCTTTGATACAAGGTCAGTCTCTGCAGGTGTGGACAATGAAGGTACAGATACCAAAAATAATTGGCAAACCATGAGACAATTTGTGTTCCAAGGCTCCAAGGCTAATGTATGCACAAATAAGTTCTAGTAAAAGGCAATTTTTCATTGGACAATTTGAAGCCAACCTATGAACCCTCCAATGGAAGACCCTGCAGAATTTGGAATGTTTCTTACTTAAACCCACCGGACAAAGAGAAGTCAGCCATTTTTTCCTCTATGCCAGTTTGAAGCCTGATGCCAGACTCCATTTTGGACGACACCCTGATATCCCTTTCTCTATTCGAGAGAAAGAGACTTGAGAATTCTCACCCTACAGACTTTAACTTTGATTTGCCCCGTCTTGCCTATGCAGTAACTTTGCCCCATTCTCCTTGCCGCTGCAAGGAAACTTGCCCTTAACTTTGCCCCTTCGAAACTTGCCCTATGCTGATCAACCGGTACCTGAAGGACGAAGACTTTTCTTGAATGCTGATTGTATTTGGTAAATATGAAAGGATAAATGTATTATGCATTGTGTTTTTTTCCTTTTAGGTACCAACTGCTATTTTGACAGGGCCCTAGCTAGAAGTTTTCCAAATTTGTGTTGACTAAATTCGTTTCGCATGAAGCCCCACATGCCGATGCTAATTAGAGGTTAGTCGAGGTATTCATTCAATGTATCATGAAGAATTGAAATCTTTTTATGCTGACCGAATGTATGCAATTAGTCAAATACAGTTAGTCACATTGGTGATTTGCATTGCTATAACAGAGTGTATCATCATCCAGATTTTGCGTAGATTACGTTTCTTCCACCGTTATGGACAGCTAGTAATGTTCATATACATATATCAATTGGTGTTGAGACATATATATATCGTGCTAGCTTTGTTAATATAGGGAAATAAATTCACTAACTTTTAATAAACTGGTGTGGTTATTCATGACTGAAAGGTCATGGTGCGCCGAAATACAAACAGTTATTGATTTCTGATGTGCTATATTGACCTATTAATTGGGTATTGATTACCGATTACAGTAGGTATTGATTATTGATCTGAGTGACTCGACTATTTTAGGATGAGGAGAGCCCGACTCGGTTAAAAGATTCACCGACCTCCAACGTGTCCAGGTACAGGTAATTTTATAAGGGCTGGACGCGTTTCCACATACTGCACAGAAGTGTATCTTCAAAGGTATTTCTGAAGATGAAAACTCCATCGCCCAATGGTGCTAAGGTGTCTCTTTTAAGAAAAGTGAAACCAGCTGTGCCGTATTCTGACCTCATTCCTTAAAACAGATATGATGGTGTTATTGGAATCTCACCCTTAGTTCACCTTCCCTTTGACTCTAAATCACAGAATCCTCGATGTTATGCTCTATTCTGCTTAGTGAACACCAATAACTTGTAACAGAAGACTCAAACTAAAGTATCAAATGTCCAGATGACTCTGTTGTTTTATTATTGTTTATGATTATGTTTAACATCATGGGTGACTTGATGTCTAATGGAGATGATTTCTTGATGGAACCTCGACATTTTAAATGAAATACTAAAAAAAATGACCTTAATATCTTCCAATAGCATTTTAAGACATCACCAGAGAGTATTGATTAGTAACAGATCTGTAGTCAATCAACTTCTAATCTTACGTGAGGTTTCATCAATATACCACCGGAAGTGACCGATGGAGTGCTTGCATTTATCTTAGCCACTGGCTAGAGTTCAGAGCTGCATTCCATTGCATTACTTTTTAGCTCATGTGTGCCAATACGGAGAAGAATCAACTATTTGCAAAACAATCTTAGCTTCATCCCAAATGAAACATTTCATCTAAACTGGTAGGCTGCATTTCATTCAAGTACAAAACACGAGCAACCCCATAACATTTCACCTTGCAAGGCCTCATCAGTGAGGTGCAGCTTGAGTCTTGGGAGTCCCAGATCTCTACAGGCCCTCCTACCTAGGGAGCCTGATTGAGACAGCACAAAAAATGATGGCTGGACTGCTTCCATTAATCACATCCATTGGCAATCTCTGTGAGCCAGATTCTACTCCCTCGTTGCTTAACTCGGTTGTGCCTGTACAGGCAAGGTCAGACCAAATGTAAATCAGTCTTGAATCACCTCAAAAGCAGCAGTCCAGTTCAAACTGCTAGGCCACAACATTCCTGAAAGGGGACACTATCAACCCAGAACGCTTTTTGCCTTTTTGGTCCGCATCAGTGAGATGCAACTACAGCACTATGGAGAAGCGAGCATGTGGTTCATGTAAGTATGTGGCCCTACTAGTAAGGGAGACTTGTTAAACTTGCTGTGTGAAGTTTCAAGGTGGATTTTAGGAAGATTGGCCCCTACCTCAAGTTGAACAGAATTGATGGACTGGAATGCAGTTTTGCTTAATTACCAGTGTCTAAGATTAAATGAAGCAATCCATCTTTCACCTTTTCTGTTTTTGTTACAACTAGGTTTCATCGTGGACATTCAGTTATCTCTTTAGAACGTCAGCCCAGTGCTGTGGCACTGACTGATTGATGAATAGTACTTATGTTGGACTCCCTGCCAACTAGACCTCTTCCCACTAGAACTGAAATAAGAACATATTTACATGCCTCTTCATTAGACTTTCTTAAGCTTTCTATTTTGGGGGGATAAACAAGGCCATCCCAGTCTGTGCTTTAATCTGTCAAATTCCAGCTGACTGGCTTAGCAGAACATCACTCATGCAAATACAGCTCTCCACTTGCACACTTTTGTCTTCTGGGTCAAGGTACAGATTAGGCCTGTGCAATTTTATGAAATTAAGTGACATTACACAAGCATTCATAAAGCAGATGTTTGCAGCGTCTTGTGTGAAAATTGAACACGAGAGCACTCCTTGTTTTGTAAAGCAAAGAAATTGCCAGCAAGGGTACTGGATCGATGAGAAATTGTCTCCCCTGAGATCTTTTCAGCTTGAACCAGTATTCTGTGCAATAAATGTCTGGCAAATTTCACTGCAACAAAATCTGCAGCGTTTTTTGAATTTTGTATAATGCAAAATTCTCATATTTCACAACCGTAGGGAATATTTTATGCATGCCTATTCCAGATAGCTCAAACCAAACTCTTATATTTGATATCCATGCCAGATATTGCATGCATCCATTCTTTACCTTTGATCTAAAAAAAACACCAGACTTCAATGAGAGGCAAAGATCCTCCTCGTCAAGGTAGGTACGCCGAAATTTGGAGTTGAGACCAACTTCAAGTTTAAAACAGACCATTCAACACCTTTAAAGGAAACAGATAACTCCTGATGGATCACCACAGCCCACTCGTCAGGCCCTCCGCCACCACTTTCACACTCCATTTGTGAAGACTACCTCATCATTGGAACTAGGGCATCAACTGCCCTTACTTCAACAACCCAAACTCACCCAGAATTTTAGGTTCTAACAGAACTTCCAAGCATTTCCTAGACTTTTCGTGTTTGCTGTATTTTATTTGTGTATGTGGTAGTTGAATAATGTGAAACTAGCCTAAAGGTAATAGAGCACTGTACAGGGTCAGAGGCAAGGACACAGACAGTAAGTGGTTGAAGGGATAATTGGGTTCTTAAAATATACTGGTGCAATGCTCTTAAGTAGCATTCTTTAAAGAGGTCTATGTTCCACAGTTTTCTAACTTGAGGCACAGATGGACTCGTTCTAATGAATATAATATGTGGGTGGATAGATAGAGAAAGCATGCTCCTTTGTTTGCCTTTTTTTCCATTTCTTCATCTAGCGTCTGATGGTGTCCTGGCTGTGGGTCTGAAGAGAGGCACAGGAGAGGTTGAGATTGTCAGTTACCAATGCTGGTTCTGATGCATTTGTAGATTATACAGCTGGTTTTGAAGATGGCGCTTCCAACAAGCAGAGCCAGTGGTGTTCCATATCATGGGGGTGATGTGGAGCTTGCTACTGAAGGTAGGATGCCGTTAAGGGGAGCAGGGCACAATCTGGGAGGCCATGGCGCAGGGCATTACCACTATCTAAATGGTAGAGTGTCTTAGAGTAGAGGGTGGTAAAGTGGAGTGTTATAGAATGTAGTGGCATGTTGTGGAGTGGGGTGGTGGGTCATAGAGGGGAGTGGCGTGTCATAGAGTGAAGTGTTGGTTCGTAGAGAAGAGTGGCATGGAGTGTTGTAGAGTGGAATGGGGTGTAGAAGTATGGATGGCATGCAGAGTAGAGTGGTGTGTCATAGAGCAGAGTGGAG